>NC_050068.2:305503309-306803016 GCF_009764565.3 Dermochelys coriacea
TTGGTCATTTTAATTATATGAACATCAGCTTCCTGTTATTTTTCTATTCAAGTTTATATTGTTTGGAAAGAGCCTCTTTTGCTTTCAAAGTAGCCGCAACATTTTTCTTTTTAAAAATGTGTAATGAAATGTTCAGCTCACTGAGCAGTGCCAAGCAGATGCTGTTCTTGCTTCCCCATACAGCTCTGCCATGGCACCTACAACACTCCTGCTCCTGACCTACAACACCTCTGTTAATTCAATTATGGCCCATGTTTGAGCAGATATAGCATTTTGCCAAGTTGATCCAAACTGAGTAGTTCAATACAGAGAGAAATTGCTCAGAGAAGGACAGCTCTATACCTAGAAAGTTCAATTTGCAGGGAAAAGCATGAGAACCTCACCCACCCCAACTCTAGGGGTAGGACTTTCCTCTTCTTATCTAGGTGTGGTGGAGACCCTCCATTCCTGGACCTCCCCCTCAGCCCCTTGCACTTAAGGGGCAAGAAGCAGGCTCACTCTGCAGCACTGTTCCCTATCTGGAACCCCTGAAGGATGTTCTGGGGTCCATGCTGGGGGTGAAGATGGAAGCTGGGCAGCCTGAGAGTAGGAATGGGGCTCAGGCTTCAGGAATGGGAACCAAGGGCTTTGGAGCCAAGACTGATCTAAATTCCTCCCCTCTGGCTCTGCAGAGAGTCAGTAGAAAGATAATATAGCTCGTGGCTGTATTGTCTTTTCTGCAGAGCTCCCTGATAATCTGTACCTGCGGATCCTGGGTGCAGCAATGATAGGGGGTTGTCTGACATAGCATGGCTCCATTTGAGATGTGCTACCAAGGATAGTGAAGTGAGGATCCATTTGGTGGATCCAGCTTTGAAGATGGGCTTTGCGGCTTATTCCATGGGGGGAGAAATTCTTACACCTAACACAATAATAAGGGAGGAACTCTGTGAGGAGGTCCTCAGGGAACTTCCCTGGACTGTTTTCCCCAGGACTGGTTAATGAGAAAGAATATTATCATTTAAAGTTAAGTTTACAGAGTCATAATTTTTAGGGCCAGAAGGGATCATTACGACTCCTGCACAACACAGGCCATAGATCCTCTCCTCAAAGTGACGTTCTGTTAAACAAGCCAGTCTGGATTCTTTGCAAATGAGCCAGCCATGGCCCATAAAAACATATATGTGGAACATTTTAGTGTAAACGTATTTTGGGATGATGACAATGGGAAACACATGACTGTCCAGTGAGACAAGCAGTTCCAAGTTAGGCTGTAAGAGGCCACCCCTGGGGAAAGTAATGATCAAGGCCAGCAGAAATTAAGCATGAAAGAAGTTAAGGCTGATTTTAGATCTGAACAGCAGCTTTCTGGTTTGGAGAAGCGCCCATTGTAAAAATGGTCTAAGAAAATCAGGCTGAGGGAGCAGAACAGGACAGATAGATAAGATTAAGTCCATATCTTAAAGATGCCAACCAAGTGTTTAGGTTTGCTAAGCAGACCCAGAAAAGAAGATCCCGTCAGGTGATGTCAATTCACATATTCATCAAAGAAGTGCCTTGAGTTCTAAAAAGTTTGTAGGAGAGATGGTTTTCCATTGAAAGTGACAGCACCTACTTAAAGGATGTTTAAAGCTGCAGGGTTGAGGGAAAGAGACTCGAGCCAGCAAAGGCCTTTGCTAGGCATTTATCCCACCAAGAAATTTATAGTGGACATTCATCTTCCAGAAAGTGGAGTCTGATGCAAGTGAACCAGCTTTAGTCAGTGTAAAATTGCCTAGTAGACTGAGATTCAGCAAATGGTGAGACATGAACTCTCAGCTACAGAAATGATTATAGGTCACCCATTTTCCAAAGGGGAGTGAGAAAGCCAGAGCTCATCCATTGAGAGCTGATAGAACGGAAGGAAGTCCAGATGCTGAGAACAAAGAGCCAATCACTACTCACCATATGTCTGTGAGCTCTTTGCTACACCAAGATTTTGTGTTTTGGTAAATTCACTAAGTGTTAGAAGCCCACAAGCTTGTGAAGTCTGTACACCTGAAGAATTTCCCTTTAATATGGTAAGCTTCCTTGGGAAATCAAAAAGCCCACCTGCACTTTACCTCATTCTGCAAACTGAACTCACATCTTTGATTGAGTCTCAGGAAAAGTTCAGATACATTATTTTCTCTCCCTAACTGGTTTTTACCTACCCTTTCCTTATTGTTTGGGCTGGCAGCCTCTGTGCCGGGCCCTACTGCCACTCTGTTTGAATGTTTTTCGCCTTGGAAACTCACATATATATGATGTACTCTCGGATTTCCCTGGGAATCCCCAGAAGGTCTGTGATTTACAAATAATGCTGGTTTTGCCCACTAGCAGAGACGCTGCTGGACCCACTACCAGTGCATGCCACTTGCATGACACCCTGTAATAGAACTGTGGCTAACAGGACTCTTTGTGTCCCAAAGAATCCTGCTGCTAAGTACACCAGAAATACATGATTACCCCCACCATATTTGCTCAGCTGTTCTAGCCAGCAAGGATGAGTGGGGATTGGCTCCATAATCCCCTGCTCACCTGCTCCAGGGGAAACCAGGGAAATAGCTTCAGTTAATACTACACACCTGGACTTCAAGTTGAAATAACCTCTATAGTCCTAGATACATCTAGCTCTAAACTATTTGGGCAGGCATCTATCTTTTAACACGTATGAAAGGAGCTTAGCACATGCCTGGGTACTATATATAAATAATACACACTAATGGTTAATTACTTGTTGGTAGGCTGGTTAATTAGGCATTTTAATGACTTACATATGCAAACATCTACACTACTATACTCTACAATGCTTACTTTAGTAAGGGCTTGTCTACACTACCGTGTGGAGTCGATCTAAGATATACAACTTCAGCTACGTGAATAGCTTAACTGAAGTCGACGTACTTAGATCTACTTACCACAGTGTCTTCATTGCAGTAAGTTGACAGCTGATGCTCTCCCGTCTCCACTTGCGCCTCTCGTTCTGGTGGAGTACCGGAGTCGATGGGAGAGCGTTTAACAGTCAATTTATCGTATCTATACTAGACGTGATAAATCGACTCCCTCTGTATCGATCGCTACCCGCCGATAGTGTAGTTTACTATCGGCGGGTAGCGTAGTGTAGAGAAGCCCTTAGACTATGTATAGGCCATATTTGCAATTTGGGCTAGTAATGTATATTGTGATTGATGTATATTCAGTAAAAGGAGAAATTGAGTATCCTTCCATGATTTGTCGTTTAGGATGAACCTGACAGGCAGTGCCCTGCATTGTGGCAGTGTTGATTTGTCCTTAATTTTAAATTGAAGCTGAACTTCAGTCTGAGTGTTGATAAGTCCAGTGATTTGGTGCATTTCTTAAGCCCCAGCTCCTGGAGTCATGTGGCCATGTGAGAATCTTTCATTAAATAGAAAAGTAAGTTTCTAGCCCTTCTGGTTGCAGAGAGAGCATGACCCAACTGCGCCCTAAAGGCTCAAAAATCAGACAGCAGAGAAAAAGAACTCCAAATGTATTTTTTTTAAAAAAATATCATGACTTTTAAGCCAATTCTCATGTTTTAGGGGGCCTGATTGCTGATGTTTGAACTGTCAGAGTTGTAAATGCTGTACTATTCCCAGTGGTAATCTACTGTAATTTTTAGTGCAGTAAATTTTAATATTTTATCATGATTTATGATTTATCGCAGTCACCTGCTACATATACATAAAGCCTCAAAAAAGTAATTTGCTTATTTTCCAATAACATGGATGATGATCTGAGCTCTCTATTTTGTGATTACACTGTTGCTGCAGAATGTACCTCTGGCTGCAGAATCATGCTCCAAATGTAAGAATTCATTTAACTAACTAACAAAACACTTCACTATTCTACCTCTTAGGCTTATGAATAAGACCTGGCAAATATGGCCTGAGGGTAAAACAATTCAGTGTCAACTTCCTAAATCTGAAGGCAGTCTGAAATAATAGTTCTGAAAGGTGTGAACTGCCCCATTCATCTCATTGAGGTGTTGACTTTGAAACCCCCATGGTGACAATTGTAATAATAACATAGTTAACTAATTTTCTACCCATCATTTTAGCAGGAACACCAAGCTAGTGTGCTTATCTAAGAATCCTGAATGGCCTCCCACACCTGTCCCCTCCCACCCCCCCACCAAATTTTTAGCCTGATGCTTGGGATTGCCACTGAGGTCAGGGATCATGGCTGTACAATGTAGGTCTAGTTTGTCGCCTTGACCTTCGCCATTGACAATGTGTTCACTCAGTGGCATATCAACGGTACACTCCAGTTATACTTTATACCTAGCACATCCCTTTTCTGCTACATTTATGTCACCCTATTCCACATGTCCCACTTCCTATTCTCCTCTACTTCATGATACCCATGTGTTCCACCTTTATGTTTCATCTAATTCTTCCTTCTTTAGTCAGGAACATGTTGCTCATGTACTCCAGTTTATTTTTCCTTTTATTAGCCCCCTGTACCAAAGATAAAGTACACACTATCTGTCACATGTATTCAGCACTCTATTCCTCTGTGGAGGACATATCACTCAGGCTAGCTAAGCCAGCTGTCACTCATGCACAGTGCTTCCAACCCTATATCTAGGATATGTCACTCATTCATTTCAGCTGTCCCTTGCACCAGATGTCCCTTAAATCCAGCCCATCATTCTTCTATCTACTACTTGTTTGTGTTCATTAAGGATGTCCTTTTTCCCTATCACTTTCCTCCGTTATCTAGTAAATGACTTGGTCTTGCCCAAGCAGTGCTGCCCCTCTAATGTCTCTGTTGCTCAGTTTCGCCTCTCCAACCGTCACCTGTCTTTCAGCATTTCCCATCAGCCCCTGATGAGCATCATGCCCTGTCATTTGGCATTTCCGTGAAATCCAGTTAATCAATGCTTGATGACATCTTTTCTGCTCTCAGTTCAATGCCTCTCCTCCATGTCCTCTCTTTCTTCTATTGATATGGTTGTTGATTCTCTCCATTCCTCACTCTCATACACCCTTGGCTCTTTAACTCCTCTCTCTTCCTTCACAAGATCTTCTGGGCCATTCTCCTGCCCTGGCTCACCCACAACATCCACTTTCTCCTCTCCTCTTGTCACATTGCAAAGCATTTCTGATGGAAATGCCTTGGCTAGGCTGACTTCCTCCACTACAGATTCATTCTCTTTTCCTTCAGTTGTGCCATTTGTCTCCTGTTCCACACGGTTCTTAGCTGTGACACTCTGAGCAGCTTTCCAAGACCTGAAGAAGAGTTCTGTGGTAGCTCAAAAGCTTGTTTCTTTCACCAACAGAAGTTGGTCCAATAAAATATATTACCACACCCACCTTTTCTCTCCAATTTTCCTAGCTAAACACCTCCATTTCTCCCATTTAATTGAATCCCACGGTTGCAATCCCAGACACTTTTTACCACCTTTCACTCACTCCTCAAACCCTCCTCTACTTCTAGCTCTACTTTTCTCTCTGAAGAGGATCTCGCTGACTTCTTCCAAGATAAAATTGACAAATATTTGCGACCTTCCCCATCCCCTTGGCTTGCCTTTCCTTCCCTTTCCCTCCTACAGCTCTCCCCTTCTCCCAATCACCAGACACAATAGTTTCTCATCTGCTTTCCTCCTCTATACTCTCTACTTGTCCCAGTGACTCCATCCCATTCATTCTCCTGATCTCCCTCATGCCCACTCTCATCATCTCCCTTAGTTTTCTCCTTAACCTCTCACTTTCCTCCTGCTCTTTCCCCTCACAATACAAGCATGCTTTAGTCTCTCCCATCTTAATCCCCCCATCTTTGACCCCACTTGTCTCTCTAGCTACCACCCTTTCATCTCTAAACTCATTGACTGTGCTGTCTACAATTTCTCTCCTCCAATCCCATCCTAGACCCACTCCAATCCAGATTCCACCTCTTGCACTCCACTCAAACCACTCCCACTAATATCGCTAATGACATCTTTCTAGCCAAAGCTTAGAACCAGTACTCCATCCTCCTCCTTGAAATGTCATCTACCTTCAATGCAGTTAGCCATGCTCGTCTTGAACTCACATCCAGGCTTTTATTATCTTGCATCTCAGTTATTACATCTTTTTCTCTGGGCCTTGACAAATGCAATTATGTCCTGCTCATTTCCATTCAGAATGCTGCTATAAATATCGTTTTCCTAGCCTATCACTTTGACCATGACAACCCTCTCTTTACATCCCTTCATTGGGTCTCCCTTCTCTGTTGCATCAACTATAAGCTGCTTGTCTTCATTTATAAGGCCCTTCATGGCCTATCTCCCAATCTACATATCATCTCTCATTCACTATCAAAATGTCAGCTCCTGCCTCCAACTGGCCCATGATGCCAGCCTCCTTACCTGCCTGTTAAATTTTCAAACACACATCTTTGTCTCAAGCTGCCTCTCACATTTGGGAGGAGTTCCCCATAAACATACACAAAGGTAACTCCTTATTCTCCTTCAGATTCCTCCTTTAAAACTCTTCTTTGCTGTGATGACTACAAAAACTTGACAACAATTAGACAGCTGGTGTGTTGATACCACTACCTATCAAGATGACCAACAAATTGTTTCCTTGTACTTCCTTTTTTTCTATATCCACTTGTTGTCTCTTGTCTTATACGCAGATTGTAAGGTCTTTGAGGCAGGGACTACCCTTTTATTTTGTGCTTGTACTGCACCTAGCACAATGGGTTATGGCCAATGATTGGGGCACCTAATCACAATGGTATTATTAATGCATAAATAAAAAGATCTTTATTATGACCATGTCCATCAAATACAAGTGCAGAATATGGTCCTCTGTTAGATGACATATCAGATATTAAACTGATCCAACACTTGATCTGATGTGAAGTCAAATGTGAAAAAGTGATATATTCCTAATTAAATGGTAATGAGAGATGATGTTTTCTAGTTATGAGAAGGCTGCAATAAGAAAGATGAAATCAGTTGATGTCTCCCTCATATGGGGTAATGAAATATTGTGTGAACATACCAGAATGTTTACTTCCCTGAATAGGCCTTTCAATGCATCAGAAAGAGAGTGATTACTAAAGCTGGGAAGATGAGTAGCATGAAAATGATACATGATGCTTTTTAAGTGTGCTCCTTTGGGAGATCCCAGATGCCAGTAGCGCATCTCAGACTATCCAATGGACTTCGGTGCAGATTTGTAAAGAACATTTTTAAAGCTATACCTGTTCTGAGAACAGAGGATTTCAATGTCAATCTGCAAGAAATCTGCTTAAATAAATGACTTTAGAGCACAGATTTATACAAACAATAATTGTTATAAATGGCTAGATGTTCAAAGTGCACCCAGCAGTTCCCAGTGCTTTCCCACGGAGCTCTTTTGAGAACCTGGCTGCTTTCATTCTATTTGCTTATGGTACTTGCATGGTCCTCCATTAACAAAAAATCTGGGCATCTCACAATCTTTCCCCAACACCTTTGTGAAATAGAGAAGTGCTATTATCTTCATTTTACAGTTGGGGAACTGAGGTTCAGAGGTCCAGATCCTCAAAGAAGTTAAGACACCTAATTCTTGCTGATTTCAATGGGAGTTAGATGGCTGGATATGGGTCTGGGCCTTAGGAGCCTAAATTCCATTGCCTTTCCATGAGATTCAGGCTTCTGAATGCCTCAATCACTTGTGAAACTGGGACTTGGATTCCTGGGTCACTAGATGCCAGGTCCAGTTGGTGCCAGGTCCATATGACTTTCCCTCCCATGCACTCTTGGTGAAACAATTCTTGTTTACATCACGACACAATTTCAAATAACCTTTGCTGAAATGGTGAAACAAAATGATCAAAAAGTTCTCTTACATTTTCTTCTTTTTCCTCCCCTCTGTAGGAGGTCAAGGTGATGGAACAAGATTCAGCTATGATGCCATTGTCTAAAAAAGGTACTGAGAGTTTGTTACAGCAATACATGTGATGTACTGATACAGATAGATTCCCTTATATTAGATATTTGTATGTCAGTGAGAGACTGTCCTTGCCATCCAAGATCAACTCAAGATCAGTGGCATGAAGGCTCCAGTTAACACATTTATGGATTTAACGAAAATCAAAATAACAAAAAACAAAAGGAAAACCTGAGGAGTGATTCTCCACTTACTTATGCTGTGTACATTGGGAATAATTCTACTGAAGTAAATGGAGAGGTAATAGCATAAAAACGGTATAAATGAGAAGAGCATCAGGCTTAATATGTTGCTGCTGGAATAATTTTGTTTTAATAAAAAAAATACTTCACTGTTTTCCATTACTGTACAACCAGGCTCCAAAAATTGCTCAGCAGACTCTACAATGGATTGGTGTCATATCTCTTTGCATATTTATAAATAGATGACATCAGAATTATTCTGCTGAGTGTGTTTACACAGAATAAGTTCATCCACACATGGGGAGGGCTCTCAGAGGTGCCGCCAACACTACTGAAGCAGATCACCTTAAAAGCAAATACACATGGTTCTAGTTTATGCTTAGCTTTACTTTGCTAAATGTATTTACAGGCTCAAGCATGCAACCTGCTGTGTGAATACAATTGTATCCATGTGTGGACTGTGGCAATGAAGAGAAGACCGATGATCTTCCTTGTCTGGACTTTTTCCCAAATAGACACTATGCAATTAGGGATGAAACACAATCACCCTCTTGTTTTTCTTTCCCTCACAGTAAAGGTCATTGCACATGCTGTTGTTGTGAGTTAGCAACATGCCCTCTTAAGAAATGATCTTGAGTGAATGGGGCAGAGAGTGTTTCTCATCTAGGTTTGTACAGTGCCCACCATAATCCTGATTCATGCCTTTGGGCACAAACATAATATAAATAATTAATCATGATAAAGACACATGGGCTCTAATTGTGGGACTAATATAGTACAGGGGATTGAGTTTGCAGTAAACTAGACCGTTCACCTTTGCTAATGGCCTCCTTTACTGTTGCCTCTAATAATTTCCCTACTTTCTACATAAGACTATGCAGCAAACCTAATTATGTATGTAATTCTGAAAGTTTAGAAAAGAGGCACCTGAAAATTTTCAGTCAGGAATCTGAGGGACTTTTGAAACCTCTGCAAGTAGTCTTCATCAAAGCTATGGGAATTAAATACTAAAAATAGCCACACAGAACAAGGAGAATTGGTAAACTACTAGCCAATTAATTTTACGTAGATGCTGGACAAAATATTCAGGTATATAAAGGAATCAATATGTGAATATTTAAGGAAAGACTCCGATCAGTGATTAAAAAATAAGTTTACTGAAAGTAGTTAATGATAAAAATACATCTAACCACTTCATTTGATGTAATTACTGACCGAGATCCATGGACGGAGTTTTAGGCCCATACAGAATCCCACCGGAGTCCAGAAGGCCCTGAATGAGCACAAGGGTCCATCTCACAGATCAGAGTATAGGACTGAAGTCTGTGTGGATGTGGCAGGATAGTGGACTGGAGTAAGACGTTACACACAATGCTACATAATACATTTACACAGACTTTGGGATAAATAAATAAATAAATAAATTCTAATAACAGTGTCATAGTCCAGATTAGAAATAGGTTGACAAACAGGAACAGAAAGTAATTGTTAAAAATAAGACCTCCAAGTGGAGAGCATTATCAAGGCAAACTGAGGGCATCACAGGAGTCGCTACTGAAACCCATAGTATTGTTAATGACAAACTAATTGTACAGGAAGAGGTGTTTTCTAAGTTAAGTGCCAATGCTGACACAAGAACAAATGGATATCAACTGGCCATCAACAAGTTTAGGCTTCAAATTAGACAAAGGTTTCTAACCATCAGAGGAGAGAAATTCTGGAACAGCTTTCCAAGGGGATCAGTGGGGGGAAAACCTAACTAGCTTCAAGACTGAGCTTGAAAAGTTTATGGAGGGGATGGTATGATTAGATTTCAAAGAATGGCATGTGACCTATCTGTGACTGCTAGTAGCACATATCCCCAACAGCCAGAGCTGGAGCAGTAGATGTGAAGGACTCTGAGTTATTATAGAGAATTCTTGCTCAGGTATCTGGCTGGTGGGTCTTGCCCACATGCTCAGGGACTAACTGATCACCATATTTGGGGTCAGGAAGGTATTTTCCCCCAGATCAGATTGGCGAGACCTTGCGTGTTTCTTGCTTTCCTCTGCAGCAGGGGGCATGGATCACTTGCTTATTCAAACTATAGTAAATGGCAGATTCTTTGTAACTTGAAGTCTTTAAATCATGATTTGAGGACTTCAGTAATTCAGACAGAGGTTATGGGTCTATTATAGGAATGGGTGGGTGAGGTTCTGTGGCCTGTGATGTGCAGGAGGTCAGACTAGATGATCATGATGGTCCATTCTGGCCTTAAACCCTATGAGTCCTTCGCAAACAAGATACTCCACACTCATTGGATTTAGTGGGACTTAAGCATCTAACTCCCTTAAGCTTCTTTGAAAATCCCAGCCTTAATGATCTACCGGAAGTTGTAAAATGCAATTGTGATCAAATTTGCTACTCACCAGTTTTATCATTTCTATGGAGCCCTACTGAGTGTGCATGGAGCTTGCCAGACAAATGAGGAAGACAGTTCCCTGTCACAAGAGGTAAAGGTCTGATGAGGTTCTGAGGGCTCAAGGCTGGGATAGCTCGCTGCCTCCCAGGATCAGGCTTTAACTCAGGCAAAGCACAACATAAGATGGAAATCCAAGGTGGGCAAAAAAGGGGCAGAAGTGTTACAGCAGGAATAGAGAAGAACTTTCTTATGTTACATATACATCCTAGTGTTTGTTTTGATTGTTTTAGTCAGTTAATGTAATTATAGTTTGATAGTCCAAAGCAATCAAGGGGGCAGGAATTGTGGAGCAGAGCTCAGAAATCAAAATCAAAGAGTAGCAAACTGAGAAGGTCAGTTTCAAACTGCAAATTGACCTAGAAAATGTAGGTCCAGTAGTGAGATGAAATTCAATATAGTCATCAGCCACGGGAGAGGAAATAAATAACACAGCTGGGGACAGCTCTCTCGAAAGGAGTGAGTCCAAGAAAAATCTAGGGCTGACAGCAGATATAACTAAACAAAGCATTACAATTTGGCACCATTAAAAAAAGTTAATGCTACTATCAGACGCACATAGGAGATGTACATATAAAAGCAGGCAATAATATTGCTACTCTACATAGCCCTTAATGCAACTACGCCTGGAAAACTGCACTTATTTCTGACCCCTGCAGTTTAGGAAGAATAGACAAGCTAGAGAAAATACAAAAAAGGTCAACAAAAAAGAATACAAGGGCTGGAGGATAAGATATATGAGAAGGGACTGAGGAATCTACATCTATATAGTCTAGAATAGGTACGATTCACAGAGGACATGATAGCAGTCTATAAATACCTTCAAAGAAACAATAAAAATGAAAGAATGTAGTTATTCACAGCTTAAGAAGTAGGTAAGAGTAGGAGAAATAGCCTGAATATAAGGGAGAAAATGTTTAGGCTAGATATTAGGAAAAGTTTCTTTTTCGTAACAAAAAATGGGCAAAGGAATGCGCTATCAGGATTGGTGGCTGAGTTCCCGGAACTACAAATATTCTAACGCAGATTAGAAAGACAAAGGAAATGTATGTAGTAAGTGGTCCTGCAAAATGTGGCAGGGAAAGAGGGCTGACTGCATGACCTACACACAGTAAGTACATTCTTCTGTATCTAGTACTGTGTCTATACATCCCTTGCAAGTTTTTGGCTTTGTTAAACAAGACAGAATGCTGAGTGGGCATGAAATGGAAAATATATGTGAGTGTTCAGCACATGCCCATTATTTATTTTTGGAGGTGAGAGTAGGGTCTCTTTTGGTAGTTGTGAGCCCTGCCGTATAATGGGGTGACTCATTAAATAATGCTTCATTTAAATGACAGTGGCTCTAGTCCTCTGATTACCACTACTTAGAAGCCTCAGACTGAATTTATACAAATATATTTTTAATATTTTCAGTTGGTTAGGCTATAGTCATTATTCTAAAGCATAAGATCTCCTTGTACTGGTGTGAAAGTTCCTTTATTCATATGTTCCTTTATTTTTCTTAGAACTTCAGTCAAATATGATTCATAAAATAATCCTTCTTGTGGATAATTAGTTGAACATGAGCTCCCAGTTTGATGCTCTGGCCAAAAGGGCTAATGCAATCCTTGAGTGCATTAGCAGGGAAATCTAAAATAGGTGGGATCGCTCCTGGAATATTGTATCCAGTTCTAGTGTCCACAATTCAAGAAAGATGTTGATAAATTGGAGAGAATTCAGAGAAGGGCCATGAAAATGCTTTGGGGATTAGACAACATGCCTTATAGTGACAGACTCAAGGAGCTCCATCTATTTAGCTCAGTGGTTCTCAAACTGGGGGGTTGGGACATTATTACATGGGGGTTTCGAGCTGTCAGCCTCCACCACAAACCCCGCTTTGTCTCCAGCATTTATAATGGTGTTAAATATATTAAAAAGTGTTTTTAATTTATAAGGGGGGGGTCACACTCAGAGGTTTGCTCAATACAAAAGTTTGAGAACCACTGTAACAGCTTAACAAATGGAAAGTTAAGAGGTTACTAGATTATAGTCTATAAATACCTAAATGGGGAACAAATATTTAATAATGGGCTCTTCAATCTAGCAGAGAAAG
Organism: Dermochelys coriacea; assembly: GCF_009764565.3. NCBI lineage: Eukaryota > Metazoa > Chordata > Testudines > Dermochelyidae > Dermochelys > Dermochelys coriacea. The sequence goes on from NC_050068.2 coordinate 305,515,988, forward strand.
GTATAACATGATGCAATGGCTGGAAGATGAAGCTAGACAAATTCAGACTGAAAATTAAGCATAATTTTTAACAGTGAGAGAAATTAACTTTTGGGACAATTTACCAAGGCTTTTGTGGATTCTCTGTCACTGACAATTTTAAAATCAATATTGGATGTTTTTCTAAAAGATATGTTCTAGGAATTATTCTGGGGAAGTTCTAAGGCCTGTGTTATATGGGAGGTGAGATTAGATGATCACAATGGTCCCTTTTGGCCTTGGAATCACTGAATCAATGAAATTATACAGACATGCTTTTCAAATTCCTTGATTTCAGTTAGCACAGAAAAACAGTACTTTAGGGTGGGAGTAATCATGCTTTGTATTCAACTTCACTCATTAAACTCTGTTAATTTCCCTTTACTGAGTGGTTGGTAGCAGAAGGAGATAAAAAAATGAGGAACAGATCCCCAGTAGCATATGTCATCTCGTTATATATGATTGCCAATCCCCTCCCCTACATTTTAAAGAATCCTTATTGAGGTTACAGGGACAAACCATCCCGATGTGTAGAAAGAATAGCTAATATGGTAGGCGACCAGCTTGGCTTAACAGTGAAATCCTTGCTCATCTTAAACACAAAAAAGAAGCTTACAAGAAGTGGAAGATTGGACAAATGACCAGGGAAGAATATAAAAATATTGCTCGGGCATGCAGGAGTGAAATCAGGAAGGCCAAATCACACTTGGATTTGCAGCTAGCAAGAGATGTTAAGAGTAACAGGAAGGGTTTCTTCAGGTATGTTAGCAACAAGAAGAAAGTCAAGGAAAGTGTGGGCCCCTTATTGAATGAGGGAGGGAACCTAATGACAGAGGATGTGGAAAAAGCTAATGTACTCAATGCTTTTTTTGCCTCTGTCTTCACGAACAAGGTCAGCTCCCAGACTGCTGCACTGGGCAGCACAGCATGGGGAGAAGGTGACTAGCCTTTGGTGGAGAAAGAAGTGGTTTGGGACTATTTAGAAAAGCTGGATGAGCACAAGTCCATGGGGCCGGAGGCGCTGCATCCGAGAGTGCTAAAGGAGTTGGCGGATGTGATTGCAGAGCCATTAGCCATTATCTTTGAAAACTCATGGTGATCGGGGGAAGTCCCGGACGACTGGAAAAAGGCTAATGTAGTGCCCATCTTTAAAAAAGGGAAGAAGGAGGATCCTGGGAACTACAGGCCAGTCAGCCTCACCTGAGTCCCTGGAAAAATCATGGAGCAGGTCCTCAAGGGATCAATTCTGAAGCAGTTAGAGGAGAGGAAAGTGATCAGGAACAGTCAGCATGGATTCACCAAGGGCAAATCACGCCTGACTAATCTAATTGCCTTCTATGACGAGATAACTGGCTCTGTGGATGAGGGGAAAGCAGTGAACGTGTTGTTCCTTGACTTCAGCAAAGCTTTTGACATGATCTCCCACAGTATTCTTATCAGCAAGTTAAAGAAGTATGGGCTGGATGAATGGACTATAAGGTGGATAAAAATTGGCTAGATTGTTGGGCTCAGTGGGTAGTGATCAATGGCTCCATGTCTAGTTGGCAGCCGGTATCAAGTGGAGTGCCTCAAGGGTCGGTCCTGGGGCCGGTTTTGTTCAATATCTTCATAAATGATCTGGAGGATGGTGTGGATTGCTCCCTCAGCAAGTTTGCAGATGACATTAAACTGGGAAGAGAGGTAGATACGCTGGAGGGTAGGGATAGGATACAGAGGGCCCTAGACAAATTAGAGGATTGGGCCAAAAGAAATCTGATGAGGTTCAACAAGGACAAGTGCAGAGTCCTGCACTTAGGACGGAAGAATCCCATGCACCGCTACAGACGAGGGACCAAATGGCTAGGCAGCAGTTCTGCAGAAAAGGACCTAGGGCTTACAGTGGATGAGAAGCTGGATATGAGTTAACAGTGTGCCCTTGTTGCCAAGAAGGCTAATGGCATTTTGGCCTGTATAAGTAGGGGCATTGCCAGTAGATCGAGGGACATGATCATTCCCCTCTATTCGACATTGATGAGGCCTTATCTGGAGTACTGTGTCCAGTTTTGGGCCCCACACTACAAGAAGGATGTGGAAAAATTGGAAAGAGTCCAGCGGAGGGCAACAAAAATGATTAGGAGACTGGAACAATGACTTATGAAGAGAGGTTGAGGGAACTGGGATTGTTTAGTCTGCGGAAGAGAAGAATGAGGGGGGATTTGATAGCTGCTTTCAACTACCTGAAAGGGGGTTCCAAAGAGGATGGATCTAGACAGTTCTCAGTGGTATCAGATGACAGAACAAGGAGTAATGGTCTCAAGTTGCAGTGGGGGAGGTTTAGGTTGAATATTAGGAAAAACTTTTTCACTAGGAGGGTGGTGAAACACTGGAATGCGTTACCTAGGGAGGTGGTGGAATCTCCTTCCTTAGAAGTTTTTAAGGCCCGGCTTGACAAAGCCCTGGCTGGGATTATTTAGCTGGGGATTGGTCCTGCTTTGAGCAGGGGGTTGGACTAGATGACCTCCTGAGGTCCCTTCCAACCCTGATATTCTATGATTCTATGAAAACAAACACATACAAAATTCCTCTGTCCCAAGAAAATCTTCTCTCTCCAAGCCAGCTATCATCTGACTCCTGCTCAGCCCTTTTCCCTTCCAGTCCAGCTCCCAGATGTACAGACATTCTTCCTCCTGTCCAACTGCCTCTTTTGTGCCTCACTTTTCTTCCTCCTCCACTGCTCTCACTTCCTTCCCTAGGTTTCTCACCTTATGAGCTATTCTCCTCACTTTGCCATTCTTTTCGTCCCCCCCCCAGTCAAACCCAAATCACTCCCCCATGTCTGTTTCCATTCCCCCTCCCAACATTCTCTTGTTAGCTTATCTTCTCCCAGACACCCACTCCCTCTTGAATGGCACCTTCTTTGGTAGCCAACAGGCAATAGCAGGAGTAGATTCATAGATAAGGCTAAGATTTTTGTCATGGATATTTTTAGTAAAAGCCACGGGCAGGTCATGGGCAATAAAGAAAAAATCACGGAACCTCATGACCTGTCCCTGACTTTTACTAAAAATATCCATGATAAAATGGGAAGGGGCTGGGAGCTCCAGGTCCTCCACCACCCATGGGGGCTCAGAGCTCCAGGGTCCCCCGACCCCTCTGGTGGAGCTGCAGGGACCCCTGGTCTCACCCCAGAAGCAGGCAGCTGCAGGGATCCCCCGACCTGCTGCAGTGGCTGGGGAGCTGCAGGGGTCCCCCTGCCACTCTGCGGCTGGCAGAGAGCTGCGGGGATCCTCCTGCCACTGTGGTGGCTCGGGAGATGCAGGGTACCCCCGCTGCCCATGGCAGCTGGGAGCTTGGGGGCGCACTGCCTCAGGCAGTGGGGCTACCTCTCAGCTCCCCAGCACCATGGGAGGCAGCGGGACCCTGCAGGGGCTGAAGTGAAGGACGTCTTTGGAAATCACAGATTCCGTGACTTCCACAACTTCCATGACAAAATCGTAGCCTTATTAATAGATTTATAAGTTTTTAAGACCAGTAGATCCCCTTATATGACCTGCGTAACACAGGCCAAAGAATATCATCTGATTACTCCTGTTTATGGAGTCATGTTTAGCAACCCAATGGAAGGAAACAAAGCAGGCAACCAGCCTTGCAGGAAAAGCACTAACCCCCAGACACCACAGTGATGGGTGTGATAACAACCTTACTTGACACACAATCATAGAAATGAAGGGCTACAAAGGAACTTGAGAGATCAAGTCCAGCTCCTTGTGCTGAAGCAGGACCAAGTAAACTTAGATCATCCCTGACAGGTGCTTGTCCAACCTATTCTTTAAAACCTCCAGTGACGAAGATTCCACAATCTCCCCAAGGAGCCTATTCCGGAGCTTAACTGCCTTTATAGTTTGAAAGTTTCTTCTAATATCTAACTACTTCTACCTTGTTACAGATTAAGGCTATTATTTCTTGTCCTATTTTCAATGGACCTGGAGAACAATTGAGCATAGTCCTCTTTATAACAGCCCTTAATATATGTGAAAACTATTATAACATCCCCCTCAGTTTTCTTTTCTTTTCTTTTCTTTTCTTTTCTTTTCTTTTCTTTTCTTTTCTTTTCTTTTCATGAGACTAAACATTTTTAACCTTTCCTCATAGATCTAGTTTTCTAAAATTTTTATCATTTTTGTTGTTCTCCTTTGGACTCTCTCCAATTTGTCCACATCTTTCTGAAAGTGTGGCACCCAGAACAGGACACAGTACTCCATCTGAGGCCTCATTAATGCTAAATAGAGTGGGACAATGACCTCCCATGTCTTACATACAACACTCCTGTTAATACACACCAGAATGATATTCGCCTTTTTTCCAACGTCATCACATTGTTGACTCACATTCAATTTATGTTCCACTGTACTCCCCATCTAGTACTAGCCCCACCTAGCCAGTAATTTCTTGTTTTGTAGTTGTGCATTTGATCTTTCCTTCAGGTGTAGTACTGTGCACTTGTCTTTACTGAATTTCATCTTGTTGATTTCAGACCAGTTCTCCAATTTGTCAGGGTAATTTTTAATTCTAATTGTTTCCTCCAAAGTGCTTGCAACCCCTGCCAGCTTCGTGTCATCCACATATTTTATAATCATTTAATTATCCAAGTCATTATTTAAAATATTGAATTATATCAGTCTCAGGACTGACTCTTATGGGACCCTACCAGATACAGCCTTCCAGTTTGACAGTGACCTACTGATAACTACTCTCTGAGTACAGTCTTTCAGCCAATTATGCATCCACTTTACAGTAATTTCATCTAAACCACATTTCCCTGTTTTGCTTATGAGAATGTCATGTGGGACTGTGTCAAAAGCCCTTCTAAAATCAAGATGTATCAAATCTACTACTTTCCCCCATCTAATAGGCCAGTAACCCCATCAAAGAAGGAAATTAAGCTGGTTTGGCATGATTTGTTCTTCACAAATCCATGCTGACTATTCCTTATAACCCTCTTATCCTCTAGGTGCTTATAAAATTGATAGTTTAATAATTTGTTCCAGTATCTTTCCAGGTATTAAAGTTAGGCTGACTGGTCTATAATTTCCCAGGGTCCTCTTTGTTCCCCTTTTTAAAGATGAGTTCTGTTTGCCCTTCTCCAGTCATCTGGGACCTCACTATCCTCTGAGTTCTCCAGAATAATTGCTAATGGTTCTGAGATTGCTTCAGCTAGTTTCTTAAGTACCCAAGGATGAATTTCATCAGGCCCTGCCAACTTGAATACATCTAATTTATCTACATATTCTTTAATCTGTTCTTTCCCTTTTATAGCTTGCATTCCTTCCCTCTTGTTGTTAGTATAAATTGTGTTGAATATTTGGTCACTATTAACCTTTCCAATGAAGGCTAACACAAAATAGGCATTAAACACCTTTGATTTCTTGATGTCATTGGTTTTATCTCTCTCCTTCCCCATAATATAGATATATAGATAATAGTACCCCAAAAACTGCACAGAAAAAGCTACAGTGAAGGCCACTATTACAGGAGGAAGGAGAGGGGCTTTCTCCCTACTTCCCCCATAGAGAGGACATGGACTGGTGGCAGAAACAACCACTGTGCTTGATATGCAGCAGGATCAGTTACGAAGGCTTCCCGTAGAAGTGTAGCTTTGGATCCATGCTCATCAGGGGTGAAATCTTGGCCTCACTGATGTCAGTGAGAAAACTCCCACTGGCTTGGATGTGATCAGGCTTTCACACCTGGAACCCAACTTTAATCTGCTGTTGGTTGGCCCAACTGGAAGAGTGAAAGCTTAAAAGTTCCAAAAGAAGCCACTGATTGAAATGAATTGCTTGAATGACAGCCCATAAGCATGTAGCAATTCAACATTACATCCTTGCTTTACTGAGCTGCAACATCAGAATTGTTGCTTTGCATGCAAATCTTTTATGCAGCAACTTTAGATGCACTCTTCTCGGCTTCCTGTTCTGTTCTTCCTTTGTTCTGTTCTTCTTTGAGGGTGGCTAAAATTACATGCTGAAAAAAATCACATGATTTTGAGATATTATTTAATAATTAAAGAAATGTTTTTTGTTTTTTTGAAGAAGGCTAGACTATTAAAAAAATATTTCACTGGGCTTCCTTGTAAGGCAACTATTGGGAAATACTTGGAAAAAAATATATAAAAGTGTTACAGAACATCAGAAATAGTTCCAGTTGCAGAGAAACATTTCTTCATTATACTTTACACACAATTTTGCCAGATTGCTTATTTTAATTACAGCAGAACTCTAGCTTCTGCTCATTGGTTTAGCGGGTGCAATAAAATGAAGTTTATTTAATTTTCTAAAATACGTAAAGCAGAGTAAAGTTAATTAAAAGTTAATTACAGTATAATGAATCATTCCAACCCACTGTGCCAGTGTTGCCCAGATGATTATTGATGTCGTCCTTCCTGAATACTTTTATAATCACCATTGAAAGTGGCAGGGGGTCAATGTAGGTTTTTTTCATATGCATTTTTTAAATGAATTGCTTACTTCACATGACTCCAAAGGAGAAAAAACAAAACCAAAAACCCACCATTTTTAATACTTTCCTCATGCATAATTTTCATTTAGGCTTCTGATTGCCTTTTAAATATGACAGAATATACCTATAAAATTTGTCAGTAATCGTTTCATTTCCCAGAATGGCATGTGTAGTTAACCTTGACAGACTGATTGGACGTTGACTACATTGAACCCAACCTTTTCTGGCATCACAAAGGTCACAGAACTACTCTCACTGAACCTGCACCTTTAAACACAAGGTTCTGTACGTATTGGAATTAGAATGCTTTTACTGCTCATTAATTCATCATTAAAAAGATGTTAACTAATCATTCTCTATAAGACTCTGGTTTAAAGCTCTCTCTGGCATGCCCTCAGCCTGGCACCCAGCCACTTGAAACCTGTTATAAGCAACAGAGTGTTTGCGCGGGGCATTCAAATATTTTTCTTTATGCACATTTTTTAATGAAGGTGGGTGGGGAGAAAGGGTATTTTTCTTTAAATTTCAGTGTGACAACATGATTTGTTTTAGTAATAAATATATTATTGCAGTGTCCAAAGGCCCCAACTTGGATTGAAGCTCCATTGCACTGGTTGCTATATAAATGTAGAAGACACAATCCCTGCTCTGAAAGGCTCACAACCTAAACACATAACAGAATGGTGTGCATGAGTCAGGATGAATCAGATATGCACCCTACAGTGATATGAGGTACTGCACTCTATATTGTGTCATAATAATACACCCTGACAAGTCCAAATTGGGAAAAAGAATCAAGGGGATGTAAACTATCAGAGTAAATTGGTCAGTAATCATGAGATACTGGCACATATCCTGGACACTCCTGTGACCATATTATTTAATAAAATGAAGTACATCTCCATGTACGTTTCTAAATGAAAAGTTATAGTATAATTTATTATTTGTATTAGAGAAGTACTAATGGACCCCAAATAGGATGCTGTACAAATATATGATAGGAAAACAATCCCTGTCCCAAAGAGATTACCATCCAATTTACGACAAGCCCAATAGGTGGGTGAAAAAAACCCAAACAGAGATACTGCAGGTGGGAGGATGAAGGTAACAGTGACAGAAACCCATGATAACTTGGACTAGTAGAGGGAGAGTCTTAAAAGAGGAACACCAACACGAACACACACACACACACACATGCACATACACACACATATATACATACATACACACACACAAAACTGTGTTAAAAAGACCATTCAAATTAATCAATCACATACCACAATTAAGGTCCTCATGCAATTTTAACTCAATCCCTTTGCATATATGAATTATGATACAGTCTTTAATTGTATCATCACACCCTAGTTTCTGCTGCTTGGTTTGTCAGCAGGGTTTGAATGTAGGACATTCATATCTACAGCACTGATTTCTTCCACTTGAACTAAAGGAATAACAGTAAGTAAAGCAATTGGTCTCCTGTATTCTACTGGATAGCCATCTATCTTGGATGGTTTAGACATAACAAATCCTGCAACTTGGCAGGAGGTTAGACTAGATGACACTTTCAGGCCCTTCTACTTTATAATTCTATGATTCTAATAGACTATTATCCTTTAGGCAGACCCACTCAAAATGCACATTTTGTCAGTGGCTTACAACTATTCGGTAGAGATGTTGGCTCTGGAAGTGATGTCTAATGGTCAAAACAGTGGTGAAAAACAGCATAGTCAAGCACACATATTTGGCAGATTTATTCTAAAAGACAGCGTGGATAAGACTTAGGTTCTATTCCCAGCTCTGTGATTTTGTGCAGCATCTCAGTTACTTTTTCTGTAAAATGGGGCAAATAGCAGCTGCTTGCCTTGATTGGTAATGAGGTTTCTGACCTGTACAGAGATATTAACAGTAATCAGTAGAATATGGGAGACCAAAACTCTTTCTCTTGCAGATATGCACCGATGCATGAAACTTTTAAGACATATGCAGACATGTGTGACAGGGCTGCCAAATGCATGAGTGTCAAATGAGATGCATTATACTTGACAGGTTCGGATCAGTGAAATGGGAATAATTATTAATATGTACTTGCCTATATTACAGGAGTCTTGTGAGACCTCCCTAATTAATGTCTGTGAAGTGTGCTGAACATGAAAAACAGTCCATACAGTAAGCATGAAGCGTTATTAATTATTATTATGATGATCACTGCCAAGGTGGCAGGATGGGGGACCAGCAAGCTAGTGGGGTTGTAGTGATATGCACTTTTAGAAACCAAAAAGTTGGCCTTTTGACGGGACTTATCACTCGCAGTAGCACATTTCACAGAACTATTAGAAATGTTCTGTCTGACAGTGAGACAGCGATTGGGCAGTGCTGTGTAATTCCCAGAATTCTCTGGGCTCCTGATCTGGGTCACTTCCAGGAATGACGGGTTGGGGTACAAGGGGTTTTAATGGATTTTTTCATACTTTCTATAATGTATCACAAAATTAGCTACATTGACTCCTGTGGGACCAAAGTGATGATTTAAAGCAACTTGGGACTTTTGGGATGACTAAAAAGTCCTGCTTGCCTTACTCATGTGAGTAGGTAGGCCTGCTTGCATGAGTATGGTGAGCATGATTTGTGCCTATATTATAAAGTTAGTGTTTTGGTCAAATGATTTGATGCAACAGATAATGTGCCCTTTTTCACAGAAATGTACAGTAAAATATGTTAAAGGAAAACAAAAATTATGCAATTATCAGGCACAAATGTCCAGAACATTGCCAGCTAAATGAATCTCTGCAGGGAAATGTAAATACAGAAGCCATTAAAGACCAGTCAATGCACCTTTTACACTTCTAAACAATAACAATCCGAATAGATCAGTAACAGATCCCTTCATAAATTGCAGCCTTTGCAGAAACAAAGAACTTCTGTTATATTTATTATCAGATATGACCATTCCTGCTTCTGAAATCCAAACACAACAGAAGCTGTGCTGCCCTGTTCAGTTATTTTGGTCATGAATGGAGGCTCTGTTTAAGATCAGCATGGTATATACACCTAGGAGGACCCCATGCTTCTAAAAGTTAACTAGGGAACTGTTGACTCAGGCTCTGCTGATGAACATCTCATTGCTTCAGGCTTATAGTCTTTCCATTTGCTTTCTTTCCTTCAGTAGAGTTCATTTAATTTGTAATTTATCCAGAGGGCTGCTTTATCCTCAAGTCTGACAGCACACATAGAACAGATAATGCAGTTTATTTCTAACTTTTTCTAAAAGCATTTTCCTTGAAATCACAAATACCTACATGCCTGTTTCTCCACTAAATGATACAATGCTGGCTCTGTTAAATGGACAGTTAGTGTGGCTTAGCATTTACAGTAATTTGTTACTGAATAATCCACAACTGCGAACAAAATTACAAACTTGCTAAATTCATTCGATGAAGTGAGCTGTAGCTCACAAAAGCTTATGCTCTAATAAATTTGTTAGTCTCTAAGGTGCCACAAGTACTCCTTTTCTTTAAGCTTGCTAAAAGAGTTCTTGAATTTTGTGAGAAAAATAGATAAATGATCACACTCAATCGCAAAAGAAACCACCTGTGAAATAAATTAACAAATCAGATACTGCTTCTTTTATTTTGCAATTTACAGAGGTATTTATACTAATTAAGATGCATTAGTTAATTAAACAAATATGTCTGGTAAAATAATTCAGTATGAATGAAAAACACGTAGGAAATCAGGTTTATAATAAATAAAAGAGAAAACTTCCAGTCACATCTTAAAATCTTAACTCTTGGTAATTTTTAATCATATAAGGAGGTTTAAGATCAGTTCTCTATTTACGTACCATTGAGGTCAATTGAAAGACTCCCATCAGTTCCAATGGACTTTGCATCATGCCATAAGGGCCCAGATCTGTAACAAGCTCCCTATGGGAAAAAGTAAGCCCACATGATGCCTCACTGAAGCAGGATTGCTCAGAGCTTATTGCAGGCTGACAGTCTCACACTTGTCCTACTACTATTTTTTCTCTTTCTGGGCCAGATTATCAGCCAGTGTAACTTGGCATAATTCCATAGAAGTCCCTTTATACCTACTGAGGATCTGGGCCATGGTGTCCATTTTTAGGGACTGTAGACATGTGATGCTATGAAGAATCTAATCAGACAAGTAAAATGTACACATGTGAGTAAGGGTTTGCCGGATTAGGCCTTTAATTTGCTGCTGCATGTTATTAATTAGGTTATTTTTGTTCAAATTTATAAAATAGTTTCTTCCTATTATTATTGTTACAGTGTATTCTGGTTAAATCATATTAATGCCCCAGTTCAATATACAACTTACCTATGTGTTGAATTTGAAATACAAGACTTTTTCTGAATCCAAGAGAGCTGAAAAATTTGTCAGAGGTCTGAATATACAGTAATTTGAGAGACATTGACTGGCCATTAAAAAAAGGAATAAAAATGTGTAATTTTAACAACTGATGAGTCAGCACAGAAAAACAGATCTGTAAATTGTGGTTCTTGTGGGTAAAACTAAAATACTCAATTTATTCACAAGTACATCAAATCAGGTGTAATTTGATACACTGCTGTCATTACTAGAAGTGTTAGGATTGAACTCGTGGTGTAGGCATCTACATTTATGCCTGTAAATCAGAATGGTAGAACTTTACACTCACTTTGCACAGGTTTTAAATGACTACGTCAGGAGACAGGCCAAGTGAATCAAGTGCATTGCCTCTACTTCCTGACCTATTACAATGTTATATTCTGACCTTGCAACCCTTGCTCTTTCAAGTAATCGCGCTGGGTCAATGCCATGCATCTTACTTAGATAAGTAGTCCCATGGAATTCAATGAGTTTACTCACATGGGTAAGGAAAACCACTAGTAAGAGTAAGATCAGGTCCTTTGCTATTCAGCAATTTCTCACACTGTAACGTCATTCATAGAACATGTAAATACTTAAGCTATTTTGTTTGTAAACTATTTACAAACTATGTTTCAGAAGTTTTTATTTCATTATAGATGGGGATGGTAACTGCACCTTTTATTAAGGTTGCCTGACAGTTCCCATTATAAGACCTTGTTTTCAGTTGCAGGGAAACTAGGAGTTGGGGTGGCAGGAAATTGGAAAAGGAGACTGGAACTGCAAGCTGGAAGTGTAGACTGGGACTGTATGGGCAAGAACACTGGGTCTGATAACCAATGTGGGCGGAGTTGGTGCGGAAGGAGAAGAGACAAATCTCACAATGAGCCACGATGTGGGGAAGAATTGGCACTTGTTGGGCAAAGTGATAAGTGACTGAGGTCTTGCATCCGATGAAGTGAGCTGTAGCTCACGAAAGCTTATGCTCTAATAAATTTGTTAGTCTCTAAGGTGCCACAAGTACTCCTTTTCTTTTTGAGGTCTTGAGTCTATCTATTTTGCTAAACAAAGAAAAGGTTAAGGGGTGATTTGATCACAGTCTATAAGTACTTACATGGGGAGGAAATATTTGATAATGGGTTCTTCAGTCTATCGTAAAAGGGTATAAACATGATTCAATGGCTGGATATTAAAGCTAGACTAATTTAGACTGGAAAAAAAAGTGTAAATTTTTAACAGTGAGTGTCAATGTTCCCTCTAATTTTTTACATCCATATGTGGAATGAACAGTATCCTGTCTTCTGACAATGGCCAGTGCCAGGTGCCCCAGAGGAATGAACAGAACAGGTAATCATTAAGTGATCCTTCCCCTGTTGCTCATTCCCCGCTTCTGGCAAACAGAGGCTAGGGACATCATTCCTGCCATCCTGGGTAATAGCCATTGATGGACCTATCCTCCATGAATTTATCTAGTTCTTTTTTGAAACCTGTTATGGTCTTGGCCTTCACAACATCCTCTGGCAAGGAGTTCCACAGGTTGACTGTGCATTATATGAAGAAATACTTCCTTTTATTTGTTTTAAACCTGCTGCCTATTATTTTCATTTAGTGACCCCCTAGTTCTTGTGTTAAGAGAAGTAGTAAACAACACTTCCTTATCTACTTTCTTTACACCAGTCATGAATTTATAGACCTCAATCATATCTCCCCTTAGCCATCTCTTTTCCAAGCTGAAAAGTCCCAGTCTTATTCATCTCTCCTCATATGGCAGCTATTCCATACCCCTAATAATTTTTGTTGACCTTGTCTGAACCTTTTCCAATTGCAATATATCTTTTTTGAGATGGGGCGACCACAGCTGCATACAGTATTCAAGATGTGGGTGTACCATAGATTTATATAGAGGCAACATGATATTTTCTGTCCTATTATCTATCTCTTTCTTAATTATTCCCAGCATTCTGTTCACTTTTTTGACTGCCATTCTACACTGAGTGGATGTTTTCAGAGAACTATCCACAATGACTCCAAGATCTCTTTCTTGAGTGGTAACAGCTAATTTAGACCCCATATTGGTGCACATAACAAAATTCATGTGGTGGAAGTGGGACCAAGGGGTTTGGAGTATGGGAGGGTCTCAGGGCTGGGGCAGAGGGTTGGAGTATGGGGGGGTGAGGACTTTGGCTGGGGGTGCGGGCTCTTGGGTGGAACTGAGGGGTTGGGGTACAGGCTGACTAGGGGCTGCGGTGGGGAGAGAGGACTCCCCCCAAAGCCCTCTCTTGCCACAGCAGCTCAGGGCTGGGGGAGAGGCGCCTCTTCCTGGCTGCGGAAGCTCCTGTGGGGCTAGGCCAAGGGAGAGGTTCCTCTCCCCAGCAGCTCCGGCGGGCCTGGGCTGGGCCAAGGTGGGGGCTCCTCTTCCCTGGCTGCAGCAAGTCTGGGGCAGGCCCATGCTGGAGCCGGCGGGGATGGGTGCCTCTCCCCGCTGCAGCCAGTCTATGCTTTGGCCAGCGGGGAGGGGCACCTTTCCTCATCACAGCCCTGAGGCCCTCCACAGCGCTTTAATAGGCAGCTGCATGGCTGCAGCTTACAGGGAACTTAGGTGAGGGTGATTAACCATTCGAACAATTTACCAAGAGTAATTTTTAAATCACGATTGATGTTTTTCTAAACAAAATGCTCTAGTTCTGATTATGTTGGGGGAAGTTCTGTAGTTGTGTGGCCTGTGTTGCAGAGGAGTTCAGACTAGACAATTATGATGATCTTTTCTGGCCTTGAAATCTATGAAAAACAATCTGAGGATCTGGGGGCGGGATGGGAACATCCTGACATTGGAAAAGAATATATTTGTGCATAATATCATATTTAGAGTAAGTAGACCTACTGCACTGAAATATCATAGTCATTCCAGTCCATCAACTTAGCTTTGTTTCTATGTTTGTTTGTTTTATTAGCATTAAGCATATTACATTACAAAAGACAATATTCCTGAAACCAGAGATAAGGGTTCACAGTTGTCTGTTCAGTGACATACATGAAATTACTTGGTCAGTTCAGTCTATATCCTTGTGGACTAGTGTTCACATCACAGAAAGACCCTTTCCAACTGGTAAATGTATTTTCAGTCTCAGATGAGAGGGAGGCAATGAAAAGCAGTGAATAAATTTAAAGAATTTATTTCACCAAAGACCACAGTTTAGCATGATGGGGGTGAGAACTGAAACACTCAAAACATACAAATTCTATTTATAACTTTCATAATAATTGAGGAAAGTGAATTTCAACTTTACATGCACCAGCCTTCAGCAGAACCATATTTTAAATTTGCCTGGGTCAGTATTCATGCCAAGAGTGCTTGCATGCTCATCCAAATCCAATTTGCAAACAATAGATTTCCCTGAAAGACAGCTAAGTACTTCAGAATTTTGACCTTTGGTATTGTAGTCAGCCATGCACCAGGCTTGTATCAGAGTAAAATCAAGATCCCAATCCTGCACTTCCTGCATTCCAGGAGATTGCTTTGTCTGTAGAGTCCCTTTAAATTCAGAAGGGCTCTTCATGAATGTATTAATTCATCTGATGCAAAAAACTCCAGAGTCGAGGTCCAAGCCAGCAATCCTGTGGTAATGAAGTGAGAAGAATGCTCAGTGGAAACACAGCTGGCCAAACTGTGAAAATACAGTGGCTTTAGGATTACAAAATTAAATCTTAATGGGCCTAATCTTGAAATTTTTAGTTATGTGAGTAGCCCCATCAGTAAGGTTTTTTTGTCATCAGTTAGGACTGCTCATTTGAGGATGCAGGACTGATCCCGTTTATTTTAGCCAAGACATGGTGTAAAGATGTGATATTATCCTCTGTTCTGAATTGGTGCAGGTAATGCTACCACACATTATGACAGGCAAATTCTTTAATATGGAGCATAAGCAGCTATTCCAGACTTAACGATTGTAACTAAGGTTCCATTGTAAGCCTGATTTTGCTTATCACAAAATACTAGACGCCTCAAAATTGGTATGTCTGAAGCAGACTTAAAATCTTTGGAATCTGCTGATTAATGATATTGTATGTATAGGGATGTTCACCAGGCTTCAAAATGCCTTCTAATGTCTTTTTGCCACTTTGCAGCAAAAACACAGAAAAGGAGAGAGACCAGACTTTGTTTAATAGACTCATCTAATACACAGGGCCAACATGTAGTTGATTAAGCTGTAATAGTTAATCTTGAGATTTAAAACAGAGACAACTGAAAAAAAGCAGGGAAAATAGATGACTTTTAAAATTCCCTATTTTTTACAAATTTAGTCAAAATTTCAAACTTTAAAAAAAATGTTGACTGGCTCCAATTTGAAATAGTAATTTCAAAATGATGGTCGCTGACCTAAGCAACATGGAAAAAATAAAAGAAATTTTCACCTCAATTTGTAACTCTGACATTTTGAAATATCAAAACTTTGAAATTTGAACTATTAAAACCAGGACTAATTTTAAATAGGAAGGTCAGATTTGTCAGTTCTGATGGGCATAAAATGAGGCATCAAATGACTGCTGTAGATATCTATGCTTTCTTTAAAAAAGGGAGATACATTTGTGGTGACATTTTTTAAGGTTGTTTATAGTCATCCCAAAAACAAAAGTACACTTAACCAAAGATGCATGTTGGTCCCAGCTTTTGATACATCAGCATCATTGGAATAGTTTTCAGAGTGGAGTTGTTGTTTTTTTCCAGTGACTTGGTGTTTTGAATGAGTTTGCCATGAAACACTTAACTTAGAGCGAAAGAACACTTTGATAATGTATACCTTCCTTTGACTTATCTCCTCACTCCACTCCACTCCACACTGTTCATCATACCTAGCATGCTTCACAAAACTATTCCTAGCAGGCAAATTCTACTCAATATAGCAATATGTTTTGAACAACTATTTTGTAGCTATAAAACATATTTTGATGGATGAATTGAAAAAGGGGGACATTTCAGGATTTCCCAGGTCACCAGGACATATATGACAAATCAAGACTGTAATGATACAACTGGGATGTTTAGTCACTTTACCAATTCTGCCACTTCTTCACATTGCGCAGTATCTTACTAAACATGTACTCAAGATGTGTAAGGATGGCACATAGCGCCTTTGCTAAGCTGTTGATAGATAACAGCTGTCTTGATTTTTAAAGTAAAAGATATAATTGAGCATTTAAAAATAATAAAAAATTGCTTTCTACATAAGAATTAACATATTTCTGGATAGACTTGTTTCCATAATTTATATCACCAGATATTAGAGCTAAGAAATGAAGTAATATATCTGTCATAATCAACTTTTGGATGTTAACTGCAGCTACAAATGCTTACATTCTAGAGGTTCACACATTTGTTGCTTCTGTAGGCCAAGCTCATTGCACACAACAGGGGCTCCATGCATGTTTCCTTTCCCCGCAACAAGGTCCCTGTGTGCCACCCTCCTGTTCCACTCTCTTTCAGAGACTTCCTGAAACACCTCCCCTCCCTCCCTCATGTGAGGGCTTCTGGGTGTCCCCCATTTGCCCCTCACCACATTCTCTCTTCTCCCCATTCCAAGGACTCCGTGCATCCCCCGTTTCCCCCTCGTTTCATGCCTTTGTCCCCATCCCATGCTAGGCACTCTATGCGCCCTCCCCTGCCCCCATTTCCCCAATGACAAATGTCCTCCAACCCCCCCCCAGCCCAAACCAGGGTCCTCGATTCTCCCGCTCCTACTAGGGGTTCTGTCTATCCCCATTCCCCTCTTTCCCCATGCCACTGACTCTGTGGGTACCCCCATTCCCTCCTTCCTTCCATACCCCCTATTAATCATATATCTTTTTTTCTGTCTTAGAGATGACATTTCAGGGTGTCAGCATTTTAAACTGTATTGAGAGGATGGACAGCACTGAGATGGGGGTACTGTTTTATTGGAAGATGTTAATACTTGCCATCAACCAGTTTTTTCACTTGCAGACAATTAGAGAGGTAGCTGGGACTGGTAACTAAATGCCAGAGGCTCTCTGCGTCCACCACTTCTGCCTTCTAGTTTTCCAGTTTTCACCAAAATTAATCGGATTCTGATCTTTGATGCCTAGAACAGTCCCTGAAAATTGGGATTGATCAATATGGCACTGAAATGTTATCAATGCTACATCCAGACAGACAGAGACATGTCATTAAGCTGAGCATAGGGACCTAGTTAAGTATCGGACCCCTTCAGTGTTTATTGAAAGTTTATCACTTCTAAAGCTAAACTGAGAGAGGATTAGGTTCGATATTAGAAAACACTATTTCACTAGGAGGGTGGTAAAGCACTGGAATGGGTTACCAGGGAGGTGGTGGAATCTCCTTCCTTAGAAGTTTTTAAGGGCAGGCTTGACAAGCCCTGGCTGGGATGATTTAGTTGGGGATTGGTCCTGCTTTGAGCAGAGGGTTGGACTAGATGACCTCCTGAGGTCCTATCCAACCCTGATATTCTATGATTCTATATCACCCTGGTTTGCAATCCCATCAGCTTTCACAAATTAAACAGGATCAGGCTGGATCAGTAATTGCATGGGCGATTGCCAAGAAACTGAAGGAAGTTAGGATGGTGATTCAGTAGGTAGCATGTTTCTGTTTTAAACTACATGTTGCACTCCAGCAGAGTGTTAGATAATGCTATTTTCCAGATGTAAACAGAGTTTGTGACCACTTTTGGTTAAAGATTCTGTAGGGTTTTTTTCCTCCTAAAGTGGGTTAACTGCAATATCGTGGCCAGGTTTCACAACTGCTAACTTTTTGGCTACCAAGATTTTGACTGCAATTTCAATTGTATTGTATTCCTCTTCTGTTTTGGTCTCTAATGGTGGCACAAGACTGCTATTCACTGTTAAAACCCTGTCACATGACAACACCAAGATAGCAGTACCTCTGTGGCTGATGAAGTGATTCCTGCCTATGTATATATCAGTTGGTAAATGTAAAATTATATTTATAGGGCTTAACAGATTCAGTGGACAATAACTCATTAGGAATGCATCTGAGAACTTCAAACAGAAAGCATCCTCTAAATATATCTCTTCATAGTAAAGAGTCACTGCAGACAAATTCAATGTTACTCAAAGATTTATGAAAAAAATGATAAATATGTAAAAGTGAGCATACCCAGTTTGGGGGTTTTTTTATACATTTATTTTCCGTATGGCTAATCAGACAATGGCTAATCTAGAAATGCATATTATTCTGGAAGTCACATAATACATAATAAACATATTATTCTGGATGTCGCATAAACACTTTCAGTCGTACAATATTCACATTTAAAAGAGACTAAGACAAGTTTTTACCGTTCCAATGTTGCAGGTTAAACTGGTGACTACTTCTGCTAAAATGATCTAAAATTGAAAAGGTAATTTTGAGCTAAATCCCCCAGTTCTCTCTCGTTCTGTAGATAGATAAAGACACTGTTCACACTTAAAAAGTTTCTTCCATTTTGAAATATTCTGCTGTTGAAATAACACAGCTGGAAATGGTAATAGTTCTGAAAATGAAAATAATGTTTTAGGCCTAGTCTACACTTAAAAGCTTTGTTGGTATAGCTATGTTGGTTAGGAGTATGGGGGAAAAAAGTCACTCTCCTAACCGACATAACTGCTAGCAAAGTCCTAGTGTAGACACAGTTATACTGGCAAAAAAAGTCCTTCTGTGCAAATGAGCATACAGAAAGTGCTGTCAAATGAATAAAATAAAGAAAAATAGAAAGGGAAAACCACTGTCTCTATGTTATGGTAAATTTATGGGTTACTTGTAACAATCGAAGATGCAAACTTTCAGATGGAAATCTAGTTTCAATATGGGTTCCTTTCAAATCTGGAAAACTTTTTAACAATTAAAAGCTTGCTAACTCCTGTCTTAGTCATTTTAAAATGTAACCATTGTACTGTTGAAAGTGCTAATGGGACAGTGTAACGTGTTCTGCTGGATTAGCTGTGGTGTAGTTATCTGCATAAGAACAAGAAACATGGGTTTTAAAAAGAAACTCCACAAGCTCACATGTATATGCCCTGGAACTTTGCATTTTGTTCACAAAGCTCTGGATTTTATATATATAATATATAGTTTTAATGAAGGTCAAAAAGAGGACCTGGAAACAGGGTTTATGAAAGTGTTGTAAGGTTCATCATTGTCATTGTGTGGAAAAGGATAATTTCCCTTAGAGAAATGGTGACATATACATAATAAAGTCCCTGTCCCTGCCATGACAGCTCAAGAGCATGCCATCGTTACCACCTATGTCACACTGCAGGTGTGCCTGCCATATGGGTGACAGCAGCTGACTTCTCTGATCAACACATAATTATCTCTGAATAAAAATGCACATTGAAGTAGCTGGACATAATGGATTGAGGACCCAGGGCAAAATCATCTTTATAGTGTCACACAGCACCCTCTGGGGGTATGAGAGGGTTAAGGACAGCTACTGGAGCTAGCACAACCTTGAGAAACCTACTGTGGTTGGGCCACTGTGAGGTTATCGTGTTTATCCTTCCTGTCTTCTTTTGAATAGAAGAGGTCACTTGGTTAATGGTAGGATGCCCCTGATGGAAAAGGTCCTACTGATCCGTGCTATTCTGTACTGATCTAACCATATATCTCTCTCACAGCATCTGGATAGTTTCCATTTGCAGAGTCCCCTTCCCCCATAAGATAATAAATATCATATCACAAGGATGGCAGTGCTCCTTCATGGAACACTGACTGTTTATTAGAGGCAAAAAAGTTTAAGAGAAATGCTAACAATGTTCATTAATAGCCTGCATCCAGGTTTAATGAGGCATGTCAATATGCGGACTGGGCAACATCAGTGGCATAATAGTGGTGGTAAATGGGAGTAATTGTATCCAATTGTACGGCACAGCTTCCAGGAATGAGCCCGAACTGCCAACTGACAATGACAGAGCAATTATGGGAAGGCAAGCGAGCTGTGTCAAATTAGCACTTGGTGAGAACTCATTTTTCAGGGATGTGCTTGCTCTACAACACCACAAGTGATAGCTACTTTATTGTGAGTGATAGGAAGACCAGCACTTAGACTGATGTTCTGATTTGTCAATAGCTGTATTTGAAAGCTTAGTGTCACAAATATATAGAGATATTCAGGGAGAGAGGCACACTGCTCATGATCCGAAGGATAAGAACGTTGCTGAGAAGGTCATCTGTCAGTGTGAGCTGTCAAAGAGAGATCACACTCTATGAAAAGGGAACATTCAGCCGACTTAAGTAATTACCTTTGACTGAGATTTGAAGATGTCTTCTTTTGTTGGCCTACACTGGCTGAATAATTTATAATTTACTGCAATCAGTGAACAGCCAGGAATTGTAACTAAGAAAATCCTTATTTTATTTCTCATAATTACATTTTTTACTCCCTTAGCGCTTTAGAATGGTAAAGTGTAATATTGATGAAATCTTTTTAATACTCCCCCCAAATTAACATGTCACTTCAGAATCAATATATTTATTTTATTTTTATTTTACTTGACTATACCTATAAACCGTACCCTACACCATGCTATAAAACACCATATATTCTTGGTATTAGTTGCTTTGTAGGATTATTAGTTAAAGAGGATAAAGGAATAATTCAATTTTGTCTTTCAAGTGCAAAAGAATAAGAAAAAAAAATTTGAAGTACTAAGCACTGAAATTGTAATCCACATCCTATTTTGAGATATAAATCAGTTTGATATACTTGTCAGAACTGCAGAGAGTTAAGTATTGTAGAAAATATTTTAGAAGTTTGTGGATTAACCAAATTTCCATTGCTTGCTGTCTTTTTTCTTGTAATCTCACTGAATCAATGTTTGAAAAGTAAATTCTTAGCCTTTAATAAATAAAATAAAAGATAAATAAAAATAAAAGATAATATATAACCAATTATGCTCTGGAGTACAACAAGTATTACATTTTTGTTTTTTATCTTAATAAGAAAAAAATCTATTTACATTTTATTAACTAAAAATATAACATGAGTTGTTATTAATGTAGCTTTTGAATTTTTATTTCGTCAGTAAAAGAGTTATTTTGGAAACCTTACTCTAATTTTACTTGTTATATTTGCCATTGTGGGATATTTTGGGCATCAAACTATCTGCTTCAAACAGAGAGATCACTTTATAGGGAGTGGCTGAATGATTAATGAATTGGAACAAAGAGAGACCAGGGATTAACATGCCTTCTGGCCAAAAAAACGTTGTTTAATTCCAGGTGTATTGATTAGCTGTAAAGTTATTGACAAAAGAATTATTTTAAGTACTTTAAGTCAATGTTACTTTAGCTGAAAACTCTACCTTTAGGCACAAAGAAATGCCACTATAAAACTAGTCAATTAATATGATGTCAAAGTACTGTCTCATGAAAAAATGGCTTTATATCCTCATATTTTAAACACTATGTCTTTTTTTTTATGCCAAGCTCATTTTTTAAGGTTCATAGAACAGTCATGTTTAACATTAGTAATTGTGGGTTTAAAGATGTTTGCTAATTATTTAATGTTTCCTCTGAATTTTAAAAATTCTTCTAAAATGTACTTTGTTTTCTTAGTTTGAATTTCAGCACCTGACATTACTTTAAATTATATGCTTTGCTGATTCTGAAACACATTTTTAATCATTATTTTTTTATGTTTCAGAATTCTTTAGGCCATTCAATTTCCCCCATTGTAGAAAGCTGTTTAATTCACAATGCCTCAAGTTCAGGCCCGTCATCTATTCTATAGTGACTATGCCACTTAATAATGGAATAGTGCATCAAAGTGCCACTTAGGTCTCAAATTGTTATGTATGACTGTCAAAGCGAAGAAAAAAAGGAAAAAAAAAAAGGAAAAAAAACTTGATTTGTCTTTACTACTGAAACGTGAATTTGTCAGCCAGGTTTTGAAATCACAACAGCATTGCTTGCATCCCCAGCGAGATGTCGAAAACTTGACAGGTACATATTTTTTCAACTACAAGCACTTCTATAATGAAAACTAAATACACAAATCTTATTTTTTTTGCTCTTGACAGATAGTTGTTGCCAATGGGACTTAATGTTCAGGTTCAAGTTGTCAAGAAGAATAACCAATAAGCAATCCAAGTAGTCAGTATACAGATATTCAAAAGCAAAATGCCTGGCTTCTCTGATATACGGGAAAGATTTGAGTGTATAATTAACTAACTGAGGAACCAAGGACACTTAATCTTCCTCCTAATGGCAAGTTCAACCCATCACTGTCTCTCTCTGGGGGACAAACTGTAGCTTGTTTTGTGATCACCAGGGCCTTTGGTTGTCATTGCTCTTTCTTATTCATCATTTCCTTGGGTTCTAGTGTTATTTCATTCACTATTACTTAGTCCCAGTAAGAATTAACAGGGTAAACTAAGGTTCATTTCCGAAGCACTATTTATCATCTTATGTATTTTAAAAATCTGCCTGTTTATCTATCTACCAATTTTACAGCACAAGATTATTTGCTTCTCTCTCCACGTAAAATGAGGAAATATATACATGTATATATTCATTTCCCATGTATGGCATGTGTATAATGGATGTACATTGAAACTGCTAACAATATCTACAGTAATACTCTGTGGGCAACCATTTACCTGCAGGCTACCTAGCCATTTTAATGGAGGCCAATATATGTGCATTTGCGGGTTTTGGGGTGGCGGAGTATCTGTGTGTGTGTGCTGGGGGGCAACTGAAACTGCCACAAGACTGCTTACATTTTAAATGTCAGTTTCTGTACATGGGCTTGATCATAGAATCATAGAATCACAGAATATCAGGGTTGGAAGGGACCTCAGGAGGTCATCTAGTCCAACCCCCTCCTCAAAGCAGGACCAATCCCCAATTTTTGCCCCAGATCCCTAAATGGCCCCCTCTCCCTCAAGGGTGATCCTCTGAGGTGCTCAACATCCTCTCACCCTTTAAAGTCAGTAGGAGTTAATGGAACTCAGCATCTTATTGGTATCTCAGAGGAGAACTCAGCATCCCACAGGAATGGGCCCGGTTCTACAAGCAGTCCTTATGCAGAAATCTTACTGATTTTAGTGGGAGTGCTACGTAGGGATTTTCCAGTCTGCTTATGCTTTGTGTAGTGAAAAATGGCCTTCAAATGACTGGAAACAGCTAGTGGAGAACTCCACTGGTGTAGGATAACTCTCTACTGACAGAAAACTGGAAGAAGCTGCTGTTACATTTTGGACCAGATGACCCCCAGCCCTGGCATAAAGGGGATGAGGGGGGGCTTGTTTAGAGAGAAGACATGGGCAGGAGGGGCAGAGCCGAGTGGAACTCCACTATGCCTAATCCTTTATAGGCCTTAGGGCAGGGACTGGACTGCCAAGGACCAGGGAGCTGCAACTGACTCCCTGTGACCACCAGTGTCCCCTGTACACAAGCACAGCTGGAACACAGTGGAGAATTGGCAATATAGAGCCTTATATGCACATGGCCTGCCCCAAAAACACCCCTTATTCATATCCACATATGAGTGTGTGTACGTGTGCAGGTATGTAAAATCAGTCTTGCACAAGTACCATTAAAATTATGACAATGAATTATCTAATGATCATTTACTCGCCTGTCAAAAATTATGACTTGCTTTGCGTGAACAGAATTTTGCAAGGCTGCTATATCCATGGTGAAACAAATTAGACACAAACAGGTAAAACTAGGGGTTGTGACACATCCAGTGAACAAGGAGAGTCAAAGTGAAGTCTGACACTACTTCCTTACCTCTTTCGCTCTAAGCTGTTATTGTCAGTTATGTATGGTAAATCTGTTTTAGTTCATGGATCATTGATACAGTAGACCAAGACGGTTAAGGTCGCTGGTATCAATGTAGCTGTGATGCCTGTGCATTAAAGACTTGATCCTATGAGGTGCTTGAGTACCCCACTGCTGACTTCATTCGCAGCTATGAGTGCTTAGCATCCTGCAGGATTGGACCCTCAGCCCGTGTAGTAAAAATCTTTGACATTGTGGTTGAAAGAGATGGCACTTGTGTGCAGTAAATCTGTTTCCTGAAGAGAAAGGCTTTGTCTTTGTTGTAAAATAAAGAAGCCTGAGTTCACATCAAGAAAGCACCATTCTAGCTAATAAACTACTTACTTCAAATTTTCATTTAAAAACAAACACATTTTCATTTAAAAACAAACAAATGTGTTAGAGTATATAGCCTCTCAGAGCAAACAAAAAGGGCCTGAGACCACGCATTCCCTTTTTGTTATCAACATTTTTAACATTAAAACATGAATTTTCTCCAGTTTACTGAAATTAAAAAATAGTTCATTAGACCTATCCATTGGGATGAAAATGAGGATTATAATGTACTTACTGATAGACCTTTAATATAGTGGCACAGGCAGATGACACTATTATTCTAATGTTAGAAGATTTGCTGTATATACTTTTGAGTTATACTGCATATACGTCAGTTTATTTCATAATAATGTAGATACATTCAAGCATTAATTGTGTCTGATAAAAAGGTTACACTGTGGCTGATACACATGTTATAGGTACTTTGTGTTGTCATCTGGAAGTCTGGATAGCTCAAGGTTATATGACTGGGTTAATAGGATGAGATTCGTGGTTTAACACTCACTCTTCTAACATATAATCATAAAAGGACCTGCATGAAATATTACTGGCTGTCTCCTTCTACGAAGGAGTCTTTAGGCCTCTAGTGATTGTTTCAAAAGTTAGAGATTCCTAAATGTCCTACATTTCATAGTGCTTGGTTGATTCAAAGACTTATAAATGAAATAGCATGGAACAGTCACACACATGAAGGAAATCTGTATTTAAATATTTATCTGATGTTTTTTATTTTAAAAAACATAATTTTTTGTACAAGAGAAAAAGATAAGAGAATTATTTTCATGAAACAAGTGATCTGTATCTAATCTGTAGAGACATATTAATATCAAAAATAGTCTCTCACAAAAATCAGGCATAGCAAAGATTTCATAATATATTTGATTAATCAAAACCTAAATGGAAAGTTCTGATCTTCCCAGATGCTGATAAGACTTACAAGTTGCTGCAGGGCCTTATAAGCCATCCAGCACCAAATGCTTGCATATATTTCATAACACACCCATAATTCAGATATTTCAGGAACAGACATCCTTCATTAAATTCTTTACGCTGCTCATCATGGCCTACGCCATACAGGAAACATAATCATACATTAATTTACCAAAAGACATTTCCCATTTTTTCTTAAACCTATAGACAATCAGACAACTATGGAGGGTGTGTGTGTGTGTGGGGGGGGGGGGAATGGAAGCGGGAGGGGAAACAGGTTATTTTTAGACAATGTGGGCAAGAAATATGGGCCATGATGCTTGGCCCTAGCTGATGAGCACTCAGTGCAACTCAAGAAGAAGAGTGAAAAGATTGTTTTAAGTTACATTTGTGCTCCCCCGATCTTTGGTCAGGGCCAATCCCCTGGCAAACTTGTGCAGGTGCTTCATGTCCCCAAAGAGGAAAGACGGGGGGAACACTGGAGTCCATGGACATTCCCTGTGCAGCAATTTATGGTGGGGATGGACATAGGAGTAGATACAGTGATTCGCTACTACCTAAGGATTGCTGGCCTTCTAAGCCAGCTTTAGGCATGATTTTCAGGGTGAGCATGGCACAAAGCTGCCCCAAGGCAGGGGAGAATATGGCCGAGGGTGGCTGCTTTGTTACTGCTGACCCCCTGTAAGAACATAAGCAACATCATTTTGTCTTTGGTTGAAGTCCTGCAAAGTGCTCAGCACCCTGGACTCCCATTGTTGGAGGCTCTCAGCACCTTGCAGAATTGGTTCCTTTATGCCACTCCTGGAAATCAATGCCCTGCCCCTAGCAGGCTAATATTGATCAGTGGCCATACTTCCCGAGAGGGGATGTAGGAATAAAGCCACGACAGCATGACTGTCCTGCAGGGAACAAATATTTCCATTCTGCACCATCCCTGTTTATCACAGAGACTGAAAAATCAACGTATCAGTTTTCATCAGCACATTGGAAAAAAAAGGACTCAGAAACGGAAGCTTCTCTCTTTGTTTGGTTTCTCGTTTGAGTGCAGTGTTTCAGTTGGTAACTGGGAATGACAACAAGCCATAGCTAATATTCCATGTTAATCATCTGAAGCCTTGAGTCAGCTGTTTAAAAAATTATAATGAATAATTAATGTATTTTAATTTTGATACCAATACATGATATATTTTGACACATCTCAGAAGGGGGAATGTTGCCTGAGGTGCCAACTTAACACCACAGGAAAATGAAAACCAAGAGAAGGCAAACTGCTAGCATTTTCCCTTGTATTAGTCTTAAATGTTGCAAAACATACTGAAATGAGACTTTCAAAGTATTTAACAGCCTGGCCTGACTCAGTTTAAAAAGGAAAGCAAGCAAATCATCTATAAAAAGGAAAGAAAACCATCCTTCATAGACTAGTCTGGTTAAATAACATAAGAAATTGTCTCACAGCTCTATTAACATCAATTGCATTGTACACCAGTCATACAACAAAACTAAACTAAACAAAATTACAATCTACACTGGAAATAGAAAACAAGGTTGGGGTGATGTTTTAGCTAAGAGGCTTTCTGCAGGCACTTGAGAGATTAAACCAAGGTTACTGCTTTCTCTTTTCACAGGCCACAGAAGGTCTCACAGCCAAAATGTTGTGTCCCACTTTGAATTTTTATTATTAATTATTATTACTAGTATTAATATTTTCACATTGTTCTTTATTAATCCTTCTTTATGCTTTGCTTTACACACTAACTCTAACCACTGGTCTTTCCAAGATGTGAGGAAGACCTTTTGTGGTGGCAGAATATTAAATCCTGACTATGAGAATAGTGTATATTTTTGCTTGTGTGGACTTGGTACATCAAACAATAAATGAACTATACTGAAAAGATTCAGAGGTTGAGTAGCACCCAAAAGATGTGATGTTTTTCCTAACTATTTGGATCTTTTGAGATCTCCTTTCTCTGACACATTTCCAGTTCGATCCCACTCTCTCTTCTTCCAACCATACCTTCCTTCATCCTCCTCTATTCCTTCCCACTTTATTCCATTCATCTGAAAAGACACCTCATGTAATCTGATGCAGCTCCATTGAGTTCAGTGAAGCAGCACCAGGTTATATCAGCTGAAGAACTGATCCAAAAGTTTCCTATCTGATTCTCCAGCCTGAATGTGATGACCGCTGTTCTCAGTTCCTCTTCCTCTCAGCATTTTTCCCTTCAAAATGCTGTCCCTCACCCAGATTTTCTTCCACTTCCAATAAGTGAACCATCCACCTTTCAAATTATTTGTGGGCAGGCTATAATTCTGTCTTCAGCTCACACATACTGGACTCCTTGGGTTTCTTTAAGGTCTTGCAATCTGGATCTTGCAGCTCTGGAGAGCTGTAAGACAGGGATGCTCATGAGGTTTAAAGAAATGAGCCAGCCTCACAATAGCAAGGGCTTGTACACACGACCGCTTATGTCAGCATAACTTACGTTGCTCAGGGGTGTGAATAAGCCTCCCCCCAAGCAACATAAGTTACATAGACCTAAGCTCTGGTGTGGACAGTGCTATGTTGGTGGGAGGGCTTTTCCCACCGACATAGCTAGCACCTCTAGCAGAGGTGGTTTTATTATGCCGATGGGAGAGCTCTCTCCCATCAGCATATAGCGTCTTCACTCGCTGTGCTACAGCTTCTCATGTAGACTAGCCCTGAGACACCATTACGACTATGACGAGGGAGACAAAGAACTGTTTGAAGTTGAGGGGGTGGGAGGAGGACATCACACAACTCTGGTGAGAGAGGAAAGGAAGGGTTTTGAGGAAGAGAAATGGGGAGTCACTGGATCCACCCTAGAGAATTAGCAATAGCACAGAGCTGATTTTACTCTCGAAAGATAAAGGACCTGATTCTCCATTATATTGATGCCAAGTGGGTGTAAAAATGCTGCAAAATCATATTGGTAGCATTCTACACCCAGTTTGTACTGGGATAAATGACCACAGAAGGTGCAGGGCAGTGGTGAACTGGGTGCAAAGAACAGGACTGGTCATCAATTCAAAACAGGAGGATTTTGTTGATTTTCAGAAAGGCCAGGATATGGAGAAGGAAAGGAGTGATGGGGAAATGGGGATGCTGGACTGAGGACTGAGGCAGGGGAAATGAGATGAAGGTAAGGATATGTTGGGTGAAACAGAAGATTATAGTTCTGTAGAGTTTATAAGGGGAGATGGCACCTTTTGGTAGGGTTTTTTGTTTGGCGGGGTGGGGGAAGATGGTGGGGGGAGAATAGCTGAACCAATCCCAACAACTTTACAAAGTTTCAGATGTGGTCTGCTTCACAAACCAGCTCATTGCCAGTCAGTACTCTACAGGAAAATTTTAAGATAAAACGTCATCAGCCCCTCAAATTCAGCCAGGTGGACAAGGGGATACAGTTCATTAACTCAGCTACAGTATGAGACTGGTGTGTTCACCTATCTCATCACATCTGCCTTTCAGTTACTCCAGCTCTTGTCCTGAACTCACATGAAAGAATTACAAAGACAGGTACTATACATTAGACCGTCACTGTATGAAATTGTTTCAGATGCACTAATATCTGAATAAGGAAGGTGAGAGGTTGCATATGGTAGTTGAGCTGCTTCCTTAACAAAGCTAGCCTGAAGTTTTGTGGTGAGGGAGACCTATTATGTCATCAAAATTAGGATGAGGTCAATGATGGGAGAGGGTTTATAAAGCAAAGATGGAATCCTGTTGTCAATAGTAAAACTCTCATTGAGTTCAGAGAGGCTCAGATTTTATTCCAAATGTTTAAAGACCCACACCTGCAAGGAAACTGAGTCTGAACTCTGAAGTCAACAAGCCAAATAGCACTTTCAGTTATATCCACCCTCTAGGATGTAGTGTGGCTTAGTGAAGTAGTTCTGAACTTGTGGCCCATGGGCCACTTGCAGCCCAAATAGCACAGAGCTGTGGCCCATGTGACATCCTCAGGGCTATACAGGTATTATTGGATGCAGCCCACATAACACGGTGTGGGCCACATATGCGGCCCACAATGGTAAACAGATTGAGAACTACTGGGATAGACACTGGACTAGGACTCAGGAGACATAGGATAAATCATTTTGCCATTCTGCACCTCAGTTTCCCCCTGTGTAGAATGGGGATAATGATATTGACTGCTTTTGTAAGAGCTTTGAGATAGGGAGATGACAAGGCTATGTAAGAGGTAGGTATTACTATTATTATGCTAATTATTATTATAATCATCCCAGATTTACACTGGTGCAATTGGGGGCAGAATTTGTCCTAATGGGGGATGAAGGAGCACTATATTTGTACACTAGCTTCTCCCAAACATTCAACACCCAGGCTCAGCAGAAACAGAGGACGGAGGAAGTAGTGTAAGCTATGGTCCCAAATGGGAAAAAGATGGGTATCCAAATGCTAATTTTGCTGTTACTTTTTTTTTAAATAGTACTTCCCATATAGGAGTTGAAGGAAAGCAGGTTTAATCCGTCTAAGGTTTCTATAATCATCTACCACATCTGAACAAACATGTAAAAAGGGGCACAAATGTACTAAGCTGCATTTCAAAAATGACTTAGTAATTGCAGGGACTGCCCATCTTACCTTGGCCTCAAGCATTTACCAGAATTCAAATTTATTTCAAACTGTTCTCCCAAGTCTGCCTAATCCTTTTTGTCCAAATAGCAGCAACTCACAGTTAGTGAACCTAGCTTCAAGATTTTTTTTTTTTACTTACAGCTAAATTTAACTTTACCCATCCAATAAAAAAGAAATAAGAGAGCCTTTATTATCTCCCTGGATTTCTGGGTATGATACCACATCATAGAGAAGTGGTTATTAGAGACAATGGCCTACCAAGGTGAAGTTTGTAATAAAGCCTATTATGTGGTTTCACCATTGACACTAATGGAATGTAACAGTGATTTAGAATGATTTAATGGTTCCCAGGTTGTGCTCTAATAGTGCTCTTTATATTATGATGTATATCACAAAACCTAATGTGGCTGTTGTGATATATTGACAGTATTCATGCTGTTTCATTTTTTTAGGGGAATTTTAAAAACTGTCAAGGAAGAAAATTAATAGGCTGCAACTGCTTTATTTTCAAGGGTTCTGTTTTTTTTAAATGTATGTGCATAAATTTCTATTTGATGCCATTCTTAAGCAAATAAATTCATTTTCATTTTTATTCCAAAGTAATAACTGTGGCATGTGTGCTCACACACCTGTGTGTATGTGTATGTGTGTTTGAAGCCCAGCTTTGAAAAGATTGCACTGTCATCCTAAAATCTGTTTACAAACTGGTACTAATGGTTTCAAATGCATGTAGTAGGGGAGAATAAAAGACAGGTATTACATTTATGGAAGCTGACAAAACATACAAGTTTAATAAGAGGCAGAGGCAGGAGGTATTCCTATTGAGTCATTTAAAAACACTCCAGCCCCTTTGGGGTACAGGTGGCTTTTAGGCCAACACTTAAAGTTCTAAATTTAAATAAAAACACAATAATCTTGGAATAGACACAAAGAAAGATGTACCAGGGCTCAGATACCTTCATTCTGAAACAGCTTGTGGGCACCTCAGCAATGCCTGACCTATTAGCTTCAAGGCATTTTTGGTACCAAGTAGGTTAAGTAACAGCAAGAATGTTCTTGCATGCTGTAAAAGCTTTCCCCCCCACCTGTAATTTAAAAGGGCATGTTATGAAATTTTATGTCTCTCAAGAGCATCGCTTTTGATGTCCTCCTGCACATGAGGGCCTCCTTCAATGAACACAGAGTAGATGTCATGATGACGGACCGCTAGTGAAAGGGGTGGCAGGGGCATAGTTCCCAGCAGAGTAGGATTTTGTAGCTGAATATATATCTATTTATTCTGTAAATGCTAGAGCACAGATCCTCAGCATTTGTGCTGATAAAAATCTCCTGCCCTTCCCCACATGGGAATAGGTGTCAAATAGCACGTGTCAAAATCGGGATACTTTTTTTTGGGGGGGTGGGGAGTATAGTGGCGTATTTATAAGGCAATGCCCCTAATATCGGGACATCTGGTCATCCTATGGGGGAGCCACTTTACCATCCTTTGCCCTAAACATTAATATTCACCCATAAGGGAGAGGGAATGGGAAGACAAGGGCACAAGAACAGGATCCATCTCTCCCTTGCCTGACCCACCTGCCTCTCCAGACAACAGGAAAGGGAGAGAGAGTGTTTCTTCTCACTCCCCATTAAGGCTGAAGGGTGGGTGGACATGTGAGCCTGCACCTTCTCTCACTGATGGTGAAGGGCAGAGAGAAGAAGTATACTTCTACTCATGTGGTTAGTGGGACGAGACAATAGGCTCAGGCCTGCCAGGTTCAGTGTATCCCCACTGATTTAAATGGAAATTGAGAATGCACAGGGCCTGGCAAGAGGCACCCAGGCTTGGCAGGATGGGATCCCATGTCTCCTGTCTGTCCTTCATGTGGAGGTGGGTGGAAGCGAGTAGTGATTTCTTTCCCCATTATCCCTGTGAGGGACCCAGTGGCTCAAACATCTCCTACTCCAGTTGGTTAGACACTCAGAGATCAGTAGAACTTTTGTCAGAGTAAAGTACTATTCAGCAAGGCAGTCTGACAAGAATGAGGAGCTCTGAGCAAATGTGCTTGACATCAGTGGGGCTGCTCCCATGAGTAAGGGTGGTGACATATGGCTCTCTAATCAAACAGGAAGCCCTGATTCTGTGGCCTTGTTCATGCTGAGCCTGATTCTTCATCTGGTATAAATCTGAACAGGTCCACTTATATAAATGGAGCTACCAGTTTAATACAGCTGAGTGCCCCGCTGAGGGTCTGGCCTGCTGAGCAGCACCTTACTCCACAAGTAGCCCCATTAATGTTAATAGAACCACTTGTGGAGTAAGGGGCTTCTCAGTGAGAGTAGGAGTGGCAGAAACGAATCCTCAGAATGGGAAATATTCTTATGAGCCTGAGCAAAGGTAAAGCAAATGGTGAGCCAAGAAGTGCAATTCCCTGTCCTGTCTGGCACTGTGACACCAATGCCCCCAGCAAGGATGCAACCAGCTAGCATGAGCCCCCAAAACAGTTTAGAACCAACTTGGAGAAACAGTGTGCTAAAGCCATTTATGCAATGCTGACATGCACGAATTGCTCCATGGTGAGGCAATAACATGGTACTTCTGTCACATCCTCCTACAGGTTAACTTGCTTGCAGACATTTATCTTTTCTATGAAAACACCAGCTTGTGATAAAACCACCTATGATGAGATCCATTGGAACATTGCCAGACATCTCCGATGGGATCACAGTTTGCATTGCATGTGCCTCCACGATAGTGGTTTGGGAATTCATTGAACACAAAAAGATTCTTTCTCTCTGATTCTCCCCCTCCCCCCGAGACTGCCCACAAAATGATAATTTTTCAAGTGTATAGGGGTGTGCGTACAGGCTGGGAAATGGCTTTATAAAGAGAATCTGACATTGAATAATGACTTGGGGACACCAAACTGCAAGAGGACAGGCAGAAATTTGGTGAAAGTCATTTGTTTTTGACACCGAAGTTATTTCAAAGTTATAAGTAAGACATTTCTCAGGCGATGTTCCCTTTTTGTTTCTTTTTTGTACAGTATCTTCCCTGTGGAAAAAGCTTTGTGAAATCACACAGAACAAAATTAGGCAAAGTGCCTGTTATATAACCTGCCTGTTCGCTAAAAATAATGGGAGCGTCATGATCACCTGAGCTTTTCCCTCGCCTAGGTTTATGTACAGTACATGGAAGGGGAGGGGGAGGAAAAGGAGAGATTGCATAACACAATAGAAAATTCCTGTTAAAAGCAATACAGTGAAATTTGCATAGTTATTATCCCACTTTGATTTGTTAACTTTACACAATCTATGTGGGTCAGTTTTCCTTGCTTTAATTAGCAAAATCAAAACAACAAAAAATAGTGATTTCCTTCTTTCAAGCTCAAGTGTTGTATTCAGCTTGCAGCACTAATTATATATTTTCAAATGCAAGGTGCCTAATTTAAAATACAAGATTCCCAGTATTCAGAGTAGCAGCCGTCTTAGTCTGTATTCGCAAAAAGAAAAGGAGTACCTGTGGCACCTTAGAGACTAACAAATTTATTAGAGCATAAGCTTTCGTGAGCTACAGCTCACTTCAGTAGTTGACGAAGTTTTAAGAACTGTAAGTGACAGAAGCAAGTGAAAAGAACAGGAGGACTTGTGGCACCTTAGAGAATAACACATTTATTTGAGCATAAGCTTTCGTGAGCATCCAATGAAGTGAGCTGTAGCTCATGAAAGCTTATGCTCAAATAAACGTGTTAGTCTCTAAGGTGCCACAAGTACTCCTTTTCTTTTTGCGAATACAGACTAACACGGCTGCTACTCAGAAGCACGTGAGCCTTTTGTTCTCCCGTATTCAAAGTCCGTTCAGCTTCTAAACTTGGTAGGAATTGTATCACACATATAAATAATTTTTGTATTAATATGTCATTGTAAAATATTTTACCCACTGGGGTAAATGAAGATCAAGGGTTTACTAATCAGATTACTGGCACACTTATTCTAATTCATACCTTCCACAGTTAGCCTTTAAGCCACAGCTGACCTCTTATTTTTTATATTAATGGGAAACAATTCATCAAGTGAGTTACCCCGCTCCTTTCAAATCCACTTGTATTACTAAAAGGTTGAGTAAAGACCTCTAGGGAACAAGGGCAATTTTTGACATGGGTCTCAACAGATTAAACTATGCAGGGACAATATAGAATACATTGGAACAATAACATTATCACATCATAGCCTGACTGAGAGGCATTTCCTTGCATTTTTGTCCTTTTACCATAAGCCAATAGTAGCCACAGGCATTTGACTGGAGAGCCCAGAGGATTGACAGGCCTGGCAGTCATTACACGCTGGATTGAATACTAGATTACTCCAAAGTGGCTCAGGGTCAAGGATCAGTGTGTTCCCTTTTGGCACTAAATGACTTTAATATCCTTACTGTATTAGTCAATTACTTTAAAGCTGCTGCTCTCTGAGCTCTCTCTGCCCCCCTGCAGTTTACTATGGACATTTGAATTGCTCCCATACTTAACCCACACATCTGCTTTTAGCTGTCAAAAGAATATTGCTACCACTGGAGCTATTGACAATACAAAATGACGAAGATACTTGCTGTAGGTGTCAAATGGCTTTTTCTCTTCATCGTTTATTTTTTAAAAAATCCCAAATAACTCCACAACGAAAAGTGTTCTAAAGCGAAGAAAAGTTGGATCATTTTTGCAATACATCATGGTCTAGTTTTAACTTGACAAAAATACATGTGGCTCATTGTTCTCAAAATTATACATTTTTGTTTTGGTTTGTAAAGCCCTGAGTAGCTGTAATGAAACAGAGAAAGAAGGGACTGTATTAAACTCTTGTTTAAATTTCACAACATTCACAAGCATTACAGAGAATTACACTTCTGAATTTATTGGTGAAACACAGTGAAGAATTCTGTGTCATGGCCACTGAACATTAAAAGCTCTGGCTTGGCTTGGTGTTAAACCAACATGTCTAGATTAAATATGGGCAGACCTGATTTGAATTTTAAAACTGCTTGAATGTGATGCCTTTAGTGTTCTAGTGAAAGTGATGTCATCACACATGAAAGCACATCTGTTCAGTGGGGGCCCGACTTGTGTGTGATGATGTCATTTGACTAAACAAGCAAATCAGGACTTCACAGCTAGATACATAAAGAAATAATTTTCTACTACAAATACACTTTTTAATCTGTGTGGAGATAAATGTGTACTGGGGTTTCACTGGAAGACATTTTTAACTTCATAATTTGCTCACCCCATATGTACATTACTTGCATTTAGCTAGTCACATATTTTTCCACTTGTCCTTTACTTTGGATTTGGGAGTAAGGGCTGAGTTGTTCAATATTCTTCTCATAAATATAAACAGAGTTTACGGAGAATAAAATTGTATTTATTACCCTCCCTGTCAGATCAGTGCAGTTCATGGTAGATATTACCATATCAGAGGTAGAAGCGAAACTGAAACAGCTTAATGGGACTAAATCGGGGGGCCCAGATAATCTTCATCCAAGAATATTAAAGGAATTGGCACCTGAAATTGCAAGCCCATTAGCAAGAATTTTTAATGCATCTGTAAACTCAGGAATAGTACCGAATGATTGGAGAATTGCTAATATAGTTCCTATTTTTAAGAAAGGAAAAAAAAGTGATCCGGGTAACTACAGGCCAGTTAGTTTGACATCTGTAGTATGCAAGGTCCTGGAAAAAATTTTGAAGGAGAAATTAGTTAAGGACATTGAAGTCAATGGTAAATGGGACAAAATACAACATGGTTTTACAAAAGGTAGATCGTGCCAAACCAACCTAATCTCCTTTTTTGAAAAAGTAACAGATTTTTTAGATAAAGGAAATGCAGTGGATCTAATTTACCTAGATTTCAGTAAGGCATTTGATACCGTGTCACATGGGGAATTATTAGTTAAATTGGAGAAGATGGGGATCAATATGAACATCAAAAGGTGGATAAGGAATTGGTTAAAGGGGAGACTGCAACGGGTCCTACTGAAAGGCGAACTGTCAGGTTGGAGGGAGGTTACCAGTGGAGTTCCTCAGGGATCGGTTTTGGGACCAATCTTATTTAATCTTTTTATTACTGACCTTGGCACAAAAAGTGGGAGTGTGCTAATAAAGTTTGCAGATGATACAAAGCTGGGAGGTATTGCCAATTCGGAGAAGGATTGGGATATTATACAAGAGGATCTGGATTACCTTGTAAACTGGAGTAATAGTAATAGGATGAAATTTAATAGTGAAAAGTGTAAGGTTATGCATTTAGGGATTAATAACAAGAATTTTAGCTATAAGTTGGGGACGCATCAATTAGAAGTAACGGAAGAGGAGAAGGACCTTGGAGTATTGGTTGATCATAGGATGACGATGAGCTGCCAATGTGATATGGTTGTGAAAAAAGCTAATGCGGTTTTGGGATGCATCAGGAGAGGCATTTCCAGTAGGGATAAGGAGGTTTTAGTACCGTTATACAAGGCACTGGTGAGACCTCACCTAGAATACTGTGTGCAATTCTGGTCTCCCATGTTTAAAAAGGATGAATTCAAACTGGAGCAGGTACAGAGAAGGGCTACTAGGATGATCCGAGGAATGGAAAACTTGTCTTATGAAAGGAGACTTAAGGAGCTTGGCTTGTTTAGCCTAACTAAAAGAAGGTTGAGGGGAGATATGATTGCTCTCTATAAATATATCAGAGGGATAAATACAGGAGAGGGAGAGGAATTATTTCAGCTCAGCACCAATGTGGACACAAGAACAAATGGGTATAAACTGGCCACCAGGAAGTTTAGACTTGAAATCAGACGAAGGTTTTTAACCATCAGAGGAGTGAAGTTTTGGAATAGCCTTCCAAGGGAAGCAGTGGGGGCAAAAGATCTATCTGGCTTTAAGATTCTACTCGATAAGTTTATGGAGGAGATGGTATGATGGGATAATGTGATTTTGGTAAGTAATTGATCTTTAAATATTCAGGGTAAATAGGCCTAATCCCCTGAGATGGGATATTAGATGGATGGGATCTGAGTTACTATAGAAAATTCTTTCCTGGGTA
Source organism: Dermochelys coriacea (assembly GCF_009764565.3). NCBI lineage: Eukaryota > Metazoa > Chordata > Testudines > Dermochelyidae > Dermochelys > Dermochelys coriacea. The sequence goes on from NC_050068.2 coordinate 305,552,617, forward strand.
TCTGGCTGGTGAATCTTGCCCATATGCTCAGGGTTTAGCTGATTGCCATATTTGGGGTTGGGAAGGAATTTTCCTCCAGGGCAGATTGGAGAGGCCCTGGAGGTTTTTCGCCTTCCTCTGTAGTATGGGGCATGGTTGACTTGAGGGAGGCTTCTCTGCTCCTTGAAGTATTTGAACCATGATTTAAGGACTTTAATAGCTCAGACATGGGTGAGGTTTTTCATAGGAGTGGGTGGGTGAGATTCTGTGGCCTGCGCTGTGCAGGAGGTCGGACTAGATGATCAGAATGGTCCCTTCTGACCTTAGTATCTATGAATCTATGAATCTATGTACAGTTTGACTAGAGATTATAACTGACTGCTCTATTATTTGGTATGCAATACATTATCATTTGGAAATCTGTGTAATACCTACATAAGCAGACAGTTCAAAGTCTTCATTTGCCCCATTCTGCATATCAAACACAAGTGTAGACTTAACACGCTTGGTGGACACAGAACTTGTCACTGCTACTTGGAACACCAACAGCTGGGGTTCCCGGATGACCAACTGTGTTTTGACTATAAAATGTCTTCTCAAATATTGCATCATGCTACCTAAGTGCAATGTTTAAAGAAATACAAATAAACTCTGCAGGGTAAAGGCTTTGAAGAAATTAGACCGCATCAGAGACATCACAGTCCCCTGGTCTGACAATCTTTGCACTACACTTGAAATAAAAAATCATAACCTCCTGCTAATCCTATTTTGGATTGTTGAGAGCACAATAAATACATTTTAGAAAAAAATGAGTACAAAAATGACACTCCTCCCCCCCCGTAACACAATATTTGAACATTAGTTTTCCTTCATTATTTTACATGATAAATGTTGCGTATTGTAGTTTAAGTGACATATTATGTGTGTTCCTACTGCAGGAGGGTAGACAGACAAGTGGACAGTAATATACATTTTCTTTGCAATGTGTTTCTGCTCAGCAGCTAGGCATAATGAATGGTGCCTTGGGGAATGCACTGAATAATTGTGCTAATTTAAAATTTAGTCAGCAAAAGACCTTAAAAATCTTGATACCTCTTGGTAATGATGCATCATTAGCACTTTTCATTCATTTATAGTTTGTTGTGTTTAGGGATTTGGGTATTCAGGAGAAGAAAGGTAGCCTGACAAGAGAGTGAGTGAATTAGCCCCCTTGATACTTGGGAATGACAGAAGGTGAAGTACTATAGCTGCAGTTGACAACTACTTTAATATGAGCCACTTATAAATATTTACAATTCATAAGTCAAGGATAAGGCTGTCTATAGCACATAAATAATATTAAGTATTTGACATGTTTATTTGGAGCCTGATAATTATTTTGGAAACCATTTGATATTAATGTGCCAAGAAGCATTTTCCATTAAAAGAGCCTTAGCGTGATGCTGCAATGCAATTTTTAAAAGAACATATATTTCTTCCCAACTTCCATTGTAAAACTGGAGAGTTAGGGCAAAACCCTTCTCACCTTATTCACAGGAGTGGAAGAGCAACTTCATGACATAACTTCCTATATGTAAGGGCAATAGCATTTGGCCCTAGATGATTTACTTGGCATGGATGTCATGACACGTATTATATGACCTTTCTACAGTACAAAATTAAAAATGTGTGGGCATTCAGTTGCAAAACAGATAGTAACCTTGGATGATCACACTCCGAATACAATGAAAAGACAAAACACTCTGATTATAAGGGGTTCAATAAGCCCTTATTCACAGGTAGATTTTGTTTTCTTTTTTTCAAGACAGAGACAATTCTTTTCAAACACATGTTTCCCTTTTTCTGGCTAAACATTGCATGTATTTTACTATGCAAAAGGTGTTAAAAGACAAACAAACAAAATACCCAAATCCACAAAAACATGAATTTGAAAGAAAAGGTTTCTAGAGAATGCACCACTTTTGAAAGGTAAAATGTCCGTAATTTTCCAAACTACTTTAGCCAGAGCAATTATGTGTAGCTGCTGTCCTTAAATACAGGTGCAATGTGTAATGATGATTAGCGCAAAATACATTAATAAAGAGTGAAAATTAAATCAAAATAAGATAATCTTTTCTGGAACAAATGCACTGAACTAATTCCTGTGCTTCTGTGAGTAAGGCATATAATAACCTGTTAGCTTTGTGTGTCTAATTTTCATGTTTTCTAAATTTCACCACTACTTCTTTAATGTAACAATGAGAATTTAAATGACCACTGGGGACGGATACTCCTTTTGTTCCTGACCTGGTGGGTAATGAGATAGACAACACCTCAAGCCATTATCCCTTGGAGTGCTGAGTGGGAGTGCAGTTAACTTTGATAGCATAGAAGTAAGTACATTTTTTATTGCACAGGAAAAAACCCGTCAAGAATAACCTATTCAGTTTAATATTTTCACAAAGTAATTACACATAAAATTAGCTAACCATCAAAGTTTTTAGCTATTCCCCCCCCATCATATTAACTGAATACATACACATTTCATCGTTAAGCACAGAAAATGATTTTAAGTAGACCAGAAAGAATGTCTTTTTTAAGATCTATGTTTTTAATTGTTGATAATTTTAGGTTTTGTATATATAAATTGCCTGTAATTAATATCTTAGCGGCTCTTATATAGAATCAAGCCATAATGTTTTCCCCATATTTGTATGAGTGATCATTTCAATAAAGCAGTTTCAAATAACATTATAGTATCTATTTTCTCTTTAATTTGCATCTCACTTTTGTAATAAAGTTGTCACGGATAGAGTCTTCTTGTCATGTATCATCCTTCAGTATGTAAACAACTTACCGACTTGCTTTGAATGATAGGCAATCTCATAATTTTCACTCATAAAATGACAGTTACAAATAAAGGAACTAATGCATGGAAAGTAACATATTTTGGTCTTGTGACTAATGGTAATCTGGTGCTACTGAATTACTGAACTGTGTCTGAGAACTAATGAGAAAAATTTCCCAGGGAATCTTTATCCAATGCACTTCGAGAGCACCTTGGGGACTCATTCCATGTCTGTCACCTTTCCCGTCTCATTGACACTCAGCTTCTTTACCACCATTACACTGTGCAACCATTTCACTTTACACCTCACAATTAGAATATTAAAAGGCGAGAATACTACACTACTTGTTCCAGATAGCAGAGTTGTTTTTGACAGTTAAAATAGAAAGTGTCACCGAAATATCACAAGGACATGAGTGTCGCCACCTCCAGAACATTCTAAGGTTCATATTATTTTGCAACTAATGAAAACTTTTATCATATTTCCTAATGGGAGCAAAAGTCATTAACAGCGAAGATTTAAGGGGATATATCGATTCATGCGAACCCATAAAAATGATACTTGTTAGGTAAAAATTTGCTCCTGTCACAGTACTGGGGTTGGAGTCATCGATGGTGATTATGTGATGATCAGTTTTGAAACGAGGCAAATTCATTAGCAAAAAGCACAAGTTTTTACATGGGACAAATATTTTTTTAAAGACTAATGACATTTGGGAACACATGGCCAGATTTTTAACGGGTATAAATTGGTGAAGCTCCATTGATGTCAGAGGAGTTTTGTTGATTTATACTAGCTAAGGATATGTCCCATAAATATTACATATATTATTAGGAAATCTTTGGTATATGCTCCATGAGCTATATTCCACCTTCCTCATAATAGCTGCCTCTCTAAAGTTGATGAAACTATTCACTTGAGAAAGACAAGAGGATTTGGCCTCTGGTAACAAAGCTCAATTTTAAGAAAGCAAGCAAGCAAACAAACAAAATCCGTCTAAGTTAGAAGCTTAAAAAGTTCTCCTATTTCACCAGGCTTGTGAGTAGACTGAAGCTAATTAAAGCGAATGCAGAATTTTGAAGTGAAAGACAGCAGGATAAAAAAATAAATGTCCTAATTATATTTATAATAAAGATCTTCTCTGTCCTGGAAACACACATGTACACCTTTATGTGGCTACTAGAATATGATGATTTCTGTGGTGTGATCAAAAGTGGCATAAACACAGCTGCGCGTATCAGCTGCACAGGTGTTTGATTTTGAAACTATTAGTTAGCCAAATATCTATAGGGATCACATACTGGTTTTGCATAAAGACAGAGAGAAATTGAGTTGCTGGTGTACCCGACAACTGATTATAACAACAATCTCCCACCCACCCACCGGATTATTGGCAGATTCTGTAGCCTTCTCAACAAGTGGGAATTCTTGGGAAGGTGAGATTCTCTGGGCTAGAATTAAATCCTTAGAGATAAAACCACATACTGATTTTTTTTTTAGTTTGTCTTCTTCATTCGAAAAGTTTTCCAGTGATGCCAGTGGGAGCAGCGTTGGCCTGTTGGTGTTGTACAGTAGTAGCTTTCTCAAGATTGCAACCACTGATGTATTGGGGTAGATGTATTACTTCTTGGAAGTATCTGAGTGCACCCATGCCAGCCTAGGTTTTAGGGTTGCCACAGCTCATTTTATTGTGATGGGCTCAGTCAAACAGAGCTGCATGTATATCCGATAAAGACATTTTGAGGTTTCTGTCACCATTAGATGTATGTAAATTTTCAGTGGAGTAAGGGACAATTGGCCAATGATGTTCTAGGTCAGTCATCTTACTGATGATGTTTATGAGATGAGGTTTTGCTGGTCTGTGTCACAATACTTTGGACAAACCAAAAGTAAGTTGCTAGCACTCGTGGCTGTGGACAGCGCTTCAAAATGTGGCCCCAGTGTACCTTAAAGCTTAAAAAAAAGCAGAAGGCAAATAAAAAGAACACCAAATCTATTATTTTTGTACATAATCTCATGATTTTAAAGCCAAACTTCTGATTTTTGGTGAGCCTGACTCATGATTTTTGAATATTTGGGGTTGGCAATACTGCAAATGGCATAGGTCTCATTTGATTTTTATTTCAGACCCCGCAAAGCATATAGGAATGGAAGTTAGGCCTGACTCTCGATTGATTTGAACTTTGTGTAGTCAATTACGCTCCCAAACTCGACAGATGCGCCTTTTTGCCCCGCTTCGCATTCAGATTGCACAGATGTAAATAACCACACAAGGTGCAAGGTAATGGCGACTCAGGCCCATATCAGCAGCTGTAGCTAATGCTCATCTTTAGGTTCCCCCCTGCTCGTTATGTTTGAGTTTCAAGTCAATGGGCTTTGTTTCAGACTCAGAATCAAAATTCCTTTGTATATGCTTTTGCCCTGACTGGTCTCAGATCTACCATAAAACAAAATAAATCTCCAGGGGGAAAACTGTAAATATTAGTTTGTCATTCTTAGAAAAGTTCTCTCTCCCTGAACGTTGTCACAAATTCTGCAGGAATAAAAGCACATGAAATGGTGTCTTTAGGTTTCCTAAACCTTCTGAATCTATTGGAACTTTGTGTGGAAAACTGCTCTTTAAGGTATTAATTCATAGCTCAACATTTCCTGACTTTTCTTCCAAGAGGCAAAATGCAGTACTTTCAGGAATACACAAGTTTTGGTTTAAGAAAATTAGCAGAACTAGTGCACCATTAGGGCTGCATAATTTATTTTGCATCTCTCTGATTTTCACAGATCAATGACTGCGAATTTGGCAGAGGGATGAGTTATTAGATCTGGTTTTGCAGGACCTGGACCATGCAGGTACTTGATTGTATGTATCACTAGTACTTTGCATGGCTGTCAGAATCTGGGCTTTAATATTTGTTTAAAAACCTAAACATCTCCCTTTTTTGATTGTAAGGATAATCTTTTGAATGGGGGTGCTGTTTGTCTTCCTGAGACATCAGATAGCTACTCGAAAACAAGAGCTCTACAACTCAATGATGTGTTAACACTGAAGCCTAATGATAACAATGTAAATATCAAGATTGTTAACTTAATCAGTTTGTGTCAGATCACACTTACAAAAGCTCCTTTGATATTGTGGATGGATCTTTAGTAGCATACCATCACTTATTTTTCCAATTTGCCACCATGGGCTTGTACCAGACATAGGCAATGTATAACCCATACATAGGCCCATATCACAAAACTATATCACATGCCAAATACTTTCCTGGGGTAACTTTTCTGCATTCAGTGGAGTTACACCATGGATGGATTTAACCCAATGCCATTGATTTTGCATTTGCATCTCTGATTAAGCTACAAATTTGTAAAAACACACAGAGCCCAAATCTGGCTTAGGATCTATATATATTTCTCCCATTCACTCCAGTAGGATGTCTGTGCATTTTGCATCTAAAGGAAAAAAACTGGTCTGTATAACCTGAAAAATCTCAAGAACATAAATTAATCCTCCCAGTGTAGAGCTGAATACTGCTCTTAATCTGCGTGTGCAACTTTCATTAAAGGCAAGAAGAGATGAATGGAAGCAGGGAAGTATATGGCATTCACTAAGCTATCCCTGTTTCATACAGTAGTATACAGTTAATGTATGTTTTTGCTAAAAATGCCCAATTTGGGCCAAACCATATCTTCTTTTGGAAAACTGCCTCTGCAAATGTAAAAGACATGTGGCTATACCTGTGCTTTCTGATGGTTGACAACAAAACCATTTGATTGCAATTTGAGTTCAGGGACTGCTGTCAACAGCTCAGCCCTTACCTTATAAAACATTTCATAGGCGTTCACCCAGATACTTACACACCAGATACCTGGGAACTGCCCAGGAAAAAAAACTGCAATAGACAGAAGGACACATTTCAGAGCTTTCTATATAAGGTCCAGATCTGAGAGAAAAAATTGATCCTAAATATCTGAACCCTTTTTGAAACAAAAATTAATTAAAAGTGTTGTTTCGAAAAGCTAACATTTCCCTTTTGAAAACTTTTACAGAAATACAGAAAAATGTATTTTCTGACCTACTTCTTCATACAAAGTGGACTGCTTTGAAGGAAGAAAATAGCTTTAAAAATTCTAGGCCCCTCTTTTCCCTTGCCCCTCTGAGAATTGTTATAGATGGACTAAGGAGTCATGTTCATACATACACATGCATGTACACTTCACCACATAATCATGAATTCTCACCTATACAATAATATAACTGGCTTTCAATATTGTATCTGGACACATGATGAAAAACCAGCCTATTGGGTGAACAACATTTACCTTGCAGTGTTCGACGGGCTGGTTTGGAACAGTTATCTGTCATTTCATTTGAAGTGTGGATATTTGGCTGCTTTGAATTTAGAGCTTGTCATTTACCTTTTGCACTGCTGTCCAGATTTAGTTCTGCAACAATCTCTGAAAGTTTTGAACTAAATGAGTTTGATGGTGTCAGCTCGGTCAGAGCCAAAACAAACCTAGAGTATATGTTTACAGTCTCTGTTTTATACATGTCTGGGGAAGAGGAGCTATTGAAGCAAAATTACTTCTCACCCATGGAGAGGGTAGTTCTTCAATGTCATGGCTGAGGTCATTGACAGGTCAGCACAGAGAAGATAGCCTCTGGAGAGCAAACTGCAGTTTCCCATACTGCCCATCCAATAACTTTCTTCAAACACTTTTAAGACAATATATTTAAGTGAAAATATAATAATGTATGTATTCTATATATTTATATATGTATATATAAATTCTGTCATGTATACACACACACATACATATATGTGTGTATACATGTATGTTATATGTGCATATGTATGTAATCTATAGCTCATAAATATATGCGATATAAAGGGTCATTAATTAATAAACTATTTGCCTTAAGAACCAGAAAAAGAATTACAGGTATTTTCTACATTGAAATTAATTTACAGACCATGTGACCCTTGTATAATCAAGTGATTTTAAAAACAAAGCAAAAAAACCTCTTTAAAATATTTAGTACTTGCAACAGCTTAGCAGCTTTACAGGCATGTTCATCATGTACAATAACAGTGCTACATTTACCTTAATGGAGAGAACAATATACCATTTGTATGTGTGTTTTAATAATAAATATTTGGAACTGTTAATCTATTCAGGGTAGCCATATAATATCTTGTTGATGTTGTTATACTGACCTCTGCAGGTTTTGTAAATTTGGAACATTGTTTACTTGAATGATATTACTGCCATCTGATACATGATTAAATGAGTTCATGGTATCAAAGCACTTACAGGCTGAAAGAGTTATCTGACTAGTTTGATTTCATTTTAACTCTGAAAGGAAACCATATAAAATACATTTAGAATAATGATTTCAAACTAAGTACTGCTTGGTTAAGTTTAGAGCAGTGTTAGTCCTGAAAAAATAACTTGATTAAACTAAAAAATATATTTAAAATGAGCAGTTTTCAGAGTTTTTGGTTATGAGACCTGATAATTAAGAAACAGTAGTTTTAGATGAACAATGTTATTTCCATTAATGAATGAACTACAGCTCATCTCTTTAAAAAAATAATCTGTGCTGTACATTTAATTTGATTTTATACTATATAATGTTCTGCTCACTAACCCTAGTTAAATGAAAAGTTTCATTTGTTCAGTACTGATTTTATAAATATAACCTTTCTGAGCTGAGACAGACAAGCCCTTCTAAGAATAATGATACTGTAAATGGTATAAACTTCCTGAGTTTCTGAGGTTTAATATGCTGAATTCAATTAATTTCACAAATACAGTACAGTACCTGTAAGGATTTAGTCTGGGCCATTTTTCTGCTAAATACTTACTGTCTTTCTGGAGTTCAGTATGTTTCCTATATTTATTCATGTCCAACTACAATTTTTCAATTTGTGTCTGACACTTCTTTTATACATATATATCATTTTTGTAACTTATAGTCATGTTTGGCTGACATACAGAGCTATGCCCCATACCTTGTTTATGTTAGAAACAAAGGCTCTCTGAACTGCAGCTCTGTTTATAACTATTTGTGGTTTAACAAATGACAAAATACAGAAGACTTAAAAATCTTGGTCTGGAAAAAATATCTCAGTCTGGTTTATGTTTTCATCTACTCTCCACACATGTATTGATTTTGTTAACTATTTCAGCCCTTTGCTGTACTCCTCTGTCCACATCACATTATGCAGTTATGCAGGTAACTGACATGTGAAGAAAAACAAAACATACTGGATGAAATCCCGGCCCCACCGAAGTCTATGGCAAAACTCCCATCAATTTCAGTGGAGTCAGGATATTATCCACAGGCTTTTGTCCCTTTTGCTGTGTCTTTAGAATTAAATGCTTTACTAGACAAACTCAAAACTCTGCTAGTTGATCTTATCCCAGGATAGATCACTCAATTAATTATACTTTGAGATATAAGGGGCATTTCACTTCCACTGTATGCAGATGCTAAAAATTTATACATTTTGGGAACACTTATTACTCACATCAGACCAAGTTTTCTGTTATCCAGTAGAGATAAAAGAAAGTTGCCAAAAGCAAACTAAAATAGGGTACAGCTGACAAGGGAGAAAAAAAATACAGAGGATGTTGGAAGTATTTGGCCCACCATTCTCCCATCAGTCTGGCTTTCTGGTTAATAATGCTGCTGAGCCAAATGTTCCAAAGTAATTGGAGAAGTAATTTGAGAAGGACACCAAGATTTTTTTAAGTTACTACTTTATTTATTTGCTTTTTTTTAACCTTACTTCCTATTGTCTGTCACAGGATTGTAAGAACTCTTGGAGCAGAGATCGTTTTGGGGTCTTTGGAGTGACTGCCATATAAATAATGATAATAGTAATAGCTCCAGGGCCAGATTCTGGCCACAGTTATGCAGGAGTGTATCTGCAAAAAGTAAAAGATCATATGTCTTTGATAGCGTGATGGGACTTAACCATCATCTGAGAGGCTAGCCAAGGCACCCTATTAGTTATTAGTGCAGATGGGGAGGTGAGTAGCTAATTGGCTCCCGGCCAGAGGTGCTTATACAGACCCCATTCTCATAGCAACTGAGCATCTCACAATATTTAATGTATTTATACTCCCAACACCCCTGTGAGATAGAGGAGTACTATTTGCCCCACTTTAGAGCTATCTTGATGTAATGTCATGCCTAAGGAATTATATAGCAGAGTAGGGAGCTGAACCCAGCACTCCAGAGTCACAGGCCAATAGATGTTGCCCTGTGAGGAGGTACAAATGAGAAGCGATGGATTCATGGTTGGAGATTAAAGGATTATGGAAGTAGGTGCGACTTAAAAAGAGTGAGCAGGACAATGGGGAAAAGAAAAGGTGGCTATAAAAAAAGATTAACCGAGGAAGTGAAACAAACTATCAAAAAGGGGGCACAAATTATTTCCATCTAGACCTAAATTAAATAACAGAGATGAGCAGAGATGATGATTAACAGACTGTCCCCATAACCAATCATGTTGGCTACCCATTGTCTATAGCACTGTTTTCTGTGCTGATGTAGGAGCTGGGGCACTGTACATAATGTTTGCTTATGGGGTAATCCCTTTTTTACATGTTGGACCCCTCAAAAACATGTTGAAAACCTACTGCTGTGTACAATATGTGACTGACAAATTAACATAGGATATAGGCTGTGGCCAAGGGTTGGGCATCTTTTAGTCAGAGTACATCAAACTATTTCCCCTGGCTAATGAGACCTCTGTCATCATGTCTTCCTGCATAATAAACACCTAGATTTCTACAGAAGAATCATTGACATGTATGTTAGCTAATGTTATCTGAAGTATGCCTCTCCCATGTGCTACTCTCAGACTACAACACATAGACATTGAGTCAGACAACTTTTCATTGGTCAACCTTTCTCTAGTCCCTGCCTAGTGCTTAACTTATGGAGGACCGGTTGTTTCAGCTATATTGCCATGTGAATGACAAAACACTGTTTCCTACAGGTCCACTCACTTCAGTGGAAAGTGGTATCTGGAGTTGGATAGTGGCAAAATGTTCACTTTTCTGACAGTGGTTTTGTGCACCTGTGATGTTCTGTACCTCGTGGGAACACCTTACAACCCCAAGTTCATCCTTATAATATGATTGTGTGGTATCTAATGCAAAGTTTGTCATTTTGGGTGTCTTCGGAAGGTTCATGATATACTGAGCATTTTTGTTATGGTAATGTTATAGTTATGTTATAGATTGTAATTTCATGTATATAGTTATGAGCTTGAAAATGTGTCATCATGGCTTAAAGCAAGCCCAGGCAAAAACTCTCCAAGAGCAGAGGAGTAGTTCACACCTCATCAGGGCATGTATGGGACAAACCTAGCCCAGCCTCACAGGAACAAAGGCCACTGGCCTAGGCAAAAACAAAGGATCTGTTGGACTCTCAAGTGAGTAACCCCACTTCCTTTTGTCAGTTTGGGACTGCGATGATGTAATGCTTACCTGACTCTGAAGGGGGGGGGAGAACCCAAGAGGGAAGAAATAACATGATAAAAGGGAGAAATGCTTCCATGCTCTTCTTCTCTGTTCCACCTCCATCTACAGACATCATCACCAAGCAACTGAAGCGCTGATCAAAGGGGAGAGCCTGGCTGAAGGGCATCAGCCAGCCTGTGGTGAGAAACAGCTTTGTTTGTAAGGGCATTGAAAGTGTTAGGATCAGCTTAGAATACGTTTTGCTTTTATTTCATTTGACCAAATCTGCCTTGTTATGCTTTGACTTATAATCACTTAAAATCTATCTTTGTAATTAATAAATCTGTTTGTTTATTCTATCTGAAGCACTGTGTTTGGTTTGAAGTGTGTCAGAGACTCCCCTTGGGATAACAAGTCTGATACATATCAATTTCTTTGTTAAATTGATGAACCAGGGCTGGGGAATTTTGAGGAGAGACTGGATGAGGAAAGTGGTCAGTGGAAACATGTGACTCAAAGAACCAGGCAGAGAAAAAGACGGGCTAGTGAAGGAGAAATAGAGCTTAGGAACAGGTTTGCAGAGTAGGAAAATGAAGAAGGGGCTCAGCAGGTACTTGTTGAAGGTGGAAGGGTAAGGAAGAAGAGAAGAGAGGCTAGCCCTATAGAAAAAGGGGAAGAGTCAAGGGAGACTACACCAAATATGAGCCCCAGGAGGATACAGGATGGGTTGAAGAAGATTGTAAGGGAAAATAGGAATGGAAAGAACTTGCAGCCAGAGAGAACAGGGGAGACACTGGAGAATAGCACTGTCACCAGGAAAAGGCAGGTCTATGTGATCGGGGACTCTTTATTGAGAAGAATAGACAGGCCTGTAACTAGAGCTGATCCTGAGAATAGAAGGGTGTGCTGTCTTCCGGGTGCTAAGATACGGGATGTAGACCTGAGGTTGAAAAGGATCCTAAAGGGAGCAGGAAAGAATCCCCTAATTATCCTTCATGTGGGAACAAATGATACGGCTAGATTCTCGCTGGAAAGTATTAAGGGAGACTATGCTAGGCTGGGGAAGACGCTTAAGGAAATTGAGGCTCAGGTGATCTTTAGCGGGATCCTTCCTGTTCCTAGAGAAGGGCAACAAAGGTCTGACAAGATTATGACTGTCAACAGATGGTTTAGGCAGTGGTGCTATAAGGAGGGCTTTGGGATGTATGACCACTGGGAGGCATTCACGGACAGAGGTCAGTTCTCTCGGGATGGACTTCATCTGAGTAGGGAAGGAAATAGACTTCTAGGATCGAGGCTGGCACAACTGATAAAGAGCTTTAAACTAGGAATTGGGGGGAGATGGATGGGAGATGTCCAGAAAATCTCCACGCCAGATTTTAGCATTGAGAGGGAAGAAGATGAAGTAAGAATGGATACAGCCGTGGGTAGGAGAATGTATATAAGGAGTGAGGGCGGTGTGGATACTAGTCTACACTAGTAACAGGGTACAAAATGTGAGCGAGTCCAAACAGCAAAAATTAAGATGTTTGTACACCAATGCGAGGAGTCTAGGTAACAAAATGGAGGAACTAGAGCTACTGGTGCAGGAAGTGAAACCAGATATCATAGGGATAACAGAAACATGGTGGAATAGTAGTCATGACTGGACTACAGGTATTGAAGGGTATGTGCTCTTTAGGAAAGACAGAAACAAAGGTAAAGGGGGTGGAGTAGCATTGTATATCAATGATGAGGTAGAATGTAAAGAAATAAGAAGCGATGCAATGGATAAGACAGAGTCTGTCTGGGCAAAAATTACATTGGGGAAGAAAACTAGTAAAGCCCCTCCTACGATAGTGCTTGGGGTGTGCTATAGACCTCCGGGATCTAATTTGGATATGGATAGAGCCCTTTTTAATGTCTTTAATAAAGTAAATACTAATGGAAACTGCATGATCATGGGAGACTTTAACTTCCCAGATATAGACTGGAGGACCAGTGCTAGTAATAATAATAGGGCTCAGATTTTCCTAGATGCGATAGCTGATGGATTCCTTCATCAAGTACTTGCTGAACCGACTAGAGGGGATGCCATTTTAGATTTAATTTTGGTGAGTAGCGAGGACCTCATAGAAGAAATGGTTGTAGGGGACAATCTTGGCTCAAGTGATCATGAGCTAATTCAGTTCAAACTAAATGGAAGGATTAACAAAAATAAATCTGCAACTAGAGTTTTTGATTTCAAAAGGGCTGACTTTCAAAAATTAAGGAAATTAGTTAGGGAAGTGGATTGGACTGAAGAACTTATGGATCTAAAGGAAGAGGAGGCCTGGGATTACTTTAAATCAAAACTGCAGAAGCTATCGGAAGCCTGTATCCCAAGAAAGGGGAAAAAATTCATGGGAAGGAGTTGTAGACCAAGCTGGATGAGCAAGCATCTTAGAGAGGTGATTAAGAAGAAGCAGAAAGCATACAGGGAGTGGAAGATGGGAGGGATCAGCAAGGAAAGCTACCTAATTGAGGTCAGAACATGTAGGGATCAAGTGAGACAGGCTAAAAGTCGAGTAGAGTTGGACCTTGCAAAGGGAATTAAAACCAATAGTAAAAGGTTCTATAGCCATATAAATAAGAAGAAAACTAAGAAGGAAGAAGTGGGGCCACTTAACACTGAGGATGGAGTGGAGGTTAAAGATAATCTAGGCATGGCCCAATATCTAAACAAATACTTTGCCTCAGTCTTTAATAAGGCTAAAGAGGATCTTGGGGATAATAGTAGCATGACAAATGGGAAGGAGGATATAGAGGTAGATATTACCATATCAGAGGTAGAAGCGAAACTGAAACAGCTTAATGGGACTAAATCGGGGGGCCCAGATAATCTTCATCCAAGAATATTAAAGGAATTGGCACCTGAAATTGCAAGCCCATTAGCAAGAATTTTTAATGCATCTGTAAACTCAGGAATAGTACCGAATGATTGGAGAATTGCTAATATAGTTCCTATTTTTAAGAAAGGAAAAAAAAGTGATCCGGGTAACTACAGGCCAGTTAGTTTGACATCTGTAGTATGCAAGGTCCTGGAAAAAATTTTGAAGGAGAAATTAGTTAAGGACATTGAAGTCAATGGTAAATGGGACAAAATACAACATGGTTTTACAAAAGGTAGATCGTGCCAAACCAACCTAATCTCCTTTTTTGAAAAAGTAACAGATTTTTTAGATAAAGGAAATGCAGTGGATCTAATTTACCTAGATTTCAGTAAGGCATTTGATACCGTGTCACATGGGGAATTATTAGTTAAATTGGAGAAGATGGGGATCAATATGAACATCAAAAGGTGGATAAGGAATTGGTTAAAGGGGAGACTGCAACGGGTCCTACTGAAAGGCAAACTGTCAGGTTGGAGGGAGGTTACCAGTGGAGTTCCTCAGGGATCGGTTTTGGGACCAATCTTATTTAATCTTTTTATTACTGACCTTGGCACAAAAAGTGGGAGTGTGCTAATAAAGTTTGCAGATGATACAAAGCTGGGAGGTATTGCCAATTCGGAGAAGGATTGGGATATTATACAGGAGGATCTGGATGACCTTGTAAACTGGAGTAATAGTAATAGGATGAAATTTAATAGTGAGAAGTGTAAGGTTATGCATTTAGGGATTAATAACAAGAATTTTAGCTATAAGTTGGGGACGCATCAATTAGAAGTAACGGAGGAGGAGAAGGACCTTGGAGTATTGGTTGATCATAGGATGACTATGAGCTGCCAATGTGATATGGCTGTGAAAAAAGCTAATGCGGTTTTGGGATGCATCAGGAGAGGCATTTCCAGTAGGGATAAGGAGGTTTTAGTACCGTTATACAAGGCACTGGTGAGACCTCACCTAGAATACTGTGTGCAGTTCTGGTCTCCCATGTTTAAAAAGGATGAATTCAAACTGGAGCAGGTACAGAGAAGGGCTACTAGGATGATCCGAGGAATGGAAAACTTGTCTTATGAAAGGAGACTTAAGGAGCTTGGCTTGTTTAGCCTAACTAAAAGAAGGTTGAGGGGAGATATGATTGCTCTCTATAAATATATCAGAGGGATAAATACAGGAGAGGGAGAGGAATTATTTCAGCTCAGCACCAATGAGGACACAAGAACAAATGGGTATAAACTGGCCACCAGGAAGTTTAGACTTGAAATCAGACGAAGATTTTTAACCATCAGAGGAGTGAAGTTTTGGAATAGCCTTCCAAGAGAAGCAGTGGGGGCAAAAGATCTATCTGGCTTTAAGATTCTACTCGATAAGTTTATGGAGGAGATGGTATGATGGGATAATGTGATTTTGGTAAGTAATTGATCTTTAAATATTCAGGGTAAATAGGCCAAATCCCCTGAGATGGGATATTAGATGGATGGGATCTGAGTTACTATAGAAAATTCTTTCCTGGGTATCTGGCTGGTGAATCTTGCCCATATGCTCAGGGTTTAGCTGATTGCCATATTTGGGGTTGGGAAGGAATTTTCCTCCAGGGCAGATTGGAGAGGCCCTGGAGGTTTTTCGCCTTCCTCTGTAGCATGGGGCATGGTTGACTTGAGGGAGGCTTCTCTGCTCCTTGAAGTCTTTGAACCATGATTTAAGGACTTCAATAGCTCAGACATGGGTGAGGTTTTTCATAGGAGTGAGTGGGTGAGATTCTGTGGCCTGCGCTGTGCAGGAGGTCGGACTAGATGATCAGAATGGTCCCTTCTGACCTTAGTATCTATGAAACTTACATAAGCTTGCAGCATCCAGCAGGCATAACTGGACACTGCAAGATGGAGGTTCCTAGGGTTGTGTCTGGAACCGGAGATATTGGCTAGTGTTGTTCGGCTGCACAATCCAAGGAGCAGTTTACATGCCAGAGGCTGTGCATGAACAGCTTAGGAGTGGAGGTTCTCACAGCAGAGCAGGATAACGCTTGCTCCCAGAGTCAAGGACTGGAGTGACCCAGCAGATCACCGGTCGGATAACACCAGGGGAACATCACAGCATCTTCCGTGTGGGATCTGCAGCAACTGTTAACCAGGATGTCAACTCATTTTTGCTTCATTAGCAACAAGTGTGGTTATGTACCTTAATCAGTATTTCCATATATAGGCCTGACTGTGGCTGTAGAGCCACAACCACATGGTAGGAGAATATGCAAAGGCACCATGCCCCAGCAAGAACTAGTAAGGACAATATGCCGGTCTCAGATACAATAGTGGAAGCACCAAACAAGGGTGAGTCGGAGCAACCTCTTCTATAACTTTTCAAATGCTGTAACAGAAGCTTCTCTGCATTCTAGCCCTGCTCTTCTGGCTCATGCATGTACAGGGAGCAGGACAGCCCCTTTGGGGAAAGCTAGTACCACAATCAGCACTAGCCTGGAGTTCTTGTACTCAAGTTGTACAAGAGCTGCTCTAAGTTATGGCCAGCTGCAAAAGACTCAAAGGACAGAGGTGTTCTAACCATGTTCCTTTTCCTCATCAACCCCCACTATACTAGAAGCTGTAGAGAAGTGAATGCGGGGACAACTACACCTCACTAGAGAATCCTCAACTGTCTACTCAGAAAAGCTTTAAGCCTGTTTTGTGCTGCCGCAGTGGCACAAAGCAGATTTAATGAGGACCATGATCTAGATACATAGAAGTATTTTCAGTGCTATTTAGATAATGGACTAAATCTGTTGCAAATGTAATCAGGTATAGCTCCTATTAACTTCAATAAGAGTTGCATTGCTTATGAAGGGGGCCAAGTTTCTGAAACATGGAAGAATACACAGATGAAATGTGTGAAGCTAAGACATAAGCTATCTTTTATTGATGTTCTTCAATTTCCAAAAAGCTATAGGCACTATAGTGTGCAAATAGGTTTTTGTACTCTACTGTAACTATCAGTAATGGTATGCAGGCTACAATTTAGGGAGAACTATTAGCTTTCTGAGATGTTAAATTACTGCAGAGCACGCAGTCATAATAATATAGGGAAAGACAGCACCCTCGTGAGTTGAAACAAAGAACACTAGGCAGCCCTATAGTACTCACTTTCTATAGCAGCTCTCCTCTCCAACAAAAAAGTTATACTCCCTGGGGACTACACTAGTTATACCCTAGTCCACAGGTCATTGCATTCCTGCATAAAGGCCCCAGTTCAGCAAGGTATTTAAGCACTTACTTAATTTTAACCATCCAAATAGTCCTACTTACATCAGTGGGACAACTCAGTACTTAAAGTTAGGCACATGTTTAAGTACCATGGTGAATTTGGTCCATGCGTGCAACAGGCACCATCCAATTGACTGACACAAAACCACAGCCACCCCAACTCTCACCAAGGCCTTGTTAACACTGGCAAGTTTCTGCACAGTAAAGCAGCTTTCTGCATTGTAACTCCCAAGGTGTACGCGCTGCCAAGCCCTTAGTGCGCAGAAACTGCGCAGTTGCAGGGCTGTA
Organism: Dermochelys coriacea; assembly: GCF_009764565.3. NCBI lineage: Eukaryota > Metazoa > Chordata > Testudines > Dermochelyidae > Dermochelys > Dermochelys coriacea. The sequence continues at coordinate 305,570,341 of NC_050068.2, forward strand.
AAAAGCCACCCCAACAAGAGGCGTAGAGCTTTCTGTGCCAGGGCTACAGCGCTGCAGTGCTGCGCCCACGAGCTATTGGTTCTACAAAGAGCTGGATACAATACTCAGTGACGACCCCACCTCCACTGTGGATACTTAGGTGGCTCGTGTGCCAATCGAGAGAGGACCGAACCAGGAGTAGGAAATCTTGGACGAGGATGTGGAGCAGGAGGGAGACCCAGAGGCAGAGGATGACTTGAAGGTCAGAGATTCATGCAGCCAGCAGCTCTTTTCTATCCCGGTGGAGGCTAACCAGTCACAGCTGTCGGATCTTGGCGTAGCGCAAACAGGAGAGGAGCAAACAAATATTAGTGGCTTCAATTTCAGCTTCAAATTGCTGCCTCAAGGCATCCGTGATCCTTATGGCCCCATGCTGTGCCCCTCTAATAGCCCTGGTCTCTGGCTGTTCAAATTCAGCCTCCAGGCGCTGAGCCTCAGTGGTCCAGCCCTGAGTGAAACTTTCACCCTTCCCTTCACAAATATTACGGAGCGTACAGCACACAGCTATAAGCATAGGAATATTGTCATTGGCCAGGTCCAGCCTCCCATATAGGCAGCGCCAGTGGGCCTTTAAACAGCCAAAAGCACATTCAACAGTCATTCTGCACTTGCTCAGCCTGTTTTTAAACCACTCCTTGCTGCTGTCAATGTGCCCCGTGTATGGCTTCATAAGCCACAGCATTAAGGGGTAGGCAGGGTCTCCCAGGATCACAAATGGGCATTTTGACTTCCCCTACAGTGAACCTCTGGTCTGGGAAGAAAGTCCCTACTTGCAGCTTCCTGAACAGGCCAGTGTTCCAAAACATGCGCTCGTCATGCACCTTTCCAGACCAGCCTGCATTAATGTTAATTAATCATAAATGATCTGGAGGATGGTGTGGATTGCACTCTCAGCAAATTTGCGGATGATACTAAACTGGGAGGAGTGGTAGATACGCTGGAGGGGAGGGATAGGATACAGAAGGACCTAGACAAATTGGAGGATTGGGCCAAAAGAAATCTAATGAGGTTCAATAAGGATAAATGCAGGGTCCTGCACTTAGGATGGAAGAATCCAATGCACCGCTACAGACTAGGGACCGAATGGCTCGGCAGCAGTTCTGCGGAAAAGGACCTAGGGGTGACAGTGGACGAGAAGCTGGATATGAGTCAGCAGTGTGCCCTTGTTGCCAAGAAGGCCAATGGCATTTTGGGTTGTATAAGTAGGGGCATAGCGAGCAGATCGAGGGACGTGATCGTTCCCCTCTATTCGACACTGGTGAGGCCTCATCTGGAGTACTGTGTCCAGTTTTGGGCCCCACACTACAGGAAGGATGTGGATAAATTGGAAAGAGTACAACGAAGGGCAACGAAAATGATTAGGGGTCTAGAGCACATGACTTATGAGGAGAGGCTGAGGGAGCTGGGATTGTTTAGTCTGGAGAAGAGAAGAATGAGGGGGGATTTGATAGCTGCTTTCAACTACCTGAAAGGGGGTTTCAAAGAGGATGGCTCTAGACTGTTCTCAATGGTAGCAGATGACAGAACGAGGAGTAATGGTCTCAAGTTGCAATGGGGGAGGTTTAGATTGGATATTAGGAAAAACTTTTTCACTAAGAGGGTGGTGAAACACTGGAATGCGTTACCTAGGGAGGTGGTAGAATCTCCTTCCTTAGAGGTTTTTAAGGTCAGGCTTGACAAAGCCCTAGCTGGGATGATTTAACTGGGACTTGGTCCTGCTTTGAGCAGGGGGTTGGACTAGATGACCTTCTGGGGTCCCTTCCAACCCTGATATTCTATGATTCTATGATTCTATGATTCTATGTCTGTGAAATGCCTATGGTGATCCACAAGCACCTGGAGAACCATTGAGAAATACCCCTTCTGATTAATGTACTCAGTCGCTAGGTGGTCTTGTGCCAGAATTGGAATATGCATGCCATCTGTCGCCCCGCCGCAGTTAGGGAAGCCCATTTGTGCAAAGCCATCTACAGTATCACGCATGTTGCCCAGAGTCACCGTCTTTCAGAGCAGGATGCGATTAATGGCCCTGCACACTTCCGTCAACAGGAGTCCAACAGTCGACTCCTATTGATAGAAGTGTGCAGGGCCATTAATCGGTAGCAGTCTGGAGTTGCCAGCTTCCACAGTGCAATCACCACATGCTTCTCCAATGACAGGGCAGCTCTCATTCTCATGTCCTTTCGCCGCAGGGCTGAGGCGAGCTCATCACACAGTCCTATGAATGTGGCTTTCCTCATCTGAAAGTTCTGCAGCCACTCCTCGTCATCCCAGACATGCATCACAATGTGATCTCACCACTCAGGGCTTGTTTCCTGAGCCCAAAAGCAGCGTTCCACCGTGGTCAGCACCTCTGTGAATGCCACAAGCAATCTTGTGTCGTAGCTACTACGTGTGGTGAGATCAATGCCGAATTCCTCTTGCCTTTGTAGTATAAGGAATAACTCCACTGCCACTTGTAACGTGTTAGTGAGAGCGAGCAGCATACTGGTCAACAGTGCGGGATCCATTCCTGCAGACCAGAGGCATAGTGCGCAGTACACAAACCGTTGAAAGATGGCACCAAATGTGGACAGAAGCATAGGGATTGCTGGGATGCAAAGCAATACATCACGGGGCATTGGGACAAGACCCAGGATGCCTTGAGACCCCCTCTGCCTTCCCACAACTCTTAGCAGCAGAAGAGGAAGAGATGCTCTGCGGGATAGCTGCCCAGAGTGCACCACTCCGAATACCGCTGCAAGTGCCGCAAGTGTGAACATGCTATTGCGCAGGCAGTTGAGAGTGTGAACACGCAACAGTGGTTTCACTTCAGCGCTCTCTGAGTGGCACTGTAACTGCCGGTGCTGTAACTCTGCCAGTGTAGACATACCCCAACTCTCTTCAGGAAGAACATTCCTTCTTTGCCAACCATTTTTATCAGTTTGGGTTTTCTTTTAATCCCTCATTTTCTCCTTGCTTGTGTCTTACATCTTTTGGGCAACATGTTTAAAGCCAAGTTTTTTTTTACTTCCCCAAACTGCAAAAAACTGCCATTGCAATTTTGCTCCCAAGGTTATCTGCACCCAAATTGACCCATTTAGCTGTTTTACTGATCATTATGCTTGTAGGCTATACCTTCCCTATCACCCAATCATCATCTGTTTCCCTCTGTGTTCCTATGCATTAGTACACAGCCTGGTAGAATGGAGCTATCACCATACTGTAAACAATGATAATATGTAACAAATGGCCCATTTAATGTTATTTTGATTGTTTAGCAAAAGAGGCATAAGCAGTGACCATTTTGATGACAGACATACAAATTAGAGGTGGATTCTTATAACTAAAAGTAGTATTCACTTGAATTCTTAAAGGCATTTGCTATGAATATGTTTGACCCCTTTTTATTTGCTTTCATAAGTAGTCTAGCAAATGCATTTGCTAGTAGGAATATCTAGAAAAACTAAAAATACTAGAGAAAAATCAGACTGAACATCGGGTACTCAACACCATCAACTCCCACTGGGAGTTGACTCAGCAAGGCGTTGTAATCCTATATACAGAAAGCAATTTTTGAATCCATACTCATCCAGTCAGAAGAGAGAACACTGCAACTTCTGTGATCGACCATAACTGAGCAATACAGCTTGAAGGTTTATCAACAGTCCACAGACCAAGAATTAATCAGTAAAATGATCCAAGTGTTTACAGGACCATAGTCTAACTTTAAAAAGAAAAGGAGTACTTGTGGCACCTTAGAGACTAACCAATTTATTTGAGCATAAGCTTTCGTGAGCTACAGCTCACTTCATCGGATGCAAGTGAGCTGTAGCTCACGAAAGCTTATGCTCAAATAAATTGGTTAGTCTCTAAGGTGCCACAAGTACTCCTTTTCTTTTTGCGAATACAGACTAACACGGCTGCCTCTCTGAAACCTGTCATTAACTTTAATACATAAGGCTATTTTTACTTTCTGATTTTTCTGGTCACTTGTTACACATTTGTTGATCTTGCTTTTTCAGTACAGGGTTAAGCTGTCTTAGTATTCACTTCATCTATCTATTTTTCTTCTGTATAAATGTTGCTGATAGACCTTGACCTTTAACTCGTGAGATGGCTGTCACATGGATGAGAATACTTAGAAAATTTGGGACTGACACAGAATGGCTGTGATTAGGTGCATAATGTGGGCATCACAATTTGCAATAGATCCTTTAGAGAAATAGCAGACTTCCATGATTTAACAAGAATTGTGCAAATATGCAGCCCTCAACCCCATTTATGAATTAATCAGGTGCACAAGCACCTCTTATGAAGACTTCATATCAAGTAAGGAAGTTGCCTAGGGACAGAATACTAAAAGACCCCTACAAAACTCATTAATAGAAACTACATCTTTCTATTTTTAATTTAAATATATAATAGAAAAAGAAACAAGCTGTATCAACTTATCACTGGGCTTGAATTAGAGATAATATAATACAAGAATTACAAAAGTTTTATGGAAAAATGCTGAATAAATACATGTATTATATTTAGATAGCACCATTCCACCAAGACATTTCAAGAAGTAATTTTGACATTGATGCAAATATTGTTATGCCCAGCACTTACTTTCGGTACAAAAGTCTTCATTTTGTTGTCATTGCTGATCTATATGTTTTGCAATAAGTACAATATACTCTAGTAGAACTGAGGTAATAGTTAAGTAGAATAGGGTTATTGGGACTCCATCTTTATGCCAGAATTTCCAGTTCTTATGGAAAGAGAGCAAGGAGTTTAGTACAACATTTGGTACTGGAGACAAATTAGGTAAGGTTGTGTGAAGTCACTATATTTTTACTTAGCTATTATGGATGTACTTTTAAATGCTACCAGGCAATTCAGATAATATAAAATTTCCAATATTGCCTTCGACTCGAGTCAAGGGTACACTTAAAGAGTTATTAGCACCCAGCAAAGTGTGTTAAGTCTGACATTCATGATGGCTCAGTTATTAAATAGATATTGGTACACGTACGGATTTTCTTATAAAACTTAATCATGATAATGACCTTTCCATTTAGAATCAGGGTTTCAATGCTGCAAACACCGGCAGATTTATAGAATTAAATGCTAGATGCAAACTGCTGATCATTGTCAGGTTTTCTCATATATAGAACTTGAAATGTATTTTTCACTTTTTTGTCTTGAACATTCATGTGTCATAATGGCCATTAAATGTATATATATCTATGCATAGTTAACATAATTGACATTACACTCAATTTATCATTTGATTTAGTGCTCCTCTGCACGGGTGCATTATTCCACAGAGATGATCTGCACAACATAGAGCCTGTTAGTGTAGAAGACGATAGAGAATTGTGTCATGGTATCTGCTGTTGTTACTAAACAATGAAGGATATGTTTTGTACAGCAAGAGTCTTGCAAGCTCCTCAAACAACCAGAGATATTAACTCTTTTGGCAATGAGTGAAACAAGATAAGTCAGTGATGCATTGGTTTTGTTTTCACTATTATGACCCTACTCCAGAGATTTTTCTCTTTGGGTCTAGCATTATTTGAGTGATTAGAACAGATTTTATTAATTTTTTTCTAAGACACTGCTAAATAGAGAAAATAGATTTAAATCTCTGGCCTAGATTATTCAATTTCAACTAAATGATAACCCCTACTTGCTGAATTTCAAGGGCCAGATCCGCAGCTAGCATAAATTGACATAGCTCCATTGATTTCAACAAAGATATGCCAATTTACACCAGTCAAGGATTTGGCCCAATCAATCAAGAAATAGTTTTCAAAATATTTAGCTCCTGCAAAGGTTGCATCTCTGAGTTAAGAAGTTTCTATTGACACATAGATGCTGTTTGTCCCCAGTACAGGGATGACCCAAGAGATTGTCCATATACCATATAAGACCTAATTCAGAATAATTTCCCATTAACACATTTCTTTCTAATAGCTTTAGGACTAAATTACAAATGAAAGAGCTGTCTGCTACTGACTGTGAGAGACGTCTGGAGAAGGAGTAAAATGAACAGGATGAAAGGTATTGCCTCAGGACCTGGGGAAAAAAAATGATGCTATGTACTTCCTTCTGTAGGAGAAAGAGAACGGATCACTTGGTTCCCATAAAGAATCCATGAAGGGTTCCACAAATCTCACCTGCAAACTCTCTTAATGTGTTTGTCCTACAGTAATTAAGTCCTCTCTCTCATTCACATAATGTAATGCTAACATAAACAAGAAGAAATAGTCCAAGATGATGCTTCTTAAAGAGCTCCACTTCTCAGATCAAAGACCTCAAATGACTACGAATCATCAACCGGTAGGTAAATACGCTGCACAGTAAATGACATTCTTCCCCTCTCTAAAAAAGACGATACAGGTAGTGCACTATATTTAGTTTATTGTTACGATCATGAAAATTCAAATGTGTGCATGAGCCCAGACACAAAGTTACAACTTCAGCTAAAAGCTTGCAAAATTGTGTTTTGGGGGCATGTTTATATAATTACATAAAAATAATATAATGTCATATTTTTTGGTAAAAAACGTACTACACTAACATATAAATGTAAGAAGAGAGGAACAGCTAATACTTTGATTTAAAATAACTGGAGAATGTAAAAATACTGAATGTTATCTTTGAGAAGCCAATTTTTCTTTGGCTTTACTGAGAAATATGTGAGTTCTCTTTTTAGAGACACTGGAAGCTGCTAACCATTAACAGGCAGAGTGGTTTACACAGTGATTGATATTAGCCCATTTCACAAAAATATGAGGGTATTACTTGTGCTATATTTTGTCTAATTATTTTTATTATTTTACTGTGGCTGTGGTGAAACTCAGACCCCAAATTCCAACTCTGGATTAACTGTCCCATGAAATTAAGTGAAGCAATTTGCAGTAGCTATTTGGTTAAAAACAGAAATGTACTCAGAACAAAACCCCAGCTCTGAACACTCCTAAATGAGTAGGAAATTTATTTCTGGATGCTAGCTCATGCCTGTCCCTGGTTAGCTGCTCAGTGTTTTTAAATACACTAGGGCGAAATTTTTAAAAAGTACCTAAGTGACTTTGGCACCTGATTCCTATGATATCTAGGCACTTTTGAAAATTTTACCCTCAAACTCTAACCATCTTTGATGAAGAACTATTATAGCATAAACTTTATCAATATTTTATACAATTAATAAGTACAAAAATGTTTAATTTTAAGCTATGGGGAGAAAATAACCAAAACCAGGAAATTCAAAGTTAAGGATAACATGCCACATTCCTTCTATGCCTAGTTATTGAAGAACATATAATGATAACATCACACATAGATCTGAGAGCCCACCATTACCTAAGCACAACAGAGCAAGCTAGAGACACTGTAAAAAGAAAAGGAGTACTTGTGGCACCTTAGAGACTAACAAATTTATTAGAGCATAAGCTTTCGTGAGCTACAGCTCACTTCATCGGATGCATTTGGTGGAAAAAACAGAGGAGAGATTTATATATACACACACAGAGAACATGAAACTATGGGTTTATCATACACACTGTAAGGAGAGTGATCACTTAAGATAAGCCATCACCAACAGAAGGGGGGGGAAAGGAGGAAAACCTTTCATGGTGACAAGACATAGAGACACTGTGTTAGCCTTTTGTTGGTAGGTGTCACAACCTTAACATTACTTTGTGTGAAGTACAGCTGTCAGGGCATTTCAAGTTGCTTTTGAAATAGCTCCAAGATTGAGATGGCCCCACTGTCCAATTGCCTTTCCAATATTAACAAACTACCTGAGGTGGGGAAAAAAACACCAAAGAAATTGCATAATTTGCATCCCAGAGTGTCAAAATCCTAAAGTGTTGTGGGGACAATTTTTTTTCTAGGGGGTGCCACACAATCTCAGATTGGAAAAGGTTCCTTCTTGCATCCTACTGATTATATGTGTGAACATTTCTTTTGTATTTTTTCCCCAATAACTGAGGAAAGTGTTGGTGTGGGGAGAGGAAGGAAACAGAGACAGAAAAACAGAGACAGGAGGAGTACAAGTAGTTGTTCTATGAGATTTTTAGACTCTTTTCAGTCCCTTGTCTGCGGATAACTGTATTCTCTTCTACATAGGTTTTATGACACACCCTTTACCATATTACCTATCGTAAGGTGCCTCTTGATTCATTCTCTAAGAAGCCCAAAGCAAATCCCACCACCCCCACCTTTCATTTTAAAAATACATTCTTTAAATACATGTGTACTTAACCTTAAGTACTAACTCCATAAAGATCATAATGGACTCAAATCCTGTCAATATTTCTTTAGGGGAGTATTAATGATCCAGGGAATAGGCCATTTTATTTTCTATTAGGGTTTAGGAATCACTAGGGTGATGGACCATCAACTCTTAGAGATAATCATAGCTATTTACAACAACACAATTTGCCCTGATGGGTGGCACTATTGATGTGCTTAAAGTTAAGCTCATGTTTGTGAGGACTGGGGAGCCTTAATGTGCAACAACTTGCATAGATGAGATAGGTCTCATTGTCTCTGATGAGCCACCATGCCGGTGATTCCTAAACTAAAATAGAATTTGTAAAGGCCTTTTTACTGAAAGTGACAAGTCATGTGCTTAAGGTTAAGAATGTGCTTAAGTTCTCTGCTGGATCGAAGCCTAAATATAAACAAACTTTTAAAAAAATCATCTCATTTGCTGTTTAAAACATGCTACTTTGCATCTATGTTACCGTAACTATTCTTTCTAAGTAAAATACTTTTATAAACATCTCAAATTCAAAATCACTCTAAGTTACTCTCAGGAGCCATATAACCAATGGCTCCCCAACAACATTATTCAATCTTCAAAACAGGATACAAGCTGGGGAAGGAGGAGTTAGTGCCTGTAGGTCAATAAATTACATCTTATTTTGAAAATACAAGGAAAAATTCTAAATTGTTAGCACCACTGAACAGGACACATTTTTCTACAATAGCAGGCACCAGTGGCATCTGCAATCCCTGTAATTTTCAAAGGAGATTGCTAGTGGGGAACGAATGAGTTCTGCCCATCAAAAAAAATGCATCTACTAAGAAGGTGGTGGTGAGACACGGCCTGGAAAATGGGAAATCTATCAAGAGATTTTCAAACCACTATACCTGGGTACATCAATCACTGGGGTTCAATTAGTTTGCACCTGAGATTGTTTCCATGGAAGCCTGTACAAGGTAAACAGCCTACACTACAGTTGCACATCATCTCATAAATTCCATTTCCCACTGAACTGCCAAAGGCAAAGAAATGGTGATTCTTACATGCTGGGTGGATTTGTTTTGCGGCAACATGGTCCTGTTAACATTTTGATCAACATCATGTGTAAGAGGCTGTGATACTTACAAGAGATCAGCCAAGCAATAAGGAAATAGTTGATTTTATTTATGGTCAGCAGGAGTTGGGTGCCTAACTGCCCTTTACGCTTTTAAAAATATCTCCCTGTTTCATTTATTTACAGAAGGAAAAATCTTTCAGATGGTTTAGTACCACTCAGTTTTGCACCTAGCTAACTTAAGTAACCACATCGCTTCAACAGAGATCTGCACAGCCGCAAAAATGCACTCATCTGGATCCAGTTACAGGATTGGGGCCTGAATCTGAAACTTAACTCTGATGTGCAAACAATGCTTCACTTTATCTATTAAAACTGATAGCTGATGATTTTATGGTCACTGAAACTACCATGAGTGCCTCATGGTGGGAATTAGTATTCCGCTGTAACAGGCTGCGTATCACAATATCAAGCCAATGTCAAACATGCTGTATATTCCATAATGCCTAGATAGAGAGACAGACAAGCAGACAGCTATTTAGAGAGAGAGGATGAAAAGAAAAGCAGGGCATTCCTAGAAAAGACTAAAATAAACCTTATTTTTAGTAATTTCCCTGCATAAGATGATGTGTGATACAAAACAAGTGTCACAAACTGCAGAAGACAGTTGTTAAATAAAGCCCAGAAAACACAAAACAGAAACTCCCTATTGGGTAGAATAAAAGATTGATTGTCATGTGTGATTAATGTGGACATCTGAAAAACTTTCATATGATAACCCCACAGTTTAGTTTGCAAGAGCAGAGATCAGGCAATTCTAAAACCGTCACAAAGCTCATTCTGTTTAGAGGGGCCGAAGTATAGCACTGAGTTGCAAGCCCGTTTAATTCTGTGCTTGAGAACAAAGGGCAATTTCTGCTCAACACTTCTCAATGGATATGTAGATGAGATGTGAGAGGCAAAGTCGTCGTTGAAATATTCAAAGGCTGATACCCAGACAGAGCGAAATTCTGTAATGTAAAACATATCATTGCTTTTCTTCCCTATGAATTTCTAGCTCTGGGCTTTATTCTTCAATAAATTGCCTCTATGATAGTCGCCTTGTGGAAGCTCCATGGGGCTGGTTGGCTTCCCAGCTGCACAGACTATTCCCAGTCTCTTAACCATAAATAATAATAAAAAAGTTGCCTGTAGCTCAACCTTGCCTGACTGTCACATATGGCAATTGACTGACTACAAGTAACATTGGGGACCTCCACTGAACATGGCTTTTCTCTAAGTCCTGAGTGAAAATATGGGCTCTTCCCTTCAGGGCTGAATCCTCCATTAGGCCCAGGTGGTCCGAGTTGAAGGCTCCAACCTTCCTTGGGACTCTTAAGCAGGATCCTTAAGAAATGTCTCTGAGTGGGATAGATCCATTTGTAAAGAACTGTCCTGCAGAGCTGTTTGGTGGCTTTCTACTTCCTCTCTGAGCTTGTACTAGAAACCCCGCTGCCCTACTTCTCAGAGACACAGAATCTCAATCTGCCAACCTTTCTGCGCTGCCTGAAGACACTGCATTAAAAACAATACTTTTCAATTTTGTAGCACCTTCCTTCTGAGTATCTCCAAGTGCTTCACAAAATTAATGAATTTAGCCTCACAACACTCCTATTAATTAGGGTTTCTTAATCCAATTTTACAGTGGGAGCAATAGAGGCACAGAGTGGTTAAATGACTTGACATGCATACAGGAAGACAGTGGCATAGCAAGAAACAGAACTCATAACTCCTGATTCCTAGTTCCATTACTTGACTACAGGGTCATGATTAAACTCTTGGCCAAATGTTTGGGAATACAGAGTTCACACCAAAGGATGTGCTATGTGGATGCTCAGACTCAGGCAACTTCAGGCCCCAACACATCTAATGACTATTTCACAGTTTTCTATCTGGAAACCTGTAAGACCCTGATATTAATATAATGTACTACTGGAAACCTAGGTACAGATCCTATGAGTTGCTAAGCACCTTCTGTGGAATGTTGAGCACCCTTATTTACTTTTGAAGCAACATGTAAAAGAAAACAGATGGCCTTTTCCATTTTTTCACTTAACTCATGGGAATTCATATCCCGTTCCCATCTACCTCCTTATTTTCTGTAAATATTTTCTAGAGAAAATGAAGAATGATCTGGGCTTTGGAGTGAACTCACCATGGGAGGATAAGTGAATATAAATGCAATCAAAGTGGTACCCTTCCCCCATTTTATCTGTTTTGATAGGAAGAGTATCAATATCAATGTCAGAACTTCTTTAAAAAGCTTAATTCATTTATCATTCACTTTATTTGGAATGATGGGAGACCTTGATTTAAATGGTTGGACCTATGTGGTCTTAATGAGAGGTTTGGATGATTCCCAGCGTATCTATAGCTGTAGACAAAATATTACCATAATGTCCAACCAGGCCATCAATCAAATGGTCTCTCCTCTGAGCCATCTGAAACTAATCCCTCAATTTTGGCCAGGCCCTCAGAACAGATGAATACAGTCTATTAGACCCATTTGTAACACAGGACAACTCTTGAATCTGATGTCCGATGCAACCTACCTTGCCACATCTTCTTCCCATTTCCCCACTTACTGATGCTAAACTGAATACCCAACTGAAGGCATATGGGATAACAAAAGTCCTTCACTTCCAGTATTGGTTCTCAGTCATTCATGCTCAATCAGGAGCCACATTCATCATCAAATCTTTAAAAAATCTATTCTTGCCTTGTTTCCTCTTTCCCACCATGACAGAGGTATGTCGGTGTAGCTCAATCTTCTAATATCTCCTCCCTCTCTACATCACTTTGTTAATATACAAACCTGCTCTTCAAATTCAGCAGGAGCTGTACTTCTTAGGCAGTGTGGCCAGGTTGCCCTTTAAAAGGCTTAACCTCATGACTCCCTATATACTGCTGAATTCCTGTATTGGATGGGGAAGATGAGACTGGGAGGAGTCTATCCTGAGCCAGCTGGGGTCCTGTCCTTGAAAGTACTCATCCCAGAGTTCCCACTGTGCTGTTAGAGTTAAAGATTGGGTAGGATATGGCCCTGGATGAGTTAGATCACTTTTCTTAGAGAAGCTAAGCAACCCCCAGAATCTGAGCCTAGTGAGTTAAAGTTTTTGAGTTAAAGTCCAAGAACATATTCTGATAAAGCTATTTCAAGTGCTTGGCAAGGAGTTAAGATACAAAGCTTTCCACACTGGAAGTTGGGGCCATACCTGTGTAAGCTTTTTGCTGGCTCAAAACAGTACTAAGAACTAGGGGTGAAATCCTGGCCCCACTAAAGTCAATGGGAGTTTTGCTACAGAATTCAGTGGGGGCCAGGATTTCACAGCGTGTATATATTCCATAAAATAGACTTGGAAAGAATATCCTTAGTTAGATACATTCAGTTCTCTCCAAGGAATAAACTCATTCCAAGCATCCAAATCCTTCCTGACTGCTTGGAAGCTATAAAACATTTTAATATATAATGTATTGATTGCTTATTTATTTAATTTTAATATGAGACTTTTGTAAACAGCATTATTATATTGTATTCTGTCCATTCATTTTATTTCTCTATTACATTCGACTGGGAAGTATACAAGTATTGCATTTTGGAGATTTTATTTTACAGGCTGCTTTAATGAATTCTTAATTACATTACTCAAAAGATCCATTATTCAGCATTCATCTCACTTCTAAATGAAAGGCTTTACCTGACATGTGAATGAAATGAGTCTAAATGCTTTCCATGCCACCCAGGGATTCATAATAGACTCCTTGCTGCATGGCAGCAGTAGGTTTTCTTTCTGTCTTAAATTTATGTGGATTGTTTGCAGAGATAGACAGGTAAGAAATACTCAGCCAGCCAGAGTACCACTGAACTCCCCATGTGTACTGAGACCTACCCAATGCAGGTATATGGACACAGTGTTTCGGATGGGGGAGGAAGAATGGGAGATTGAGAATTAATAACCTTTCAAAGGCTTTTAAATACGTTTATATAGTTCCTACAATGTTCACCAATTCCATTTGGGGTGAAAAAACCTATTGGCCCCGGTTAAGCTCTCTCTCTTTTATGGTTCACCATGAATAAAAGGGGTGAGCAAAGAACAAGAGATTTATTTTCCCAAAATTGTAACGCAATACTTTTTCTCACTCCCCATTTATTTCAGTGGAACAAATATCTGTTATTAGGTTTGTACAGGAGCTCAGAAACGTCACCAGCAATTTGAAAGCTGTACACACACTGGCTGATCATTACTGGATTGTCATTACACATCATATGCCAAATTCTGTACTTTTTCTGATCCCATTCATCTACTGGCCTATAAATTAGGACTACATGCCTTAACGTAGTCACTAATAACTCGATCCAGCAAAGGGCTGTGCATGTCCTACATGGTGCTGGGTATTTCAGCTGATAGTTATCTCATGTTTTTAAAGGCCTGGAACTAAATTCTGTGGGTCTCTATTCATGGACAAAATTCCCATTGAATTCACGTCATTGATTTCGGTCGGTTTCAGTGGCAGTTTTGCATAAGAAAGGAATGCAGGATTTGGATTACATTGAATACCCTAAAACCCAGTCACAGTGCCTCATAAAATGGCTTCATCATAAAATAAATTAAAGATAGGAGGGTGTATATGTTGTATGTCTGTTATGAAGTATCTACCTGTTAATTACAAATATAAAAATACCTATGTATCGCAACAGACAGTATCAACATGTTTGGAGTTAGCTCTGACCATTTGCCAATCTTCAGTCTTAATTGTTTCTAAAATGTTTGAAAGATTTGTCCCATGTAGGTTTTGGTTTCCTATTTCATTTGTATTAGAAAGATGACAAACTTTTCCATTTTACACTGACATGCTGCAGATAAATTAGTATATTCATTCTATTCTGAGCTATCTGTGTTTTGTGGAATCACATTTTGAAAAAATACATATTAAAAGGCCATAAGTGCTTTTACAGTGCTTAGATCAATTTTTAAAAGTACATTCCTTAAACTACATTTTGCTGCTTTTCATACATACAGATGGAGCTTGACTAGTGTTGAAGCACTGGTGGATATATCATGACCTTTCCCCCTATCTGATTATGAAGAAGACTGTGAAATTTAATATGCTGCTTTAATTCAACACCATTATTTAGGGCTCAGTACTGCAAAAGTGCTGAGATATCTCATGAGGTGCTCAGCACCCTCAGTTCTCCATTACACTGTGTAGGATTGAGTTAATAATACAAAACCTGGCTCAGAATCTATAGTGCCTCTGTGATGCAGTCAGGAATTGGTTAATGAAGCATCCACTCTATATCAAGCAGACTGTACCACATACTGATAAAAAAGGCAACACTTTAGAATGTCTCAGAAATATCAGAAAAATCACATTAATCCACTCTTCTGATGGACAAGATATATGACTTAATATAGTTTACAGGGATTCACATTCATCCAGTTTAAAACCCCTCTCTCTAGGAGTGATTGAACTGCACCCTTGATGAATGAGCTGCACCAGATTGTGTATTCACTGCAGAGGATCTCATTCAACATGTAGCAGCTACAGACCCAACCCTTGTAGCTGACTTCCACATAGATAAAACACTATTTTTTCCTAGTTAAAAACATATACATAACAAATGGAAAATAAGAATGAAATGCAGTAAATATACCTAATGGTAGTTATTCTGAATTAAAGTCTGGATACTAAGCCACTAGTTTCCAGACTTATTACACCCCAGTTTATTTCACTCTTTTTCACAGCATTTATTCAGCATGCAATTCAATTCCCTAAAAACCGTGCCCACCATTTACATGCTGTAGGTTTACCTCTGTGCATTTCATTACGGAGAACAGAATCCCAACATTTCTCCAAAGGGAGGCACATTTAATCATTTAACTTCATCTTCTTAACATATAAGCAATCTCTCCAGAATGAAATTAAGCCCCAAAAAAGGAGACAAAAGGATATCTGTGCCAAGCTTCAATGCACATCAAATACACTCAAAAGTAAAAAGAGGCCAGTCCTGCAAACACTTAGTAGCAGGTGAAGTGCTTACTGGTCCTATTGAACTATTTCCACTGTTAATTCAATAGAAATAATTTGGAGTTAGTATCTATCTCAGGTACTGATATAGCTTCCATTACCATAATATCTGAGCACCTCCTAATCTTCACGTATTTATCCACACAACAACCGAGGGAGGACTGAGTCCCAGAGATATTAAGTGATTTCCCTAAGGTCACACAAGACGTCTGTTGCAGAACATAGAATTGAACCCAGAACTCTTAATGCCCAGACTAGACCCTAACCAACCCTCCTTTCCTACTGTACAGGTGAGATAATACACCTGTTAGTAAACATTTGCAATCCTGAGCCATATGTTTCTTTAAAAAGGGACCATATAAACCAAGATTACCATGGGTCTGCGTGAAGATTTAACATGAAGCCTATAAATGTGTAAGAGTTTTACACAATTATCTTCTGAGCTATTTCATAAAAATAAATTTATATAATTGCAATTATGGAGTCATGAGGTACAGTACATACGATGAAGAAACACTCCCACTGAGCAAGAGAATGCAGATTTTGAGCTGCCTTTCCACGGAGCTAACTTTGCAGTTCTGAGTATGTAAAGAATGAAAAGTTGTGCCCTTAATATATTAAGTATTATTTGTATTGGGGGAGGGCCTAGAGATTTCAATAATGAAACAAGGCTCCACTGTGCTAGGCTCTGTACAAATACATAACATTAAGATGGTCTCTACCCCTAAGAGCTTCAGACAGACAGACACAGCAGAAGAGAACAAAGAGAAAAACAGGGCTAGCTGTTGTTGTTAGAGGTATTTTTAAAAGACTTTTGAATAAAAAAATATTTCTTTACGATAAAACGGTCTTTAATTTCTTCCCAACCATTAGTGCCTTAAAACTGCAAGAGTAGTTTAAAAAAAAAGTCACAGTGTTGATAGTTTATCAATATTTCACATTCTGATGAAAATAGGCTAATGTTTTCTAAATACTTTACAAAATGTCATCCCATTTTTGGACCAGCTCCAGAGCTGCTAGGAAAATTTCCAATTTTGAGGAAAAATGGGGCAAATTTTTCATAAAAATGTCCAAGAAAAAATGATGTCCTGGTTCAACCAGTTTTAAAAATCACTTTTGAGAATTTGACTCATTTCTCACGTTTTAAAAACTCTCTCATTTTGGAAACTACGTTGCTTTCCGTTTTATAAAATGTAGGTGGTCGTTCTATCAATTAAAATTTTAAAGAATCAACTACCCTGTCTCTCATTTTTTTATTCAAAAAGTACTAATGAAATGGTAGGTAGAAGAGAAGAGAGAGAATTCCACGTGATCACTTCAATTTTTTCCTACATAGCATTTGATTTTTTTGGATGCTACTATTCAAAGCTCTACATGCCACATTAATGTTAATATGGCCTACATAAAAAGTTACAGTAAATTCTCTGATATTCTTTATGAATTCCGTGTACATGTGATACCCTGATTTCATTGCAGGTACAGTCATATAATGCAGAAGTAATTCTTTATAACTGGGCTTTCTGACTGCACTAATAATGGTAAACATAAGCAAAATGAAGTTAAAAAGAACCATTTGATATGATGAAGGAAGTTCTTTTATTATGATGTCTAATTTCCTGTCGTCCCTGAAAAAAAGGGAAATTTATAGCCACTTCCTGCATGCACCTTTTTCAGTTTAGTTTGACAATCCTCAGCTTTTTGACTTTGGCAGTGCCTTTGTTACTAGAACTGCAAGCATTTGAAACTTCCTTGTAATATGTTCAAATATACATATGGTATTAGCATGCTAGGGGTAAAAGGTACCAACATCAAAGTCTACATAGCCCATATTTACTGGAAATATTTTAAAGAATTTAAAAGAAGAGTAAAAAGATGTGTGTTAAGTAAAAAAAAATCCCACCGTCAGTAAATAAACATGTTACAAGTAACCTGAGTTTAAAGAAAATAATTCACAAAAATAATGATTTATTCTGGCACAGTGACAAATATATAAAGCAGGTGCATTGCCACATTGCAACCATGAAAAGTTAAAGCATGTATATTTCCCTACACTGTCTTTAAACTTAGAATTATTGATGGGTATAAAGCCACTAACTCAAAGTCATCTAACCTTCTTAACTGATTAAAAGAGTATAATCCTCTCAGTTATTAGAAGACGTTATTGAAGTGAAACAGTCTTCCTCCCTGTTTTGAAAATTCTCATTGACAATAGACTAAATCACAGGGAAGTTTCAGCTGCAGCACTTTGTCTGCATAGTGAGCAGTGGATTACTTACTTGAACTTTGCTCCAGTCAGGACTTTGTAGTGCTTATAAATCTTGAATCTATCTAAATTCACCTTAAATTAGCCTTTCAAAAACACTCTAAACTTCAGTTGACTGCCTGGTGGCTTCTGGCTAGGTGCCACCGAGAAGCTGAAACACTGATTAATTGTCTTCATTTCTTTTTAAAAAACACATTTTATTCACAAAAATACCATAGGTATAAATTTGTTTTTCACTTATTTAAACAACTGTGTTTGTTGTTATATGCAAAGTATTAGCAAGTACATGTTAAATAATTAAATGAAAAAGGAACTTGAAAGCTATATAAGCCTTTTGCACAATAATGCCACTACTGCATAAGCAGACTGGGGAAGAACTGGCAAAGCATGCTGCCAAGCTACAACAGATTTTGCAATTTTCCAGCAAATAGAAACAAGTTCTGGTTTCAGAAGGTGTACTCAAAAAACACTTCTCAATATGTTTCTGATTTGTGGTTAGAATGTTTTTACTGCTGGTGCCCTGTACTTTAGAGACATTTCCTAAACGAAAGATTCCTTTCTAAAAACCTCAACTGTCTGTTTTTCAAAGCAATTTAAAATCAAACACACAAATAAAATGTTTAACATATGGAAACCTTCATACAGAGTCTTACGTAGTCCAAGTTAAAATTGTTTCATAAACTGTAATGTTTTGCAGATGAAAACACAGAGAAGATGACTGTTTTTTGCAGTAATGCTTTTTGACAGCGTTAAACCTTGTTTTAGTAATTGACATGAAAATGTTTGGTGGTTTTAAAATGGACCACTAATAAAAATGGCATGTTTTAAGTTTTTAAAAATTGTGCTTAATACTGTGAAGTTATATAGAATTACAAATGTGATATAATATTTTAAAAAATCTTTTACATCTATATGTTCCAAATGGCTCACAGGCACCTTTAATGTATTAGTGATCTCTATGCTAGTTCTGTTATAATATGTATCCTAGTTTTTGCTAGGAGTCCGGTGGCACCTTAAAGACTAACAGATTTATTTGGGCATAAGCTTTTGTGGACTTTTTACTCCTTGTTGTTTTGTGGCTACAGACTAACACGGCTACCCCCTGATACTAGTTTTTGCTGTAGCCCAGCTATTTTATTTTTTATTTTTGTAAGTCATTATTAATGCATCCTTTCTACTGGTTCATTTTTCCTCCCAGCTTTCCTTTCCCTTGTTTAACTTGAAGCCTCAAATCTGAAAACTGTTTCTTATACTGGAGATAAATTTATCATTTGAATGTTAACATACAATTAGCTTGTCCTCCTAATACTTGTGACATGTGTATGTGTACATTGACATTTCTAATGTATTTTCAAAAATTAAACATTAATTCAGAAGAATGTTGCAACAAGTCATGTTAACTTAAAAAAATATTTACAAAGTAGGCACCATTAAAAAGTTCCACTGGTTGGAAAGAATCTAATGGGTCTAACAGAATTTTAAAGAAGATAATGTCACTGAGGGTGGTAGATAATGTGGCCCATTACGTTTTCAGTAGAAATTTAAATACAATATTTTTACAGGCTATCTCTGGAAGAATTAACTTTTCTGATTCTGTTTTATTCTGTTCTTATACTGTTTCTGTATAAGAAGTAGAAGTTAGTATTTTGCTCTAAGGCCCCAGTTAGCAAAGCACTTAAGCACTTCAATTTAAAGTTAAGTATGTTTTTAAGTGTTTTCTTGAATCGAGGCCTAAATGAGCCTGAGGACATTTTTATGCCTAGATTACTGAACTGTCAGGTTTTCTTAACAGCCAAAGGAAATAGAGAAAACAATTATGATGTGACAAGTCTGATCCCAGGTAAGAACTGATTTAATTCCCATCTAAGAACCTTGCAATGGAGATATTATTTGCAACTAGCATGTGTCCTAACCACCTTGAGAGTAACTCATATAGGAGGAACAGAAAACATCTAAAGAAAAACTAGAAGGATACTGGCTCCCTATTTCTTGAGGTCATCAATAGTGCTAATGACAGTTTTTGTGTGCTGACAGTAACACTGCCACTCAGTCACTGACAATGGGAAAAAACAGGAGCAACAAACATGGGCTCCAGGTGGTAGATCCAACTCAAACAGGAACTGTTTAGAAGGAACTGGTTAGAGTTTACAGAATTCCTTTACACTGAGTTACTGAAACTGTAGTCACTGACACGTCTCCAGTTCTCTGTCCTTCATCCTAGATATCTTCAATGCTGTGTATTATTGGTTTGCTGTATTAGTTTGTTGTTGTTGGTTTTAGTTGATAATTGGTTTTTTTTTAAAGCAAGATGTAACAGTGACCTCTGGAGTCAGTTCACACTGACCCCTCCCATGTGATAAGAATATTAACCCTTTCTAATATATGTCATGTGACAGGGGCTGGGAAATAAAGCCCCATCTCTTGCTAGCCTTCCTGTCATCTAGTGGGGTGATTCATGGAGCTGGCCAGAAGGCCACCTTTATCCTAGTCTCAGCTGCTAACAGTCTCATGTTATATCCTAAGGTTTTCAAATCAGAATACTGAAAAACTCCCAATGAGGACCACTGAATATTTGGGGATGGGGCAGGGAATGGATTGATCTCATCTCCACGATCAGACCCCTATACTCAAGCACTTAGGTCATTAATGGTCATTGTCATGTGATCAGAAGCTTCCCACAGAGTGGGAAGAAGGGCATCTTGGGGAGCTGTTCCACTTTCCCTGTATTAGCCAGAATTTGGCCCATTTTGTTTATTTGTGTATTGTCCTTAGCTTGTGAGCTACTTGAGACAGGGACTGTCCCTTCTTGAATGTGTGGAAAATGCCTAGCACATTATGGGTGCTACCACCTGCCATTTTTAGTGCACAGACTAAAAAAAAAAATGTGGAAGTGTTTTTCATAAGCCAGCATCCTCAGAGTGGGAGCAGCTGCACTGGGCCTTATAACAAGACTAGTTTTGTCCTCATAGCTCTCATTAGTGTTAGCTCAGTGTTTCTAATTGATTTTCATAAAAGATTTTGTGATTAGTTGCATTTGTTATCTATTGCAGGAATTAATCACTCCTCTCTCCACTGACATACACAGCAAAGCAAAAAGAAGACGCAGATTAAATAAACCCAACAACACCTGTTGTTCAGCATAAGGGTAGAAGATGAGGAACTCGAGATGGATGCTGGGATGATTAAAAGAGAAGAGAATATCCACACCCGAAAAGAGGCAGTGGTCCAGGAGCCAATGGTAAGAGACGTCACCATGCTGTCATCACTTGAATCTGATTGGACACCAAACTCTTTCATTCAAGGAGAATCTTTCCATGCAGTGCATGTAGCACATCATTCCCAGATCTTTTCACCCCCGTCCCCAAGAGGTGTTGTTTTAATGAAAAATAGTAGGGGTTTTCCTAGCATCCATTCGAGTGCTAATGGGGAGGTATAGTCAGCACAGAGTGAGAGCTGGGAGTTCTAATCCCAATCCCTGCCATGAGTTCTCATCAGACAAGTCACTTCTATGCCTCCGTTTCTCCTAGCTTAAAAACAAGCAAAATTACCTCTCTCTGATGGGTGTTAGGCGAAGCAGAGCTGGTCAAACAGAGCATGTATGCACATGCAGGGAGGGGGGATAATTTATTTGCCGTTTGATGACATCTTGTATATAATCATTTGCAGAATCTCGCACCTTGGGAGCCACAAACCTGTTACTTCAGGGGGCCCTCAGCACCCAGCCTTTCCATATGGTTAAATAGGCCCCAGTTAGATCTCTGCTGTGTGGATGGGGGGAGGGATCTGTAAAGATGGTCAGATTGCAGGGGAAAAAAAAATATACTGGCACATCATTTTATCTGACAAGCTCCAGGGAGGCAATGCACTGACTAGTGTTTATGACGACGGTAGGGCTAGCTTGGCTAATTCACTGGTGGTTTGTAAAGTGCTCTGAAGGTGAGATGTATTATGGAAGTGCCAAGCGATATTAGTTCGGTAATCGATGTCCATCGGGAGAGCTTCAGCTCCATTTATCAGCCTTCTCTTGGCTTCGAGAGGCTAAAGGAGAGAGACCATGCTCCCCTAAGTGGAGAAAGAGGAGTAGTAACTTCAGAGCGAAATGATCTTTCCCTACACATTTCCAAAGCCCTGGCTGGGATGATTTAGTTGGGGATTGGTCCTGCTTTGAGCAGGAGGTTGGACTAGATGACCTCCTGAGTTCCCTTCCAACCCTGATATTCTATGATGTTTCCTGCCTCTGCTCAGCTTTGCACCTAATGAAGGTCCTATGAAAAGGCTCATGCAACGATCAGCATGGACAAGGCTACTGAGGCTTTTGGCTCCTCACTAGGTGTTCAGAGGAACATTTTCTCTGTTCAGCTTCTAGTAACAAAATGCAGGTGATCGAAAACTGACTATTTTCATTCTACGTTGATGTGCAATTGTCATTTGACTTTATTTGTTTTTTATCTTTTCTGAAGCACTCTGAGAGGTCCAAAGGAAAGGTGCTACACAATGGTACATGCTGGAGTGATTGACAGATTATTTTACGAGGGGTACTCATTATTCCTTTTATTGAGAGTAAAGTGGCTTTTAGACTAAAAACAATAGGGTGAAAGGGGGTCCCTTGATGCACACATTACACATAGAAAATAGGAATGGAAAAAGTTGTAATAAAAACTAAATGATTTTGGCAGTATGTGTGTGTTTCTTACATTGTATGTTAAATGGCACAGACTGTAACCACTGGACATATAATTGTCCTCTAGTTATGGGAGAAAATAAATGGTAAAAATATAGACTGGAATTGCAAGAGTAATACATGTAATAACTCATATTTCTGAGTTTCTCTTTATGTAACCAGAAAGACTGACATTCTTGTAATTTTTTCTTTTAATTTATATTTTTGGGGAGTGACGTAGAAGACATGGGGTATGATTTGCTCTCTTCTAGGCTCTCCATTACTGTTCCTGCTCTGAAAAGGCAAGATGATTTTTCCCAACTATAGATGCTGGAACTAGGGGTGCTACTGCATCCCCTGGCTTGAAAAGGTTTCCATTATATACAGGGTTTACAGTTTGGTCCAATGGCTCTCATACCTCACTATACAAATTGTTCCAGAACCCCTGTTCCCAAGTTGTTCAGAGATGTTTCGGTGCTGCTTTATTTACAGTTTACTAGTGCTATCCTGTTCCCAGTGAAGTTACTGGGAGTTCTGTCATTCCCAACTGATTTTCAATGAGGCTCCTAAGGGCCTAAGTCACTTTTGAAAATAAGCTTCTAAATCAGCTAAGCATTGCAACACTGATTGGAGCAATGTCTAAACACCTCTAAGTCTGGACCTAAGTCTGATTTTCAAAGTGACTTAGGCAACTAGTAGCCTGAGGCCCATTGACTTTCACTCCTATTTGTCTAAATTGTTTTTGAAAATGGGGCTAAGGGCATATGCCACACAGGGTGAGATTTGCAAAGGTGTTTAAACACCCAAAAATGCAGATAGGCACCCAGATGTATTTTTAAAAGAACCTAAATTAGGTATCTAACTTGCATCAGCACTTTTGAAAATTCCAATAGGCGCTATCTGCCTAAAAACCTTTGACAAAGAAAAGAAAATTTTGAAAATTTTATATCTTAACCCTAAAACAACATCTCAGTTTCAATCAAGACTACTGCCATTTCTGTTTGTAAATGTGATAGCTGGAAAGCTTAGTGAATTGGTGGTATGAGTGGGCAATGGGGAAGCAAAAGAAAGGATCTCTAACCTAGAGGATGAGAGCCTGCAGCACCTTCGCCAAGAAAGGTGGAGTGGTGTGATAATGGGAAAGCACATGGAAGATTCAGAAGACAAAAATAAAGGGACTTGCATAGTGTGGGTCTCCTGGATGAAGCCCCATCCCACAACCTTCTCTGAAACATAGGTCCCTCAGATTTTCATACTTGAATACAAACAACTGCATTAAAACTGACCTTGCTCACTGTGCATTAATTTTTGCCCCCTCTCCTTCCAGATAACAAAAAACCAAAAAGCTCTTAACACTGCAGTTCCGCTGTTTCATTGATAAGGCGAAAATCCTAGCACCAAGGAGACAAGAGCATTGGGAATAAAGAGAGAAACCTATTATTTTTTTATATTTCAAGATTTTTCTGCCTAATTACGGGAGGAAAGGATGGGACATGCTGAGTCCAAGAAATTGCTGTGACATAAAGGAGTTTAAGATGATCATCTGTATCAGCCAGGGCTAAAGGTTCAGGTGTGCAATATGACATATGCATTCCACAGACCAGGCCAAGAGGAGTGGCCCAGGGTCACAAAGAAGCCCTATTCCTGATAAAGTGGAAGGAATCACTTTCATATCGGTATTAATGGGAAGAATGAATGCCAAATACATTACCTTTCTTTGTTTAAAGCAAGAAATATATCATCCTATCTGTTTTGCTCTTTCCTTAGCTTTCTTTTTCTTAAGATCATGCAAAGTTTCAATGCTGCTAACTCTTGCAACTTCATCACGAGTCTTGCAATATGTACTGTTTTCTTCAAGTCCCAGGTCCTGGAGTCATGTAAGAATTTCAGCTTCCATTTTTTAAAAGTAAGTTTCTAGTCCCCACGTTTGCTGAGAAAAATGAGAAGGTGTGAGCCAAGTGTACCCTAAAGACTATGAAACCAGAAGGCATGCAAAAAATATTATGTTTTAAAAATCTCATTTTTTTATACCAATCTCATAATTTTGAGCAGGGGGGGGGTGATGGGTTGCATAAACTGTACACTGGTGATGAAGGAGTTAAAGAGCTTTTCAAGGATGAAATAAGGGCTTAAAAATAGGAAATGCCTGGCAGTCATTGGGCAACTCTGGGAGAGAGCAGCCATCTGCCTCCAGGGGAACTTCCCTCAGGAAGGCCATTTACCTATGCTACCCATACCCCCTGCCTACAAGGAGACAACAACTTGGTATATGAGCTGGGTGAGATAGATTTGGCAATCCACAAGGCAGGTCAGTTAGGGGGTTGTTGCTGCTACCCTCTTCCCCTTCTGGGGTTAGGGAATCTGAGAACAGACAAAAGGGACTAGGAGAGTGGGAATCACAAGCCCTGTCCCCATCAGTCCAAAAGGAATATTTAACCCTATTTCTATCATACAGACCCCAACTCAGGGGTGCTGGAACAAAGAGGGGACAAGGGACTATGGCTCTCCAACTTTTTGGAAGTGGATGGGCCTGGCCTGTTCACTTTTCACTATGGACACCGCCCTGCCCCTCCTCTTCTCCCTGAGGTCCTGCTCCCGGCCAGGCCAGCAGTGGGAGCCCAGCCCAGGCAGTTGTGGGAAGCCATAGTCCTCTACCAGCCCGAGAGCAGCTTCTTGCCCTTGTCTCTGCCCCCTGGGCCCTCCAGCCATGGTAGGTGTAGGGTCTACGGCTCCCCACAGCTGCTCAGGAGGCTCTTACCATGGCCCAGCTGTGGCTCTGAGGCCCTGCCCTCTCAGCCAGAGCCAGGTCAGAGTAAAAGCCAATATAAACAAATTATCTCACTGCCCACCAGTGGATTACCCTGATGGGCTGCTTGTGGCCCGTGGGCTGCCCATGACTGGTCTACACTGTACACTAAGCCTGGGCTCTGACTCAGGTTTGAGCCCAAGTCTCCTTCTGTCCACATGCAAATCAGTCTCACTCAGGTCAACAAGCACTGAAGACCCTCCTACGGGGGTGGGTTAGAGCCCAAGACCTACCGGGAATCAGGGCCAAGCCCTGTCATTTTGCAGTGTGGATGCAGCTCAAGCCACAGACCCAAGTGAGAAGGTCTGCACAGCACTCTATGGATGAGTTAGCACAGCTATGAGACCTGAGTCCAGCAAATGTAAGCCCAGATTCACAAAGAAGTGTGGACACTCAAGCATGGCCTTGGAAACACTGAGTTCACAAACCCGGGTCCCACCAATCCGGTCTTAGTGTACCGTGCTAAAACCTTAGTGTACCAGCTAAAACCTATGTCATACCCAATTGTTTGCCAACGAACTTGCACTTTGGGCTTGTGTGAAATTATTTTTACTTGAATCCCCTGCTACCCAATAGAAGGGTTTGTCTTCTAAACTATGGAGCTTGTCCTATAGAGAGGGAATGAGAATTTTTTCTTCTGCAAGCTTTTTCTCCCGTGACTCCTGTTACATCATAGCTGGATATGTGAGTATACCTATTATTCAAACTAGGTCTATACCTGTGATGACTAGCGATCCTTTCACAATTTTAAAACAATGCAACTGTCATGGCTCTTAGTGGTTTCTTAAGAAAGAAACTTCTGATAACAACTAAAGCTTCAATTCAATAAAGGACACACACACACACATTTAACTTTAATCACGTGTATGCGTGTAGTCCTACTGATTTGTGAATTGGAGCCTAAAGGAATAATGCTCTTATTATTTTCTGCCAGGAACCTCACTTGCTTCAACTGGAGCATCCTACGCTGTTGCATGAATGGGGGAGATCGATAAACTCTGCATCCTATAACAAAGCAAGGGTGCTGCATACTAATCAATAAAACAAATTTCCCCTCATGGTCAAAAACTATTTTGTTTTCAAATACTCAAGGACACATTGGTATTGCTAGTTGCATTTTATATGGGGAAGAGGCTACTCTTGGCAATAAATATGCCAGTGATACTTTAGACAGCATTTTCTTTGAGAGTAGGATTTTATCCTTATACTCTGATGGCAGGGGGCCTATTGTCCTTTGGGTGATTTTAACAGTAATGGTGTCTCCTTCTTAGGATAGGTCGTCCAGCCTTAAGAGTCCTTATGAGAAACCTCTACAAAGAATTTGCACCAGAGGTTAACTGGAGACTCCTGTATTAAAGGACTATCAATATTCCATTTTACTTGCCATATAGTTCTTTTTCATTGATAGACTATATATTTTTTTATTTCTGGGTCTTTGGTTGACCAGATGATTGTTCCTGGAATTGCCTATGTTTTCATTTCAGATCATACCACGCTTTCAGTTATTTTTGTTAAAGTTCCAAATGCAGGTTTGTACCCAAGTAACACAGTTTAGTCCTAAGCAAGGACCAAACAGTCCATTGCTGAAATCTGTTGAAAGACTTAAAAATAAAGGCATTCACTGGAAATAATTCTGTATAATAAATTGATATATAAATTTTATATATAACTATTATTTTTAACCCTGTAAGGCACTAGGGTTCCTGGGTAACACAATGAAACAATCTAAAATACAATAACATTACAAATACAATTAAAATTTGAACAAATAAAACAAATTGATATTTGACTCTCACAAGCCTTTGCTTAAAGTGCCTCGTAAGTCTCTCTTAAGGAAACTTGATAACTTCAAGGTTTAAGAGATTGAAAGCAAAGAGTAGAAATAAACTGCCAGTTCTCAGTCCTCAGTTCTGGCTTGAGGTATTAGTGGTGTATCAGAGATCAGTACAAGGACTGGAATTGTTTAATATAGCTATGAATAATTTGGAAGAGAAAGTGAATGCTGGGGTGTCTCCTTCCCCAGCCCACTTGTTTGCCTCATTCTCCTGATATGTCATCTTCTTTACGTTGTAAGCTCTTGGGGGCAGGGATTGTCATTCACTATACATCTGGACAGGACCTAGCACAATGGGGCTCAACCTAGTTGTGGCCTTTAAGCAATACTGATACATAAATGTATTAAGAAGAAGAAGAATTAATAAAAGGACAATATCAAGTGAAATGCAACATAAAATATTAGAAGGAATAACCTGCAGTATTGTGACATCAGGTACTGGGCTCCAAATTAGTAAAAAGATCTAGGCATCATTGTGGACTGGTCAGTGAAAGGCAACTGACAAAATATTAACTACAATGTTAGGCTGTACTAAAAAGGAAATAGATAACCGAGACTATATTATAGTACCTTACATAAATCAATGGTAAAATAGGATATATATACACATTATATAAATCAATGGTAAGGACTCATCTTAAATACAGTGCTATGTTCAGGTTAGCCAATATCGAATAGGACATGCTCATAATAGAAAAGATTTAAACTAAGGGCAGTGAAAACTATTAAGAGGTCTGGGGAGGAGGTTACATGCAGAAAGAGAATAAAAAAAATCAAGGGGAGCAGAACTTAGCTCCCTCTCCCCCATCTAGCCTCACTGAACTGATCTGGTTGTGCAAAAAGGCAGTAAACCTGAAGAAGAGAGTTGACCCTTTGCCATCCTTTACCTCTTCCCAGTCCAGCATAGGGGGCATATTGGAGCCACCCCTCAGGACTAGTGGATGCAGCTGGAGTGGCACTGAATTCTGGGTGGCATCACAATACCATGGGGACAGACCAAGAACTGCAGCAACAGCAGGAAGCTGAAAAGCACAAAGAATAGGATGCAACAATCTTTTCTCCCTCTTGGATGCTAGGCGTCCAATGGGGCTGACTCCTCTAATGTGGACATGAGAGTGATAAGTAGGATTCTGAGCAGCATTAACCAGTTCCTATTGTTCCCATGTACAAGGGAGAACATGCTGCTTAAAATGGCTGTTCCCCTCTTTCTCTCTGCTTCCTAGACCACTCACCAATTCACTTATTGGCCACACAGAAAAGACGAACATTCCACCTTGCCTCTCTGCAGCTTTTTCTGGGAGGGCTTTGCTGCCATCAGTACCACACAATTGAGAAAGGGACTTCCATGGGGGGAAAAAGACAATGATTCCTAATGGATAAAGGTTGTCAGTTATTGTAATATTTCATAATGGTAATTTTTCCCCTGGATTTCTTGATTTCTGGGAGCTCTTAGTCCTCAGTACCTCTGAAAAAATCAGTCTTGGGTGTCCCATACTGGCCAGTCAAAAGCAGAGACAGACAAAATCAGTGGCCACTTTTAAAAATTGTGGCCTTGCCTTTTGTTCTATTGAACTTGATGATGATTCTCCAATATTTCCCCTCAAAAGGATTTTGCATGTTATTTTGCTGTTATTATCACTTTGCTTATACTTGGGAAGTGCAGTTAAAAATCTGCTTCTGCAAATTAAAATGTTCACTTTTGGTGTAAGGATAAAAAGCTATTTCTATGCCTAACTGATAGTTCTGAGCATCCAAATGTTGGATTTGGACATCCAAAGGAACCTATATTTGAAAATTGAGTGTATGTTCTTTTCTTTTGTACTTCCAATGTATTGCATTCCTCACTACATTTATTTTAGTACCACAACGATTACAGTGCATTTTGCCTTTTGCACCTATGCTTACTTTTCCATAAAATGCTTGCAATTGTGCTGGTGGTAAGTTTCTATCAGTTTGTCATTTTGCCCCTCTTGTGTTAAAACCAGAGTACTCTAAATTGAGTATGGTACAGTCATAAGTTGCTAGAGCTGTGGTTTGCATTCATCTGTGAACAAAGAGGGACTTAGAGAGGATTCTACATGTGATGGATGTTTAACAATTATGAATCTTAAGTTGCATGTGGAAGAGCTGGATAGAGAAGTAGAGGTCCCCAAGAGGATAAATGAGTGTAAGATTTATCAATGAAAAAATGGTTAGTTTTAAATCCAGACGATGAGAAGCAGTAGGGAGGTCAATGGGAACAAGTTGAAAACAAACAGTCTTTAGGGAAGAGGAAGAGGAAGAGAGGGAGTTAAAAGTGAGTGACAAAAGAAAAATGTATGGTACGAGCAAGGTACAGTAGAGCTTATTATAGACCTTGGCTGATCGAGTACTCAAACAACAAGTGAGTAAACAATGGTGTTTACAATGAGGAAGGACATGCTGGCAGTTGGAGACTATGGAATACTTTACAGACTTTTTTTGTATCCAAAAGACACTGATTTCTCTGCCAGGAATGATGTTAAAGGGTAATGATGACAGAACAGATATATTATTTTAAATATGCCATAAAACAGCACCATCTGTGGTGGTGGGTATAAATGAGATAAAGGAAAATATTCTCTGTTTGCAAGATAAAAACCAAGACATCTTTCTGAAAGCAGAAATACTTTAGACTGCAAAGTGGAGCTTTCATTTTATACTGCCCATCAAAGGATGATTTTCTAAGAATGACTATGGCTTTACAAATGTAGGCAGGATAGATATGTGCAACCTATGGGTAAGAGATTGATTTGGAGCGAAAAGAGAAGCTAGGTTGCATCTTAAAGGAATACAGCAGATGGAAAGTTGCTGAACGTGAATAGGAAGGTGGTAACTATTTAAGAAACGTGGGAATACAGAAGCAGTATTATCTTAATCCCCCTACCAAAGATCTCAGGTTGCTAGATACAGCTTTGAGTCATCAGTGATCCTTCCTATTCTTAAACAGGAAGGTTCTCCTTCTGAAGAGTCCCAGGATTATGTAGGGAATTGCTTTGCAAAGATTTCCGCAGCTCTCCAGGGAATTTCTTCATAGATCCTCTTGGGAGGGGACCTTTCAATAGCTTCATCACACTGTTATATGGAGGAGCCTAAAGATTCTGACCCAGATTCTTCCTGAGGATAAGGACATATAATTCCTTTGGCTTAAACACCAGCTGCATGTACATATAGGAGGGCTGAATTTGGGCCTATTAAGTGCCCTGATCCACAGCGATTATAAATAGGCAAAGGTCCATTGGTTTCATGGAGATAAGCTGATTTATATCTGGTTAGAATCTGGTGCATTATCTTAATAGAAGTAGCAGAAGAATACAACCTTGTGGGACACAAAAGCATCTCATTTTCTGGAAGGCACCATTATGTACCACTCCTGAAGAAACTACCGAAAGGAACATATCAAAGAGCAGTTTGCACCTTGAGGGCAGCAGAAGTGTCCTTTTGTTGCATGTAAGCTGTACTGCATCTTTAGCCATTCAAGGTTGAATATTAAAACTGAATCCAAGTAATTTTGCAGGCAACTGGAGAAATTTTTTAAAAAATCTGCTTATTGAACTCCCTTTAAAAAGTAAAGCCAAATAGCTTTTAAATACTCGATGGTTAAGTGCAGTTTTCCTAGACCCACATTCCTTCAAGTCTTTCACATTGTTCAGAAGAAAGCTAAATCAACACAGGGCTTTTGAAAATGAGCATTATTTTTTTTAAAAAAACATTGAGATTAACAGTTTGGTTTTTTTTAAGCTTTCAACCACTTTAACTTTTAAAATATGTATGAATGCTTTTCTGGTTTAAAATGTACCACCTGCTACAGGTCAGGAATATGACATGAGTAGTTAGTGAAAGCAACATTTTCAAAATTACCTAATGGGAAAGAGCTTAAGAGTCACTGTAGTGACTTAAAGCCAACCTAGACAAAGCACAACTGTTTGTCTCTATACTGTGGGATCAAATGTGTCAGACAATCTGAGATAGGGCACTGACAACGCCAAGCATTGCAAATGTATTCTTTCGGTGTTCTTGTAATTAGGGCTAAATTAATCCTTCTTCCTCAATTGACAACTGCCCTATGCATTTCAGGAGGATGGAGGCAGGTATGTTAGCCCCTTACTGTGTCATGTTTAACTTGCCATTTAAACAGCTAACCCTTTTCAGTTTTCTGATTTTGCACTATTTTTCTAGCTATCAAACCTTTATAGGTGTGTGTAAACTGTTTGTTTTTCCTTAACTTTACCTATTATACATGGGAAATTATTTTAATCAGATTGGATGCTTCATGGCATTGCGTAACTGAAATTAAAAATACAGTAAATTGGAAGTAAGGTAGAGATGCTAGAGGAATTGCTATCTAAATCAAAGAAATCAGAATTATCCCTATTTAAGGTACTTTTTAGACCCTTACCTTGAGTAATTTATACAGTATTAGCCATCATATCTTTACAAAGGTTTAATTGCTCTTCAGGGGAGCAGTGTAGAGCAATTATCTGAATGATACCAGATCTCAACGATTTAAGTTATAAGGAAAGGCTGGGAAAGTTGAGCATATTCTCAGTGGAAAAGAAGAGACTTCATGAAATCCAACAGAAGTTTTAAAAATTATGAAGAGGATTGATAAAATTGATCCAAGCAAGCTCTTTACACTTGCAAGACAACAGACGCTAGAAGACATGATCTAAAAATTAGAAAGTAGGGAACAAGGAAAAAAACTAAGGCAAAATTATCTTACACAAAAGGGTTATAAGCATATGGAATAAATTACTATAAAGGGACCCTGAAGCAAGGAGCATCACTGAATTCAAGAGAGAATGCAATGAATTTCTAAACAAAGACAGTGTAGGCAGGAATGGGGAGAAAATAGGCAAATGGAAATAAGGAGAACAATAAGGAACAGGGAACATGACCACAGAGGCCTCTTTCTGTTATTTCTTGTTTTTATTGGCAATACCGTTATTTGGCTATTGGTTTACCCTATCATCTGAAATAATGCATCAGAAAATGGGTTCAATCACACAGTCCTTACTCGGATAAAATTACCATCACAATTAATAGTTTTGATCATTAAGGGGCTGCTGGGTTTTGACCCAATGTCAAATTTAACCTGGGTTTGAAAACTGAACCAATAACTAACCAGAGGACTAAGTCTACTAGATACAAAAGTTGAAGATGAGAAACCCACAGCAGAGAAATCTTGGGACAATAGCTGATGAGATGTCCTTCCTCTCCCCAACCCCAGATGGTACTAGGAAATGAGAGGATGCTGGGATATCTAGCAGGGGACTGTCCCAAGACACCTCTTAGGGGCTCTAACTTTAGCTTTAGCTTTAGCTTTAATTGGTGTCATGGGTACCTGCCTTTGCTGCTTTCCCAAGCAATAGAAGCATAAATCTGACATGACTTTATAGAAACTATTCACTGTCACGTTAATTTTACTCTGCTGTTGCTGTACAAAGCCAGAAGTCAGGGCGGGGCAAGCCCCCCAGAGGCTCCAGTGCAAGAATAGGTTAGGGGCCCCCTTCCTGATTCCAAAATCTAAAATTTTGCTTACCTTTGCCATCTTGGAGACTCAGAATATATCCATAAATATATGAACACAATATGCAGGCTATCTACACACTTATACAAAATGCTCACCGGCAGTGATGTACTGCTATATTTTATGTGCAGGAGCCCTGCAGAAATGATCTCAACTTGGTCATTCTGTCACACATGAGATAGAGTTTGGAGACTATCTTTTTTCCACCAAATGCATCCGATGAAGTGAGCTGTAGCTCACGAAAGCTTATGCTCTAATAAATGTGTTAGTCGCTAAGGTGCCACAAGTACTCCTTTTCTTTTTGCGAATACAGACTAACACGGCTGCTACTCTGAAACTATCTTGTGCATGATGTCATCAGAAGACAAAGCACCCATATTCAAAACCTACCTATTCAAACATTTTACCAGTAAATGTTATCTAATTGGAAAGCTGAACAAGTTATGAGATTTCACACATTAGTCATAAATACACATATTGTACAAACATAAAACCTCTGTAACACAGATTTTATAAGCCAGACTTTAAACTAAGTAGCAAGGCATAGGCAAAGCACACATATAGTTAGTCAAAAAGTCCAAAGGCTTGAGTCAGCATTGCTTGAGTCAACTGTGTTGCTCCAGTTTCCAGCTGGAGCAACTCTATTGGCACTAAATGAATAGGGCTGTAAAAGGGGAGTAATTCACCGGGGAATCAAGCCCCAAATCTTTCTACTTAAACCCATTATTTTGCCCCTGGAAAAACTTGGAATGTGAGTATCAACAGCATTTGCTCAGCATTCACCAATCTTGAGGCTGGACACCAAAGGCAAACCAGCATTGTCACATATATACAGATCACTTTTGAAAATGTGTCACTGAAACAAACACAAGGATCCATACAGCCATGCAATTAAAAAAATAAAAAATAAAAACCAATCAAACTTAACCAATAAAACAATGACATCCTCAGCACTTCTCATGGATACATAATCAATTGTACATTACTACATAAATCAGGCACTTATGATATAGAATCATAGAATATCAGGGTTGGAAGGGACCTCCGGAGGTCACCTACTCCAACCTCCTGCTCAAAGCAGGACCAATCCTCAACTAAATCATCCCAGCCAGGGCTTTGTCAATGCCTAACCTTAAAGACCTCTGAGGAAGGAGAT
The DNA here is from genome assembly GCF_009764565.3 of Dermochelys coriacea. Taxonomy (NCBI): domain Eukaryota; kingdom Metazoa; phylum Chordata; order Testudines; family Dermochelyidae; genus Dermochelys; species Dermochelys coriacea. The sequence goes on from NC_050068.2 coordinate 305,604,015, forward strand.
TCCACCACCTTCCTAGGTAACCCATTCCAGTGCTTCACCACCTTCCTAGTGAAAAAGTTTTTCCTAATATCCAATCTAAACCTCCCCCACTGCAACTTGAGACCATTACTCCTTGTTCTGTATATGCTGGCTTCCATACCATAGAAATGTTACCTGACCTACATAAAAAGCCAGCCCTGAACAACATCTGTAACATCTTCTAAAGACCTCTAAGATACACACTCTATTTGGATAGGGCTTCATTCTACCCTATATGGTGCAAGATTCTTTGGTATATTTCAGCTACTTTGGGGCACCTGCATAAGCCCAATTAAAGTAATTGATCAGGCCAGGTTGACAATGATTTTCCATTGTCAAGATGTTCCATAGGAGCTAAAGTGCATCAGTGAATTTAGCCTAGTTAGGAGAAACACATTCTAACTGAGTAAAGAGATCAATTTTAATTAGGGGCTACTTCCCATCTGCCCTCTGCAACCCTCTCCCAACCTTCACATCCTCCAACCCCCTCCCCCCCCAGGCCAGGGACCCCCACCCTCTGCAACCCTTCCTCTGGAGCTACCCAGCTCAACCATATCATGGCCAGAGTCTCCCCAAGCCCAGAGTCCCCCCAAGCCTCCAGCACAGTGTGTCCCAGCCTACACCCTCTGCCGGGAACCCCACACTCCATGCCCCTAATCTTATTCCACACACCCAGCTTGGAACCCCCCCCCACTTCACATCCCCAGACCGCACCCCCTGCCAGACACCCCACACCATTCTGGATGAGCTCCCTGCTCTTGAAGTGGCAGCCTCAGTGCAAGTCCAGGTCAGAGATCGGCCTGCTCAGGCAGAAGGTCCCATGGAGGAGCAGCAGGTGTGGGCTGGGAGCCCCTGCAGCACTGGTGAGCATGAGCAGCCCCAAGACTCTTAGTGTCTGAGCCACACCTGTGATCTTACTCACACCAGGGGTGGAGAGCAACTAGGGAGGAAGTGGGAGCTCTTCCTCGGCATCCCAGCTGAGGGCCATTTCCTGCTCCTCAGAGCTGCAGCTGGTAGGCAGCTGCCTAGTCTGCCTATAGGTAGACTGTAGAATAACTAAGGTAGAGCAGCCTCTGCTGGTTGCCCCCTCTCCCCCCAATTGCTTATGAACCCTGCATGATTGCACCACTTGTGTAAATGTAACTACACCAATGTCATGAGCAGCAGTAAGGCACTTACACTGTCTGTGCAGACTCAGGAAGACAATGCTCCATCGATTTATGTTAGGAAAGATTTATAATGAAAACTTAAAATATGCAGAAATTAGAACCCCACGCTTGCCAGAGAAAGTTGATGACGATATCAATTTTTCAATCCCAGGAAATAACTAATTATCACACAGCATCAAATATTTTGTTTCAGTTGTGGCTCATATCCATCAGGCACAGGTTTTGTTTTATTCATGCGAAATGCTACATGTTGCCTATAAGCTATTGAAATCCTTATACTTGCCTAATTAATTTTGAGATTGTTTTTCATATAAGATGCAAAATAGGTGTGTATGCTCATGCATGCACGCACGTGCACACAGACACAAAGACAAAAAAAATGGAAAATATATATAATAGCCCTTGTTTTTTTTTCTTGGGCGCTTGGGTCACATTTGAAAAGAGCACAGTTTACTTTATCCTAAAGCACTTTTTTTCCTGCAGAAAAGGTACTAATCTTTTTCAAGTTGTGGCTGATTTTAAACATTAATTTCCCAGGTATCCACAGCTAATTATTCAGCAGTTACTTTAATGTTTGGATAGGGAATACATTGCCTTTGGGAGAACAGATTCCACCTTTAAAATAAGTCTAGCTACAGTAAAGTATTATTACTAGAAGACATATTGTTGCTGCCACTTCCTTCTCTCCCCAAAGATTGAAGCAGACCATCTTGCTCTAGCCTACTTAGAAAGTGAGGCTAGATTTAAGGATCAGAGCCTCAGCAACTATGTCTTTGCTCAGACAAAACATCTGACTTCCAGGGTTTTCCCAGAGCCAAGTCTATAGGACCGGCCGAGAGTGGGTAGTGAATAAACCTATAATTAAAATGACTCATAAGATAATTTAACATTTTCTCTGTTCATTAGAAAGTTTAAGTTTTAGGATTTCAAGGGGGCAAATTCTGATCTCCTTCATTAGGCCAATTACTCTTTGGCCCCATTTGGCTACTCATTAGAGATGAGTGTTGTATAAGACCTGAACAGAAAAGGCACAAATGAACATGGTAAAATGAGCACTAACATGCACTTGTGCTGGCCAACAGAGCTCTCAGGCAGATTATTCCTGCCGAAAGTAGAAGTTATTTTATAGGGGAGGAAGTGCCTGCCATTGCCAGGTTAGGTGTCATAGATGAGAATCATAGAGACCACACACTGAACTAGTATGACCCTTCCAGGCTGTGTTCATAGACAACTTATATCGTGTTCCCTTTTGCAGTTGGATGTGGAACCAGAAGGCAAAAAAATTCTGTTCTGCACTCCCACTGCTGCCCAAATTTGGCCACTGGTTTAAAAATTATGGACTGGAGCCTGCACTTCCCTTATCATTTGCTTTTATATTGTTCTGACTCGCTGATGGTGTAGAGGTGGTGCAGTCACCACTCCCCCCCTCTGGCCCTATTGCTGGAGGAATTTGGAGAGTGTGGAGGAAGTACTGCTATGATGCCTAGCTGCTAAGGGCCCTCTACAGCTGGGTACACGTTTCAGAAACATTGTGGTTGCTCTATCTTGCGACAAAAGCGAAACTAGCTCCAGTTAGCCACTAAGACTTGGAGGAACAAGGAATGAAATAACTTTACCTTAGCCTCCTCTCAGCACTGCTTTGCCAAATTCAAGTATCTTGTCCTATGTATGTAAATGGAACTCTTTTTTTTTAACCTGCTCTGGTGTTTTTCCTATAATTACTTGATAGATTGTACATTTCTCCAGGTCATAATGTGTGAGTTAGTGAAGTACCGTTTGATTTCCAGTTTCAACATATTAATAAATTTTAGTTCCCTACTAATAATTTGAAGAAATAAACAGAAAATAATGACAAAGTAAAAAAAAAATCAATGTTGAATTTTTAGGAGCAATAGATCCTCAAGATATTGTTAAGCAGCACATACAATTATTTTGTGTATGTGGAGATTAATTTTCAACATGCAGTTTCCCGTGGGATATTTATATTCTTGCAATCAGCATAGAACTGTCCATCAAAAGTAACATTATAAATATATATATTTTTACTTGCCACCAGAAACTTTTCAGGGCTTCTTCTATAAAAGAGCTACAGTCAGATTAATAATCCTTCTGCAAAAATGACTCTACAGTCAGATGGCTGTTCATTTCAACAGACGATATGAAGAAAGGTTTCAGAGTAGCAGCCGTGTTAGTCTGTATTTGCAAAAAGAAAAGGAGTACTTGTGGCACCTTAGAGACTAACAAATTTATTAGAGCATAAGCTTTCGTGAGCTACAGCTCACTTCATCAGATGCTCCCCTCTGTTTTTTCCACCAAATGCAATCAATGAAGTGAGCTGTAGCTCACGAAAGCTTATGCTCTAATAAATTTGTTAGTCTCTAAGGTGCCACAAGTACTCCTTTTCTTTTTGATATGAAGAAAAGAACTTGTTGGTTTCTTTTTTTTCTGTTCCTCCCCTCCCCCACTTCTGTAAAGGGTTAAGTTAAAAATTCCCTTGTTTGAGAAGTAGAAATTATTAATGCAAAGTGGGAAAAACCTTTAAAAAGATGCTTTGGAGTTCAGCCTATTTTGGCTTTCTTAGTCAAACCATTTACTTTTAATTAGATAAGAGAACAATTATAAATATAATACTAATACTATAACTAAGATTCCAAAAGGGACACTTTAAAAAAGCCACACAAATTGCTTCCATCATTTCTGAACTCTGCTAAACATTAATAGCTGTGTGCCCTTAGCTCATCTTTTGCATGCTAACAATTTAATCTGAATACCAATATAGACACAAAATAAACGATTGTTTCCTGCCAGAGGTATCTGCAGAAGAAATCTTGGAGTAAAACATTGTCTTTGCAGCTCATTGTGTCTCTAATTAGAGTGGAAGGAGGCAGAAGCTTGCTGGTGTCAGTCTGTGTTTAGCATGCCCTGGAGCTTCAAGCTCCTGTGGGTATCAAAGTGCACTAATTAAATGAGGGGTCCACAATACAGCACTAAACATCAGAGTGAGAGAAAGAGTCCAGTGTCCTCATTGCCTTTGAGAATCCATGGCCCACGCTAATTACCCATTGTTGAAATGACTTCCCATTCTACAAGGAATGAATGGTTCTTCTCTCCCTTCCTCCCTCCCCCCCCACACTCTCCTCCCCACCAGCCCCCCTTTATATTTTACCATCTTTGCTTTGGCCGCCTAATTAATCTTATGGAAATCTCCTGAAGCCAGATTCCAGCAAGGTTGCCCCGATGTTTATAATTTGATTTGTGATGATAAAAGTGAAGGCACCCGGTGATGGAACAGTGTCATTTTCAACACTCTTGAGAATTGAAGAGGCTATCAATCTTTCCCACGTGCACGGCAAACTGATATCCTAGAAAATTAACTTCAATTAATAACAGAAATCCCCAGATACTCTGGGAAGTGGAAATGCTTTGAAAGAGAACTTTCAAAGATGTCTGTGGATTGTCTTTTATATGCAGACTCTTCTTTTTATATATAAGGGATTCTCAGTGAGGGAATGTATGGGTTTTCTCCCCCTTTTCTACTTCTAATTTGAAGATGAGGTAACATTTTATATTTACTTTAGGAAGAAGTTAACCAAAGGTCTCCATGTTAAATCAGTCTTTATTTCCCCTCCATAGATAGAACTACTTAATGGATTTATCCTATATGTTTCACTGAGGAAAGGGCATTTAAAAGAAAAACTTATTTAAAACTAACTTTGCCCCCTCCCCATAGTACTGGAAAGTTAAAGGTTGGCCTACTTGTCAGAGTTATCCTTATTTATACTGACAAGACTTATGATCAAAAGCTCAAAGGTCCATCAAAAAGAAAGCCTTCAGATTTTTAGGTTTCAGAGTAGCAGCCGTGTTAGTCTGTATTCGCAAAAAGAAAAGGAGTACTTGTTAACAAATTTGTTTTTCAGATTTTTACATGTACTAATAACTGCAATGATGGGGGAACTAAAGAGTCCTATAAAAACACGCCTAATTTCTGTGGAACTTTGCAACACATGAATTTCTCTGAAAAAAAAAATTACCGTATCTGTACTTCTGAGTGTCATTTCTGCATTCCTATTATGCAGAAAAGCCAGTTGTTAGACAACACAACTTGAGTTTAATAGTGGCAAAATGGAAACAGATGTCATGTAACATTTTACCAGTGTGAATAACAACAATTCTTTTGCATGCAAATAAACATAATGCAGACAATTATCCACTAAATAATTTTCTAACTGCCTATTTTTGACATAATGTAATGCAGATGACAAATATAGGATAATGATTAACAATTAATTTGATGTATATTATAAAAAGTAAAGTATTACCCAGTAACAGTTAATATTTGGGGGGTGGTTTGGCATTACAAAGGAATCTAAAGATACAGTCTTAGTTTAGCAGTAGGAATGGGTTAAGTTTATAGCATTTCAGGTTCTTGTTATAATTATTGTCATGAGAATGAATTCATGTTGTGCCATTTCTTCTTCTCATTACAACCTTTGTTACGAGAATGAGGTATTAGGATTTAATGCCTCATATATTCCGTGAATTATGTTAGTGTGCTGTACTACGTTGACCTTTTAAGTATTCTGTAATTTGATTGGCTGGTAATTCTGGTCCTTCTCTTGTTGACAGCCTCAATAACCTTTCGGAAAAGGTGGAATGGCAAGCCAATCAAAATGCAGAGTATTTAAGAGGTCAAAATACATACTAGAATATATTGCTGTAGTTCATTAGGGAAAAAAAATTATAATTCTTCTGATGCCTAAAGTTTGTTACATAAAGGAAAAACAGAAGAAATAATACATTCTGAAGATAAAGGTTGTGATATCAAACAAAAGTGATACAAATTAAAAACCATTTTCAGTCTTATCTCAGTGTTTTAATCTTGTGATATTCCCTTGCCTGTTGTACCAGAGATTTTTTGTTATCATCCTTTTTAATATTGCCATATGATAAAAACATGATTAGATGAAAACTTATTTATATATCTGAGGTAAGTAGGTCTATTTTAAATAGTTTTATCAAGTGTTGAACACAGAACATATAAATATACAAGAATTATGCAGTATTGGAGAAATATTACAAAGATGTTAAATCTAGTAGTAGGTTATAGCCAGAATTATCAAAATTCAAGAATAAAGGAATATTTTGTTCAGTAGATGTCTATTATTATTTGCTACAGTCCACATTTCATTATGGGAGAAGGATGTCTGTTATACTTTGTCATATGTTGTCATCTGGGTTTGTTTCTGAATAATAGATTTCTTCTAAAAATAACCCACAGTGGCAAACAATACTAATTAAAGAAGATTCAAACCAAATCTAGTTTGCACTGCTTCTAGATAGAACATAAACTATTTTTAAAGGCACATAGTAAATTTAAAACCAACTCACTTTTTAAAAAAAAAGTAATTTCTGGTCCAAAAGATGCTCCTGAGACCCTCTGCTAGAGTTTTATAATCACATTTTCCTATTTTCACAAACATTTTTTCTTTTCCCAGTTGCTATCTGAGAGACACAAATAATAGAAGAGACTGGAAACTAAAGTTCTAATCCAATGTTCTCCAAAATCAATGGAAAAAATCACTTTGACTTCAATATGGGTCGTGTCTTAAGCCATCACTGGGCCAAATTCAGACGTGAGCTTGAGGAAGTCTAAAGAAGGACTAAGTCAGTATAATTTATGCTCTCTTCTGGTTGCCACAACATGTATGTTACATGAATTTGGACTTCTTTTAGATTCCCTCTAGACTTACCTACCTCTTAGATTCCCTCACACTCACTGACAATACAGAGCAAATTTGACTTGCCTAAACTACAGACAAAAACAAAAAAAGTTATCTGAAAAGCATTTTCCTTTTTTAATCTCTCAACGAAAGCAAACCTAGGCACTACATTTGTCACTATACTAGGTAAAACATTTTCAGAACTATTGTGTCACAGAGGCCTATTGGTATTTCACTACATCAGCAACTCTTTTCACTATACCTCTCACACTGTTGTTGTTGTTGTCGTAATCTGTATCTAAAAGATGTCATGTAATGTGTAGGATACAAACAGGTAACATGATGGTCCCAAAAACCATGGTGTGGTATCTGTACAGGGTGTTACAGAGTTATAAGTATGTGCTGGAAATACGATCTTAAAATGTATTTGCCAAGCATGGCCTATGCCAGGCTCTTTTCAGACAAAGGAATGTGGTTCTGCCTCCTAGAATGTGTCTCCAATATAAAGTAAGCCAGGTGTGACTAAAGACTCTAAATAAAAGCACATTTACCTGCAAGTTAAACAAAGCCATCAGGAGAACAAGCAGGGAAAGATGACCACTTAACAATGTCGCAGGGGGATTGAGACTACACCCCCAGAAATCCTTATTGCCTCTTGAAGCAGGGTCAATGAACTATGGCAAGATATGAGGAGAGAGAAAAAGCCATTCTGGCATCCTTCACCTGAGGAGACAAAGGAAGAGAATTCTGAGCTCTGTGAAAGGTCCTGACCAGATAGTCATGCTGGAAAAGAGACTTTGTGAGAAATTTGGTGAGAAACTTCTTTGAACAAGAGACTCTAGTTCAGTGGTGGGCAGCATGCCTACCATCCGTTAACAGCATTAGTTCATCCATCAGTCCTGTATCCTGGCTTAATTCCAGTATGTGCCAGGTGTAGGATATTGGTTTGGTTAGATAAGCTTGTAGTGGCTTTTGACAAGCTTGTAGTTAGCAATGCCAATCAGAGATGGTAAAAAGTGTTACTACAAGATGAGACTGTAGTTCTCTATGATCTTGGTGAGAAACAGAAGGTTTGACACTGGATGGCAGTTGGTGAGAACCAGTGTATCAATGATGGGCTTTTTCAGGATTGGTCGGACTATCATGTGCTTAAAGGAGGAAGGGAAGATTCCCTCCCTGAATGGAGCATTGGCTCTTGCCCCTCTTTTACTAACCAGAAAGGGCCTGGGTTGAATTCACAGGTCTTGTTGAGATTCCTTTTGGCTATCCAGTACTTCTTGTGGAGTGAATGTAATTAACTCAAGGAGTGAAGGCCCCCTTGATAGCTCCTTCTGATGGGATTTGGTAGCTTCAATGGAGAATGACAGGAAGGTTCTCATGGCCTGTAATACAGCCTCATCATAGACATGAAAAAATTCTTTGTTTCAATCTGTCTGTATGACTTGCCCTTGGTGAATCCATGCTGACTGTTCCTGGTCACCATAGCTTCAGATGGCATCTTCATTTTCAGTCACTAGTGCTTGAGTTGTCATCCCTTTCTCTTCATCTAGTGCAGGGTGCCAGAAAACTAAGCAGAGTTGTGTAGACAATTGGGAGGAAGGAGCTCTATGAGGGCCAGCACATTGATGGTAGAGGCTAATGTACAATAATGATTCATGACATTCTCAACCTGTGGAGAGAATGCTGATGTCCTGTAGCATGTTTTGCAATTTGATGGAGTCCATGATTTTTCATGGACAAATCAGGCTCATGCATCTGTCTTGTTGCCTGGGAGCTCTGACCACTGCCCGAATGAGATGATGGTCGTCCAAGCTAATGGCTAGGATGTGATGTCTTCTATATCAACATCTAACCAAAAACCAGCTCCCTGGCATACCTGATTGTGTGGATTGCACTACAAAAGTCCCTATGGGAGACAAGTGAGAAGATAGGTTTTTGCATTTGACACCTCCTGACATAAAAGCAGAAGTCTCCTAAAATGACTTATCTGGAGTATTTCACCACCACTACTGACAAGCTATCATTTGACAAGGCAACTTGTGGTACAGTAAATATCATAAGCTAGAATGTGGCTTTCAACTATGGTCTTCTTTGGGGAGAAGTGGGAGCCCCTCCAGAAACTCTGGCTGACTCAGACTAAACTTTTCCTCCCTCAATGAAAGGTCTCTCCCAGACTGTGTGTACTCCTCTCTACATTAGACTAGCTCTGCCTTCGATGCTGCCCTCTGGAATATGATTTTGCCTGTTTGGAGATGCTAGTATTATGGATGCTATTAACATGGAACACTCCTTGCACTCTGGAAACTCAAGGACTGAGACTGTGGCAGGTAGGAGATGGTTCCCTGAGTCCTCTCATCACCTATGCACTCTTCCCACATGTCCAGCTACAACTTGACTCTGAGATTTTATTAGTGTCCACTGCCATTCTTTCACTATAGAATAAGTTATCAGTGTATAAATCTCTGCATCCTGATAGTTCATTCTAATCAGAATGTACTTATAATGCAACATAAATAAGAAAAACATTTTTAGAAATAAAGACAGATAGACTACATTACATTTTCTCTATAAATAAGCATTAAACACGTCCCTGAAGATGCCATCTGAAGCTATGGTGACCAGGAACAGTCAGCATGGATTCACCAAGGGCAAGTCATGCCTTACCAACCTGATTGCCTTCTATGACAAGATAACTGGCTCTGTGGATATGGGGAAAGCAGTGGATGTGATATATCTTGACTTTTGCAAAGCTTTTGATATAGTCTCCCACAATATTCTTGCCAGCAAATTAAAAAAGTATGGATTGGATGAATGGAGAAAGCTGGCTAGATTGTCGTGCTCAGCGGGTAGTGATCAATGGCTCAATGTCTAGTTTGCAGCCGGTATCAAGCGGAGTGCCCCAGGGGTCAGTCCTGGGGCCAGTTTTGTTCAACATCTTTATTAACGATCTAGATGATGGGATTAATTTCACCCTCAGCAGGTTTGCAGATGACACTAAGCTGTGGGGAGAGGTAGATATGCTGGAGGGTAGGGATAGGGTCCAGAGTGACCTAGACAAATTGGAGGATTGGGCCAAAAGAAATCTGATGAGGTTCAACAAGGACAAGTGCAGAGTCCTGCACTTAGGACAGAAGAATCCCATGCACCACTACAGGCTGGGGACCGACTGGCTAAGCAGCAGTTCTGCAGAAAAGGACCTGGGGATTACAGTGGACGAGAAGCTGGATATAAGTTAGCAGTTTGCCCTTGTTGCCAAGAAGGCCAACTGTACATTGGACTGTATTAGTAGGAGTATTGCCAGCAGATCCAGGGAAGTGATCATCCCCCTCTATTCAGCACTGGTGAGGCCACACCTGGAGTATTGCGTCCAGTTTTTGTCCCCCGTGCAGGACCAAAGAGATGTGGACAAATTGGAGAGAGTCTGGCAGAGGGCAATGAAAATGATTAGGGGGCTGGGGCACATGATTTATGAGGAGAGGCTGAGGGACCTGGTTATTTAGTCTGCAGAAGAGAAGAGTGAGGGGGGATTTGATAGCAGCCTTCAACTATCTGAAGGGGGGTTCCAAAGAGGATGGAGCTAGGCTGTTCTCAGTGGTGGCAGATGACGGAACAAGAAGCAATGGTCTCAAGTTGCAGTGGGAGGAGGTTTAGGTTAGATATTAGGAAACACTATTTGACTAGAAGGGTGGTGAAGCACTGGAATAAGTAACCTAGGGAGGTGGTGGAATCTCCTCCATCCTTAGAGGTTTTTAAAGCCCAGCTTGACAAAGCCCTGGTTGGGATGATTTAGTTGGGGTTGGTCCTGCTTTGAGCAGGGAATTGCACTGGATGACCTCCTGAGGGCTCTTCCAACCCTAATATTCTATGATTCTATGACACCTTTTCAAAAGGCAAAAGCGGGACACATGCAGGAGCCCTGCCTCCTGCTCTTCCTTGGACCTGGCCGGGGGGTCCACATGCCTCCCCCTGGGGCATGCCACCTAGGGCAGGTGGAGGGTCTGGGGTTCCCACAACACCTGGGCTCCCTGGGCATCTCTTACCATGGCTCCAGCTTCCACTCTGGTCAGGCGTGGGGCCCCAAGGGAAGAGGAGGAGCAGGGGTGGGACCACATGGCAAAGGAAGGATAAGCCCCGCCTCAGTCCCCCCCCCCCACCAGGAAGAGTCTGGGCGCCACTCCTGAGCCTTGGGCAGCCATGGTGTGGGGCTGCCAGGAATCGGGGACAAATGCTGTCCCAGAGTCAGTCAGCCTAGGACTGGAACTTGAACTCTGTATTTTGGTATTATCTTGCCCAATTCAGGATGTGTGGTCACCGTATTTGAAACCTCAATGTTCTGGTAAAAGTGGGTTATTAAAAGAATACATATGTATCTTTCCTCCAAGGTAGCACCTGCATTATCGTGTTCAGTGGCTTTCTCCATTTTACCAGCACTAGGTCACTTCCATGTGACATCACAGAAACTGTTTAACACATTTAAAGTAAAATAAAAAGGAATAGAATGATGTAGTATATGTTTTATATTCAATAAAATAATCATCACATTTCATGCACTCCTTATTAGATTGCCTGTTCCTACCCTTTGAAAATGACCTGCAAGAAGTCCGGCTATAATGTTACAGACTTCATGCTTTGTTCAATTAATAACACATTCAATTTACTTATCTTTCTGTTCATGAATTCAAATCAATTCAACTAAAGTTGGGAGTGATCTGGCAGGCAACTTTGGATCTTTCCTCTGAAAACTAACAAAGGTCATGAGATAAAGATGAAATTATAGTCAGAGAATTTAAAAGTGAGTAAACAACAATGGAAGAGGGAAAATGGTTAGATCATCTTTATCATCTATGCCCATCTTTAAAAAAGGGAAGAAGGAGGATCCTGGGAACTACAGGCCAGTCAGCCTCACCTCAGTCCCTGGAAAAATCATGGAGCAGGTCCTCAAAGAATCAATCCTGAAGCACTTAGAGGAGAGGAAAGTGATCAGGAACAGTCAGCATGGATTCACCAAGGGAAGGTCATGCCTGACTAATCTAATCGCCTTTTATGATGAGATTACTGGTTCTGTGGATGAAGGGAAAGCAGTGGATGTATTGTTTCTTGACTTTAGCAAAGCTTTTGACACGGTCTCCCACAGCATTCTTGTCAGCAAGTTAAGGAAGTATGGGCCGGATGAATGCACTATAAGGTGGGTAGAAAGCTGGCTAGATTGTCGGGCTCAACGGGTAGTGATCAATGGCTCCATGTCTAGTTGGCAGCCGGTGTCAAGTGGAGTGCCCCAGGGGTCGGTCCTGGGGCCCGTTTTGTTCAATATCTTCATAAATGATCTGGAGGATGGTGTGGATTGCACTCTCAGCAAATTTGCGGATGATACTAAACTGGGAGGAGTGGTAGATACGCTGGAGGGGAGGGATAGGATACAGAAGGACCTAGACAAATTGGAGGATTGGGCCAAAAGAAATCTAATGAGGTTCAATAAGGATAAGTGCAGGGTCCTGCACTTAGGATGGAAGAATCCAATGCACCGCTACAGACTAGGGACCGAATGGCTCGGCAGCAGTTCTGCGGAAAAGGACCTAGGGGTGACAGTGGACGAGAAGCTGGATATGAGTCAGCAGTGTGCCCTTGTTGCCAAGAAGGCCAATGGCATTTTGGGATGTATAAGTAGGGGCATAGCGAGCAGATCGAGGGACGTGATCGTTCCCCTCTATTCGACACTGGTGAGGCCTCATCTGGAGTACTGTGTCCAGTTTTGGGCCCCACACTACAAGAAGGATGTGGATAAATTGGAAAGAGTACAGCGAAGGGCAACAAAAATGATTAGGGGTCTAGAGCACATGACTTATGAGGAGAGGCTGAGGGAGCTGGGATTGTTTAGTCTGCAGAAGAGAAGAATGAGGGGGGATTTGATAGCTGCTTTCAACTACCTGAAAGGGGGTTTCAAAGAGGATGGCTCTAGACTGTTCTCAATGGTAGCAGATGACAGAACGAGGAGTAATGGTCTCAAGTTGCAATGGGGGAGGTTTAGATTGGATATTAGGAAAAACTTTTTCACTAAGAGGGTGGTGAAACACTGGAATGCGTTACCTAGGGAGGTGGTAGAATCTCCTTCCTTAGAGGTTTTTAAGGTCAGGCTTGACAAAGCCCTGGCTAGGATGATTTAACTGGGACTTGGTCCTGCTTTGAGCAGGGGGTTGGACTAGATGACCTTCTGGGGTCCCTTCCAACCCTGATATTCTATGATTCTATGATTCTATGATCACCAGCTGATTTAAACCAGTGTACCTCCTCTGACTTCAGTGCATTTAATTTAAATCCAGAGAAACTCCAGTGAAATAAATTGAGTTTCACTGGTAAGATATAAGTAAGTTCAGAATCAGACATATTAAGAACTTTGCTCTATGCCTCTGGTGTTGATGTGTACTTCAACATTGCATTGGCTTTCGTGGGCAATGCATCAGGTCCTAAATCATGTAATCAAGGCAAGCAAAGTCAGAGTTGTCTCATATTAATCACCACTGAACCTTCCATTGGACTAGCTGAAAGAAAAGAAATGAGTTCTTACAGTCCCTATAATATATGATAACAAATGAATGGGTAGAAAAAAAGCCATTTCACATCCTGGTTCCTGATTCTCCTCTCATCAGTTTTAGGCCAAAGAAGATAGTCCTGATATACATGTGTTTAAAGAAGAGAGTCTTTAAGAGAGAGCAATAATAAAATATGTTATACTCAATCTGACCATTTTCCTCTAGCGTCTTCCTCCTTGCAATTATTATTGTTGAATACTTCAGGCAAATACCATAATGGACCTCTCTAATTATCTAATGCTGTACACTGGGTTAGATGATGTGGGTGAAATAATAATATATATATCACATGTTATACTCAGGATTACCTTTCACAGCACACTGCCATAAATAAGGCAGCTTGTTTCTCATAATTCCCTAGGCAAAAAAAAAAAAAAAGGACTTTTAGGATTTTTTTAAACAGGTCTTTTTCACACCATTCTGTACGCTACTCTTCAAAATATCTTCATGCATTCAAGGCTCTTTCTTGGGGCTTTGTTGTCTTTATTTGATTTTAAATTATTAATGATAGCTATAATATTTTTCCAAAGGAAAACTAACTTAATACTTACAGTATTTCTTAAACAAAAAACCTACAAAAAACCTACAATGATGATTTTCCCCTGACAAATTAACAGCCTTAGCCCTTCTCCTGCAATAAACTCTGCATACCCACATCCCTGCGCCAAGCTTACCAAACACGCATGTTTTCTCACCAGTTATGCCTCAGTTCTACTGCAGGATTGGTAGAAACCACATTCCCAGCTAAAGTAAAATAAAAATGAATGAATTCTCCATAAAAGCTGAAAGGGGAAGTATTAAAAATCTTCACAGGCAGGCCACTTATTTGGTTTCAGAAGTCAGTACCCAAGGAGATCTTCAAAACACTGCCAGCCTACCACTGTGATTTCAGTATGACTCAGCCTAGGAGGAGCTGGCAGTGTGATGGAAATAGGCAGACTTTTTCTGCTGAGGTTTTTGTCACACATTAGCATCAATTCCATTATTCTTCACTCAGAGCCACAGTTTAGTGGAGAAAGCAACTAGAAGTTGTGGAAGAAGCAGGAGACAGAGGAGATGAGCTTTTGCAGGTACCATTCTCTTCATTAGACCTCACCTTGCAGCAGCATCAGGCTAGACTTTCAGTAAGTCTTTGTATTTTTTTCTTCAGATTGACTCTAGAATAAAAAGAAGCATGTATGCTATTCTTAAACCCTGGATCAAGTAAGGTAAGTAAAAAATGGAATAGGAGGAGTCTTTTTAAGTAGGAAAAATCTTATAGCATTTTCTGATTTGGCTAAAAGAGGAAAAATCCATACCGCACTAGGTATTATCTTTTCAAAATCCTATCTCATGGTTTTCAGTGTGATGAGGTGGGATCATAGATGAGAGGGACTATTTGACAGATATCTGCCTGGTTTTTATTAACATTCCATGTCACCTCTTTCCAAAAACTGAAAACAACGATCAGGTCTGAGTGAAATCCAAGCTGATAAACAGCCCACCCTCTTAGTTGGGATGACTAACAGGTACCAAGTCCCTGCCATTGTACAGTCATTTTGCTTCATGTATTGTCGGATTTCCTAGGGAACCTATTGGGAACATATTCCTGCATGGCTTTCTTCTTATCCACATGTAATAACCAGTGACACAACTTTTCAGCTTTAGATCTAAGAACAAAGTTAACATTCTCTTGGAAGTACTGGAGAATATTCTTCCCAAAATATATTGACTGCAGCAGTCCCTTGTTTTCTTATGTTAGGCTTTTAATCGCAAGTGCCCAGTTATAACAAAAAGGTTATAACAAAACAAAAAGAAAAACAAAACATAAAACAGAGACATTAAACTTCAACCATAGTTTTTGAGGTCTGATTCTATTATTGCTTATAACAGTTTTACATTATAACTCTATCGACTTTAATGGAGTTATTACTGATTGACACCAGTGCAAGTGAGAATAAATTCAAGGTCACTAGTGTTCATGGGCCAGATCCTCAGATGCCCTCTGGTTATTCTGTGTCACTCTGATGGTGCAAAGCATTAATAAACTTAATGGATCCAGCCATACAAGGATTCCCCTTGCTTAAAGGAATCCTTGGGTAGTATAAACCCACGGTTACAGCTTGTACATCAAATTACACTGGTGAATCAAGCCCAGTATGTGCCGCTTTACAGGTCTTAGAGTAGCAGCCGTGTTAGTCTGTATTCGCAAAAAGAAAAGGAGTACTTGTGGCACCTTAGAGACTAACAAATTTATTAGAGCATAAGCTTTCGTGAGCTACAGCTCACTTCATCGGATGCATTTAGCTCACGAAAGCTTATGCTCTAATAAATTTGTTAGTCTCTAAGGTGCCACAAGTACTCCTTTTCTTTTTACAGGTCTTGTTCATCTGAAAAAAGATGGCAGAAACAGCAGCAGTGCTTCCGAGAGTTCCAGCTAAAACATTGTTCTCAATATTTTTAGCCATCAGTAGCTCTCTGTCTGGCTCTCCAAGCACACACTGCCTCAATCACTGAGGGCCTGGTTTTCCACACTTTTGAATTAATTTACACCTGTGCAGAGTGAATGCACAGTGAATTCAAAATGTTACCAAATATGAATAGGATGATTCAATGAATGTGCATAGTGTTAGGATATAGATATTCAGGCCTGTCTGTAAAGGCCTATACACTACGAATTTAGGAGTATTCTTATCACTTAGCTAGTTATAGAGGTATAAAAGAAAGAATCAAAATCACTGTCCGCCGGTGTCAGGGCCTTTTCTGACTGTGACAGTCTGAGACCCTGTTCTTAGGCTAAGGCCTCTGGCTAAGCAGCAGAGGCAGCCAGAAGCTGGGAAGCGACCGGTCACATCCTCACATTCCAAACTAGTCTCATTGAAAGAAAGTGCTATTGGGCTGTTAGGAACACAATCCTTTCCTGATAATGCCTATCACCTCTAGAGAAAGGGAAGAGCCTAGAAGATGTAAAAGGAAACTTAATTTGAAAGCATCCTGTCTGGCAAGAACTCACCTATCAATAGCTGAGATGTGCTGGAAATGGTCCACCTTGATTATCACTACAAAAGGTTTTTTTCCCACGGGCTCTCCTGCTGGTAATAGCTCACTTTACCTGATCACTGTCCTTACAGTGTGTATGGTAACACCCATTATTTCATGTTCTCTATGTATATAAATCTCCCCACTGTATTTTCCACTGAATGCATCTGATGAAGTGAGCGGTAGCTCACAAAAGCTTATGCTCAAATAAATTTGTTAGTCTCTAAAGTGCCACAAGTCCTCCTTTTCTTTTTGCAGATATAGACTAACACGGTTGCTACTTTAAAACCCCTCATTTCTTTGTTGTTCTATCACTGTAGTCCCCATTTCCCTATTGTTTGTCTGTATAATCTCTGTCTGGTTCTGTGATTGTTCCTGTCTGCTGTATAATTAATTTTGCTGGATGTAAGCTAATTAAGGTGGTGGGATATAATTGGTTAAATAATCATGTTAAACTATGTTAGGATTGGTTAGTTAAATTTCAGTAAATGATTGGTTAAGGTATAGCTAAGCAGAACTCAAGTTTTACTATATAGACTGCAGTCAATCAGGAAGTGTGTGTGTGGCGGGGGGGAATGGGAACAGGGAATGGGGGTGGGGAAATTGGAATCATGTTTTGCTAAGGGGGAGAATGGGAACAGGGACACAGGTAAGGCTCTGTGGTGTCAGAGCTGGGAAGGGGGACACTAAGGAAGGAAACTGGAATCATGCTTGCTGGAAATTCACCCCAATAAACATCGAATTGTTTGCACCTTTGGACTTCGGGTATTGTTGCTCTTTGTTCATGCGAGAAGGATCAGGGAGGTAAGCGGGTGAAGAAATAAGCCCCTAACACATATTTTCTTAGAGTGAGACACTCTCATCAAAGGAGAAGGGAAGCAAACCTGTGTCAAAAAGAAGTGAAAAGGTCTAAGGGGAAACACAACAGCTTCACAGCACATCATTCCCTGTGTTCCACAGAATACAGAGAAGAATCCCAGAGAGTCAGAGCTCTGCAGATGATGTGAGGAACTGCCACTTCCTCTTCTGTTACTATCTGCCAAAGTACACTATTATTCTTGTGAAAACCAAGCACCTGCAAATTGCAACATGTGAAACAACTGAGCAGTGGGGCTCTGATTCAATCAATCTATGAAACCCTTTCATCTCTCCTTCAGTTTCAAGTGAAGCATCAGAACATAAGATTTAAGACTCAGCGAAGCTTATACATGTTTACCTATTTATTCAACCATTCCATTCCCCTCCCACCACCTGTCTACCCACACAACTGCAAAAAACCCCAAATGTCATAAGTCACACACCATTTAAAAAGAGAAAGGAAGCCATGGAATCTATGACTCATGACAGTTGTGACAGACATTTTTACTCATACTTATGAAAACTAACAAAATACTGTAAATGTTCTTTGAGTGCTTAACTTGCCTTCAGTTTTTCTCTTCCCTTCCTCATTGACGCTCCAGTATTCCACAAGGCCATTGCATAATGGAGATCAAATTGGAATAACCAGTGCCTGCAGATGGTCCCCAACTAGGTACAGGTATAGGGTTTTTAGATGATTTTTTAAAAAGATTCCCAGAAGGATTGCCTGGGAAGAAGAAATTGGTTGTTTCTATGTCAAAATTCTATCATTCCAGTTAGAAATTGTGATGCCATTCCTTGAAGTATCATCTTAAAGGAAAATATTCCAACATCAACAATCACAACAGCTACAAGTTCAGGTGCTCCTCTGTGTCTCCAGGCATATTCATCTTTCCTCTCATCTTAATTTCTGTGACCCTCAAGCTTCCACGGACACAGACAAATAAAATTGTGTTCAGAATCAGATAATTCAGTGACTTCATTTAGAACATTACTTTCATTGTCCTGTATTTGAAACAGCTTAACGTTTTCTTTTGCCGTCCTGATTTCAACTTCCTCATTGCAAGGTTTGCCAGTTCTAGTGTCGGGGAAATATCTCCTATGACTGCAGCTATAAATCAGATCTGGCTAAACTAAATCAATTGGCAAGAGCATTTTTCCCTTTCGGGTTAAAAGAAAACTTAATTTAAACTAGCAAATCCATGGTATTAGATCATCTCTTAGCCCTGGTCTACACTGGTGGGGCAGGGGGGGAAGAGAAAAAGATCTGAGTTATGCAACTTCAGCTACATGAATAATGTAGCTGAAGTCAACGTACTTAGATCGACTTACCGTGTGAGTCGACTGCTGCTGCTCCCCCGTCGACTCTGCCTGCGCCTCTTGCGGCGCTGGAGTACAGGAGTCAATGGGAGAGCGCTTGGGGGTCAATTTATCGCAACTAGACTAGATGTGATAAATAGATCCCCGCTGGATCGATCACTGCCCACCAATCCGTTGGTAGTGAAGACATACCCTTAGATCTGGTGGATAATGTAGTAATAGATTACACATAGATCGACCTATGTTGGCTGTGCAATGTACCTTATTTTCAGAACGCTAAGATAATAAGGATAGAAACAAATCTGTTTTATGCTGATTCTGGATAGAATTCCAGAAATTGATAAACTACAACTTTCATCTTCAGGTGATCCTTGATGAGACCATTATTGAACAAGCAAACAAAGGAATTAAAAAGTCTCTTCAGAGCAGTAGCCATAGATGCTGGCTGAAAGAACAAATGATACATGTTTTATTCCTTTCACTATATCGAATACTAAAATGTTTCTCTTTTGTGGAAATTCTGTGGTTTTAATTGGGTGTATAATAAAATACTTAACAAGAGACAATGACCTTGCCTCAAGATATGCTGCAGCTGCAAAATGGCAAGCCAGAACTTTCTATCAAAAATGGTTTAATTATAACTATGCTTCGTTTTTTTTGCCATTATGTCATACTGTAAGATTATAACCAGTTTGCTATAGTAAATCACAATAGGTCTTCTTAGCATTGCTACTTTTCAAGTACTACCCTTCCACTGAATATCTGTGTTTCAAATTATCTTGCATTTTTCCAGTTTGATTTAATCTATGCAAGCTTATTCTCATCCTATTTTTCTAACTTTCCTAACTCCATTATAATTTTACTGTCCTCACAGGTATTTGCAACATCGCTTAATTTAATATCATTTGCACATGTAATGTCTTGTTCATATCTTTTAGATTAATAAAGATATTAAAGAAAGCATTTTTAAAGTCTCCTTGCCCTGAACTTCCCTCTGTGGAAGCTAGAGCCTTGCCAAATGATTCTTTACTTAAAGCCAATCAGGTACTAGACAGTAAATGATATCAATTATATCCAAAAAATATTTGTGCATGCAAACCTTTGGGCATAAAGTGGGAGGAGGCTTCTATCAGGCTCATAAGAGCTGAGCAAAGTAAAGACGATTAGCCGCTAAACTCACTGTTACAACTGAACCAGAAAATGTTTGTTAATATCCATAGCTAGTTATTTAAAAGGGCTGAGCGAAACAGAGTGGTTTCACTTCACGGGTGTCTATGTGTATATTTGCTTCAATTTATGTGGGTTTGCATCCTTTCCCTTTCCCTTTGAATTTCATGTTCAAATGAACCCCCAAAAACCAATATTAAACTCAGCTGAACGGCCAATTGGCCTATGGGCCAATGGCCCATAGCTTTGATACAAACCCAGAAAACAACCCAGGTTTACACACTGCAATCATTCAAACTTCTGTCAGGGGCCAAACTAGTGTGGGTAAGAATCTGGCCCATAATGTGTAAGTTACTAGGATTGGTAAAGGATGGATGCACTAGAATAGTGCATAGAACAGTCATGTGTTGTGGGAAGTGTATAAACTACTGACATAAATATACAGTAGTAAAATGTATTAAAGGCAAAATTATTCTCTCAGATCCACATGCTAGTATTCAGCTTCATTATTCTCTCTCTACATATATGGATCACTCATTGTCATCAGAGAAAATTGAGTACTTCCGTACAGATCTGAGAAGAGATTGCCTGATAGTTCTAAATGCAAAAATATGGGGTCAAATTCTGTAGTCTATAATGAAGGTTAGAGCTGGCTCAAGTTGGTGAACACTTTTTCCCATGGGATATGTCACAAAAATAATTTAACACTTTGGTGTAGTTTCTAACAGAATTTTGAGGAATCAAATATTCCTCCCAATTTTGTGCATATCAGCTTGGAAAATTGGCGTCTGGCTCAAAATTCCATGATTTCACAAATTTTGAAACTTGGCCCAAAAATATTATGAGACACATCTCAGCAATTCTGAGAAGAGAAACCCAGGAGGAAAAGAGTAACTTATACAGGGAGTAACACAAAAAGTCATATAGTTTTTTGTTATGTAAACACAGATACAAACATACAAATTCATACTAAGTTAGGTGGGAATTTACTGTGACAAGGGACGTATACACTTTCTACCACTAGTTGTGGCACTAGTATCAGTCTCACATCCTATGCGTGTCAGCTGAGGATGCATGCATCCGATGAAGTGAGCTGTAGCTCACGAAAGCTTATGCTCTAATAAATTTGTTAGTCTCTAAGGTGCCACAAGTACTCCTTTTCTTTTTGCATATTAGGAATAATTATATTTACTTAGCATTTGACATACCTACTATGTTACAACATCAAAATACATACAATAGGTACATATGTTAATGACTTGTAATATAGTATAATTGTACTGTATAAATACATCCATGTTAAACATATATGTCAATGAAATGCTAATTTACTTTTTAATGAGTTCATTTCCAGTTTCTGAATTTTTTAAAAAAAAATCAGCTTCAGCTGAGTTGGTTAAATATTGTTAATAAGAAAAAAAAAGATTTTTTTAATTAGCCAAGAAAATATTTCAGTGCATATCAGTGAGTTTTCAAAGCAGTATCAACCTAGCCAGGAATCTGATTAGTACAGTAGAACCTCCAAGTTAAAAACCCCAGAGTTATGAACTGACCAGTCAACCACCCACTTCATTTGGAACTGGAAGACAAAAAAACAAAAAAAAGAGTAAATACAGTATAGTACTGTGTTAAACGTAAACTACTAAAAAAAAGGGAAAGCAGCATTTTTCTTCTACATAATAAAGTTTCAAAGCTGTACTAAGTCAATGTTCAGTTGTAAACTTTGGAAAGAACAACCATAACGTTTTGTTCAGAGTCACAAACAACCTCCATTCCCGAGGTGCTTGGAACTCTGAGGTTCTATTGTACTTTTTTATATCTTCTTATTACTCAATTTAAAAACAACGGATCAACTTCTGGAAAATAGTGTTACCTTGTGTGGAAAAAGATATGGAGAGTTTCTGGGAGAGAAATCTCCATGAGTATCCCCTTGTGGAGCTTTCTCCAATATCTTCCACCAAAGAGGCCATTGGAGCTCCAGCTTCTTCCCCATGGGAGAAGTTGGTACCGCACCTGCCCCTGCATACCCACACGTGACATAAGACACAAGGTACTGTGTTTTGACATTAGGTTTGCAGCCTCTGGTAAGCCAGAATACCCCAAACAAGCAGTTACCCCTGTAACTTCCCTTTTTAATGGTCGTTCCCTAATGAGAAGGTTCTCTGATTAGAATGGGTTCTCTAGAGGGGTTGGGAAGGACAATACAGATCCCACTTAGTATTGGCCATGGCTCACTTGCTCTCTAAGAGCTCATCCAAAGCTGGTTGAAGTCAACAGAAGTCATTCTGTCAATTTCAATAAACTGTAGTATCAGGACATAGGAATGGATCCTGAGTACCCATGATGGGCTCCTGGAAACACTGGTGTGGAGATAGCTGAGCATCATCCACATCCAAAAGGGCTCAAAACTATGTCTTCAGAGTATCTCCTCTCACACACTCCTGGGAGAATGGACGGGCTCTAGAGTGTATTAACTCTTGATTTGCAATAGCATAACTAAGATCAGAATCTGGCCCAATATAAAAAGTGTTGTACAGAAGATGAGAGCAATAGCCTCCAGTAGAGTTTGTTCTTTCTTTGGTGGGATCAGTATATTTCGTATGTAACTTTTTCATAAACCAAATGTTAATTATCTCATTCAAGAGAATAAAACTGGGGCA
The DNA here is from genome assembly GCF_009764565.3 of Dermochelys coriacea. Taxonomy (NCBI): domain Eukaryota; kingdom Metazoa; phylum Chordata; order Testudines; family Dermochelyidae; genus Dermochelys; species Dermochelys coriacea. The sequence goes on from NC_050068.2 coordinate 305,626,532, forward strand.
TCAGGCAGAATTGATATTGTGCAATGTCTTTCTGGGTTTTACCACCATAACGGGGCTGGAGAATTATTCAAAATAAATGTAATAGATTAGAATGAGAGCTTTTTTTTCCACTTGCTTACGTTCCTCATTCCATTTGTGTATTAAGATTTAGAATCATAGATTCAATTAAGCTATAGTTTTTATTCATATTTTGCAGCTGTTGAGCCTGAATTTGAAGTCCTCCCTGGTCACCAGTTAGAGAGTTTTAATGATTGGGGGTTTGAATGAAGGTCATTATATCATATCCCACATTGCATGCAGCTAATAAAATTCCTTTCTGCTTTGATTTTAATTGAATACAATCTTTCAAGTGAAACCGAATATCAGAAAGACTTGCTTTGGCTGGATAGTAAAGTAAACCTGACCTATTATTTGTCAATTTTATTTTCATTAAATAATTTATGATTATTGAAACCTTTGTTCCATTTGCATTATCTTTAGAATCAGATCACAATGCCCTGGAAAACTTTACAGAGACAAAGTGGGATCTTTTGGGACCAACACAACTACAACAACACTACAAACAAACTGGAACACTTTGAAAACCTGCAACTGCTTGCTGAAAAGACAGTGGTTAGAGCCAAGACACCTGGGCACTTCTCACAGCCACTACAACTGACTAGTTTCGGCAAGTCAAGTACCCCTGTGGCTCAGTTTCTCCTCTTGAACAATTATGTTCCTAAAGCAACTTCCTTGAGACCAGTATTTCTAGAAATACTGGAATTACACAACATTGTTAAGGAGGACTTGTGGCACCTTAGAGACTAACAAATTTATTTGAGCATAAACTTTCATGAGCTACAGCTCACGTCATCAGATGCATTCAGTGGAAAATACAGTGGGGAGATTTATATACACATAAAGAGAACATGAAACAATGGGTATTACCATACACACTGTAAGGAGAGTGATCACTTAAGATGAGCTATTACCAGCAGGTAGGGAGGGTGGGGGGAAGGAAGAAAACCTTTTGTGGTGATAATGAAGGTGGGCCATTTCCAGCAGTTGACAAGAACGTCTGAGGAACAGTGTGTGTGGGGGGGGGAAATAACATGGGGAAATAGTTTTACTTTGTGTAATGACCCATCCACTCCAGTCTCTATTCAAGCCTAAGTTAATTGTATCCAGTTTGCAAATTAATTCCAATTCAGCAGTCTCTCGTTGGAGTCTGTTTTTGAAGTTTTTTTTGTTGAAGAATAGCCACTCTCAGGTCTGTAATCGAGTGACCAGAGAGACTGAAGTGTTCTCCTACTGGTTTTTGAACGTTATAATTCTTGACGTCTGATTTGTGTCCATTTATTCTTTTACGTAAAGACTGTCCAGTTTGACCAATGTACATGGCAGAGGGGCATTGCTGGCACATGATGGCATATATCACATTGGTAGATGCGCAGGTGTACAAGCCTCTGATAGTGTGGCTGATGTGATTAGGCCCTATGATGGTGTCCCCTGAATAGATATGTGGACAGAGTTGGCAATGGGCTTTGTTGCAAGGATACAAGGATACAGAGACAAACATCTACAAGATCTCTATCAAGCATTCTTACAACTATAATACCCACCTGCTGAAGTGAAGAAACAGATTTACAGAGCCGGAAGAGTACCCAGAAGTCACCTACTACAGGACAGGCCCAACAAAGAAAATAACAGAACGCCACTAGCCATCACCTTCAGCCCCCAACTAAAACCTCTCCAACGCATCATCAAGGATCCACAACCTATCCTGAAGGATGACCCATCACTCTTACAGATCTTGGGAGACAGGCCAGTCCTTGCTTACAGCAGCCCCCCAACCTGAAGCAAATACTCACCAGCAACCACATACCACACAACAGAACCACTAACCCAGGAACCTATCCTTGCAACAAAGCCTGAATAGATATGTGGACACAGTTGGCAACAGGCTTTGTTGCAAGGAAAGGTTCCTGGGTTAGTGGTTCTGTTGTGTGGTGTGTGGTTTATGGTGAGTATTTGCTTCAGGTTGGGGGCTGTCTGTAAGCAAGGACTGGTCTGTCTCCCAAGATCTGTCAGAGTGATGGGTCGTCCTTCAGGATAGGTTGTGGATCCTTGATGATGCGTTGGAGAGGTTTTAGTTGGGGGCTGAAGGTGATGGCTAGTGGCGTTCTGTTATTTTCTTTGTTGGGCCTGTCCTGTAGTAGGTAACTTCTGGGTACTCTTCTGGCCCTGTCAATCTGTTTCTTCACTTCAGCAGGTGGGTATTGTAATTGTAAGAACTAAGCCTCAGAGAGCTTGATAGAGATCCTTGTAGGTGTTTGTCTCTGTCTGAGAGGTTGGAGCAAATGCGGTTGCATCGTAGAGCTTGGCTGTAGACAATGGATCATGTGATGTGGTCTGGATGAAAGCTGGAAGCATGTAGGTAGGCATAGCAGTCAGTAGGTTTCCGGTATAGGGTGGTGTTTATGTGACCATCGCTTATTAGCACCGTAGTATCCAGAAAGTGGATCTCTTGTGTGGACCTCACCTAGAATACTGTGTGCAGTTCTGGTCTCCCTTGTTTAAAAAGGATGAATTCAAACTGGAGCAGGTACAGAGAAGGGCTACTAGGATGATCCGAGGAATGGAAAACTTGTCTTATGAAAGGAGACTTAAGGAGCTTGGCTTGTTTAGCCTAACTAAAAGAAGGTTGAGGGGAGATATGATTGCTCTCTATAAATATATCAGAGGGATAAATGCCGGAGAGGGAGAGGAATTATTTAAGCTCAGCACCAATGTGGACACAAGAACAAATGGGTATCAACTGGCCACCAGGAAGTTTAGACTTGAAATTAGACGAAGGTTTCTAACCATCAGAGGAGTGAAGTTTTGGAATAGCCTTCCAAGGGAAGCAGTGGGGGCAAAAGATCTATCTGGTTTTAAGATTCTACTCGATAAGTTTATGGAGGAGATGGTATGATGGGATAATGTGATTTTGGTAAGTAATTGATCTTTAAATATTCAGGGTAAATAGGACTAATCCCCTGAGATGGGATATTAGATGGATGGGATCTGAGTTACCCAGGAAAGAATTTTCTGTAGTATCTGGCTGGTGAATCTTGCCCATATGCTCAGGGTTTAGCTGATCGCCATATTTGTGGTCGGGAAGGAATTTTCCTCCAGGGCAGATTGGAGAGGCCCTGGAGGTTTTTCGCCTTCCTCTGTAGCATGGGGCATGGGTGACTTGAGGGAGGCTTCTCTGCTCCTTGAAGTCTTTAAACCACGATTTGAGGACTTCAATAGCTCAGACATAGGTGAGCTTTTTCGTAGGAGTGGGTGGGTGAGATTCTGTGGCCTGCGCTGTGCAGGAGGTCGGACTAGATGATCAGAATGGTCCCTTCTGACCTTAGTATCTATGAATCTATGAATCTATGACTGGTCCAGGCTGAGGTTGATGGTGGGATGGAAATTGTTGAAATCATGGTGGAATTCCTCAAGGGCTTCTTTTCCATGGGTCCAAATGATTCACATGTCATCAATATAGCGCAAGTAGACTAGAGGCATTAGGGGACAGAGACAGAGACAAACACCTACAATGCGCCACATTGATGACATCTTCATCATCTGGACCCATGGAAAAGAAGCCCTTGAGGAATTCCACCATGATTTCAACAATTTTCATCCCACCATCAACCTCAGCCTAGACCAGTCCACACAAGAGATTCACTTCCTATTTCCCCATGTATATCCCCCCCTCCCCAGCCGCTGTTCCTCAGACGTTCTTGTCAACTGCTGGAAATGGTCCATCTTGATTATCACTACAAAAGGTTCCCCCTCGCCGCTCTCCTGCTGGTAATAGCTCACCTTACCTGATCACTGTTTTTACAGTGTGTTTGGTAACACCCATTGTTTCATGTTCTCTGAGTATATAAATCTCTCCACTGTATTTTCCACTGAATGCATCTGGTGAAATGAGCTGTAGCTCACAAAAGTTTATGCTCAAATAAATTTGTTAGTCTCTAAGGTGCCACAAGTCCTCCTTTTCTTTTTGTGGATACAGACTAACACGGCTGCAACTCTGAAACAACATTGTTAAAGAGACAAGGAAGGTGAGGTAATATCTTTTATTGGACCAACTTCTGTTAGTGAGAGAGACAAGCTTTCTTTCTTTCTTTCTTTCTTTCTTTCTTTCTTTCTTTCTTTCTTTCTTTCTTTCTTTCTTTCTTTCTTTCCGAAGAGCTCTCTGTAAGCTCCAAAGCTTGTCTCTCTCATCAACAGAAGTTGAACTAATAAAAAATATTACCTCATTGTTGTCTCTCTAACAATGTTGTGTAATTCCAGTATTACATCTTGTCTCTCTAATATCCTTGGACAAACATGGCTACAACAACACTCCATAACAACATTGTTAGGCATACTTTAGAGATGGTACTTCCAAACTACTATGAAAGATGCATAAGCATCCCAAAGATACGTAAGCATCCCAATTGACAGTTTGGGTGGAACTCTTGAACAGACAAGCAGGCCCTTTGCTCCCAGGGCATCTGCAAAGTATTCGTCAATCAGATCTTTTGTTACCGAATACGTTTAGTTAAACCTCCAGGATTGACAGTTCCAAGTCTAAGCCTCCAAGTTAGGTAATTCCACATCCACTTGATGAATAATGATGCTGAGCCCCTTGTTTATTTGCTTATTCTGAAATCAGATCTTGTTTATTCTGTGCCTCTTTCTAGTTCTGATATATAACTAATTGTTGGCAGATGTGGCAAGTATCGAGGGCCAAGATATATTTGTTTGCACAGTCTGATTTTTCAGTCTTAACCAGTATCAGGCAGTTGCAGCTGGTTTTTATCAAGGCTCTGTACACTGTAGACAGTCCACCTGGCAAAACAAGATTTGCCCATGTGACCTTCACATAAAAGCTTTAAATATGGGCGTTCCACTTAAGTAATATTGAAAAATTGCTGAAAATATCTAATTAAATTAACAAATTGATGTGAAATGCTAATTTGTGTTTATATATGTAAAAACTGCCCTATGGTTCATATACAGTAGTGTGCCACTCTTATTTGTCAATTTTGATTTAAAACCTGAACCATATAATAAGGGTGTTAATTTTCCGAGACAGCCTGTATTTGCTCTTTGCAATGTAGTCAGCGTCTTGTTTTAATCATGTTGCCTGAAAACAAAGCTAGGAAAGCTAGTTTTGTCTAATGTTTAGAAACAAAGGAAAAGCAGCTGACGCAGAAAGCAGCATGAATCCAGTTTAGCAAACTAATACCAATAATGGTTCCTCCGCCAATGAGGCCCCCACTCCTCCAGCATGTGCCAGACTCTGCACTGTGAAGTGTTTTCGTGACCTTCATTGTTTTAAACAAATAAAGGATTAACATTTTAGCTACTTGTTTACTTTAAGCTACAAATTCCATAAGCCTCAGTAGTATTTGTGTTTTCCTCTTTTCAGGTATTTTTTCCCCCATGTGTGTAAGTGCAATTGGTTTGTTTCATCTATCTAAAATATTTTAGGGAATCTGCACTGTGGAAAACTATTTATTTGAAATAGCAGCGGATAATTAGTAAACTCTGTGATGACAGAGTGGTCTTCACTAATGAAGTAGAAAGGCTTTTATTCTGTAGTCAACCCGTCACTGCTGGAAACAATATCTAAAAGAAGTGCAGGCTGTTAGGATTATGTCTGTTCCTAGGGTTGTAATATTTCAAGCTAATATGATTGAGAAGTAAGCAATTTCTTCTGTTTTTACAACAGCCACAGTTACATTCAATATTACCAGCCCCACACTCTCAAAAATCAGGAGAGTGGTTTTAAAATCATGAGATTTAAAAAAAAAACAATCCTGTGTGGAGGCTTTTATTTGCCTTCTGGTTTTTGAACCTGCAGGGGGCACTCAAGTCATATTTTCAAACTTTTCTCCACAAGCATGAGCCAGAACATTACTTTTTGTTTTAAGAGAGCAGAGAGTTTCTTTAATCAAGGAACTGGAATTTTAAGAAAAGCACCAAATAGCACAGGACTCATGGTCAAATCACAAGATTTGGCAGCACTGTACACTTCACAAGGCTGCAAGATAAAAAAATGGCCTATGCTGAAGGACTTTCCTAGACAAAATAATATCAAAACTTACTACGATGCAGATCTAATAAAAAGATCCTAAAAAGGGCAATCAGTTATGTCTCTGTATTCAGATCATTGTTCTAGTTCATTTAAACACTGTATAATAAAAATATTATTATAATTATATTTCTGTTTAGAGGCCTCAATTACATAGGGCGCCATTATACTAGGCACTGTACAAACACATAGCAAAGGACAGTGCCTGCCCCAAATTGTTTAAAAGACAAGATATGACCAGTGGATAAATCAAACAAGCAGGAGAGAGGAAAGGAGGTTGGCCTAACTAAAATTATAGGTTGTTTTAGCACAGACTAGCTGGTGCACAACTGATCGCCAGTTAGTATCAGAAACCTCAGTAATCACAATTAGCTAACCTACCTAGCCTATCAGGCCCTGCTGCAGAAAACAGAAAACAAATGGAAGAAACCAAACAAAGAGGAAAAAAATCCACAGTTTCCAACAGATTGTTCTAAAGGAGGTAAGATTTGCTCCCCTCTTCTGTACTCCTGGAACAAGCAAGGGATTGACCCACAGAACCTACAAATCCCAGTAACTGTTCAGGTTTCAAGGGGTCTGCTGGCGATTCAGAGTTGTCTGCACAGCGACCCTGAGCCTCCATATTGACTCCAGGGTCTCCAGGGCCTCCAGCCCCTTCTCTAACTTCCTCCAGCATGGCAATATTGAAGGCACACTGCCAGGAACCTCTCTGTCTGCTACTGCAGACTTTGGGATACTCTCTGCTCCCCAGGAGTCTGAACCTTAAGATATAGTTCTGCTAAAAGTATGCAGTCTTTAGGTCTCTTTTCATTTTTGGGAACCTTTTCTTCCTTGAAATATCCTTGGTGTGAACTGTAATGATTACTACTTCATTACGCTTGCCGTCTTCCTGCCATCCTACAGTCAGGCCTACAAAGCTAGTCAATCCCTTTTGCTCAAGTCCAGGGTAGGTGAAGAAATAGCTTGTTAAGATATGTGCTTCCAAAGAAACATATTTGTATATGATTTCTGTGTCTCTATTTTTATTCCTAATTTCCAGGAGTTTTGGGGAGGGGAGTTGAATAAGATTTATATATAGCTTTAATAGGTGTTGGGGGTTGTCTAGCCCCACATATGATTCACAAATCACCTGTGGGTAGCTCAGCACATTCCTACTCAACAGTAAGTGTTCAAAAGAGGATACGTTATCTTACGTTTCTGTAACATTACATACATGAGTGGAATGCTCGTGAATGTTGTTGGTTTTTTTTCTTCTATTTATAATGGCTATGCCTTGCATAGTTTAACAAGGATTAGGGAATTCTTATTTTTTCTCTCTGAAAAATGAACTACACAACATGTACTTGATTCAGAATTTTTCTAGAAAACAAACACAGGATTTTAACAATTGAATGACTGACTTAGTGTGGTTTTTTTCATTTTGTGTTTTGCCCAGAGCCCATGAAAAAATGATGCTCTCTCAGATAACATGCTTCTTTTTACCTACATGCAACATATTGATCCCATCCAATTTGGTGTTAGCCTGTTCATCCACTATCATTCCCAAGGTAACAAATGATATTTTCATAGGCATGGGTTTGTAATCAATATATACAAGCTACTGTCGTTGATCTGAGTAAGACTCTTGCTCTAGAAAATCACCAATTCTGGCTATTAAAAGCAGCTTCAGCTGGATTAGGCAGAACTGCAAGGAAACCATTGTCTAGTCACTTTTTTACTCAAACTGAGTATGTTTTGCATAATGATGTTAAAGTTAAGATGCAACAGTTGAATTAGATGTTATTTACAGAGTGAATTTTAGACTTTTACTGTATCAAATCTACAAAACTCTGTCTAAACAACATGCTATATTTCTAGTATAGTATAATATATAGTATATATATAGTATATATTTCTAGTATATAGTATAGTATAGTATTATGGTCCTGTACAGAGACCAGCTAGGAATATGGTATAAAAAGTGTTTCTGACAATTTCAGGTTTTATTTAATAAAAAATAATTTAAATTTTGATATCCTGTGCATTAAAACCTACTATACTGAGAAATGTGAGCTTATGGTTCAAGCATAAGTTTTTAACAGTGTAGTGCGTACAGTAAAACTGTGATTGTGCCCTACCTAATACCACCCTACAATTATGTGAAATTCTACAGACCTGTACAGGACAAGAAGACAAGACTAGACAATACTTATTCCTATGACCTTGTATTGCAACACTATTTTTGATCAACCAGACATAACTATTTTAACTATGTAATTCACACCCACTTTAAAGCTCCTTTACACTGCCTTTAAAGGGGCTTTAAAACAACCGAGAATGAGGACCAGTAACTGTGCTAACTGTAATCTGGTATTTACAGACTTTTATCAGTTTTCACCTCAGCCTTCATGTTATTTTTAGAAACTGGCTGGAATCAGAAATCTAGCATGGGGGACATTCCTGTGAACACCATTCTCCAGATAGCTTTTAACTTCCAGGGTAAAATTCCACCAACTGAGGCGTGGAGGTGGCCCAGAGGCAGACCCCCTATTAAATGAGTGCCTCAAGTCTGTTCCAACATTGGACTCTTGGCCTGTCAAGTCCTGGTGGCTGCACAGGAATGGAGCAAATGGTGATCAGCTAAGCGTTGAAGAAGAAGAAGAGCAGACACTGTCTCCTACATAGCCTCTACGTCACTATCAGGTCAGGCCATGTTAGGCATAACTTGACATGAATAACTTGACATAAGTAAGCTCTCCTTTCTCAATGGGAGCTATAAATAAGGATATAATAAGTATTAGGCTGGAGTCAGTCTAGCTAAGATAAGCAGGAACATCCTGGTACTAGCGACAATGGACAAGATAAACCTGGAATGTGGAGATCAGGTTACACATGAACAGCTACGGACAGAGAGTGCTGTACAGCGATTGGTTCCTGAAAAGTAACCAAGAAAATCCTGAAGCACATGATGCAATATATAGTCATGAATTCAGTAACTCCTCACTTAACATCCTTCCGCTTAACGTTGTTTCAAAGTTACGTCGCTGCTCAATTAGGAAGCATGTTCGTTTAAAGTTGTTCAATGCTCCTTATAACGTCGTTTGGCTGCCTGCTCTGTACACTGCATGTAAGATTTTGTGGAAGAGCAGCGACTTTACAAGGGAGCACTGCACAAGTTCCTCTTCTCTGCCTCCTCCCCCTTCCTCCCAGTGCTTAGGACTTTCTGGGAGGGAGGGGGAGGAGCGGGGAAGCGCTGTGTCTCCACTCCTCCCCCTGCCTCCCAGAAAGTCCTAAGCCTGCAAACAGCTGTTTGGTGGCCCTTAGGACTTTCTGGGGGTGGGGAAGGAGTGAGGATGCGGCGTGCTCCGGAGAGGAGTTGAAGTGGGGTGGGAAGAGGCGGTCCTGGAGCATCCCCCAGCAAAGTTGGCGCCTGTTCTTCTCTGGGTACGCTGCCACTGCTGCTGCGAAGGTGCTTCCTAGCATCCTTGCCTCCAGCGGGGTATGCCTGTGTGGGGTAAGCCAGGGGCACTTCCCAACCACAGTACAGTACAATATTGTACAGTATATAATGCCTTTTGTCTGCCCCCAAAAAATTTCCTTAGAACCTAACCCTCTGTGCATTTACATTAAATCTTATGGGAAATTTGGATTCGTTTAACATCGTTTCACTTAAAATTGCATTTTTCAGGAACATAACTACAACATTAAGTGAGAAATTACTGTACATAAGGAAAAGCTTTGCTGTGCAACTGGCTTCGTGATGTACCCTGCATTCATACCATGCATTTCACCTTGCCATAGTATTTCAGCTTAGTCGTAGTGTTACTGTACGCCAAATAAAGGTACCTGAGTGACAAATTCCAGAATCAAACTGAGGTTTTGGAAACTGAATGGAAGCTGGTCTTGGAGGATCCCAATAACTATACAACTCCATTCTTTCTGATACATGGACTTTGTAGGTTTTGTGCACTCCAGCAATGGTGTACCTTATATACTTGTTTCAATTCAGAAAAGAGGTTTAAATGATTTAGACTTCAATTCAACCACCTATGAATGGCCCATGTAAGACTCTCTTAACCTTGTAAACCAAATGATGCCAGCGCAGAACGGTTCTTGGGGGGTAGGCCAGCGGACGGGCCAAGCAATCTGTAATCATGCAGATTCAGTTGGTGGGAACCTCTTTGAAGGAAACATTTAGGGGCAGGCAGAGCAGTAGCACAGGAGATGGTGGTCAACTCAGTTGCCTGCCCATTGGTAAAGGAAGTGTACTTCATGCAGGGAGGGGTGAATTTCCTCTTTAGTGTAATCTTTAGTAATCTTCAACATATTAAGGCAAGATAAATATTCCTCCATCAAATATTTAATAACAATACCATGGAACCCTGTTTATTTGATCCAATTGGGACCATGACCAGATTGGATAACCAAAAATCTGAATAAACCGGAAAATGGGCAGCTGGGGCTCTGGCTGTCAGCCCCAGGTGGCTGGGGCTCTCATTATCAACCCCGAACCCCAGCTGCCTGGGACTAACAGCCCCAAGTCCCAGCTGCACAAGGCTGACAGCCTGAGCCCCAGCCACTGTCAGCCCCGGGTGCCTGGTGGTTCAGTTAATCTGGAGAGCTGGATAATGGAGGCTCAGTTAAACAGGTTCTACTGTACTTGTTTTTAAACTAGGATCTTCATTTTTAACCTAAAGACTCACCAGTAATATTCTTGGCTACCTTAAAGTCTTCCCAAAAGGTTTTTTTTTATTTTGATTACAAAACTCATCCATCTCATAAAACTGATTAAAGAATCAAAACACAACTTGATGCATAACAGTATAATTTCTGAATTAATCGGTTTCCCAGATTACTAAGGAGAAAGACTTCCCTTCACAGACAATGTTGCATAATGTATAAATTATATGATGAAAATGAGGGACTGTTTAAAACATTTTTACAAAATACTTTCTTTGCCAACATTGAATTTCTTACAGAAAATTCCAACAAAATAAGTCCCTATGTGTTAAGAACATTGAAACATATATTTTGGCTAGGGCTGACTCAAAATGAAATGCTTCATTTCAATTTCTTGGCCCAAAATTAAATGTTTTGTGTTGGGCAAACTTAATCTCTGCATCCACTTGAGCCACCATAGTGCCTCATGGGAATTGAAGTTCTGTGTCTTCTATGCCCACATTCTCCCCAGGAGGCACCGTAACAGGTCATCCTTAGGGAGAGAACACCATTCATCATGGGAAATGTAGTCCAACTGGAGAACACGTCCCACAGGGAACAAGGGCGGCATGAGGAACCCAATACTATAATTCCTCTAAGGCATCACACCAGCTAAGGCAGATACATAGATTAATGTTGCCTGAAACAAAACATTTTGCTTGAGATTGACAAACCCAAACCCACATTTCAGTCAAAAAACTGATTTTTCTGATTGAAAATTGATATTTCAAATGTAGTTCCATGGGATGGAAATTCCATGTATTGATAGCTCTAAACAGAACAGAGCAGATCTACAGAATCCAATTCCATTTTAAAATTCTAGATTTTAGCCTTACTATTACTATTAACAGTAGTGCCTAGAAGCCCCATTCATGGATCAGGGCCCCATTGTGCTATGTGCTGCACATACACATAACAATCTTAGCTATTTTGCACTCCTTCCGCAATAAGTACTGAATTAAGGTCACAATCATCCATGTCTTTGACTAGAGTTATGTTTAAATTCCAAATTTTGCTTCAGTTGGGAACCAAAACTGAGAAGTGCTGAGCACATTGTGTGACTGAGTCCATCATCTACAGTAGAACCTCAGAGTTACAAACACCTCAGGAATGGAGGTTGTTCGTAACTCTGAAATGTTTGTAACACTGAACAAAATGTTGTTTCTTTCAAAAGTTTACAACTGAATATTGACTTAATACAGCTTTGAAACTTTACTATGCAGAAGAAAACTTCTACTTTCCCTTTATTTTATTAGTAGTTGACTTTTAACACAGTACTGTACTGTATTTGCTTCCCTCCCATCTCTGCTCTTTCCTGATTGATTCCTGATCATTCCGCTTCCAAATGAAGTGACTGGTCAGTTCATAACTCCGAGGTTCTGCTGTATAGTGTAAAAACTCCAAATATTCATGGATTGTTTGCAAGAACTACATGAATACTTCATAGTGTTGGTCCTGGCCCTTTATACAAAGGTGAATATCTCCCTAGGAAAATCTGTTGGCTCTTTTACCATGGTTCAGGTCTCAGGAACTTCCGAGTTCCATACCATTTATTTTGGACCCATGTCACTATATCTGAATAAGTTAGATGTATCCACCAATTAATTCTGTACTCATGAGTTAGCTTCTCTCTAGAGTATTTTCAGCAGCATAGTATACTTGTTTAGGTATATTGCTACCCAGATAATTCAGTCAAGATGCTGACTTTCGCCTTCATCATTTATTAGCTGTTTATAAATGCATTTCTTCTACTAAAAAAACCTTTATTCTTCTTGAACCTACTCTACACTAGCACAACACTACACTACACTATTTTTCTTAAAATTCCTCACTGAATCTTTGCCACCAATTCCTGTCTACTAATCATAGCAGGGAGTAGTATTGTTGATGGACTGCCAGTGGCCACTGGCATTTTAATCCCTCGATTGCCTAACTCTGCTCTACTAGCGTTAGGGAATATAGAGTACATCTACTCTGCAAAGTGAAGGTGTTTTATAACACAGGTAGGCATATCTGAGCTAGTTTTAACCTAGCAAGCACAAGTAAGAGCAGCAGCGAAGACGTAGCAGCATGTGCTTCAGCACAAACTAGCAACCCAAGTACATGCCCAGATTCAGGTATCTAGCCCAAGTACAAGCCCTTGCCTGTATATCTTCATTACAATTGTTACCCATCCTCGCTAGATTAAAGCTAACATGGATATGCCTATCTCTTTGACAAACACACCTTCACTAGCAGAGAAGATATACTCATGATTATTATAACACCAATGGCTGTGCTATACAAATGCTCCCATTGCTAGTTGCCATGCTTAGCGCTTCTCCAGTGCTCAAGGGTAATTTAAAGACATTTTGGAGGATAATTTTAAGAAAAATGATAGGATACACAAGGCCTTGGCCTCTGGCTGTAAGGGTATTAGCATTACCGATTAAGTTCTCCAAAGTTTCTCTACATTGCAGTCTGCTTAGATAGAAGATCTAATCTCGGTGTTTCCTTGACCTTGTGATCTTCTACCTCAACAGAAAGTCTGTGTTCCATTTTATAAATGTAAACATTATTAGCACATATATGAAAGACCACCTCTGCTCTACACTGGAAGATAAATAAATCCAGAGGATATGACCAAGGCCTAGGCTGAAACAGCTGCACATGGTGTGATCCACCAAGTTGCTAGAAAGGGAAAGTTAAATGTTTTTGTTAGGATGTCGGAAAACAAAAAATGGATAAATGATGTTAAAATGGGAAAACATGCATGTAAAAAAGTGTTCTTCTACTGAACATTACCTAGATATGGTTTTCAAATGCCCTGAGTTTCAACTTCATCTCTCTCTCTTCCCTTCTATAAAGCCACTTATACTGTTTTTTCCAACATGTTTTGTTTCTTTATATGTAATATTTAATAAGGCTGGAAGGGCCCTGAAGTAGTGGAATTGCACCAAAGAGGGGACTGGAAAAAGGGAGAGGTATCCACACTCTCAGTGTGTTGCAGAGGACTGCTCTTAGAGTGCTTGCTACCTAGCATCATCACATAGGTGTGGAAGGAGATGGCTTATGGGCAGGACAGGCACTCTATTGCTGTGGATCTTCCCATCCTTTACGGTACTTGCTAGATAGACCACTTCAACCACTGGATTCCTCCCTCCTCCTCTCCTATGCATTTCCCCCATATCCAGCTCATCTACGCATGCCAGGCCCTCACATCTGGATTTGAGTGAAAAAACAGTGTCTGAAACAACTGCTATTTACTGCATGCTATAACTCATTTCAAGGTATTTTTTAATACTTATATCCACTTGCATTGTGGTCAGTAATATTTTTCCCACTTTTGGTTAATGTGGTAATGACTCCATGTCATTAAATGATAAAATCCCTATGTTTTATACCACACTCCTCACCATAGCTGTATAATAGGTATCCCAGATATGAAAAGCTATTCAGCCACCTTCTTAAACATGGATTTATACTACCTTCCATGGACTCATAGGATCCCTTTTTTATTCTAGATAAAAATGAGAGAATGCTGCAAATACTAAAGTAAAGTTATGTATCTAAATGTTACATTAAAGTAGAGTTATCTGAGGCAATTGGCAAGTTTTTAGGGTAACTGTTCTATAAAATATACATGAGTATGCAGTGGCTCTCAGCCTTTCCAGACTATTGTACCCCTTTCTGGAGTCAGATTTGTCTTGCGTACCTCAAGATTCACCTCACTTAGAAACTACCTGCTTACAAAATCAGACATAAAAATACAAAAAAGTGTCACAGTGCACTATTACTGAAAAACTGCTTACTTTTTCATTTTTACTATATAAATTATAAAATAAATCTATTGGAATATAAATATTGTACTTACATTTCAGTGTGATACTTGAGCCTGCTTTTCACTTGTTGTGAGCTTTGTCTGAAGCCCGAGCCCTGCCACCTGGGGCTGAAGCATGTAACTTAGCTTCAGGGCCCTGGGCAATTGCCCTGCTTGCCATCCCCTACTGCTCTGCACTGGCAACCCGCACTAAACTTGTCCTGTGGCCCTCAAGGGAGTTGAGAACCCCCAGGTTGATAAACACTGATCTAGATAAGTTGAGTACCCCCACAGAAGACCTCCGCATACCCCTGGTTAAGAACCACTGGTATATATACTTCATTCATTGTCCTTCATTATGATCCTAAATGAACCATTTCAGATGCTCACCTCAATTTCTGTAAGCGTTGTTTAGGTTCAAGTAGCATTTGTATATTTAATTATGTCATTTATCCTTTGTGTTTTTAGATTCAAAACTAATTAGATAACACATTTCACAAGGGTATCTATCCTTCAGAACACAAAGCACAGCTAATAAAAGGCAGCCACATGGGGTCTTAAGAATGGAGAAATTGTTTGGGATTGTGCCTCTAACTTTTATCATCTGAGAAACATTAGGAAAGTGACACATAAAATGCAGATTTTAAGAAAAGTAAATCTGACATTGGGGATATTTTATATTTTTTTTTGTATGTATTTGAGCTCTGTAGAAAAAGCAGCTACAGTGCAATTTCAAAAGACCGTAACCCAGGTAAAAGCAAAATGGTTTGTTTCAAAAAGATTAATTTTGTCAAATATCTTGCTCTTTCAGTTCTCTCTGATTATTGGCAAGGGTTAGAAATGCAGTTTTTATTCTTGCATGTCATATTAATGAAACGGAAGGTTTTGTGTATAGTGAGGCCTGTGTTCTGAAATAGTTTGAAAGCTTAGCCATGAATCCCTGTGGTGAAGTCGGGGGAGGGAGGAAGGCAGACTCCTCTCCAGTTTTAAAAACTCGGAATATTTTTCTGAAGTCATACATGAAATAAATTACTTACAAGAAAATGACTGTAATACTGCATGAGTTTTCACTGATAGAGGGATGTGTATAAGACACCGACATAAAAAATAAATCAGCTTTGACTTCAATTATTAAGCACTAAAAGTAGCATTCTCTAATAGAAAAGGGTGGGTTTCCTGCTTTTTAATGATAAATATGTATGAAAAGAGAAGTATCACCATGGAAACCAAATCTTGCCATAGTTTTTCCATAAAGGCAAATGTTATAATGGAAACCTGTGATCACTGCAAAAACAAACAACTAGAAACTAAATCGGAGGTGGTATTACAGCTTTGTCAACTTCTTTAACTCTAGCCCTCTTTGCATTTCATGTTCTTTTATGCAAGTCTTTGAGTATTTCCCATCTGGATTGCGCTATCATACCTCAAACTCTCTAAGGTGAAGAGTTTAATTTTTTTCTAAAATTTTAATAAAGATGAAAGGAAACTATGTATCTAAAATCTCTTCTCCTCACCTGTATTTAATCACAATGAAGAAAACTTCTGAATTCAGTTTTAAATATTAAACAGTAAAGATAGGAAATTGAGGCCCTCAACTTGCAAACACTTACATGTGTGAGTAACTTTACATATTTGAGCAGTGTCTTTGTGGTCAGTGGGACTAGTGGTGTGCATAAAGTTCTCACATAGGTAAAAGTTCACATACTCAGGGCCTAAGTGTATGAGAAAAGGAAAATCATATATATGTTAAATGCAAAAATGTGGGTTTATCTAACATCAGACTTCATTCCAGCAAACATTTAAGTATGTGTGTAAATGGCACTGCTAAGATATGTAAAGTTATGCACATCTGTAAACATTTGCAGGATCAGGGCCACAGTTTGATGCACTTGTTGCATTTAAGAAAAACTGTCTATTAGGTAAGTATGGATTTGGTAACGTGCTAATTTAGAGGAGGCATACTGGAGTGGCTATATTTTAAAAGGTCAGCATTTGCCAATGCTTATCACATAATCACTACAACTGGAGAGTGCTATTCTGCAAATTCTTAATCACTTGGAGCCAGAACAGGAGCCCTTTACCTACACAGGAGAGCCGTTATTCATACAAGGAGTCTCTTTTACTTTAATGGGACTATCTGTGTACCTGCTGAGCAATGTGAGTGACGGGTTCATAATCTGATCTTTGAGCAATCCTTATGAAAGATAACAGGATTATTTGTGTGACTGAGGACCACTGCATGAGTAAAGGTTGTAGTACAAGGCATTTATTCCCTATTTAAGTATCTGGCTCAACTCTGGTATGTCCAGGTATCTCTGTGTGATAACTGTTGGCAAATCTGAATTTTTACAGTCAACTACTGTAGTTAGCTTGTACACCATAGCTAGGGTTGCCAACTTTCTAATCACACAAAACTGAACACTCTGTCCCCACCCCTTTCCTGAGGCCCCACCCATTCTCCAAGACCCTTCCCCTGCTCACTCCATCCCTCTCCCTCTGTCACTTGCTCTCCCCCATCCTCACTCATTCATTCATTTTCACCGGGCTGGGGCATGGGGTTGGGGTGTGGGCAGGGGTGAGGGCTCCAGCTGGGGATGCAGGCTCTGGGGTGGGGCCAGGGATGAGGGAGGTTAGGGGTACAGGAGGGGGCTCAGGGATGGGAAATGGGGGTTGGGGTGTGAGAGGGGGTGCAGGCTCTGGGAGGGATCTTGGGTGTGGGAGGGAACTTGGGGCAGGGGGAGGGGGTTTGGGTACAGGAAGGGGCTCAGGGCTGGGGCAGGGGGTTGGGATGTGGGAGGGGTTTGGGGTCTGGGCTGCAGGTGGTGCTCACCTCACGTGGCATTGAGGAAGCTGCAGGCATATCCCTAGGCAGAGGTGCAGCCAGGCGGCTCTGCACGCTGCCTCCACCCACAGGTGCCACCTCTGCAGCTCCCGTTGGCCACGGTTCCCAGCCAATAGGAGCTGCGGAGCTGGTACTCGGGGTGGGGGCAGTGCACGGAGTCCCGTGGTAGCACCTCTGTCTAGTGGCCACAGGGACATGTCGCCACTTCTGGGGAGCCACACGGAGACAGGTTGGGAGCCTGCCAGCCCCACGCCAACTGGACTTTTAATGGCCTGGTCAGCAGTGCTGACCGGAGCCGCCAGGGTCCTTTTTCGACCAGGTGTTCCAGTTGAAAACTGGACACCTGGCAACCCTAACCGTTGCCGGTTTTTGAACCACTATGGTCTATTTTTTAATACATATTTAAATTCTTGTAGATAGTTTTAACCCCAATGGACTACCACTGCTCCATTAAGTCTGTTATAGTATCTCATGTTCATTTGGCCGCTGCAGGTATAGAGTACTCTAGGTGTTGTTATTAAATGTAATATTATAAAAATTAGCTTGTGGCTGTGTATGTGTGTGTGTACATGACCAGTTAATTAATTTTTTTATCAAAGAATTTCAAACTACCCTTGAATATCCGTCTGCCTTTTGAAGACTAATGACCTGCACAATTTCATTTAAAAAAATTTATTTAAAATTTCATGAGCTAAAGAAAGCATTTAAAAATCACATCATTTCTATATTTTGCACTTATATGACTGAAACAAATTGTTTCCAATCTTCTCAAAATCATTTGCTTGTGATCAAAGTCCCAGAAGATCAAGTTTCATCCCAAAGCAAACTTTGGCCCTGATCCTGCAAAGACTTAGGCATGTGCTTAATTTTACACACTGGGAGGAGATCCACTGAGGCTAGTGGGATTACTCACACGTCTAAGGCCTCAATCCTGCAAACATTACAAACATGCTTAATTTTACTACTGGGATTTCTAGCAGTAGTAAAATTAAGAACATGTATAAGTGTTTCCAGGATTGGGGCCTAAGTCTTTGCAGGACCAGGCTACTTCATAAAAAATCTGAAATAAGGAGCTATAAATGAAAAATATGACACAAATGTAGCCAGAGGGTCACAAATGGCACTATCACAATAATCATTTTGGAGACTTTCAGGGAGCAAAACAATATACAATAATTCAAATCTTTCTACTGAGGAGAGAAAAAAAGGTTAATTGAATACAAGACTTTAGAGGATTGTAGTCCACTTATGTTTTCATTTAAATACACATTAAGATTTTCTAAAAAGACCAAAGATAGTTTTAGTAAAGCCACATATGGATGTCAGAAATGTATGCAAAATGGAGACAGAACAGTTCATTCTCATTAGGTTTAGTGCCATATTTTTCTAGGTAACATCAGCTGTAATAGTACTATTTCATTGTGATTTTGAACCATTTAATATGATCAATAAAAAGTGCTGGATTTTTAATAAGTGGAAACCTCCAAGTATGCGTGTGTTCATGGTCAAGTGCCAAGGCATGATTTAAAGGAGGCTATTGTAATTCTACTTATATTATTCCTTGTAACCCACCATGGTTAAATTGTGTGTGGCCTACAAAGAAATCAGAAATTTTAGAAAGGATCCTCTACTAGGATGGCACGTTTAATAACAAAAGAAAATCCTATTTGTGAACAGTAAACACTCAAGGAAAGCATCTGTGCTACAATAAGGTACTCTTTATTGTCAGGAAGATAGCAGACTATTTATAATATAAAATCTGGTGCTGTATTGCAATTTTCTCCTGGCTTTATAATCAATGGTAATTGATTTATTACATTAATGGCAGCTCGTACCTGGCCCTAGTGCTGGTTTGCAATGGAGGGAGGATTTAAGGAGCTTTCCCTGCTTGCTCTCCTCTCTGCACAGGGAGGCAAGGCACAACTGACTTGTGGCCAAGATCCCATCCCCTTCCACCAGAGCTGCACTTTCCTGAGACGAAGCTACTGCGTATGCACTCACACTGTGCATCTGTGAACTCTGGGAGGCAGTTTGTCTTGGGCACTGTCTGCAATGCCACCCAAAGCTGACTCCTTAGGGCACCTCTACGGCACCTCCAAAGCAGTCTTTTACCTTAAACGCACAATCCAGACCCACTTGAAAAATTCATCCCAACAGAGAAGACTAGTTCACCACTGAAGCCCAATCCTAGGGGACAAAATAGCCAAGCCTAAACACTCTCCACGTACTGTGAAAGTTGGTGCAGTACAGGCTACTATTGAGGGATGTTTGGGAGTGAGTTGTTAATAGGGGCTCTGCCTCTCTCCTCCAGACCATGAAACCCATGGCTCCCCACTCCCATCCTCCAAATAAAAGAAAGGAGAATCACAGCTTTCTATTTTTGTTCTTGTTTTCAAATATTTCTATTCTTTGTGAATCTGGCTTTGAAACCTTATCTGATGTAACACCATTCAAACCAATATTTCAATTTACACCAGTTGAGAACGTGGCAAATCATCCAGATTCGAAAGGCTGCAAGCTTGAGACTGAGAGGAATATTATGATCAGAATAAATAATTGGAAGGTACAGTGGTTTGAAAAATGAATGCAAGCTGAAAAATCTGTGTGCTTTAAATATTTTGTTTACGTTCATCTGATTTAACAGAAAGTAACACTTAGGTCAGATTGGAGCTGGTGTAAATCTGTGTATTTTAACTGGCTTCAATAAAACGATTCTGATTTACACAAGCTGGAGATCTAGTGCAACATATTGTCAAAGAACAAAAAACATTGTCCGTGTTTGTCTGATTATTCTGACCAATATATTGGCTTCCTCACATATTCACAGTCGAAATATTTTCTTTTTTGAAAATTTCCAGAAACACAAAATGTAACTTGTAAATAATTTTAGCTTGGCAAGCTCTCCTGTGCACGAACAGTTTACATATTGTTCTGATTAGACAAGCCAAACATGGTACTAAATATGCAGACGTGTTTCAAGTCATGATGACAGCTTGTGTATGATTTACAATGCTGGCTGCTGAAGGCAATTGTTTTCATTTGATAGTCCTATTTATTTATGCCAACATTTTGCTGTAAACAAAGCCATTTACTTTATGCATCAGCTACCGACAAAGAACTTTTTAAAGTTCAGCACAAACACACACGCAGACACATAAGCAAATACGCTCTTCAGAAATCATATAAATATACTGGCATTCCATATATCTTTTGAGTTGAAAGCTACCTAGGGAGGTTTCTACGGTAATTCAACCAACCACACTGGCAATCTTCAAAACTGGAAATCAGGGCAAAAGTAGTAGATATAGGATCTCCTTAGAATGATTCAATTCAGGAAAGGATTCATATCATAATATTTCTTTAAAAATAAAATTATTATTATGGCAAAATTTTGTTCCCTGAGTCTAACAGTGGAACTCAACTGCAACGGTCTGCTCTTACTACATATATGCAGAGCTCTACATAATCTGATTGGCGAATGGGGAGTCATCTATAGCACAGATAGCACAGATATTGTATGAGCTCAAAAGCCTTATCGCTAGCTGTAAATCACTCTATTTTCATTGGTGAAAATCCTAACCAACAGAACAGCAATACAGTATTTCAAAGGAAAACTGGGAACACTTTTAGGGCCTGCTCAGAAGGTCAATGGTGTAGGCTGCATAAGCAGAAAGTTTAGCCTTCTGTGGAAAAAAACCAAAAAACCTTGATCCTGTGAAGCAAGTTGTGAAGCTCCCTAAGGGGGTGGGGTTAAGAGCTGATGGAAATGAGCTCGCTTCCTGCCTCCTATGTTCCACAGAGCCTGACTCTTAGATTTATAGCACCTACACTTGGACTATTTCACCTCACTCCTACCACACAAAGGAATTACTACCAACCTAGAACTTTTTTCCTTTATGTGCTGGGAAATGTGAAGGAGAAAGAAGATAACTGGAGAATGCCTTATTTGATATGGCACAGCCACTGGCCGTCGGGGAGAAGCAGGTAATCTCTCCTTCAAATAGGAAGTAGCCTAGGTTCAGAAAACTCCTAACTTCATTGCAGGGCAGTTTGCATAGAATCATAGAATACCAGGGTTGGAAGGGACCTCAAGAGGTCATCTAGTCCAACCCCCTGCTCAAAGCAGGACCAATCTCCAATTTTTGCCCCCTCAAGGATTGAACTCACAACGCTGGGGTTTAGCAGGCCAACGCTCAAACCACTGAGCTATCCCCCCCCCCATGTATTAGTGATATTGGAAAAGATATTTTCTGGCACCCTATGCTTCAAATCAGCCAAGTGACGGATCTTCTCTTTTCCTTCCTCACTCCTTGGGTTGCTTTTCTTTCCCCTACATTACTCCTCCAAATTTTTCTTCCTCCTCCTTGCTAAAGCAGGACTTGTCTCCTGGCTATCTTCCTTTCTTTCACAGCCTATGCTCCCTGGATGGAATTCTGGAGCCAGAATGCCTTTTCTTACGATCCCTCGTTAAGCAATGTTCTCTAGCGTGGAAGCCCTTTTACCAGAAATCATCCTCCTGCAGTGGAATTCTTCTAAGAGTTGGTGATGCCCCCATGAAACATCCACCTTTCGTGGTCTCCTATCCAGCCAAAAGTCACCCCTCACTCTAGAATCTGTAGTAGCAGCCCATTAAATAAGTGATGTCAGCGATATCAAAGACCTGGTTGGCACAGTTATTAAAGGTTTGTCACCCAAAAAACCTCCCAAACAGGCAGCTTTTTTTGTGTGGTCCTAAGTAAATGTTAAAAACAGTGCACATCACAGGAACAGGCTAATTGAAAACCTTAGTGATTACTGACACCATGTGAAGGGTATGAAGAACACATCCAGAGATAATAAAGCCCTCTCCCACTTTCCTAATTTATAGCATTAGCCTAATTAGAATCCAGTTAAAAATGTGCGGGCCATGGCTGCACTTTATACAGCAATGAGGGGTGTGGTTAGGCCCTTATGAGTGGTTAAAGTAGATTGAAAGAGGAGTGGGGAGTCTAACTACAACAATTAAGGATCAGAAGGAGTTGTAGGCATGTACTGCTCCACCAAACTAAGGGAAGCAAATGGGTGGGGGGTGTTTTCCCTCTGCTTTTAGCAGAGCAGAGAGAGCTAAGTACTTTCCATACTCCCCCTTCCCCCCCTGTTTCACTTACTTTAGCCCCTGCCCCTTGCTGCAGCATAATCTGGTCCTGCATTAAGCAAACCAGCCCTATAAATCAGCCCACCCGCAAGAGGGCGGTGGGTGGTGCAAAGCTGCTCAAAGGGGCCAACTTCAGTCTTAGTCTACATCAGGCAGAGAAGCAGGAGTCTACCCTCCACACTGAATCAGGGAGGCACTGGGCAAGCTTTTTTCACACCCCCAGAACAAAACCTCCACAGACCCTGTGAATGGCAGCATGGTCAGGGGGTAGGGCAGGAGATCTGGGTGTGACTACTTCACCTCTCTGGGTCTGTTTCCCCTCCCATCTTCTGTTGTATTGTCTACTTACGTGTAAGCTTGTTGGGTCAGGGACTGTCTCTTACCTAGTATTGCATGGGGCCTAACACAACGGGCCTATGCTCTCAATTGGGGCCTCTCAGCGCTACCGTCATAATATAGAACACTACAAAGGATTAATAATAATCCTGGGCCTTCTCTCCCTTTCCTGGAACCATAGGGAGGACTGCAGCTGTGAGGCTACAATGGAATTGCTCAAGGAGGTGGAGAGATGGACTGAGCTGGGTCCCTAACAGGGCTTTTAAATAAAATGGTCTCCTGAGGCAAGAGCGGTGGATTAGGAAAGCTGCTATATCCTCCTACCTTGGCTACCCGATGGGAAGATTGATCGGCCAGGTCCCACCCTGCGTACCTGCTAGAGCTCACGGGCAGGAGTTCTCTGTGGGCTGCACCTTCAGTCTCCCTGTCCTTCAGGCAAATGAGCAGGAGCCTACCCACCACATTAAAGCAGGGAGGCACTGGGTATGCTCAGGCCTCCTTCCATCACACATGCAGTCGTTCCTCCTTGCAAGCTGCTACTCTGTATTCAGTATGGTCACCGACAGCTCCAACTGCTCCCTTGTGCAGCTTCCAGGCTGTTGCCTATGGCTTGCTGCTCCTGCTCTTGAGGAGATTCTTAGTCTAGGACACTACTTCCATTTTCTGTATGAGCCCTCTATTGGCTGGCTGCTGAACTGGGTGACGCAAGTCCCCCCACTGGTTGGATCCTTTCTCTGCCGCACCGCAGGAACGAAGCAAAAGTATCCTGTCTGGGGCCATGTGACGTGACAATATGTAGGTGGCCTCAGAATAAACAGAGGCCTGTGTGGGTGTGGAGTCCAGCAGGGATTTCAGATCTGTGCCTGTCACCCTTTGGATGTGCCATGGCCTGAGATTTGGTCCATTGTATATTTTAACATTAAAAATATAACTGAAAAATGACTAAACGGCCCTGCACCTCTGCTATTTACACCTGTGCCAGGGCAGTGCAAAGTGTGTTCAAAATGCTGCAAAATCAGAATTGTAGCATTTTACGCCCATTTTGGAAAGATGGGGATGATGTGGCAGTGGAAATTCTGGCCCTTAAAAATCTTAAAGGAAGTATTTTCTGCAGTTCAGCATGATCCTGAACAAATACTATGGAGTTATAAAAGATATGCAAAGAAAGTCTTTACCTTTTAAGCATCTGCGTGTGATCTCAATGGGTGGAAAATCAAAAGTAACTCCACTGAGATCATTCAGTTGCACCTATGTGAAAATGATATAAGAGATCAGAATCAGGACCTATATACCGTAACCTTTTAACAATCCCAATAAGATATTGTGGTGTGCATATATTTGCACAGTAACTGTACTTTCCAGTTAGTTACAGGAAATAGGCTTCATCTTAAAATCTTTCAGCACAGCCTGAATTCTGTGGTTTTGGAATCATACAGCCCTTAAAATGCTGTCTTGTTCAATTCACAACACTGTTACAGTATATCTTCCCCCCAGAACTTCATGACTTTTTCTTCTGATTTTGGCCAGCTTGTGTCATATTACTGCTATTCATTCAAATTTCTTTGTTTCCCCCACTGTTATACAATGCCTACCTCTGTGTTTAGCTGTGGAATCTGTTCACTTACACTGACTCTTCCTCCAGCATAACATTGGAATTGATTTGCTACAGTATGTCCTTCTTTACCTCGTACATGCAACTCCCTGTGCTGAGAAAAATGCAACTGTCTCTCCACCTTTCTCCTCAGAAATCTGAAAATTCTTTATACCCATGAATATTTATATAATCTTTCAGTTGATATCAGTGCGTTTTTACATACTTTGTTCAAACGTGGTTTGCATTGTTTATGTGGAGGGGGTTCTTTTTCATTTCTTTTCATTTTCTTCATCTCTTTTGTTTTCAAGAATCACAATAACTTATCCCTATTTTAAGTTAGTTAATTGTTGTGTTTCAGCCAGCTAGGAGGTTCCTTGGGGGCACCACCTACAAGAATATTTAAAAATTAAAGTATTGTATCTAAATAGTTTGTTTATTAATTATTATTATTAATCATTTATTACTATTTCATAATGAGAATACAATAAAAGAGAGAGAATCTCTCTCAACTAATATTTCCATTTTCTAAAAAAGAGTAGGTGTAGGATTAGAAAGAGTAAAATACTAAACATTTAGGGCCAACTCAAGTGGGAAAACACACTTTCTGTTCTTCTAAAAAGAAATACAAATGAATGTGAAAGGGTTCATGCTTGCAATTATGGGATCTAAGTATATACCAGCGCCTAGGTGTCCTTAGGAGAGTTTGAAGTATCATGCTGCCTGTCTTTCAATGGTAAGGCGCTTTTTACTGTAACATATTGTTTTATCTGGTCAAATTTCCAACCTTTTGGAAGCTAAGGTGAAAGCTCAAACTTCTTTGCTAAAGTATATCCATTGTGTATTAAAATATCCAAGATGATTCATTCAGTCAACCCAACATCTACTCATCAGCAGGAGAACAAGCTAAGGAGGCATTATATCTTTTTCTAGCATAACACTTAAAGTGGGGCATTCCAGTCTAAAAGGTAGAATTGTTCCTTTGAGTAAAATAATTAATGATCCCAGCAGAAGGAAAGCTGTTACGAGAGAGACCTCTAGTGGAATAAAATGTGTATAACTAAAAAGGGTTTTATTGTTTTTGCCTTGCTTGTACAGTCTTAATTTTGCTTTACTAAATGGTGAGCATATTGTTTTTGTTCCTTCTACATTTGGATAATTACGGAGGCTAGTCTTCTCTCTAGATACAAACAAACCTTCCATTCATGACAATGAAAGTTACATCCAAGAAACTGAAGAATTACTAAAAAGAAAAGGAGTACTTGTGGCACCTTAGAGACTAACAAATTTATTAGAGCATAAGCTTTCGTGAGCTACAACTCACTTCATCACTTTCGTCTCTAAGGTGCCACAAGTACTCCTTTTCTTTTTGCGAATACAGACTAACACGGCTGCTACTCTGAAACCTGTCATTATGCAAGGCACTGAATTTAGCAGTATAGAGTGGAAATCTGTCAACTTCATGAAAAAACTCGTACAGATACAGACAGACATCATCTTCCTCTCCAAATGCAAACAGATGGACATCATACCGAAAGGACTGAAGGTAAAAAATCCATTACAATCTACATACCACACAGACTATGCTGACAGCTTGTGCCACACACTCTCAAAGAAACTGCGGAACCACCTGATCAACATCCTCTACAGCAAACGGAAAGATTAAGAATGAGCTCTCAAAACTGGATACTCTCATAAAGAACCAACCTTCCACACAAACTTCCTCATGGCTGTACTTTACAAAAACTAGACAAGCCATTTACAACACACACTTTGCTTCTCTACAAAAGAAAAAGGACACTAAGCTATCTAAACTACTACATGCCACAAGGGGCCACAACAGTGGTTTCCGTAATCCACCCAGCAATATTGTTAATCTATCCAACTATACTCTTAGCCCAGCAGAAGAATCTGTCCTGTCTCGGGGCCTCTCCTTTTGCCCCTCCACCCCCACGAACATGATACAGTTCTGTGGTGACCTAGAATCCTATTTTCGACGTCTCTGACTCAAGGAATATTTCCAACACACCTCTGACCAACATATTAACCCACAGAGACCTTCCTACCAACACTACAAAAAGAAGGATTCTGGGTGGACTCCTCCTGAAGGTCAAAACAGCAGCCTGGACTTCTACATAGAGTGCTTCCGCCGATGTGCACGAGCTGAAATTGTGGAAAAGCAGCATCGCTTGCCCCATAACCTCAGCCATGCAGAACACAATGCCATCCACAGCCTCAGAAACAACTCTGACATCATAATCAAAAAGGCTGACAAAGGAGGTGCTGTCATCATCATGAATAGGTCGGAGTATGAACAAGAGGCTACTAGGCAGCTCTCCAACACCACTTTCTACAAGCCATTACCCTCTGATCCCACTGAGAGTTACCAAAAGAAACTACAGCATTTGCTCAAGAAACTCCCTGAAAAAGCACAAGAACAAATCCGCACAGACACACCCCTAGAATCCCGACCTGGGGTATTCTATCTGCTACCCAAGATCCATAAACCTGGAAATCCTGGTCACCCCATCATCTCAGGCATTGGCACCCTGACAGCAGGATTGTCTAGCTATGTAGACTCCCTCCTCAGACCCTACGTTACCAGCACTCCCAGCTATCTTCAAGACACTACTGACTTCCTGAGGAAACTACAGTCCGTTGGTGATCTTCCTAAAAACACCATCCTAGCCACTATGGATGTAGAAGCCCTCTACACCAACATTCCACACAAAGATGGACTACAAGCCGTCAGGAACAGTATCCCTGATAATGTCACGGCTAACCTGGTGGCTGAACTTTGTGACTTTGTCCTCACCCATAACTATTTCACATTTGGGGACAATGTATACCTTCAAATCAGCAGCACTGCGATGGGTACCTGCATGGCCCCACAGTATGCAAACATTTTTATGGCTGACTTAGAACAACGCTTCCTCAGCTCTTGTCTCCTAATGCCCCTACTCTACTTGCGCTACATTGATGACATCTTCATCACCATGGAAAAGAAGCCCTTGAGGAATTCCACCATGATTTCAACAATTTCCATCCCACCATCAACCTCAGCCTGGACCAGTCCACACAAGAGATCCGCTTCGTGGACACTACGGTGCTAATAAGCGATGGTCACATAAACACCACCCTATATCAGAAACCTACTGACCGCTATTCCTACCTACATACCTCTAGCTTTCATCCAGATCATACCACACGATCCATTGTCTACAGCCAAGCTCTAAGATATAACCGCATCTACTCCAACTCTTCAGACAGAGACAAACACCTACAAGATCTCTATCATGCATTCCTACAACTACAATACCCACCTGCTGAAGTGAAGAAACAGATTGACAGAGCCAGAAGAGTACCCAGAAGTCACCTACTACAGGACAGGCCCAAGAAAGAAAATAACAGAACTCCACTAGCCATCACCTTCAGCCCCCAACTAAAACCTCTCCAACGCATCATCAAGGATCTACAATCTATCCTGAAGGACGACCCATCACTCTGACAGATCTTGGGAGACAGACCAGTCCTTGCTTACAGACAGCCCCCCAATCTGAAGCAAATAGTCACCAGCAACCACACACCACACAACAGAACCACTAACCCAGGAACCTGTCCTTGCAACAAAGCCCGTTGCCAACTCTGTCCACATATCTATTCAGGGGACACCATCATAGGGCCTAATCACATCAGCCACACTATCAGAGGCTCGTTCACCTGCGCATCTACCAATGTGATATATGCCGTCATGTGCCCGCAATGCCCCTCTGCCATGTACATTGGCCAAACTGGACAGTCTCTACGTAAAAGAATGAATGGACACAAATCAGACGTCAAGAATTATAACATTCAAAAACCAGTTGGAGAACACTTCAATCTCTCTGGTCACTCGATTACAGACCTAAGAGTGGCTATCCTTCAAAAAAAAGCTTCAAACACAGACTCCAACAAGAGACTGCTGAATTGGAATTAATTTGCAAACTGGATACAATTAACTTAGGCTTGAATAGAGACTGGGAATGGATGAGTCATTACACAAAGTGAAACTATTTCCCCATGTTATTTCTCCCCCCCACCCCACCCCCCACGGTTCCTCAGATATTCTTGTTAACTGCTGGAAATAGCCTACCTTGCTTGTCACCATGAAAGGTTTTCCTCCTTTCTCCCCCCTCCCCCCCCGCTGCTGGTGATGGCTTATTTTAAGTGATCACTCTCCTTACAGTGTGTATGATAAACCCATTGTTTCATGTTCTCTGTGTGTGTATATCAATCTCCCCTCTGTATTTTCCACCAAATGCATCCGATGAAGTGAGCTGTAGCTCACGAAAGCTTATGCTCTAATAAATTCGTTAGTCTCTAAGGTGCCACAAGTACTCCTTTTCTTTTTGCGAATACAGACTAACACGGCTGCTACTCTGAAACCTGAAGAATTACTGTAATGCTTAATTTACTGTGCATACAGTACACTATGATACAAAATCAGGGCTGATACATGAAAATGGAGGCCCAGGGAGACAGCTATTATGACAAGAAGGGTGAAATCTGGATAAAAGATGTATGTAAAGGTATAGGGCTATATGCTGAACTAGAGTAAATTGGTGTAAATCCACTGACTTCAATGGAGCCATGCCAGGACCTAGCCCAAACTTGTCAAGGGATATAACAATTTGACAAATTAAAATACTGATACATGTGATTTTTTTAAAAAAATAATATTTTATATTTCAAGATACAGGAGCTTTAGTCTGAAAATCTTGTTTATTTTACGAAGGCCTGTTCGTGGAGCCCTGACACTGATGAACACTCACAGAGGTGAATAATCCCACAGGGGAACCAGAGACTTCACTGAGACTGCTCATGTGAGTAAGTCACCAGCAATCCCGCTGCCTTTATCATTTAGTAAGTTTTTGTCAACTGCTATTATTCTTAATTTGTAATTATTTAATTATTTATGTGTTTATTTGTACAACACCATAGATGTGCCATTACTTAGCAGACAAAAATGACAGGTTTCTGCCTCAAGGAGTTTGCAATTATAATTACTATTCAAAGCCTGAATCCTGTGGCCGCTTCTTTTTTCCTGGGTATAATGCTATTATGAGTGGTCCCGTTGGTATCATGGTAGTTAGCCCACAGTGCTGTCCATAGGACAGGTCACAGTAACAAGCACTACACCCCGGGTTTGCACAATCAGGCCCTGTGTGTGTGAAAACCAGCAAATTAATGATAATCATGATTTTTTATGAACAGGTACAAAATATGCAGAGACAGAGATATGGGACATGCAGTGTGTATCAAGGACAGGTTATAAAAAAGAAACTGTCTCTAGATTATGTACAGTTTCACTTGACTGAAGCTTCATGGAAGATTAAGCTTCTTTTGTTCTCTGTGCTATTTCACATAGATCAGTTGATGATGTGCAGAATAATTTTAACCACATATTAAACAGTGGTTAATCTAAGATAAGGATATGAACAAATCTGAATAGTAAATAGTGTTTATTAGTGTTAATGCTAATTAGAGATGGAGTAAGCAGTTCATCAGAGATTTAAACCTTCAGAGTAGGATGCCCTGCAAAAATTATTGGGCCCGTTTACTGTAGCACTGTTTACCAGCTCGTCTCCTGTGTGGTACATAATTTAAAAAGGAATCCGTAATTCCTGTCTGAATTGTAAAGAATAATTTCATAATTATGACTTCTCTGGTGACTGACTTCTGGAACTGCTGTGACATGGGGAAAAATGGGCAGAAAGTGTTAAAACCCCAGGATATTGTGTCAAGTTCTGAGTTCCGAGTAATTGAGTATGATTTTTAACAGGAGAGTGAGGTGGGGTTGTGCTGTTCTATAGCATATAAAAATAACATTGTTTTGTCCTTAAATTATGGCATTTTCCAAATATCACACTTCAGACTTTTGTTGGCCCCAAAGGAATTCTGAAAGTATCTTTTCTCTTGTTAAGATTTTATTGATCTATTTTGAGACCAAGGGAGATCTAATATTTTGCAGATCTATTTTTATTTTCAGCTTCTGCCCTAATTTTTCCACTCACATTTAATTTTCTTAATTTGCATTAATTAAACTCTCCTCAGACATGGGAGGATGATGGCATTTATAAAGTCTTTTTACCAAGCAAGTTATACATAGTTCTCTCAGACCTTATACCAATAGTTCTCAGCTAATGATGAAGGGGAACTGATGGTTACCTAAGTATGAGCATTTTATAAAACTTGGCACTCTGATTCGGAGGATAGACACATTGGGGTGGCAGCTAGTTTTGTGTGAAATAAATACCAGTAGGTCAAAATAGCTGTATACATTGCTTTGTTTTCTGGACGACAATGACATAATTGGAGAAAGAAAAAATAGATTGTTATATATAGAGCCAACTAGGTCAGTGGTGAGCAACCTGGCCCGCAGGCTGCATGCGGCCTTCTCAGGTACTCTGCTGGTGAGCTGTGAGATAGTTTGTTTAGATTGACATCCACATGAACAGTGAACCACAGCCACTGGGAGCTGCAGGTGGCCATGCCTGTGGATGGTCAATGTAAACAAACTGTTTCGCAGCCTGCTAGCAGATTACTGTGATGGGCGGCGTGCGGCTTGCAGACCACAGATTGCCTACCACTGAACTAGATTATGAAAGAGGAGAATCAGAAAATGGAAAAGCTTGATCCCAAAAAGAGATCTAATTCCCTCTTTACAACTCTACTATTTTCTCCTTCATGAGAGGCTATGGTAATGTACAGAGTATATGACATATTCTCTCTGACCATCTATTTATTTTTTGCTCCCATCAATGCAATTCTAGGATGCATCAGGTGAGGTACAGTATTTCCAGTAGAGATAGGGAAGTGTTACTTCCATTATGCAAGGCACTGGTGAGACCTCATCTGGAATACTGTGTTCAGTTCTGGTCTCCCATGTTTAAGAAAGATGAATACAGACTTGAACAGGTGCAGAGAAGGGCTACTAGGATGATCAGAAGAATGGAAAACTTACTTTATGAGAGGAGACTCAAGGAACTTGTCTTGTTTAGCCTAATCAAATGAAGCCTGAGTGGAGATATGCTTCCTCTCTATAAATATATTGGGGGATAAATACCAGGGAGGGAGAGGAGTTATTTAAGTTAAGGGCCAGTGCTGACACAAGAACAGATAGATTTAAACTGGCCATCAACAAGTTTAGGCTTGAAATCAGACAAAGGTTTCTAACCATCAGAAGAGTGAAGTTCTGGAACAAACTTCTGAGGGGAGCAGTGGGGACAAAAAACTTCACTGGCTTCAAGACTGAGCTTGATAAGTTTATGAAGGGGATGGTATGATGGGAATGCCTTCGATGGCATGTGGCTCATCTGCCACTGCTAGCAGCAAAAATCCCCAATGGCCAGAGCTATAGCACTAGATGGGGAGGGTTCTGAGTTACTACAGAAAATTCTTTCCTGGGTGTCTGGCTGGTGGGTCTTGCCAACATGCTCAGGGTTCAACAGATCACCATATTTGGGGGCAGGAAGGAATTTTCCCCTAGGTCAGACTGGCCGAGACCCTTGGGGGGGTTTCACCTTCCTCTGCAACATTGGCCAGGAACTGGGGGGGGGGCGGTGCCTGAGGGTGAGAGCCACATGGAGCCGCTTGCGCGCCTCCACCTAGGAGCAGGACCTGCTGCTGGCTGCTTCCAGGGTGCAGCGTGGTCCACAGTGCAAGAACACGCAGGAAGCCTCCCTTAGCACACCCGCTGCGGTGCTGGCCAGAAGCCACCCAAGTTAAGCCTGCTCTCCAGCCCCGCACCCAACCCCTTGTCCCAGCCCTGAGCCCCCACCCACACTGTGAACCCCTCATTCCCGGCCCCACCCTGCAGCCCTCACCACCGCACCTCCACCCTCTGCCCCAGCCCTGAGCCCTCCCACACCCCAACCCCCTCATTCCCTAGCTCCATTGGCTCGCGGAAATCAACAGTTTTCCTCAATTTTGAATTGCGAATTTTGAAAACCACTGTTTTAAATCATGATTCGGGGACTTCAGTAACTCAGCCAGAGGTTATACGTCAATTACAGGAAGAGGTGGGTGAGGTTCTGTGGCCTGCGATGTGCAGGAGTTCCGGCTAGATTATCACAATGGTCTCTTCTGGGTTTAAAGCCTAAGAGTATAGGAATGGAGAATAGGCACAGCAATGTTATTTTTAATTTAATGTAAGTTACCAACTACATCCTATAGAGGCAGTTTACTGTGTTTTATTATTTGTTTTTTGTTTTCCCTGATGAAATTTAATTACTGGTTTGGGTCAGATGGATTATGTCAAACTATCTCATACATGCCCATGTAAAACCCTCTTCTGTCCCCTTCCTTTCTTGTGTAGTTTCCTGATGGTGAATGGTAAGTGGTAAGTGGGACACAGGGATTTGTTACATGGACATGTAGCCACAGATCAGAGATCTTAGGACAATGGTGCTGCTACAGTACTATTTGCCCTGCCATATTTTTTACCCACTTGGGCAAAAGATCTTGTTACCTCTACTGGGGATGTTTCTTTTATCTCCCCAGTTTTCTGTTCCCCACAAAACAAACAGCTTTGACCTTTGTACATTTCACTGTCTCTTTAAGAAAAGCTCTGTTTTTACTGATTTTAACCTGCTTTAGTGAAACAGCTGTGTAGCCAAACAAACTTTCCATATACCACTCACAAGCCAGGCGTGTATTTAGAAGTATATTTTCTACTTAGAGTCATTTGGGATTCTTTGTAAACTTTATTTATAACTAGAATAGAAGGCCAGATTCTGAGCTCTGTTACCTGAATGGAAATCTGAAGCCACTGAATTTACATCAGTGTAACTGCAAACCTTATCACCCAGTGTCTTAATCGTATTTCAGCTGTCACAGATGTCTCTGTGCAATTGGTACTGTGGCCTTAATAGGAAATTGCCAGCACCCTGTAGTTGTGAGCTATATAGGTGAGTAAATCAGAAGGTTCTGGAAGAACAGTCAGCTGAGACCAGTGAGTACCGGGACTTCTTGGTACTGATGAGGGAGACTTAACTAGCTTGTGATGTTACACCTTCATGGAGAAAAGATCTGGAGAGCTCATTGCCAGGTTTCTTCAGGGCTTGGGTGAGCACCAAGACTTTCTTCCCTTCCTTTGTTAACCTGTCACGGCCAACTAGATCAAAGGGCTATGGGCTCAAGGCAGTACTGGGATTCCAAAATAAGATAACCTTGTTCTGATACACATCCACAGGCATAGTAGGCCACAGATATCATAGAACCACAGAATTGCAGTTACACATAAAAGGCATGCTGTTTATATTAATCCCTTGTATTCATTCTATATATTAACTGTCCGTAAAGCATAATACAATAGCATTGTAATATGCTCTAAGCTAGGGCCCAAGGACTATGAGGGGAGGAAAAAAGTGTAACGCAGACATGGGTGATAAAAACTAGAGCTGGAAGGAAACTACAAACACAAGTTTCATGAACATTCATTCTGATTCTGAATGACTGTTTGTTTTGAGCATATATGTGCCCTACATTAATTGCTATTAATGAACATGTGTATGTATAACTTTTTGTTCATATGCTGGGGAGCGGCTAATTAATAACATTCACTCATCCAATCAGAGAGCAGGAATGGTACCCTGAGATCTGGACCAACTGTCACATCCCTCAAATAAGAAATGCCAAATAGCTTAGGCAAAAGTTTGTGAATAACTTATAAATAAATATAGTTATTCTAATATAAATATATTTTGATACATTATTCAATACTCGTACATAACAAATATATTTGTGGAAATCTATACGGATTGGCCAAAAATTCACAAAGGGCTAATGTCATCTGATAATATAGTCATATCTAATCATTTGACTGGTTCTAATAAGTACTATCATTCTTCTAGGTCACTTTCAAGGTGTGAAAATATGAATTAGATGACCCCATCAACAACATATATTGCTCTAAAACAACCAATAACATTTGTTATGTGTTTAAATGTACCAAAACACCTTAGTAACAAAAAATGCCACAGAATTCCAATGATGCTGTGTGGTATCGTTTCTCAGGGGATAACTGTTCTGGATGAGGGGCATGAGAATGAAAGTGAGGGTATATAAACTGAAAGTAGGAGAGAGAATGAAGAGAGGTATTGTGGATCTAGGCTTTAAAGCAAATTCCTATCCCACAGCAGGTCTTGTTGGCTCTATGAGCTATTGCTGCCATCCTAATGTTTTATAAAGCAGGCTAACCCTGAATGGATTCTGTATGCCAGAGAGCACATATTCTGTGTTTGGGGCTATCAAAAGCTATTTTTAAAAAATTGATAGAAAATATTTATTTGACAATCATCCTACCATTCAAGTTGGGCCTCAATCATAAAGAAAATGATACAAAAAAATAAGGTCAGGGGTTTTAAAGTGTATTCTGTTTAAAATCTGTCTTCCAGACTAACCCAAAACAGAGGAAGTTCTGCTCCAGGATGAGGAAAACTGCTACTTGTCATATCATAAACACAAGTATTTCATATTTTCCAGCAGTTACTAAGCATATTTAAGATAGTCATGAGCTGTTTTGGCAGATACTTATTGATGCATTTTAAGCCTTTTGTTAGCTATAGTCTTTAGTCATTTTAGTACATTGAGAACTAATCTTCACGTCTCTCAGTCCCATTTTGCATTACAAATCATTTGTAGTTTTATAACTGTCATTTCCAAGGACATCTAGAAAAGATGGATTTATGAAAGGTTACCGTGCATTCTAAGAAGGCCAGGAATTAGCATGACTTTGTAAAGGTTCTTGTAAATTGAGCAGCAGCCATCACTGGCAATAAGCTGTTTTCTGCTCTAGTCAAGTATCTTTATTTAAATATTAAGGGAGAGATATGACCTTTGACCTCAAAGATCACTATGATACAGCAATAGCACAATCTATTAGCTGTCAATGAAGTATTATGGCCCGGGCTCTCTCAAGACACCTATTTGTGGACAGTGTTATAATAACCCTTCCATTAGGCATCCCCAAGGCAAATAACCTTGGCTTTAACAGAGTCAGTTTAAAATTCCTTGGAGTAACATTAAGAGAATATCTGGTTTGTGTCAGTTTAGGATCAACTGCCAGCATTAGTCCCATTCTGTAAACTGTAAGTAGCTGCAGTTTTATTAGAATTATTTCATATAAGACCACAGCTAAATATGAAATCCAAATAATGTAAAAACTCATATTGCTTTCTACTTCCTTCGCAGAATATATATCTATAGATTAATGGACACTTGACAGGTCTGAACATTTTAAAACACAGCTCATTTTCTACTGTATACCTTTCATTTCATTTGTTGATAGAAAATACACAATGTAACCAGAATTAAGTTCCACAAAAAAATAATTTGCTAAATAAAATCCTAGGGCAATATATAGTAAATGTGATAAAAGGCAGTATAGATAACATTCCCATGAGCTGGCAGGTTATCCTATATAAATAGTGAGGTGCGTCTACAATAAGGTTAGTATAAGAACTGTATAAAAATCCTATAAATTTTCAAGTGCTGTGTCTCATTTGTCTGTAACATTTTCTGTTTTTTAGATACCAATATGACCAAGACCAAAAGTTTAGGTCCAGATCCAATTTTTTTCTAAAGTTGTGGGATGTTGAGAACAAGCCTTTGATTTTTTTCAGATAAGTAAATCTGCACAGACAATACCAATCGCACAGATTTTGAAACTACAATAGGTTCCCTAGATCCATAAAATAAGTTGCAATTGTTTTTTCTCCTTTTGCAAGAGCAAAGCTCAAGTCAAAAGTCATTTTCCCTCAGCGGTAACAATCAAGGTCAAACTCCATTAAAATGCTTTGAAAAATCATAGCTCCCACTGTCAACTACTAAAGATCCTATTAACATTTCAAATATTTTGGCCAGTATAGAGAGTTTAGTGTCTCTTCTGAATCCCACTTTGATGCCTTAATACACATGACTTTCATCATTGAAATATAGCAAACAATCAAATGCACTAACTGTCAGGAAATTATCACAAGATAAAATTAAACATGGTTATTGAGGAGTTCTGGTGGCTTTGCAAGTGCAATTTGTGACACACAATCCTACACATTATTTCCTAATGCTTTTAATAATTGAATGCTAGCCATCCCTTATGCAGGAGAAAATCAGCCATGGGATACAAAACTACATGAGTTTCCCCTCAGAGTTTCTGCACCTCCACACTGCCTCCCAGTCTCTCAAGCAGAACCCTCACTGCAGAATGGCTTTGATGGAGCCAACATGCCAAGGCATCCCCTTCCAGCTACTGCCCCCAGGACTGCCCCAATGGAGGGTTTACACACTGCAGAGGAAGAAAGCACCTGAATTAATGCTAACACAGTCAGCACTAACTTGGGGAATTTTCTCTGCAGAGTTGCGAAGAGTCCATTGCCCACCTCCTCACCATCTGCAGCTCTTGAACTTCTTAGAGGGGGTTCCAGGTGACAGGTGACAAGATGAAGTGCTGCCAACCCTTCTGTGATCCACCCCAACTGGATTCACTAGGATTTCCCCCTGCACCCACAAAACCAGAAGAAACAAATTCAGTTTGTTTCAGTAAGACATATTCAAAACAACTGGCATATAAATCTGAATTACATTATAACAGCATCTCATCTGTTGTCAGGATCCTCCGTCATACTATGATCCCTGCAGGATGCCTAGCATACAGGCGCCATGAAATCCTGGTGCAAGCATTTTGTAGGGCCACCATAAGGGTCCTTCTGCTGACCCCCGCTAGCCCCAGCACAGGGGCCACATCAGTGACAGCAGGCCGCAGGCCTGTACCCCATTTAGGGATGCTGGGCAGGAACTCCCCCAGAGGCAGCCAGATATTACTTAGGGTATGTCTGCATTTCACTCTACACGCTCTTGCCAATGGTGTATTTGAGCTATATGCCACAGTGAAACACAGGCTATGTCCACACTGTAGTGTGTAGCTACACGCAGCAGTGAAAGGCTCTGGCAGCAGGGAGGTAGCAGGGAAAGTCTCTGGTAGTGGAATGCTAAAAATAGCAGTGTAGACAGGGGGAGGCATTGCTTGGGCATTTATTGAGTTGTGTACGGCATATACCCTAAGGTTCTGGCGTGTCTTTACTCACCTAAACACTGCCTCACAATCATAACTGCTATTTGTACCTGTGCCACCGGGCCATGCAGTGTGTGTTCTCTACACACAACTATAAGGAGTGTAGATATACCCTTAACACAGCCCCCTATTTTAGCCGCTGGAGCAGCTAGAGTTAGGAGGGTACAGTTAGCACAGTCTCTCCCCCAGAGTTACATAATCCTTGCAAGCTTATTTGGAAAACAAAATGTGCTTCAGAAGCAAATAACTAAGTTGTGTATTATATTTATTTTTTTCAAGCTTACAGTTGTCTTATACCCTATCATGTGCGGTAACTTGCATCCTCCATAAAGGACACTTGACTTTTGGCTCATTCTGCCTTTAATGCTGCTCTTACAATCATATTGGATACAACCCATTTTGTTTCATAGGGCAATACATGGCAGAATATAGGATGTAATTTAAGGGGTTCTATTGATATCATAAATTACAAGAGGTCTGCTGAAGCAGTTTATGAATGGTAGTAAAAACCTGAAACTCAGTTATATCATTAGAATCATGTACCACATACACATATTATTATTTATAATACAGACCTAGGGTCCCAATAGGTTACAGATGGGGAAGATGCCATAGGACTTGGTGCTAAAAGCTGCTAAAACTTCCTCATCCCCCTTGCTTGCAGATATGCTCAGTAATGGAATAGGAAAACAATGCTTACAAATTTTCTGCCATAAAGGAGGAAAAAATTATTGGACTCTGAGCACAGGAAAATATGCCTGACATGTTTATTTAGGGCTAGATCCTTATACTCTTATACATTTTGAAGAGCACCTTCTTCCACATATAGACCCATATGAGGACAAAGAGGCTATTAAGTGTGAATAAAGGAGGCAGAATCTGGCACTTAGATTTCAAAATACAGCCATGAAAAGAACATCTGTCCCAAACTATAGGGCCTGACCAGAGAATTTAAAGTACAATCAGAGAAAAAAATAACAAACCTGTTGCTTTTTTCTTTACAAAAACAACTCATCTACAAACCCCAACTTCTTTGCCCACAGTTCTCACCAAACTCTAGCTCTCCGCCCCCCCCCCCCCGAAAAAAATAGCTCACATCCCCTATTCAGACCCCCAAACACCTGCACAAATAAATGGGCTTTACGGAGGCAAAAGCCCAAGGGCAAAAGCATTTTGCATTCTGCAAAAGAATTTTGCTGCAAAATGTACTAGTTTGTTTGTATACTACATCTACAGAAATGTGAAACAAGGCAGTTAGCTGCACAGAAAAGCTTATTTTTACTGGCCTGTGGAGGTAACAGACAGAAGCCAATTGCCTGCGGTGGTTAACATGACAACTTCTCTCCAGTCTATCTTTCCCTGCTCTTCCACTTTTGTTACCCTTCCAAGTGTCTGAGTGCGGTATATTCAATTATGTGCATGTCAACCATCTTGTTAATTTTACAAGGGCCAAATTCTCCTCTCCTTTACAACTTAGTTAATCTCAATAGAGTCAATATACATACTGCTAAGGATGAGATAATTGCTTTGCGTAAAATAAGAACTGACCCTACGTCTTGTTGAATTGAGAATAAGGTGGAATGGTTTTTAACACAATACATTTTTCATTTTCACATTCTTCTGCTCTACCTGTTGAATCTGAAAACTTGACTTTGCAAAACCTTACT
This sequence comes from Dermochelys coriacea, assembly GCF_009764565.3. Lineage (NCBI taxonomy): Eukaryota > Metazoa > Chordata > Testudines > Dermochelyidae > Dermochelys > Dermochelys coriacea. Next base: position 305,665,813 of record NC_050068.2, read on the forward strand.
ACAAGAGAATGCCCCATGAAGTCAATAGGGCTGCTCCCATAATCAAGGAATATGAGTGAGAGTAAATTTGAAACATCACTTATTCAATGGCATCTAAGATGTCTGGAGCTAACATAGTGGTGTCGTGGTCCATGACTGGAGCTCCTAAGCACTATGGTAATACAAATAAATAATAATAATAATAATAATGCAGTGGGTTTTTCAGAGGGCTAAGGGAGTGAGGTAGCCAGTTCCCATTGGATCCCAATGAAATTTGGGTACCTTTAGGGTCCTTGGAAAATCCCAGCTTTAAAGTGAGTATACATATATATTTTTAAATTACTATGACATTTCATAAAAATGAGGGTCAGGGTGAGTAAATATCCCATCTTGATCTTTTAAAAATATTAATTATTATTTATATAGTGGCATTAATTTACCTTAAGTGTCTCCTGCTAACCCTCTCTGCCAAGCCCAGCTGGTGCAGCAACAGTCCTCAAACAGCTGCAGGTGAGGGGAAGTGGGAAAAAGTGCATCTTTACTCCGTCCATCTGAGAACAGCTTTCCCCTGGAAAGGAACAGCCCATACTCACCCAATGGAAGGGAGAGAGACAGGTTGAGGGGTGCAGAGAGAGGGGTGTCTGGGATCAAATGCACCTTCCTCCTCCAGGAATGTGGTCCTGTTTGAAAAGGGTAAGAGGAGAGACAGCTGTAGGGGTCTGGGAATAAGTACTTGTAACCACACCCTATGGAAGCTGAGGAAGTCCTGACAGTAGAAGGAAATAAGCCCCCGTCTCACTCTTTCAAAAAAAATGAAAATAAAGAGAATGTGGGATTGTGGATCCATTTTGGGAACCTGGTTACCGAGTCCAGCCATGAGCTCTCAACTCCCTGTTGTACCTAACTTTGTCCCTGGAAAAATCATGGAGCAGGTCCACAAGGAATCAATTTTGAAGCACTTTGAGGAGAGGAAAGTGATCAGGAACACTCAGAATGGATTCACCAAGGGCAAGTCATGCCTGACTAACTGAATTGCCTTCTATGGTGAGATAACTGGTTCTGTGGATGAGGGGAAAGCAGTGGACATGTTATTCCTTAACTTTAGCAAAGCTTTTGATACGGTCTCCCACAGTATTCTTGCCAGCAAGTTAAAGAAGTTTCGGCTGGATGAATGGACTATAAGGTGGATAGAAAGCTGGCTAGATCATCGGGTAGTGATCAACGGCTCCATGTCTAGTTGGCAGCCGGTATCAAGCAGAGTGCCCCAAGGGTTGGTCCTGGGGCCAGTTTTGTTCAATATCTTCATTAATGATCTGGAAGATGGCGTGGACTGCACCCTCAGCAAGTTTGCAGATGACACTAAACTGGGAGGAGAGGTAGATAGGCTGGAGGATAGGGATAGGATACAGAGGGCCCTAGACAAATTAGAGGATTGGGCCAAAAGAAATGTGATGAGGTTCAAGAAGGACAAGTGCAGAGTTCTGCACTTAGGACAGAAGAATCCCATGCACTGGTACAGACTAGAGACTGAGTGGCCAGGCAGCAGTTCTGCAGAAAAGGACCTAGGGGTTACAGTGGACGAGAAGCTGGATATGATCAACAGTGTGCCCTTGTTGCCAAGAAGGCTAGTGGCATTTTGGGCTGTATAAGTAGGGGCATTGCTAGTAGATCGAGGGACATGATCACTCCCCTCTATTCAGCATTGGTGAGGCCTCATCTGGAGTACCGTGTCCAGTTTTGGGCCCCACACTACGAGAAGGATGTGGAAAAATTGGAAAAAATCCAGCAGAATGCAACAAAAATGATTAGGGGACTGGAGTACATGATTTATGAGGAGAGGCTGAGGGAACTGGGATTATTTAGTCTGCGGAAGAGAAGAATGAGGGGGGATTTGATAGATGCTTTCAACTACCTTAAAGAGGGTTCCAAAGAGGATGGATCTAGACTGTTCTCAGTGGTATCAGATGACAGAGCAAGGAGTAATGGTCTCAAGTTGCAATGGTCTCAAGTTGTAGTGGGGGAGGTTTAGGTTGCATATTAAGAAAACCTTTTTCACTAGGAGGGTGGTGAAGTACAGGAATGGGTTACCTAGGGAGGTGGTGGAATCTCCTTCCTTAGAGGTTTTTAAGGCCGGGCTTGACAAAGCCCTGGCTGGGATGATTTAGTTGAGGATTGGTCCTGCTTTGAGCAGGGGGTTGGACTAGATGACCTCCTGAAGTCCCTTCCAACCCTGATATTCTATGACTCTTTGATCAAGAGCTGCCATGGCCCCTCAGTGCCTGTTTCCTAGCAGCCCTTTCAGTTGCCACTCTTCCCGCCTCTCCCCTCCTTGGCACCTTTAAAGGTGCAGCAGATCCCAATTTGGCAGTTGAAGGAACAAAAATGCACCTTCTTCCACACTCCTTGCTCTCCGATGTTTTGGGCTTTGTCTTCAATGATGCCAAGGTTTTGTGTTTGTTTTTTACCCTGAGTTAACAAACCACGATAGTTATCGCACTGTAAAATCCTAAGCGTAACCAAGGCTTACTGTGAGGAAGCGAGGTGAGGTTTGCACTATACTCCACAGCAATTGTTGGCTGCGCTTAGCTTACCTCACAGCAAAACTAAGTGCCTTGTCTCTACTATGATTTTAAATTGGGATAGCTAACATGTTAATTACCCCACACAGCTTTTTTGTCAACTCATTTGAATGGTGTTGCTGCAGTGTTTTCTGGCACCTGCTGCTGTCCCAGTTTACCACAGCCCTTCAGTGATGTAGGAATCTACCTAGGTGGGGCTTCTATCCACAGTCAGGAGGAAAAAGGCAAGACCATAAAAACGGCCATACAGGGGCAGACCAATGGTCCACCCAGCCCAGTATCCTGTCTTCTGACAATGGCCAATGCCAGGTGCTTCAGAGGGAATGAACAGAACAGGTAAACATCAAATGATCCATCCGCTGTTGCCTGTCAGAGTACATCTACACTGCAATGTAAGCCCAGGGTTAGTAGAACTCAAGTTAATAGACCCTGGATTTGTTAATGTAGAGCCTGAGCATCTACACTCATTTGTAACCCCAGGTTAGGAATTGTTGAAACCTGGCTCCCAACTTGGGGCTCCAGCATCTACAGTTCATTATATGTGCCCGAGTCCAATCACCCATATCCACTTCTTAGTGCCCTTTCAAAATGTGGCCGCTCTAGGCCTTTGTTCGTTGTACAGTGTGGATAAACTTGACTGTCCACCAAACCTGACTGTGCAGAGGACAAAAAGTCAGCCCATGGGATTGTAGGATACTTTTGACGGACTCCCAGAGCACGAGGCCAGTGGGGCTGCATCTACACCGCAAAGCAATAGAGCTTGAACCCCTGACCCTGAGCCCTCGGTTAGCATGATTTGTATGTAGAAGGAAGGGGGAGATGGCTTGAGCCTGAGTTTGAACACTGTTATTACACTGGAGTGTAGACATACCCTCAGGAGCCACAACAGGTGTGTCAATTAAAACCTGTGGCTAGCCCACGTCAGTGGGCTCAGGCTGCGGGGCTGTAGATGTCCGGGCTCTGGGACCCTCGCCATGAGGGGATCCCACAGCCTAGGGTTCAGCCCAAGCCCAGACATCTACACTGCAATTTTATAGTTCTGTAGCCCAAGCCAAGTGTGCCCAAGATAGCTGACATGGGCCAGCTCTGTCTGTTTAATTGAAATGTAGACACATTTAATATTTTTTTACATCTAGTGTAACAATAAATAACAGTAAAAAAGACTAATGTTGGCCATTCACTCGCCCTGATGCTTAATTTTATGGTCAATTGTATCGGTGAATTGTACCACACTTTAAAGCACATCTAGCTGATATGGATGACACACTGAACCAAATCATCTGTCAAAAACCTCCTCTACAGTACCTGCCACAATTATGCTTCTTTGGTAGTTCCAATGCACTTTCCATTGGATCTACACTGTCACAAGCAAACAACTTTAGAGATTAAAGTGAATACATAGTTGTAAACAAAATGACGTCTGAATGATAGATAGGTAAACACCGTATAACAGTTCAGCCTATGCAATGAATGGAAATGATAGTTTCATTCAGAAGAAGCATGACATTCTTATATTAAAACACAGAGCTGAAGAAAAGGTGGCATTAAAAGCCACTTTCTTCAATGGGCAGTTTATTGGCGTGCGTCCCGCAGTCTACCTGATTCCACCAGACACTGCCAGTCTCCTCCACTGCTCCTTCACTGGGACTCATTACACTTTTTGCTACAGAATAGGACTGGTGGAAACATATCAATCAATTTCAGTGAAAAATTGGAAAGAAAATTAACATTTTTCATTTGGTTGAAATTTTGTGGCAATTTTCAGTGAACATTTTTTAAATGAAATGAAAATTTTGTTTTGTTTAGTTTTGAAAGTAAGAGAAATTTTTCATAACCATTGAAAATAACTAATTAATTCTTAAGATTTGGGACATTTTTCCCTCTCCTACAAACATAGAGTTACTCATCACATTGACAAGCATAGGAGTCTGCAACGTTAACTATAGTATTGTTTTCAGCAATCTGCCTTTTCCTAACATAGCCTCTTATTCCATTATAATGCTTGAATGTTTCACAGGCAATGTTTCCAATCCACTATTCCTAGCTCATGAAACTTTTTAACGAAATGTTAGCATTTGCAGACACCAGATGTTTTGACATAAGGAGAAGCAATATGTAAATTTTAATCCATGCTAGGAACAATAGCCTGCAGGCACCTTTTTCTTATTACATGAATCATATACTTAACCACAATGTGGTGGATTATATCAAAATCATCATCATCCGAAGTATAGTACACTTGTCTTGTGGTTGCCAATTAATGAAACTGATATATATTTAACTTGATGGGTATCAGTGATTTAACCAATAAGCTTTAGCATGCTTCACTACTGTACCTCCCCTGCTATAATTAGATTTTTGGCCCTGCAACTGATTAGTATCAAAACTTCTGGGTTTTCCTTTAATCTCCCATCGGTTGTCAATACAAGTGATGCTTACATCAAACCTGATTGGGTATCATTTGCTAACATCACCATTTTTAATCAAGCAGTCTAACACGGTGTCTTTCCTAATCTTTTTAATAACTTCTGATTGGATTTCCTGATGTTATTTATTTAATCATTAAGAGCTTGATTCTGCAAGATGCTGAGCACCTCCATAAAATGGAATTGAGAGCTCTTAGCACTGCACAGAGAATCTTTTATAATCAGATCTGTGTATAATGTATGCACAAGCAAAGTTTCCTTCCTTTTGGCTAATCACAGAACTTTAGTATGCAAGTAATAATTAGCATATTCAGTTTTTAACGTTAATTAGGGAAATCTTAATGAACGGACTAATGGAATAATAATAATAAAGATGACAATACTATCTTCATTTTAAATAAAATGTTTATCTAGTGCTGTGTAAAACAATAAAAATCCTTATTTTCAAAGAAATAAACATAAATGCTACCAAAACAGGGCTGAAATATATATTCCTATTTAACAATATTTGTATTATTCATGTACATAAATGCCAGCTATATTCTTGAGATGGCACTTCTGATATTAGTAATTCAAAATGTTCAATCCAAATCGTAACCTAATTCAAAATGTTGTCTAATTATCAGTTTTAAAAATGTTTTACATCTTAAAAACACAATATTCTGTTTACCCTAGGTTGTCTGGGGAACTTCTAGTATAGTAAAAGATTTTTGTAGAGCATCTTTGTGATTTAACAGATACCATCATACCTGCTAGCAATTTTGCAACATTCTGAAAACACTTTCCATAAATCAAAGCCTTAGCCGCAAGAATAAGCAGATGGCAGGAGAACATATTAAAGAATATATCAATTATATTCATTAAAGGAAGGCTTCTGGATCATGATGTATCCTAATGGACTAAATGTTTAGCAGTTGTGAAGTCTAGTAGATATCTCCTCAGATGCTCTTGGCCGATGTTATTATATTGTTTGGTAGTGGGGTTCTTAGTGAGTCTGGACAGTGAGATTTCACAAGGGATATATATATAAAAAAGATGTTTTAATTTTAGTTCTTTAATTGTATTAATATAATAAACAAAGTACCAGGACATATCAAGTGTATTTTTATAAAGATTGCATGTACAGTATGTAATAAAGTATATTCTGTCACATACATTTACTTAGAAAACAAGATACTGTATGGTTAAAAATGAAAAATAGCAATTATTATAAAAATATTCTAGTCTCATGCTAGTAATGTAAATGCCTTTACTGATCTAACAGACTTAACATAATTTTAAATTACAATAATTTTACAGCCTCCATTCATATATACAGCCCTATTAAAGTCAAAAGGTATTATAATAACAATGTTCTTATTAAGATTAAATGACTGAATTATATTTAGTCCTTTACCCGATAAAGCAACTGCAGTTCTGTTTGTTAAAATGTTTGCATGTAGTTTACCTTTTCAAACAGTACCCCCACTCTAGGCAGTGAAATAATTTAGGTCTTGTTTCTTAGTATAGTATCTATATCCATTTCATGAATTAAACAAGTTGATAATATTTCAACTCCCTTTCCTTTTTATATAATTATCAGTTCACTGGTTCATGTATACTGTAAGAATATGATGACCAGCTTTTAATATCTGCTACTGAAAACTGGCAAAAGCTCCTCATTTAACATATGTGTAAAAAATGAAGATAGTGGCAGAGGGTGTTGGAACAATTTGTATAGTGGGGGTGCAGAGAGCCATTGAACAAACCTGTAAACCCTGTATATGATGGAAACCACTTCAAGTCTGAGGGTGCTGCTGCACCCCCAGCACTCCTAGTTCCAGTATTTATGGATAGTGGATATCCTAGAAGAACTATAGAAGTCTTTCTTTCTTAGGGCCTGAGTCATAGACCCACTCCATACCTTTTGTACAAGACTTCAACAAACAAGGCTGTATTAGAAATAATTTGGCCATATTGCTCATGCACCAAAACCTGCAGTCCCGATACATAATTTACTCACTGACATCAATAGGAGTTTTGCTTCAGGATTTGTCCCCGTATTCATCAAATCACTTTCCTCTGCATAAGCATGCAATGAAGAAAGCATTGTGCCCTGGTTTAAAAAGTACTAAGCTTTAGTACCATTTCACTAAAGCCGAGCTGACACAGAGAATTTGTTATTCAAGAAGTTTGGGATAGTGAGACCAACACGTGGACAGTTCTGGCCATCTAGTCTGTTCAGAAGCTTCCTTAACTCAGTAGGGCACGTCTCCATTGCCCTTTTTTGTAAGCATTAAAATGTTTGTATTAATAGATCAAACCAGGAAACTGTAGACTCTGCCACTAAGGAGCCAACTTAATTTTCTTTTTTTCCCAAAGATTCATCCCCTAGCAGATGTGTCAGAGAAGTATTTCCCACTTTATACCATTGATTTCAGGGGTGACACCATATCTTTTATTAAGTTGTAGTAATTCATAAAAACACTAACGATTATTTGAAATGATGAATATCTACTGGAAAAATAATTTGATGGCATTGACACAGCATTATCATCATGTTCATTAACATAAGCATTTTCATGAATGACTACAGCTTGATGAGAGTGTAGTTGTTGTCAATATATTTATTTGCAGAGACAGCAGTTCAGTATCTGGAAATAGAAACACCGCCTGTTAGATTTCTCATGCAGAAAATACTTCTGGTGTTTCATATTGAGGGCATTGTAAGATGACTAGAAATGAACTTTAAAAAAATTCATGAATGCACTGTAATCCTTTTTTAGGACAGCACTTGTAGAAGTGATTAAATTCAGGATCTTCCTTAAAGTCAATATGGTTCCTAGGTATGATCTAAAAATTCAATAGGAAAATCATGTAACACATTCATATTTAATTTCTTTTTCTCCATTATGAGCAAACTCACATTGGTGTATTTGAAACTAATGTAGTAGAAACTACAGTACAAAGACAAATGAAAATACTTGACATTAGTCAACAATTCCCTCCCTTTGGCAGCTGAAATGGGCAATACACATCCTAAATTAAGAATCAGTGCATGAATGTTACTTTGGATATATCCTATTTTGTATTTGACTTTCACTACAAGCTAGTCCACTGGTTCCCAATTTATTTATCATTGTGGGCTACATATGCAGCCCACAATGCGTTACCTGGGCCGCAGGGGCCGGGTGGCAAGATAGCGGCAGCCTGGACCCCGACCCTGGACCTCGGAGCTCACGGGGCCGGGTGACTGCCCCACCCCAGACCCCTGGAGCTTGTGGGACCAGGCAGCAGCCCCAGACTGTTACCCCAGGACCCGGATCCCGCCACATGGGCTGGCCTTTAGCACACAGCTGAGCTGGGCTGGAGCTGAGTGCTAATTGGGCCGCATGTGGCTTGCAGGTTGGAAACTGCTGAGCTAGTCCCTGACAAAGCTGTGAACTCTAGTGAAGTAGGCTCTTCTTCCTGTATTCAATTACCTTTGGTTAATATTCCTTCAATGCTCCCATCCCCATTCCCGCTGTTCTTTAAAAAAAATACTTAACATGTCAGTTGTTGTTATTATTTATTATTTGCATTGTAGTAACAACTAGGGGCCTCAATCAAGGATCAGAGCCCCGTTGTAATAGGCACTCATATAACAAGAAAATGCCCCAAAGCACTTACAGTCTAAATAATTTGATTTATATGAGCTAATAGAACTCCTTGAGTTGACTGAAAAACTCAAATGTTTCCTTTAGACAGATAGAGATTGGTTTTACTACATGTCTGCAATGCTTCCTAGAACCTGAGATGAAATTATACAATTTATAAACCCATGTCTTAAACTCTTAGCAATGCACTGAAGTCAGTCCAAGTGAAATGGAATGAGAAGATAAAATTCTATCAAGAGTACACCAGATAAGGAAACTGTAGCCCTCAAACTGTTTGGATATGCTGTAGCACACTAATCAGATCTGGGCTATGGCCCCTGTACAAACATTTACCTAAGGGAACGATCCATTTAGCAACCTGAATGGATATTCCATGAGATCTCATTTAACTTCTGGGCACAATTTGTTTTTGTTTTTTTTAAAGAAAATGAATCTATCAGGGTAAAGACATCATTCTTGGATAATAAATGTAAAGCATTCACTCAACTAGCAGCCTGCTTGACTCTCCCTTAACTACTCCACTACCCATATCTATAAGATACCTTTTTTAGGCAGGTTCTGGCAGAGCAAAGTGGAACACAACACTTTTACTTTTGAAACATTTTTTGACTTGCACCAAGACCCCCACAATGCTCTTTTGACTCAGTTGTGGAAAGCTCTGAAGAATTCGGGTCAGCTCAATTTCCAGTGTATTACTATTAGATTTAGAATGATTGCACTTAATCTATTCCAAGTATATACATCTCTCTCCAAAATCCCACTATGTACAAAAATCATGTGTCTTCTACCTGCCCTCAAACTGCCAAACCTCTGTGGGGTTATCAATCCACATGTTTTGTGAGTGCCCAGTATTAGCATGTTAGAAAGTAGTGGATCATATCAATAGGTATCAGGAATATCCCTTATGATTCCAAGGTCTGCCTACTTCATTTTTATAGTGAATCTAGAGATGAATTGAAAGTGAAATTCTCTCTGACAAAATGTATATAATGGGAATCCAGTGCATTGCCTTCTATATCCAACTGGCTCAAAGACGTAGGTATCAATTTAGATATAGTCCTTTTAGAAAAACCTTATTATGCCACAACAAGAAACAAGGTACAATTCATGTCTGGAAATAGCTTTCACAAGAAAAACAGTAGAGAGAAGAGTTGGCAACAAAGAACTGGTGTTAGCCATATTAGCACTAATGGCTGTTTTTATTTGTACTAACTGTAACACTGAATATATTCATTGTGTCTTGAACATACCTGCACTCTTAGTATGTTCTGTTGCCTGAACAGAATCTGTCTTGAAGCTGCTTAAACCTTGCATCTGTTTCTGTCTGATTAATTCTTTTAAATCAGTATCATTATGTTAGTTTTTGTTTTTCTTCAGTTACACGAAAGCGTTTGAAAATAAATATAAAATATGGGATACTTTTCTAAATAGGAATAAAACAGGAATTCTAAGGATTCTGAACACAAATTTATGGACTTTGTTGCTTCATTATAAAAAGAAGTAGATGCAGTTCATGAAGCACTGAATTTATGCAGACTTTACTCTGACAAGAGCCCTTTGCTCCCTTTTTTGATGTCTGTAACCTCTCTATTGCAGGAACATCACATTCAAACATTTCCTCATTGTTGTGTTGCAATTGTTGTATATATTGAAATTTCTCCTTTTCATTTAAAAAGAAATTAACAAATATTTCTGACTAAAACATCATTAAATTTGAGAGAAGCGAGTGGTAGATTCAACAGAGTTTTTGCAATGTGGGTCTTCATTTTTCTGGGAACCATTTTAATACTGCTGTGAGAATGTGAGGGCAAATGGCTAAAGCCTTCCCAGTGAACAAGGAATGGTCTGTGCAAATGCTAGCTCTGAACAGATGTAGTCAATTCTGGGCAAAGAGATATGAATTCAGGTCCATCTTTCGTCTTTCTGTGACATATGCACTCACCTACCCATGCAACAGCTTATGTCCACAACAGTTCTCCACCTTCTTTGAACTGAGTACAAACATCACACTTAAATTCATAATACAGTCTCTTAGCACCAACAAAAGATTATAAAAATTAATTATGCCCTTTCTAGTTTTAGAAATCATCTCCATCATCTGTGCTAAAGCTACTTCTTCTGCTGCTCTCTTTTGATGCAGCAGGCGATATTGAAGACAAGAGTGGATCTGTTCCAAATGGCGATATTGTGTCATCCAGTAAGATTTCTTCTAACCTTTGTTCTTCTTTTGAAGCAGCGCTAAAAGACAAATCGGTGAAATGCGAGAGAGGATCAGAAAAGGCTGTGGATCCATCACAAAGGTCAGCATTTGGTCCATGTACCAGAACCAGTTGCTGAGAATAGTTTATGGAATTCTCCTCTGGATATGTCTGTTGCTTGATGTCCTGGGCAGCTACATCCACAGCACTGAGTGAAGACATGAGCGGTAGCCCATGCGCACGAGCCTGTATTTCTAGTTCCTACGGTTTCAAACAAAAAAGATTGAAATAATGATTTTGGAAGGGAACTTTATTTCTTTAGAAGCACTGTAGGTAAGAAATATTCATACATATTGTACATGCTCATGCACAGTAATTCTTAATCCACTTGTGGCAATATGTTTAAAAATACAATATATATATGGCCAATCCATGATAAATAACAATAAACAACATGGGCTGGTTTTCTTTTTAATTCTCAGCTTGTAGTTAAGTGAACGCCCTATGGGAATATAAGAGAGATGACAATCCCCATAATACCATTACCTACAGTACAGAACCACTTCAAGGTGATGGAAAAATGCTGCAGATATTTCTACTTATTAATTATCCACAAAAATTCAAGGCTGCTATCTGGAGAGATAGCAGGTACCTTACCTGATGATACATTTCTTTAAATCTTGCATTTCAAGCTATGGAAACCAGATTCTGATACTTTATATCACATGAGCAGATGATGTGTGACTTAATATAACATGGCACAATGTACCCCAAGGCAATGCAATGCCGTGGAAATTTTACAAAAAGCAAAAGAAAATATGGAGGAGGATTTAGTGTTCAATATTGTTTTAGGGAAACAAATGAATTTTTTTGCTGTAGTAATAATGTAGATATACTACATAAGGCAACATTTCTTCAAAATATTGTATTAGTTCTCTATAAATATGTTACCTTGCATAAAGCCTAATTATCGAAGGATTTTTCTAGAAATCTAAAGAACTTGCATAGCAATAAATCAGACTCATAAAATTATGTAAAATTGTACCATTCCTGAAAAAGGCCAATCCACTTTTAATAAATGGCATTTAGGAGAAAAAAATGATACAGATGAATTAAATTTGATGATGGATAAGTAGTGAGAAATCTTTGTAGTTCATAGTGACATTCTTATACAAACCTGAATTCGAAGTAGAAGTCTTCTGTTAGTCTGCTCTAATTTCTTCTGTCTGTGTTCTAATTCTCTAGCTCTCTGTTGTTCTTTTTGTAGCCACTTGATGTACTCCACTGATGCTTTTAAAATCGTTCCTTTGTTCCAGCGCATATCACTGCAGAATGTAGAGATAACCTTTTCACAATTGTGCATGTCAGCAGAATTCATAAGAACTTACAAAATCTTTTACATTAATATGAAATAATGATTTACATGACTATTATTCACTCTTAGATATTATTGCTTCTGAATGGAAATTTTAATAGAATAGTTAAGAAGCCCTTATATAGTAAAATTAATCCCAGAATGAAAATAAGTGTCAAAAGAAAGTAATAAAGTGACTTTTTGTGGGAGAGCTAAATGCAATATCATGATTCTACCATTACAGTTTTTATATTTTTAGTGAAAATTGCTTTTATTATTAACTCCAAGATTAAAATCTCTGTGCAGTATTTCTGCATTAATGAACTAGGAAATATACATTACTTAGGACTTAAGCCTAAATTTTTAAAGAACATTTCAAATATACTACTCCTTTTACCTGACTTTCTAATGAGGTAGCTTTTATGCTTGTCGGGGAAAAAATTGTCCGGGCTGAATGCTGGTCCTCATCGATGGTGAAGCAGACAAATTATAGTTTAGCAATCACATGGAGTGTAATATGACAAAACTTTCTCATCAAACCCTTTGACCACACTTGAATCAATATATAGCTGGTTAAGCAGCACAAATAAAAATATATCCCAAATACTTCTTCTCCAAGGATCAGACTGACTGTGGCACTGATCAAACAAAGATCTTAAGCACGTGCTTAATTGTAAGCACACAAGTAGTCCCATTAAAGTTAATGTGATTAAAGTTAACATTGCACTCAAGGACTTTGTGGATCTGTGACCTTGAAACAAAATGGGTTTTATGAAGCATGCAGATTTTTGATATAGTTCTAAATCTTATAATATAGGTATGGGTACAGCCTGCATGTCAGATACAGATTGCAAGATTTTAGAAAATCCATGTCACCAATTTCAAAGACAGAATGCCTGTAGAAGTCCACACAGAGGAAAGAACTCATATGGCCCCAGGTCTTGTATATATAATAGCTGATTGTGACAGATATGATCATTTCCTGCAATATTCTGGACAAACCTTATTGAATTAAGTGTTAGGAGCTCATTGTATTAAATATGCAAATTATTACGTATTATTGTGGGATTGTATGTAACATTTCTAGTAGGGAAACATGGCTAATGTAAACCCTGGGAAGTATTATGAGCTTTCAAGGACTATTTGAAACAATGGACCAGACAAGTATGAACTTTTAAAGTTAAGTGGGTCTCCCACAAAATCTCTAGGGGTGGTGTATACTAATATACCTCTGGTTATGTAAGAACTCAGCCTTTTGAAGCATTGCTCCGCTCCTGAGGAGGGACATTTGTCTGCTGATCGCCTGTTACATGAGGACAAGATGATACTGCTAAGAATGACTTCGAGCAGATCACTGAAGGCTACGTGGCTCTGGGAAGAAGGATAAAGGAGTTTCAGATGCAAGTGGTGTTCTCATCCATCCTCCCCGTGGAAGGAAAAGGCCCGGGTAGAGACTGTAGAATTGTGGAAGTCAATGAATGGCTACACAGGTGGTGTCAGAGAGAAGGATTCTTTGACCATGGGATGGTGTTCCAAGAAGGAGGACTATTAGGCAGAGACCGGCTCCACCTAATGAAGAGAGGGAAGAGCATCTTTGCAAGCAGGCTGGCTAATCTAGTGAGGAAGGGCTTTAAACTAGGTTCACCAGGGGAAGGAGTCCAAAGGCCTGAGGTAAGTGGGGAAGTGGGTACCGGGAGGAAGCATGAGCAGGAGAGCGCGAGAGGGGAGGGCTCCTGCCTCATACTGAGAAAGACGGACGATCAGCGAGTTATCTCAAGTGCCTATACACAAATGCAAGAAGTCTGGGAAACAAGCAGGGAGAACTGGAAGTCCTGGCACAGTCAAGGAATTATGATGTGATTGGAATAACAGAAACTTGGTGGGATAACTCACATGACTGGAGTACTGTCATGGATGGATATAAACTGTTCAGGAAGGACAGGCAGGGCAGAAAAGGTGGGGGAGTTGCACTGTATGTATGGGAGCAGTATGACTGCTCAGAGCTCCGGTATGAAATGGCAGAAAAACCTGAGAGTCTCTGGATTAAGTTTAGAAATGTGAGCAACAAAGGAGATGTTGTGGTGGGAGTCTGCTATAGACCACCGACTAGGGGATTGAGATGGACAAGGCTTTCTTCCGGCAACCAATGGAAGTTATTAGATCGCAGGCCCTGGTTCTCATGGGAGACTTCAATCACCCTGATATCTGCTGGGAGAGCAATACAACGGTGCACAGATAATCCAGGAAGTTTTTGGAAAATGTAGGGGACAATTTCCTGGTGCAAGTGCTGGAGGAACCAACTAGGGGCAGAGATCTTCTTGACCTGCTGCTCACAGACCAGGAAGAATTAGTTGGGGAAACAAAAGTGGATGGGAACCTGGAAGGCAGTGACCATGAGAGGGTCGAGTTCAGGATCCTGACACAGGGAAGAAAGGAAAGCAGCAGAATACGGACCCTGGACTTCAGAAAAGCAGACTTTGACTCCCTCAGGGAACTGATGGGCAGGATCCCCTGGGAGAATAACATGAGGGGGAAAGGAGTCCAGGAGAGCTGGCTGTATTTTAAAGAATCCTTATTGAGGTTACAGGAACAAACCATCCCGATGTGTAGAAAGAATAGTAAATGTGGCAGGCGACCAGCTTGACTTAACAGTGAAATCCTTGCTGATCTTAAACACAAAAAAGAAGCTTACAAGAAGTGGAAGATTGCACAAATGACCAAGGAGGAGTATAAAAATATTGCTCAGGCATGCAGGAGTGAAATCAGAAAGGCCAAATCACACTTGGAGTTGCAGCTAGCAAGAGATGTTAAGAGTAACAAGAAGGGTTTCTTCAGGTATGTTAGCAACAAGAAGAAAGTCAAGGAAAGTGTGGGCCCCTTACTGAATGAGGGAGGCAACCTAATGACAGAGGATGTGGAAAAAGCTAATGTACTCAATGCTTTTTTTGCCTCTGTCTTCACGAACAAGGTCAGCTCCCAGACTATGGCACTGGGCAGCACAGCATGGGGAGGAGGTGATCAGCCCTCTATGGAGAAAGAAGTGGTTCGGGACTATTTAGAAAAGCTGGACAAGAACAAGTCCATGGGGCCAGATGTGCTGCATCCAAGAGTGCTAAAGAAGTTGGCGGATGTGATTGCAGAGCCATTGGCCATTATCTTTGAAAACTCATGGTGATCGGGGGAAGTCCTGGACGACTGGAAAAAGGCTAATGTAGTGCCCATCTTTAAAAAAGGGAAGGAGGAGGATCTGGGGAACTTTTTGGACTGTAGGCACCAAAAGAGCACAGAATGAGACTTCTTTTGACTATTTCAGAGACAGCCTTGGAAAACTGTACTCACCCACTAACCCGTGGTGACTAAAATATCATTAATATTTTCTCTATTTTCAAGGAAAAGAGTGAGTGACTAGATCTTGTGCCTGATTTGGTAAATTTTTATGGCAATTTTGCAAAGTGATACTGAAATAAGAATACTTATAGTGTATTCTTCAGAGAAACAATGGGTTTTTGCCAATCCTCCTATCCACATAAGGTCAGCCTATCCTATCAAGGAACCAGAACAATACCATGAGAATTATGTGTCCACTCACAACCAGCTGGCTCAGCTTGAAAATAAAGAATATAATGCCGCAAAATTAGGTGCCAAGATAATTCAATGTTCAACAAATTAGAAATTCTTAAGATAGCATCATCCTCACAGTGGAAAAATAATTCATACAAAACTGTCAAATATTTTTTGCAACAGTTTCACACAAGTGTTGTTATTCAAAAACAGGCAAAAAATTTTGACAAAAATGTTTTTTCAATGTATATTCCTACTAGACATAAGAATAAACCATGTGTTATAGACTATACTTTGAACCCACTAATCAACAACTGGAAATCTTTTTTTAAACAGAATAACGTTAGTAACCTTAATATAATGATCTGAATATTATTTACATTTCCTAATTGTGACGGCTGGACATTTCTACTGATATAATGGTGCTATTTTTATCTCTTTCTTTAAGTTAGATCTTCACTAAGAGTCTAATTGTTACATTCAGATTTACAATGGAAATAGGCAACTGCTACATGGCTCAGAAGCGTTAAGGCACAAATGCTAGACAGGTGACGTTAACTAAATGAGGTGACATTAACAAATTTGAGGGGCTTGCCCACCAGTGTGAACTCTGATGAAAAGCTTGCAGCCCTTCTGATATCACTTTACTAAAGAATTTTGAATCCTTGGTTTTAAGTCTGGAAGTTCTGGACTGAACGACATCAGTCACACTTTCTTAAGTTTGATATCCAATAAGCGTATTGTTCAATACCCGATAGTAAGTACAAAATTCCTCCTAATTGGCATATATATGGTGGGATGTCTTACAAAATAAGAGTATTATAGCTAATCCTTCCAGTGCATGAAAGAGAGACAGAAGTTCCCTCATACACTAGGACTGATGCAGGGAGGGGAAAGGCATGCAACAGCAAAGGATTGGTTGGGGATCAGCTGGTGTATGACAGTGCCATCCATAGGCCCTTTGCTCCATCCATACTTATTTATGTCAGCAACAGAGGAGAGCTGATGAAAGAGCTTCTGTGCTGGCTCTACATCACAGAGGTTCCCCTTCTACTAGTGTGATTTTCCTGGGACAGCTATGCCCACTTTAGCACCACCTTCTGCTGGCAGTGCAGCATAAGGCAGCCACCTCACAGCTTGCATAACAATTACCTGCAGTATGCCTAGCTCTAGTTAGTAATTGGCCCTCACTTCCTTTAGAGCTGAGTTCATCAACATTAAGACAAAAAGTCATGGAATCTGAAAAATATTGTCACTTAAGAAAAAAATAAAATAACATCAGAATAATTTAGCAATTCCCATAACATTTTCCTGTTCTTTAAACTTTGAAATTCTAAGCTGAAATGCAGTTAAAGTTAAGTGAAAAGTGACTGCAAGTGTCATTGTGGAATTCCATGTTTATTGTCTCCCAGTGATTTCTATATCAACCTTGCTCAGTTTGCAGAGAGAATTATGATTTTCTAGCTACCAATGCTGCAAACTCATCTGAGAATCTGCAAAGTCAAGCAGTTGATGTTAGTTGTTATTTATTTTATTTGTAAATAATATTTTAAAACAATATTTAGAAATGGCCACATTTTAAATAATTGGAACCATCAAATTGTGCATATAACTAGCCTGTAGACCTTCAGGGAGTTATTATTTGTTATTCTTGTCCTCTTTCCCCATTCTTTTCTATTCCTTGTCATACTCATGTAATGTCTTAAATTAAGCCCAAGTCTTGCAAATACTTACATATATAACTCAAGACACAAGAGCAGGTCACTTAAGCTCAATAAGCGCTTACAGGACTAAGACCTTAGACTGTAAACTCTTCACAATAAGGACTGTGTCCAGGGCCATCCCTAGACCTAATGGTGCCCCAGGTGAGGAGCATCTTCAGTGCTCCCCTTCCATTTATTAAACTTTTGAATACCTTATTTTTATTGCATATGTAATATGTAGCCCATTTCACAATTTGGATGCACCATATGTATGCATGTTTTCCCTGTCATATAAAATGATAAATTTGCATGTTAGGATCTGTAAATCTGTATTTATTCATGTCATATATAAGCAAATAAAAAACTAGTTTCCTCTAAGCTTATAGAAATTTTTTATAGAATAGATGAAATGTACTAACATCAAGAAATTGAACTATGCACGAACATTGGGTGGACCCAGTATTAAATAGTATTACAGTAGGTGACAGCCTTAGAAGATTAACCCAAGTCCTTTAGTTCAAAAGGTCACTTTTCTTGCCTTTGCCCACACAAACTGAAGCACAGCATCAGAGAGATCCAAATACGGGCCAATGGAATTTTCAGACGATAAAATAGCAAGCAATGTCAATCTCTTGTTGGCCATCATCGATTGAAGATATGTTTTAATGAGCCTGAGCTTTGAAAAGCTGTGCTCATCACTCATGGCTGTGACAGGCAACATGAGCAGAATCCTCAAAGCTATCCACACAGTAGGAAAAGTGTCCTTCAGCTCTGCATCATGAAGGAATTGGAGAACTTGGAGTGGAGAGTGCTTCCCATGTGGCAAAATATAACAAAAGTTGTCTAGTTCGACGTATAGGTCTTTATCTTTGACATACAAACATTCCCTATATGTCAGCATCCAGTGAAGGTCAGTACAATTATTTAAGAGTGTTTTTCTGTCCCCCAGCAGCTTACTAAGGTCATACAAAACCACCCAGGTCTTTTCATGGTGCTTCATTTGTCCGAAGCTTTCTTCGATGGACACTCAAGCAGTGTCAACGAGTGAGCAAAAAAACTCCCTCTTGATTTTTCTTCCTAGCTTCCCATCACCTCATCTCTTCCCTCTTAGCCAAGCTGTCTCTTCTTCGATGAATACGAGTTTCTCTGAAGACAGATTCAACTCCTAAGTTTTCTGCCATTTCTTTGGCAGCAATGATAGAATCTTCAAATCCATTGTCTCTGTAGGCCACAACAAAATCAAGGCAGCTTCTCATCAAAGTAGTAGCAGTCGCAATGTCCATCGACTGAGTTTGTAATACCTTGCTTACAATGTTTACTTAGAACAGGAGATCATGCCAAACCACAACTGAGACCAGACATTTGAAGTCAGTTTCTAGTTTGCCAGGCTATGCATCTTTTGTCAGATTCCGGTCTCAGTTTTACTTGACTGTGTCAATTCCATCAGGGCATCGTAAACCTCAGTCACTTGGTACCTCACTGGCCTTACACTGACAATGCAGCTCTCCCAGTGAGTGTCACTTAGTGGCTTCACATCAGATTTGTAACATTGTCCATGAGGATTTTCCTCCTGATAGTCGATGCTGAAAACAGGACATATATCCTTTGCTGTAATCTGAAGATACTAAATCTAAAGATGATGACACTGCATCTGACACAACCAGGGTGAGGGAATGGCATCCAAAAGGCATGAAGGAAGCTCTTGGATTCAGCGCAAGGGTCCTTGTCTGGACAACCCTGTTTCTTCCCTTCATTTTAGCAGCATTGTTGTAGCCTTGGCTGCAGCAGTCCTGAAGCTTTATTTTACTCTCATTCATAGATTCATAGATATTAAGGTCAGAAGGGACCATTCTGATCATCTAGTCTGACCTCCTGCACAGCGCAGGCCACAGAATCTCACCCACCCACTCCTACGAAAAACCTCACCTATGTCTGAGCTATTGAAGTCCTCAAATCATGGTTTAAAGACTTCAAGGTGCAGAGAATCCTCCAGCAAGTGACCCGTGCCCCATGCTACAGAGAAAGGCGAAAAACCCCCATGGCCTCTTCAGATCTGCCATTCAAAATGTTCATAAACAGTTCTGTTAAGTCTTTTCCAGTAGAGTCATCCACAGACTGGAAACAGATAAAGTGTTCTTTTACTTGGATACAGCCATCCTCATTGTCAACAAAGCTTACTATAAATGACATCTTTTCACTGTGACTAATGTCAGGAGTGCAGTCCATTATTATGGTGTAGTACTTTGCTTTGCTGAGCCGCATCAATATGTTATCAAGCACCTTCCTTGCCATAAGGTCAGTCAATTCATTTTGAATTGTTTTGCTGCAGTAATGGTCCATAGCTTCTTTACAAACTACTTGACGTAGGTGCTCACGCATGACATTGTCGTATTTCCAGGAGCTCTACCAAATTGAGAAAATTACCATTATGTTAACTGAACAACTTACCTGATGAGCCCTGGAAAGCCAAACTATTAGTCACTATTTCACTGTTCAAGTCATAAAACACAAGTACACTTTCACAATTACACAATAAAACAAGATTCCCAATATTGCAGCTGGGATATCACTTCAGTTTGTTCTTATATCTCAGTGATTGACTGGCAACATCCTGCCCCTTATATATCCTCGAGGGCATGGCTGACAACATTCTAGGAGGTTTGAGGAAAATGTAGTTCTCAGAAAGTCTGGAAGGTTCCATGAGATTCTACAAAGATCCAGAAGTTCTAGGAGGTTAGTAAAACATGAATCCACATACGGAATACCTGAAACATTTACTTCCAACATTCTAATTTTCCCTTTTGTTGCTAACAACAAAAACAGCACCCCAAGCCTGGCGTCTCCCAAGCCCAGCACCCCAGACAGTTGCTTGGGTCACCTGCTCCTTAATCTGGCCCTGACTGTCTCTTCCTATCTGTTGTTTCAGAGTAGCAGCCGTGTTAGTCTGTATTCGCAAAAAGAAAAGGAGTACTTGTGGCACCTTAGAGACTAACAAATTTATTAGAGCATAAGCTTTCGTGAGCTACAGCTCACTTCAATGCATCCGATGAAGTGAGCTGTAGCTCACAAAAGCTTATGCTCTAATAAATTTGTTAGTCTCTAAGGTGCCACAAGTACTCCTTTTCTTCTTCCTATCTGTTAGCCCATCACAATGAAACCGCAGTACTGCCCATGGCATCTGTGTGCTACTGTAACAATAATAAAAGGAGTACTTGTCGCACCTTAGAGACTAACAAATTTATTAGAGCATAAGCTTTCGTGAGCTACTAATTTGTTAGTCTCTAAGGTGCCACAAGTACTCCTTTTCTTTTTGCGAATACAGACTAACACGGCTGCTACTCTTTAACCTGTAACAATAATCTTACCCCAGACTATTATATTATGTGTAAGATTAAGATTTTGTCACTTTTATTTTTTAGTAAAAGTTAGCCACAGGTTATGGGCAATAAACAAAAATTCATAGAAGCCCGTGACCTGTCCCTGACTTTTACTAAAAAGAATGGTAACAAAATAGGGCTGATAGGGGGATGAGAACCTGAGCCCTGCTGCTGGAGGGGAGGAGGGGCAGGGGTCCAGACCTGCCACTGCTCCAGCTCACAGCTCTGGGGACAGAAATATTCTTTCCATTTCTTCTTCAGTTTCACTGGAGATACCATGAGAAAGATAGTTATTATTTTGGAACTTCCAGATTCCATCTGGAGCATGGTTTAAACAATCAGAACTGGAACTTGGAAGTGCTGAGACACATGAAAAGGAAAATGGAAAAATACATATATTTAAATGCACTGGTTTTGAATTTTCAGCAAAATATCAGTGTTTGGTTGTGGGTTTTTTCCAGTTTTATTTTTAAATGATTTTACTTGCCTGCTAATAGTTTTGCATTTTGAAAGTACCTATCACTTGGATATCTAAGCCCTTAAAATTAAACTAAAAAGACAAAGTATTTTGTAACTTAATAGAGACAATATTCCCACCTCAAGTTTTCTCCCACTGAAAAAGCAAGTTCAAAACATCTATTCAGTTAAGCAATGTAATCCATGCCCCTAAGCATAAAATTAAACTAAAAAGAAGAAAAGGGATTTCAGTGCAGTCAGGAGTGAGTCCCCCCTGAAGTTCAACTGGATCAAAACAAGTTCAGCAAAGACACAAGAAAATAAAAGTGAGATACAAACACTTCTAAGAAGCAAAATCTGCCTTGTAAATGTAGATCATAGAATCATAGAAATGTAGGGCTGGAAGGGACCTCCAGAGGTGATCCAGTCCAGCCCTCTGCGCTGACTCAGGACCAAGTAAACCTAGATCATGCCCGAAGGTGTTTGTCTAACCAGGGGTGGGCAAACTTTTTGGCCTGAGGGCCACATCAGGGTTGTGAAACTGTATGGAGTGCTGAGTAAGGAAGGCTGTGCCTCCCCAAAGAGCCTAGCCCGTGCCCCCATCCACCCCCTCCCACTTCCCACCTCCTGACTGCCCCCCTCAGAATCCCTGACCCATCCAATCCCCCCTGCTCCTTGTCCCCTGACTACCCCCTCCTGCGACCCCCTACCCCTAACCACCCCCCCAGGACCCCACACCCTATCCAACCCCCCTGCTCCCTGTCTCCTGACTGCCCCACCCCCTATCCATATCCCCGTCCCCTGTCAGGCCCCCCAGGACTCCCATGCCTATCCAACCCCCCCGCTCCCTGTCCCCTGGGACCCCTGCCCCTAACTGCCCCCTCAGGACCCCACCCCCTATCCAACCCCCGCTACTCCCTGTCCCCCCCCGACCTCCTGGGACCCCACCCCATCCAACCCCCCATTTCTTGTCTCCTGATCTCCCCATCCCCTGAACTTTCACCCCATCCAACCCCCCCCCGTCCTCTGACTGCCCTCCGGGGTCTCCTGCCCCTTATCCAATGCCCCCTCTCCCCTTAACCTTACCATGCCGCTCAGAGTGGCAGGACAGGCTTATTTGAAAGCCTGGGAGGTGGGCGGGCACAAGCCGTGCCGCTCGCACGGCGGCGTTACTGCAGGGGAGGGGGGACAGCGGGGTAGGGGCTGGGGGCAAGCCTCCCCAGCTGGGAGCTCAGGGGCAGGGCAGGATGGTCCCGCGGGCTGGATGTGGCCCGCAGGCCATAGTTTGCCCACCCCGGTATAACCTATTCTTAAAAATCTTCAGTGATAAGGATTCCACAACCTGCTTTGGAAGCCTATTCCAGTGCTTAGCTATCCTTATAGTTCAAAAATTTTCCTAATGTCTAACCTAAATGTCCCTTGCTGCAGATTAAACCCATTACTTCTTGTCCTACCTTCAGTGGACATAAAGAACAATTGATCATAGTCCTCTTAATAACAGCCCTTAACATAGTTGAAGACTGGCCTCCCTCAGTCTTCTTTTCTCAAAACTAAAATATACCCAGTTTTTTTAATCTTTCCTCAGAGGTCAGGTTTGCTAAACCTTTCATCATTTTTGTTGTTGTCCTTTGGACTCTCTCCAATTTGTCCACATCTTTACTAAAGCATGGTGCCCAGAACTGACACAGTACTCCAACTGAAACCTCACCAGCGCTGATTAGAGTGGGACAATTACCTTCCATGTCTTACATATGACATGGCTGTTAATACACCCCAGAATATTAGCCTTTTTTGCAACTGTATCACACTGTTGGCTCATCTTCAATTTGTGATCCTCTGTAACCCCACAGATCCTTTTCAACAGTACTACCACCGAGCCTGTTATTCCCAATTCTGTAGCTATGCCCCTGATTTTTTCCTTTCTAAGTGTAGTATTTTGCACTTGTCTTTACTGAATTTCATCCTGTTGATTTCAGACCAGTTCTCCAATTTGTCAAGGTCATTTTGAATTCTAAACCTGTCCTCCAAAATTCTAGCAATCCCACCCAGCTTGGTGTCATCCACAAATGTTATATGTATACAATCCATTCTGTTATGCAAGACATTAATGAAAACATTGACTTGTACCAGACCCAGGACAGACCCCTGTAGGACCCCACTAGACTTGCCCTCCTCATAAGAGGCTTCCAGATAGCCTCTGTAGATGTCCTTTTTGATCCTGATTTTGAATGTGATCTTCTCAAAGGAAGCCATCCAGGATAGGCATGCTAATCACTCTGCCTCAGTTGTAGTAGCATTGTTCTTCCAATGCTAAGGATGATTTGCTCCACGGTTATTAGTCCAACTACCATCCAAGCTTTTCCCCTTGCAACCAAGTTTCCAGTGTCAGAAACATCTTTTAAAATCAATAAATATGGTGACAATATTGAATTTGAAGCAAGTTACAGAGTGATAGTATAAGGCAGGGTGTTTTAAAGAAAGAAGGCTGACTGGGAGAAGAGGAAGGTGGATGGTAGCAGAACAAGAGCCTCAATAGAGGGTGTAGGGAGTTGGCAATGTACCGTGCCAGGAAGAAGTAATTGATAGATGTGATGGGCCCCAGGTACAAGCGCATTTATGATTATAAATAAAGGGAAGATCATAGACATTAATTCTTTGAAGCATTTTAACCTGACAGACATTAGTAAAGTTAGATTATGGGCTATATTTATATACATAATCTATTATATTTGCTACATTTTCAAAAGTGATCTTGGGTGCCTCAATTTTGGGATGCTCAACTAAGTTGAGACACTTTAAAGGGACCTGATTTTCAGAAAGTACTGAGCACATGAATATCAGGCCCCTTCAAAGTGCCTCAACTTGGGAACTTAAAAATGGAGGCACCCAAATTCATTGGTCACTTTGTGACTGTCACATCATCTAACCAGTCAAGTACTGAAAGAAACAAAAATGTGACATGTTCATTATTTTTTCCCAAAAAACTGTAAGGCAACATCACCAAAATGTTGCATACTCTGCATACTGGTGCATACTCTTTAGGCTTCACTGATTGACATGAGTTTAAATCCATCATGTGCTTGTGGAAGAACGAAAACAGATTTAAGGCCAGTTTATGTGTTTTAACAGGAGATCACTATAATGTATGAAATATCAAAACAAGACCTGAATCCAAACCGAAATATTCAACCCAAACACCCCTACATATCTGAGTGAAAATGTTGATTCATATCTGGAATTTGCAGCTCTCGCCCATTTCTAATCACAGTTCAAGACTTGCTTCCATTAGCACTTCATAGCTGCAAACCAACAGTGCCATCCACTGTTTCTCAGAGTAATCTTTCCTCACAATTCTTTACTTAAATGGTCTAAAGTACTGTCCGAAAAAACACTAACATTAAAACCAATGTTACCAATATCTCTCTACAGGACATCTGATGTGAACAAAATCTTATTTGGGGGCTTAGGGTAGTCTTACTTTAACTCAATTGGTACACTCATCATTATATTAGTAACAACAACAACAACATGCCCATTTTACCCATTTTGGGTTGATGCCAGAGAACAAGCTGAGCTTTTGAAAATGTCATTCCCTAGAAAGGGCTCTGACTGTGTTAACTTTCTCACTGGCGATTTTGCTCAGAGTGGCTTGTCATGCCACGCTTATACTTATGTAAGTCTCACACAGCTTTATATTATTATAAAAATCCTTAATTTAATAAAAAAAACTTCTTAGCCCTGAGGAAAAAAGGCTGAAGTGTCAACAGAAAATTTTATTCTGAGCATCACAAAGCAGCCACTGACGAACAAATGAAACCCACAATATTTGTATAACCAATTATATCCAAAAAGAAAAGGAGTACTTGTGGCACTTTAGAGACTAACAAATTTATTTGAGCATAAGCTTTCGTGAGCTACAGCTCACTTCATCGGATGCATTCAGTGGAAAATACAGTGGGGAGATTTATATACACAGAGAACGTGAAACAATGGGTGTTACCATACACACTGTAACGAGAGTGATCAGGTAAGGTGTATGTAAGGTGTATGGTATGTATGTAAGGTGTATGGTAACACCCATTGTTTCATGTTCTCTGTGTATATAAATCTCCCCACTGTATTTTCCACTGAATGCATCCGATGAAGTGAGCTGTAGTTCATGAAAGCTTATGCTCAAATACAGACTATACGGTTGCTACTCTGAAACCTGTAATTATATCCAAGTTACAATCATACTGGTGCATACTCTTTAGGCTTCACTGAGTGACATGAACAATCCAAAGCTAAAAGTCTAGGCTTTAAATAACTTACTGAATTGTTCTTGCTCATCCTGCAATAGGCTTTACTATGGTGTGTCTTCCCCCGCTCCCATTTTGTTTACTGCAGAGCTTTGAAAGTTTGCTAGCACCAGAGAAAGCCGGCAAATTGAAGGTCATTGACTCTCTGTTTTCTATGTTAAAAGAGTTAAAGCCAACTCTTTTAATAGGGCACGCTGATTGCAAAGACTTTCCAAAAGCTAATCTTTAGATACTATCTGTTAAACAGAATTGTTGACAACACAAACTATTTTCTTACAATAAATTAAAAAGGATGATGAAAATATAAACATTAAGAGAATGCAGTAGGGTTTAGCAGCATAAAATTTGAGTTATCGCACATTTATTTATACATTGGTATAAAAATTATAGCCATTTTTGTATCAATTCAAAGTACCTGAATTTCCCTTGCCTTTCAGCTTCTTTTTTCAGTGAATGTAGTTTTTATGAAAGGTGCCAAATCAACAGCCTCAGAGATTGAAGTATTCTGTTTATCTAAAGAACAGGTAGCAGCAGTGCACATGCTGCTTCATCCCATTAAAGGGACCATCTCTAGGGATGAGAAGGTAGTTCATTCTCCATTATCATTCTACCCGTGGCCTCTCTGGTGAGACTCCGAACAGGCATAGCAATTATTCCCAGATGTAATGGTGGTTTTTGTGGTGTGGAGACTTCTCTCTGAGGAAATGCAATGATAAGACCACCAACTCTTTTCATTACAGCCATCAGAGGTTAATGATTTTTGCTGACCAGCTGGGCTGGATTTGAACTAGAAGCGAAAGTCTCTGTATCCCATTAACCGTTTTCATGGTTATCTTATTGCTCCTTTCCCTCTTTATTTATACTATAGACATTGTTATAGAAATGACTGTTGAACTCACGGATCATTAGACTTTGGAATAAGGGTGCCAAGCTCCTTGATTCGGTAATTAATATTATACCTTCTTCTTCTTTCAACTGTTAAAAAAAGAACAATTTACTATTGTCATTATGAAACATTCTTTGGAAAAGGCCTAATGAAATATTTTAATTAGTTAAAAACAGGCAGACCAATATAAGGACCAGTGCAATACATTCTGATTTACAATGATAGAATTAATCCTGAAGTTAGCTTAGAAATAATAAATTACCGGGTCAAATTCAAAACCTGTATAGCTCAACATCCCTTTGCCTACTTGCCTCAGGGTCTCAGTAATGTAGGTTTGCTTTGATTTTTAATGTAATTGACTTACCGCGGTGGTCCAGGAGGGAGCAAATTCATATCCCTCCACCTACAGGGGCAGCTCTCCCTGCAGGGCCATTAGTTCAGGGCAGATGGTGTTAAGGTTGCCACCATTTACTATGGCTGGGGTTCCATAGAAGCCCCAATACCAAATGTACTAGGTGCCTGTGATTGTCCCCTCTCCACATCCATTCTTCTGCCTGCAATGGCCATCTCTGGTCTTCACGCTAGCTGGTGCGCTTGCCTCCACTGTGGGCCTACAATCCTAGGAATGAATTGGGCTCATATTGCTAATAAGATCACAATGAGGGTGTGTCTACCCAATGGGCTAATGTAATCTATGGGGGTATGATTTCTAAAGCGCACTGTGTTGCACATTCATTGGTCCATGGACACCGTAGTGGTGAGTACTAAAGTTACCCTAGTGCACTTTAATGTACTATTGTTTCAAATAGCACTACATTAAAGTGCAGTAGCACGGTCTAGGTGGGCCAATTAATGAGCAATACCTTAGTGAGCTTTAGAAAACACTCCCCCATAAAGCACCTTAGCCCACTGTGTAGACAAGCCAATGGTATGGTTCTGGGGATGCATGCCACCTTCTAAGAGATGAAAATGCATCTGGCCACTTAAGCCAAGTATGTGGGTCAAAGCATCAGGCAACTTACACTCCCTCATCGTATTAATTCTTTTGAAACAATAAGAAGACAGACAAAATAGGATGTATAGTCGACTAATTAATAATTTCACCCATGAAAGGACATATTCTCCCTTCTCTGTGTTGCCAATGGAAGTGTGCATTCCTAGGAAAAAACAGTTATATCATCAGCGTGTCCATATTATAAGGACAAGGAAACAGAACATTTGGTGCCAAACTGAACACACAGAATTTATTTTTGAGATAGCTTTATTCAGTGTTTTGTTTAGTTATCAACCACTATACCTTCCATTATGGCACTGGCTAAGATGTGACTGTTGATCTGGTGTAGCACGAAACACGTAACAGGCTTCAATGGTTATTTTTAAAATAAACAAAGTTAAAAGCTATAGGAACCAGTCGAAACTCTTAAAGTTTCATATAGGTTAAAGTTGATTTCTTAGATCCAAACCTATCTCCATGATTTTCGTTCCAGAAATTTATGTGGCCTATTTTTCCAGTTCCTCTTCAGAAGTTCTTGTATTAATTTTGACCAGAACTACAAAATGTGAACTTTAATTATGCCTGGTATCTGAATGCTAGTGTAGTTCAAATCCTCTTCAGACCATCTCTAAAAAATACGATCCTCATAAACGAGCTTACCTTAAAGGGTTATTTTTTAAATCACACCAGCAAAACCTTTATATTTAATGCCTTAATATGTACAAGCAAACAGATAGTCGGGTTAGCCTCCAGAGAGAGTCTGAGCGCTAAAGTGTACACACATGTGAAACATGCCCCATGGCTGAATATTGTAGTCATGACAGATAGCTAGGCTTCAACCCAGCCTCCAATATTGTGTACAATTAAATGCACTCTTCTCCCCCACTGAGATGCCTAATTAACTAATTTGCGTGTGGTGATTATGGTCTAGCAGTCAGAGGGAGCAACCTAAGCAAAGACAAGATTTGGCACCCCAAATGTATGCTTGCTACTCTCTTTCCTCCCTCTCATTAATCCAAACAACTCAGCAACACCTGGAGTTTCCTACCTGTGTCTTTTCCTCCTTCAGAAGGAACTCTTCATTTCTGGCCAATCATCTGAAACAGGCAGTGGCTGCTGCAGGGCTTCAAAAAGGATGCCACAGCCACCATCAGTAAGATTTTCAGGGTGTGTTTGTAACCCAAAAGGCCCCATCCACAAACATCTGGGTGGAAACAAGGATACCTTCTGGAGGGGGGAGGCTACGTGAGCAAAAAGTACTCTACAGCAAGTGAAGAGTAGCATGGGTGGGTGGATGATACTACACTCCCAGTACGCCAGGAAGTATCCTGCTTAACATACGTCAAATGTTATCTGAGCAGATGGAAAGATAAGAACTCCTGAGATCTAATGCTAGTCTGATTCTGACCACAGAATTAGGAAGTCATTGAATAGTTGGGTCTCAGTTTTCTATTCTGTAAAATGGGAAGGGAAAAGCTCAGACTCACGGATGGAACCAGGGCTGGGGAATTTTGAGGAGAGACTGGATGAGGAAAGTGGTCAGTGGAAACATGTGACTCAAAGAACCAGGCAGAGAAAAAGACGGGCTAGTGAAGGAGAAATAGAGCTTAGGAACAGGTTTGCAGAGTTGGAAAATGAAGAAGGGGCTCAGCAGGTACTTGTTGAAGGTGGAAGGGTAAGGAAGAAGAGAAGAGAGGGTAGTCCTATAGAAAAAGGGGAAGAGTCAAGGGAGACTACACCAAATATGAGCCCCAGGAGGAATCATAGAATCATAGAATCATAGAATATCAGGGTTGGAAGGGACCCCAGAAGGTCATCTAGTCCAACCCCCTGCTCAAAGCAGGACCAAGTCCCACTTAAATCATCCTAGCCAGGGCTTTGTCAAGCCTGACCTTAAAAACCTCTAAGGAAGGAGATTCTACCACCTCCCTAGGTAACGCATTCCAGTGTTTCACCACCCTCTTAGTGAAAAAGTTTTTCCTAATATCCAATCTAAACCTCCCCCATTGCAACTTGAGACCATTACTCCTCATTCTGTCATCTGCTACCATTGAGAACAGTCTAGAGCCATCCTCTTTGAAACCCCCTTTCAGGTAGTTGAAAGCAGCTATCAAATCCCCCCTCATTCTTCTCTTCTGCAGACTAAACAATCCCAGCTCCCTCAGCCTCTCCTCATAAGTCATGTGCTCTAGACCCCTAATCATTTTTGTTGCCCTTCGCTGTACTCTTTCCAATTTATCCACATCCTTCTTGTAGTGTGGGGCCCAAAACTGGACACAGTACTCCAGATGAGGCCTCACCAGTGTCGAATAGAGGGGAACGATCACGTCCCTCGATCTGCTCGCTATGCCCCTACTTATACATCCCAAAATGCCATTGGCCTTCTTGGCAACAAGGGCACACTGCCGACTCACATCCAGCCTCTCGTCCACTGTCACCCCTAGGTCCTTTTCCGCAGAATACAGGATGGGTTGAAGAAGATTGTAAGGGAAAATAGGAATGGAAAGAACTTGCAGCCAGAGGGAACAGGGGAGAGACTGGAGAATAGCACTGTCACCAGGAAGAGGCAGGTCTATGTGATCGGGGACTCTTTATTGAGAAGAATAGACAGGCCTGTAACTAGAGCTGATCCTGAGAATAGAAGGGTGTGCTGTCTTCCGGGTGCTAAGATACGGGATGTAGACCTGAGGTTGAAAAGGATCCTAAAGGGAGCGGGAAAGAATCCCCTAATTATCCTTCATGTGGGAACAAATGATACGGCTAGATTCTCGCTGGAAAGTATTAAGGGAGACTATGCTAGGCTGGGGAAGACGCTTAAGGAAATTGAGGCTCAGGTGATCTTTAGCGGTATCCTTCCTGTTCCTAGAGAAGGGCAACAAAGGTCTGACAAGATTATGACTGTCAACAGATGGCTTAGGCAGTGGTGCTATAAGGAGGGCTTTGGGATGTATGGCCACTGGGAGGCATTCACGGACAGAGGTCAGTTCTCTCGAGATGGACTTCATCTGAGTAGGGAAGGAAATAGACTTCTAGGATCGAGGCTGGCACAACTGATAAAGAGAGCTTTAAACTAGGAATTGGGGGGAGATGGATGGGAGATGTCCAGAAAATCTCCACGCCAGATTTTAGCATTGAGAGGGAAGAAGATGAAGTAAGAATGGATACAGCCGTGGGTAGGAGAATGTATATAAGGAGTGAGGGCGGTGTGGATACTAGTCTAATAGGTTATACTGGATGTAGAATGACTGTGCCTAATAGGGTACAAAATGTGAGCGAGGCCAAACAGCAAAAATTAAGATGTTTGTACATCAATGCGAGGAGTCTAGGTAACAAAATGGAGGAACTAGAGCTACTGGTGCAGGAAGTGAAACCAGATATTATAGGGATAACAGAAACATGGTGGAATAGTAGTCATGACTGGACTACAGGTATTGAAGGGTATGTGCTCTTTAGGAAAGACAGAAACAAAGGTAAAGGGGGTGGAGTAGCATTGTATATCAATGATGAGGTAGAATGTAAAGAAATAAGAAGCGATGCAATGGATAAGACAGAGTCTGTCTGGGCAAAAATTACATTGGGGAAGAAAACTAGTAAAGCCTCTCCTACGATAGTGCTTGGGGTGTGCTATAGACCTCCGGGATCTAATTTGGATATGGATAAAGCCCTTTTTAATGTCTTTAATAAAGTAAATACTAATGGAAACTGCATGATCATGGGAGACTTTAACTTCCCAGATATAGACTGGAGGACCAGTGCTAGTAATAATAATAGGGCTCAGATTTTCCTAGATGCGATAGCTGATGGATTCCTTCATCAAGTAGTTGCTGAACCGACTAGAGGGGATGCCATTTTAGATTTAATTTTGGTGAGTAGCGAGGACCTCATAGAAGAAATGGTTGTAGGGGACAATCTTGGCTCAAGTGATCATGAGCTAATTCAGTTCAAACTAAATGGAAGGATTAACAAAAATAAATCTGCAACTAGGGTTTTTGATTTCAAAAGGGCTGACTTTCAAAAATTAAGGAAATTAGTTAGGGAAGTGGATTGGACTGAAGAACTTATGGATCTAAAGGTAGAGGAGGGCTGGGATTACTTTAAATCAAAACTGCAGAAGCTATCGGAAGCCTGTATCCCAAGAAAGGGGAAAAAATTCATAGGAAGGAGTTGTAGACCAAGCTGGATGAGCAAGCATCTTAGAGAGGTGATTAAGAAGAAGCAGAAAGCATACAGGGAATGGAAGATGGGAGGGATCAGCAAGGAAAGCTACCTAATTGAGATCAGAACATGTAGGGATCAAGTGAGACAGGCTAAAAATCGAGTAGAGTTGGACCTTGCAAAGGGAATTAAAACCAATAGTAAAAGGTTCTATAGCCATATAAATAAGAAGAAAACTAAAAAGGAAGAAGTGGGGCCGCTTAACACTGAGGATGGAGTGGAGGTTAAAGATAATCTAGGCATGGCCCAATATCTAAACAAATACTTTGCCTCAGTCTTTAATAAGGCTAAAGAGGATCTTGGGGATAATGGTAGCATGACAAATGGGAAGGAGGATATAGAGGTAGATATTACCATATCAGAGGTAGAAGCGAAACTGAAACAGCTTAATGGGACTAAATCGGGGGGCCCAGATAATCTTCATCCAAGAATATTAAAGGAATTGGCACCTGAAATTGCAAGCCCATTAGCAAGAATTTTTAATGAATCTGTAAACTCAGGAATAGTACCGAATGATTGGAGAATTGCTAATATAGTTCCTATTTTTAAGAAAGGAAAAAAAAGTGATCCGGGTAACTACAGGCCAGTTAGTTTGACATCTGTAGTATGCAAGGTCCTGGAGAAAATTTTGAAGGAGAAATTAGTTAAGGACATTGAAGTTAATGGTAAATGGGACAAAATACAACATGGTTTTACAAAAGGTAGATCGTGCCAAACCAACCTAATCTCCTTTTTTGAAAAAGTAACAGATTTTTTAGATAAAGGAAATGCAGTGGATCTAATTTACCTAGATTTCAGTAAGGCATTTGATACCGTGCCACATGGGGAATTATTAGTTAAATTGGAGAAGATGGGGATCAATATGAACATCAAAAGGTGGATAAGGAATTGGTTAAAGGGGAGACTGCAACGGGTCCTACTGAAAGGCGAACTGTCAGGTTGGAGGGAGGTTACCAGTGGAGTTCCTCAAGGATCGGTTTTGGGACCAATCTTATTTAATCTTTTTATTACTGACCTTGGCACAAAAAGTGGGAGTGTGCTAATAAAGTTTGCAGATGATACAAAGCTGGGAGGTATTGCCAATTCGGAGAAGGATCGGGATATTATACAGGAGGATCTGGATGACCTTGTAAACTGGAGTAATAGTAATAGGATGAAATTTAATAGTGAGAAGTGTAAGGTTATGCATTTAGGGATTAATAACAAGAATTTTAGCTATAAGTTGGGGACGCATCAATTAGAAGTAACGGAAGAGGAGAAGGACCTTGGAGTATTGGTTGATCATAGGATGACTATGAGCTGCCAATGTGATATGGCTGTGAAAAAAGCTAATGCGGTTTTGGGATGCATCAGGAGAGGCATTTCCAGTAGGGATAAGGAGGTTTTAGTACCGTTATACAAGGCACTGGTGAGACCTCACCTAGAATACTGTGTGCAGTTCTGGTCTCCCATGTTTAAAAAGGATGAATTCAAACTGGAGCAGGTACAGAGAAGGGCTACTAGGATGATCCAAGGAATGGAAAACTTGTCTTATGAAAGGAGACTTAAGGAGCTTGGCTTGTTTAGCCTAACTAAAAGAAGGTTGAGGGGAGATATGATTGCTCTCTATAAATATATCAGAGGGATAAATACAGGAGAGGGAGAGGAATTATTTAAGCTCAGCACCAATGTGGACACAAGAACAAATGGGTATAAACTGGCCACCAGGAAGTTTAGACTTGAAATCAGACGAAGGTTTTTAACCATCAGAGGAGTGAAGTTTTGGAATAGCCTTCCAAGGGAAGCAGTGGGGGCAAAAGATCTATCTGGCTTTAAGATTCTACTCGATAAGTTTATGGAGGAGATGGTATGATGGGATAATGGGATTTTGGTAATTAATTGATCTTTAAATATTCAAGGTAAATAGGCCAAATCCCCTGAGATGGGATATTAGATGGATGGGATCTCAGTTACTATAGAAAATTCTTTCCTGGGTATCTGGCTGGTGAATCTTGCCCATATGCTCAGGGTTTAGCTGATTGCCATATTTGGGGTCGGGAAGGAATTTTCCTCCAGGGCAGATTGGAGAGGCCCTGGAGGTTTTTCGCCTTCCTCTGTAGCATGGGGCATGGTTGACTTGAGGGAGGCTTCTCTGCTCCTTGAAGTCTTTGAACCATGATTTAAGGACTTCAATAGCTCAGACATGGGTGAGGTTTTTCATAGGAGTGGGTGGGTGAGATTCTGTGGCCTGCGCTGTGCAGGAGGTCGGACTAGATGATCAGAATGGTCCCTTCTGACCTTACTATCTATGAATCTATGAATCTATAAAATGGGGATAATAATACATATGTAATTCACAGAAGTAAGGGAGACAGTATGGTTTAGTGGACAGTGTATCATATTGGGAGTCGGTAGACCTTGTTTCCATTCCAGCTTTGCCACTAGCTCACTGTGTGACCTTGGGCAAGTCACTTTATCTCTGTGTCCCCTCCTACCCTTTGCCCGTCTTTGTTTGGACTGTAGTTTCTTTGAGGCCGGGACTATCTCTTGCTATTTATTTGTCACTACAAAAATATAATTTATTCTAAGTTATTTATAAGTATATGCTGTAAGAATTAATTCATGAAAATATGTAAAGTATGTCAAAGGTTAAAAATGTTATATAAGTGCGCACAGTATTATTTTATCATCTCTGGGAAGAAAGCAATGTATTTATGGAGTTCTTTTTTGTCTCCTCCTCAGAAACAGATCCTTTCTGTTAGTCTTGGACAACAGCAGATAGCTGGCGCACTCCATTTCTGTTCTCTCTGTACACAACATATAATGATATAGAAGTAGAACATATACTCACTGAGGTTGTGGTTGTCCTTTTTTTGCCTCTCCTTTGCCATTGCTCGTGTATCTGCTTCTGACAGAAAGTAACATTTATTAAAACAGTCCTTGGGTCACAGTTCTACTACTTTCTCCCTGTTACAGTGTCCCCTTTTCATTAAGGCAAAGTTTTTAGACAACAACTTTAGAATTTTTATCAATTCCCACATTACTAAAGAAGACTGTGCCTTTGACCAGTATTGCATTTTCCAGTGCACCTGACAGGTTTCTTAAGACTTTATTGAACATGCATTTTAATTAAAAAAATTAGAAGTGGTAAAAAAGAACATTACATTTAGTACTTTTTTCTCCAATTTGCTGTACTTTACAGTGGAAGGAATCCCTGCCCCCCAACCTTTACAATAAACTAATGTGAATCTGGATTTGTATATCCCATAATGCAATAGTTAATCAGATTTCTAAGGTATTCATATTGAACAAACTCACTGTTTCTTTTGAGTGACACTAATAAACCGTACATGGTTGTTAGCATTCTTTGGATTAACTGAATGTAACTTTTAAAGTTGTTAATCCATTGATATAGATTCTCCTTGAATAGACGTATTGTAAGCTTTTAAAAGAGCCATTTGTTCAATCCTGGAACAAATTTAATGGGCGATAATTTATTTATGCTATTGATTAGGAGCCAAAATGTGGAAGAATCCTCTATGTTTCCTAAAATAATTAGGTTTATTAGAAGCATGATGTTCATAAAGACGACAGAGTACACATTGTTTCTGAGTTGCTAAAGTAGAGGACCAGTGTAAACATTTCTCTTGCTCTTTGCTCAACTCCTTAAAGGAAAGAACATACACTTTGCAAATTCTTAAGCAAAAAATACTATGTATTTCACAAATATTTTATTGGTAAGGTTCACTGAATTTTTAAAACAAACATCACTGCCTCTTAAATTATTACATGCCAAAATCCCAGAGCTATATTACCTGTGATTTCCCTTTTTAGTGGTAGAGTAGATGGGCAGGAAGCATTTGTAAGACCCATATTAGCAGGTGACAATCCTTGGTCACTGTTATATATATCCAAAATGCTACTGGACAGCTTAAGGAAACAAAGGAAAACAATAGGAAAAAAAGAATCACAATATGTTACAAGCTTAAAAAGGTAAAAAGCAAAAGTAAATGCTAAGAGCAAAATTCTCGATCAGATGCGTATTCATGTCTCATGTTCTTCAATGTGAGCTGCATATGCATCTAAAGCAGAATTTGTCATCATCTTGTATTAAATAAAATTAAAGGTTAAGGGTCAAAGCCTGCCATTGTTCCACATGCAGAACTTTGATAGAGGACAATGTGGGATTTGTGTGTTGAGTGATGGCAGAATATGGCTCTTGGTGTCTGATTTTGAAATAATACTGTAGCCTATTTTCCAATAACAAGATTACTGCAGCTACACTTCAAACATGAGTTAAGTTGAAAGGGAAAATAACCTTGCTGGTCTTTACCTAGTCCCCAGTGAGTACTTAACCACACCATTGAACTCAGAATTAGTATTTCATTTTGTTTATGCTTTAACAATATAAAGAGGTTAAGGCCCGATTGCTTTTAAAAGAGGAGTGAACAGAGCACTGGAGAACATGCTGTTGGAGCAAATCTTGCAAAGTTACAAGGATAGACCAGAAACTCTACTAGCTTTGATTCAGCTCTACCATGTCTGGCTGTACATGATATTGTATTGTTCCTTCCTTTGTGAAATGCGATATGATACTTGAAAACAAAACAAAAAATTGTTAAAAGGGAGTGAAGGTTG
Source organism: Dermochelys coriacea (assembly GCF_009764565.3). Lineage (NCBI taxonomy): Eukaryota > Metazoa > Chordata > Testudines > Dermochelyidae > Dermochelys > Dermochelys coriacea. Next base: position 305,702,091 of record NC_050068.2, read on the forward strand.
AAAGAGTGTTCCTATGGATTCCTGCTAGCACCCCAAGATATTAACCTTTCTTTGAATAATTCTAAACTCTTTAAAATAAAACCCAGTTCTGGAAATCTAGAAATGAACAGTTTAGACTCCAATCCCATATAATCAATCCTTCATCACTCATTATCCCCATACCCAACTTACAATTAAACACTGTTGTGTATCCATGTGAAAACAGCTGTATACAAATGTGACTCAAGCCAGCCCAACAGACAATAAGACTGGGAGAACGAGAAGAAAAGATGCCAAATATTGTATTCTGCCATTTTATGGCACGCACAACTTCTGTGCACAACATTTCTTCACCCTGGCCAATGTACAACGAGCTTTTTTTTGACAAAAAAAGGGGCTTTTGTCAGTCTGGTCCAAAAAATTTTAAAAAGATAGATGAAAAAAGCAAAGACAGTTTGTTTTAGTTGGGGGAAAAGTAAACTGTCCTTAAGATACAAAGTCTCTTTTAAACTGTGTAGACCTTCATTGTCCCAGTTCTTTCTTGCATCTTGACCATGGGATTAGGCTGGAAAAGCACTTCTAGTTCTTCTACCTCTTCCCCTCAGGATGTCTTCTCTAGATTTCCCTTGCCTCCACTTTACGTTCCTGAGCCCCTAATTAACTATTTCTGTACCTTCCGTAAGGTTGGGCTCATTGCAAGCTGCTTGGGACTAAGGTACTTTGGTAAAGATTTGTTTAATGCTTATCTGTCCCATGCTAGTGTTACTACATTCTTTCGTGAGTCATTTTATGTATCTACTTACAAAGAAGCTTTATCTTCTAGGGGAAAGAAATCTCTTTAATTTTAAAGATTTTCCACTTGAGAGTCCAGTTCACTGCAAATTCTCCTAGTAACCAGTGGTAGAATGAATCTACCGTTGCACATGTTGCACACATACAAATAACACCACCTATGTACTTCAAAGCACTTTATTGGAAGACTAATACTTCAGAGCACTGAGCGCTCCTAAACACAGATAGAAATCACCAAGCCAAGTCAGTTTTGAAAATCTGCTTAAATATTTGATCTCTCAGTGCAAATAAATTTTAAAGAATGTTCGGAATTCACTTGAGTATTACTCAAGAACAAGCTACGTTTAATATGTAGGATCTGAAAGCTAAGCACATTGCCATCATAAGCACCTTTATTTCATTCCTGAGTAGTGAAACAAAGAGTACTGTAGTATTTATTATATTTTTAAGTTTGTAATATCTGTGTTGCAGTCATACTATAACTGAACTATAACAGTGGATTTTGTATCAGCTCCAGGTGTATATTTAGGGACTCCTTTTAGATTACATTACTGTAAATTAATGCAGAAGTTGGGCTCCTGACACTAGATTAACTTCCAACAACCTAATCCAAAATCTTCCTAATGGAAATGTTACTATTCACTTCAATGGACTTTGGATCAGGCTCTTATTGGGATTAGTCTTATTGTTTTAGTGAAATGACAGGGAAAAAATAACTATTAATAATATAATAGTTTTCTTACATACAAATAGTCCAGCAAATGTGATTTGTTCAAATAACTGCAGTAAAATTCTCATTCACCTACGCATACATATTCAAAACTAGGTATTAATATTGTAGTAATGGTAAATACATTATAATTTGTAATGTTATGTAACAAAGTGCTGAGGGTAAGCACTGAGCCAGCACTCTGGTCACCATTGGTACTAATTAGGTTCTCCTGGAGAAGTCATAATTAGAAGAGGTGCACCAGATTACCAGGCAAGATTGGGAATAGTCAATAAACCAATTAGCCCCTCTGACAGGGAAGTTGTATAAAAGAGCACAGGAAGGAGTGCTCAGGGGGAAAAGAGAAAGAGAGGAACAGAAGGCTAGGAAAGCTTGGCAAATGCAGGGGAATCCCCTGAGCAGAAACACCTTACCTACCTACCTCCCCTTTTGGAGACTGGATCAGGAAATTGAGATACAGTGTGTAAGTGTGGAGACAATGCTATGTATTTGTGGAGGGATTAAAACTCTAAATAAACAACACAGTGGTGTTTACAAGGAAGAAGATCTCAGGATAGTGTGTTCGTGGAAGAGGTAGGGGTGCACCATGCTGCTTTTTCACGATCTGGAGGCTTGTCTGGGATTGTGCCTGTATCTGTGTGGTTTGGAAACCTGACAGAGAAGCCGGTGTCGAGTTTTGGCAGTCTTGGTGATGGTGGGAACACCGCAATGGCTGGTGGAGCAGCAAAGGAAGCTGTAGAAGACACTGAAGGGCTTCCAACAATCACACCACACAAAGAAATAGTCCTTGCTTGCCTGGCAGGCAGAGCAGCAAAAAAGCCAGCAGGAATTTATATGGGAGCAAATCCAGGTTCAGCAACAATTCCTGCAAAGTTTAAATTGCTGAGTCCTACAATGGAAAAGAGAAACTAGGCACAAGGGATAGGACTCTGTAAGATGGAACAGGCAGACTACCCTGATGCATTTGGTTACTTTTGAAAGGGTGGCAGTGGGAGCCAGAACAATGTGGGCCTTCTGGCTAGCAACCTATTTAACTGAGGAAGCACAGGCAGCATATACAGCTCTCGGTGATGAGCATGCAAGAGACTATAATGTGGTTAAAGCAGCCATCTTGGATCCGGTGGGCCAGTCCACAGATCAATATTGCAAGAAATGTAGAGTGGCAAGAATAGTAGATGGAAACAGAGGCCCAGGAGCCAGAGGGGCAAGAATGACCCCCCCACCACCAACAACAAAGAAGGTATAATGGAGGGAGAACAGCTCAACAGGCTGCCCTTGGTGTGATGACCTCAGGCAGAGACAGAATTATGGGACGGAGCCACACCCACCAAATGTGGTTTTTGTGGGTGGAAAATGGGTAGCCTCTGTAATAGGATCCAAGATGAAGACTCTGAGGGCAAGGAGGGGCAGATGCCTGGTAGAACCTCCATTAAAGGAAAAAGAGCAAAGGGGAAGAAACTAATGCTAATTAGGTTCCCATGGAGAAGGCCTAATTGGGCAGAGGTTTACCTAATTACCAGTCTCAGTGTAGTCTGCGTTCATGGAAGAGGCAGGAGTGCAGAATGCCGCTCCATCACAGATACCAGTGCCATTAATAAAGAATGTGTAGATGACAAAGAATGGGATGGATGATATGAACAGATGAGTTAAATTGAAGAACACATCTAAATCTCAAGAGTTAAGCCATATAGACAATCTATATATCTGTCATATAGATATAATCAAATATCCACCATCTAATCAAAAAGGCATGAATTATAATCACAAAGTCCAACTCTGAGAAAAAAGATCACAGACATCTAACTAGATGCTGATGAAAAATGATGCATTAACCATGAATTGCACATGACAGCCCAAGAGCAGATGGGGGTTCAAAAGTACCTCTGTAGTGACAATCACCTCAACAAAGGGTGGACAAACTCCCTGAGGGCATGTCTACACTACAAAATTAAGTTGTCCTAACTTATGTCGACATACAGCTGCTGCAGAAATTACATCACTTGTATATGTCTACACTTTGCTTCTTTTGTAGATGGCACACGTCCTCACCTGGACTGCATGCACTGATTGAACTGTCAGTGTGGGGCTTCACGGAACAGCTTCTGAAAACCAGCAACAGTTGATGTAAGCAACACAGTGTCTACACTGACACTGCATCGACCTAACTACATTGACATTGACTCTACACCTCTTATGGAGATCGAGTTATTAAGTTGGTGCAGTGTGTGAATTACATCGGTGGGAGTGAAATTCTAGTAGACATGTACATAGTTAGATTGACAAAAGCTACCTTGCATCAACCTAACTCTGTAGTACAGACCAGGCCTGAGTCTCCACAACTGATATAAAAGGCCCAAAATCATTTCCCAACCCACTAAAATCACCTCTCTCTCATAGAGATTAAGACAGTTTTTGTCTCCTCTATGTTCCATTCTCAGTGAGACACTGGGAAAGCAAAGCTGCCACACTATCTGTATGTGATAAAAATGAGATACAGAGCTGCAAGTCATTCATAGACTGATGCCAGTGCAGTACAAGTAATCTCCCCATCTCCTTGAAAGCTCCACGTAGGTGTTAAAAAGAAGTGTCCGAAAGAAGTCTTGTAGAAAAACACCTTACCGCAATTTGCCCTATAAAACCACTTGGAAAGATAAGAACAAAGCCATTAAAGAGAGAGAGAGAGTGAGAGAGAGAGAGAGAGAGAGAGACACCACTGAAATCTGGTCCCCATTGAAGTCAATGGCAAAATTTCTATTTACTTTAGTGGAACCCGAATGTAACTTACCATGTTCCCAGCTGAAGAACAAGGTGATTCTATGAAATCTTGTGGTCAATGGTATCAAAGACTGAGACTAGACATAAAGGAATCAGCATAGACATCTGTCCTTTGTCCCTTGCTAGGAAATAGTTGGATCAATAACATTAGACCAATCACTCTGCCATATTCAGGCAAAAAAAACCCCAACAACAAACAAACAGGACCGAAATGTTCAGATAGAGAGAAGAAAAAACAGTATGAAGAGGTGGCTTCTTGAACAAGGACCTAACCATCAGTAAGATAATGGCACCCTAACCTCCCAAAAGAAGATGTTAACAATCCTGATTTATAATTCATCCCATAACTCCCTGCTTGAATTTATAAGCCCCGTGGGGCTAGAAGCCAATTTACAGGTCACAGCTAAAAGTTTCCCTAAAACCTCAAGCATTTTAGGGAGCAAAAGTATCCTAAACTCTGTAAAAAAAGTCAGACAAATCTGCACCCACAAAAGCAGTCAGATCAGTTCTATCAAATAGAAGTGCCGTGAAATGAATTGTTGTTTTCACACAATGCCCAAAATCAGCAAACTAAAATGGCAGTAGATTAAATGCCAGCTTTGTATTAAGCAGAAAGACATGAGGTGGTTGTTCCTGTGATGTAGGTAGGGAAATATTATTATCCATTATCCCTTTTATATAGATAGCAATACTGTGATTCAGGGACCCTGGAGCCCAAGCTCTAGGACATTCCCCCAGGGGGTCACAGAGCCTGGGCTACAGCCCAAGCCTGAACATCTACACCACAATGAAACAGCCCCATGGACTCACAGGGCTTGGGCTGAATTAGCTGACATGGGCCAGCCATGGGCGTTTAATTGCAGTGTAAACATACCCAAAGTGATCTCGCTTGAAGACACTAGGTTTGATTCTGAATTACCCTGCATTTTATGACAGGTTTCAGAGTAGCAGCCATGTTAGTCTGTATCCGCAAAAAGAAAAGGAGTACTTGTGGCACCTTAGAGACTAACAAATTTATTTGAGCATAAGCCTTCATGAGCTTCTGATGAAGTGAGCTATAGCTCATGAAAGCTTATGCTCAAATAAATTTGTTAGTCTCTAAGGTGCCACAAGTACTCCTTTTCTTCCTGTACTTTATGTAGACATTTACCTCAGCACAAAATGAATGTAAAACACTAAGTCAGAATGATAACATTTGACACCCACTTTGCACTGATATAAGTGACTATACATGCTGCAAGGCAATAGAGACTGTCATCCACTATGCTCTAGGGGGGTTAGGAGCATCAAAAGTGCTAGGTTATAATCCTAGTTCTCAGAGTAGCAGCCGTGTTAGTCTGTATTCGTAAAAAGAAAAGGAGTACTTGTGGCACCTTAGAGACTAACAAATTTATTTCAGCATAAGCTTTCGTGAGCTATAGCTCACTTCATCGGATGCATTTGGTGGAAAATACAGTGGGGAGATTTATATACACACAGAGAGAACATGAAACAATGGGTTTATCATACACACTGTAAGGAGAGTGATCACTTAAGATGAGCCATCACCAGCAGCGGGGGAGGGGGGGAGGAGGAAAACCTTTCATGGTGACAAGCAAGGTAGGCTATTTCCAGCAGTTAACAAGAACATCTGAGTAACAGTGTGGGGTGGGGTGGCGGGGAGAAATAACATGGGGAAATCCCATCCCACCATCAACCTCAGCCTGGACCAGTCTACACAAGAGATCCACTTCCTGGACACTACGGTGCTAATAAGCGATGGTCACATAAACACCCTATATCAGAAACCTACTGACCGCTATTCCTACCTATCTGCCTCTGTCTTTCATCCAGATCATACCACACGATCCATTGTCTACAGCCAAGCTCTACGATATAACAGCATTTGCTCCAACCCCTCAGACAGAGACAAACACCTACAAAATCTCTATCATGCATTCTTACAACTACAATACCCACCTGCTGAAGTAAAGAAACAGATTGACAGAGCCAGAAGAGTACCTAGAAGTCACCTACTACAGGACAGGCCCAACAAAGAAAATAACAGAACTCCACTAGCCATCACCTTCAGCCCCCAACTAAAACCTCTCCAACGCATCATCAAGGATCTACAATCTATCCTGAAGGACGACCCATCACTCTCATAGATCTTGGGAGACAGGCCAGTCCTTGCTTACAGACAACCCCCCAACCTGAAGCAAATACTCACCAGCAACCACACACCACACAACAGAACCACTAACCCAGGAACCTATCCTTGCAACAAAGCCCATTGCCAACTCTGTCCACATATTTATTCAGGGGACACCATCATAGGGCCTAATCACATCAGCCACACTATCAGAGGCTCGTTCACCTGCGCATCTACCAATGTGATATATGCCATCATGTGCCAGCAATGCTCCTCTGCCATGTACATTGGTCAAACTGGACAGTCTCTACGTAAAAGAATAAATGGACACAAATCAGACGTCAAGAATTATAACATTCAAAAATCAGTCGGAGAACACTTCAATCTCTCCGGTCACTCGATTACAGACCTGAGGGTGGCTATCCTTCAACAAAAAAACTTCAAAAACAGACTCCAAGGAGAGACTGCTGAATTGGAATTAATTTGCAAACTGGATACAATTAACTTAGGCTTGAATAGAGACTGGGAATGGATGAGTCATTACACAAAGTAAAACTATTTCCCCTTGTTATTTCTCCCCCCCACCCCACCCCCTACTGTTCCTCAGATGTTCTTGTTAACTGCTGGAAACAGCCTACCTTGCTTGTCACCATGAAAGGTTTTCCTCCTTCCCCCCCAGCTGCTGGTGATGGCTCATCTTAAGTGATCACAGGTTTCAGAGTAGCAGCCGTGTTAGTTTGTATTCGCAAAAAGAAAAGGAGTACTTGTGGCACCTTAGAGACTAACAAATTTATTAGAGCATAAGCTTTCGTGAGCTACAGCTCACTTCATCGGATGCATTTGGTGGAAAAAACAGAGGAAAGATTTATATACACACACACAGAGAACATGAAACAATGGGTTTATCATACACACTGTAAGGAGAAAGAAAAGGAGTACTTGTGGCACCTTAGAGACTAACAAATTTATTAGAGCATAAGCTTTCGTGAGCTACAGCTCACTTCATCGGATGCATCGTGAGCTGTAGCTCACGAAAGCTTATGCTCTAATAAATTTGTTAGTCTCTAAGGTGCCACAAGTACTCCTTTTCTTTTTGCGAATACAGACTAACACGGCTGCTACTCTGAAAACTGTAAGGAGAGTGATCACTTAAGATAAGCCATCACCAGCAGCAGGGGGGGGAAAGGAGGAAAACCTTTCATGGTGACAAGCAAGGTAGGCTAATTCCAGCAGTTAACAAGAATATCAGAGGAACAGTGGGGGGTGGGGTGGGAGGGAGAAATACCATGGGGAAATAGTTTTACTTTGTGTAATGACTCATCCATTCCCAGTCTCTATTCAAGCCTAAGTTAATTGTATCCAGTTTGCAAATTAATTCCAATTCAGCAGTCTCTCCTTGGAGTCTGTTTTTGAAGCTTTTTTGTTGAAGTATAGCCACTCCTAGGTCTGTGATCGAGTGACCAGAGAGATTGAAATGTTCTCCAACTGGTTTTTGAATGTTATAATTCTTGACATCTGATTTGTGTCCATTCATTCTTTTACGTAGAGACTGTCCAGTTTGGCCAATGTACATGGCAGAGGGGCATTGCTGGCACATGATGGCATATATCACATTGGTAGATGCGCAGGTGAACGAGCCTCTGATAGTGTGGCTGATGTGATTAGGCCCTATGATGGTGTCCCCTGAATAGATATGTGGACAGAATTGGCAACGGGCTTTGTTGCAAGGATAGGTTCCTGGGTTAGTGGTTCTGTTGTGTGGTGTGTGGTTGCTGGTGAGTATTTGCTTCAGATTGGGGGGCTGTCTGTAAGCAAGGACTGGTCTGTCTCCCAAGATCTGTGAGAGTGATGGCTCGTCCTTCAGGATAGGTTGTAGATCCTTGATGATGCGTTGGAGAGGTTTTAGTTGGGGGCTGAAGGTGATGGCTAGTGGCGTTCTGTTGTTTTCTTTGTTGGGCCTGTCCTGTAGTAGTGACTTCTGGGTACTCTTCTGGCTCTGTCAATCTGTTTCTTCACTTCAGCAGGTGGGTATTGTAGTTGTAGGAATGCATGATAGAGATCTTGTAGGTGTTTGTCTCTGTCTGAGGGGTTGGAGCAAATGCGGTTATATCGTAGCGCTTGGCTGTAGACAATGGATCGAGTGGTATGATCTGGATGAAAGCTAGAGGCATATAGGTAGGAATAGCGGTCAGTAGGTTTCCGATACAGGGTGGTGTTTATGTGACCATCGCTTATTAGCACCGTAGTGTCCAGGAAGTGGATCTCTTGTGTGGACTGGTCCAGGCTGAGGTTGATGGTGGGATGGAAATTGTTGAAATCATGGTGGAATTCCTCAAGAGCTTCTTTTCCATGGGTCCAGATGATGAAGATGTCATCAATGTAGCGCAAGTAGAGTAGGGGCATTAGGGGACGAGAGCTGAGGAAGCGTTGTTCTAAGTCAGCCATAAAAATGTTGGCATACTGTGGGGCCATGCGGGTACCCATTGCAGTGCCGCTGATTTGAAGGTATACATTGTCCCCAAATGTGAAATAGTTATGGGTCAGGACAAAGTCACAAAGTTCAGCCACCAGGTTAGCCGTGACAGTATCGGGGATACTGTTCCTGACGGCTTGTAGTCCATCTTTGTGTGGAATGTTGGTGTAGAGGGCTTCTACATCCATAGTGGCTAGGATGGTGTTTTTAGGAAGATCACCAATGGACTGTAGTTTCCTCAGGAAGTCAGTGATGTCTCGAAGATAGCTGGGAGTGCTGGTAACGAAGGGCCTGAGGAGGGAGTCTACATAGCCAGACAATCCTGCTGTCAGGGTGCCAATGCCTGAGATGATGGGGCGTCCAGGATTTCCAGGTTTATGGATCTTGGGTAGCAGATAGAATACCCCAGGTCGGGGCTCCAGGGTTGTGTCTGTGCGGATTTGTTCTTGTGCTTTTTCAGGGAGTTTCTTGAGCAAATGCTGTAGTTTCTTTTGGTAACTCTCAGTGGGATCAGAGGGTAATGGCTTGTAGAAAGTGGTGTTGGAGAGCTGCCTAGTAGCCTCTTGTTCATACTCCGACCTATTCATGATGACGACAGCACCTCCTTTGTCAGCCTTTTTGATTATGATGTCAGAGTTGTTTCTGAGGCTGTGGATGGCACTGTGTTCTGCATGGCTGAGGTTATGGGGTAAGCGATGCTGCTTTTCCACAATTTCAGCTCGTGCACGTCGGCGGAAGCAGTCTATGTAGAAATCCAGGCTGCTGTTTCGACCTTCAGGAGGAGTCCACCCAGAATCCTTCTTTTTGTAGTGTTGGCAGGAAGGTCTCTGTGGGTTAATATGTTGGTCAGAGGTGTGTTGGAAATATTCCTTGAGTCTGAGACGTCGAAAATAGGATTCTAGGTCACCACAGAACTGTATCATGTTCGTGGGGGTGGAGGGGCAAAAGGAGAGGCCCTGAGATAGGACAGATTCTTCTGCTGGGCTAAGAGTATAGTTGGATAGATTAACAATATTGCTGTGTGGGTTACGGGAACCATTGTTGTGGCCCCTTGTGGCATATAGTAGTTTAGATAGCTTAGTGTCCTTTTTCTTTTGTAGAGAAGCAAAGTGTGTTTTGTAAATGGCTTGTCTAGTTTTTGTAAAGTCCAGCCACGAGGAAGTTTGTGTGGAAGGTTGGTTCTTTATGAGAGTATCCAGTTTTGAGAGCTCATTCTTAATCTTTCCCCTGTTTGCTGTAGAGGATGTTGATCAGGTGGTTCCGCAGTTTCTTTGAGAGTGTGTGGCACAAGCTGTCAGCATAGTCTGTGTGGTATGTAGATTGTAATGGATTTTTTACCTTCAGTCCTTTCGGTATGATGTCCATCTGTTTGCATTTGGAGAGGAAGATGATGTCTGTCTGTATCTGTGCGAGTTTTTTCATGAAGTTGACAGATTTCCACTCTATACGGCTAAATTCAGTGCCTTGCATAATCACAGGTTTCAGAGTAGCAGCCGTGTTAGTCTGTATTCGCAAAAAGAAAAGGAGTACTTGTGGCACCTTAGAGACTAACAAATTTATTAGAGCATAAGCTTTCGTGAGCTACAGCTCACTTCATCGGATGCATTTGGTGGAAAAAACAGAGGAGAGATTTATATACACACACACAGAGAACATGAAACAATGGGTTTATCATACACACTGTAAGGAGAGTGATCACTTAAGATAAGCCATCACCAGCAGCAGGGGGGGGAAAGGAGGAAAACCTTTCATGGTGACAAGCAAGGTAGGCTAATTCCAGCAGTTAACAAGAATATCAGAGGAACAGTGGGGGGTGGGGTGGGAGGGAGAAATACCATGGGGAAATAGTTTTACTTTGTGTAATGACTCATCCATTCCCAGTCTCTATTCAAGCCTAAGTTAATTGTATCCAGTTTGCAAATTAATTCCAATTCAGCTGTCTCTCCTTGGAGTCTGTTTTTGAAGCTTTTTTGTTGAAGTATAGCCACTCTTAGGTCTGTGATCGAGTGACCAGAGAGATTGAAGTGTTCTCCAACTGGTTTTTGAATGTTATAATTCTTGACATCTGATTTGTGTCCATTCATTCTTTTACGTAGAGACTGTCCAGTTTGGCCAATGTACATGGCAGAGGGGCATTGCTGGCACATGATGGCATATATCACATTGGTAGATGCGCAGGTGAACGAGCCTCTGATAGTGTGGCTGATGTGATTAGGCCCTATGATGGTATCCCCTGAATAGATATGTGGACAGAGTTGGCAACGGGCTTTGTTGCAAGGATAGGTTCCTGGGTTAGTGGTTCTGTTGTGTGGTGTGTGGTTGCTGGTGAGTATTTGCTTCAGATTGGGGGGCTGTCTGTAAGCAAGGACTGGTCTGTCTCCCAAGATCTGTGAGAGTGATGGCTCGTCCTTCAGGATAGGTTGTAGATCCTTGATGATGCGTTGGAGAAGTTTTAGTTGGGGGCTGAAGGTGATGGCTAGTGGCGTTCTGTTGTTTTCTTTGTTGGGCCTGTCCTGTAATAGGTGACTTCTGGGTACTCTTCTGGCTCTGTCAATCTGTTTCTTCACTTCAGCAGGTGGGTATTGTAGTTGTAGGAATGCATGATAGAGATCTTGTAGGTGTTTGTCTCTGTCTGAGGGGTTGGAGCAAATGCGGTTATATCGTAGCGCTTGGCTGTAGACAATAGATCGAGTGGTATGATCCGATGAAGTGAGCTGTAGCTCACGAAAGCTTATGCTCTAATAAATTTGTTAGTCTCTAAGGTGCCACAAGTACTCCTTTTCTTTTTGCGAATACAGACTAACACGGCTGCTACTCTGAAACCTGGATTACAGTGTGTATGATAAAACCCATTGTTTCATGTTCTCTGTGTGTGTGTATATAAATCTCCCCACTGTATTTTCCACCAAATGCATCCGATGAAGTGAGCTGTAGCTCACGAAAGCTTATGCTCAAATAAATTTGTTAGTCTCTCAGGTGCCACAAAGTACTCCTTTTCTTTTTGCGAATCCTAGTTCTGGCACTCACTTGCTGTGTGCCCATGTGCAAGTTGTTTGACCTCTCTGAGTGCCAATTTCCCCATCTCTAAAATGAGTGTAAATATATTAATTTTTGTCAAATACTGGTGTTATAGTGCCTGGATGAAATAATGTCAGTAAATGCAATATAAATACAAAATATTATCAAGCCTGTCAGTAAGAAAGATTGGAGTAGAACTCCAGAGTTCAGAGCTCCCTTCCTCCATTCGTACTCTAGATGCTTTCTTCTAGAGTGTGGGTTCTGCTTCCTCCATCAGGATATATAGGCTACTAGAGATTTTAAACATCCTTACAAGTATAGATTGCACAGTGGCCTAACAATGTTTGAAGCTGCTTTATACGGAGCAGAAAAAGCTAATAGCAAAATTTAATGCAACTATGTGTCCACAATACTACAAGGTATAGATGAAGCAAAACAACAACAAAACAACAACAAATACCTCAGAAAATCCTACTGTACATATCTTAAAAATAAATTCTTAATTTATTAATTTAATAATTATTTAATAAATTTCTTAATATTAAAACTTCTGAACTATTTTCCTTCAAATATGGATTCTTGTTTAAATCACATTAGGATCTACAAAGCAAGACAAATTTGATGCCCCTTTGACATGTATACACATTTCTGTTTTGGGTTTTTTCCCCCCCATATGAAAATTCCACAATTTCTTAAAGGATTTTGCTGAAACTCTATAAACAAATTCACCTCTGGTATGATACCAAGCATGGAAAATTCTAGTACCCCAATATATTATACAAATTATTAGGTGTCATTCACATTATATCAGGCCACTTGCATATATATTAAGATCCTGTATGTCACAACAGGATTTCATGATGTTATATGATGTAGCACTGAAAGTTTATACACAATTATGGCTTGAACCAAATATACTCAAAACTTTGTATTTAAACCTCACAAAAACCTTTGTAACCTTACAAAAAAGCACAAATACTTTTGCAATGATATAATTATACATTATGTATATGAAAGTGACCTTACAGTGATATAGCACCATTAAATGCGATGAATCCAAGCACTTTAAAATGTCCTAATTGTACTAAGTATACATGCGTGCTCTCAGTTTTGTGTCTGTGTATATACTTTGTAGATAACATGTATGTCCTATACACATACAAACACATATAATAATTTCACCCACTTAAAGTCGGAGAAAGATAGCAACGGTTAACACAGGAAATGATTAACCAGGCACACCCAGTGACAGTGTATTACTGGAAGTGAATAATACTATATCTAACTGAAACTGCAAGGGGAATTAATGAAAGCAGAATATATATAACCAATTAGAATTTGGCAAGGATACCAGGCTTAACGCTCTTGCTTTTAATAACAAAAGTGCCACTGGATCTTCAATGATTGTATCAGAATATTGGTTTGACATCTCATCTGTAGATGGTGGTTCTCATCTGTAGAGCTCAATCCTGAAAGGTGCTGAACAGTGCACTCCAGCCTAGACCAATAAAGCATCTCAGCCCATGCTGAATTTTAACTTTGTGAGTTTCAGAGTAGCAGCCGTGTTAGTCTGTATTCGCAAAAAGAAAAGGAGTACTTGTGGCACCTTAGAGACTAACAAATTTATTAGAGCATAAGCTTTCGTGAGCTACAGCTCACTTCATCGGATGCATTTGGTGGAAAAAACAGAGGAGAGATTTATATACACACACACAGAGAACATGAAACAATGGGTTTATCATACACACTGTAAGGAGAGTGATCACTTAAGATAAGCCATCACCCACAGCAGGGGGGGAAAGGAGGAAAACCTTTCATGGTGACAAGCAGGTAGGCTAATTCCAGCAGTTAACAAGAATATCAGAGGAACAGTGGGGGGTGGGGTGGGAGGGAGAAATACCATGGGGAAATAGTTTTACTTTGTGTAATGACTCATCCATTCCCAGTCTCTATTCAAGCCTAAGTTAATTGTATCCAGTTTGCAAATTAATTCCAATTCAGCAGTCTCTCGTTGGAGTCTGTTTTTGAAGTTTTTTTGTTGAAGTATAGCCACTCTTAGGTCTGTGATCGAGTGACCAGAGAGATTGAAGTGTTCTCCAACTGGTTTTTGAATGTTATAATTCTTGACGTCTGATTTGTGTCCATTCATTCTTTTACGTAGAGACTGTCCAGTTTGGCCAATGTACATGGCAGAGGGGCATTGCTGGCACATGATGGCATATATCACATTGGTAGATGCGCAGGTGAACGAGCCTCTGATAGTGTGGCTGATGTGATTAGGCCCTATGATGGTATCCCCTGAATAGATATGTGGACAGAGTTGGCAACGGGCTTTGTTGCAAGGATAGGTTCCTGGGTTAGTGGTTCTGTTGTGTGGTGTGTGGTTGCTGGTGTTGGAGAACACTTCAATCTCTCTGGTCACTCGATCACAGACCTAAGAGTGGCTATACTTCAACAAAAAAGCTTCAAAAACAGACTCCAACGAGAGACTGCTGAATTGGAATTAATTTGCAAACTGGATACAATTAACTTAGGCTTGAATAGAGACTGGGAATGGATGAGTCATTACACAAAGTAAAACTATTTCCCCATGGTATTTCTCCCTCCCACCCCACCCCCCACTGTTCCTCTGATATTCTTGTTAACTGCTGGAATTAGCCTACCTGCTTGTCACCATGAAAGGTTTTCCTCCTTTCCCCCCCCTGCTGTGGGTGATGGCTTATCTTAAGTGATCACTCTCCTTACAGTGTGTATGATAAACCCATTGTTTCATGTTCTCTGTGTGTGTGTATATAAATCTCTCCTCTGTTTTTTCCACCAAATGCATCCGATGAAGTGAGCTGTAGCTCACGAAAGCTTATGCTCTAATAAATTTGTTAGTCTCTAAGGTGCCACAAGTACTCCTTTTCTTTTTGCGAACTTTGTGAGTGAGTCTCTGGCTAGGACTCAGCAGCGTTTTGCAAGATCAAGTCCATAGTGCCCCCAGTAGCAAGTCCTGCAGCTCCAGGACTTTTGCTAGGGCTCTCCCATCCAACTACTGAAGAGGCCTGACCCCAGGGTGCTGAACAAATTTTATAGTGGGGGTGCTGAGAGCAACTGAGCCAAACTGTAAACCCTGTATATAATGGAAACCACTTCAAGCCTGGGGGTGCTGCAGCATCCCCCTGCACCCCTAATTCCAGCAGCTATGCATGACCTTGAGGAATTTGTGCTATCTAATGAGATTACAGTTTGAATTAGTATGGCTGTAGACATGAATGTTATAAAAATGTAGTTCATGGTTGCTATTGAAGAGCTGGCAGTTACCACAATTCAGTATCTAAAATACCATAGGTCCTTTTCTAAGGAAAATATCATGCTGCTAAGCAAACTAATTTCCTCCTGTAGGGAAATACTGTGGTATTCCAGATATCACAGCATGGTAACTGTTGGTAGATGTCTATTCAGTAGAGACCACATATATGGAACATATAATATATCAATATTACACACACAAAAAAAACCTTTGTTAAAAGAACATTAAGGTTGCTAAGTCAAGCACCCAAAATTTAGGAAATCCAAGAATTAAGATTGCCTTAATTTGGCCCCCTTGTACATATGCTTTATGATTAAGGTTAAAATTCTGTCATGGGTATTTTTAGTAAAAGTCAGGGACAGGTCTCAGGCAATAAATAAAAATTCACTGAAGTCCGCAACCTGTCCCTGACTTTTACTAAAAATACCCTGGGGGTTGGGGGAGACTAAAAGTCAGAGCACTGCTGGGGGCTGACCTCCGTCAGGTGCTCCAACCCAAGCATCGGTCCAGGGGCTGCTGGTCTGACAGTCAGCCCACCAGTCAGCAGCTCTGGCAGCCCCAGGGCTGACCCCTAGGGACTGCTGCTCTGGGGACTGCAGCTCCAGCAGGCCCAGGGACCATAGCTCCTGCAGCCCCGGGGCTGGCCACCAGGCGCTGCTCCAGTCTCACCACTGCTCCTGAAACAGGGGCAGACAGCCGTCGCTCCAGCCGCAGCGGGGCTGACCCTACCTTGGCCGCTGCTTCTGCCCTGCCTCAGAAGAAGTCACAGTGATCCCAGAAAGTCATGGAATCCATGACCTCCGTGACAGAATTGTATCCTTAATTATGATACAGTCTTTAATTGCATGATCACATTATCATTTTTCCAGGTTACTTTTTTTTTTTGGTACATTGCAGTAGCATCCAAAGTCTTCTGTCAGGATCAGGGCCTGATTCTACTAGGCCTTATACAAACACAAAGTAAACGGTAATTTCTTTTCCAAAATAAACTAGATTTTCTTGCTTTTGTTAAGTCCTACGGAATGCAGTAAAGCCCAGCTCTAAATAGAGTTACAATTTCTTTATAATCTCTATTCCACTTTAATCATCTGCACTGATGTTTTTCCACCCACATGACTAGACCAAGATCAATAATCCCTGATTTATCCTAAAATTAGCTGGCAAGAGGCACTCATATTGTGAGCAGCCATCATTGTTCCATTAGACCTTGAAATTCATGTCACCATCCATTGAGGAGGAGTCATACATGTTAAGAATAGATACCTTCAACAAATACATGTATCTCTAATAGCTATACTCGTTTTGTCCGTCTTCTTGAGTGTACAGTATCATAACAATACCTGTAATTGTAAATTTCCATTTCTGCTTGATAGAAATTAATACATCAGATGACATCTAAATTGCAGCTTGCATGTTAAATGTTAGGACAATCTGTCATTCACATTTACACCCTGTCTATACACATCTTAAATCATGTTAATATTGGACCTTAAATTATAGCACAATTTTGTAAAATGATTCTTGTCGGTCTACCTTATCCAGGAAAAGTATGTTATCACCTTTCTACTTAAAAATGGCTCTTGCTAATTCTTTCTAATTATAACTATAGAGAGGGCCTTAATAACGCTTTTACACTGGTGTCACTTGCATCCCTAATGTGGAAGGAAGTCGAAAGTTAGAACCATTTTGATTGTCCATTTCATGTATTATGTAAAATGTTATTTGTTTTATTCCTTCAGATTCAAAAAGTAAAAACAAAGTATTTAATTCCTTATCATTTACCTCGTTTGTTCAGTGTAACCAGGTGACACAGCTGGCTTTAAACTCTGAAGTATGGATATGAATTTCAAAACATGCATTGATTTTTTCTGCACTTTAGTCCATAACTATCAAGTGACTAAATTGCTGTTCATACAATTACTATACAATAATATCTGAAATGTCAGAAATACTTCCTATTTTTAAATGGGGGGGGGGAAATTGGAATATCTGAAATACCTCTCAGTATCTGGCTTACTGTGTGCTAACTGCTCACACAATGGAAGAGATATATAGATAGGACATATAGTCTAGTGATTCAGAACTGGAACAGGATTCTGAAGATCTGAGTCCAACTTCTGGTTTTGTCATAGAATTGCTGTGTCACCTTGGGAAACTCAGTAAACCTCTCTCTCTCTATCTCTCTCTCCACTCACTCTGTAAGATCACAGATAACAATACTCCCTTTGCCCAACTCTTTGTCTGCTGGTCTGTTTAGACTGACAGTGCTCTGGCGCAAGAGCTCTCTCTTACTAGGAGTATTTCCAGGGCCTAGGGATCCCTTTTGCAGTTGGACGTTAAATGTACTCCAGTAATTAAACTTTTATATAATTACTTATTAAAAATATTGACTTTTAAATGACAATCACTCTATATTGGGAAATAAACTTGCTTTATTGCTAACTAATAAAAACGATACCTGTTTCTTTTTTCTTTATTTCCATGTAAAACATCAAATTAGCAAGTGCTACAAGTTTCAGATCTCTGTACTTATACCCAGCGCAAATTCCAGCACCTTATACATTTATCTTTAACCTGGTTAATAATTGTACACTGCTTGACCTGATACTTAACACTCAGATATATTATGTATGAAAACTGGCTATTTTTATCTTTGAATAATGAGCAGCAAGCTTGTTCATTATTCACAAGAGAAAAATGAACTAGTTTCAGATTCCCACATACAGTATATGCCCAGAAGAAATGTTAGTACCGACCACATACATAAATGTCCATGGTCTAGCCCAGTTGATTCCACACCAAATTCCATAGCTGTATGGGATACATGAGGCCCTGGTCTTATTTGCCCAAGCCTTTGGCTAGACCAGTGGTTCCCAAACTTGTTCCGCCGCTTGTGCAGGGAAAGCCCCTGGCAGGCTGGGCCGGTTTGTTTACCTGCCACTTCCGCAAGTTCGGCTGATCGTGGATCCCAGTGGCCGCAGTTCGCTGCTCCAGGCCAATGGGAGCTGCTGGAAGCAGCGCGGGCCGAGGGAAGTACTGGCCGCTGCTTCCAGCTGCTCCCATTGGCCTGGAGCAGCGAACCATGGCCACGGGGAGCTGCGATCGGCCGAACCTGCGGACATGGCAGGTAAACAAACCGGCCCAGCCCGCTAGGGGCTTTCCCTGCAGAAGCGGCAGAACAAGTTTGGGAACCACTCGTCTAGCCAAAGGCTTGGGCAAATAAGACCAGGGCCTCATGTATCCCATACAGCTATGGAATTTGGTGTGGAATCAACTCCTTGCTGTAGAGTTGTGTGCTGGGCTATACATTTAATTCCTTTTTAAAAATGTTCCTGGCTCTTCTGGGTGCAAAGATAACTTAAGAATGTGAATTCAAAGCAAACTAATGAAGTGATACCTGACTATCGTGAGGTGGACCTGTGGCCCCTCATCTGAACCACACCCATTTTAGTTTTTGTACTGGCCTCTGTAGAGCTGTGACAAAAACCTATTCTGTGGCAAGCTGGATACATAAGCTTCCTTGCTTTGCCACTCCCTCAAAATAATCCGCATGCAGCCCTTATGAAGGGCTTGACTCGGACAGAGAGCTGTATACCAGTCTTCCACTCCATGAATGAGTTTCACCCGCAGAGTCCTGCTTCAGACAGGTATAACTCATGAAAAATTGGTACTAAACATTTGTTTTGACAGTTCAGTTACAAACACAAGAGAACGTCCTCTCTGATATCAAGAAATGTCTTCACAAAGATTGCCTCAGAACTGTTTACTGCAACAATCTAAATTAACAAACTGCATTATTGGTTCTATACATATTAGACAGTTTCTAACCCTGTACTTTATCTTGTTTGTTCTAAGATTAGTATCTCATGATCCACATGCTTTATATATTTTTAACTCAAAAATATTGAAGAAAGACAAAGAAAATATTTGCTCACCAGTTTTATTTTTGAAGAGTCTATAATTTCCACAATATCGATAGTTTGGTCTTTCTCCTTCATTTTTCTCTTTTACTAATCTTGTAAACAATATCTAGGAGAGCTGTGCTGAAGCTTATGTACCAAGGTGAACTTTGATTCTTCCTTGGACTTTCAGACTAATCTGGTGTAGAATGTGATTGACAAAGCATTCACATTGACGTTATGCACCTTTTTCAAGTTACCCACAGTAACCAAAGAAAGTTGTTAATATTTACTCTGGACCTTTCTCTAGAATGGTTTTGAACCCTAGCAGTTTATGAAAATTGCCAAATGACATCAATGCTTACTGACTGAAAACTATCCATACAATATGCAGCACTGGGCTGCCTAGTCCAGCATTATGTTGTGCACCCTTTAACAGAAAGGATATCTGCCTGAATGATCACAGTAGTTATTAAATAAAGTATTTAGAGAATATCCTGATATTTTTTCTGTGTGGTTTCTAGCAATCAGACAGACAGTAATTTTTTTGTAATCCATTCAATTACCAAATTGTAACCATCAGTATTTGACAAATAATTAATATGAATACAAATTATTAATGCCATGATGAGCAATTGTGACCTCAAAGACCTTGTGACAGCAATGGGATTTTGCAGATAGATAGAATTGTGCATTCATCATGGTTCAGAGAGATTTAATGAGAGCTTTTTATCCACTGCTGTTAACATAATCATAAAAATTACAGATGGATAAAGACTTATTAGATCATCTAGTCCATACCCTGGTCAGGGTAAGATTATTCCCTACAGAACATTCCTATTGCTTTGCAGGTTATCAACATCACAAGAACTAGCCACTTGAGCCACTAGGCAACTGCCAATTGCTTAATCAATTGTTTCCCTGTAAGGGCTACAAGGCTCATCTATGTCCTTTCTTCCAGTGGTTGCAGGCCCCTATGAGACTGCAGCTACCTCTCTCTTTAGCAAGGTGATGCAATTCTTACAGGCTGCCTAATGGGTTATTCTCTTGTAACACGCTAGCTCGCTTTTGTGGGTTCTGTTGTTCTTTTCTGCGCTCGTGTATTATCCCCTTGTGAAAGGGTGTACCTAGCCTTTGCAGCTCCCTACAGAAAACACGGCAGTCCCAATACATCCCATCCAAGAAAGCTGCACTACAGGAAAAAAGGTGCACAAAAAGTAAGTTCTCCAGTCCCTAGAGGGACCTCACTGAAACAGCCATCTTGGAAACTACAAAGGCCCGGTCCTTCTAGGGCTAGAAGGGCTAACAACAGCCAATCAGAGCCCAGCAAGCTCAGGTAAACGGAGATGCAGGGCCCTAATACGCCAGTCCCTGGCTGACACCAGAGGATTAAAGAAGCATGGTTCTCTCTGGTTATAGGAGTGTGAGGATTAGCCAAGGTTTATTGCTGGCTGCATTTGTGTAGCTGGGTTTGCGCAGGGAGAGAGGGATCTGAGAACTTTGGCCCTCTTATAAGGATGAAGATAAAGAGGCCTAGAGAAGTAGCAGCAACAAGTTGAATTGAGAAGTTTCTGGTTGTTCTTTATTGGGTTCCTGGTGTAGTGGGTGGGCCCAGGTTTCCCAAGAAGTGGACAGGGCTCACTTGGAAGCCCTAGAAAAAGATTAAATGTAAAGGACCCAGAGTTGAGGCTGAAGATCTTGGAGAGGGCAGATAAACCCTTAAACCACTATAGAGATTTTTGGCCATGAGTCTTGTGGTATAACTGTAGAACTGATAG
This sequence comes from Dermochelys coriacea, assembly GCF_009764565.3. Lineage (NCBI taxonomy): Eukaryota > Metazoa > Chordata > Testudines > Dermochelyidae > Dermochelys > Dermochelys coriacea. The sequence continues at coordinate 305,722,961 of NC_050068.2, forward strand.
AATAACTCACAATGTTTGATGTATTAAACATTTTTTATTCATGAATATTTTGGGCAAACACTTCTTGTAGATTTTATGAGAATAGATTTTTTTCAGTAATCTTTGAACAAGGTTAAATTTGTCTAGGTCACATGGTTTGTTTCTATTCCTTAAATGAATGAGCATAATTCCTGCAATCATGTTTCTGGTGCAAGTACTTATAATTACTAATTCAAAATGTGCTTTTCACCAGTATTCTCCACTATTTGCTTATAATTCACTGTTCTCAGGAAATATTACTGCTAGCAAACTAATTGACTAGAATATACATGGAAAAAATGGATACAAAGTAAAACCATTAAAAATTGTGAAGGAATATTCAAAGGCTTTTTTGTTGGCTTTGCTCAGCACTAGAGGTGGTCAAAAAAATTGACACTTTTTTCCATCTAAAAAAGTCATTCTTTCTCTTTCTCAAGTTCTTCTGGTGAAACTAGTCCACATTGCATGAATAATTAAATATTCATTGGGCCAGAGAGAAAGAAAAAGAGACTGACTCCACAGCATGGTGGTTAAATCACTCAGCTAGGATATCAGAAATTTGGGTTCAAGTTCCTCCTTAGCCTGATGCAGAGTAGAGACTTGAACCTGCATTTCCTAGGTGAGTGCAGTGTCCTAATCCCCAGAATATTGGTTCTTCTTTGGTGGGTCTCTGTGCTTTTTCATGAAGACATTCAAAAGGTCTAGGTTTCATTTTTGTTCTGTATTGAAATGAAAAATTTCAAAACCTCTATTTTTTTTCAAGTTAGAATTCTTGTTTCCCAGCCAGCCCAACTTAGCACTTTACAGGTGGAGCTCAGGCCCTTGCAGAATGGTTGGTTTTAGATAATAATCCAGATAGCAGGATTCTAACAATCTTCTAATTCTTTTGATGTAAGGTTTGGTGAAAATCAGGTGAAGTAGAAGCCATTAAAAAAGTCAGTGTTCATCAGTAGTTGATACACTGCGATTATCTAAAATACTGCAGTTATTTCTTAAAGTATTAGTATTTGTGATATTTCAGATACCCCTGTATAATAACTATTGGCAAATAACAATCTTTTCATAGGGGCCACTGTTCTTGGCAAACTACCAGTATAGTGTTCCCATGAGTCTTGGCAGCATATATATATATATATATATATATATATATATCTCAACACAAACAAAACAAAAGCTATGGTTAGTGATAGCTAGGATTGCATCACGACACCTCAGTTGATCCAAAACCTGAAAAATCTGGAAATAAAAAGTATCTTGCATTCCTTGACATTTCCTGCTACACTATCTATAACAGGCTCCATAAGGCTTTCACTTCCATCTTCAACAGATTCCAAAAGAAATGTTTTCCCCAACTTCATCAAACCTGCATTTTGATGCAAAATCTTAATGGTGAGGTCATATACTTTATATCAACAGTGACAGTCACACATTCCAAGTATTTGGAAAGTTAAAACACTTTAGCCATGCTGATAAGGTTGCTGATAAGGTTTTGTGTTAAAGTGCAAGTTTGGTGAGGATGGAGAGCTGGTAGCTTTTTGGCATCTGTGACCATCTCCAGCTATAGCAGTACTTGTACCTACAACAGAACCTCAGAGTTATGAACACCAGAGTTATGAACTGACCAGTCAACCACACACCTCATTTGGAAGCAAGCGGCAGAGACCAAAAAGAGAGAGAGAGAGAGAGAAAGAAAAGCAAATACTCTACAGACCAGTACCGTGTTACATCTAAACTACTAAAAAATAAAGGGAAAGTTTAGAAAAAAAAGATTTGACAAGGTAAGGAAACTGTTTCTGTATGTCTTTCTTTTAAATTAAGATGGTTAAAAGCAGTATTTTTCTTCTGCATAGTAAAGTTTCAAAGCTGTATTAAGTCAATGTTCAGTTGTAAACATTTGAAAAAACAGCCATAATGTTTTGTTCAGAGTTATGAACAAACTCCATTCCCAGGTGTTCATAACTCTGGGGTTACATTGTAGTTAATTTAACCTTTCTTTCATTACAGGTGGCAGCTAAGTAATAATTACTACAGCTGCAGTCGGCCTATTGTCTTAATATACATGTTGCATTCAACGCATCAGTCTTCAGTGTTCAAAGTAACTTCTCTCAAGGACACTATGTTACTTTCTAGAGCTGACACTCAGGCCAACGACGAGGGGAGCAAAGGGGACAATTTTCCAATTTTCCTAGGAGCCCAAGGCCCTTTTAAATCGCCCAGGTGGGTTGCAGGGCTCCTAGGTGCGTACAGGGTGGTACCAGCAGAGGCGAAGGCAGCCGGGCGGGCATGTGGAAGCCCTGGCTGTGCCGGAAGAGCGCAGCCAGCAGCAGCTTGCTGGGCACCACCCAGCGCAGCCAGCAGCAGCTCGCTGGGCACCAGCCAGTGTAGGCGCAGCATCGCCCAAATGTCAGGTGGACTGCATCCGCACGGGCACAGCTTGTGTGTGCATGCACCAGCCGCTGCACATGGTCCAGCTCCGCGCCCATGTGGTGATGCCATACCGGGCCAGCAGCAGCGTGAGGCCTGTCTCCAGCCCACTCTGCATGATATGCAGTGGCAGTGACTCCCCGACCCAGCGACCCTTCCTAGGGGGCCCATTGACAGTTCTGCCCTGGGGCCCAGAATTGCTGATGGTGGTGCTGCTGACACTAACAACAGCCAAAATAACAGGTCCCATCATATTGGATCCTCATGATTATGGAAAAACGAGTCTCGATCATATTCTGTTTTACTTTTAATTTTGTTTTTCTAATTAAAGTTCTAGATTATATCAGCAAAACAGTGTTTTGGGTTTGTTATTCCTTCATTGGTGTAGTACTGCTGAATCAATGCTAGTCTTACATTTCCTCTGAGCAATACATGATGGTAATAGATATGCTTTATTTGAAAACAATGTTTCATGGTCAGAGACAGAACTGGGGTCTACAAATACTTGCATAAGTATTGAGGCAGCTAGATTAAATGTTCTCTGTCCCCTTATCTTTCTTTACATAAGTGATTTTAAAAGTTGGTGATAAAAGATACCCCTGATCTAAAGTAGAAACTTAAGTGAAGAAGAAATAGAGCTAGTGCATTCTCCACTCTGAGTAGTTCTTAAATCAGGGGCCCAGGGATAGATGCTTTTCTGATATAGTGAAATTAAGACCAAATTTCAGTAAAAGCCAGATGACCAGCTGCTTTAGCATAGGTGGAGCTGCAATGAGCACCTACAGGATGGAAGGAGTATGTTCCTGTTTTCACTTTTCTGACCCTACTAATACCACAACTATAATTCGTTAATTAAGGGGCAGATTATGAACCTCTGATCAATTATTCACATAAGTAGTCCCATAGACTTTAATGTGAACATTTAAGTCGCATATGGATGCATCCAACTAAAACAAACATCAGTTTAGAACTACACACAATGGGCAGCAATACAAATTCCCCAACCACATCAACCACCCACTAAGATTAGGAAAGAAAATGGTCTATGGATTAGACCCTGTGAAGCCAAAGTTCACTGAAAAGGTGAGCTTTACGTGGTATGTGGAAACCTAACAAGCTGAGTTCTAGCAGAGCATAAGAGGGAATGTGTTGCAGAACTGAGGAACAAACCATAGACAATGACAGAAGCATAAATTTAAAGTGTGTCTCTAATGCTTCTGTAGATCTCAGCTGCCACAGTGGAGTATAAAGAGAGGGGAGACCACTAAGTGAGCCATAATCACCTAGGGCCTGATTCTGATCCATCCGACAACAATGTCAGGTGCTTGTGCAGAAACACAGTGGAAGGCACAAGGATTCTCCCTAACTGCTCTTTGTGTCACTGTGCAAGGAACTGGAATACAACTGAAATCCCTCTGCTTGCAGGCACAAAGATGATAGCTAGTGTGGGAGATACCTGCCTCTTCTGGGAAACTGAAAATCCTGAGATTTTAATTCTGGCTGCTCCCTCCTCCTTGTCCCTGGAGCATCTTGTTATAACATGACCAAATATACAGAGATGTTTTAACTCAGGAAAATAATATATTCCTCTACTTTATGTGTTGCTGGACATGAGTGTATCTGAAGAACTCAAGAACTGTCATCAAACCGCCCAAAGGGGGCAGGAAAGAGGCAGAGCCATGGCCTACCCTCTCTCCACTTTGGCCCCTGGAGCAGGCCAGGTGCTCCATGGGGAGCAGACTATACCATCCTAAAGGACACACACCTGGCTGTTCAGAAAAAGGTTGTACCTCTCTGGCCTCCCAGCATCTTCTCCAACAGGAGTCAGCCGCTAAATGGCACTGTTTGGCCCTGTGGAGTTGCAGTCAAAACAGTGTAAATAAGAGAAAACTCAGGTCCATAGTGTTTGACAGATTAAAACCAAAATGCTGACTTGTACCTGCAAGAAGAGAGTAGCCATAGACAATACACAGAGTGTGTATACTTCATGCCTGAAGCTAAACATTAATGAGGCTGGAATTAGCATACTTAGTTAATGAAAAATCTTCAGTTTTAAAGAAGGATTCCAATCCTGCTTGAAAACCTACTTTTCATGGAGTCTTTTCACTCTCACTGACCATCCCTCCATACCATCTTGCAACTGTTAAGGCTCTTCCCTGCATCAGACTGATCTGAGTATTAACTCTGTTCATCAAGGACCATCTGTAAAGTGTTCTGCATATTTACAACATGCTATAAAAATAATAATTTGAACTCTATAACTGGCATAGAAATGTTTGAACACTCACTCCAAGTTCTAATTGCCAATCTGGGCACTATCACTTCGAGGGTGAAGTCTGGAAATAAGGATCACACCATGAGTTGGGGCTCAGAGGAGAAAACAGATGATATCTTAAGTAAAGTTTGAGTACTCAGATTATTTCCCCAAATACATAATGCTCTATTTTATTTACAACCCAAATTTTGTCCACTCTCTTTCCTCAAACTTGTAACATATTTGACAATGTAAACAGACTGTTCATCACATTTTTAAAAAATTGAGTCTATTGCTTTAATATTATTATTCAATTGGTATTTTTCATATTCTCACCTCAGTGCTTATAATTATTCCAAATGGGTGCTGTTTACCAATGTTAGAGGGTCAGCCCAAGGGTCTCTGCAACAAATAGAGCTCAACCCACCATCTTTCCCTTCAGAGTAGCATGTAGGAGTAGCTGCTGCTACACTGGGGATCTCTGAACTTCTTGCATGCTATTGGGGGAGGGAGTCTTTATACTGGCTTTCATGGATCTATTTAGTCATAAAACCCCTGCACAGGGGTATTGAGGAGCTGAAGCTACTATTCCATCCCAGAGTCTGCAATAATAGCAATAGAGGAACTGTGCTGGAACCCTCTATCCTTATCCTGGCCACATCCTGGGGCTGTGGATTCCCTCAACCCCTATGGCATTTCCTGGCACAAAGACAAATAACTCAGAACAATGGGGAGGAAACTTCACCACTTGAAAATACTGCTTATTCTGTCAAACTATAGTTTACAATTCAATTCTATATCACAAATCTATAGTACTAATAGCAGGATGAAAATCCATAAAATACTTACAGTTCTTTGCATTAGTAGTGTAGCTTCGGAGCAACCTATCCCTTCATCATTAAAACTTGATTCCATATTGATGATGTCATCAATAACCTCCTCCATCTAAGAAAATAATAGTTTTAAACTATTAATGATGATCCATATTTTTGATAATATGAAACTAAAGAGAAAATAAACTGCAATCAACAAAAGTGAATTAAAAACAAAGATCAAATTCTTAAACCTCATATAAACTTTACTATCTGTGAAAGATTTTCATATATATTAGTTCCCATGAGTAAAGTAAAAGTGGTTGTGTTTCACTAAGTTACTTTTTTCCCTGAATAACAACAGCCCTCTACCCATTCCCCCTTTCTGAGCCTACCACCTTGTCACACCAAGATCAGATGATAGAAGGGTTGTGGGTAACTAGTAACCATCAATCCCAACCCCTCTCAAGTGTGTCATATCCGTAACACATTTATCTACTGGTCCAGGAAGGCTGCCAGGAATCTGTGGTTGTTCAAGAATCCTGGTCACTCATGCTGCAGCATATAATGCTGCTGCCAAAATTCAGCAGGTTGAGTAATGTGTTGTGTGTTGAAGCACAGAAATTCATGGTACCTCAGTTTGGATATTCATTCCAAAGATTGGACACATATCCAAAACAGCCTGTCTGGTCCTAGCCAGAATCAGGAACTGCAGAAACATGTGACATTGATAAATAATTAAACAGAAAAAACAGTAAAAATACTTTTTGAAACCTCAATACAGGTTCAGTTTGGGTTCAGTTTGAGTTTTGAGTAACAATCTGGATTGGTACACAAATACCTTGTTTTCTTAACAAAGCAGCCCTGAAGAAGGACTCATAGTCAAACACTGTTGCTAATTCTGTTGTCTATAGGTAAGATTCACTCATGTCATGTGGGTTTGTACAAGCGGAACTGGTAGGGGAACTGTGGGTGGAGCAGCTGTGTGGATGTGCCTGCACACTCCATGCTCCCACATGTCAACTACCATGAAAGGCCACAAATGGAGCAATCCAGGGATATTTATGCAGCTCTGAGGCTCCATGCAACTGGCACTGAGAGACTGCAGTCACTACTGTAGCCAATAGCATCCCCAGGGAGAGGGTAACTATTCTGCAGCTCCTTCCCCTCCCCCCCCCCCGTGCCCATTGGCCCTACACTGGGGTACAGTATTCCACTTCCCCAGCCCTTTCACACTCCACTGACATAGAACTCAACTACTCAGGGCATATGTAGATTGAAAGGATTTCACCCTGTGGTAACAGCATATTCATGAGTCTTTTTTGTTGTATTTAAATCCCATCATGGGATAAAGCTGCTTCCTTTCTTATGCCATTGAATTAATTCTCCTTTTGCTAGTATGCAATATCTCTTGAAATCTACTGAAGTACTTAAGAACATCTTGATCTATATCTGACTGCATAAAATGTACAAGCCAGATCCTCAGCTGGTGTAATTAGGTGTAGCTCCACTGAAGTCAATGGTAGTGCTGAAGTCAATGGAGCTACACAGATTTACACAAGCTGAAGATCGGGCCTATATAAAATACAGCAATTAACTGAAAAAATCAATGACTGGGTTTTTGCATCTAAAATTTAGTCTGGTGTTTAAACTTATTATATATTTGAAATAATGTTTTTAGACAGAAATAACTTCCATTTGACAAAGGTTTGCAAATCCAGATGCATATTCAAAAAAATGGACAGTAATATACTAATGTCAGACTTTGTATTTGACATGCATTCTGCAAATACAAAATATCCAGGTGCAAACTGAAAGTTTAAGTGTCTAATCCTGCAAGCAGCTATTCACACTGGCATTCAGAATCCACGCACTTCAACGGGACTGCTTGTGTAAGCAAGGAGTACTCAGGTGAACAAGGGCTGCAAAGTGAGGCTATAAGAAAGGGAACACTGATGTGGTGCAGCAAAGAACTGGTACATGTATATTTAATTATTATTCACAAGTAACACAAGGTGTGCAAGATAACCACCATTCTCCTATACTTTCCCTCAGCCCTGCCTGTATCTTAAACATACATGCCATACCACATTTTCATGTTGTCCTCCAAGACCCAGTAGCTTGGTAACCGGACTTTCTGGAGCACCAATATTGCTGGCAGGAGGCATGTGTCTGTTTCTCAGTACGGATGTAGCTCCTGCAGGCTGGACTGTATGGCAGTGGGACAGTGAGAGGGTTTGGCTGGAGAGCTTGGTGTCAAGTGTCAGGTATTGTTTCACTTGATGTTTCTGGCTTTGCTGTATGTGATATCTAGATTGATTTTCCAAGTGTGTTTGTACCTGTGGGGAAAAGGAAATAATTTTTGAAGTTTATATTTATCAATACAATTATTTATACATAATGTTGCTTTATAGCATAAGTTTGGTAAAGAAGAGCATAAAAGGCCAGATCTTCAGTTGGAGTAAATAGATGCAGCTCCATTAAAGTAAATGTAGCTATGCTGATTTAAACCGGGTGAAAATCTGGCCCTTATATCAGCATTGTAGAATTATTATAAATCTCAAATCTTTGGTAGATGTCACTCCCTTATACATTAATTAGATACTTCACATACCATTATTCCCCTCCCGCTTCCTTAGGGCTATATACTTTGTTTACATGATGGGAAAGAGGGAATAGAAATATAATCACTGTACATAATCTGGTACATCTCTTTCCTTTTTTCAAACTCATGATTCATCGCTAATTGAAAACACTGACCATGCCTGCAAAAAATGACAGTCAAATGTTTAAACATGTATGCACAATAAAACATATTGTTTTGTAAGTGTCACAATGAATAAAAGGATTCTAAACCAACATGTAATCTAACTGTGTTTGAGTAATTAAACAGTGGCAATCATCATCAAATCTCATAGTATATTTGATTGGCTCACCTTGTAATAAGAGCAGTCCGTCAAATGAGGCATTTTTGTATTTTTGCAAAAGGAAAATTCCAGATACAATCCTAGATGGGTACTAACCAACCCCAAACCAAACTGTCTTCTACAGGCTCCCCTAGAAGAATGACAATTTTTGAAGACGATGGGACTTTATAAACTAAGTGGTCATGCCAAAAGAGCTAATTGAGTAAGACTTTGGGCCATCCTTTAATTGCACAGATTGACAATTACTACTTCAAATGGGTCCCATTTCAGATCAATGTCACATTCCTACAATTCAACCACCACAAACTGTACTGTCATTTCAGCCCTGTGGCTCTCTTTCTATGTTACGGTATGACTAGTCACAAATTTCTTGTAATCAATTTTCTTCAAGCAGCCTTTGTGCAGGCATGTTTAATATTTCTTACACAATAGTAAATCTCGCTTTGCAGCCCTTATTTTCTCTATTTTTTCACTCTACTTAAATACACTTCTTTTTAATTCTCCTACCATACATCAGCACAGACAAACAGCCCATAAAAAGTCTTTTGCATTTAAATTAGCTGTATGTTGGTACAATATTGCAGCACTTATTTTAATAGTGTAATGCTGGTATTTTGCAAATTATTTTAATTGTGGCTCCCATAAACTAATTTTTCAGTCATGTAAAAAGATTAAGATTTGCAATAACAAATATACATATACATTGCTATAGTGTACATGAGATAGGCTTTAAAGACATTAAATTGCATTTCAGTAGAACATCTCTGTAAAATTTTAAGAATACTGTTTAGACAATCCTATAATTTTAAGTTATGAATACATATGTCCTATGTATGGCGGTTGTATATTCATATATATTTTAGAGTCATTTAATTCACAAGAAATATTCATAGATTCCAAGGCCAGAAGGTACCATTGTGATTATCTAGTCTGATCTCCTGTAAAACACAAGCTATAGAACCCCCCAAATATAACTGCAAGAGCAGATTTTTTTAAAAAAACATTCAATCTTGATTTAAAAATTCTGACTGATGGAGAATCCACCACACCTCTTGGTAAATTGTTCCAATGGTTAATTATACTCACCGTTAAAATTTATGCTTTATTTCCAGTCTAAAGTTGTCAGCTTCAACTTCCAGCCATTGGATCGTGTATACCTTCCTCTGCCAGACTGAAAAGCCCGTATTAAATATTTATTCCTGTAATGGGGTTTACAGGATATAGGCAGAGGAGAGAGGAGAGCCTTCCTCACTGAGAGGCAGCCAGGCTGAGCACACTGGCACAGCTGCCAGAACTGCCAGAGACACACACCCACAGCTAAGATCAATAAGGAAAACAGCCCAGCTATAAGGGAAGGAGAACAGGGAGAAAGGAGGCAGAAGGGCTTGAGATGATGGAGGGGCTACAAACCTAGGCTGGCTCCAGGGAACCGATAGGGAGGTAAAGGAAGCAAGCCCTGGAGCTTAAGAGCTGATTGATTCATTTTCTGTTAAGTTGATGGACTAGGCTAATTTGAGTTAAATAGAGGAGAGACAGTTTGGCGAAAGATGGGACACCAAAATGGAACTACACACAGAATCTTTAACAGTTTCCAATGTAGGTACTTATAGACTGTAATCAAGCCATCGCATAACCTTCTCTTTGTTAAGCTAAATAGTTTGAGCACTGATTTCACCACTATAAAGCATGCTTTCTCATTCTTTAATCATTCTCATGGCTCTTGTCTGAACCCTCTCCAATTTATCAACATCCTTCTTGAATCATGAGCACCAGCACTGGATAGTGTTCCACAAATGGTTGCACCAGTGCCAAATACAGAGATAAAATAACCTCTATGCTCCTCATAGAGATTCTTCTTTTTATGTATTCCAGGATCGTATTAGCTCTTTTGGCCATCCTATCAGAGGGGAAGCTCATGTTCAGCTGAATGCATCATGACCCTCAAATCTTTTTCAATGTCTCTGCTTCACAAGACAGAGTCCCTCCATCATGTAAGTATGGCCTACATTCTTTATTCCTAGGGATATACATTTACATTTAGCTGTATTAAAACACATCTTGTTTGTGGGCATCCAGTTCACCAAGTGATCCAGATCACTATGAATCAGTGACCTGTCCTCTTCATTATTTACCATTTCCCCAATTTTTCTAAAACTGAAAACTTTATCAGTGATAATTCTGTTTTCTTCCAGGACATTGATAAACATGTTAAATAGTGTAGGGCCAAGAATCAGGCCCTGCAGGACCACACTGGAAACACATCTGCTTGATGACAATTCTCTGTTTACAATTACATTTTAAAACATATCTGTTAACCATTTTTTAATCCACTTAATGTGTGCCATGTTCATTTTATATTGTTTTACTTTTGTTGTGTGGTACCAAGACAAACACCTTAAGAAGTCTAAGTATATTACGTCAACACTATTACTTTTGTCATCCAAACCTGTAATCTCATAAAAAAAAATCAAGTTAGTTTGACAAGATCTGTTTTTCCATAAAACTATGTTGATTTGCATTAACTACATTATCCTCTTTTAATTGTTTATTAATTGAGTCCTGTATCAGCTGTTCCATTATCATGCTGGAGATCAATGTCAAGCTGACAGGCCTATAATTATCCAGTCATCCTCTTTACCCTTTATAAAAATTGACATAACATTAGCTTTCTTGCAGTCTTCTGGAACTTCCCAGTGCTTCAATATTTCTTGAAAATCAGTATTAATGGTCTAGCAAGCTCCTTGGGCAGCTCTTTTAAAACTCTAGGATGCAAATTATCTGGACCTTCTGATTGAAAAATGTCTAACTTTAGTAGCTTCTGTTTAACATCCTCCAGAGATGGGAACAGAAAGAATGTTATCACCATATGATGAGACTATATCATCTAATTATCCCCAAAAACAGAACAGAAATATGTATTGAACACTTTTTCTGCAGTATTATTGATAATTGTGCCATTTTCATCTAGTCATGGACCAATACTATTGTCAGGATTCTTTTTGTTCCTAATATATTTTTAAAACTTGTACTTATTGTCCTTAACTATGCTGACCACAAGGAGAAATCGATGCCCCTTGGCTTCTCAATTTTCTACAATTCCTAACTTCTGATTTATATTCATTACTATCAACTTCCTCTTTCTTCCATTTGTTATATATTACTACTTATTTTGTACAGCTGCCTTCACTCCCCCTTGAAATCAGTTATTTATTAATTTACTTATTAATTAATACATCCTTCTTCCTTGATAGTGGACTCTTTAGGAGTCTAGTAAGCTGTTATTAAAATATTCTGATTATCATTAACATTATTCTCATTAAATTCTTCCTACTATATAATTTGGCTCATAATTGTTTTCAGTTTTGTGAAATTGGCCTTATTAAAATATCTATCTATCTCTATATGGATATATATATTAATAGTCTGGATTTTATTCTGTGTGCACATTATAAATTTGATCAAGCCAGGATCACTTGTACCTAAGCTTCCATTAATTTTTAGTTCTTGGTCAGTTCCTTTTTATCTGTTCAGACAAGGTCTAATACAGAATTTTCCTGTGCTGGCTGCAATGCTTTTTGAGTTAGGAAATTGTCATTTATAATGTTTAGAAATTCCAAGAATATTTTAGTATTGGAAGCATGAGACCTCCAGCAGATGTAACTCAAACTGAACTTCCCCATGATCACACAGCTTTTTTTCCTATACATTAAAGATAAGTATGTGAGGAAGTGGCCATCCTCTTCCCAGATATGGTTTTTGTCTGGCGCAGCCACCAATACCTCATCTTGTGCTTTATATGTTAGGAAATTGATCCATAAGCATTCAGGATAATTTTCTTCTGAGTTATCAGTGACTCAGGTAATGCCATTTTTGACATAGTGGCCCCCCTTTTGCCCACTCAGTCCTTCCTAAATAGTTATAACCACTGATTTTAACACTCCAATAGTGTAAATCGTACCACCAGGTTTCAACAATACCAACTAGATCAAATTTATGCCCATAAAAATAATTAGGTCTCGTTTGGAATTTTCACGTTAGTTTTCGAAAGTATGTAATGTGCTTTAATTAAGGCCTCAATTCATCAACGCACTGAAGGACTTACTTAACTTTAAATTCATGCTCAAATCCATCCCTATTCATCAAAGTACTTAAGTATGTGCTTAAATCCCTTTACCTTCATTTGGATTTAAGCCCATGTTCAAATTTAAGCATAAACTGCTGAATTAGGGCCTAAGTGTAAAATTTACCCCATGCCCATTAAGCTCGGGAATTTGGACACTCTGTGAGTGGAGTGCAGCGTGGTTGGGAACTGACCCCAATCCAGGACCAGGGTACAGAATTACTGTTTAGCATTCCTTCATTCTGTCATTCCACAAAGAGCCATAGGTCCTCCATACTAGTTATACACTGTTCTAGAGCCACTGCAAAGGAGTGAATGTATGTCCCCTCTCCTAGCCTACTAGAACTTCCACACTGCCTAGGCTGGTGCAGAAATCCTTCCTGTGGTGCACAGACACCCAAATTCAGCAGTTTTGCTAGTAGAACTGCCACAGAGTTCCTTTCCATGGTGTAACAGATGAGGAGGACTTTGCACAGGCTCTCTATACCATGGCCCAAATATTCTTTTTTCTTAAACTGAGAGGACAATTGTTCTATCATGAATGAAAAAGTGGCTTGGAAATTCAACGTTCCTGCAGGAAATATTGAAACCACACTACTAGATGTAAAAAATAAACAGAAAGGAATGTATAAAGCATTTGCAGTTCATTAGATTAGTCTATGTTGGCTTAACTTAAATTGTTCTTGCGAACAAGGAGATTTAATCAATTAGTTGATTTTATTACCAGGATCTTTTCTGGGAGGATGATGTGGAGGAGGAAGATGCTTTCTTTTTGTTTCTTAGACTTTTAGGATGATCAATGAACGCTTGTGGCACCCGATTGCGAATTGGACCACCGCTTCTGACACTGTCCTATTGCATTGTGATTTCCATGAATGAAAATCAACTAAGCATGGAGCAGTAGTAATTCAGAAATCAGGCTCTTTTCTTGGATGGTTGTCTTTCAGTGAGACCAATAGATCTTAACAATGTTGTAGTAGACATTTCACAAGCAGGAAAGCATTTAAAGCTCCTCCAGTGGGAGATGGTCATTACTTCAGCTAAAGTTTTTCAAACTCTTAGTGGCCTCAAGTGTTCAAATTACAAAAGCAGTAAATATGAAAGTAAAATTGTTTGGGTGGGAAGGGATTTAGACTAAGATTTTAGAAAATGGGTACTTGAAGTTAAGGTACCCAGTGCATCTTTAGGCACCCGATTTTTAAAAAAATCTTGACTACTATATAGGCCGTAAATTTTTCTTTTTATATTAAGAGAACATTAGGGTTGCAAAGTCAAGCATTCAAAAGAATTAAGAATATCTGTGCAACATGAGTGAAATAGAAGAGAAAATTCAAAACTTGGTAAAAATGTTATCAAATCTGAGGGTAATGTAGCAATTAACCACAATATGATTGGAAACTGTGATTTATTCTCTACTGGAATGTCAGAAGATTGGAATGAGTCACATTATCAAATGTTAGTAATATTATGTTCAGTTTAAATCTGTTGAATAGCTCAGATTGTAGAATAAAATAAACTTTTTAGTGTTTGTAATTTCGACAATAGTTATTTAATTTTCATTTTCATTTTGAGTTTCAGTGCAACTGTTGGGTATAGTTCATTATTCCTGCGGCAGTTAAGAACAAAACCCTGGCCCCAAGGATAGAAACCACAGACTCTGGAGAAATTTGAATCTGAATCTAAACTTGGACACTCTAGCCCAGTGTTCTCAACCAATCTACACATAGCTGTGACAGCCTCAGGACCATTCAGGTAGTATATATATTGTGTGGATGCGGCTCACATAACACATATACAGCTGCATATGTGGCCCATAATGGTAAACAGATGGAGAATCACTGCTCCAGCCCATTTTAATTGGTCTTCATAAAGGCATTGGCATTGAAATACTCAATCCAGGGGGTTAGGAAAAGGATCATTGGATAAAACAAGCATTCCTCTTTGCTCCTGGGATCCCCCACAACCTCATCCAGTTTTAGAACCAAGCTCAAAATGAACATTTACATCCATGAGTAACTCTTTTAAGTTCACTGGAAATATTACATTGAAAGGGACTATTCATGTGCATAAAGTTTCTCATGTTCACTAGAACCTCAGAGTTACGATCACCAGAGTTACAAACTGACCAGTCAACCACACGCCTCATTTGGAACAGGAAGTATGCAATTAGGCAGCAGAGACAAAAACCAAAAACAAATATTGTACAGTACAGTACTGTGTTAAATGTAAACTATTAAAAAAAGGGAAAATTTTATAAAAAGATTTGACAAGATAAGGAAACTGTTTCTGTGCTTGCTTCATTTAAATTAAGATGGTTAAAAGCAGCATTTTTTTTCTACATAGTAAAGTTTCAAAGCTGTATTAAGTTAATGCTCAGTTATAAACTTTTTAAAGAAGAACCATAATGTTTTGTTCAGAGTAACGAACATTTCAGAGTTAAGAACAACCTCCATTCCCGAGGTGTTTGTAACTCTGAGGTTCTATTATAAGTAAATAATTACAGAATTTGGGCCTATGTTTACATTTATCCTATTTTTATTGTTTAAAATACTTGTGAAAAGGAAATGTAAATGATTAAATTGTGGAAAAGATGAACGGTAGGGGAAAGTTTTCAGAAGTGCCTAAATGATTTAGATATGTCTACACTACGATAAAAGCCCTGCAGCAACGCTGACTCAGGCTCACAGGGCTCGGGCTGCGGAGCTATAAAGTAGCAGTGTAGATGTTCAAGCTCTGGCTAGAGCCCGGGCCTGGGCTGAGTCCCCACAAGAGCGGGTGGGGCTTAGAGCCTGGGCTCCAGCCCAAGCCTGTACATCTACACTGCTATTTGTAGCCCTGCAGCCCAAGCTCAAGTCAGCTGACCCAGACTTTGAAGATGTGTCTACACTGGCAACATGAGCCTTGCCTCAGACTCAAGCCCAAGTCCCCTTCTGTCCATACACAAATCACACTAACCCGGGGTCAAACCCAGGGTCCCAGGACCCTGATAGGCTACAAGGTATGAGCCCAAGTCAAAGCCCTGACCCAGGTTCAAAAGGCAGTGTAGATGCAGCCCCACTTGACTCAGGTCCTGGGAGTCCTCCAAAAAGTATCTCAGAATCCCAGGAGCCAACTTCCTCTGTCCTCTCTGTTCCAAGACTCTTGAATCTACACTATTGAAAACAGATGCAACCACCCTGGGTGTACTGCAGCAGCTCAGTGAGTCAGCATTAACCCTTCTGACCCCTGAGCTGCAAACACACCATCACTGAGTTTGCAATAGAGACTGACCAGAACAAGCCTTTTGCAAATTGTGCTACTTCACGGTCACAGGAGCACAGCCTGGGACTTGGTACATCTCTGCTGTGAGGCCAATAAGACTGTGGACTTTAGTAAGAGTATCAGCAGTTAAATTGCTTTGAAAATGTTGACTGGCCAAAATGTACATGCCTGGGAGATTTAGTTGGGGTGGGTGGGAGGGGTGGGGGGCAATTAGGTGGTACCTGAGCTCCAGTTTTGAAAATGTCAGTGGTGCCTACATGATGGACTTAAGCATCCATTTTCCTATTTAGGTGCCAAAATCCCTTTAAAAATCTGGGCTTTAAGCCTAAATCCCAATGATTTTTTAACTAGTCTAAGTAAGTTATTCAAAAGCAGCAAAGTAATTTAATAGTGTAAGTCCTATTTTCAGAAGGGAGTTTTTAAGCATTGAGGAGACTAAGTTCCATTGACTTTCAATTATACTGAATGCCTAACTCACTTTTGGAATAGGATGGGATTTAGGCTCCTAAGTAACTTAAATGTTTTTGAAAATGTTACCAGTAAATGGTCAGGATAGCAGTAATGTGCAGATGAGCCGGTACTGATTCTCCTCCCAGACATTCTTTTGTAGCTGTTATAGTCAGTCCAGGCCGATTATTGCTAAGACTTTTGGATGAATGAAAGCTGGCATAAGTTCTAGCAGAGATCATTTCATCTCCTGCCCACTACCTTGATTCTATTTACTTACTCCAGGTAGGATTACATAATCAGATGGTTCAGAACCAGAATCCCAAATCCTGAACACTGAAGGCATTAAAAATCCATACCCAAACCCAGAACTGAATGTTATGATTTGACTTGAACCAAAACCTTGAATCCAAACACTCCCAAACTTTGGAGAAAGTTTAGGTCTTCTTTTTGAACCGCCAGCTCACATGTTCATATGTACTGTATTTCTAATTTATATTCCATTTACAAGCCAGTTATGAGTACAAACATAATTTTTAGGAGTTATAGATGCAACTGCAAAAGTCTTCATTTCTTTCTAATTTGAGCACACATCTTGACCATGTTGTAAATCTGTGGTAAAATTGTGTAATATCCATTCTATTCCTGCACAAGTATGAAATTTAGATTAAAAAAATGAAAGTAAAATTAGTATCTTTTACAATGTCATAGCTAGGATTTCCAATTTGTTTATTTAAGCAAACATTAACCAGATTATTTGCTGATGGGATTTTTCAATTGGAAAAACAAACAATTTCTATGGTTTTCATGTTTTCACATGTTCAGTATGCCAACGTTTTTATGGCTGACTTAGAACAACGCTTCCTCAGCTCTCGTCCCCTAATGCCCCTAATCTACTTGCGCTACATTGATGACATCTTCATCATCTGGACCCATGGAAAAGAAGCTCTTGAGGAATTCCACCATGATTTCAACAATTTCCATCCCACCATCAACCTCAGCCTGGACCAGTCCACACAAGAGATCCACTTCCTGGACACTACGGTGCTAATAAGCGATGGTCACATAAACACCACCCTATATCGGAAACCTACTGACCGCTATTCCTACCTACATGCCTCTAGCTTTCATCCAGATCATACCACTCGATCCATTGTCTACAGCCAAGCGCTACGATATAACCGCATTTGCTCCAACCCCTCAGACAGAGACAAACACCTACAAGATCTCTATCATGCATTCCTACAACTACAGTACCCACCTGCTGAAGTGAAGAAACAGATTGACAGAGCCAAAAGAGTACCCAGAAGTCACCTACTACAGGACAGGCCCAACAAAGAAAACAACAGAACGCCACTAGCCATCACCTTCAGCCCCCAACTAAAACCCCTCCAACGCATCATCAAGGATCTACAACCTATCCTGAAGGACGAGCCATCGCTCTCTCAGATCTTGGGAGACAGACCAGTCCTTGCTTACAGACAGCCCCCCAATCTGAAGCAAATACTCACCAGCAACCACACACCACACAACAGAACCACTAACCCAGGAACCTATCCTTGCAACAAAGCCCGTTGCCAACTCTGTCCACATATCTATTCAGGGGATACCATCATAGGGCCTAATCACATCAGCCACACTATCAGAGGCTCGTTCACCTGCGCATCTACCAATGTGATATATGCCATCATGTGCCAGCAATGCCCCTCTGCCATGTACATTGGCCAAACTGGACAGTCTCTACGTAAACGAATGAATGGACACAAATCAGACGTCAAGAATTATAACATTCAAAAACCAGTTGGAGAACACTTCAATCTCTCTGGTCACTCGATCACAGACCTAAGAGTGGCTATACTTCAACAAAAAAGCTTCAAAAACAGACTCCAACGAGAGACTGCTGAATTGGAATTAATTTGCAAACTGGATACAATTAACTTAGGCTTGCATAGAGACTGGGAATGGATGAGTCATTACACAAAGTAAAACTATTTCCCCATGGTATTTCTCCCTCCCACCCCACCCCCCACTGTTCCTCTGATATTCTTGTTAACTGCTGGAATTAGCCTACCTGCTTGTCACCATGAAAGGTTTTCCTCCTTCCCCCCCCTGCTGTTGGTGATGGCTTATTTTAAGTGATCACTCTCCTTACAGTGTGTATGATAAACCCATTGTTTCATGTTCTCTGTGTGTGTGTATATAAATCTCTCCTCTGTTTTTTCCACCAAATGCATCCGATGAAGTGAGCTGTAGCTCACGAAAGCTTATGCTCTAATAAATTTGTTAGTCTCTAAGGTGCCACAAGTACTCCTTTTCTTATAGCAGTCATGTTAAAGGTAAGCAAAAGCCCATATTTGATGTGCAGGTGGGAGTCATAAATAGTTCTTCTAAATATCCAAATAAGGAAGAATGCTAATGTTGTGTCAGTAATTAAAAAAGACAAGTAGAATGACCCAGGTAAATATAGGACAATTAGCCTGACATCAGTTCTTGACAAAATAATGGAAAGGCTGATATGGGATTCAGTCAATAAAGGACAAGAATATAATTAATGCCAATCAATATGATTTTATGGAAAATAGCTCACGTCAAACAAACCTTACTTCATTCTTTGATAAAATTACAGAATGAGTTAAAATAACTGTTCAGATGTAACGTACTTTGACTTTTGTAAAGCGTTTGACTTAGTATCACATGACATTCTGATTAACAAATTAGCACTATACAATATCAATAAAGCACAAGTTAAATGGATTAAAAATTGACTAACTGAGGACTTGTCTACATTACCATGGTAAATCAACCTACGCTACGTAATCTATGTAGTCGATGTACCTTAGGTCAAGTTACTGTGGGGCCTTAAAAGAAACTCTCCTGTCGACTTTCCTTACTCTTTTCATCGAGGGTAGAGTACAGGGGTCGACTGGAGAGCAATCTGCTGTTAATTTGGCGGGTCTTCACTAGACCTGCTAAATTGACTGCCTGTGGATTGATCTCAGAGCGTCAATCCCAACTGTAGTGTAGATATAGCCTGAGAGATCTCAAAAAGTAGTTGACAGTGAGGAGACATCACCGGATAGGGAGGAGGACAGGGCTGTTATGCAGAGTAACCTGATCGCATGGTAAGATGGGCCCATTCAAACAAAATGAGTTTTAATACAGACTAATGCAAAGTTACACCATCTAGGCACAGGGAATGCTGGCCATACCTACAGAATGGGAGGACTGTATTCTGGAAAACAGTGACTCTGAAAAGGATTTAGGGTTATAGTGGAAAAGCAACTCAATGGGAGCTCTTAGTGTGATGCTGTGGCAAAAAGGGCTGGTGAGATCATTGAAGTATAAATCAAGGAGCAGTGGTAGGAGAAAGGAAGTCCTTTGAACTCGGTATTTGGCATTGGTGAGTTGAATACTGGAATACTGTCTTCCTTTTTGGTATCCACATTTTTAAAAGTATATAATACCTTCACAGAAGAGGTGCAGAAAGGAGACACAAAAATGATTCACGGGTTGTAGAAAATGCCTTTCAGTGAGAAATTTTAAGAGTCTAATCTATTATCAAAAAGAAGATTGAGAGGTGTATAAATAATTTCACTTAGTGAAAATATCAGGGCTCTTTAACTAGTGAAGAAAAGCATAAGAAGAACTAGTGGCTGAAATTGGACAAATTCAAATTGGAAATAAGACACACATTTCTAACAATCCAGGTTACTAATCATTGGAAAAAACTACCAAAGGAAGTGGTGGCTTCTCCATTTCTTGATGTATTCAAATCAAGACTAGATGCCTTTCTAGCAGGCTTGCTTCAGTCAAACACAAGTTACTGGGATCAATTTGGGGGCAATGGATGACATTTAACAGCCTGTGATATACAGGAAGTCAGAGTAGAGGATCAGTGGTCCCTTCTGAAGTTTACTCTATGAAGTTATAAATTTGGCTACTTTACAGCTATTTTTTCTTTGATAAAAAAAAATTGAATTTTCAGCAAACAATGTTAAAACTGAAAGCCTTGTTATAAAATCACTGGATCAAATGCACTCTTGATATAGTGGGTGCCACTCAATGGATTTCACTACAGTTTGCCCACTTATGTTACAGATGAATATACTACCATATTTTTAACTATTTGTGGAATAAACTTCTCTGGTGATAGTCACAGTTACACTAGTGGGAACACCATCATCACCATTTGACAGCAATACAATGTTCACAGTAACTATTCTAGTTATAAGATTTCACGTTCTTTCAATCTTAGTACTAGAAAATAAGCACTGAACTACAACTTCTTTGTTAATAAAATATTCTGTAAGAACCTAAAGCTGTAATTCCATTTTAAGATAAATGCAACAGCAACATAGACTATTATAATAATTTTTCTGTGGGTTTTCAAGTAGCTTTCAGAAAGATAGTATATTTGATGATGAAATAGCCTTTCCTAACTGCTGGCAGCACCAAAAATAAATTGTTTATTTGTCCTGATAATTTTATTAAACTTGTTAAGCTTTATTGAAAATAGCATGTATTTGTTTCATACCAAAATTAAATTTCAATTAAAGTTAGAATAAAAATGTTCTATTGTTATCTAAAAATTTATCTCCAAATAATATTGCTGCTTGTCTTAGGGCTGGTGTCTAAAAGTATGTGCGAGGATGTCAATTATTTAAGTTAAACGCAGTAATTAATTTTTTTAATGTGAAATTTTGTTGACTGGAACTTTGATCTGACTAGATGGGACCTTTTCTATTAATATGCATGAAGAGAGATTACAAAGGAAAAAGACATCCTGTCTGGCAATCCACAACTGTGTTTAGCTGATGTCATATAGTAGCTTTCAAGTTAAAACAAAATTCTCATGTGACTCTAATGAATTATTTTTCATCCAGTTTAACCTTTTGACATCATATTCATCAATAAGTTGTGAACGTTCTTTCAAGGGTGAAGAGACTAAAGAAGCGCATTTTTAAAGTTCTTTTACAAAGGCCATGTCTTTGACAATCGCTACTGTCTTCTCTATTTTGGTATCTCAATGTCCTAAAATAGCTCTCTCAGCTATAAATGGAAGGGGAAGGATTCTAAAATTCTCTATCATGGCTGTCAGTAATTATTAGAAACAAGATATAAATTTAATAAAAATATCCTTAAAAATCTGCTGCAACTATAGCTAGGTAAGAAATATATTATTAATTTTTGTCATTTATATTCTTTTGAAATAGGTTTACATGCCATTTTTGTTCTTTTTGTCTGCAAAGAAGAAAAATGATATCATTTTAAAGTGACTACAATATTTTCAGAAAGACATCTTTAACTTTTAAAGGACACAGGTGATACTGTAATACACACTTAAAGACAATGGGACTCAGCAGTATGGACCCTGGGTTATAGTAGTGGATCCAGATATAGGATCAGGGCTATGATATTTTTGTGTTCATTTTAAAGATTACAATGATTGTAGGCATTTACTCTTATCTTGGAAAAATGTCATTTACGTTCTAATTCAGGAAAGCACTTACGTACATACTTAATTCCCAAAGAAGTCAAGGGGGACTTGTCTACAAGGCGCATTAGTCTGCACTAGAGGTGTGTAAATTCTAGTGCACACTAGCATGCTGTGCACTAACTGGCCCACAAAGACCAGTGCTCATGTGAACTAAAAGTTCCCTAGTGCACATTAATATAGTCCTGTTTCAAACAATGCTACATTAATGCATGCTAGAAAAATGTTAGTGTATATCAACAGGGTCCACACAGGCCAGTTAGTGAGCAATATACTAGTGCGCACTAGAACTGACACCCTCTGGTGCACTCTAACACACTGTGTAGATGAGCCCTGAGACTTAAATGTGTGTTAAAAGTTAAGTTTAAGCTTCAGTGCTTTTCCTGAATAGGGATAATGTAAGCACACAGTTAAGCGCTTTCCTGAATCAAGACCTTAATCTGCAGTATTCTATTCCCACCATCTGCTTCACAGATGTTCAAGAAGATCTGATCCTCCTCCCACTGAAATCAGTGGGAGTGGTCATTATTTCAGTGAGACCTTGAAAAAGCCCATTAATTAACATTTTTTTCAGTATTTAAGTGTCCAAAATCTAATTAAAAATTAAACACAATTTTCTAATTTGATAGACAAACTATTGAAACATGAATGACATTACATTTCTAAGTTTTGCTCTAGTTGGCAAAATACAACCATAAAGTTTTCATATTCTGGTCTACATGAAACCTGGAAATAAAGAGGATAAATGGGACCCCATGTCAGAAAGCTGTTTCATGTGACTGACACCTCTTCCCATGCACAACCCCATTGACTTTTAGAGTTTATTACAAAATGCACTTCAATGGGACCTTTCTCATATAAGCTGCTGGGTAAGACGAGGGCTTGGAGAAGAATATAACATTCATAGCAGAAAGTTTTTACAATGAAAATGCTAACTTTTGAGATTATGAAAATGTGTACAAAATGGCTTGAAATCTTTAACAAGTCAATGTTTTTTGACAAAAAAAGTATAGCAAAAAGTTTTGCTAATAGGACTGCAAGAAAGTTAGAGTTAAAGCTGAGTACAAGTGTTTGCGGGGATCAATGTCTTGGACATTATCTCTGAACACACAGATGTGTGTATCATTAAAATAGTTACCCACAATCAAACTTGACTTTTTCTAAATTAAAAATGTCAATAATCATTTCAATTATGACCTTGATAACATTTTTTACACAAAATTTCATTGCAAAAATTCACAATTTGTTAGTGGAAAATAGGTCTGGTTCAAACTCTGCAAAATAGAAACAATTTCAACATTTTGACATTTTTCATAATACTTTGAAAAATGCTTTGACCCACCTCCAAGTTAGAGGCTACTGGAAAAGAGAAGTTAGTTAGATTAAAAGGCTGAAGTAAAGACTGAATGACTGCAGTCCTTTGATCTTAAGGTGAGAGAGGAAACCACATGGTCCCAAGATAGTAAGGCAACTGCCCACCTTGCCCACTGTTAATCTGCCCTGATATATAGACCATTACCAAAAGCCCACCTACTTGTCAGAGCACTGATCTTAGGAAACAAGTTTAAATATACACAATTTAGCCAAAGGAGCTAAAGAAAAGTGAGTCAGCAAATTAGCAAAGAGAAGGAATTGGACTGTGTGGATCAAATGTAAAAAAAGAGACTGCAAATAACAGTGTTACATAAGGAAAAGCTCTCAGCAAGATATGACCAAAGGTACAAGAAGAACAATAGCTCTCCCATGGACAGAAGATCAACACAACAGCATGTGACCATTTGGGGCTATATCTTAGAACTGGCCATTCCCTGCAAAGTTATTTTAAGAATTGGAAAGGTGATTATTTTGACAGGATTTCCCCAAGGTGGTATTTGCTAACTTTCATTGGTTGAGTTCGGGTCCTTTCCTTCCTCTGTTTCTGTCTGTTAACATCATTGTTCACACAACATTCATTCAGCAGGAAATGAGTTTTGTTGCCCAATGCGAGGCCAACTAGCTGTACTTTACAACTATAGGCTTGCTGTCCCAATTGAACTGGAAGACTGGAGAGACTTTTGGCTCCTTAATTGAACTCATGCAGTCAAGATGCACAAACCTCTGACGGATCCTTGGCCAAAATCATCTAACTCTGACTTTTGCTGAAAGGAGCCCTAAGGCTTTAAGGCCAGCTTGTCAGGTTTTAAAATAAAATTTAACTCTTTATAACTTTGCAGACTTTATTGGCATTTAAGAACAATTTAACTCCCTAGCCCAGTAGGATTTAAGTTTCAAAACATGCAGTCTAAAAATAGTACATAATCTTAAACAAAACAAACAGGCTACAGGCATTATTTTTTTACAAACTATGTGATTTAAATGAAAGATTAGAACTGAAAAATGAATTAGGAATCAGACCATACAGTATAGTTACTTAGAGAAATGTAGAACTGGAAGGGACTTCAACAAATGTTCTAGTCCCCTGTGCTGAAGCAGTACCAAGTAAACCTAGACCACCCCAGACAGGTGCTGCAGATTAAGCCCTTTACTTTGTCCTGCCTTCGGTGGACATGGAGAATAATTGATCACAGTCCTCTTTATAACAGTCTTCAAATATGTTAAGGGCTGTTATCAGGTTCCTCCCTCAAAAGGTAATAACAAAATGTTTTTTAAGTACATCAGAAGCAGAAAGCCTTCTAAACAACCAGTGGGGCCCCTGGACGATCAAGATACAAAAGGAGCACTTAAAGACGATAAAGTCATCACAGAGAAACTCAATGAATTCTTTGCTTCAGTCTTCACAGCTGAGGATGTTAGGGAGTTTTCCAAACGTGAGCCATCTTTTGTAGGTGACAAATCTGAGGAATTGTCACAGATTGAATTGTCACTAGAGGAGGTTTTGGTATTAATTGAGAAACTTAACAGTAACAAGTCACCGGGACCAGATAGCATTCACCCAAGAGTTCTGAAAGAACTCAAATGTGAAATTGTGGAACTATTAACTATGGTTTGTAACCTGTCCTTTAAATCAGCTACTGTACCCAATGACTGGAAGATAGCTAATGTAACACCAATATTTAAGAAGGGCTCTAGAGGTGATCCTGGCAATTACAGACCAGTAAGTCTAACGTCAAATTAGTTGAAACAACAGTAAAGAATAAAATTGTCAGACTCATAGAAGAACATAAATTGTTGCGCAAAAGTGAACATGGCTTCTTAAAAGGAGATCATGTCTTACTAATCTATTAGAGTTCTCTGAGGGGTCAACAAACATGTGGACAAGGAGGATCCATTAGACATAGTGTTAGATTTCCAGAAAGCCTTTGACAAGGTCCCTCATCAAAGGCTCTTACATAAATTAAGTTGTCATGGGATAAGAGGGGAGATTCTTTCATGGACTGAGAACTGGTTAAAAGACAGGGAACAAAGGGTAGGAATAAATGGTAAATTTTCAGAACGGAGAGAGGAAACTAGTGGTGTTCCCAAGGGTCAGTCAGTCCTAGGACCAATCCCATTCAACTTATTCATAAATGATCTGGAGAAAGGGATAAACAGTGAGGTGGCAAAGTTTGCAGATGATACGAAACTGCTCAAGATAGTTAAGACCAAAGCAGACTGTGAAGAACTTTGAAAAGATCTCACAAAACTAAGTGATTGGGCAACAAAATGGCAAATGAAATTTAATGTGGATAAATGTAAAGTAATGCACATTGGAAAAAATAACCCCAAGTATACATACAATATGATGGGGGCTAATTTAGCTACAGCTAATCAGGAGAAAGATCTTGGAGTCATCCTGGATAGTTCTCTGAAGACATCCACACAGTGTGCAGCAACAGTCAAAAAAGCAAACGGGATGTTAGGAAACATTAAAAAAGGGATAGAGAATAAGACGGAGAATATCTTATTGCCCTTATATAAATCCATGGTGTGCCCACATCTTGAATACTGCATACAGATGTGGTCCCCTCATCTCAAAAAAGATATACTGTCATTAGAAAAGGTTCAGAAAAAGGGCAACTAAAATGATTAGGGGTTTGGAACAGGTCCCATATGAGGAGAAATTAAAGAGGCTAGGACTTTTCAGAGTGGAAAAGAGGAGACTAAGTGGGGGGGATATGATAGAGGTATATAAAATCATGAGTAGTATGGAGAAAGTGAATAAAGAAACGTTATTTGCTTGTTCCCATAATATAAGAACTAGGGGCCACCAAATGAAATTAATGGGCAGCAGGTTTAAAACAAATAAAAGGAAGTTCTTATTCACTCAGCACACAGTCAACCTGTGGAACTCCTTGCCTGAGGAGGTTGTGAAGGCTAGGACTACAACTGGGTTTAAAAGAGAACTGGAAAAATTCATGGAGGTTAAGTCCATTAATGGCTGTTAGCCAGGATGGGTAAGGAATGGTGTCCCTAGCCTCTGTTTCTCAGAGGGTGGAGATGGATGGCAGGAGAGAGATCACTTGATCATTACCTGTTAGGTTCACTCCCTCTGGGGCACCTGACATTGGCCACTGTCGGTAGACAGGATACTGGGCTGGATGGGCCTTTGATCTGACCCAGTATGGGCATTCTTATATTCTTATGTTCTCGGTCTCTTTTTTCAAGGCTACACATGCCCACTCTTTTTTAATCTTTCCTCACAGGTCAAGTTTTCTAAACCTTTTATAATTTTGTTGCTTTCCTCTGGACTCTCCACATCTTTCCTGAAGCGTAGTGCCCAGAACTGAATACAATACTCCAGGTCAGGCCTAATCAGTGCTGAGTAGATCCATTTGAGGCCTCACCAGTGCCAAGTAGAGCAGGACAATTACCTCCTGTGTTTTAGAATCATAGAATCATAGAATATCAGGGTTGGAAGGGACCCCAGAAGGTCATCTAGTCCAACCCCCTGCTCAAAGCAGGACCAAGTCCCAGTTAAATCATCCTAGCCAGGGCTTTGTCAAGCCTGACCTTAAAAACCTCTAAGGAAGGAGATTCTACCACCTCCCTAGGTAACGCATTCCAGTGTTTCACCACCCTCTTAGTGAAAAAGTTTTTCCTAATATCCAATCTAAACCTCCCCCATTGCAACTTGAGACCATTACTCCTCGTTCTGTCATCTGCTACCATTGAGAACAGTCTAGAGCCATCCTCTTTGAAACCCCCTTTCAGGTAGTTGAAAGCAGCTATCAAATCCCCCCTCATTCTTCTCTTCTGCAGACTAAACAATCCCAGCTCCCTCAGCCTCTCCTCATAAGTCATGTGCTCTAGACCCCTAATCATTTTTGTTGCCCTTCGCTGTACTCTTTCCAATTTATCCACATCCTTCTTGTAGTGTGGGGCCCAAAACTGGACACAGTACTCCAGATGAGGCCTCACCAGTGTCGAATAGAGGGGAACGATCACGTCCCTCGATCTGCTCGCTATGCCCCTACTTATACATCCCAAAATGCCATTGGCCTTCTTGGCAACAAGGGCACACTGCTGACTCATATCCAGCTTCTCGTCCACTGTCACCCCTAGGTCCTTTTCCGCAGAACTGCTGCCGAGCCATTCGGTCCCTAGTCTGTAGCGGTGCATTGGATTCTTCCATCCTAAGTGCAGGACCCTGCACTTATCCTTATTGAACCTCATTAGATTTCTTTTGGCCCAATCTTCCAATTTGTCTAGGTCCTTCTGTATCCTATCCCTCCCCTCCAGCGTATCTACCACTCCTCCCAGTTTAGTATCATCCGCAAATTTGCTGAGAGTGCAATCCACACCATCCTCCAGATCATTTATGAAGATATTGAACAAAACGGGCCCCAGGACCGACCCCTGGGGCACTCCACTTGACACCGGCTGCCAACTAGACATGGAGCCATTGATCACTACCCGTTGAGCCCGACAATCTAGCCAGCTTTCTACCCACCTTATAGTGCATTCATCCAGCCCATACTTCCTTAACTTGCTGACAAGAATGCTGTGGGAGACCGTGTCAAAAGCTTTGCTAAAGTCAAGAAACAATACATCCACTGCTTTCCCTTCATCCACAGAACCAGTAATCTCATCATAAAAGGCGATTAGATTAGTCAGGCATGACCTTCCCTTGGTGAATCCATGCTGACTGTTCCTGATCACTTTCCTCTCCTCTAAGTGCTTCAGGATTGATTCTTTGAGGACCTGCTCCATGATTTTTCCAGGGACTGAGGTGAGGCTGACCGGCCTGTAGTTCCCAGGATCCTCCTTCTTCCCTTTTTTAAAGATGGGCACTACATTAGCCTTTTTCCAGTCATCCGGGACTTCCCCCGTTCGCCACGAGTTTTCAAAGATAATGGCCAAGGGCTCTGCAATCACAGCCGCCAATTCCCTCAGCACTCTCGGATGCAATTCGTCCGGCCCCATGGACTTGTGCACGTCCAGCTTTTCTAAATAGTCCCTAACCACCTCTATCTCTACAGAGGGCTGGCCATCTCTTCCCCATTTTGTGATGCCCAGCACAGCAGTCTGGGAGCTGACCTTGTTAGTGAAAACAGAGGCAAAAAAAGCATTGAGTACATTAGCTTTTTCCACATCCTCTGTCACTAGCTTGCCTCCCTCATTCAGTAAGGGGCCCACACTTTCCTTGGCTTTCTTCTTGTTGCCAACATACCTGAAGAAACCCTTCTTGTTACTCTTGACATCTCTTGCTAGCTGCAGCTCCAGGTGCGATTTGGCCCTCCTGATATCTTTCCTACATGCCCGAGCAATATTTTTATACTCTTCCCTGGTCATATGTCCAACCTTCCACTTCTTGTAAGCTTCTTTTTTATGTTTAAGATCCGCTAGGATTTCACCATTAAGCCAAGCTGGTCGCCTGCCATATTTACTATTCTTTCGACTCATCGGGATGGTTTGTCCCTGTAACCTCAACAGGGATTCCTTGAAATTTACTTACAATATTCCTATGAATACACCTCAGAATGACATTAGCATTTTTTTCAACTGCATCACATTGTTGGGCTCATATTCAATTTGTGATCCACCATAACCCCCCAATCCTTTTCAGCAATACTACTGCCTAGCCAGTTATTGCCTATTTTATAGTTGTGCATTTGATTTTTCTTTCCTAAGTGTAGTACTTCGCATGCCTCTTTATTGAATTTCATTTTGTTTATTTCAGACCAGTTCTCCAATTCATCAAGGTCATTTTGAATTCCAATCCTGTCCTGCAAAGCACTAGCAACCCCTCTCAGCTTGGTGTCATCTGCAAATTTTACAAGTATATCCGTTATCAAGTCACTAATGACCCTGCAGGACCCCACTAGATACATCCCCACAGTTTGACAGCAAATTATGGATAACTACTCTTTGAGGTCTTTCAACCAGTTTTGCACCCATATTATGGTAATTTCATCTAGACCACTAAAATAAAGACATACCACATCTCCAGCTTCCCCGCGATCCATTAGGCCAGTAACCCTCAAAAAAATCAAAAAAGGAAATTAGGTTGGTTTGGCATGATTTATTCTTGACAAAACCATGTTGGCTATTACTTATAACCTCATTATCTCCTAAGTGCTTACAAACTGATTGTTTAATAATTTGTGCTAGTAGCTTTCCAGGCTGACTAGTCTCCTTTTTTAAAGGTATTTGCCCATCTCCAGTCCTCTGGGACCTCATCTGTCCCCCAAGAGTTCTCAAAGACAGCTGCTAAAGGTGCCAAGATTGCTTCAGCCTGTTCCTTAAATACCCTAGGATGAATTTAGTCAGGCCCTGACAACTTGAATACATCTAACTTAAATAAATATTCTTTAACCTGTTTTTTTAATAGATCATGCAGGCTCACCAAGCCACCACAATCAAATTACAGAACGGATTCTAATATTGTTACTCATGCTGAATAATATCTTACTCCATCAGTGGTCCCATTGATTTAATTAGATCTGTGAATAAAACACATCTGTGTTTTTCCAGTTTGTCTTTATTGTTGACATTATTCAATTTAAGGGATTGGTAACTTTTGGCTAATGCAGTTGATAAATGGAGAGAAACTTTTGCACAGGTAGCTATGTTTAACTGGTCAAACCTTTACTTACACTGAATATCATCTATCTCCATGAGAAGTCCCACTGAAAACAACTGGACTACCTAAGGCAGAAGGGGCTACAGAACAAGAGTAGGGGGTATCAGTCTCCTAGTGAAGACCTCAGGATGTGGCACTATCTATATAGAAAAGACTACCTTTTGAAAATTATTACTCCTGGGTGAATTCTGCATCACTGTGTGTGTACAGAATTCATGACTCCCACAGATTTCTTTGCTTCCTTGCAGAAAAATGACTTCTGATGGGGAAGCAAAGGGAAACCGCAAGAATGGTCATGCGCCGACGCCCCGGCAGTGCAGGCAGGTGGGTTTGGGCACCCAGAGCAGCCAGTAGAGATGTAAATCACCACTGGGGGGGAGTCTGGGTAGTCATGTGTGTGAGAGACACACTCTGTTCCTCTCAATTGCTGTTGTGGCATGCTCGGCATGGAGGGGCAGAGCTTTGGGGGTATTTCTGAAGAGGTAGGCATGGGGCAGACTCCGGTCTCTCAGGCAGAGGAGAATGTAGCAGCCTGCCTGCTTAGTGAATTGTTCCCATTGTTCTTATTGAATTCCCCCAGGAGTATAAAACAGGTGTAAAAATTTTTACATTTACATTTTACACTCCTTTTACATTGCCAGAGTGATGTAAAGGAGCCTTATTGTAAAGGACAGTATGGCCTTATAAATGCTTATGGTGCTTTAGTGATTAGAACTGGTCTAAATTTTTGGACTGAAAAAAATTCCTATCAAAATATGCTCCATGAACTATTTGCTACTGATCTTTTTGAAGATGGTCAGTAGCCAATATAAATTGTGAATTTGAGTCCTCACCCCTCACTTGCTCTTCAGTTGCCTATGATATACCACTAATCATAAGGATGCATCTATTTGTTGACTAATAACTAGAAATAAATGGTCAATACTAGCTACATTACTAGTAGACAGAGGGGGTTTGGTGATTTCCTTCAATGCTCCCCTTCCATTCTCCATCCATTGTATTGTAGTTTAAATAAATTACAAAAATAATTGAAACCAGATGGATTATATTGCATTATTTGACTGAAAAATATGCAGAATTTTGCAGAATTTTAAAACATTGTGAAAGAATTTTTAATTTTTTGGCACAGAATTCCCCCAGGAGTAGAACATGAAACAAATGATTATTTGGCTTTAACTAGGCCTTTGTTGGATGAGCTTGTATATACTGCATTTTGCTGGGTTCCCATAGCAAAAACTAAATAGCAATATGAAGAATTTCTCTGTATTTGTGCATTACAGCAACTAAAATTGCTGATCCTTACAACAAAATAATGTCAGCAATAAAGGAAATCTGTGAAAGGAAGGTTATGTTTTATTCATAGGTATAAAATATTATAACAAATATCATATGACAAATGTATATTGTAAAAAACTAGAACTCAAAGTACACTTTAGTTAGTAAAAAAGGTGTGAAGGTGTGGGGGAAAATTAGAATTTTTGCTTTCACAAATGTTTTTAAATGGCAATATGATTAACTATTTGACTACTGATTAAAGCCCACACTAGAAAACAGAGAAATTATTGTATTATGAAGATCCATGCAATCCACTGTGAGTCTGATTACATTTTGCTGTCATGAGTAGATGGCAGTTAGGTTGTGGGAGGAGCTCAGGAGATAACCATGATGATATATGATAAATGATTTGGGTAAATGCATATAGAGTACACTATAAAGTTTGTGGATGATACCAAGCTGGGAAGGGTTGCAAGCATTTTCGAGGACAGCATTAGAATTCAAAATGACAAACTGGAGAATTGGTCTGAAATAAGTAGGACAAAAATAAATAAGGACAAATGCAAGGTGTTCCACTTAAGAAGGAATAATCAATTGCACAAATACAAAATGGGAAATGACTGCATAGAAAGGAGTACTACTGAAAAAGGATCTGGGAATTACAGAGGATCAAGAACTAAATATGAGTCATCAACAGTGCAATATATATAATGCAAAAAAATTGAATATCATTCTGGGATGTTCTAATGGGGTTTACAATCCCCATACTGAGCAGAGGCAGAAGGGAGAGAAGAATCTTCTCTACTTACAGGTAATCAGTTGGATTGCATCCCCTCCTCCCCCCAGCTGCTAGGACAGCCAATCATGGACACAGGCACCCACACCTGTGCCCAATAGTGAAAACAAGGCCTGCTATAAAGGAGGAGAGAACCTACCTGGAGGCAGGAAAGCAGAGGGGTGATAGCCTGCTTCTGAGAAAGCAACTAGGGGGACAGAAAGAGACTACAAGTCCTGGAGTTGAAGGGCTGATACTCAATTTAAGGTGAGAGTTCATGAACTGAACTGATCTGATCTGATTAAAAGCAAGCTGAAGAGGGCTATACTTCAGGGCTTGGCTAGGACTAATGAAATGCTTTTGTTTAGAGTACTAACTGGTCATTATGGCTTAAAACAAAAATATTTTTAAATAACTAGATCAAGATGGACTATGTGCACTCTGTAAGGTAGAAGAAGCAATTTGATCACCTTTGATGGGTATGTTAATGGCTTTGCTAAAGAGAGGAACACACTTGAAGACATTCAGCTGTCTTAAGCTTAAAAAAAGCTATTGCCCTTTAGCAAAAGCACTAGGGGAATGAAGTATTTTAAAAGTGCTGTTATGCTGCCTTGTATCTTTCAGATACTGTGAGAGGATATAAAGTGCTAAGTAGTGAGGAAATATACTAGGTGGTGGCTATAGCCAATTCAGATGTGTCTACTTTGCCATAAAAAAGGAAAAGAGGGCTAGTTGGGAGAAGCTGTAAGCAATACATGGAAGTAATTTCTCCTGTCCCCTTCCTCCTTCACACTGATGAGGCATCAACTGGATGTACTGTGTCCAGTTTTGGGCACCACACTATGGGAAAGAAGTAGACTAATTGGAGACAGTCCAGAGATGAACAACAAAAATGATTAAAGAGCTAGAAAACATACTTTTTTCAGTCTGGATAATGGAAGACTGAGCAGGTATATAAAAATACATCTTCCTAATTTCTAACCTAAATCTCCCTTGCTGCAATGTAAGCTCATTACTACTTGTACTGTGCTCAGGGGATAACTACAATTTATCACCCTTCCCCTTAGCCAAAATATTACAAGGGGTACTTAGTTCTTTCTAAATTCTTCTTTCTCTTATCTCTCATTATCAATAAACAGAGTCAAAGATCCTAAAAACTAATAGAGGTCCTATTGTGTAAGCAAAAGTTACAAGGTAAACTTGCACAAGCTTCTACTTAAAAAATGTTTTGTGCGTGTGCCCCAAATTTGTACTCCATGTTTGAATTTGGAAGAGCTTCTATTTGGCCTTCCTCTAATCTGAATATCCCTTACAGAGGTGAAGAGAAGGTTGCTGACTGTAAACAAAATTTGTTTTATTATTCTTGCAATTAATTGGAAATCCCACAAATGGCATAATTGGTATTTACAATACTAAACTTAGCAAATGATCTTGACCATTCATCATATATCCCATTCAGTGGTCATTCAATTAGCTGAAAAAAATATCATTCAGACTATTTCTAATGTGCAACAGATCAAAGTTTCACTTCTGTCTCCAATTACTTGACTTCTAGAAGCAGCTTTCAAGAAACCATTTGGGGAAAAAACGCTTTTCTATTTAGGTTACAGTCCCATAAATGTACTCTAGAGACAGTTTAGAGACACTACTTGTTCGTTCAGTATTGGGCTCTCTCATTTATATTTAGAGCTTGCTGCAACAAACCTTCACTTACTCACTTGGGTAGACTTTAGGGTAGACTTTAGGAAGGAGCTATCTAAGTACGGATTACTCCATAACAGTCAGAATTTGTAGGAATTGATATTTAGGGAAATATCCAAATGCTAATTGTCATTATCCAAGCTTTATAAATCAACAATTTTCAGTCATGATCCACTCAAGAGTATTTTAATCAAGTAAAAATGAAATTAAGAAGACTGATCCTGCTGTCATTTAAGATGGTGAAACTCCCATTTAATTTTAAGGGGAGTTTTCTGTGAATAAGGAATTAAGGATTACTATGGATATGACATTATTAAGAGTAGTCATTCAAAGATCTATGGTACAGAATAAGGCAGACTCAACAAGCCTTATAAACACTTTAGTCCTAATGTGTGAAAAACAAGTTATAAATGTAGAATTGCATAGCAAATAACTCTCATAGTTACTAAACTTCAGTTTTTCAAATCGGAAACATGGATCCAGCATTTTTAAAAGCAAAACACTATTAAATTATATGAAACTGTTTCTAAATTAATGCCATGAAATGTGTAATAATGAGGTGAAACTTCAAATTAAATCATAGAAGAATAAAAACGTTTTATTAAGCAGGCCTGTTGATATTTGTCTTTGCAGGTTCAGATTTCCAGTATACTTTGAGTAGTTTTTAATAGTTCCCAGTTGTAAGCTACAAGATGCAAAACTTCTAACAATGAGGGAATGTCAAAGAATGTGTTCAACAGTAACTGAAGACGTATGAATGTCAAACGGGGTGACATTTACCAATATCTGTGTTTGTTACCAGCATTATGAGAGAGCATCCTCATGGAAAAGATGCAAAATGTCATCTTTTTCCATCTGCTTTAACAAGATAATCCTACTTTCTGTTAAGTTACATGTGTAACAAAGCATGTATTGATTAGGCTGCTTTTACCACTTAAAGTACAAACATTGACTTGCCAGGTTAGTTACTTACCCGCTGTGATTGGATTTCTATCAGTTTTATCATCTCTTAGAGCATCAACTCAGAGCCCTGTTACCAGAACGTAAGCAGCTTGCTAAGGACAAAGCAAAAGAATAACTCCATAAAATACCTGACTACAAATAATGTATGTTGGGTTTTGTGCAAAACCCAGTTAACTTAGGGGAGAGAAAAGAGAAGTGGTACATTACAGTCAGTCTGGAATTTCAGTTAAGGAAGAAGAAATGATGCAGCAATTTCAAGCAAAGACACTTCCTATTTGTGTGTAAAATGTGTTACTAACTGAAGAATCAGTGCTGGAGTGAAAGCATAGGGTAATGGAATAGCCATGTTAGTGGTTTTCCTTAATCGCTTAATTGCTCTGTCATCACTGTTTCTTCGCGCAAAAAAAAAACCCACCAAGGCAGCATTTTCCTAACAATATATTATTCTTATCTAGGATGGACTAACTTCCTGTATTTGAGGACTAACAGTCCATCGAGCTCTAGAAATATCCTCCACACAGTTCAACGTATTTGTATGTAGAAAAGGAGTACTTGTGTCACCTTAGAGACTAACAAATTTATTAGAGCATAAGCTTTCGTGAGCTACAGCTCACTTCATCGGATGCATTTGGTGGAAAAAACAGAGGAGAGATTTATATATATATACACACACACACACACACACACACACACACACACACACACACACACACACACACACAGAACATGAAACAATGAGTTTATCATACACACTGTAAGGAGAGTGATCACTTAAGATAAGCCATCACCCACAGCAGGGGGGGGAAAGGAGGAAAACCTTCCATGGTGACAAGCAGGTAGGCTAATTCCAGCAGTTGACAAGAATATCAGAGGAACAGTGGGGGGGGGGGGTGGGGGGGAGAAATACCATGGGGAAATAGTTTTACTTTGTGTAATGACTCATTTCCCCATGGTATTTCTCCCCCCCCACCCCACCCCCCACTGTTCCTCTGATATTCTTGTCAACTGCTGGAATTAGCCTACCTGCTTGTCACCATGGAAAGTTTTCCTCCTTCCCCCCCCCCCCCCCCGCTGTGGGTGATGGCTTATCTTAAGTGATCACTCTCCTTACAGTGTGTATGATAAACCTATTGTTTCATGTTCTCTGTGTGTGTGTGTGTGTGTGTGTGTGTGTGTGTGTGTGTAAATCTCTCCTGTTTTTTCCACCAAATGCATCCGATGAAGTGAGCTGTAGCTCACGAAAGCTTATGCTCAAATAAATTTGTTAGTCTCTCAGGTGCCACAAGTACTCCTTTTCTTTTTGCGAATACAGACTAACACGGCTGCTACTCTGAAACCTGTATTTGTATGTGACTCACTGTTCTGGAGTCAATTCCATAATTTTCTGATTATTTTTGGCTTCAGTAGTTTTCTCTTCCATCAGGTTTATATACATGTGGGTATGACTATTATATACTCGCATACTTTGCGTGCCTTACCACCAAAATATCTTCTCCATTAACTCTCCCTAGGTCAATAAGGTTTTCACCTTTCTAATTAAGGTCAAGACTTCCTCGGGTGAGTAGTCAGGAGAAATCCTATTGAAATTAATGGAACTGCGAGCATGAATAACTGCTTGCCAGAATGGGTGAAGAATTCACAAAATAAACCAGGATAGCAGAGAGTGCAAGTCGGGTCCCAACACTTGAATCTGTGCCATTCTTTGTTCTACTGATTTTTTTTTTCCACTTCTCATAGTTGTACTACCAAATGGTGCACTGCTACAACTGTAAGCATTCCAACTATAGCACAAGGCTACCCTTCCCAAAAGATCAAGAAATCCCACTAATTTTAAGTGCATTTGAAGCCTGGATCTCCAGTGTAAGAATGTAGCATTTACATTAAAATAACACTCAAGTCTCCTGCCTAGCTAAATTTAACCTACATTTTCAATTCCTGAAGCAAGACTTTCATGTTAACCACTAAAGTTTCATTTTTACTTCCAAAGATTCAGTTCACATTATTGTAAATTGTCTCTCTTCAAAAGCACTTAGTGCAGTTGAGTTGACATTTATGTTTGACAAGGAGTGTGAATAGATCAGGTTGAGCTATGTCAACAAAATACTTCACCTCTTGTGTGGAGAAGGTCTTCATAAACCTTGAGTGAGAAGAAAAGCATAGCAATATCAACTGAGAATTCCCAAGTCACCTTAGATTTGCAGGTGACATATTTGCTGAAAAACTTTGAAACAATGATCAGAAATTTTACTAGGAAGAGTAAGAAACACTGACTCGTGATTTTGGTCCTCCACATTCATCATGTTTAATAAATTGTGATTATGGGTGAAATAATTAGAAGCTGGACTAGCTGTTGCATGCTAATCCAGGCAAGATGATGAGGTCAAGAAAAGAATTAAGGCTTATTAAATAGCCTTTGGAAGACTGAACAGCAAGTCTCATTTCTGCTTGTAAAGATATTTTTGATATCTTTGTATTACTAGCTATTTTGCTTTAAGCAAAAACAAAGGCACTCCTCAAGAAAGTAATGAGGACAAAGCTGGATAGTAAAGCAGGGGAAAAAGTATAGCTGGCATCCTAGTAAAAAATCAACTGGTAAAAAAGCAAAGCCAGGTAAAAGAAATTGCACAAGAAAAAGGTAAAATGGCAATGAACTAGAGAATTCTTTGAAATAAAGAGAAGAAATATAGATAACTATTATGAAGGGAGCCAAGGTAGTTTGCTAGGATAGGAGAGTTAGCAGAGAACATGGAAGGATACATTAAAAATAGACTTGTAGGATGTGTGTAACTAGATATGGCTCAAGAAAAGAATGCTTGGTAGTCTTGTATGGGAGGCTTTTGATTAATTAAAAAAATCCAGGAATGTGCAGAACAATAACTCTTTTCATACCATAAGTGACACACAGTTTAAATATTTTCTTAACTGCAAATTGAAATTCACTGCATGCACAACTTCTATTTAATGCCCACACAGCAAAGCGCACTGATGGTTCTTTGAGAACAGATCAAAACAGTGCATCAACCAAAAAGTGTTGTAAATTGTTCTGCCAGAATGAAGTGACTAGTATAAGAGACTTTGAAAGGAAAAAAACAATGGTGCTAATTTCAGTAAGGCTTTTGACCATGTCATGGCACTGAGGTGGTGAGATCCTGGGGCAGAGAGAATTGTTGTCAGGCCCTGGGTGATGCAGCCTCACCAGATGCTGAGGGGCTGTGTGAGCTGGGTGAGGGTTCTAGGGGTGAAGCCCCTTGCCCTGCTTTGCCCAGATCCCTATGCAGATCCAGGAGGGGTGGGGCTGGCAGGCCGTTGGGGGTTCTCCAGCATACCAGCTGCGAGACCCTGTTGTGGGATGACTCTCTCTTTGAGACAGGATCCAAGTCCTGCTCCTGTAACTGCCGAGGGTTTGAATTTGAATCCAGGGAACCAATCGGCAGAGAGGGAAACGGTCAGTGAAAATGCAGATGACCTGGCTGGCAGCAGGGAGGAGCTGCTAGGCTTAGGCTGCCTGCATGCCTGTAACCAGACCCCTGGGCTGGGTGGGACAGAGATGCTCCCTGCCCCCTTGCACACCAGAGAGGGGGCTCATGCTGGCTCTGATGCAGTGAGGAAAGCGGCAAGCTCACTGCCTAACCCCACTAGGACAGCAAGGGCAGCACTGAGCACAGTGGGAGCTGAGACCCCAGCTGAGTGGAGGGTAGACACGGGCAGGGCAGGGCTGGGCTGGGCTATGTCTCTGTACCACACTGTGTAGACGAGTTTTGTGGATGGACTCGGAAGAGCTGCCCAGTGTGACTATGTGAATCCCCTGACCATGCTTCACTTGGTAAGCGAAAGGAGCCTTGAGGATGTAGCAGCTCTAGAACAACTCCATAGCCAGTAGGAAGGATTCCTTCTCCTTGTCCTGATGGAACATAGCAACACACAGTGTGGTTAGTCAGGCTGTGCATTCGCCCTGGGACAATACTCCACCCAGACACAAGACTGTACACTGGCTAGTGAGTCACTTTTACAGACTAATCTAATTCCCTAGATAAGATGTCAACAGTTGGTTCTGATCCACAATTTTCAGTGGATGTCAGTATGTCCGCATCAAATTCAAAGTCTTAATAGTGTACATAAAGGGCTTCAGAATCTAGGCCCCTCACACTTGACCATCTGCCTGGAGGATGAGCAAGAAAGGAAGCCCAGGGAGGAGTAGGATAGAGCACAGGTTGTAACATGGACGAGAGTTCTGTAGCCTTGCCCTACTACACCAGTGAAGTGGTGTACGAAGATAAGTTTTAACATAAACAGATCACTTATGATTTAGTCAACAAACTATCATGCTGGGCATCTGACACATTTCTGTTGCAAAACATAATGCATACTGTCCTACTAGAATATAAAAAATAACCCTCTGCCACCAAGACTTCTAATCGGGGATGGATTTCCAAAAAAAGGCCTCTCCAGCCTTCCAAAGCTAAAGCTCAGCAGCTTCTCTACCTCTATCCTCTAGATGAGTCTGAAAATCTCAGCCTAATACTATAATGTACTATTGAACTTGATTGTGTTCTCTAGGACAGTGGTCTCCAAACTTTTAGGCTTACGCACCCCCAGGGTGAAGACCAGAAGACCTGCTGCAGGTGCACCGCTGGAGGGGAACACCAGCCATGGACGTGCAGAGCTGCCACGCAACCCGGTTTAGAGACCACTGCATTAGGAAATCAATGAGAATTTTGGCTAGCCCAGAGGAAAACAAGCCTGTGGCACTCAGGACTAGAAGCTAGTTCATGGTTTAAATTAATGAACCATGCTGCAACTCTACTACAGCATGGTCTTCACAAATACTGTACATGTACTTCATAAACACTATACATACTAATGCCATTCATAGCAACTTTTACTGGTAAAATAACATAAATACCACTGGATTGAGACATGGGAGATGAGGCTTCAACTCCTGGCTCTAACACATGTTTCTTGTGTAACCTTGGGCAAGTAACTTAATCTCCCTGTGCCTCACTTCCCCATCTAATCGTACTTCCTTTCTCCCACCCTTTATTTATTTAGATATATTTAGGCAGTGCGATGTGGTATACAGAACCCATCCTGGAAAGCAAGACCCAGGTGGCCCTGCTCAGACGCACCTGAAACCCCTGAACAAGCTGGGAGCAGGAATTTACAAAGGGGAGCAGAGCAGGTCAGAGAGAGACCCCAGAAGGGAGCAGAGGACTGCTCTGAAGGGAAAATATTACCAGAGAGCTCACTGCCTGGACCAGGCAACACAAGCCTGTGCAAACCCATGGAGGAGAAGCAGGCAATTCAGATTGCAGGCTGGAGACTTGATTAGAGTGAATTACTCTAGGAAGCAAAAGGGGACTGGGGTAGGAAGTGGTCCTGGGGAAGGCATAGCTTAACATTCCAAGATGTCAAATGTGGCTGCCCACCACTGGGCCCTGGATCAGAACCTGGTGGAGAGGGTGGGCCTGGGATCCCCTATTTACCGCAAGAGGACATTACCACATCAGGATTCTTCACCTAGGTGAGAGACCTCCTGGAAAAGGCCTTGACTGTTCAAGGGCCCAGCCCCACCAAAGTGTTTGTGCTAAATGGGAGAACTGGAAACCCTTGGGTCAGGGGCACTGAGGGATCTGACCTCTTTCAATAGGGAGGCGCTATACTAAAACCCAGCCTAATTATTAGGTGGCACTGTTGGTGATTATGCACTATCTATAGGCAGACACGTTGTACAGGGTCGAGCACAATGGAGCCCTGATATTGGTTGGGACCTGTGGAGTCAACAGCAACGATCATTACAAATATTTCATGATTGTTTTACTTGAATAAATTAAGAACCATCTAACCAATTTTTTTTCCTCAAGATAAAAATACTATTTTGGGGCTAAAACCTAGCAAAATTCAGCCCAGCCTGAATTTCAACAGCAGCTCAACCCCTGATAAGCATGACTGGGGCTTACTATAAGTTTATGGACAAGATTGGATCCACAAGCACCCTCTGAACTATAGGGTCATAAACACAAAGATTTATTCCTTCAGAGATCATTCTTATAAATACTATAACGAAGTAGGCAAGTGTACCAAAAGAAAACAGATCTTTGAAAATACATTAACTATTTCATTTAGAACTAATGATGTTTGCCACAAGTCCACTGTAAACACATCCACATGGAACATTTTTGTGTTTGGAAATAGTACATAAAAAAAAGACTTTTTTTGTTCTCATTGATAAAACTTTGTTTCTACTCTTAACTAGAAAAAACTTGCCAGCTCCTATTTATGCAAAACAGAATATTTAGAAGAGGGGGGGAAAAGATGTCCTCTAACATCAGAAGAAAACATCAAAGAACTAGTGGCAACATCTTAAGGCTTTTATCAAAGCCATTGGAGAATGCATTAAAGCAACAATATATGTACCTTTACATGTGATATAACTATCAAACTCAATAGTATGTTTGATTAACATAGACAGATACGTGACTTGCATGTGCTCCTGTTTTAAAAGATAGACTCGAAATATGGCCTTGCTTGCAAAACTGAAAGAAATCTGACAAGAATGTAGGATTAAGTCCTCTGGTGTCAATCAATGTAGCTGTATTAAAATCAATGGAGTTAAAGTGACTTATACCAGCAGAGAAACGGGTCCTTTATTTTATAAAATAACTTGTACTGTCTAGATACAGAACACAGCTTTTTTGATGCATATACATTCCATCCACTTATGCAGAGATTTTTGGAAAGATGTACTAGACTCTTGTCCTTGTAAACAATGTCTACAAACCCAATGGAGCTCAGTGCAAGACTGCTGGAACTCATACTGGCTTTGCATTTTGGTGCAGATCAGCAAACCTCCATCCCCAAAGGTAACTTGATTCCTTTCAGGAATGGCCACTATTCATTATTTGTCGCTAAAACATTCATTTAAAAATCTTCAGAGCAGCACCAGGAACAACACATGATCAGCCATATGAGTGGATGAATTATGCACAATTTCAGCTCTATACTAAAATTAACTGACTCATTTTCCATAAAAAGTGTGTA
Source organism: Dermochelys coriacea (assembly GCF_009764565.3). NCBI lineage: Eukaryota > Metazoa > Chordata > Testudines > Dermochelyidae > Dermochelys > Dermochelys coriacea. Next base: position 305,764,472 of record NC_050068.2, read on the forward strand.
CATGGTGGAGGCGGGGGGATATTCTTGTAGAATTGGAGACCAGACGCTTGTTCTTTTCAAATTTAGGGCTAGACCATGCTATTACAATCTGCCCCCAGGAGCAGCACAGATTATGAAGCATTTCTCAGAGAGACAATTCCTTCCCTGTTCCTGAGAGACAGAAATCTGCTAGTGGCCCCATTCGGCTTCAAGCCCACAGATCATGGGTTCCAGTTCCTGCTCTTCCATTGACTGCTGTTAATATTTCTGTGCACTTCACTACTCTTATTATGAGCCAAGATTTCATGCACTGTGAGTAAATATCATTCACCAGTTTCACAACTAAAATAACTGACAGCTTGCATAAAATAACTTCAGAAAATACTGAAAATAGAACCCAAGTCTCTAATAGAACAGAGATAAGTCTCATCCACTTTGCCACACAGCCTTTCAGAAGGAGCATGTCAAATTAAATGCATGGACTTATACAGTGTGGCTCTGCACCACACTGTTGCAATGAGACCTATTATGACAGATTTATGGATTCTGCAACTGCTTCCATACGAAGATCTGAATCTTTATCTTAAGTGGTAGAAAAATCACTTTTTTTTACACCCTGGGTTTATTCTGTCAGATAACTCAGCTATGCTGTCTGAAACCACTAGACCACATTACTCTTCCAGATCAGGGAATGTAAAACAATAATCCTGATGCCCAGCATTACAGCTGTCTCCTTCTGTAACTCACTGGCACTAAGAGCTTATCCCTGCATGGACTGATCCACACAGAGGACAACACCATGCATTCCTTCTACCAGCGGATCCTACCTTGGTGCTGTTGATCTGAAGGTTGTAAGTTAATATCCTGTTGATAACCCATGTGGGTGTGAAAAAGAAATTATGGGTAAAAGTTAGTAATTGGAGTAATTGTAAGATTGATGATTCTATTTTATTGCAAAATGTATTCAGAAGTGAACTTGGATGTGTGCTAATGCATGTTTTACTGCTGCATTTTTATTATTTGTGTTTAGATAATGGGAGTTTGCCCTTCCACAGTGGGGTGTGCTAGACTTACAGTGTGCTTGAGAGAGACAGCAAGGTGTGGAAGATTTTTGCATGCCAGAGAATGGAAGACCCTGCCTATGCAAACTCCCAAAAGATCAGAACTTGATTTAATAAACTTACCTTTCCAGGAACCATGTGTCCTTCTTTAAGGTGTAACATTAATGCTTATGGGGAATTGGATACCTCAGGGTTTTGCCAGTGAAGTATAGAGCCTTTCTCCTGGAGATCACCAGTTTGAGTATTGCCTAGCTCAGTGGAGATTAAGCACTACTCCTATCTAATGGATGGTTAGTAGCTCCTATATGAGATGAGTTTGGTAAGTCCCAATTCCAGCTCCCCTACCACAAACTCCCCACTAGATTGCAAGTTATTTGGGACAGGGGCTACTTTTTACCACTATGATTACTTCTTTGTACTGAGGTAGTGCCTAAGAATCCTAGTTGTCAACCAGGATTGCATTGTGCTAGGCACTATACATACACAGAACAAAATGACAGTCCCTGCCCCAAAGAGCAATGTGCTAATACAGGGCCTAGCGTAAGGGGATCCAAATATGTCATCTAATGAGAGCTCCTACAGCAGTGGACAAAAGAAAAATCAAGATTGTGAGAGTTGGTCACACTGTAACTGAAATACACACATGGGGGTGGGGAGAGTTGGTCACATTGTAACTGACACACGCACATGAGGGTGGGGGTGGGGAGAGAAATTGGTTTTGCTCTGTCTATTTTTCTAACTTGTGTTTGAAATCTTGTGATTTGAGGGGGCGGGGAACACACTCATGATTTTTAAACTCTAGGGATTGCCGTACTGCAATGCTCATTTGGAAAAAACCCTGACAGCCACATTCCATAAAAAAAGTCTTAATGACATTTAGGAAACTTTTGTTGTTGTTGTTATTACATCTAAAGAGGCAAAAGGTCTGAAAAATATTCCCTTTCTAGCCCACATATCTGCTTTTCTTTGCGAGGGCTTGCAGCTCATGTGCCAGATCTCACTCATAATAATCAGCACAGTTCTGAATTAAGAAGAGAGAAGGAACGAAAGGTTGGGAACACACATTCAATAACATTAATTGTCTATTGCTGCATGTCCTGCAGTGCTCCTGAAAGTCATGTTTTAGGAATATTCATGCAGACATCCAGCAGAGAACATAACGGTAGGTTTATACATATCCCTACGACCACTAATGAAACAATGTCAGCTTTTTATGAATATTCAGTGTGCATTTGTTTAAAAAAAAAAAAGAAGGAATAACAATAGCTAGCCACTCTGTAGGTTGGCACCAACTGTTTGCCCTTTGTCAGGGAAAAAATAATTGTATGTGAATTGTAGCACTCATAAAAGTGAGATAGGTATAATGCAGGCAGATCCTGTGAAAGAGTCTTCACACACCTCAGTCCTCACCTGCAACGCTACAGTTATTCAATTACTGGGGCGTACCTCTATCATCCATAAAAATCTTATGCAGTGATTTTGTGATAAGCATAAATGTCTGCTTAGGATAAGATTAATATCACCAAATACATTTCATTTACAAGATGACAGCAGGTTTCTGAACCTGGGTTTCCAGATATGAAAGTCTTCCATAAGCTACAGCAATATCTAGTTCACAATAACATCTAGCCAAGAAAAATTGCCTTTGCATACCTTTGTAGATTAGTATAAATCCAATCTACCAATGAATTACCAACTACACTTCAGGAAATTTACTGAAGAGGCTCTGAACATATCTGAACAAAGTACTGTAAACGCAAACACATTGACTTGTGTGTATGTATGCCACTGCCCTTTTCTGGATAGAAACACAAATGTTCAGCTACTTATTACAGGCCTTGTACTCAATTTAGCAGAAGAACTGTCTCCTGTTATGCAAGTGATAGGGCTGCTGCTTTTTGGTGCTGGAGGACCATTGTGTGAAACCTAGTGATAACCATGCATTCCTATGTAGCCAGTGACTAGTTATAATATAATAGCATGAACATTCATCAGCAAGCCTTTCCCCACTATTCAGACACATGCATTCAGTGATAATCTCTATGGACTACGCTACATGCAGATGTAATTTTATCATATGTTATTTCTTCCTTGCCTGATGAAATGCAAACATCCTCAGTGTTCCCAATGCCAATCAGAAAAAAGGGCAAATAAGTTTTTTGTTGAGTTTCAAACATTACAAGGCAGAGCCTACTTTGATTGAGTGACAACCACACTATCAACATACGAGGTATTCAGAGCAACAGTAGTGGGATGCATGTCCCTTTTGAGTTTCCACTAATTGTGGAATCACTTATTTATAGGAGATAAAAATTTCATTTGAGATGCTCCAAATCCACTTTTGTGAGGTAATTGCAGAGAAGAGAGAAAAAGAAAGACTTGTTCAAAACATGCCAAACGTTCATGAATTTCCCAATGGATCTCATATACTTATCAGAATTCTGCCACAGGACTCAGCAAACTAAATGATAGTGCATTCAGATAATAATTATATAGTAGCTTATGCATACTACAAAATATAAAAAAAACACCTCTGAATTAAAGCACTTATTACTGATTGCTTTGGATCTCATGCTGGCCACCATTTTGCATCAGTACCCATCTCCTACCCTTCAGCCTCATGTCTGTCATGATGTCAGTCCGAAATCAACCAATCAGTGATGTCTAGGCTGAAAGATGTCGCAGGGTAGCTGACCCTCTCAGCTGGTCAGGCACCCAGCCAACATTGACAGGCTCTCCTAAGGATTAACCCAGATCCACCTGTGAGTAGTTACTTGACCACATGGCTGAATGACAGACAATTAGCTCAGGAACACATGAGCCTAATAAAATGTTATGAGGGCTCAGTCAGGAGAGGCCAGAAGACAGGAAGCGGCTGATGAAAGAGTCTTTCCAGGGAAGCTGCCTAGGGAGTTCACGAGGAAAGGGTACCTAGGAAAGGTATTCTTAGAAGTAAGAGGTTCTGCAAAGGAAGAGCTATGAGTACCAAGCCACTAGTGCAGTCTGGTCCCTGTTAAAGGACCTTACGAGAAAGCAGCAGGTGGTTCAGACTGCAGTGGAACTACATCCCATTCTAGTGAAGACTTCTATTCTTTTGACCTCTTCAGGGCCCTGAGTCAAGAGAAGGAACCTTTCCCAGGTGACGACCAGGGTTCTACAGAGGGGGTTCCTGGGCTGAGAGGACCTTGCTGATAAGAAGCCTGTTTGGACTCACGTGGACTTAAGTTTACCTCAGCCTCCCCTCCCAGCTAAGATGCTGGGGTAAAGACTTACATGCATGTCCATTTGGTTTTTGATTAAATCAATTAGACCCCGAAGGGTCACTGTTCACTACATAAAAGCCTTATTGAAAGTCCATTGGGGAAGTGGAGGCAGGAACATGCCTGCAGTTCTGCACCTGGCCACTAGGAAACATGATGGGTGACACTACACTCCTGCCAGAAGGGGATGATCTAGTGGGAGTGCCCACCACAAAGGCCAAATAGGGATAGTTGACATTTACTTACATATTAATAATAACCACCACAAATGGGAATTGTTATATATAGGTGTATATATTTGTCCCACACACACCAGTTTTAAAAATATAGATTTGAAAGCTCTTTGAGGGCTTGGGGTTTATCTCAAAAGCTTTAGATCCCAGACTGCAGTCAATGAGCTCTATACTTCCAACTCAGGATATCAATTACTCTCATTAGTTTCAATGTATGTCACTTGTATCCTGCCATGGGAAACCAGGGCCTAACATGATTACTGTTTTGTTTTGTTTTTTAATCAAAATAACATTTTAAATATGACCAGATCAGAAACATGCAGAACATTGAGGGAGAAGTGGATTCTCAGCATTCTTAACATATTTCCTCTCTGGTTCAAGGCTGATTTCAGGTATTGATACACATATGCATGTGATTATCTCATTGGGTCTGGTAAAAGCTGCTGCTGACTGATAAACTAGATGCCTCTATTTCTTGTATATTGTTCAAAAGGCAAGCTACTGAACACTCAAAAAGTCTCTTCCCACTGTATCAGCCTTCAAATTATAAAATTGATTTTCTGCTGTCTTTCATCATGTTTACATCAGTGTAATTCCGTTTATTAAAATAAAGTTACTACTGTTGAAAGAAGGATATTTAGACCCAGTAATGAAAAGTCTTTGATTGAAGGACAAACACCAGTTCTTAAGGACCATGAGAACTGGCTGAATATCTGATTCTAGTGCATAGCATTCTCAAACTCCACCTACACTGTTAACAAACTGTTGTACTAACACAAACATTACAATATTGTGAATTAGTTGTGATATTTCATTCACGACACCTTCTCAACAGAAACCATGTAAAACCAACAAGAGCTAGACTGACCTCCTGTATGAGTGCACCAGGATGGAAGAGCACAAAAAGATTCCCCTTCCACGTGTGTACCTGTGTAGGGTCCAGACATAATCCCAATCCTTGACACTTGGCATGCAAGGAGCAGGAAAATGTAGACTGGACAGTGGTCCAAAGAGGGATGTTGCAGTGGTTTCAGGGCAAATCTATGACTGTGATCCCTATCAGCCAGCAAAGGGAGACAGATGCAAACCAGCATGGCATATTTACAAATATGGAGTTTCTTTTGAAATGTGCGTTTTAGACCAATCCAATGATCCAAAAATTCAAATTCAGGCCTGATTTTTCAAAGTGCTGAGAATCTTCAACTTCCATTGACTTCAAATGGAACTGGAATAAATTGCCTAGGGAGGTTGTGGAATCTCCATCACTGGAGATTTTTAAGAGCAGGTTAAACAAAACACCTGTCACAGATAGTCTAGATAATATTTAGTCCTGCCATGAGTGCAGGGGTCTGGACTAGATACCTTCTTGAGTTCCCTGCTAGTCCTACGATTCTATCCTTCTATTTCAGTCCCTCTGATCAGTGTCTCAACGTGCACTGCAGGATGGTGGCATCTACTACCCATTTCATTGACTGTAGACCTGTGCTAGTGCACTCTGGGAATAAATTACTTCTGAATTCTTTCATCTAATTAAATTAATGGCATATTATTTCTCAGAGATTCCAGTTTGATACATGAGTTACACAGTGAAATTCATTAGGTTTTACTTTGGTCCAATTTTGTTAAACATTTAACATTATACACACAAAAAACTATACATTTTTTAAAAATTACATATCACTTACATTTACGGTAGCACACAAAGACCGCTGATGTAAATCAGAGTCTTTCCTTTGTTTTCAGTTGACTTTGGATTAGTTTCTAAATCTCTTGCAAGCAGTAACTTTCTCATTCGGTATAGAAGCATGTATGTTAAGAAAATGCCAAGGTTATCAGAAAAAGATGTGTACTTTGTTCTCTATTGTACAAAAAAAATAAATACAACTGTTTTCAAGTATGCTGCTCCCTGACAAAAACCTCTCTTTGGGAAATATCTAACTTACAGTAAACGTTATATGGGTTTTTTTTTTCCAAATTATTGGGTCTATTCTGAAAGTATTAGTTATTTTGCACAAATGTTACAATAAGTTAAAGTTCACCAGGAACTATCATTATATTATATTATCCTGATCTTTGCACAGTGGCAGGTGAACTATCATTGCCACTATTCTTAGTGATCTTTGTCCAAAGGCATGAATTTAAGAAGTCACACTATGTCAGATCCCATAACTGAACAAGAGAAACATATTCAATGTAATACCCAATTCACTGCTGTGTGATCAGTCTACATAAGCAGCCTTTTCAGCCAGCCTTGCATTGCAGAGTTTGATGCTGCAAAACCAACCTCCTGTGTTGAAACTGGCGCACTGTCCGATCAATGGAATTTGCTTTTTCTGGCAGGTGGGTGACCACTGGCTAATCCCCACTGCTCATTCCAGATTTATGATTGGTTCTTGGTCCAAAGGGAACTGTACGTAAAAAGGATGACAGGTTTGGAGATAAGGGATAAACCCTTTCCTGTGAATTAGGCACCAATCCACCATTTGGAACTAATGATATTTGAGTCAGCTGAAATGTCCACTCTCTCACTCTGAGATTGGGGATAACCTGGCTCAGTCACTTGTGTTGAACTGTTAGCCTATTTAAGTTTTGGGACAAGGTAGGCCTGGCCCATTTATGACCACATAAGATAAGAGGTCAACCAGAACACACATTACAGTAGAACCTCAGAGTTACAAACACCTCAGGAATGTTCGTAACTATGAACAAAACATTATGGTTGTTCTTTCAAAAGTTTACAACTCAACATTGACTTTCTATGGCTTTGAAACTTTACTATGCAGAAGAAAAATGCTGGTTTTAACCATCTTAATTTAAATGAAACAAGCACAGAAACAGTTTCTTTACCTTGTCTAATATTTTTTTTTTAAAAAAAAACCTCTCTTTTTTTATAGTTTACATTTAACACAATACTGTACGGTATTTTTTTTCTGTTTCTGCTGCTGCCTAATTGCATACTTCTGATTCCAAATGAGGTGTGTGATTGACCAGTCAGTTTGTAACACTTGTGTTCATAACTTTGAGGTTCTACTGTATTATATGTCTATGAAAAGGGGTGATTGCCAGAGATAAAGGAACAAAGGAAAAGTCATACCAAGTTAAACCATTGGCCTATCTAATCCAGCATCCTTTCTCTGACGATGGCAAATACCAGATTATCCAAAGGCAAGTGTAAGAAACCTCAACATAGACAATTATGGAATTACCTATCCCTAGTGAAGTTTCTTGCTAAGCCGTAGCAGTTAATGATTGACTTTTGTCCTGAAACATACGTATATATCTCTGCTAAAAAAGTTTTCTTCTAGTGTAACTGTAGATGCTTTAAAACAATGGAATCTGACTTATCTCTTGGCTTCCAAGATATATTATGGCAAAGAGTTCCACAGGTTATATTGTGTTTTATAACCAAAAAATAGTTTATTTTTATCCATTAAATCCATTTTCAGTTTCATTGAACGTCCCTTTTGTTCCAGTTTGATGGAGATAGGCTAAAGAAGAAAGTAACCTCCCAGCCATGCAGCAGCTGCCAGGCCATCAGCCTTTGGAAATATTCTATGTAATGAAGTTGTTCCAAAAACTAAGTAGCAACTGTCCTCACTGTCACGTGCTCTTGGCAAACCTTCATAACATACCAACAGAGCACACTTCTACTTAGTTGAAATTTAAAATAAAATCTAATTTCCAGGATATGAACTCAGAAACAGCAATTTAGAAAAAATAATGAAACCAACAGAATTAAAATAAAAGGAGGGCTTCAAGATTAAAGGCCACTGAAAAAATGGCTGATCAGATAAACAGTTATCTTTAAACAATATTCAGATAAACAGTATGTGAATTATTTCAACTCCTCTTGTACATCAATAGTAAATTCATTCTGGTAATTCCAGAAATTAAATTTAAAGAATTAAGTTTTATCATTATGTATAAAGTTACATTATTAAATGTAACAGGAACTCTGCAGTTTGGAACTAACCCTGTAGAAAGGCTTTTTATCATTTAAATATGATTTTTGAGGGGCGGGGGAACCTCTGCTGAACACTAGTGCATGCTGTTTCATCTTTAATTTAACCCTTTGAGCATTTCGCAGAATGCATCATGGAAGATGAGTTGTGGGCATCAAAGAGAAAGATAAGTTTGATTAATTCAGTTTGCTTAGAAAGGAGGAATTATTTCAACTTACTATCATGTTAATAACTATAAAGATAAACTAGGATTCCTGTTGGTGTTTATAATTGGTTAGACATTCTTTCTGGGATTTCACTGTAAAATGCAGAAGGCTGCAGATTCAGGCAAAGAATGATCTATAGGCAGTGGCATGTGGGTTGCAAACTGCAGCCCTTTGCACCTGAGGAAGCCACAGTTGTCGACAAAAGCATTTATCCTTGGGGTAAGATCGTCAATATTTGGAGTATGGCTCTTCCCAGAGAATCTAGATAGGAAGGATTTTAAAGTGCTTCTTGTTGCAAGGTGCTGGATGCCTTCTTTATTTCTCAAAACACCCCCAGCACCATTTGCATGAATGGGAAGTGAAAACATCCAGGAGGCATTGAGCACCTGGCAGAATCAAACCCTAACATATCCAGTGCTCCATAGTAGCCCTGCTGATGGAGGCTTCCTAGAATATACTGGGAAAGAACAAATTCCATTGTGTCCTCTGGCTATACACTCTCCCCAACCACCACCATTTTGAGGGCAGTACTGGCACTTCTGGCTCCCCTAGCACAGTGGATCCTGGTGGGCAGCTGACACCTTACTCCACTGTGATGGAACAGAGAACCCTCACACCAGCAGAAAAGGGGTTAAAGAGAGCCTATGGTCCAGCTAGCCCTGCCTCGCTATGCCTGCAGCCAATGCCAGGCCTGGAGGAGGAAGAAAAGGCGAGAACCTGCTCAGTTCAGGGCCGACTGGTGAAGAGGCAAGAGGTAATACTGCTTCTCTCTACAGGAGGGGAGCTTAACTACAAGCATGAGAGCTGGGATAGCAGCACTGTCCCCTGACCGAGAGAGACTGTTAAAGACACTAGGGAGCACCCAGCAGTGAGTGAACTTTACTCTTTGACAATAAGACCATTGTGGGGCTAGGCTCCCTCCAACTTTGTTTCTTCCTCTGCCCCGAGGGTCTTCAGGCTGTGGCAGAATGCTGCTAAAAGTCCACAAGGGGGTGCTACACCAGCTGAAACACTACAAACTGTTTGGACCACAAGGGCCATGCCCAAACTGAAGGGTCATGGGTAGGCAGTAGCCCAGGGTAGTGGAGTTAGGCTGTCTGCTGGGAGAACCCTGCCAGTGTTGCTTCACACAAGGCCCTGGGCTGGGACCTGGTGGAGAGGGAGGGCCTGGGTCTCCCTACAACATACCCTTAAGGGTTGAGGCCAGAAGATTCCTGGCCTTAGGTGAGGAACCGGTCACCTCTGCTGCACAGTTGGGTACATCTACAGTTGGGAACATCAGGTGTGCTAACTGCTAGCCTGCCCAGCCTGCCGAGCACCTTATTATGCACTTTACATAGACTTGCTACCACTGAGAGCCCTGCATCCTTGGCTACATCAGCAGAAGCTGGAATATTGCAGAGCTGAAGTTAAACAGGTACATGAAGGTTAAAATTTTACAAAATGCTAACTACCATTTATCACCCTTAAATATTTTAATACAAATGTGTTATAGATACAATTCCACCTTCCACAAGGGACAGTCCCTACCTTTTCAGCTTGCTCATATTGGGCGAGATCATCAGCATTTGTAAATCAGTGTAGCTCCATTAAAGTTAAAGTAGCTACAGCAATTGATACCAACTGAAGAGTAGGCCACTTATAATTAAAGGCTCTAAAACAAAGTTAAACCATGATACTAGAAAAAACACTTCAATAGGTACCAAAGTTCTGTAAAGAAGCTAGCTCTACAGTGAGCAACTAAAACTGAACAGAGGCTACCTTTAATATCATTAACAAGGGGTCATCAGTGTATTCTAAGAACTAGCAAGAACCATACCCTAGTTGCTCAAGATAATGAAATTTCACTGTCCTATATTTAGAAATTGTCTTTAAATAGAGTTCTAGCTCAAAAATTATAGAATGATGCAAGTTAAGAAGATGGAGTCTACTGGAGTCTCTTTAGAATAGTGATATGCAAACCTCAACAGGTTCACCCCAAAAGCTGGATGTTTATTTAAACGTGGTGGGGGAAAAAAAGGCAGGAACACTTGGGGCATGTCTACACTTACCAGGGAATGATGCCGTAGAGATCAATGCACCAGGGACTGATTTAGTAGGTCTAGTGAAGACCCACTAAATCAACCACAGTACTCTGGTACTCCACCGGAACGAGAAGCATAAGGTAAGTCAATGGGAGAGTGTGCCATCTGCCCAGCACAGTGTAGACACTGCAGTAAGTCAACCTAAGCTATGTCGTCGACTCCCACTAGGTTATTCACATAGATGGAGTTGCGTAACTTAGGTCGATTTACCCCTGTAGTGGAGACAAGGTCTAAGTTATTCCCATCTCCCAACTTTATAGTCTATCCTTTCTTCTCTATTAGACTTTGAACTCTTTGGGACTGGGACTATCCTAATTATGTGTCTTCTACAGCAGCAGTTCTCAAATATTTTCATAGCACTGACCACGTTTCAATACAAAGAGATAGGCTCATTGTCCACCTCACCCCTCCACTGGCACTCATATAACATCCTTGTAGCGACTACAGCAATTGCCTTTATATAAAACAAAACTATGCAAGTGTCTTGTGTAATTGTAGCTGTCTTTGAATGAACTTTAACTGATGGAAATATGGAGGAAAACCAGCGCCATGTGATCACATAGTTCATTGTAGACCACTAGCAAGTGCTCTGTGCACTAGTTTGAGAACCTCTGTTCTACAGCACTGAGCACATGCAGTACTTAACAATAAACAATAAGGTAAAATAAAACTATCCATATTTATTGGGCCAAATTCAAACTTGGTTCAAGGGGGAACAATTCCAGTAAAGTCCATGGAGTTTAACTGGTTTGCAGCAGATACATTTGGCTCAAAGTCTTGTGAAAGTATGGCTATCTTGGAATATTTTCAATACTTCCTGTTTATGGTTAGGCTGGAAAGTCTATGAGAACAGGTCTCCCCCTTCCAGCTATTTTGACAACTGTTTCCAACCCTGCCCTTGCAGGAACCAGGAAATGCAGAAGTAAGCATTGGGGGTGGGGTCTGTGTGAAAAATATACTAAATAAGTTTGGTTTAGTAGAGATTGCACTGGTCATAGACTCCTGAGCTAGGACACTTGGGCTGTACTTCAGGGCTGTCACTGACCTGTTATGTGACTGTGGGCGACTCAATTTGCCATTGTTTCCTCTGTCTCCCTTTGTCTGTCTTCTCTATTTAAACTGTAAGCAGGGACCTTGATTTATTACAGGTTTCATTTAGGTTTGGCTGAACTTATTTTCTCTGAACAAATTCACTCCTCATTTCTTTACATCAATGTTTGTTAAGCACCTAAAAAATGAAAATACTACCTTTCTGCTACAAGTAAAGTGAAAGATAGTGGAGCTGTGCCCCCCCTTGCCAGCACAGGCCAGCAGAGCCAGTTGCTCAGGACGGGGAAGGGAGAAGGGGGCAATCCTTAAAGGGGAAGAGCAGAATGAACACTTGCCTTGGGGCTGTGCACCAACTTCAAAGAAAGCTGAGCTAAACATGCATTTTTTCCTGTTTTCAACTTTTTTTTTTTTTTGCTAAAGGAAAAAGAAATTGCTATACATTTTTCATAAAGTGACTAAAGTCTTGAGACTTTTGTTACAACTCCCCCCAGCTCACACTTAAATTGCTTCCAACCAAACTTAAAGCAACCAAGTTTTGAACTGGCCTACGTAACTCAGACACCTACCTGAAGACTTTAATAAGCCATTTATGTGCACAGTTGCTTGATTTGCATGTGACAATTGCATTTTTGCAGTTGGAACTACTAGTTTTTGCAGACATCTTTTCTTAGTATGCATTACAATGTCACTATTTATGGGGCAGATTTTCTATTTTGTACCCAGCCCTGTATTGAAGGCAGTGTCTAGTCACAACTTGCACTCTCCATGTTCATATGCAACAGTAAAGTATAACCTGGTCCTATTTGCAGAGTGCCAGCACAGTGCTCTACAAACAGACAAGATTCTCTAGTTCAGAATTTACAATCTAAATAGGTTTCAGAGTAGCAGCTGTGTTCATCTGTATTTCGTGAGTTTATGCTCAAATAAATTTGTTAGTCTCTAAGGTGCCACAAGTACTCCTTTTCTTTTTACAATCTAAATAGGCTACATACATATGAGCACATGAGCTACAATAACAAAATGAAAACCAATTTATTAGAGCATAAGCTTTCGTGAGCTACGAAAGCTTATGCTCAAATAAATTGGTTAGTCTCTAAGGTGCCACAAGTACTCCTTTTCTTTTTGCGAATACAGACTAACACGGCTGCTACTCTGAAACCTGTCAAAAATGATAACTGTGAGCAGAGCTTGGAAATCCTGAAACCCTTCCAGTTTCTTTTGAAGAGCTTGCTTTAGGACAGCTTTGCAATGCTCTACTGGTGCAAAGGTGCCCTACTCATTTTATCTAGGCCCATCTGTGCAGAGAGATGTTCAAACAGCTGTGAGTGTAGGAAGAATCCCTGGCTGCCAGAACCACCCCTTAGGGCTGTAAGAAACTGGCACGATTTGGAGAAGTAGACATATTAGTCAAAGACTGGTTTCAGAGTAGCAGCCGTGTTAGTCTGTATTCGCAAAAAGAAAAGGAGTACTTGTGGCACCTTAGAGACTAACAAATTTATTAGAGCATAAGCTTTCGTGAGCTACAGCTCACTTCATCGGATGCATTTGGTGGAAAAAACAGAGGAGAGATTTATATACACACACACAGAGAACATGAAACAATGGGTTTATCATACACACTGTAAGGAGAGTGATCACTTAAGATAAGCCATCATCCACAGCAGGGGGGGAAAGGAGGAAAACCTTCCATGGTGACAAGCAGGTAGGCTAATTCCAGCAGTTAACAAGAATATCAGAGGAACAGTGGGGGGTGGGGTGGGGGGGAGAAATACCATGGGGAAATAGTTTTACTTTGTGTAATGACTCATCCATTCGGACTGGGAATGGAATGCTTATGCTCTAATAAATTTGTTAGTCTCTAAGGTGCCACAAGTACTTTTTTTCTCCTTACAGTGTGTATGATAAACCCATTGTTTCATGTTCTCTGTGTGTGTGTGTGTGTATATAAATCTCGCCTCTGTTTTTTCCACCAAATGCATCCGATGAAGTGAGCTGTAGCTCACGAAAGCTTATGCTCTAATAAATTTGTTAGTCTCTAAGGTGCCACAAGTACTCCTTTTCTTTTAGTCAAAGACTGGTGCTGTGGAAACAGTTTAAAACCACCTTTGCTCCCTTTTACTGCCACAGCTCAAGTCAGCTTCTTTAATTTACATTTTTTCAAATGCATTTGCAATTCCCACAGCAGCATGTGTAAACAACTTGTGAAATTAACACAGATAAGAATTCTGTAAGAGTTGTTCTTTCTATCACTAATTGTCACCTTTGTAGTCTCCTGTCAGTTCAGGTGTTGAATATTCTTGAAATTCAAAGGTATGAGGTGCGCTTAGTCTTTTTATATGTAAATCAAACTTAAACAGATAAAATTTAAAATGCAATATGTGTTTTAGAACCTAACTTTGTTATTATTCTTCAATTTTGCTTCCTTCCAGAAGCATTCAAAACAAAGAATATTAGGCTTGGATTAAATTACTAGATTGTGCTCTGGTTTGTTCATCTGTTTTCTTATTAAAAAGAAAAGAAGTACTTGTGGCACCTTAGAGATTAACAAATTTATAAGTACTCCTTTTCTTTTTGCGAATACAGACTAACACGGCTGCTACTCTGAAACCTGTTTTTTTATTGGGACTATTAAAGAAATCTTGCATTCTACATTTGAGATTCTTCTAAAAAAAGTCATGTTATCTTAACATCAATCTATAATAAAAATAGTATATTGCAGACTAATGCTAAAATTTAGCTTTACAGAAATTAAGATTAGTGTTCATAAATTGCTATATTAGGAATGTCATTTATTAAATCTGAAACAATGTGCAAGATGCATATTTGCAACAGAGTGACTGGCTCCCTTAAGAGTGAGTGGGGGCCGGTGCACCTGGACTGATCAGCTGCTGCCCAACAGGGCTTAACGGAAAGTACCTGTGTCTTATCAAGGGGGAGACAGCTGCAGGTAGTTGTTAGAAATCTCCCCTTGGCAAGGTGCAAGTGGCCCCCTTAAGCCCTGTTGGTCAGTCGGTAATTATTCTTGGTGCATGCTAGACTCTATTCCCTCTTAAAGAAGGGAGTCACTCTGACATACATTTTTCCAAAACAATGTCCTGTCTCATTGTTCTGTACTTACAGGGCCAGATCGTCAGCTGGTGAATAAGCATAGTTTCAAAAAAAGAAAAGGAGTACTTGTGGCACCTTAGAGATTAACAAATTTATTTGAGCATAAGCTTTCGTGAGCTACAGCTCACTTCATCGGATGCATCCGATGAAGTGAGCTGTAGCTCACGAAAGCTTATGCTCAAATAAATTTGTTAGTCTCTAAGGTGCCACAAGTACTCCTTTTCTTTTTGCGAATACAGACTAACACGGCTGCTACTCTGAAACCAAGCATAGTTTCGCTAAAGTCAAATAGCAGTATGGACACCGGTTGGATATGGACCACTGTGACAGACTGTATTCTTATGGTCACCCTTTTTACGAGTCTTTGATACATTTTGTACAAAATATGCCTTCTGGGGTATAATTTGAAAACTCATAATCTGATGAACATTATTGTCCTAATAAAACATGTGGCAACATTGTATGTAAACTTATAAAATTCTACTGTATGAGGCATGTTTCAAGTCTGGGGAAACAGCTTCACACCAGTTTCCCAAAGACAAAAGTCTAGCCAACCCCAGCCAGATGTCAATATAATAAAGTGGACTATCACTTGATTAAGCAGACATTCTTTGTCAGGAAGAAAACAATGAGCAAGAAATTTACATATTGGCAAAGAAACAGTTAAGGGTTCCTGTTCCCCAGACCACCTCTCTCCTGAACCCCAGATGGAGATGATCTTCAAAGGGAGAAGAGAACTATAAAAAAATGAGAAGAGAAGCCCCCAAACACTCTCCTCTTTCTCTCTGCTCACAGTTTCGACGCCTGAAGAAACACTGAACTGGGGGCTGACTGAAGGAGTTCAGCCAAGAAAAGCCTGTGGCAAGAAAAATCTTTGCTTTGCATTTATTTAGCTTGTTAAAATGCAAAGTAATACCCAACTTTCCTTTTATTTCTTTGTAACTAATTCTGACTTATGTCTCATTACTTGAAATCACTTAAAATCTATCTTTCTGTAGTTAATAAACTTGTTTTATTGTTCATCTAAGCCACTGTGTTTGGACTGAAGTGTTTGGGAACCTCCATTTGAGATAACAGGGTTTCTGCACATCATTTTCTACTAATGAAATTACAGACTTTCTATGAGCTTGTATTGCACAGAAGGGAATTTGCTGGTGTCATTCTGCAATATCATTCAGGATGTCCAGAAGTTTTCTAGAAGCACTCATAACTCAGCTGGGAGTAATTTTTATGCTAGAGGCTGTGTGAGCAAGGCCAGGAGTTGTTGCTCTCACAGCAAAGCAGTGTAAAAAGTACCCCAGATTGGAGAATTGAGGGGGGACAGCTGTCCAGCAGTCTACATTGTACCCTGAAGAATGTAAAACCACTAATGGAAATTAGGCACCTATGTCCTTTTGAAAATCCCCTAGGCATCTATCTGCAACTCTAGATGCCTAAATACGTTTGAAAATCTAGCCCTTGGGAGCCTAACTTCCACTGGTTTTCAGTGAGACTTATGATCCTACACCCAGATTTTTTTAAAGGTATTTAGGCATTGTGTGCTCAGCCTTGCAACACCTAACTGATTTAGGAGCCTACATCTGATTTTTAAAAGGCATGTAAGCACTCTTGGCTCCTAAATCAGTTAAGCATTGCAATGCTGAGAACAGCAGTGCCTAACTGCCTTTAAAAATATGGGCATAAGTCACTTCTGAAAATGTGACTGAAGCTCCTAAGCAATTTAGGCACTTTTAAAAATGTTATCTTAAATCGACATTTAGGCAACTAAATAAGAAGTCTGATTTTTCAGAACACTTCAGCCCCTTCAGTTTCCATTGAAGCCTATTGGAGCTTTGGATGTATAACTCAACTGAAAAACAGGACACTAATTTAAGTGCCAAAATATGCGTTTAGGGGTGCATAATCATTTTAAGTGATTTAGGAATACAAGTCCCATTCATTTTCACTGACAATTGTGCTCTTAAGTCATCTGAGTGCTTTTGAAAATCCCATTTTAGGTGCAAAAAGAAAAGGAGTACTTGTGGCACCTTAGAGACTAACAAATTTATTAGAGCATAAGCTTTCGTGAGCTACAGCTCACTTCATCGGATGCATTTGGTGGAAAAAACAGAGGGGAGATTTATATACACACACAGAGAACATGAAACAATGGCCATTTTAGGTGCATAATTTTAGGCACTCAAGTTGGAAAACAATGGGCCATGACCATGGAAGCAATTATTAAACTAATAGATTCTCTAATTGGTGATCATAGCTTTCTTTCATTTTATGCGCCCCCCCCCGGGAACAAATAAGTTATATTCAGCAGTCAGTATGCATGGTTATTTAAATTATAGTCTATTTTCATATACCCATGCAAATAAAGACATGTAAACATACATAATGTTCATATGCTATTTACTCTTTATTCCACAACAGAAATTCTAAAATTTATAATGAAGTAACATGCAAGTGATATATAAATACATACTTGGAAGGATTAGTTTTTTATTGGTAAATGTCAATAAACCTCAATTTCACCATAGACACACAAACTGACTAAAAATATATCCATCTACAATGATCACAATTTATATTTAGGCAAAGTAAGAAAAACGCTGCTTGAACACTTCCTGGAGTTTGATTTAAGGATATTCACTTTGCATATTATGACATGTGATATTGACCATTTATATTACACAACTGTGAAAATTTAAATTGAAAGTGCAAAAAAGCTTAAACAATATTATCCATCAAAATTATTACAATTGTGCCAAGCATAAATATATACTAGAAAAGAAAAGTGTGTGCTAGCGTACAGTGCATATACAATTACCAGAACATAGTCTTGCATTGAATATGCAGGCAAACCTTCCACTGAATTTACCAGGAGCTTTGTGTGAGTAAGCAGTGAAAGATCATACTCTGAGTCATTTATATTACTGATTCATACAAAATAATTTTAGCAAACTGGGAAATATAATGTTCATGTCTCCTCAGTAAGTAGTATGTTAGGTTAATAGCCTAGCTTAACCCCTGTTAGTTATGGTGCAATACAACAACCCTAGAGGTACAATAGTTCAATTGTGACATGATTTAAATCCAGAGGCACTGGTTAACAAGTTATTTTCAATCAGATCCTGTTACAAAAATGCGCTGCAAATTCAGCTACAGTTAAAACATAAGCATTTAAATCAATTACTAATGTCTAAACAATTAAACACTGTTCTTTAGTTAGTACTCCCCTACAGCTGGAGCCAGAGTTCCTATTTTTAAGAAAAGGCAAAAAGTGATCTGGGAAACTACAGGCCTGTTAGTTTGACCTAAACTGTATGCAAGGACTTGGAACAAATTTTGAAAGAGAAAGTAATTAAGGACATAGAGGTAAATGGTAACTGGGATAAAATGCTATATAGTTTTACAAAAGGTAGATTGAGCCAGACCAATCCGATCTCCTTCTTTGAGAAGATAACTGATCTTTTAGATAAAGGAAATGCAATAGATCTAATCTTCCTGGATTTCAGTAAGGCATTTGATACAGTTCCACATGAGAAATTAGTTAAACTGGAGAATATGGGGATTAATGTAAGAATTAAAAGGTGGTTAAGGAACAGGTTAAAGGGGAGACTTCAATGGGTCATACTGAGAAGTGAACTGTCAGGCTGGAGGGAGATTACTAGAGGAGTTCCTCAGGAATCAGTCTTGGAACAAATTGTATTTAATATTTTTATTAATGAACTTGGCCCAAAAAGTGGGAGTGTGCTAATAAAATTTGCAGATGACACAAAGCTGGGAGGTATTGCCAATACAGAGGAGGGCCAGAATATCATACAAGAAGATCTGGACAACCTTGAAAACTGGAGTAATAGAAATGAGATGAAATTTAATAGTGCCAAGTGCAAGGTCATGCATTTAGGGACTAACAACAAGTTTTGCTATAACCTGGGAACTTATCAGTTGGAGGCGACAGACGAGGGTTAGATAGGGAGAGCTCCAAGTTATTACAGAGAATTTCTTCCCAGGCGTCTGGCTGGTGAGTCTTGCCCACATGCTCAAGGTATAACTGAGCACCATATTTGGTGTTGAGAAGGAATTTTCCCCCAGATCAGATTGGTATAGACCTTGGTGGTTTTTCACTTTCCTCTGCAGCATAGGGAACGGGTCACTTGCTGGTTTAAACTAGTGCAAATGGTGGATTCTCTGTAACTTGAAGTCTTTAAATCATGATTTGAGGACTTCAGTAACTCAGCCAGTGATTATGGGGCTATTGCAAGAGTGGGTGGGTAAGGTTCTGTGGCCTTCAACATGTGGGGCATCAGACTAGATGATCGTGATGGTCCCTTTGCATCTGGCTTTAAAGTCTATGAGAGTGCAGCCTAACTGGCTGGGCCGTGTGCTCTGGATCCCCACAGGGGTGGAGCAGCAGCTGAGCAGCCATTACTGGATCTTCTGGTGCTACATTTGTCCTCCTGGCTAGTATGCTCCATTTACAAGGAAGAAAATCATCAGTGGATCCAGGTGGTTTCACATCCCCTGCCTGACTCCCCAGGAAGCACTTAAGGATCAGAGGTCTGCAGCTCCCCTTCTTCCACAAAGGCAGCACCCACTTCACTTGACCAGGGCTGTCTGCAGACAGAGATTGGGATAGGATTTGGGTCTTGGAAAACAAGCAGTGACTTAATAAAGATCAGTTGTTTCCTCACAAAATTAACTTCATGTAATTGTTAAAAACTTGCATGTAGTAAATGAAAAATGGAAATAGACTCCATATAACCCCCTCCCCCAACCAAAATATTATTTTGAGCTGAAAGGAAAACTTTAATGATTACTTTAAAGGTGAGACATTCTCCAATGTACCAGCAAGCCTATCCCAAAAGCTGTAGCATAATGATATTCCATATACCAGACAAAATTAATACATGATGAGAGGACTCTTTCATCTCAGCAGGCACACTCAAGTTAAAAAAAGCCCTGAATATGGATCAAGGCTTAGATATTTAAAAGGGCAACTGAGGTATATGTAGTGATGCAGAAATGTTTGTTGGACTGAGATTAAAAAGTGCTATAATCAGAATCTTCTTGTAATGCAATTTCTTCAGAATTATGAATAATTGTAAAAATCATAAGTTTTATGAGGTTTTCTTAAAAGGGGGGGGCTATATTCTGAAGCCTGCAGAGAGGCATTTTTCTCTCACTTTTGGGCACAGATGACATTACTACTATATGTAACTGAAGTGATTCAATTGCCTCCAAATGGGAGGTTTTACACCTGCTTGTCCAACCAAAGTCTAAGAATCATAATCAAAGGACATACATCTTCTCCCACTCAGTTTTTCTAGCTATGTTTCAGTGAAGGACCCTATTATTATATCAGAGAATAGGAGAAGGGATGCAGGATAGGTGATGGAATGGAGGAGAGAGGGAACTGCCGACTATAAAATTAAAAGGCAAATGAATAATTTAAAGTAACAAGTACAGTATTTTCATGGGTTTTTTCATTTATTTCTATTAAGATGACACTAAACTAGCTTTAATTTGCCTCCATTGCAAACAAATGCATGATACATTATTCAGAACATATAAGCAAACAAGGCAGAGAATCGGTTTAAGCAACATGCCACAACTTCTTTTAACTGTAACATAGCCAACAGGGACTAACTGTACCCTGGCCAAGAATAGATCCAGTGTGGGAAAAATCAGCTTCAAGCTAAAACCAGCAGGAATGCAGGCTGCCCCCTGCATAGCCTTCCAAACAAAGGATTCAGCCCAGATGCTGGAAATGTAACTTCTCTCCCTTTGTAGCAGGATGAGGGTATGAATGAGGGGTCTCTGTCTTCCAAGCAATACAGGACCTAACAAAAGTCTCATGGGTCCCATGCTTGGGTTTACCTAATGAACTAGCATTTACAAGCCAGCATTCACCACACTAGACAGTGGCACATTTTGTGATAAATTCAACACAATTAAATCCCTAATAAAACCAGGACTCCAGCATGCTATGAGGTGAATAAGCCCACGTGCTTTTGTTTGCCCTCTGAGAAAATCCTGACACCCCAAGTTGGCCAGGCCCACAGCAATCCTGGAGAACCAACGCGTGTATACTACAACAAAAGCCATATAAGGAAGGTGAATGGTGCAGTTCAGGTCCTAAAGATGGCCTGGGAAAAGCCATTTAGAGGCCAGGAGAAGGGTGGGAAAGCCCATCAGGCCACCCTGTTTCCATGAACTTGCCAATGAAACATCAAGGATAGAGACAATATCTTATACTTCCCCTTTCCCACCCCACATGCACAATGTTGCATCTTCCCTTCACCTCTAGTCATTGCTTTCTATGAAATCCATATGGAGCTGGGAAATGGGGGGCTAGGTAACAAGGAGGCTGAGAGAGGCCTTCTACTGCACACAGTGTAGATCAGTACTTCTGGTCTCTGTCACCTGACAAACTCCTCACATCCTCCTGGTTGAAATCAAGAGAGGATTTTATCAACATACCTGAGGAGTACATCATGAAAATAGGTAAAACTTTAGCAAAGAGACAGCTCACAAAGAACTAACTTTGCTACTAAAGGCCATGAAAATAAATCAATTCATTGCTGCAAAAGCCTTCCATCTGAGAATCTCAGAGGCATTATGCAGGTAAGTAAGTATTGTAATCTCTGTCTGATAGATGTGGAATCTGCGTCATAGAGAAATTAAAGGATTTACCTAAGGTTATACAGCTAGTCAGTGGCAGAATTGGGAATGAAACCCAGAAGTACACATTCCAGACCTTTGATCTAACTACTGATGCCCTGTGTTTCACTCTGCCTGATCCAACATGACTTCAAGGGATGTAACAATTGTGATTTTTTTTTAAAATTTGGTGTTTGATCTACAGTAGATAATTGGAAAATTAAACCCCACGTGACCCCATTGAAGGCAATAAAATTATACTTAACAAGAATCTGGCCCAATATCCTTTTACAGTTTGAGATATTGACATGAATACTTGCCAGACTGAGGTACTGATATAGGAAGCCATCCTTATTCAGGAATGGCACTTAAACACGTCTTTAACTTTAAGCACATAACTTAAACATGTACATAAACAATTTGCTTTCCTGAATATGGATGGATTTGGTTAAGCACATACTTAAGAGCTATTCTGAATCAAGGCCAGAATTAGCCATACGGCTACCAGCCAGAGGGTCCTTTGTGTTGGGGAGACCAGACACTGAAAAGAGACTCTCAGCTTTCATTTTTAAAAGAGCTTACTATCCACTTTGTGAAAACTGGAAAACAGAAACTGATCTTCATCCATGTAAAAAATCCCCTCCATCCTCTGCACACTTTTTAACTTAACTTAAGCTTTTAACAGCTTAAATAACTATCTGATAAAAGTTTCTTAAAATCTTTAAGTTGTCCCTGTTCATAATAATGGACAGGAATAGGTTACAGCTGAAGGGCAAAAAATGACTTCATAGGACCACCCAAATATAAGACACTTTCTGCTACCAAATATAATCTCCTGTCAATATGCATGTACAGAACTCATTATTAGTAGTAGAAAAAACTACCTCCCTGTAGGCTAAAGAGGAAAATGTTGTTAACTTTGGAAAGGTGAGGGTAACATTCTACATGGTAGCAGGCACTGAAGATAGGTTTCCCCTCATATTTCCATGAGCAACGAGCAGTTTAGGTTAGCCCTACAGAGCAGGTGTATTTTTGTTTCCACAAGTAGAAACAATAGCAGATATTTGCCAACCATATATCTCAAGACTTCATGTAAATCTGTACCCATTGCAATATGGCTATCAAGAAAACTGAGAAGCAAACTTAAATTAAAATAAAGCTTCCAGTTTTCCAAATCAACATCAGTGTCCTCAAGCCTCAGACCCTCTTTACACCAAAAAATAAATGTCCAAGGAGGTTAATAAATATTCTCATCACTCAAGACAAAGATATTTTTATAACCTGCACTTTTTTCCCAATACATGCACACTTACTACTTACTCATTTTAAGGTTACAAAGATACATAGGGAGAAATAACTGTCCTAAAAAGCATGCTGACATCTTGGGGGGGGGGGATCAACTGCTATCTTAATCTATCAGTTCCTAAAATTATTTGGATGAGGGATCACTTTTCTGTAGATCATATGCTATACAATTTTATTTTATGATTGTATCTATTTCTTATTATTCTACCACTAGGTGCTAACATTAAGACCAATAAGAATAATAGCCAACACTTATACAATGTTCATCACCTTCAAAGTGCTTTTAAAAAGATAACACCCTGTGAGGAAGATACAATTAAATTTTACTACACCCATTTTCCTGATGGGAAAACTGAGGCCAACAAGTCAAATGCCCCACATAAAAAGCCAGTGTCAGAGATAGAATCTGAACTCAGGAGTACAGTGCTGTTGATCCTGTCTCAGACCATTAGACCAAGGCTATTTCACATATTGTTTATCTGTTTTACATTCAAAATCTCCAATAAAATCAGCTGGGAGGGAAAAAATTATAAAAAGCAAAAACGTTGCTTAACAGTTTTATCTGAATAGTTTGGTGAAAATCTTTTCTGTGTCAAGCAACATTTTTGCTGCAAATTATTTGTTGGTAAGTAATAGATGGCTGATTAATACAGAAGACATACAAATGTGATCATTAGTTTTACAGAATAAAAGATTTTTCTCATGCTATGCAATAAATGAGAAGGGATACATGCTCAGACTGAAAGCATGACAGAGATATCTGTCCATAATGCCTATAAATAGATCTCTTGCATTGTTAAAATCAGAGTGTGTGTGTGTATATACACACACACACACACACACACACACTGATTTTACATGTATATACATACATACACACAAGTGAAAGAGGGGGAGGATGGATTATGCTTGCTATATTTACAGTCTGACTCATCATACCTATATTTGAATGCTCCACAAACAAATGTCATTTTAAAAGCATAAGTATGGTCAACATAAAATACCATCAAACCATATCTCTATTATTGTACAAGATCGTATGTTGTGAAGCAAACGAAGATGTTAACCACTGAGTTTCTGATCTAACATCTACAAACTTAAAACCTATAGGATGAGATTCTGACTTCTGTTCCACAGTGTCAATGCAGAGTAACTCCACTGAAGCCAGTGCTGCTGCTACTCCAAAGAGACACTGGTGTAAACGAGTTCAGAATCTGACCTAGAATGTTCAAATAGCCAATAGTTGCAACAGCAGGTATTTCATAACTAGGGGCTTCATTCAAAGCACATTGGGATCAGTAGGAGTCTTTCCACTGACTTTAGTAGGGTTTGGATCAGGTCCTAGGATTGCAATAGCAATAAAATGCCTGTTAATTTAATGAAAAATGTAAGGTGCATACCTTTCACTATTCAACAGTTTGAAATGTTGAAAGTTCTGAAGCAGTTTGGAAGTGCAATGTGGTCATTTAAGCACCTACACATTTAGCACATTCACTATGTACAAATCCACAACATTTTACCTTAACGAAGGTTCCTTACAGCATTTGTGCTTATGTAACTTAAATAATCAATTAATGCATTTCTCAAATATTAGACAAAAATGAAAAGTTTATCATTACACTACTTGCTGCAAATGGAATTTTAATTCAAATACTACTTATAAAATGACAACATATAATACAGTCTAAGTAGTTGGGCAAAATATGAGAACAATGATGGAAAACTGGAACAACAGAGCCTTAGCGAAACAACATGTATCATTCAACAATCTGAAATGCCTGATCGAGAACCTGCCCTACTTGTCTGCTGCGTCTTGAATTTTTTTCCTCAAGTTATACATCTTTAATGAAAGATCCTCCTTTGTCAGGTCAATATATTTCCAATGAATGTATAGAATAAAACCTTTGTAGACTGCTAAACATAGTTTATGTCCATTTCAGGCCAAAAATCCCATCATAACATTTAAAAACCAAGAAAACATTTTTAGGGATTGAAAACAAACTATTTGCAATTTACTACAATACTTCCAGAACAATGAAAGAAAATAAGGAATTGCCTGAGTTAGTATGTAAATAGTGACATATACATGTGACGCATGATGCCAAGAATTCAGTTTTATTTCTTACAACTCAAGGTACATAATATATTCACTGCCGCTATAAGACTGTTTTAAGTGGAGTTATACATACCTGCCCATACCAACTGTATTCCAGCATTGTAACTGTAGGGAAACCAAGCCTTAGGAAATTCAAAATAATTTTGTGAATACCAACTGTTTCATGTAATAGGAAGCGCACGCCTATACTGCTACTTTCCCTTTCAAGTGCTGCAGTCTACAACTTTTTACTTAACCACCAGCACTGCTACAATCATAGCTTTGTGGAAGTGTTGTGCTCTTACAGTTAAAACCTGTTGATAATGAACCTGAACCCATTATTTTGAGTCAATGAATTGAAAGAAATAGGGCAAAGAATGAAAGCCACAGGGCCAATTACCAGCATTCTTTGATGTATTACTTGCTAGCACCCACCAAATCACTTTGTGTCTTTGTCTTGATCCCCTCTGTTATTCATTAATTATTCTAGAAGGGTTAGAGTTCAGATAGCTAATTGCACAGACAGTCTTACTTGGTGGGGATTCTCCCTACACTGACACTTTCCCCAACTGTGCCCAGCCACCTTGTATTATGCCAATTAATCCAATTCTTAGCATTTTTGTACAGCCTTCCAGGTTCTTTTAAAGCTTTGCCTAAATATTTTCACTAGGGCTCCTATGACAGAGGCCAAAGCAGATTCAAGAACTTGTAAGGTAATGTTCTACAATTGTATTCTCCTTTCTCCATGGAGGCCACAAGCCACAACAACTGGTTTTCTTCCCCACATAGCTGCATCCATTCTCACAACTGCTGTATGTTTGGACTAGATCTTTTACAATAAAGGAACAGACAGATTTAACAACTAATTGGCAAAAATTTTACAATATTGCATTCTTTCTCCCTCCTGGAAGCCACTAACAGCAACCAAATAATAATGGACTGCTTCCTCCTTTATCTTTGTCAGACAGTAACTACACTGAGTTGTACAAATCTTTATATAGATACATGGATGATGCATATAGATAGATAGATAGATAGATAGAGAGAGATGTATATATATATCTATATCTATCTATAATATATAATTTTTGGATATAGTCTCATTGTTAGAAAGAAGAATCAAGCTGTCTTGTTTCCTGATTAGAGCTGGTTGAAACATTCCAATTCTAAAATGTTATAATTGAAAAAAGGGACTTTTTTTTAACAGTGGAAATAAAAACAGAGAATCAAATGCAGTTTGGAAGTGCAATGTGGTCATTTAAGCACCTACACATTTAGCACATTCACTATGTAAAAATCCACAACATTTTACCTTAACGAAGGTTCCTTACAGCATTTGTGCTTATGTAACTTAAATAATCAATTAATGCATTTCTCAAATATTAGACAAAAATGAAAAGTTTAGGGCCATTTAGGGATCTGGGGCAAAAATTGGGGATTGGTCCTGCAGGGGGTTGGACTAGATGACCTTCTGAGGTCCCTTCCAACCCTGATAGTCTATGATTCTCTGATCAGCTGCAAATGGGCCTTCTCCCACTCTCAGGCCATACACAATCGCTTCATCCGATGAAGTGAGCTGTAGGTCACGAAAGCTTATGGGGGGAGGGATAGCTCAGTGGTTTGAGCATTGCCCTGCTAAACCCAGGGTTAGGAGTTCAATCCTTGAGGGGACCATTTAGAGATCTGGGGCAAAAATTGGGGATTGGTCCTGCTTTGAGCAGCGGGCTGGACTAGATGACCTCCTGAGGTCCCTTCCAACCCTGATATTCTATGATTAAAAAAAACCAGTGTGTGTATCTGTTGGTATTCTCAGTCACCATCTTTCAACACCCAGATCTAGTAAATGCATGCTTAACTGCTCTGTTTGCAGTCTCAAATGTGGATATTTATACCCAGGACTTTTAGAGTTGGCATCTGTCATGGAGTCCCCGGGCGATGCTCTGGAACTGCTCCCTACGAAGCCAGTCAGGATTCTGGGGAAGTCTCCTTTCTGTGAGCAGACTGTCTTCAGGACACACAGCTCACACAGCTTCCACCTTCCTGGGTCTGACCTCGGAGCATTTGGCATCCTCTGCCCCTCCGTGCACTTCCCACAGCAAGTCCGCCCAGGCGGGGTCCTGGGGAAGCCAGAGGGTCCTGCACCCCAACTTTGCAGTCTGATGTGACTCTCAGCCAATCAGCCAGTAAAACAGAAGGTTTATTAGATGACAGGAACATTGTCTAAACCAGAGCTTGTAGGTGCAGAGGACAGGACCCCCCAGCTGGGTCCATTTTGGGGGGCAATGAGCCAGACAACCCCATCTGCACTTCACTCCATGTCCCCAGCCAGCCCCAAACTGAAACTCTCTCCAGCCCCTCCTCCTCTGGGCTTTGTCCCTTTCCTGGGCCAGGAGGGCACCTGATTCCTTTGTTCTCCAACCCTTTTGCTCTCACCTTGCAGGAGGGAAGGGCCCAGGCCATCAGTTGCCAGGATACAGGGTGTCAGTCATTCTCTGTGTCCAGACCCCTGCACACACCTGCCCTCTAGGGCTCTGAAATGAAATACACCCTTATTCCACCACCTAGCTACTTAAGAACTGCATAGGGGAAACTGAGGCACCCCCACACTATTCAGAGGAAACATTAAGAACAGTCCCGCTTTGTCACATCTCTCCCCCCTTCGAGACCGAACTGAGCGGGGTCACTTTAGCCGGTGACCTGGGGAAGTTCCAAGCCACCAACGTTCCCATGGATGCCCCAGCATCTCTCCCGTTCCTTGGTGGGAGTTACACCAGGCCCTTCCAGTTTCATGCCCTCCCTTAGGTTGGGGTGGTCGATAGCACTCATATGCCGCATGTGGGAAGGTTTATGCGGCCCGTGCCCTTTTGCCACCCCAAAACCTCCAGGTGTCAAACTGGGATCAGGTCTTCTCCCAGCGCTCCAGTCTGGAGGCCTGCAATTCAGGCTCTCTTGGTTAAGAGCCCCCATCTTGACCTGGGCCACATACTGTTCACTTATAGAACTAGTATGGAGACATTCCTTTCTCAACAACCTTGTCTCCCCAACAAGCTGGTCAAACACAGCCACTTGGTTATAGGACTGTAACTTTCTTAACAGCTTTCACTTCATCTGAGACCTTCTCAAAGCTATCCACACTGGATCTTTCAACAGGAAAGTCAGTGGATCCATTCACAACAGAAAATTTCTGGCTGTTAGGAACTGAAACTTTCTTGATTAAATCACTTTCACACCCTTCAGTTGCAGTAAACTGCTTGCAAAGACTACCATGATGATTCCTTTCCCTAGGGCTTTTCTGTGCAACAATTCACCCTTCACAGAAATTCTGCCCTTACCCTCTTCACTAGAGTTTGCTCTAGAGGAACACTTTCCTGAGCAACAACAGACTTTTTCTGGGTCTCACTTACATCCAGAATTACCTCTGGCCCATCAGGCGGATTCCTACTCAATCCCCCTTCAGGCAAACTCACAGACTTCCTAAATAAAAGGTTAGAAGCATTCTCCTTCCCTTTGCCACACACAAGTTCAGGAATCTTTTCCTTCTTGCTAAAGGTTTCCACGCCATCTGTACATAACACAATCAAATCACCTTTATGCTCTCCTTGTGCCCTGGCTAGGATCTCACCCTGATTAGACAGAGTTGCTATACTCTTTCCCAACAACACACAAGCAACAGGCAAAATACAAGCACCAGAATTGTCTGGTCTCTGGGATTTTACATAGACACTAACTGGATGCGACCTAGTTACAGTGCCATTCTCCCTAGCAGACACAAATTTAGGACCATTCCCTTCCTGGGCTCTAGCTGAATGCAGAACCAATTCTGAGACAACTGCTCTATTCTCAGCCACCACAGGCTGAAAGGCCCCTTCTGTCTGCTCCACAGACAAAGAAGAGCTGGAGACACATTCTCCTTTCCCAGACACACAGCTTGGGATCTCATTTCCCTTGTCCCAGCACACAGGGCTGTTCAT
Source organism: Dermochelys coriacea (assembly GCF_009764565.3). Classification (NCBI taxonomy): domain Eukaryota; kingdom Metazoa; phylum Chordata; order Testudines; family Dermochelyidae; genus Dermochelys; species Dermochelys coriacea. The sequence goes on from NC_050068.2 coordinate 305,793,437, forward strand.
AGACAGCTACTTGGAGATCAGGGTAGCTCCCTCCATAGGCAAGTCAATACCCCTGACAGACACAGGCACATTTCCTTCACCGTCACACTTCTCCACCCAGCTAACAGGTAAGGTACAGGGACACCCATCTTCCCCTCTCCTCGACTTCCCACACTGCTGATTAGACAAAGCCATCAGCTCACAAGGCTGCCTAGGCTCATCCAAAATTTCCTTACCAAGCACCTTGCCACTCCCAACAGATACCCTGTCCTGCCTGTGTCTCCCCCCACTCAGCTGGGGTCTCAGCTCCCACTGTGCTCAGCGCTGCCCTTGCGGTCCCAGTGGGGGTAGGCAGCGAGCTTGCTGCTTTCCTCACTGCATCAGAGCCAGCGTGAGCCCCCTCTCCTGTGTGCAAAGGGGCGGGGAGCAGCTCTCTGTCCCACCCAGCCCCAGAGGTCTGGTTACAGGCAGGCAGGTAGCCTAAGCCTAGCAGCTCCTCCCTGCTGCCAGCCAGGTCATCTGCATTTTCACTGACTGTTTCTCTCTCTGCCAATTGGTTCTCTGGATTCAAATTCAAACCTTCGGCAGTTACAGGAGCATGGCCTGGATCCTGTCCCAAAGAGACACAGTCACCTCACAACAGGGTCTCGCACCTGGTATGCTGGCAAACCCCAAAGACCAGCCAGCCCCACCCCTCCTGGGTCTGCACAGGGAACTGGGCCATAGGCAGGGCGAGGGGCTTCCTCCCTGGAACCCTCACCCAGCTCACACATCTGAGGCTGCACCACCAGTGGCCTGACAACAGTTCTCTCTGTCCCAGGATCTTGCCACCCCAGAAATATCTCCCCATTGACCATCACCTTCCGCTCCCACTGGAGGTCCAAGGGGCCTGACGCCAGGAAACTCCACACAGACATATAGGTTAGGGTCAGGAGTGGGAGCCTGTCCACCTCCCCAGCCATCTGGCTGACAGTCTATGGTCTTGGGACCCAGCAAGGGAGCTAGACCCCAGGGCTTTTCCCCCTGGTTCAAATTGCCAGCCTGCTTAAAGGCAGTGAGGTGGGCATCCACATCCCCCGCCCCAACCAGGGGCAGCAATTTAGTCTCGAGGTTCCCTGCGGAACTGGCACCCCGGGGTCTATCCCCCTCACCCCTAGAAGGTCCCCAGTTGGTGCATCCGATGAAGTGAGCTGTAGCTCACAAAAGCTTATGCTCAAATAAATTTGTTAGTCTCTAAGGTGCCACAAGAACTTTTCTTTTTACGAATACAGACTAACACGGCTGCTACTCTGAAACCTGTAATATCTCAGTTTTCAAAGCAAATTTTTAGCAGTATTTTGGCATTTTTGACAACCTGCATGCTAATCTATGTCAGCAAATAACAGAAATCCAATACCCTACAAGCAACCAGGTCAAAAGAACAGTCCAATAATCAAGAGTCTTACATAAGAATCTGTTTAACACCCAGGAGGATAGGCTAGGAAAAAGATTAAAGAAAAAAAGTTTATGGATTTTATTTTTCTGCCTCAAGAACCTAAATAAGATCAGGATGGTGCTTCTCCCCTCTCCACATTTGAACACAAACTCCAGAATACAAGATTATTATTAATACCTTTGTTAGATTCATCATATATTACACATGCACTCAGAAGCACTCAGGTTCTATCTTCAGGTAATAGCTCATGTAATTATTTCTGGTTAGTCTAACCAAGATTTTATGAGTGACCTTTCTTTTTGGATTGACCTGTTGGCTTGGCTAACACAAAAACTCATTATTCATGAACTCAGACTTATTAAGTGTTCACTTTCAAACTCAGATTCATAAGCTACTGTAACATCAAAACTAGGATGACAAAAAAGAATTCTGTGAATTAATGTATTCTTACATAACCATGTCCATGCATAAAGTAGACATCTTTCACATTCTATGACTTACCTATTCCTCATTAAAAGGAGCAAGCATAAGGTTTCTATCTCATTAATATGTGATTTAAAGAACCAAGACATTTGAGTTCTCTGCAATAATACAGCAATCTTTTTATAAATGAAAATTAGTATATAGCGATAAAGTGTTCTATAATTGTAAAACAGGAAGTAGCTTGAGTCAGCAATGGGGATGAGACTAAGTAAAAACTATACAATATAGTCTAATCTAGTGTAATTTTATCTCAATTCTCACAATATTTGACATTTTTCTTAAACCCCAGCACCTGGCATCATCTATGCAGGAATCTCACTTTCATTGTGATCCCTCCTGGCTACAGAGAAAAGCTTGAAAACATCAACCCTAAACATTCAGAAGAGTCCTACATTTATTATTTTTAAAATCTCTTCAAGTTTTAAACCAATCACATCACTTTTGGGGGACTAACTCCTCATTTTTGAATGCTTGAGGTTGACATTGGCACTTGATGATTACCTGTCCTGTTCATTTCTTCTGAAGAACCTGGCACTGGCCACTATCAGAAGACAGGATACGGGGCTAGATGACCTTTGGTCTGACCCAGTATGGTGGTCCTTTGCTCTTATGGCAATGAACTCTTTCAACCCTGGATGAGATTTTCAAAAGTATTCAGCATTGGCCTAATTCTGTTCCTATTGAAGTCAATAGAAATTCCCTTCGACTTCGGCTTCAGTTGGCTTAGAGCTAGGCCAACACTGATATGTCTATGCCACATCATTTACAGCAGTTGTAGAACTTCTGGTGAAGACGCTCTAACCCAATGGGAGAGAGCTCTCACGTCGGCTTAATAACTCTTGCTTCCGTGAGAGGCAGTAGTTGTATCGGTGGGAGAAGCCTACACCAGTGCTTAGGTCGGTATGATTTACATCGCTCAGGAGTGTGGATTATTCACACCTTGAGCCATGTAAGCTATACCAAAGTTATTTGTAATGAAGACAGAGCCTGAGTTCTTTTGAAAGCCCCACTTCATCTGCCTTTCTTTTTCAGGTGGGACCTTCCATAAAAGACTTTGGAGGTACACTGAAGGCCTAGTTTTCTAGACCCCTATACTCTCTTTAATTACAGGAACAGTAAATGATTTCTTCATTGGACAATCAAAAGTTGGGGAAGAATACAAATCCAGGTGTGAACAGGATTTTTCCAGTTTACAGATAAATATTCAGCTCATTCAAAACACTGTTATAAAAATGTCTCCAAGAGCAGACTAAGCTCCGCTTGTTCTAGTCACACAACAGAGACAGCGACCGAAAGGGAGGTTGATACCCAAAAAGAGCAATCAGTTTAAACTTGAAGTAACAGGCAAGCAGCAGCAAAAGAACTTGGAGAAAAGGTCTAAGTTATGCTTGACTAGATTCTCTACTGTATGTGAATATTGGCTATATTGCCCCTGTGAATTTAAGCTTTGCTCTCTGACCCCCTCTGTGAGCTGTACACATCATTAGGCGAAAACACCCTGCATTTCTAAAGTGGTAACAAATCAAAAACCCTCTTTAAAATAAGATACATGAGCTACAGTAAGGATTATATGAACCACTACCTTAAATTCTTCATCTAAAAGGGTGTAGCCCTAAATTATCTTACTGCTGAATACTGCAAGGCAATTAGATGGTTTTGAAACCATATATATTTATGCATTCATCTTTCTTTTTGAAACAATGTGGTTCCGAAACTGGGCTTTTCCCCTGTCAATAGCATCTTATTCTTAGATCCTCTCCCTTAGCTAGTAAGCAGTATATTTTATTTATAATTGCCAAATCCTTAACTTCTGCTCAGGAAACATTTCCATTGAATGGATTTTGCCTAATAATAAAACTAATACTTTGCTTTTCCACAGTGTGTTTCATCTGAAGATCTCACAGCCGTATCCAAGCCGTGCTTACATTGCACAAGACTCACATGAAACAGATAAAATGCTACAGGTTTTCAGGACGGTATATGGAGAAATAGGCCTTATACTTCCACAGCGCGCACATCACAAGCACAGCAACTCGCTACTAAATGCGACAAGTTTCTACACACAGGGCAAAACGATTTATTTGATGTTCTGCTACAACAACTTACAGCACAAAAATAATTGTGGAAGAAGAGCAGCAAAGCACTACAAAATGAACATGGGCTGACAAATCAGGGGAGGAGTCACTGCAGTAACAATAAATAAGATATAGCAGTAGTCTTTTCTGTGGCAACAATGTTAATGAACTTCTGCATCTGCAGAGCTGAAAAACTGTTTCACAATATCAAGTAAAATCTCTCCCAAATCAGGGAGAAAGTAAAGTAGTACCCGGTGTGGATGGCTTTAAATGAAATAGCTCCTAGAATGAGTGCATTTCACAAAATATCAACAGAAGCAATGATTAGTAACATAACACAAAAGTTGGACTCTAGGAAATATGACACTAGACATCCTAGTAAGAAATGTCCTATGTGTGGGAAAGTCAGCTAAAACTCTCCAGTAAGAATCATCATCATGCACAATCACAGTTGTTGCATGCACGTATAGTTACAGCAACTGATAGATTGCAACACTTTGGCCTTGATTCAAGGAAACACTTAAGTACGTGTTTAACTTTAAGGATGTGATTACCACTGTACTGAATGGGGATGCTTTCATGAGTTGGTGCCTCAGTTAACTATTATTACAATGGGGCCTCATATCAAAACTGAGGAAAATAGAAACAAGAAAGTAACTGCAAATAGAAACCCTGACACATGGAAACTTAATATAGGAGCCCATGCCAATGTATTGCCAGAAAATGAATACCAGAAAATCAGGAACCAATCCGAGAGAGAAAAATAAAAAATAAATATGCTTCAAGCATCTTGTAGAATCAGATAGTCGTCTCTTTGGGGCAGGGACTGGGTCTTCATATGTATTTTTACAATGTCAAACACAGTGAGGCCTTTGGATACTACTATACCTTATTTGAAATCTTTATACTAAATCAGGCCACCACACATATAGGAATATATAGATATAGATATGGAAAAAGACAGATTTTATATATCTATGCATGTATATATATTCAATATTATTAATAATGAGGCGGATAAAAAGGGACAAGAATCCATTCCATTTAAAAAGAGATTCTCTTTGTATTTTTTTCTATTTTTAATAATTAAAAAAACGCCAGTGAAGCATCATTTCTTCCAGTTCTCCTTTCCATGGAGAAGTGTTTTAGTATTATTTTTAATCAACGTGCATAATGCAGGGGAGGAGGTTTCTATCTGCAGAGGTCATCACATTTTTAGAAGCAATATTGCTGTTATCGCAAGAGTGGCCCATTAGCTGTGGTGATAACTAGCACAGCAGTGTGGGAATCACTTCGGAGATGTCATCAGCACTTCTGCTGCTAGGGAGTGTGCTTAAAATAGCCTTGTATGCATGGAGACATGACTTAATATAAAGAAAAAAATTCATTTTTCCATTTTATGTTTGATCAGGTTTAGGTTCCCTTTGAGTTACATTTCCTAAAAACAAAATTATACGTTTCATTTTATGCAAATTTTTAGAATAAGAGGTATATCTGCTGAGACAACTCTCATCACAGTGGTATCACTAACATGAATGCTTTAGAAACCTTTTCAGAGTCATTTATCTTTTTAAAACAGAATGATAGTTTTCCTTGTTAACTACAAAAAAAATGCTGCTCTTTTAGGGTCTAATCCAAAGCCTGTAGAAGTCAGTTGGAGTCTGCCCATTGTTTTCAATGTCCTTTGGAACAGGCCCTGGGTCAGATGGCAGTTCTCAAACAGCAGGCAGGAAAGCAACATTTATTTTATGCAGAACAAAAATATAATAGCAATATCATACCAGGTCACATATCCTAAGGGACTGCATTTCCCTTATGAACATCAAAAGGTGGATAAGGAATTGGTTAAAGGGGAGACTGCAACGGGTCCTACTGAAAGGCGAACTGTCAGGTTGGAGGGAGGTTACCAGTGGAGTTCCTCAGGGATCAGTTTTGGGACCAATCTTATTTAATCTTTTTATTACTGACCTTGGCACAAAAAGTGGGAGTGTGCTAATAAAGTTTGCAGATGATACAAAGCTGGGAGGTATTGCCAATTCGGAGAAGGATTGGGATATTATACAAGAGGATCTGGATGACCTTGTAAACTGGAGTAATAATAATAGGATGAAATTTAATAGTGAGAAGTGTAAGGTTATGCATTTAGGGATTAATAACAAGAATTTTAGTTATAAGTTGGGGACGCATCAATTAGAAGTAACGGAAGAGGAGAAGGATCTTGGAGCATTGGTTGATCATAGGATGACTATGAGCTGCCAATGTGATATGGCTGTGAAAAAAGCTAATGCGGTTTTGGGATGCATCAGGAGAGGCATTTCTAGTAGGGATAAAGAGGTTTTAGTACCATTATACAAAGCACTGGTGAGACCTCACCTAGAATACTGTGTGCAGTTCTGGTCTCCTATGTTTAAAAAGGATGAATTCAAACTGGAGCAGATACAGAGAAGGGCTACTAGGATGATCCGAGGAATGGAAAACTTGTCTTATGAAAGGAGACTCAAGGAGCTTGGCTTGTTTAGCCTAATTAAAAGAAGGTTGAGGGGAGATATGATTGCTCTCTATAAATATATCAGAGGGATAAATACAGGAGAAGGAGAGGAATTATTTAAGCTCAGCACCAATGTGGACACAAGAACAAATGGGTATAAACTGGCCACCAGGAAGTTTAGACTTGAAATTAGATGACGGTTTCTAACCATCAGAGGAGTGAAGTTTTGGAATAGCCTTCCAAGGGAAGCAGTGGGGGCAAAAGATCTATCTGGCTTTAAGATTCTACTCGATAAGTTTATGGAGGAGATGGTATGATGGGATAATGGGATTTTGGTAATTAATTGATCTTTAAACATTCAGGGTAAATAGGCCTAATCCCCTGAGATGGGATATTAGATGGATGGAATCTGAGTTACCCAGGAAAGAATTTTCTGTAGTATCTGGCTGGTGAATCTTGCCCATATGCTCAGGGTTTAACTGATCGCCATATTTAGGGTCGGGAAGGAATTTTCCTCCAGGGCAGATTGGAGAGGCCCTGGAGGTTTTTCGCCTTCCTCTGTAGCATGGGGCACGGGTCACTTGAGGGAGGATTCTCTGCTCCTTGAAGTCTTTAAACCACAATTTGAGGACTTCAGTAGCTCAGACATAGGTGAAGTTTTTCGTAGGAGTGGATGAGTGAGATTCTGTGGCTTGCGTTGTGCAGGAAGTCGGACTAGATGATCAAAATGGTCCCTTCTGACCTTAGTATCTATGAATCTATGAATTTAATAGGAACATAGACCTGAGGTCCACGTAGTCCAGTATCCTGATTCTGACAATGGCCAGCATCAGATACTTCAGATGAAGGTGTAAGAACCTCATGGTAGGCAGATGTGGGATCTTCTGTTCCCACACACTTTTCATTCTGCTCTTTAATAGTTAGAAATTGGCTTAAGCTCTGAACTACAAGGTTTAATATCCCTTCTAAAACTTTGGTGTAATTAATTATGATAGCTCTAGCAACTCAATTTCTACCCTTGAATTAATATCACATATTGTTTTACTTAGTAAAATTTGCTCAGATACCATAACAACAAGTAGTATTTGCATGAAACACCTCCCTGGTAGCAAATGTTGATCCTGCTGGGAAAGGGTTAAGTAGCTTCTGCTGACTTGCTGAGACAAGTGACTAGTTACCTCAACTGGAGATAAGTCAGGTAGGACTGGCTCTCTGGAAACAGAGATCAGGATGAAAGAAGAATGGCCCAGTAGGTCAAGTACAAGCCTAGGACCTCACTTGAGAGAGGTTCAATTCCTTGCTCTACCACAGAATTCGTGCTCAAATCAGTTAGTCTCTCTGGGCCTCTCCATTTGTAAAATGGGGAATACCTCACACAGAAGTGTTGTGAGTAGAGCTGCACAGGTTTTTGTTTTAGGGGCTGAACTGAAAAATAAAAATAATAAAAGATTCTAATCAAAACCAATTTTTAAAAAAATCATCAAATTGAAAAAAATTCATTTTGAATTGACCAAATTTTTTTATTTGATTCAAAATAATTTTTTCAACTTTTTCATTTCAGTTTGGCTGTTTATGAGTGTTTTTTCAACCTTCTTTGTGTGTTTTTTTTAATTGGCCAATTTTGTAAACAAAACCCCATTTCAAAATGAAAAGCTGAAATGAAAAATTTAGATATTTTCAAAATGAAACATTTAAAATGAAAAAGTCAAAGTGAAATGTTTAGTCTTTTTTCTAATGTTTCTTATTTTATTTCAGCCAAAACTATTTATTCAAATTGACCTGAATTTGTGAATAGTTTTGGTACCACAAAAATACATTTTTTGGTGAAAACAATTATTTTTACTGAAACAAACTCACTTAGCTCTGATTGTGAGGCCAAATGCATTAAAACTTATATGATACTTGGATGTTATGATAAGAGGGATTACAAAAGTACTTAAGATAGGTATTTAGATAGGTAGAGAAGGACCCCAGGACCCAATCCTGGGTAAAAGTTTTGAGCAAAACTTTTTAAAATCTTACTCTTTGTTAATAAAGCCAAATCCCTGGGAAAGAATTCATTTGGACTCTGCACAGCGTGTAGACTGCATTTGTGGAGCAGGCTGGGAAAGCTGCAGGCTTGAAAGATCCATATAAACCACATGACAAATGTTAGTTTTGTTTTAGCCACAAAAATCAAGGATCCCAGTAACGAGGATTCCACTGCACCCTTAACTTGCAATTGGCCCTGCAGTTCTTTTCCATGCAGAACTCCCATTGGTTTCACTAGGAGTTTACTGTTGGAAGACCAGGTTCAAGGAGTTTGTTTCCCTATATGTTTAGATATTACAGCCTATATAGGACAGTCTATTCAGTGTTTGTAAATTCAAGTCCTTTGGCACATAGTTCTGACTTGCCTTTCACAACAATGGACATTGTGATATATGGAGAGAATATATCAAATATTTTTTACTAAAATATGGGCTCTGTTCTCCTTTGACACACACATTATAGTGACAAAGCTCTGTCCTTGTCTCTGTGGGTCCCACGATTCCTGGCAGATTTCGCTAGCCTCAGAGGCTCACTGTGACCCTCCACGTAACCCTTCTTTCTCTAGAGACAAGGGTCACAGTCTACTGAGCCATTTTCATCATAAGCCAGCGAGGGAGGTGAGGAGAAGTTATCCTTCCTTGCACAGTCTCTGTTTAATTAATCTGTGATTAATCAGGGGTAAAGATGGGGGGGAGCCTGGGCCAACCCTCTACTCCAGGCTCCAGCCCAGGGACCCTAATAGTATCAGCTATGGTAGCTGACCTTTTAGAAACACGACATGTTCAATTCCCTGGGCTACTTCCCCCACAGCAGCCCTCACTTCCTCAAGCTCCACTTCACCCTTACCTCAGGGCCTCCTTCCTTGTGCCTGATATGGTGTGTACTACTCAGCCTCTCCAACCACGCAACTTCTTCCCACAGCTTCTGACATGCACACCCACCTGACTAACTGGGAGGCTTTCAACTAGTTTCAGCCAGCCCCTGATTGGCTTCAGGTATCCCAATCAACCTAGCCTTCTCTCTACCTTCTGGAAAGTTCTTAATTGGTCCCAGGTGTCTTAATTGACCTGGAGCAGCTGCCATTTCACTTATCCTGGTACCAGGGATTTGTTTAGCCTGGAGCTAATATATCTATCTCCCATTACTCTTCTATAGCCATCTGGCCTTGCCCCGTCACAATTATATACATACATACATACACACACACACACACATTCCAGGAGCATCAATGGGAGCTACAGGCGCATATTCATCCACACACTCTGGTTCCAGTTCCATTATCCTTGATCAGGAAAATCTCCCATTGGCTTTAGGAGGCTAGTAGGCCATGAGTCATTAGAATCTTTGATTCTATAAAGTTTGGGTCTATTAGGAACAAATTAATGTACTGTAAATGTCACAGGACTCCTCGATCTGTACAAGCCATTGAGCTATGTTTGAGACACAAATGGAATTATAAGGTAGAAAACTTAGTGATCTGGTTAATTTTCCCAGTAAACTAATGAGAGTTGTGTCTCCAGGAGAGACTAAACCTCATAGTGACTACTCTTATTTTATTAATTATTTAGACTTTGTCCTAAAATCACAGTGTTCGAGGGAAGGGTGGTTAGGATCACGAGTTTCAAGTTGCGACCATTTTTATTACTACTGCTAGTTATACCAAGTGACTAACCTAGACTTGCAATGCAAGAACTTGTCTGTCCCTATGTCCAATAAGGTGCTTAACATCACTTTTAGTAGATACAAATAAATAATAATAATGAGGATTTTTTCTTTTCTTATATATCAGTGTACCCAGGAGCTGTTTGACTTGCATGTACTATTTCCATCTTCAGTCTCTTTCTTTATTTCTCTGTGTGCCTTATTTGCTCTGCATCTGCCATTTTTATTCTACATTTTTCATTCTGCTTATTTCTTTCTTCTCTTTGCTCTCCATTCTGTACATTGATCTCATTTGTTTCTTTCTTCCAACTCTCAGCCTTACGCCCTATCAATTTTCTCCCTATTAGGCAGTGAATTTGCTGGCACTCATAATATTATGGGAACATCTTGTTCAGAAGATTTTTTTTAGAATTTAAATGATACAGGAATGATTCTTCTCTGGTGGAACACATCTATTCTGATTTCAAATGATCAGCTGTAGGAATTGGGGGATGTTACACTGTAGTTAGGATTCTGGCTTATGAATCTAAGGTCTTGTAACGACATAAATGTCCCTAACTATGAAAAATTAGGATAAGGGATGAGGAGAAATACATATAGGCAGAAGCCTCTCTTAACTGATAAGTTTCGCAAATGTTCTTTAATTGAAGGTGATATTTACTTCCAAAGCCACTAAGTCTTTCTTGCCTTCAGTGGTCTTTGGATTAGGTCCTATGCAAATACTGAGCAAATTAACCATCCTTGGGTTTCAGCAACATGAATTTGCTCAAGTGTAAGCATTGGAGATCAGAATACAGTTCCTTGTTTTTGTTTTCAGTATCACAATCAAGTAGTCTACATTACACACTTATAACCGAATATATTCGGCTTTAAAAATCACAGCTATTTAAAAAACTACTAAGGTCCAAAACAGCATCCCACATGGTCACATTTTTCCTGTTATCTTAGAAAGGCCAAACTGAATATCTGAAACAAAACAGCTCCTGGGCTGCAATCCTGTATGCCAAGTATTAGCCTCGAGCAAATTTTTACAGCGGAGATACTCAACCTGAGGTAGAGCTTCATAATGGGAATACTGCCAGACCCTTGACTATAACCAATACTACTGGGCACCAGTATAATATTTAATTTACACTTCTTACAAAGATAGCAATTTTTTTGTTATCTCACTGCCTAAGTGAAAATCTCGTCCCAATTCACTGCCCTCATGAACTCATAAATGGTCTTTTAAACACTGCTGTGATTTTCAAGTGGAAATATAAAATGGCAAGAGTTAAATATTAATATTTAGTTCTTGCATTGTGCCCTTCTTTGATACCAATTACAACTTGAACTTCACCTAACTGAAAAAGACTGCAGACTTCACTCAATTAGCAGTAATAGGATTAAAACATAGCTTTGGAACTGAAGATTTAAATAGAAAAAAAAACCTTGGCAAATACCCACTGCAGTACCAAATTAATCTCAAAATAAATATGCAGTCTTGGGTAAAATAAGTGGAATGTAGAACGCGGGGGAGGGGGAGGAGCTTTCTTTTTGACAACTGCTGCAATTTACTATTTGTGGATTATGATTAATTTCGAATAGTATTTTTCTCCATTTGGCCTAAGCACTCTTGAAATAGATATTGCCAGTCAAAGAAGGTTTCCTCACATGCAACTATGATGCAACTTGTTATGCTGAAATAGTGTCCAGTTTTGCTCATCACATTTTTATTTATTAAAAGGATTTTTTATGGTGCTTGTCTCTGTAATATCGGAGATTCACACAGACATAAATGAATTTTATTTGTATACCCATTTTACAAGTGAGGTGCAGAAATTAAAGCTGTGTATCTAGCTGCACTAGAGAACTGAAACACTGGTATTCGAGCCAGTGGACAGCACTGATGTGAGTACCATCAGTGCTGCATGTGTCCATATTACCCATGCAGTTTTGGCTGCAAGTTTACTCTGCATCCACACTTGCTGTGTGCTACACAACTGCAGTTTCAATGTCCTCTGTGTACCTACTGCACAGTTCCCTGGATCAGTGGGTTGGAGATTTTTGAAGGGATTTGGGGAGGCTCTTGGAATTGTGGCAGAAGATATCAGTTTTTCATATCTCACTGGGAAGCTCCCATAATTGTCTGCCCCAAAGTACCAGTGTCATTTCTTGTCCTTGTCTCAAAACAGAGGCCAAGATACATCATCTGTGCTCATTCCTTGTTCAGCAAGAAAGGTTTTGCGTGGAACTTCAGTAAAGCAGTCATAAGGAGGCAAGTCATCTGCAGCAAGGTAGTACAAGCAATACATGTAGAGATAAGGAACAGAGACCAGCAGCTAATGGAGTTCTGCTTGTAATGGCCATGTTCCTTCCCCCAGGCCTGGAATAGCTGACTCCATGCAGTATGGTACAAATGGTGGAGTGCTGTTTTTTGGTCCAGAGAACCACAGTGACAGATGAAGCAAGTTGCTCTAGACATCTGGAATTAGTAGCAATGGCTCTATAACTCCAGAATCTGGAAAGATTTTTTTTGTAGCTCATTGGCCCCAACCTAGTCGTGTCAGACCAACCAGAATGAGAGTTCTACTCACTATAGAAAAATAAGTTGCAATTTCCTGAGGGAAGCTGATTACCCTGGCTGGATCCTGGCCAATCGGGAGCGGTTTGGAGTTAGGAAGTTCATAGTGGGTGATGTTTTCAGAAAAGTGGACAAGTCAATACATAGCATGGCCAATGTGCCAGAGATGAATGAGGCTTTTGAATATGCATGATAGCTTCTGCTTGGGCAGTAGAGACAATAGGAGGGATGAATATTGGAAGCAAGTGGAGACTAAATAAGGAGAAACTTCATGGGGCAGAGGCAAAGAAATACTCAAAGATACATCTACCCTTTTACAAATACTAATGGCAGCATTCATGAGGACCAGGAAAATTCCCTCTCCAGCCCCAGTAAAAGGCTGCATACCTGTTGCAGAAAATCTCTTTGTCCACCAATTTCTTGTCCCCCTGAACCAGCTTGACTACAACCTACCCTGTTCTGTCTGGCTCTTGAGTCCCACAGATAAATCATGAGATCATGGCAACGTTTCAGGTGAATTCCAATGTGACTTCAAGTACTTCTGGAGAGTACCTGGCATTTATATTCTTCTCCTCATCCTTCTTGCCCCTCACGACTGCATTGCAAGGCACCTCAAGCTGAGTGGAAGGGAGAATTGCAAATATTTGGTCTTTTTTTTTTTTGGTAAGAAAGACCTTTTCTCTGGCCTGACCTATTACTACTGTCCAAGGCTTTGTTATTGTTGACCCTAAAGACCTTTGATCTCTGCCAGAAGATAGGAGTTATGCAGCACTATTTGTACAGTAACGTGACTCTGGGCCGTGAAGATCAGAAAGTAAACTAGACAGGCAACTTATGTGACTGGATGCATTGAAGAGGAAGGATGTTTACAACTTTCAGGCTATTACACTATGCTCAGCCTGGCACTGGACTGGCAGAGATCACCAGGACAGAGGAAGACATGATTGTTAATATTGCTCAAGGCAAGCCTAATCTAAACAGTAGTGTGAATACCTATTCATCACTAGAAATAACTGTACGTGCGGGTATGAGATTTGTTATTGGGGTGTTAGGGAGAGCAAATGGTGGTTAATATATCAGATTTCTCATGTAGACAACGTCTAAGTAATTTCTTCATTGTGTGGCCAAAGAACAGAAGCCCAAATTCCCAAGTTCTACTCTAGTGACTTAATTAGAAGAACTTCATTTGAAATTTCTACCTTTTAGGGGACAGAGATTCAACCACCCACCACAATTATAGTCTCAGACCACTGACCAGTGCATGAAAACTTCAAGATACAGAAGTTTATCTGGATAACTTTCTAGCTGATAGATCCCAACAGGAAAAAGCAAAAAACAAAAGAAAGAGATCAGACATTTAGAGATGATTGTCATTCTTTATAAAGATTAAGAAACTTGCAGCTCTTAAAAACTGCATTCCTGTATTAATCCAAAGGCCAGCCATTGTACAAGCACCCACAGTGCATGCTGCCAGACACTGCTTTGCTTGTGATCTGAGACTTGACATGAAGGGACCACCTTCTCAATGGGAGAGAGTTAATTCTTCATATTGGACCATTCTTGGGCCCCTAATAATGCTCCACTTTATGGCAAATATACAAAATTTAATTTGAAAGGAATAATGTTTACACATGATTTGCAGACTGAAAAAGAGGATAACAAGAAATGATGCGTTCTTACATTCATGTTTGCACCAGTTGGAGTGGGTAGTTGTAATCTCTGCATTTTGGGATAGGGCTTAATTATGTTTTCAGGTTTAAGGATATTTTAGAAAACAAGAAAGCTCTTATAAGAAGACGAGTCAGTCAAAGTATTTGATGAACTTCATGTTTGATTTGTTAAAGGAGCCCTAGGTAAACTGCTGAGCTAACAAGGTGAAGTTCAGAATAATGTATGAAGACAAAATGGATTTTTTCATTTTAATATATTCAAGCAGGAGAAAATAAATAATCCTGATTCTTCTAAGGAGGTGGGCAACTATAAACACATCCACTAATTTCAATGTTTTCTGGAAAAGTCAGAGCTGGTTGGCAGCCAGATGAGGAAGACTAACCACTGTTAATGACTACTTTCACCTCCCCACTCCATTATGCCTAGATCTAGCCTGAGAGCTCAGTGTCTCACTTTCATGAGCAGTATAAAATTCTGCCACAAAATTTAAATTAAAAAAAAATCAATTATTCATTGGATCCTAGTAACCAATAGTTTATTTCCCTACATTTGATTTTTTTATTCAGTGATAGTTCTGGCATCCAAAGTGGCAACTAATTGCACTGTCAATGAAATGGGATCACCACAGCACAGCCTTTATGCATTTTTCCTAATAAATGTCAGTTGAAGCTCAACCACTCACTTCACTAGTTGCTAATTTAGGCCGAATACCACCAGCTTTCTAGAGAGAGAGATTGTGGTTTTGAATAAGATTAATCTCGCAAGTGAAGTGTAACTTTCTTTTCGTTATAATAAAGGCCTTTGGTTATCCATTAAATCTGAATTGCGGGTTTAACAAACACTTGTATAAGACTCATTAATATTATCCTTCAAAATTTGATATAATTACTAATTCAATTAATGCTACTTAATAGCTTGGAAGTCAGGTCTCTTCAAAAATTCAGTTACCATAGCTTTTGCCACAGAGCAGCAGTTCTGTAATTGCAAAGCTCTTTTTCACTATGCTCCTTCAACTTAACTTTCTCCGTACAAGTCCAAAACTTGAGCTGATGTTTTTCAGATATATCACTAGTGCAGTTTGGTTGGTGCCCTAATCCATCACACCAAGTGCCTATGGCTGGAACACTTCTGATCTGCAAGTTCACAGGCCTGATTTACCCTCACTGTCATAGACAGGTGGAAATTGCACCTCCCTGCACCAGTGAAACTGCTCAGGAGATGGATTCATGACCAAGAAGGGCAGACGGTGTTTTCATCCTCACTCTCTACTTCCACTGTGGGAGGACAGCTTTAAACTATGTTTGCAGTGTTGTTGTAGTCATGTTGGTCCCAGGATATTAGTGAGAGAGGTAGGTGAGGTAATATCGTTTATTGGACCAACTTCTGTTGGTGAGAGAGACAGGTTTTCAAGCTACACAGAGCTCTTCTTCAGATCTATTACCTCACCCAGCTTGTCTAGCTTTAAAGTATGGCTGTTCTGGATGATTCCATCTGTTGGATCCCTAGCCATGCTCCTTCTGGGCTAGCACCACCCATTTCTGGTGTATACCAGTCAGCTCCAGGACTCTCAGCAGAGAAGGTTTGTGGTGCGCTCTTGGTGGACTTCCCACCTGCTACTAGAGACTCTGAACAGAGGATAGGCTGGTGGAAGGCAGCATATCCTGTGGCTGGATCAAATCTTTTCCTCTTCTGCTCAGCTCTTTCTTCTACACTGTACATCACCTTTTATACAAAGAATCACAAAGTGCTTTACAATGAGTCATCCTAACAGGTGCCAGTTTTATATCCTTAGAGAATTATTTCATGAGAGAAGTGACTGTAAATGTTGAACAGACATGATCCAGCATTAATGCCTTCTTCATCTGAAGGAGGTGAAGATCATGATGAACTCTCCTTTTCAGTAGCAGAAATATCAGAGGACAGAAAACAGCTAGATTTGGTGATCTCCATGTTATGGGAATTATTGCCCAGAAGTGGGTCAACAGCAGCTCAGGTGTCAGGAGCCATGAGCAGAAATAGACAACACAAAAATAAAAAGGTCCAAAGAAAGGCAACAAAAATGATGAGGGGACCAGAGGACTTCACATGAGGAGGAGTTAAAAAGACTAGGCCTATGTAATTTGGAGTAAGAAGAGACATAACAAAGATATTCAAATTAATGAATGAGATAGAGCAGATGAGGCAGGAACTATTATTTGTCCTCTCCCATAATGTAAGAATAATGGCCCCCCTTGAAGGTGAAAGGTAACTAATTTAAAATGAATATCATACAAAAATAGATGTGAACACAATATATCATTAACTTGTGGGAATCATGGCCAACGGACATTATTTCAGCAAATAGCCCAGCAAGATTTTAAAAAGAATGTAACCCCAGTTACATTAGCCTGAATAACTTCATATCGTATGAGTTATTAAACAGATCATCAGCTGGAATCAAGAAGAATTGGGGCTTCTGTCCTCCCTCAAAGCAACTGACACTGGGCACCTGTCAAAAACAGAATATTGGACTAGGTGGATCCTTCATTTGTTCCATTATAACTAACCCTTTGCTCCTGTGTGCTGTTACTGTAGCTATGCTATCACAAAGGAGGAATTGCCTTCAGCACAGCTATAACATATTATGCAGACTCACCTATAACTGTCTTGTACTTGGATCTGACAAACTTTTGAGTAGGATGCATCATTCAGACACCAATGGATTTAGGCTATATTTGTCTATCTATACGGGGGAATCAAAGCAACTGTTCTATTAGCTTCTGTGTCTATAGTAAGGTATGGAGACGTGTCAACAATAAGGTGGCTATGGTTAATTATAAAAGATAAATTCTCATATAGTGCAGACTCTCGAGCGTTTGGCCCAGTATAGCGAGAGTGGGATTTTGTGTGAAGTACATCATCCAAAATGAAGAAAAACATACCTGGGGAATTGGTTTGATGGGACATGCACTCATCCCACTGTCAGCAAGCCTAAGTGCCCCTGCATTCATGCATCACCAATTAGGTGCACATGCAGAGCATGCTCTACCTGAAGAAGGGGAGCTTCTAAAGATGAAGCTGACCACAAAGCAGGGAGAAGTTTGCTCAAGAGGAGAGGCTGCTAGGGAGCCCACCAATCAGGGCAGCCCAGCCTCCCCTTTGCCCCTCCCCCTCATTTAGGGCAGAGAGACACTGCAGCCCTGATTGGGGCTGCTCTAGACATCTGGTTTTCCTCAGTGTCCTGTTGCTGGACCTGCAGACCAGCGTCACAGACTGGAGGTAATTAGACTCACAGAAGACAGTGGTAGTGAGCACAACTCCAGTGGGGAACAGTGAGCTTGCCTAGGATTGGGGTTCCAGAGGGTAACCAGGGACAAAGGATATAAAGAGATGACAGCAGAGCAGAGAGCTGGCCGACTACAACTGACTACAATTCTTGAGTATCTGAAGTTTTGATTTCATTTTTTTCATGGATACCTTCAAGAACCCTGGAAAACCCTCCACTGGTGCATTTTATCTATTTAGATTGTAGGTTTTTTTGGGGCAGGGAGTCTCTTATAATGATGCTATAGTGTTTAGCAAACATGGGGCCCAATCTCACTTAGGACCTCTAAGCAGTACTAGATTACAAATAGAAATCATAGAAATGTAGGACTGGAAGGGATCTCAATAGGCCATCTAGTCCAGTGCTCTGAACTGAGGCAGGACTAAGCTCCAGTGTTTAATTACCCTTACAGTTAGGAAGTTTTTACTAATGTCTTATCTGAATTTCCCTTAATGTAATTTAAGCCCACTGCTTCTTATCCTGTCCTCAGTAGTTAAGGAGAACAGTTTATCACCCTTCTCTTTATAAGAGCAACCTTTTACATACTTGAAGACGTATGTCTCTCCACAGTCTTCTCTTCTCCAGACTAAACAAACCAAGTTTTTTCAATGTAACCTCATAGGTAAGACTCCGGGTCTGTCACAGAAGTCACGGATTCTGTGACTTTCCATGACCTCCATGACTTCTGTCGCAGCCAGTGTGGCTGACCCCAGGGCCACCTAAGCAGCCACACTGGGGTCCAGCCACACCGACTGCTGCTGGAACGGCCCTGGGGCTAGCTACTTGGGCGGCCCCTGGGGCCAGCCGCATTGGCACTGCTGGAGTGGCCCTGGGGCCAGCTGCACCAGCCACTGCTCAAGCAGCCCTGGGCAGCTGGCCCTGGGGACTGCCTGAGCAGCAGTCCCAGAGGTGTCAGCAGCAGTGGCAGGTGGGCGGCCCCTGTCAGCTACTGGCCCTTTACCCCCACCCTCCCCCCGAGCAGCGCCCCTCACCCCCAAGCTAAGATTTAGTCAGAGGTATATAGTACAAGTCATGGACAGATCACAGGCTGTGAATTTTTGTTTATTGCCTGTGACCCGTCCATGACTTTTCCTAAAAATACCAATGACTAAATCATAGCCTTACTCATAGGTCATGTTTTCTACACCTTTAATCATTTCTGTTTCTCTCCTCTGGACTTTCTCCAATTTTTCCACATCTTTCCCGAAGTGTGGAGTCCAGAATTGGACACAGTACTCCAGTTGGGGCCTTATCAGGGCTCAGTAGAATAGAAGAATTACTTCTTGTGTCTTGCTTACAACACTCCTGCTAATACATACCAGAATGATGTTGGCTTTTTTTGCAACAGTTTTACACTGTTGATTCATATTTAAAAATTGTGATCCACTATAACCCCCAGATCCTTCTCTGCAATACTCCTTCCTAGGCAGTCATTTCCCATTTTGTATTTGTGCAATTGATTATTCCTTTCTAAATGGAGTACTTTGCATTTGTCCTTATTGAATTTCATCCTATTTATTTCAGACCATTTCTCCAGTTTGTCAAGATCATTTTGAGTTCTAATGCTGTCCTCCAAAGTACTTACAACTCCTCCCAGCTTCATATCATTCATAAACTTTATAAGTGTACTCTCTATGCCACTGTCCAAATCACTTATGAAGACATTGGATAGAACTGGACCCAGGACAAATCCCTGCAGAACCCCACTGGATATGACCTTTCAGCTTCACTGTAGCCATTGATGTAAGGGACCAGGGCATAGGTGGTCTGGCCTAGCAATCACAACTGATCTGAGGTCCACACATCAGGGACAGTAGTCAATTAGCAGGGGTTGGAGAAATTGTTAGAG
Organism: Dermochelys coriacea; assembly: GCF_009764565.3. Classification (NCBI taxonomy): domain Eukaryota; kingdom Metazoa; phylum Chordata; order Testudines; family Dermochelyidae; genus Dermochelys; species Dermochelys coriacea. The sequence goes on from NC_050068.2 coordinate 305,812,977, forward strand.
CCAAGTTCAATAAGCAAGAGTTGGGGTCAAAGTCAGCCTGGGGTCAGATACCAGAGATTGGGAGACGAGCTGTTGTCTGGAGTCTAGCAGGCCTGAATGACAACTTAGTGGGGCACCCTCCAGGGTTAAGTAGGACATTTGGCCAATCAGAGGGCTGCAGAGTACCATCACGCTTGGTACTTTGGGCGGTACTTCCTGAGGCACCAACTCTCCACAGTGCTCCCTGGCTGTGATTCTGCATGGCCTCCTGGTGGCACTGTGGGACCCTCAGCCATCCCAGGCTCTAACCCATGGATCCTTACAAATGGTAACTATTCTCTGTGTACAGTTGTTGAACCAGCTGTGCACCCACCATATAGCAGGCTCATCCAGGCTGTTTCCCTAGTTTGTTTATGAGAAGCTCATGTGAGACAATATCAAAAATCTTTCTACTCTCAACATACATCAAACCTACTTAATAAAAGGTTTCAGAGTAGCAGCCGTGTTAGTCTGTATTCGCAAAAAAGAAAAGGAGTACTTGTGGCACCTTAGAGACTAACAAATTTATTTGAGCATAAGCTTTCGTGAGCTACAGCTGAATTGGAATTAATTTGCAAACTGGATACAATTAACTTATGCTTGAATAGAGACTGGGAGTGGATGAGTCATTACATAAAGTAAAACTATTTCCCCATGTTATTTCTCCCTCCACCCCACCCCCGACTGTTCCTCAGACGTTCTTGTTAACTGTTGGAAATGGCCCACCTTGATTATCACCACAAAAGGTTTTCCTCCTTCCTCCCCTCCTTCCTGCTGGTAATAGCTCATCTTAAGTGATCACTCTCCTTACAGTAAAAAGAAAAGGAGTACTTGTGGCACCTTAGAGACTAACAAATTTATTAGAGCATAAGCTTTCGTGAGCTACAGCTCACTTCATCGGATGCATTCGATGTAGCTCACGAAAGCTTATGCTCTAATAAATTTGTTAGTCTCTAAGGTGCCACAAGTACTCCTTTTCTTTTTTGTGAATACAGACTAACACGGCTGCTACTCTGAAACCTGTTATTATGCAAGGCACTGAATTTAGCCGTATGGAGTGGAAATCTATCAACTTCATGAAAAAACTCGTACAGATACAGACAGACATCTTCCTCTCCAAATGCAAACAGATGGACATCATACTAAAAGGACTGAAGGTAAAAAATCCATTACAATCTACATACCACACAGACTATGCTGACAGCTTGTGCCACACACTCTCAAAGAAACTTCAGAACCACCTGATCAACATCCTCTACAGCAAACAGGGAAAGATTAAGAATGAGCTCTCAAAACTGGATACTCGCATAAACTACCAACCTTCCACACAAACTTCCTCGTGGCTGGACTTTACAAAAACTAGACAAGCCATCAACAACACACATTTTGCTTCTCTACCAAAGAAAAAGGACACTAAACTCTCGAAACTACTTCATGCCACAAGGGCCACAACAGTGGTTCCCTTAACCCAGCAATATTGTTAATCTGTCCAACTATACTCTTAGCCCAGCAGAAGAATCTGTCCTATCTCGGGGCCTCTCCTTTTGCCCCTCCACCCCCACGAACATGATACAGTTCTGTGGTGACCTAGAATCCTATTTTCGACGTCTCTGACTCAAGGAATATTTCCAACACTCCTCTAACCAATGTATTAACCCATAGGGACCTTCCTACCAACACTACAAAAACAAGGATTCTGGGTGGACTCCTCCTGAAGGTCGAAAAAACAGACTGGACTTCTACATAGAGTGCTTCCGCCGATGTGCACGGGCTGAAATTGTGGAAAAGCAGCATCACTTGCCCCATAACCTCAGCCGTGCAAAACACAATGCCATCCACAGCCTCAGAAACAACTCTGACATCATAATCAAAAAGGCTGACAAAGGAGGTGCTGTCGTCATCATGAATAGGTCGGAATATGAACAAGAGGCTACTAGGCAGCTCTCCAACACCACTTTCCACAAGCCATTACCCTCTGATCCCACTGAGGGTTACCAAAAGAAACTACAGCATTTGTTCAAGAAACTCCCTGAAAAAGCACAAGAACAAATCTGCACAGACACACTCCTGGAACCCTGACCTGGGTATTCTATCTGCTACCCAAGATCCATAAACCTGAAAATCCTGGCCACCCCATCATCTCAGGCATTGGCACCCTGACAGCAGGATTGTCTAGCTATGTAGACTCCCTCCTCAGACCCTATGCTACCAGCACTCCCAGCTATCTTCGAGATACCACTAACTTCCTGAGGAAACTACAGTCCATCGGCGATCTTCCTAAAAACACCATCCTAGCCACTATGGATGTAGAAGCCCTCTACACCAACATTCCACACAAAGATGGACTACAAGCCGTCAGGAACAGTATCCCCGATACTGTCACGGCTAACCTGGTGGCTGAACTTTGTGACTTTGTCCTCACCCATAACTATTTCACAATGTATACTTTCAAATCAGCGGCACTGCCATGGATACCCGCATGGCCCCACAGTATGCCAACATTTTTATGGCTGACTTAGAACAACGCTTCCTCAGCTCTCGTCCCCTAATGCCCCTACTCTACTTGCGCTACATTGATGACATCTTCATCATCTGGACCCATGGAAAAGAAGCCCTTGAGGAATTCCACCAGGATTTCAACAATTTCCATCCCACCATCAACCTCAGCCTGGACCAGTCCACACAAGAGATCCATTTCCTGGACACTACGGTGCTAATAAGTGATGGTCACATAAACACCATCCTATACCAGAAACCTACTGACTGCTATTCCTACCTACATGCCTCTAGCTTTCATCCAGATCATACCACATGATCCATTGTCTACAGCCAAGCTCTACGATATAACAGCATTTGCTCCAACCCCTCAGACAGAGACAAACACCTACAAGATCTCTATCATGCATTCTTACAACTACAATACCCACCTGCTGAAGTGAAGAAACAGATTGATAGAGCCAAAAGAGTACCCAGAAGTCACCTACTACAGGACAGGCCCAACAAAGAAAACAACAGAACGCCACTAGCCATCACCTTCAGCCCCCAACTAAAACCTCTCCAACGCATCATCAAGGATCTACAACCTATCCTGAAGGACGACCCATCACTCTCACAGATCTTGGGAGACAGGCCAGTCTTTGCTTACAGACAGCCCCCAACCTGAAGCAGATACTCACCAGCAACCACACACCACACAACAGAACCACTAACCCAGGAACCTATCCTTGCAACAAAGCCCGTTGCCAACTCAGTCCACATATCTATTCAGGGGACACCATCATAGGGCCTAATCACATCAGCCACACTATCAGAGGCTCGTTCACCTGCGCATCTACCAATGTGATATATGCCATCATGTGCCAGCAATGCCTCTCTGCCATGTACATTGGTCAAACTGGACAGTCTTTACGTAAAAGAATGAATGGACACAAAACAGACATCAAGAATTATAACATTCAAAAACCAGTCAGAGAACACTTCAATCTCTCCAGTCACACGATTACAGACCTGAGAGTGGCTATCTTTCAACAAAAAAACTTCAAAAACAGACTCCAACGAGAGACTGCTGAATTGGAATTAATTTGCAAACTGGATACAATTAACTTACGCTTGAATAGAGACTGGAAGTGGATGAGTCATTACATAAAGTAAAACTATTTCCCCATGTTATTTCTCCCCCCCACCCCACCCCACCCCACACTGTTCCTCAGACATTCTTGTTAACTGCTGGAAATGGCCCACCTTGATTATCACCACAAAAGGTTTTCCTTCTTCTCCCCATCCTTCCTGCTGGTAATAGCTCATCTTAAGTGATCACTCTCCTTACAGTGTGTATGATAAAACCCATTGTTTCATGTTCTCTGTGTGTGTATATACATCTCCCCACTGTATTTTCCACTGAATGCATCCGATGAAGTGAGCTGTAGCTCATGAAAGCTTATGCTCAAATAAATTTGTTAGTCTCTAAGGTGCCACAAGTACTCCTTTTCTTTTTTATCACACCTACTGTTTCCCTCCCTATCCACACGGCTTGTTACCCTGTCAAAGAAAGCTATTAGGTTTGACATGATTTGTTCTTGACAAATCCATGTTGACTGTTACTGGTTATCATCTAGGTACTTATAAATTAATTTTTTGATTATTTGCTCCATTATCTTACTGGGTACCAAAGTTAAGCGAGGTTGTCCTCATTGCCCTTTTTATAGATAGATGCTATATTTTCCCTTTTACAATCTTCCATGATCTTTCCTGTCCTCCATGAGTCCTCAAAGATAATCGCTAATGACTCAGAGGTCCTCAGCCAATTTCTTAAGTATTCTAGGTTGTATTTAGTCAGGCCCTGCCGACTTGAAGACATCAAACTTGTCTAAATAATTCATAACTTGTTCTTCCCTATTTTAGCATCAGACCCTACCCCTTTTACACTGATGTTCACCAGGTTAGTTGTCTGATCACTGTTAACCTTTTTGGTGAAAACTGAAACAAAGGCATTTAACACTTCAGACATTGCTCTGTTTTCTGTTATTGTCTTTCCCTCTTTATTCAGTAACGGGCCTGCCCTGTTCTTGGTCTTCCCCTTGCTTCTAATGTATTTGTAGAATGTTTTCTTGTTACCCTTTATGTTTCTAGCTAGTTTGATCTCATTTTGTGCCTTGGCCTTTCTAATTTTGTCCCTACATGCTTATATTGGTTCTTTTTACATTCATCCTTTGTAATTTGACCTAGTTTCCAATTTTTGTATGACTCTTTTTTGACTAGTAGGTCACTGTAGATCTTCTGGTTAAGTCAGCATGGTCTCTTACAATACTTCCTATCTTTCCTACACACTGGGACAGTTTGCTCTTGTGCCCTTAATGTCTCTTTAAAAAACTTCCAACTCTCCTGAACTCTTTTTTCTCCTTAGACTTGCTTCCCAAAGGATCCTACCTACCAATTCTCTGAGGTTGCTAAAGTCTGCCTTCTCAAACCTCATTGTCTTTATTATGCCGTTTTCTTTCCTATCAATCCTTAGAATCATGTGAACTCTTATTTCCACACAAGCTGCCTTCCACCTTCAAATTCCCAATCAATTCCTCCCTATTTGTCAAAATCAAATCTAGAGTAGTCTTTACCCAGTCTCTTTCTCCACTTACTGCAATAAATAGTTGTCTCCAATGCATTCCAAGAATTTATTGGATAATATGTGTCCTGTTGTATTATTTTCCCAACAGATGTCTGGGTAGCTGAACTCCCTCATCACAACCAAGTCCTGTGTTTTGGATCATTTTTCTAGTTGTTTAAAAAAAGCCACATCCACCTCTTCTTCCTGGTTAGGCGGTCTATAGTAGATCCCTACCATGACATCACCCTTGTTTTTCATTTCTTTAATCTTTACCCAAAGACTTTCAACAGGTCTGCCTCCCTTTTCTATCTCAACCTCAGTGCAGGTGTTTACATCTTTGATATACAAGGCAACACCTCTTCCCTTTTTCCCCTGCTTGTTCTTCCTGAACAAGCTGTACCCTTCTATACCAATATTCCAGTTTATCCCACCAAGTCCTGTGATGCCAACTATGCCATAGTTGTCTTCACTAATATTTCTAGTTCTTCCTGTTTATTCTCCACACTTTTTGCATTAATATACAAACATCTAAGATGTTCATTTGATTTCCCCTCTGCATTCCCTCTTGTCTCTTCTTTGTCCCTGCCTTGATTGTCCATGTTCTGACCCTTCACCTAGCCTCCCTGTTTTGAACTCACCTATGGGCTTTTGTCTTCTGCCCCAATCAAACCAACCTTACAGCCCACCTCCCTAGGTTAGCTAATTTGTATCTAAAGATACTCTTCCCTTTCTTGATAGGTAGACCCCATCTCTGCTCAGCAGTCATTCTTTTTGGAACAGCACCACATGATCAAGGAAACTGAAGCCCTTCTAGTGATATCTTCTGCACACCGAAGCATTCACCTGCAAGGACGTGTCTGGCTCTGTCTGAGTCCCTGCCCTTGACTGAATGGATCAATGAGAACACCACCTGTGCCCTCACCTCCTTCACCCTCACTCAGGGTCATACCTTGCAGTATCATTAGAGCACACATGGATGAGCAGCATGGGGTAGTAGTCAGGGGGCTGGATGATCTTTGGCAAACCTTCCGTAATGATTCAGATACAGGTCCCTGGCAGGCAGAATACCCCAGGATGCCAGGTCAGGCCAGCAGATGGATGCATCCGTCCACCTTAGAAGGGAGTCACAGACCATCACAGCCCTTTGTTTCCTTTGGGGAGTGGTGGTCGTGATTCTTCCCTCTTGGGGTACATGGCTTCTTCTTCTCCTCCATCTTTGGGGGAGACTCCTCATGACCCTTATTACTAAGGCAGCATACAGACTATTTATCTTTATGGAGGGTAGACTGGGAGCAGGAGTGGACTACTACTTATTGCCAAAAGTAATCAGCAGCTAGCTTCCTCCCTGTGAAGTAGCAGTTTCTTCCCCCACCCTCTCCACCCCTAGTAGTGCAACTGCATTCCTCTCCAGTTAGATTGCTTCCTCAACCTTGCGGGTCTCCATATGCGTATTGTGAATTAATTCCTCATGTGGACAGATACTCACTGCCTGGCCACCTCCTCCTGTAGCTCTCCCACCTGCTTCCTGAGAAATTTTATCAGTAGGAACTCTCACACTAGATGGTGTCCGCAACCTGGCTTTCTGTAAGTGGGAAATGCAGGCCACAGTCTCTGCAAATCCACACCAGGACCTGGGTAGAGGTATCCGTGATCAGATTCTCTGTTAGGACACGGGCGCAGGAGCCAAGAACAGTGTTGGCATTGATAATGCCACCTTTCCAAAGCATGATGATTTTATTCTCTCTCCTTCCTACAAATTTCTTCTCAAACTGCTGTTTACTAGCTCCCCTTGGTCGCTTAGCATCTGACTTTTACCCCTTCTCTCCCAGGTCAACCTTGCCCCCTTATCAACACAACAGCAGAAGGGAAGTCACAAGGATGATCAAGGGTCAAAGGATAGAAGGCTAGAGCCTTGCTAGTGCACACTCAGCTAGTGCACACTTGCTAGTGCACACTCAGCCTCTGCCCCCCCATCCTCAAAAACACAATCCCTAACAAACCACACTGTAAACTTTAAGCAACCCAAAAGAGAAACCAAACAGACAAAAAAGCTCACTCACCCCAAGATTTAGTGTTTGCTCCTTCTTCATGAGGGGATCTCCCTCTCAGATTCCCGTTTGCTCCCCCTGTTCACTAGCTAAATAGATTACAAACACTTTGACACAAAAGGCGTCACCACTGTTACTAAGATAAAATATGTTTAAAAGGCTACAGTTCACGCTACGTCTGATTATTATATGCACTGATCTATTTATGAACATGACTACTTTTGTAAAAGGAACTTGCTGATTTGATTGCATCACAAAAGACTGGGGGCGGGGCAGAAGGGATCCCACTGACTAAAACAGGAAGTAAGGGAGGGGAGAGCATGGCTTTATCCATTTGCTGTTGTCAGATGCTATCTTAACAAAAGAAAAGATACTGGAGACCTCTTAAGTAGTAGTAAATACTTAACTTGTGTATTATTAACAGGAAAGCCACCCAAAACATTACTGACTGGTCAAAAAACCCAAGCAAACTCTGAGAAGGATTTGCTACGTGGTGTCATGATTTTTTATATTACATAAAATAGAAAAACATTCTTTACTCTGCAAGTGTGTGTCTTTACAAATATATATTTATGTATTTAAGTCCATTTCAGGCCATACGGCTAACCTGCTGGCTGAACTTTGTGACTTTGTCCTCACCCATAACTATTTTACATTTGGGGACAATGTATACCTTCAAATCAGGGGCACCGCATGGCCCCACAGTATGCCAACGTTTTTATGGCTGACTTAGAACAACGCTTCCTCAGCTCTCGTCCCCTAATGCCCCTACTCTACTTGCGCTACATTGATGACATCTTCATCATCTGGACCCATGGAAAAGAAGCCCTTGAGGAATTCCACCAGGATTTCAACAATTTCCATCCCACCATCAACCTCAGCCTGGACCAGTCCACACAAGAGATCCATTTCCTGGACACTACGGTGCTAATAAGCGATGGTCACATAAACACCACCCTATATCGGAAACCTACTGACCGCTATTCCTACCTACATGCCTCTAGCTTTCATCCAGATCATACCACTCGATCCATTCTCTACAGCCAAGCTCTGCGATATAACCGCATTTGCTCCAACCCCTCAGACAGAGACAAACACCTACAAGATCTCTATCATGCATTCCTACAACTACAATACCCACCTGCTGAAGTGAAGAAACAGATTGACAGAGCCAGAAGAGTACCCAGAAGTCACCTACTACAGGACAGGCCCAACAAAGAAAATAACAGAACGCCATTAGCCATCACCTTCAGCCCCCAACTAAAACCTCTCCAACGCATCATCAAGGATCTACAACCTATCCTGAAGGACGACCCATCACTCTGACAGATCTTGGGAGACAGGCCAGTCCTTGCTTACAGACAGCCCCCCAATCTGAAGCAAATACTCACCAGCAACCACACACCACACAACAGAACCACTAACCCAGGAACCTATCCTTGCAACAAAGCCCGTTGCCAACTCTGTCCACATATCTATTCAGGGGATACCATCATAGGGCCTAATCACATCAGCCACACTATCAGAGGCTCGTTCACCTGCGCTTCTACCAATGTGATATATGCCATCGTGTGCCAGCAATGCCCCTCTGCCATGTACATTGGCCAAACTGGACAGTCTCTACGTAAAAGAATGAATGGACACAAATCAGACGTCAAGAATTATAACATTCAAAAACCAGTTGGAGAACACTTCAATCTCTCTGGTCACTCGATTACAGACCTAAGAGTGGCTATCCTTCAACAAAAAAGCTTCAAAAGCAGACTCCAACGAGAGACTGCTGAATTGGAATTAATTGGCAAACTGGATACAATTAACGTAGGCTTGAATAGAGACTGGGAATGGATGAGTCATTACACAAAGTAAAAACTATTTCCCCATGTTATTTCTCCCCCCCACCCCACCCCCCACTGTTCCTCAGATATTCTTGTTAACTGCTGGAATTAGCCTACCTTGCTTGTCACCATGAAAGGTTTTCCTCCTTTCCGCCCCGCTGCTGGTGATGGCTTATCTTAAGTGATCACTCTCCTTACAGTGTGTATGATAAACCCATTGTTTCATGTTCTCTGTGTGTGTATATAAATCTCCCCTCTGTTTTTTCCACCAAATGCATCCGATGAAGTGAGCTGTAGCTCACGAAAGCTTATGCTCTAATAAATTTGTTAGTCTCTAAGGTGCCACAAGTACTCCTTTTCTTTTTGCGAATACAGACTAACACGGCTGCTACTCTGAAACCTAAAAATAACCAGTACCCTTTCTGCAAGAGAAACTGCAATTGAGAAATCTGAGGTGAAAGGCACCTAAATAAGGGCTGCTTTGGCGCTTCTCTGAAGGCCTCTACTTAGCATTTTGAACGTCCTCAAATTATGTCAAGCTTTCATTTAAAAGAACAGGCTCCATTCAGTCCCATCCTTACCACGCTCTGTATGAGGTAAACTGGAATCACTTTTACATAATTGCTTATTGTCCTAGAAAAGGGATATTGCATCTTGAAGACCACCTTTTCCAAGAACTGTTGATGATGAATGGGTTAAAAAATAAGATGCCACTTGTGGACCCAATGTTTTTGTGCCATCGTCTCAAAAGAAAAGCAGTCGATACTAAAAAGCTATTCCAGATCCATACAAGATAAAGCACTAGAGCTGGTCAGAAAATTTCAGTTTCTAAATGGGAAAGGTTTCTGCAATGTTGTTTGTATAATTTCCCCCTTTTCCTACCAGCTCTAAAACAACCTTTAAAAAACCAACTTTGTGTCCGTTGTAACAGTGCAGAAGTCCATGATGCTAGGCAGGGATTTGCGGCAAAAATTCCTGTATAGCACAGTCCAAGAAAAAGAAAGCAGCCTCACAAGCAAGGGGGGAAATGCAGGCATGATTGTATGAAAAATCCCACCCAAAACAAACCCAAAGTTGCTTATTTTACACTAGTTTGGCTAAGCTCACTACAGAATGATTCCCCCCCCCAAACAATATTATGGGTAACTTTGCTTCCTACTCCAAACTTCCTACTATCATGTAAATTTTTTTACACTTAGCTGTATGAACTTAATTTAACATCCATAACTCCAATCTGAATGATTTTTCTGTTCTTACCACTCTGCCTTTAGCTGCAGCTTAGGAATACAATTTTCCCTGTATTCGAACTGACCACTTAGAGTTACACAACAACATAAAAATGGCCATACTGGATCAGACCAGTGGGCCATCTAGCCACGTATCCCGTCTTCTGACAGTGGCCAATGCCAGATGCTTCAAAGGGAATGGAACAGAAGAAAAATCATCAAGTGATCAAACCCCTGTCATCTAGTCTCAGTATCTAAAAGTCAAAGATTTAGGAACACCCAGATCATGGGGTTGTATCCTTGACCACCTTGACTAATTGCCATTGATTGACCTATCCTCCACAAATTTATCTAATTTTTTTGAACCCAGTTATACTTTTGGCCTTCACAACATCCTTTGGCAATGCATTCCACACGTTGGACGTGCATTTTGTGAAGAAGTATTTCCTTTCATTTGTTTTAAACCTGCTTCTCTTGATCAGGGCTTTTATTAGCAGCAGGACACCTTCCAGTGCATGACTGCATGTCTGGGGACTTACTAAAGGTGGATTTACAATGCAGTGCGTGCACGTGTTTTTCCAGTTTAGTTAGTCATTTCATTAGTCAATTTCAACATATGTCCACAGCATGTGTAAGGGTTAAATTAGTCTCCTCAACAACCTTGCTTGCGCTGAGTCTGACGCAATACCACATACAATGTGGTCTTTAATGAGCAATTCACACAGTTCTCCAAATGCACAAGTCATTGTACAGCCAGTTTTAAATCAGTCGTGTATTGGTGCATACTTTCCCCATTTATCTGACTTCTGGGTGCCTCTCATATGGGAGATTTCTCTGTAGTGCACAGCACGCTTCCAACTTATTCTTTAAGATCTGTATTTTTTTCCTTTTTCTCCTGCATCAAATTGAATGCTTCTTAAATGCTTTTGCATCTTAAACTGCCACATGAAGAAGTAATGTTGTTTGCAGCCATTCATCTTTGTTTGTACCACTCGCAATTCTGTACTGCTCAAATCTTTACTTCCACTTTCTCCAGTTTTTTGCTGCATTTCCTTCAAACACAAACTTTTCCAGAGGCTTTAGTTTGACCTTTTTCTTTTCAGGTTTGTTATACTCTTCTTACTTTTTGTTTTGTTCTGGCACCATGTAATAGCTGTTGCCAACTTGCTATTCTGACATAAAAAAAAATACTGGAAACATTTTAAGTAACAGTAAAAGCTTTACTTAACTTGTTGTTTGCCAAGAACTGTACATAGGTATTGCTGGCATGCCTGCAAAGTCTAAGCCATGTGCTTCTGATGATAAGGCTCACTTACACAGTGATTCCTCCATCCAGCACTATTGGTAACTTTAGCCAATTTCCTACTATCATTACATCTATCATGATTACTTTATTGCAACTACTGTATGTCAATAAATATCAATGTGTTTATATTTATGGGAACCTCCATACTGTGCATGATGAAGACTCACTAATCAAATTACATAGATCTAGTAACCACCCAAACACACCAAGAAATCTTATCTACAACCAGGGATGCAGATACCACAGAATATGCTCCGAGGAGAAAGTCCAGGATATACACCTTAAACACACTCAAAACTGCCTTCACCAAACAAGGACACTCCACCAGAGAGGTAGATCACATCATGAACAGGCCACCCAAATACCCTGAAAGAACTTGCTTCAATACAGAAATAACCCCTCCCCCCTCTGACTCCTAGTTCTCACCTACTACCCCACACACTGAACCATACAAGGTATCATCAAACAACTATAGCCCATACTTGATGGGGAGCCCATCCTGAAAGAAATCTTTCCTGAACCCCCTTTTCTCGTCTTCTAACAGCAACCTCTCTAAACTCATCATCAGAAGCAAGCTCCCAGGACCAGGACACACCAACTCAAAGTGGCACCAGACCCTGTCAGAACAACAGATGCAAAACTAGCAATCTCCACTGCTACAATGATCAACACCCCCTGCCCACAACACATCTTTCAAGATCCATGGATCATACACATGCCTATCACATGTGGTGTACCTCATCCAGTGCAGTAAATGCAACTATATGAAACCAAACAATCACTAGGCTCTTGAATGAATTCACACAGGAAAAGACAAAAACACCATACTGGCTCAGACCAAAGGTCCATCTAGCCCAGTACCCTATCTTCCGACAGAGGCCAGTGCCAGGTGCCCCAGAGGGAATGAACAGAACAGGTAATCATCAAGTGATCCATCCCCTGTTGCTCATTCCCAGCTTCTAGCAAACAGAGGACACCATCCCGGCCCATCTTGGCTGATAAAATTGATAAAACCTGTCCTCCATGAACTTATCTAGTTCTTTTTTGAACCCTGTTATAGTCTTGGCCTTCACCGCATTCTCTGGCAAGGTGTTCCACAGGTCGACTGTTCTGTGTACTTACAGAATTACTTTGATATAACTCCTTGGCTCTGGGGTGTGAATAGTCCACTCCCCTAAGCGACGTAGCTATACCAACCTAAGCGCTGGTATAGACAGCACTATGTCAGTGAGTCAGCTTTGACCTCACCCACTTTGTCTCTCTAATCAAATTGCAGACATTTGTAGTATCAGTGGTTTAGAATATTTCAATCAATTTTTTTTCCACATTATTTACGGTACAACTTCCCCCAATTCTTTTCTCCCGTCCTGTTTATTTCTTTCACTTTCTTTTCTTCCATTGGATTCCCTTCTTCAGCTTCTGCCCTTCCTTTCCATTTCCTCATATATTCTGTTCTTCCATTTCCTCCTCCTCTTCCCATTCCCTGAGGGAAACTTTTGTTTTACTTCTGATTTTCTTGTGTTTTCTGTTTTATTTCCCTCTCCCTTCTGTTCCTCTTCCCCTTGTTCTCATTCTTTCCCTTTCTGTCCTTTTCCTCTTTTCCCCAACCTCTTTCTCCCTCTCCTGTTTCTCTATCTGCTTCTGAATGCCTGTCAATTGTCTCTCAGACTGACAGGCAGCAAAGATTCCATGTGTGTCATTCAGTAACACTGGGAAACAGTATTGTTCTGGACTTCTTATTTGTAGAGTTCCACAGATCTGAAAGGCAGCATTATGCAGATCAAGAGCCATAACTGGGAAGAGACTCTTATCACTCTGTTCTCTCTCTAGGCCACTCTTCTAATATGGTATATTAGCCACATAGATTCTGGAAAGAACAGTCAAATGGCAGTTTAGACAGGAACAGACAAGCTCAGACCTCAGACAAAAGAAGGTTACTCACCCACAAAAACACAAGGGTAAATAGAGTTTTGGGATGCACACTCTTGAAAGCAATTGCTGAGTCCCTGATATCGACTGGGGACCCTCAACTTTATGCAAGAAAGAAAAGCTTGGCAGAAAGCCAAGCTGTCATCAAGGCTGTAGCAGACAAAGAGGTTCTTCTGCAGTAGCCCAGGTTTGCTTGGGATATTAGGGCAGATTAGATTCCCCTATGGGGGTGCCATGAAGGACGCATAAACAGAGTAGAGGGATTGATTGGTTGAAGAAAATAACCTTTGTGACAACTAGAAGATCATACAAAGCAAGGCTTTGCTTACTGCAGTGAACTATGGTTGTTGTTATTTAGATGTAAAGAGAAACAAGTTCCCTATACAATGCTCTAGGTGTCCAAACACTTAATTAGAATTAAAAAAAGAAAAGGAGTACTTGTGGCACCTTAGAGACTAACAAATTTATTAGAGCATAAGCTTTCGTGAGCTACAGCTCACTTCATCGGATGCATTAATTAGAATTGCAATAAAATCCCAGCAGCATTCAAATATTCATTTCAAAAAGAAGTCAGCCATCCAGCCACCTACAAAAAGACTTATTTGCACTCCTTCATTGTTCTAGGAAGCAATTATAATGGAAGTTATTCTTATTAGACAAATCATTCAGTATTTGTGGGGAAAGGCCCATTACAGCCAGTGATTGAAAATGGCTAATGGGCTAATTGTCTTACTCACCTATGCAGAACACAAGATGTAGGGTCATATCCTCAGCTGGTGTAAAACAGAACAGCTCCAATGGAATCAATGAAGTAATGATGATTTACACAGCCTGACAAGCTGACCCATAATATTTTTCTTCACTTTTTCTTGACCTGCACTGTTGTATGGTGGCGTGATATGCCAAGATATGTTTGTTTTTACTCTCCTACAAGTAAACATGCAGTGATTTTGTGAGGAACCATTTCCAACTGGCAAATTTTCTTCTATGCTAAAGCTCAGTGCCTCTTTCAAATCCTCCCTTAAAATCTTTATCTGGCATGATGCTTACAAAAAAATTGGCAATGGTTAGGCAGCTGGTAAGCTGAGACCAATTCTTATCATGCTGATCAATATCACCTCATTGTTAGCCTAGCGGATAGGACGTTTGAGTACACTGCAGGACTTCCTTTGTGACCTCGGCATATTCACTTAATCTACCCTGTACCTCAGCGGTAAAATGAGAACACTACTTCTCTACCTCACAGGATAAAAATTCATTAATGCTTGTGAGACACTCAGATATTGTGACGATAAGGGCCAAATAAGTATACATAGATGAATAAACTCTTCAGGGTATGGACCATCTCTTTTTCTGTGTTCACACAGCAACTAGTTGAATGGGGTTGGGATTCTGGTACCTCTGCAATATAAATTATAAATATAATAAAGATCTCTGTACTGATCTAAGTCAGATGTAGGGCTGCAGTGAAGTAACAGTTGTAGAGGGGAATTAAGAATCTTTGGAGAGCTTGTACAGGGACTGTGGAGTCATTCTAGTTTGATTCGCCTGGGAGAGCTATAAACTCTGAGGCTACAAACAGTTCATTTGCTCACAGAGATGAGTGGAAGCGAGATGCTGGGAGAGTGGCCAAGAGCAGCCATTACAAGACTCAGGATCTCTCCTACAACACGTAGATACAATCCAGGGGGTTAATAGAGGCCACTAGTCAAAATTATTTGTTGTATCTATGCTTTAAGGGTTTTATTTTCTGGTAATCTTTTTTCAAAGATTACTTGTAGGAGAGTAAAAACAAACATATCTTGCATTTATTATTTTATTGTTATTACCACAGTAATAATGATAATTCATATACTATCTTAATTATAACATAGTTCCTTGTGTCCCTAAGGGATCCTAATGTATTTCACACAGTATAGGCACAATCCTCAATTTACTCAAGCCAAAGTTATCACTGACATTTATGTGGACTTTCCCTGAATGAAGGCATGTAGAGGGCTGTACAGATATATGCAAGAATAGGTAACTGAAATGCAGGCACCCAAGGGGTGTATCTAGCAACTTTTCAAAGCCACACAATATCACTACCCAACATTTAGGGCAGGAAAAGTGAAGACAAATGATGTATGCTGCTGAAACTGTAAAGAGAACTTTGGTGAGCTGAATGTAATTTCTAGAGTTGGTCAAAAAATGAAAAATATTCTTTGTGGAAAATTTCAAGTCATTATTGGTCCAGATTTCAAAAGGGAACAATTCAAAATTTATTGCATTTTTCATAAAAAATGTAAAATAGAAAAATGTTTAGCTTTGAAATTTTAGGTTTTTTCTCTGCCACCCCAGCTTCTTCCTATTTTTCAGCTTCCATGCTTTTTGCTTTCTCTCCTCCCCATTTTACCACTGAAAAGGAGGGGAGAAACAGGAGATGGGGAGAAGGGAAAACAATAAGCCCTAACACAAAAACTTGTTAAAAAACTGAAAAAGGTAGATATTTTAAAGAAAACTCAAAAAAAATGGAAAAAATCTTTCACTCAAATTTTTGACCAGTTCTAGTAATTATCCAAACTGGACCTCAACTCGTACACTGGGAACACTCTTAAAAGAAGTGCAGTGGGATCCTTAATGATCTCAGGTGGTCAGAACCTTGGTTGTGGTATCATATCTGAACAACGGCATCTCCAGCTGCACAGTGGTCTTAACATCAAGATAGCAGTGGGTTCAGCATTGACTGAAAGGGAAGTTATATTAGTGGCACATACTGCGTATGCCCATTATGTGTGCTATGTACCACTGGCAGGGCAGAGCCAGCCTCAAAGAAGCAATGAGGAGGAGCAGTGTTGATTGCCCTACTGCCAGCTCATGTCTGGCACCATGGCCCTCCATCATGAAGAGGATGGGTGGGACCAAACGTAAGTGGGTGGCATAGCAATCTAGTGCAAGGGGGTCATAGGTGTCATGATGGCCATGAGGCCAAACCTGCATGGAACTTGAACCCCATACAGCAGGTCACAGTGCCAGTCCCCATCATGACAGAGGGCCATGGGGCCAAACCTAAGTGGGCAGCGGGCACCAGGGCCTGGCCACCCTTGCCCTGCTTCACAAGCCCTTGTCCCTTCTGCTTTGCCTGCAGGATTTTCTTGCTGAAAGTCAGAAGTCCTGCTACAAGTATGGGGAGCTGCAGCGAGTGCTCACACAGGGGAGCTAGCCAGGAGAGGGGCAGTGTACGTGAAGGGGTTTTGCCTAGGGCCCAGTGATAGTTCTCGGTGGCTGACTCCATAATGTTTCCTTGCTCCAGGTGTGTGTTTTGTTGGAGAAGATACTTTGGGCCGGAACCCTGAAAGCTCCATTCGTTGTGCATTCCATATGAAAAATTTCAGGGGCTGCCCCTGGTTACATCTACAGGCTCACAAATACCACTGAATTGTATTTTAAGATCATCTAATTCAACTATTTACCAGACCCAACCTAGCTTGTGAGACCCATTAATACAGCAAAGATATATGGCTGCTGGATTTATTACTACCTCTGACTTTTTCTGGCTGCAGTCCCAGCTGCGGGAAGAGAAAGAAAGATCATAGTTGCTGATTCGGGTCTAGATTTTAGGTAATAGAGAGGATCCTCAGCAGTAGTCAGATTCTGGCCTGTGCTCTCCAACCCTCCATCATCATCTTCCCTGCACTTAGACTCAATCTGACCTCTAACATTTTTACTGCCCTCACATAGTCTGGTGGGTCAGCCCACCAGCTTGGGGATAAAGCAGTCAGCCATACCCAGTTCTGCATTAGCCTTCAGGGCAGGCTCTTTTATTCTTCTCCTATACAAACAATACAGAAGAGTAATAAAAATGATAGTCCTCACCTGGACTCATACTGCAGGGTCCTTTACCTCTCAATAGCTCATGGTTCACAGCCCTCCCTTAGCCTCAGGGGGCTGCAGGGCCTGCCTACCTGCCCTGTTTCAGGCTCCGGCTCCGGCTCCTGCTGCTCAGGGAACTTTGCATCTCCTCTGGCCTGCCTTCTCTTATAGAGATGGGTCCTCTCTTATATCTTCCAGCTGAGAATCAGAGCCAATCACAGCTGCTGAGCTTCTCCTTAAGCCAGGGCTTGCTGCTCCCTGGCTCCGCAGAAAGGAGTAGACCACTCTGCTACACCTGCCAAGTCCTCATGCTGATTCCCAACACCATCTTATGGCACCCACCTGATTCATGACGGATTTTCACAGCCCAAAGCCAGGAACAGTGAGAAAAGAAGATTGAGATTCATTTTTAAAATAGGATTTAAGCTGCTCTGCTGCAGTTCTTACATATTTGCATCAGTATCAGGTCTGAAAGTCATATGAGGGGAATGGTGTGTCATGGGGTTTGCCTGAGCTGGGGTGTCCTATGGAAATTCACCTTTACAAAAAATAGTTAGTCCACGTAGGCATTAGAGACTATAATTTGGAACAACTGCCCTTCATTGATCCAACCACAATATTGTCAGTCTGGCCCCTGACCAGGCCAGGTTTCTAGGTTTAGGACAGAGAATAAATGCATACCTGCCTTCCCTACCACAGTCTCACCCAGAACCAACCTTCGAAAGACACAGACAGTCCTTTATATCTGGCCTGCTCTGCCCCGATTGGCTTCTGCCTGCTCCCAACCCTTCTAGAAGCTGGAGAACTAAGTTTCCCTGGTTCTGCCACCAGCTGATCCTGGGAGGCCCCTGTAGGTGTGAACTTGCTTCTCTTCTCTTCCAAAAGCACAGCTTCATAGGGTGGAGTATGCTAAAGCAGTGGAGAGCAAATGTTTTGTGCACCCCATCACAAGATGCAACTTGCTGCATGTATATTTCCAACTCCCAAGACCCTGTGTTCCTACTGGGACCTCTGTATCCCTTTCAGAGCTTCAAACCCCCTTCAATTTTCCCACTCAACTCCTTCTCACCTTCTGAACTCATGGTCAGCTGAGGAGACCTAGGACTTCCTCTAAACCAATTAATGCAAATCTTAATCCATCAGACGACTTGCTACTGTGATGACAAGCACTCCATAGACTCCACATAGTGGGTATCCTAGCCATCCCAGCCTGGACATCAAGAGATCATGTCTAGAAACGAACCTGTCTTTGGGATGGTAGTTTAAAACACCAACACCTTGACAATGTGTTCGGCCTGACTTGTCTATTTTGTTCAAACCTTTAAAAAAAAATTCTACCCTAACTCAGGTGACTTGATCTTCCTTGAACCTTTAGACACTTCCTGCTTTTTGGAGACAGTACTTCCTATCTGTGACTGACAACTGGGGCTGTGAGAAAAGAATGGGACAATCATCCCATCTGTGATTGCTCCTCTGCTGCTCATGACTGGAGTTGAACTCTGAAGGGTGCCCAGGACTTTCCAACCATCAACAGAGGAGGAAAGGTAAGCCAGGAAAGCTTCTGCCATAAACTGATCTGCTGCAAATGTGTGTTAGTAGGGTGAGTAATATGAGCCCCAGGACCATTCTACCACTCATAGGGAAAGGGCTTGACTTTTAAATGTCACCCACAGATCCACTATAAGGGGGCAAGCTTAGGTTATTTTTATTTTTCCGCTATTTTTTTCTGTTTCTAGCTTGTTTTTGTTCCACTACTAGACTATTTGTACACCTCTTTCTCCCCATTGTTACTCTGCATCCCTTTCCCCTCCTCTCTTTCTTTTACATCCTACTACTTGCCTGCTTCCTCCCCCATTTTCCTTCTTCAAATAATTTCCCTTGCCACTCACCAAGCCGGCTTTCCTTCCCCTCACTCACCATATTCCATTTTTCCACCCTCTCATTTTCCTCCTTCTCCATTTGTCCGTTCCTCTCCATTTTCCTGTATGATTTTCTACCTGAAGGACAGTGATATCTCTGCAGTCTCTTAAGCACTCATTGATCACCTGCAAGACATAGTACTGAGTGCATCTTCATGCAGCGCCCCCTGTCTCAGGTTACCATAGAAACAACAAAGCAGCTGAAAGGGGAGTTAGCACTGCCCTGCAGGATGAAGCTGTTGGTCAATTTGCCAAAGCAGGAGATTGGCAGGAAGTCATGGTACCAACCACATGCAGGCCTCATTTATTTCCTCCCAATTACAGGCAGCCTGTAGGGGAAAAGTAAAGTGCCAGTACATTTGAACTGACGTGCACCGACCCACTGAGAGTGCTTGTTAGCACTCACCATATTCAGCATTTCCTCTCACTGATTGATAGAACAATGTATATATGGCAGACAGCAAATTCATTACAGCACATTAGCCAGACAGGCAGACAAATGCCCACAGGGGCAGAAAAGCTGTAAGGAATAAATAAAAACTTTATTTTAAAAAAAATCCCTTCTTTTTCCCCAGGCTATGGTGAGGTAGATTGCAGGAGTGGGTGATTGGAGGGGCGGGCAAAGAGAAGGGAATGCCAAGTAGGGGTGGGGAAGTTGATTAGCAGTCAAACACGCTCCTGGTACACTCAGGGTCATATTTAGATTTTGTATAATAACTGAACCTCTGCTTGTGTCTTTTCCCCACTGCTAAATGTAGTTATTTTCAAGAAAGAAAGAAACCCAATAAAATTCCAGATGATGATCTCCCAGTGCAGTCCTGGAATAGCACATCTGAAATGGGTGTTTGTCCATTTCATTCATTGTAAATTAGTGTCCCCTGGTTTAATACATTAAAAAACAAGCAAACTACTGTCAGCATTTATCAACTGCTACCACCGTGTGGCACTTGAGAGACCACAGTAATCTCCTATTCTGAGTAGAGGGAAATACAGTTGTATCAGCTGATAGCACTGTTTGGAAATTGCTGGTAAATGTTGACTTCTATAATGCACCACCACCACCAAAATAACACGGGTGAGTATGAACACTAGATATCAACCTCAAACTGATCCCGGTTGAGATGGGAGAACTGGACTAGGCATTATGGCCTCTAAGAGCCAGGGGGCTGTGGGAACAGTGGCAAAGGCAATCATCCCATGCCTGACTGCTCCTCCACTGCTATCGACTGGAGTTGAGTTTTGAAGGCTGCTCAGGACTTTTCCTACCATCAATGGAGGAGGAAAGGTAAGCCAGGAAAGCTGCCATAAAATGATCCACTGATAATGAGTATAATAGGGTGAATCAGGTAAACCCCAGGACCATTCCACTATCCATAGGGAAAGGGTTTGGCTTTTAAAGATCACCCACAGGTTCACGGTAAGGGGGCAGGCTTAGGTCAATAGAAAGCTGAGCCTAACTGTTTTGGCTCAGGTAAGGTGTTTTTGATCAGGGATGGGCCCAAAGAGGAGCCAGTTTACTAAGATTTACTTAAGATTACCTGCCCCTCTGTTAGGCTGTGTTAATTCCAGCAGCCTTTTTTCCTTTCCCTTCAGGATCTAAGTGAGTTAATTATATTATAAGACTATTTAAAAACCCAGCTTTCTACAGATAGCGCAGTATACTGAATTTTGCTTGATCAATGATTGTTGGTAATATAGGTACCTCAGAGAAGTCAGATGTTTTGTTTGATGGAATGTGTGTTCCCACTGGAAAAAATCCTTTGAATCCTGGATACTGTGGAACTGGCATATAGCACCACGAATAACTTGCCTGGGGCTCTTCTTGATAGTGTTTGTCCATCCGCTCCTGATCCTGTATCTTTCCTCAGAGCTGAAATTGTAGTCCAGTAAGTGCCTGCAACATAGCTTTAGTTCCTCCTATTCCACTATTAGCAGAGCTGAAAGAATCACTGTAGAAAACACAAAAATAAAATAGAAGCAGCAATTTAATTTATATCACAATGTAAGGCTACTACTGTGAAAGAACAGTTCCTTAAATAGAAAACCAAATTAATGTTATGGTGGTTAGAGTGCACCCATAAGGACACAATCCCTAATGTATTACTAAAAGATGAGAAGAAACAGTTGGCATTCAGTTAACAATCATGTTTGGAGTTTTGTGACTGACTTTGTTATTCTAAGGGAAGCCAGGTACTAGTCTCTTGGGATTATGTACAAAGGCAAGAAAGAAGTGGACATGTATGAACCTCAAAAGTGACTGCTGGGTTAATAAAACAGTCTGTTTTCTGTTCACCCACTCTTCCTCTCAGTGTGCAAGTACATTAAAATATGTCAAAAGGAAAGCCATTTGCTGGGGAGAAATAATTCAGCTAAAAGTCAAAATTTCCAGCTGGTGCATTGCCTTGGTGTGTATAAGTGCACTAACAAAGTGACCCACATATCTCACTGGATGAAAGTTGATATCCTCATTAAAGCAGAAACAAACACTTAAAATAGGAACAACTGCCAGTTAAAAAGAATAGAGCACAATTGATATATGCCTGCAGTTTTCCTTACTCGGTTTCCTACTTGTACTATAACAGCTATACTATATATATGTAAGTAACTTCTTGAAAAAAGCAATGAAGGCAAAGCTAATTCCATATGCGGTGTCCATTCTACTTTGCTAGAGGAATTTTATTGCTAATAGTCAAGTATATTATTGATCCATGTTTAGGGGGCAGGAAATCTTTTAAAGTCCACTTTATATGTAGTCACATACAAAATAGGGACCTACTCCTGCAAAACCCTGTTGTACAATAGTAATCCTTATAAATGTGCAATAGTCCTACAGAAATGAAGAGGACAATTCATAGGAGCATGTAAGTATTACTCACATAAGGATTTACAGGATCAGCATCATAGACTTTAAAATAATGTTATCTAAATGGCTTCTACTGACTTGCCCCAGGAAATTCAGAATTAATGCTTCAAGTCCATCTTTAATGCACTCTGGTGGGTCTAAGTATTGCAACATGCCTGATATGTGAGATCAAGTCACCCACTGTTTGTTCCACTGTTTGATGGAGGGCAATATTAGATGAAAGATCAAGCAAAATGGGGACAAATTTCACACTGTGCAGTAAGCAGCCTTTTTGTTTTTTTAAATTAGCTTTAAATAATATTAATTAATAAATTATTTCATTTGAAAAAAAGGGAAGAAAGAAAGAAATCTGTGAGAGACATGTATGAAATTTGACAATTTCCAAAAATCTGTATTAATAACCAAATAGGAGCCATTAGAGTCTACCATCTAAATATGAATATAGGCAATGTTCCAAATGTATATCCTCAGGACTTTTTAAAATGTGCATTATTTATCTCAAGCTCATAACTCCTTCCCCCATTATGCAAATACTTACTTAGGGTCTTTTGAAAAATGCATTTTATGAACCTATTAGACTATAATAGCTCTTAAGTAGCTGTTATGAGCTAGCATGTCAATATATATCCAGGAACTTTAAAAATGTTTTAAAGCATTATATAGAACATTACTATTTATTATTGTTACTATAGGTTCAGTGAAAGACAGCCTGGTAACTGTTGTGCACTTTTCTCTCACTGAGGTTTCATCCTTCTCAGTTTATTTGACATTGGCTAAAGTGAACCCATAACAAGGGCATACTTGGTTGAACTGTAATGTAAGAATTTAAGCACTGCTCCTACAAGTGGTTCCGTGAAGGTGGACACGGAGACCCACTGAAGTCAGTGGAGCCTTGCCCACTTGGAATAAGCTGCAAGATCAAGGTCTTCCTTTCTTCTCCTTTGGTGCCAAAAAATAAATGAATTGAGTCTCAAAACAGGATGCTGCAAAAGTTCCATATTTCAGCTGGGGACCAGTGATTTAGATAACTTGCCCCAAGTGTCAAAGGAAGCCTGCATGGAGCTGAGAATAAAATCATGTGGCATCTCTTGGCTCCCAGGGCTGTGCCTTAGCCACAAGTACTAATGGCTTGTGCAGCTGAACACAGCCCAGTGCCACCAACAAAGAAGAGAAAATAAACCCTGTTTCCTTTTTATTGCATTACTTTTATCCTGAAGGCATTCATGTTCTTTTGGTCCTTAATATGAGAAATTCTATCATGTATTCCTTGAACATCCAAAATTCCCTTTCAGTTCAATGGGATTTGGGGGCTTATTATGAACACAGAATGAGGCACTAAGGGTGAAAATCTATCCCCCTCCTTGACAGCCTTGTAGGCCCTGCCCCACTTGCAGCAGTAACAGCGCCATGCTTCTGCACAGAGGAGGCTGAATGTGGGGATACTGCTCAGAGGGTGCACACTCTGGGCCTGCTCCTGCTCCCAGTGACTTCACAGAGAGATGGATCAGACCCTCTGTTCACAGCATGCAGCCTGGCTCCAGCATGAAGTCCCTATGCAGCACCATGCACGAGGTGGGACATAAGAAACAAAGAGGTGGGTTAGAGGAACCTTTTCTGTGCAGATCTTCTCTTCCTTGTACCGCAGGGCTGAGATGGCCACATAAGGCTACAGAGACACTACTTCAGTCACTGAGCTATAATAGCCTGTGCAGAGTGGCTATACAGTCACTCTGCAACCCATTAGAGTCTCTCCTCCCAACCCCACGACTTATATGCCCAGGGCCTAGATGAGTTAATCAGGCTGGGTACTGGATATGAGCCCCAGTGAGTGCTGAGGAGTCCGCATTATGCAAAGTAACATAAGTGGCTGCAAGAACTCCTTCCTGGGCTCTGCAATCTTGTATCAATGTGGATATCACTATTGCAGTGCAGACGCATGCAGATAAAACTACCTCTCTAGTGTGCTAAAAATGTTACTGGATATGCAGAATAGTAGTTCTTCTAAACAAAGGAACTTAGTCATTTTCATTTATTTTTCCCCTTCAAAAATGCCCCAAGGCAGTCATCTATTTCAGTTAATGGTAACCTGAAAATGAGTATATATATATGAACTATAGGAACACAAAAGGCATCTAAACCCACAAACATTATTTTTGTACACACCAACTCAGCCGAATAAATTTCTTCACATTTCATTGGAACTCTTGGTTAACTCTTTGTATGCCAAGTTTTGACAGAGTTATATGCCAATGGAATTGCATTTGTATTATAGAATGCTCTCTTACAATGGAAGGGAAGGAGGACAGTAACATACAACTGCAACAGATGTAAAAGAATCTCAAGTATTTTTTCAATTTTAAAAAGTTACATTTGTTTCAAGGTTTTTCCACCCCCCAAAAGTCATAAAAGTAAAAATTAACTTCAAACATATAAAGTATTTAACCGCTATTACTAAAAATTACTTTCAGAATTTGTTCCAATATGTTATTAGTAACAAAACAAAGTTAAAAAAACCCAGCCATCTAATACTGGGTTGTTCCACATTTCAGAGTGGGAGGTGGGGGGGAAGGGGCGGACTGGAATTGTTAAGCCTTTTTTCAATTTTTTTTTTCTTTTTTAGTTGAAATTTAGAACTTTTCAAAATTATCTGACTAGCTCCACTGGTCAAGGAAATTCCAAGATTAAAAAAAGAAAAAAACGAATGTGAAAATGGAGTTCAGGTTGAGAATACATATCATTAACTGAATGGTAAAAGACCTTGCAGGGATTCAGAATTAAGGTTACACTTCAAAGAAAGCTCAACATGTTCACTTATGCAAATGCAGAGTTAAAGAATCTAGACAGACTTAACTCTGCCCTGTTGTGATACCATGCTATAAACATAAACATGATTAAGGCATTTTAGTGTCTGTGATCCCGGATTAGATGAAGCTGATTTTTAAAGACACACTAGGGCTTCTTCATATTTTTCCCCTTATGGTGTTATATGAGATACCAACTTCCTGAATTCAAAACTGGCAAGACAGTCACTGACGGAGCCAACTTTGCAACTGGGATGGGAGGGTGGGAGTTGTGCACAGAGGTTTTGGGGGATCTGGGACAAAATCTGAAACTGAGGCTGCCCACCCTTCCAAAAAATGTATCACTGAGAGGAGGCTTATGGGGGGGGAGGGGCAGGAGGAGGATGCCTTGCATTCACTACACAGCAATGACTCAGCTCCTGTCCCATGGGGCTGGACTTGGCTTCCTGCTCAGGATGTTGAGACCTGGCACGCAGGATCACAGCACCACTCAGGTGTCCTGGCCACCCCTCAATCATGATGGAGGGATCTAGGGGCTGAGTCTGTGGTGCTATGACCCCACATACCTGGTCACAACACCACGCGGTTTGGGGGCTCTCTCAAACAGGGGAGCTTTGGACAAACTGCTGCTTTTGCCACACCTCTGGCCAGCCTTGGGTAGGGGGTGCAATGGTCATTGGTGGTGCCACTAACCCCCCACAGCAACACCCTCCACTCCAGCTCCATAACCCTAATCCTGGTCCGGTGCAGAGGGGAGGCCTTGAGGGAAGGGGGCAATGGAAAGTGATCCCATCTTTCAGTCTATCAGCCCCCTTTTAGCTCCCTACTGGTTTTAAGTAAAAGTTTTTACATAACGCAAAGCCTGGCATATGTGTTTTACTTCCACTCAGAGTAAAACAGAAGATGGAGATATTTTGTAAGAAAAAATGTATCTTTACAAAAGACTATGGGAGACAAGTCAGATGAGCTCCACTACTAAACAATGGAGATAATGAATAAGTGGGCTAGCCTGAAACTGGATAGGATAATGCACTGAATTGGAATTTCAACAATAATGTTTAAAATGTAGATGGGAAAGAGAAGAGTGAGAGCTAGTCAGAAAATCAAGTATGACCTTGAATTACAATATAGCGGGGAGGAAAGAACAATAGTGAGATTTTGGGTTATATTTCCAAAGGCATCAAATTATGGATCAGGCAATATCCTTTCTCTCTACAGCACTGTTGAGATTGAATTTACTACTACATATAGCTCTGAGCATCGCATAGCACAAAAATGGAAATTATATGAAAAAGAATAACAGCAAGCATTGCTAAGGAGTCAGGGGACTGATTTATAAGAATTAAATGACAAATGAGTGAGATGCATAATAGTCCACAAATAGGTAAAAGGCGTAAATACTGAGGAAGAAGATGAAATGTTTATAATAATACAAGAGATTATCACTGGTCATGATTAGTATATTAAGAATGTTAAACAGGTAGAATACCATGAAACATTCTTGACAGTTTACAGAGTAGCAGCCGTGTTAGTCTGTATTCGCAAAAAGAAAAGGAGTACTTATGGTACCTTAGAGACTAACAAATTTATTTGAGCATAAGCTTTCGTGAACGACAGCTCACTTCACTGGATGCATTCCAGTGAATCTTAAAAGACAGTGATTGTGTCCCAAAGAAAGTCCCATAATTTGAGTCCTTTAAAACTAGACTTGGCAAAGTACTAGTACAGCTACTGGACAATAGGTCATGAATCTGTATTAGCAGGGGATGGACAAAATGACCTATCAGGTCTTTTTCCTCTCTAACATCTTTGAGCCCATAAAGTTCTAAGTCAGATGTTTGCATCTCTTGTCCATGTAATCAGGAATGCTCAGTGTAGCCACAGGGAGAGCTGGAAAGGTGAGGGTAGTCTTATACAGTTATCTGATATAAGTCAGAAGAAACCCATAATAGTTAAAAATTCTTTTTATACAGTAATTATAAATATCGTTTTCTTTTCAGGGCTTAGGATGGAAAACTGAATGGAAAACTGGACTTTAAGGACATGGATAAAGAACAGTACATGAAGAAGTTATTATTGCAGATGGATCAGGATGGAATTATTGCAGATGGATGCAGAAGAAAATGACATTGAAGATATTCCCCTGCTATCAACAAAAACTAGTAACAGAGTTTGATGCATAATCAGTGGTCTTGTTTCCTCCTACTCTTCACCAAGTAACAAATATTTGAAGTCAGAATCCTAACGAAGGCTCGTTGTTCTTCAGCTCTTCCATGATAATCTCTTTATCTCCTCCCTGCATTACGGTGCCCAGATACTGAAAGAAAAAATTCAGAGCCAAGGAACATCAGCAGTAGTAGTCTGATTTGAAGGTGTTGTGGAAGGTGAATATATTGGTGATACTATAACCTGCTTTTAGTCATGAATTAATGTCAGATTAAATAATGATTAATAGTACTTAGTTCTTATGTGCACCAGTAAAAGTACTGCAACTAGCTATAACATCTGGCCACCTGGATAATATAACCCATAGATTTCACCCAGTGATTGCTACATGAACACTTTGTTCAAACACAACCCATAGGTTTGTTCAGTTTGTCCCCCCTTCATAGTTAACATGTGTATGAAGGAGACAGTGAGATGATTAGGGCTGCTGTACTAATAGTGTGGGGATAAAATGCAGCTTTACAGCTCCTTTTAATTAAATACAGGGTGTCTTTGCCCTGCTTTCAGGGTGTGGCGCTGTGATAGTGGCTTGGATTCAAGCAAGCTGGCTGAAGCTCAAAGCAGGAATGATGCATGTATGGGCCAAAGGAAGAATGTGACAGAAGTCGCTTGTGCTGGAATCCAAAACTCTGAGAAGATTCAAACAGCTACTATTTTTAAAAAAGAGGTCAGCTTGCCAGAGAAGTGTTTCCTTCTTTCCACACAAATATGAAATAGATGGAATACAGGCTGTTCTGATGTGTACTTCCAGAGCCCTCACCCCCCACCAATACCACTACCCCATTATTATTATTTGTATTTCCATGAAGCCTAGGAGCCCCAGTCATGCACCAGGACCCCATTGTGTTAGGCACTGTACATATCCCGCTGTCAACTATTTGATTAAAGACAAATTTAACAAATGATTGAGGAGTGAGGCAATTTCAGACCATTCTTTACAAAGCCTCCTGGGGTGCATAAACTCCAGACTGCCACATAAACTGGGCTGCCCACCACCCTGACCAATTCTGGGGCTCCCTCTTCCCTCCCTAGTGCACAAGGGGAAAGGGAAGCAGAGAACCAGCACTCACACTCAGTCTGTAGGGAAGGAATTGCTGAAGTGGCGGGAGGCTCATGTGTCTCAGTCTCCTTTTCTGCCCCTGCTGGGGTTGAAGAGGGAGCCCAAAATCTTCATCACCCCTTACAGCTTCAGCAGGGGGGCAGAATCAAGATGGGGATGGGTTTATTTTCTTTTAAATTAAAACAACAAAAAAGGGTACCTGTGGTGGTTGGGAAGCATTACTTGTGCCGTGAGTATCGTTGCCTAGGGAGATTGTAGAATCTCCATCACAGGAGATTTTTAAGAACAGGTAAGACAAACACCTGTCAGGGAGGGGCTAGATAGTATTTAGTCCTGCCTTGAGTGCAGGGAACTAGATGACCCCTCGAGGTCCCTTCCAGTTCTATGATTCTATGATTCAATCTCCCCCATACTCAGTCACCTAGGGAAGACCCCCATTGGGCCCACAACAGCAATAAGTTTTTCAACAGTGCGTACTCAATAGCTTCTCCTTGCAGCACACCAATTTATGGACTCCGACCATCTGCTTTTCTGTATTTTCTCTTTACTTGTTTGACTACGGGTTTTTCTGTGGTGCTTGTTGACATACTATATGAGTGCCACACAAACATTAGCTGGTTTCAGAGTAGCAGCCGTGTTAGTCTGTATTCGCAAAAAGAAAAGGAGTACTTGTGGCACCTTAGAGTCTCTAAGGTGCCACAAGTACTCCTTTTCTTTTTACAAACATTAGCAAATTTAATCCTCATAATACCCCTTTTGATCCAGGGAAAAGTTATTATCTCCATTTTACTAATGAAAAATTGAGGCATAGAGAGAGATTTAGGGCCTGGTTTGTTTTACAGAAGAGCAAAGCATCTAAAACTCCATCTGAAGTCAGTGGGAGTTTGGGGATCTCTGCTTTGGTGCTCAGCACCTCATGAAATCAAGTTTTAAGTGCTCAGGTTCTCACAGGGAGCTCAGAGCAGGGAACAGAACTCAGATCTCCTGAGCCTCAGACCAGTGCCACAATCAAAAGACACTCCTTCTCCCCTTCAAACAAACGAGACAAGTAACATAGCAGGTGAATATTAGCCTTTAGAGCTGGTCAGAAAATGTCCCCAACCCCCAAAAAAGGCAAGGAAAATTCAAATTTTCAAAAAATTCAACCACTCCCTATAATCCCAATATGACAGTCTGCAGTGGGATTTTCAAAAGAGCCTTAGTGTCTTCAGAGTCATGTCCCACTACTGACCATCAATGGGACTCATGCCTCTAGGTCATTTAGATGTTTCTGAAAATTCCACCCCTAATTTCTATTCCTATTTTCAGGCTCATTGGCAGATTCAGCAGTTACAGTACTGAGCAGCCCAGGGACTGATTTCAAGGAGTATTTTAGCAGGACAACTGCCTTGGGGGTGATTTAGGGCCTGATGTCAATCAATAAGTGCTGAGTGCCCTCAACTCCTGTTGAACTCACCAGGAGCAGAGGGTACTTAGCACCTTCCTGGAAGTGCTCAGTTCCTCACAGGATCTGGTCCCTAATCCCTCATGTTACTTCACTCTAGAGCCCTCTATGGGTACCTCTATACAGCATTTTGGAGTCAGCCTGATCCCAATCCCCTCCCTAGACTTCAGAGCCCAGGTTCCAGCCTAAGCCTCCCCTTCAAAGTGCTGTCTACATAGCTATTTTCAGAGCACTCGAAGGAACCCTGCTAGCCCAAGTCTGTCAACCCAGGCTGGGAGGCTGACTCCAAAATAATGTGTAGACATACCCTAGCAGGTTCAAGATGGAAATGAAGACAGCACAAAAGCAGCCTCTATTTTAAAAAGTTGTCTAATGCTCAATAAGTTCTGTTCCTAATTATACCAATAAAGCAGACAGGGAACCTGAATTTTATACAAAGAAGTCTCCAAAAACATCCATAGCTGGTGCCGGATATTGGATGTGCAGCAAACTTCTGGTCCAGATATTAATATTAAATCAGTCCCTTTGATATGAACAACAGTTTTCTTAATTTGGGAGGAATCTATACCTGCTGGGATTTAAACCCATGGATCCAAAAAAAGTAGATCTAATAATTAACAGTAGTACTACCAATTATCATCTTTGCAAGCCACAAGAGGGCAAGATCATCAAACTCAGATGTTTAATTTGAGTGGCACAATTTCAGTCCTCTAGAAATTATTGCTCAGTTCTACTTGGAATTAAGCAAATTACACCAGCAGTCCAATGATTAATGATGCAGCTCTTTTATTTATCTTGTCATTTTTCCCCATTTCTATAATGCACTAATCAATACTGCCATGGGCGGCCGGTGAACTGGCCGTTGGGGGAGGCTAGCTCCCGGCCCCTCTCTTTGTGTCCGAGGCCCTGCCCCTCCTCTTCCCCTTCTGCCACTCTCCCCCACCCCATAGGAGCCCAGAGCACCCCCACCTCAATGACCCCAACCCCCAACTCCCCAGCCCCAGTGTGCTAGGTAGTGTGGCCACAGCTCCCCCGGCCCAGGTGAGCCATCCTTGAATACCTCTTAACATCCATGTAAAAAAATATAACATCATGTATGTTAAAACAACCTAGAAAGGCAGACTACCAAGTTCAAAGAACTTCCCAAATCGTAACAGAAGTTAATCCCACCCCCAAAACAAATCTTTATCAAAAGCCTCAGTAAACACTTAGGACTACATTGTTTCCTGACTCAACATGGGCTTATGGGGATCAGGGCACAAGCAGCCCTCCCTCTCCTGCCCCCTGTGCAGTGCACTATTGCAGTCAATAAATTAATGGGAACACAAGGACTGCTTCATCCTAGTGCCTGGGGATCCAAAGAAGGTAAGGAAGGCCCCACGCATCCCCCTCCATACTGGCTGGCAAAGCTTACCTGCCAGAGGGAGCGGGCTGCCTCATTTTAAGGGATGGTGCAGCATGCATGCTTCCCATGTAATTTGGGCTGTGTTGGGATAGATTACGATTCCGGAACACATGTGGGGCTAGGCAGTTGCCAGCACAGACCCTGTGTATTTGCAGAATCTGTCCCTTACATAGGCCTTGTAACATGTGTTGAAGTCAGGATCTTTCAGATCGGGCTGGTGGGGGTGGGTGCAACTGTTGAGTGAAGAGCCCATTAATGAGAACAAATTGCTCTTAGTCCCCAGGTGTAAGGGTTCTGGGCTGTCAGAAACAACCATGCTTTGCCAGGCTCAACTTCCTCCAAATGTATGTAAAACAGTATTGCTAACCCCAAGCATTCAAAAATTGAGTCAAGTCCCAAAATTATGAGATTGGTTTAAAAATCATGAGAATTTAAAAAATAATACATTTGGGTTTCTTTTTAGTTGCCTTCTGGTTTTAGAGCCTCTAGGGTTCACATTTTCCAGCTTTTCTCTGCAATCATGAGGGCTAGAAACTTACTTTTTTAAAAAAGGAAAGCTGACATTCTGTTGTGTTCACACGATTCCCAGAAAATACAAAATACTGCACGATTTGTGAGAATACTGTGAGATTTGGCATCTCTGTGATTAATTTTATCAAAGTGCCAGGACTGGTTTGCAGCTCTTGGACAAAAAATGAAGACTAACTGTTAAAATGTTCAGCTGTTTAGCAGTTCTTTTATAGCATGAGACTTCATTACAGGAGAAACTCCTTCTGGAGTAAGGGTATCAAACTAAGACATGCTGATGCTTTTGAAGCTGGAGTAGCAGCAGTGAAGGTGCAATGGTGCCAAAACCAGGTCCCGAGCGCAGGCGGGGGCAGAAAAATTCCATTGTTCCTGTATTTTGGGCAGCTAACCCTACTGACAAGTATGCCATAAAAAATAAAACAGTCACCACCACAAACCCATCTGCCAGAGGCTACCATTTAGCACATGTGAAATTAGATGAAGAGCCTGAAAATTCTCTCAACAATTAGCATGAATTGTATAATATGTTAAATTATGTTAAATAAGCGACATTAAACAAACATTAAGGTTGCAAACCAGTTAGGAAATGCCTGAATTAATTTGTCTGTGCAAACTTAGTTCAGACCTCCTGCACTGCTGTAGCGCTTCAGTGAAGGTGCTACTACACACAGGGGTGGTGGAAAAATGTATATAGTGGGGGTGCTGAGAACCATTGAACCAAATTGTGAACCCTGTATATGATGGAAACCACATCAAGACAGGGGGTGCAGCAGCATCCCCAGCACCCCTAGTTCCAGCACCTATGACTACGCCAATGGGAGAGCTTTTCCCGTTGGCATAGTTAATTCACCCCGGCAAGAAGTGGTAGCTATGTTGATGGGAGAAGCCCTTCTATCAATATAGTGCTGTCTACACTGGGGGTTAAGTTGGTCTAACTGCATCACTCAAGGGTGTGGCTTTTTCACTCCCCTGAGGGACATAGTTATACCAATATAAGTTTATAGTATAGACCTGGCCACAGTCTTTAATTACATGATAATTTTCCCTACAGGACCTCTGTCTCATTCAGGGCACAGCATCGACTATGCTCAATAAATAGGTTGCTACTACATTTTTCTTTTTGTCCTTATTATTCAATATATGGCCACATGCCTTATTTACTGTAAAACATCCAAAGCCTGCACTGAATAAAAATGTATTAATTTCTTCATGGGTGCTTATCACCATAGCATGTAAGAGTTTCACAAACTTTAATGAATTTATCTTCACACTATCCCTGCAAAGTAAGGTGGTGTTAGTAACGCCATTGCACAAGTGGGGAACCAAGACAAAGGATTCATTATCAAAATTGGCCATTACTTCTGGGTACCCAGGTTGAGATGCCTAGGAGCTGATTTTTCACAGTACTTAGTATCTGTAGGTCACTTTATATGTTCAAAGCACAAGCTCTTGTTGACTTCAGCCACTGTTGTATGTGTTCAGCACTTCTGCAAAAATGAGGAACCCAAAAATGAGAAACACAATTAGTGGTCACCTGTGAAAAGTTTTAAAAGATCGAATGCCATCCTGGATAATAGGATTCTACTTCCTTCACCACAAGGTCATCCTTTTTCCTCCTGCAGTTCCTGCTTCATTCACTGCACACCTTCCAACTTCTGCAACAAATGCAGCAGGGGTTCTATAGACAACACTCTCTCTACAACCTTGATTTATTCTCAAAACACTATCCATTGAGTACAGGAAATAAAGCAGGGCTCTTCTGTGATTAATAGTGTGTGACCATATAGTTAAAGATGGTATCATAATGGATGCACCTGAGGGGGGAAAAGTAAACTTGGTGGGCTACCTTAATGTGGTCATTTCCTAACTATTGTGTGGTTGACTTTGCAACCAGTTTTCTTCCCTATTACGCTGGTGACATACCAGAAGGGGAAACATTGACAGCACAGGAGAGACAGTCTCCCTGCTCTTGTTTCTGATGACTGGAACACCACAGTGGCTCCTGGCAGCCAGTAGGAGCAACTGCAGTAAAAGTAAAACTGAGCAAGCCTCTACAAGCTTACGCTGAAACATGCTCAGTGGCTCTGTGGTTATGGCGCATACTCAGTGAAGATTGAATCAGAGAATTTTGCTCCCACCCTCTAACAAGAGTCTACAGATCATATGAAAAATCTCTGAAAAATCATTTATAACTTAGTCAAGTTTGGGTGGATTTCACCTGGACAGCAGCCTTCTGATTCCAGGACAACCCCCCTCCCAAGTTTCAATTCCAAGAGCTGTATGCAGTGTAGTTCTAGCCATGTCAGTCCTAGGATATTAGAGAGACAAGATGGGTGAAGTAATAGCATTTATTGGACTAACTTCTGTTGGTGAGAGAGACGGGCTTTCAAGCCACAAAAGCTCTTCTTCAGGTCTGGGAAAGGTACTGAAGAAGAGTTCTGTGTAGCAAAAAAGCTTGTCCATTCCAAGAGTTGTAAGAATTTTTTAACATTGGCAAAACACAACAATTTTCAGAGACAGCAGTACCATTTTGTGGGAAACATTCAAAAAAAAAAAGCAGACTCAGGAAGAGACCTGGCATGAAAAATTTCAGCCCCATATGATTCAGCAAAATTACAAGTAACTGAAAGTAGTGTGTGTTATAATGGGAAGTTTTAAGCAACCTTAACAATAAATGTTGCTGCCAGCTTCATCTCTAGTATACTTTTTTTCTTTTTAAATATCTTTTGATCAATCCCAGCTGATATTTGGGTAGTAGCATTTGGAGGTATCGAGCTATTTCCCAGTATATTTAATTGAATTCTGGTTTAACAACTATTGGTAGCAAATGCAACTATAGTATATGAGGGTGAACTGTCCTGGCAAGTGCATTCTCTATTGATATTTTTCATGCCTGCATGAGACCTTTTTTCTCCCTCAAGCTACGTGACAGTAGGATCAAGAGGATAAGTGAATGGAATTGCAGTTCTCAGTCACATTGCCATGTAAATAATAATCATACATACTTACTTTCTACATTCTGAGTTAATATTCCTTCAGATACCATCTCCCTAAAAATTCGGTCCTAGGTATTAAACAATTGTAAAAATAGATGATTTTCTTTACAAAACAAAAACCAAAATACCCGAAACAAACAAAAAACCCACCACACACCTCATTTGCTAGGAAGTTATAAGTGCTGCAAACATTTTCCAACTTTGTCTCTGTCAAGATTTCCTATATAATTTTGAAAATTCAGCAAAATGCTTTAGATAGACAGTGAAAACTGATCTATCTACCCTCCTTTAGTTACCTACTCTTCACCTTGGCCTTGAGATAAAGCCTCTCTACTCTTACAAATAAAGAAGAGCCATGACATATGAATATAAAGGTGTCTCTGTTGTAGAGATTTGAATATCACTTTTGGGTTTTGGCTACTGCAGGCAGCTTCTCATTATTCTGATGCAAATCTCACGCAGTAACAAGAGTTTACATTCAGCACAGTCATCATGATTTTAAAATAAATGGAATATGCATCTTAAAGTAGTAAAACATCCACAACTTTTATAGACAAATATGCTGCAATGCACTAATCCAATAGGAAAAACAAACAAACAAATACTACTCCATTTTTTTGTTTAATTTTGAGGACGTGTCTACATTCCTCATAGAGAATGACTGATAACATCACCTAGAGCCTCTTACAAAAAATTAACATCCTGCCCTTGCCTCACATGCTGCACTGGCTGACAGTCTTCTACCAGGTGATAGGCCAGGTGCTAGAGAATAGGATCAAGCTGAATGCCTGTCTGTAATCATAATCATTGTGATAGGTTTGAACATCAGAAAATTTATTTTTAATTCTTAACCTTGGAGTTTTAATGATGGTTGGTGGCACAAGAAAAGCACATTTACTACATACACACCCTTTGGCTACCAGTTTATTTAAATGTGAATTGGACCTATCAGTCTATTAATACCAATTATTTATTTGCTTATTTCCTATTATTTTTATGTCTCTCTGTTCTCCTTCACTCAGACTCTGTAACCCTGACTTACCACTATGGACCATATTCTCCCCAGTACTGGTCTTTCCCGTGAAGGGAACATTCTCCTGGGGTAGGAGTCACTTTACCTTGCCAAGCCACACGGAGTGGATAGAGGTTTGGGCCTCCTAAAGCTATTGGATCTTAGGGCACCAGTACAGGCCCTTTGTCTTCATACAGCAGCCCTGTTGGCCACTCTTCCCCATGGCAACGGCAGCATGTGTCCTTTAAATACCATGCTGCTATTGGCTAACTGCACCATGACTGTCCAACATGCTGTCCCAGTTACATTTCCAAGAGTAGTTGCTTCTTGCTCCACCCCTAAATTTCTGAGCATGAAGAATGCTGCAGGATTCTGTTGGGGGAGTTTCTATTGGGTCTCAAGAAATGGGCAACTAGTCTGTAGGAAAGGCTTTTCAGGTTCCTTTTCCCAGCTAGGTTCCATTTGGCTCTTTACCACTGATGGAAACAGAGTTGGGATTATGGCCTTAGAATTCTAGAGATCTCAGGTCTAATGAAGTAATAGTCTACAGGTGTGTTCTTGTACAGTTAGTTAAAAAACACAAAAATGTCAATAAGAAAGACAGGTATGATTCAGAATTAAAATGTTAATGTTTTAAATGGAGTTCTTCTGTCTAAATGTATCTATCTATAGTAGGCTATATATAGACTAATAGTCCAGAAATGATCTGTTAAATTTTATATACATAGTACCTTTGATCCTAAAGGACCCCAAAATATTTTTCCATCTCTAGGCTTTATTTTAGCTCAGGTGCGAGAGAAAACTTATGTTAACTTCAGTGGGGAGTTGCACATGTGTATTCTAGGCCACAATATCTATGTCAGTCACTGCACCTAATGCTAAAATAAGACAACCTGTAGAACATGACTGCTGTATAGCAAAGAGAAACAATGAGGAAGTGAAGAAAAAATACTGTGTCCTGTTGAAATAGATGGAGGAACTTTGAAGTGGCAGAACGTAATTAATCAAACCGGAATTTGGTTAGGATACAGTGGCTAACATACCTATTCATTCAAATACTGCCATATAATCATTGCTGAGCACAACAGGATAGGTTCTTAGTTTTGTGTCTCATCCAGAAACTAAAAACTTGAAACAACACAGTACCCCATTACACCTTCCTGTAGCCCAAGTTGTTTATTGACTCACAGGAACTATACCACTTGCTGAATTACCGCCCCATTTCTTACAGCACCTAGTTTTTCCTCCTAGGTCTCTCACTTCAGCACTAAGTAGTTGCAATCTAATATAGGGTGTGTGATCTAATCAGACCATAAAACAGAATGTTATGGCCATAGGCCAGCATATAATACAGTATAGGGTCTCTATGTTACTCTATATAACTCATACTCATATGTAAGTTTTCTTATAAAAATAATATTACATAGATTATAAAAAATACAGTTTTACTTTATTATCTAATCTGGTGGTAAAGAATATATCCTATAATAAATCAACATGATTGCTTTTCAGATACTTAGAATTTTAAGAATCAGTCTAGCAAGGTGCCAAGCACTCTGGCCAGAAGTCACAGGCTTCAGTAAGACTATTCACATTAGATCTGGTCAAAAGTTTTCACACAGTGTTGTTCTGTTGAAAAACGGCCTTTTTAAAAAATGAAACTTTTCTTGAAAAGTAGTCTATATTACGGAAATTTTCCAATTTTGGCAAATTTTGCTGTGCTATTTTGACCAACAATTTTATTTAAATCATTTTCAAAATCATCATAGACTTTTCAACATGAAAAGGAGTACTTGTGGCACCTTAGAGACTAACAAATTTATTAGAAAAGGAGTACTTGTGGCACCTTAGAGACTAACAAATTTATTAGAGCATAAGCTTTCGTGAGCTACAGCTCACTTCATTGGATGCATCCGATGAAGTGAGCTGTAGCTCACGAAAGCTTATGCTCTAATAAATTTGTTAGTCTCTAAGGTGCCACAAGTACTCCTTTTCTTTTTGCGAATACAGACTAACACGGCTGCTACTCTGAAATTTATTAGAGCATAAGCTTTCGTGAGCTACAGCTCACTTCATCGGAAGTGAGCTGTAGCTCACGAAAGCTTATGCTCTAATAAATTTGTTAGTCTCTAAGGTGCCACAAGTACTCCTTTTCTTTTTGCGAATACAGACTAACACGGCTGCTACTCTGAAACTTTTCAACACGATTACCAAAACCCACATTTTCTTACTGAAGCCCAGTTTTTGGGAAACAGATTCTGTAAAGATGTAGGTAAAGAGTGTCACTGAAAATTTCACACACAAAAAAGGAAATAGATCCTTTTTTTTCCACTTGAAATTTCCAGTTTTTCAACCAACTTTAATTCATGTACTTAAAGTTAAGCACATGAATAAGTCCTTTGCTGGAAATCTGAAGGATGAATCCCTTAGAGAATAAAATGAAAATAGAACATTGCTAATATAGAAATCACTATAATTTGTATAATTCTTAGGTCAAATTTAAATTAGACCCAAGAAATAAAAATCTAGATCTGAAATAAATGTAAAATCACTTGCAAATACTTAGCAAATCACTAATTCTGAGAAAAGGAATATTTATGTTAATAATCCACACATAATGTGATATATGCAATTTTATAGGATTTTAGTTTTAAATTATCATTACATATGAATGATCTGTTTTCTTTTTTTTAAATAAAAACAGTGGTTTTATATCTGTAGCATATGCAACAAATTCATTTCTGACTCAAAAAGTATTTTGACAGTAAACAATCTACTGTGAAAAGTCTTTGATCTTATATAAAAGATTTTTTTCTGCAAAATATCCATTAATTTTAGCAATGCCTATGATCATTGCTTTTCAAAGCCTATTAAAATGTGTATATTTTAATAAGATTTGGGGCCAAATCCTGCACTTGGTTATATCATTGTAACTCTGTTGTAGTCAATAAGGATCCATTGGTTTAACTGAGTTTGACCTTAAGAACATGATATAGTTTCTCGTTTTTTGACAGTTGCTAAAAGTTTCCAAGATCCCAATATCACTTATGCATTAAACATAGAATCATGGATACACTAATTATAAAAGCATACTTACTAGTAAAGCTGCTCCAATATTTCTACATCACAGTTTATCCACTGAATCAAAGATTCCTCTCTCATATCATGTTGATTTTGAAAACTGACACTTGTCATTATTGCCTGTAGATGTAGTTTGGGATAATTGAAAGCAAAATTCAGATTTTCAGAATCTCCTTTTTCTTCCACTGTCTCTTTTTTAACATTTACTTTTCAGTGCTTTGCTTACAGTCCTGTAACAAATACTGCTACCATGCTGGCCAAAAACTCTATGCATAACAGCTAATTGGCTATCTCATACAACTTCTTTTAGTGAGAAATGGTTATTGAATAGAATACAATGGTATTCTTAGACGGGGGGGGGGGGAGAAGAATAATGGGCACTGAAATGACAATACAAAAAGAGGAGAAATCTCAGATTAGCCCAAACTCCCAGGCCCTAATCACTGACAGAAGAATATGGTAAATCAAAGCAAAAGACTCAATCCATTCGAACAGGATTAAAGGTTTAAACTGAAAATCAACAAACTTGTTAGTCTTTGAGAAAAATTGACACTGGGATTTTTTAGAGTTGAAACATCCAACTAAATTATTCCCCACTGCTGTTTAGGACATGTAAATGTGAAAAAGTAGTGGCTTACTCTACAGAAGACAAGCAAATAGATATGTTTAAGAAAACGGATCCATACAAGATTCCTCAAAATTGGAATGACCTGATTACAAATGTAGTATTGTATATTCTATTTACAATTATAAGATTAAGATTAATGACACAAAATATTTTAATGTATTTCATAATCTAATCATTGTTGTGTTAAAGGAAACATGAAATATACATAGCTATGCATGTTTTGTAAACTTTTAATGTTAGGCATAATTGTATACAATGTAAAAAAAAAAGTCAGAGGATGGATCTTTGCCTTCATTTTTTATTCCAGAAAAAATGCCATTGAAACTAATAAGAGAGGGGTTTTTTTCTAGGGAGCAGGAGTGGGCATTAGTTTCACATTTTCCTCACTTGGGGAAATAAACAGAGACAAAAGTCTAAGATGATAGCGTTCTTATTTCACTTTACTTCTGCAATGTAATTGGTTGTACTGTAACAGCACATGAAACATAACAGAACCATAGCACGACACTGCAACACAATGAGCAGTATTTCCTCTCTTCCATTTTTTGTACCACTACTGATAATGCTCATTTAGAGCTTAATTCATTAGAGCTATTCTAACGAAGAGAAAGATAAAGTGTAAAATATATCACAGTGTTTTCTAGAAGTAAAGTACTGACTTTTTCACTCGGGAGTAACACCAGGTCATCCTTAAATTAAAATAATATCACTATGACCTTATTTTGTTGTATCACACCTATTTGTATTCCCTCTTGTTGTTATGGAGTTTTGTAACAGAGACTTTGGAATTAGAATTGTGTGCATGTGTCAGTACAGGAGCTGTCTTGAATAGTAACATTTATTTATTAGGAACAAAGTACATTGCTGACTGTTTGGGACTAGCATAGTTTGCAATACTATTAATATAGAGCCTAATCCTGCAGCCACTTAAATTGTGGAACGCCTGCTACTCAAGTTTAGAACAATTATTTGATTTACCAATGCTTTCTATCCCCCAGTGGTCTGTCTAAACAATATTGAGGCTATTTTTGTGGTCAAATAAACTCAAGCTTCTTCGATTTCATTCAGCACACAACAATGCATTGCAAGTTTAAGATATGACATTCTATGTGGAACTTGTTATTGGGCTGGGAATATTTGACCTAGAATGCCATTATCTTAACTTATACATTTTAAAATCACGTTTTGAAATACAGCAAAACTAAGATTGTAGTGAATTTAATTTCAAAGTCATTTTGGATGTCCTTTCAAACTGCATGTGGTAATCCTTGATTTTTGCACTGATGCTAAATGTTAATGAACAGAGCCACAGTGTACCATTTCACCTAGAGCAATGAAAACATTAAAATCTCTTTAGAAGACTGAATAAAACTTTATTTTATAAATATAATCCTCGTTGAAGCTCTACCATTTCACTGTACTTTTGAAATAAGGGCACATGGAAAATATGGAAGAGTTCCTTTGAGATAGCTAACTAAAGCTACAAAATGAACACTGTACTGTATTTCCAAGGAACACGGTTCAAAAGTTGTACGATTACTACTAAGGTTGTTTTATTCTTTACCACATTTGGAACAGGAAGTCTGTGTTGTTCTTGAAGAATTCTGAAAAGCAATGTCACAGTCTGATGACCTCTTCTCCTCATTAAAACGTTCCCAAAGACAGCTCTCTGCATGATGTTTTGTAGCTTCAGCAGCCATGAACTAATTTGTACCTCTTATTTTGATCATGCACTGGTGAAAGAACCAAACAATATTTTTCTTTAAACACAGAGAGGTCTTTCAACAGCTCAGCATGCACTTCTACCCTCTTTTTAATCTTGGAGCACCTATTTATTTGCTCTTTTCACCACTAAATCTTCTTTACTTCTTTCTGCCCCCCTGCAAAGCTGCTAGTTAAAATTTTCAGTGTTTTTTCTTCATAGGCTTAAGCCATTAGAAGGGTATTACCATAAAAAGGGACACAAGGATATAGAGATATGGTGCATCAGAATTTGCATTTCTAATTTTAATCCAATTAAACTAAACTAATATTTATTTAGCTACTACCTTTCTCTAGTGTATATAAATTCACTAAAGCTAGTGCAAAAAAATTCTTCCTGCAGGAAATTAGTTATAAGTGCTCACTGCAATAAGTGATTTGTTCTGCATACTGAGTATTTCCAGATTTTGCTTCTAGATAATTAGTATTCATCTGGTTGATTTGTTTATTTTGCATTCCTTAATTTTTTTTTAGTGATGGATTCATTATGCAAGTCATATTTTTCTCTACATCATGGATTTTGAGCTTATGTAAATTGTAAAAAGGTACTGTAAGGGCATTTTCTTTTAATGCATAAGGCATATACCTGGAAAAGGAAGCTATATGGCTTGGCATTTTGAATTAGTTTAGGGCTTTTTCCGCACCACGCACTTTAACAGCTACTGAGCAAAAAATAATAACGTGTTGACACTATTTGTGCTTCATTTTCAATTAATAAATGTTAATTTAAATTAATTTAATTATGTCTATACAAAATATACATCTTGAAAAAAATATGCATACAATTTTAAAACATAACCCACTCCTATCTAAATACCTTGTGGGCCTGGTTCTGCTCCCATTGACTTCAGGGAGAGCATTCTCAGGCCCTGCAGTGTCAAAATATTATACATGAGGCAAAAGCCCTTCTGCTACCCTCCCTTGGGTATTTTTAGGGAAGGCGGGGAGGGCAGGGAGACAGGAAAGTCTTAGAGGCAGACTTTGCACAATTTTCTACAAAGTCTTGCTTTTCAAGAGGAGGAGAGCACACAGCCTCCCAAAACCGTAAGTCCTAGGGAACCTGCAACACAGAGAATCCAGAGTCCAGCAGAAGAAGAGCCATCTAAGCTACTTTCTCCTCTGCCTTGTGAAAACATATGTCCCATCTGAGCAAATCACCTTCTCTGAGGGCATTGCTGGCACAGAGCCAATGTTAATACTGTGTCAAAGCAGTATTAACTTGGGTATGCATGTCTGAATGGGTATCTACTGCCTCTTGAAGAAAGACTGCCACAGATATCAGTTCCTCCCCCTCCCATCCTGGCTATCTCCCCTTCCAAGACTGTGGAGTCCAAACCTTCCAGAATACACATGGAGAGTCTCCTGTGGGAATGAGGGAGAGTAAGTAATGCATCTGTAATGCAGCACTCCCTGCATCCGTAGTCTCCAGAGGACATCTCCCCAAGCAGCATTTGCTTTCACTGTGGAAGCAGAGGGGATGATTGAGACCCAGGAAGTGTTTCACCATTCTGGTCAGTGTTGTCTTAACAAAATGTATGGTAAATCTCATATATTTATTTCAGTGAAATGAAACCCTTAGGCAATTGTGTGTATTCCTATTCCTGTGTACTGTTATGCTTTTCTATAAGACAGAGAAATTCCTGGAACCTACAAGATATTTTTCCAAATTTAAATTTCAGTTTGAATTTTTAGTTGCAGTAAATCTGCTGAAATTAACACAGTGGATTACATTTATTACCAGATCCATATTTTACTTCTCCAACGGTGTAATCCTTTTGCACAGAGTTAATCCTACATTTGTAATAAATAACTTTATAGTGCAAACTCCAAAGAAAAAGAGCAGTAGGTAGTCTTGTCATGTCTTTCAACTCTCCAAATCAGAGTTTTATTCATAACTTCCCACCCACCCTTTTGGACTGTTTTTAATTTTATATATATAAACTATATTATTAATAGGTCATCTATGTGTTTTCTCCTCCAATGATCTCTCCATATACACAGACACAAAGTATAGTGTTTTATCCAATCCAGTTATAACAGAATAAAGCTACAGATCTTCCATCAATTCCCTTGGGAGATAATTTCACATGACGATATTGATGAGGCTGCTGACTTTGCATTTATAACCTAGAGTTGGTTGGATGATGCTATGGGACCATCATTGGTGCAACTGTCTTTGGTTGGGTTTCCTAGGTCTGAGGAAAAGGAAGATTGTATAGGAAGCATGGTTATGCTTTTTTTGTTCGCATCAAGTCAGAAATACAGAAGACTGACTACAACAAATATTTAACCAAGCATGACCATCTCATGTGCACATCTCAAAATAGGGCTAGTGCCGCTATATCAGTCAACCCATTACGCCCCGGAAGGTCTTGCTGGGTTTATGGCATTTTTCACTGCAGGAGAAATGAAGGCACTAACACTGATTAAGCTCAGTGACTTCTTTTGGAATGTAGACAATTATTTTGGATCAGCTCAGAATTTCACAGCTGCTGTGACAACCATGGGACTGTCC
The DNA here is from genome assembly GCF_009764565.3 of Dermochelys coriacea. NCBI lineage: Eukaryota > Metazoa > Chordata > Testudines > Dermochelyidae > Dermochelys > Dermochelys coriacea. Next base: position 305,856,531 of record NC_050068.2, read on the forward strand.
TGGGTGGTTTTTGTTTCTGCTCACATATCTAGGCTCTTTCTGGATCTGGTGTTTGGGTTGGGTTTAGATATCAGGAAGGCAAAGATTACATCTTTGTCATCAAAACAAAGGCCATTATCTCCTTCGAGATTGGGATGATTTATCAGTGGACATTTCTGGCAGATAACCTGATTAATCTGAGCTACTGCTGCTTGGTCACACAGTAGAACTGATCTTATGGTGATGAATTTTCTGGTTTCTTTGTAAATCAGATCACTTAGATCTTAAGTAAATTGTCTGCTGCTGTGGAAATAGGCTGGTATTTTGAAAGGACAAAACACAAAGTCTGCAGTCCTTGAGTTTCAGCCTGCCTCTCTCTTTAAGGCCCCTGGCCACCACCCATGAATGGATCCATAGTCTTCTTAGCTTGTGAAGACTGTTGGTGTTGTATAGTCTTTTCTTAACTTATGTGAGGAACCCAGAATATGAGGTAGCACTGCAGTAAAAGCTGAAGAAATTATAACCACCCCTAGATAGGCAGCCTAAATGTTCTTTGTTTAATTTCAAATCCTTACTCTAGATATACCTCCTTGGCCAGCCTAAACAATTCCTTGATATTTACACCTTCTGATATAACACTTCAAAATGATTGCAACATCCCTCCCTACTTTGGCCATGCTATACATATTAAAGGAGTCTCTTGTTTAGTCATTTTTGTTGCTCTTTAAAATTCCTTCCAATTTGTTAATATTCTTATTTACTAGTGGCCAGAATAAAAGCAATATTCTTAGTGCCATTTCACTCCATAGACTTACTTCATAGGACCAAATCCTGATCCAAAAGCCAGTGGTGGTGTCCAGCTTTCAAGGCCATGGCTCAACCAGATGTTGCGGTCCCAATGAAGAAGCTAAATCTTGAGGAAAGACTCATCCCTGGTGTGGCTGCTACATGGCTGCAGAGCCCAATTCTCCTCCCCGGAGACAGAATCAGTAACCCCCTACCTCCCACCACTGCCATATGTAGGAGAGGGGCCACTGGAAAGGGACCTGACTTTCCAGACTGTGGGACCTTATCACCCCAGCTGAGTGACAGCGATGGATACAGTGAAGGGACCAAGTGGCCCTTAGAAACACTGGAGCCAGTTCTAAAACAGAGCTGGCAGGTGAGGATGAAGAACCTGCTGAGGCCCAAATTACTCTTGCATACATGCAGGTGCACCAAAGCAATCGAGACACATTAGCTAGAGGACAGCTCTTGGCGAGCCTCAAGCTGTTCCACCCAAAGAGGATGTTTCTGTACCCTCATTCTCAGTCTTCTGTGTCAGAGTATAACAACTCCACAGGCAGCCACATTGCTGCAGTAGCTTCCACTGAATTTCTGAAACCCTGACCAATCTCAGGATATGTCAACCTTGTGCAGAGCTCCCGTAAGCAGAAGTCAGGAGCAAATATACCTCTTCTTTGTGGGAGAGTCAGAATTACTCAGGACAGAGTCAGCATTTAGCATACAGGCCAGTAACTAGACACTACAGTGATAGGAGAGAAACAGACTGATAGATTAGAATTTGATGCAATAGGCCCAAAAAGCAAATTACATTGAAATGTTCCACCTACTATCACAGCTAATTAAAGATTAAGTCAAATAATAAATAATAATACTTAACAATGACAAATTAACTTCAGTGCCAACTTTTCCTGTAAAAGAAGGCCCATTTATACTTCCTCTGATAAAGCATGCCAACGTGCTCAGGGTCTAACTGAGCACCATATTTGGGGTCAGGAAGAAATTTTTTCCCCAGGTCAGATTGGCAGAGACACTGGGGGTTTTCACTTTCCTCTGCAGCATGGGGCATGAATCATTTTCAGTGTAAACTAATGTAAACTAGTGTAAATGGTGGGTTCTCTGTAACTTACAGTCTTTGGATTATGATTTGAGGACTTCAGTAACTCAGCCAGAGGTTATAGTTCTATTATAGGAGTTGGTGGGTGAGGTTCTGTGGCCTATAATGTGCAGGTCAGACTAGATGATCACATTGGTCCCTTCTGACCTTAAGATTATGAGTCTATGAGCACCTTTCATCCAGGGATCTCAAAGCACTGTAAGAAGGTGGGTAAGTATTGTCCTCTCTCTATTACAGATGAGGAATCTGAAGCAGAGAGGTTAATTTAATTTCTGAAGGATATACAGCATTTCTGGGAAAGGGCATGAAATAGAACCATATATCCAAAACTAAATTAAAATAGTTCAAATGTGTTATTTAAAGGCATGTACAATGTGTTGATTTTTTATTAACACTACCTTACAAAAAATCTGATTTTTTTCCTTTTTCTGGAAGCAAATGCTATAGGGTTTTAAGTTAGAGCAAATTTTGGTACAAGTAATGTGAATTCTGACTCTGTCTTAACTATAGTGAGAAAGAAACATCCTTAGCAAACCTTATGGTATTTTTACTATTTTAGCTTTTCTCCACTAGATGTCCCCAGTATGTCACATTAAGCATTGGCTTCACAGCTAGGATCTTTTTAATCTGAAAGGGTATATACTTCTTTTGAAGAGTGTGTTATTAAGATGTTATGATTAATGATTTTCACTCCAGAGTTCATTTTATCTGGAAGATTAATAAGACACGGATCTACAAGAAGAACACAATAATTTAATTCTCTGCCAAAGATATAGCGACTACCCAATTTAGGAAGCAATTAAGAATCTTGTATGCTTTCTTCTGTGGAAATATTTAAGCAATCAAAGCACTAAAAAAAATAGAAATCCTTACAGTAAAAATTCTTATATTTCAAAAAGGAAGCCTTAACAGTTTCTTCCCCCACCCCAACTTTATTACTTTCAAAGGGGATATAACAGTTACACAGGGCCCATTCACAATAGACTGGGTCAACAGCAGGAGTCTTGCTTAATTTGAGTTCTAATGGATGTTTAAGGTAAGATCAGAGTAAAATCTGGCATGATCACAAATATCATTTTAAGCCTTTCCCACCTTCCCAAAAAGCCCTCTGAAACAAAGTGTGGGAGGCTGGAAACAAAGCTGTCATATTAGAAACTTAAAGCAGGTAAACTGAGCTAGAACTAAAAGAAAAGGAGTACTTGTGGCACCTTAGAGACTAACAAATTTATTAGAGCATAAGCTTTCGTGAGCTACAGCTCACTTCACTTTGAAGTGAGCTGTAGCTCACGAAAGCTTATGCTCTAATAAATTTGTTAGTCTCTAAGGTGCCACAAGTACTCCTTTTCTTTTTGCGAATACAGACTAACACGGCTGCTACTCTGAAACCTGAGCTAGAACTAATCTTTCAATACCTTGACTTGTCTGAAAACTCAGTAAGTTGTATAAAGCTTTAGGTTTTTCCACTTATTCGGCTGTAAGTGCTGCTGTGGGAGATCAGTAGATAGATCTGTACTGTATCTTCTGCTTTTCAGGAATGCAACAAGGATTCCCAAAAGGCGCCAGTGGATCTCAAACTGGAAACACTCTAGCAGCATGTTTTGACTCTCAGGGCATCAGGTAAAAAGTTCACGCTGTGCAGATGAGCAGCACCAGTCCGAGGGAGTAGGGAGGACAAACCAAAACAAAAAGAACCAAAAAAAGGGGGGAGGGGGAAAGTACTCTGAATGACCTTTTACTCTGCAGCTAATACACACCCCTGGAACAATGGTAAACACTGACTGAGGGTCTACAGTCTCCAGTGGTTTCATGGCATGTCACCATCCCCAGCAGGACTTAATGTGACAATAAAGTGCATGATTCCAATAACAACAAAACTTAGATGTAAGAGAAAAGGAAACAAAGCTATGTGCACTTAGCCCATGAGTGCACATTCTCTACAGCCTTTCAAGTGTTTCAGTTTCCAATAATAAGTTGAGAATGCCTTTATGGTTGCACAAGGGATGAAACAGTGGTTTGTGTGCAAAGGTCCTCAAACATTTTTAAACAGAAAAACAGCCCCCTTAAAAAAGACCGACTAAAAACAAAAAGAAAAAAGAGCCCTGTTTTTTTGTTTTTTGTTTGTTTGGTTTTTTTGCTTATTTGTGATCAATAAAATCTTTCAATTTTTTTTTAAAAGGAGGGAGGGACAGATTATTTTTTCAGTTTGTTCCTCACATTATACATTCAGATCCTCTCTCATCCATAAGTCTTTATGACAACGCCTGAAAAACTAGTGAAATAACATGACAAGCACTGGAGTGAGGAAGAGGTTTGTAGACATTGTGCCACACAGATTCCCCCTTGCTGGGGGAAATCTTTGGTCACCACATTAGGGCAGCTTTATGGTGTGGGGGTGCTGTGGGGGTTGAGGGGCAGACTATATCAAGAGCTAAGAATGAGGACCACTATGTTTTCTTTACTTCTGAATTTACAAATCCTTTTAGCCCAGCTCTGTTCTCACATTGTTTTTTTCACATATCAGTCTCAGTTCCAACATTCTTTTTTAAAAAATTCTCAGCATCTTCCCACTTGACATATCAGGCCTTGTTGCCTCTGAGAAGCCTTTTTGGGTTGATTGCTTATGGTTCAATACCTAGGAGAGATGGGGAGCAGTGGAGAGTTCTTTCAGAGACTGCTTTCATCATGGTTTAGTTAAAAGCAGCATTGACATTCTTACATGACTGCATGGGCTTCATGTGATTCCTCCATCTGGGGAGGCTGCACACACATGGAGCATGGCCTCACTCTGAGGCCCGCCCCCACTCAGCCTCCTCCCCCAGAAGCCCCGCCGATGCTCCACCCCTGTCCCTGCTCAGCCCCCTGCTTGAGGCCCTCTCCATCCGCCACTGATGCCTCTTTGTCTCCCTGGCTGGCTAGTCTCTTTGCCCTGGTCCCCCTTCAGGCCCTCCCACTGGCCAGCCAACTGTCCAGCTGGCCACTCACCTCTCATGTGCGCCTCCCTTGTGAGTGGAGCGGGGATGGGAAGAAGCGGAGCCTCAGGGGAAGAGGATGACCTGGAATGTGGGCTTGGGATGGAGCATAGGCGGGGCCACAGCAGGGGCACCCACCCTTCCGACAGCAGTACGCTCCAAAAGTGGTGGGCCAGATGTTTGGAGAGGCTTAGCCTCCTCTGGCCTGTTATACCCACCATCTATGCATGACTGCCATGGCTGCTTGTGGGAGAATAAAGGATATAGCCCCAGAAATGCATTCCCCTACTCTGACTCTGGTTTTGCTAATGACAAAGGAGCTGGGATAAGATACCCACTCCCCATTCAGCCCTTCCTCTAGCAAGGCACAATACCTAGGGTATGTCTACACTGCAGCGTAAGCCCAGGGTTAGTGGGACTCGAGTCAGCTGACCTGTGTTAGGGAACTCTGTGCTTGAGCTTCCACATTGCATTTTATTCCTGTGTTAAGATTTTTGTAATCCATGCTCAAATCAAGGGCTTTGGCATCCACAGTGCAATGCACAGACCCAAGTCAAAGTAACCATATCCCAGAGTTCCCAGTACTGCCCCTCCCCCTTGAAATGTGGCAGCTCTAGCGCTAGGACCATGATGCACTGTGGGAAAACTTTACTGACTGCCATGCATGTTACAAGGAAGCAGGTTCCTTTGCAAAAAGCTTCATTCTCCATTGCAAATCCAGGAGGCTCTCTGATAGTGTGCTTGCAAATCGGTGATCAGAAGACAATGGCTTAATGCTGACATGAGCTGCTGCCGTTTGCACAGCGGGACAGTGGCTCCCCTTTTCAATGTGGTGGATTGCAGATTGCTGGGATTGAGAGGAGAAAGAAAGTTGTCCCACAGAATTGTCCCACTTCCCGCTGACTCCCAGGACCCAAGTCAAGTGGGGATGCATCTTCACTGCAAAGCAATAGGGCTCAGACCCTGGGTCCTGTCCTAACTCAATATCACACCCTCCAGGGTCCTGAGACCCTGGGTCCGAGCCCTGGGTTAGCACAATTGCAGTGTTAGACACAAGTGGGGTTAGACGTGAGCTCAGGCTCAAGCACAGAGCTTACGCTGCGGTACAGACATACCCCTAGCGCACATTCAGGGTTCTCAGAGGAATTCAGCCTTCCCCCGTGCCCTGTGTTGCTCTCAGTGTCACCAAAGCGCTGGAATGGAGCAGGTAGGCTGCAAAGCAATACAACTAGTTCCACTGACTAGCCAATGGGAAGTGCTAAGGGTCAGTGGAGTAGGAGACAATAAGAAATAAGCTGCCACCATGGAGGTGCCCAGATAACACAGTGGTGAGCATGATGGAAGAACCAGAGTAGGGTCAAAAGTTCTATCATTAACTATAATCCTATCTGGAGAAAAAGGCTCATCGACCATGTCTGGAACTCACACATCTGGGGGGGGTGGGGAGGAGGAAATCACTGCTCTAAAAAAGAATGCACAAGAGCAACCTTTACAGGGAAACAGACTGGAAATGTAGCAGGACAAGGTAGAACAAAAACAAGAGAGTCTCGTATAAAAATAACTTCCTAATCACATGGGTAGAGAGACACCTAGTGGCTAGAGAGAAATAAGGCAAACGCTTTAAATAAAGTGATACAACCATTGAATGTTTAGAGCTGAAATTCTGTCTCCATTGAAATATGTCAAAACTCCCATTGACTTCAGTGGGGCCAGGATTTCACCATATAGCTCTTTGATAGAGAGGGTCAAAAGGTGAAATTGTGATGACAATTTTCATTGACATTTTGACCAAAAAACCCTAACCTACATTTTTTGTGAAAATGTCTGCAAAAGACATTTTGTTTTTTAGAAGCTCTACACTAAATGTTAGGGGTATGATTAACCCAGCTAAAAGGAGGGCAGTGGGCATTAAATATTCTGGGATGGGGAGGGGGAAAACAGTGTTCAGTTGCATACTTCAAAATTACTACCACCACTAACAGAGCTGGGCAAGACAATATTTCTATTCCTCTTATACAGAATATAACGGCAGAAAAAATGACAGTCATTCTCAGTCACAAAAATATACATCTCTAGTTATCCATCGCTCAGTCAAATGAATCGAACAAAAGAATTCCAGTATCAGGAAAAATTAGGCTAAAACATATAACAAACCAAGATCCCTCTGATATATTCAGACTGGCTGAAGCTCCTGGGTGATCATTTTTAAAATGTGTCCTGAACTGAAAAATACAGAGGGCAGCTCAACACTGAAAACTCAAACACATTTATGAAGGAGAATGAAATATTGGGCAATGTGGTCCGGTGAGTCCCATGAGACTGAGAATTAAGGGACCTAGGTTTAATCCTCACTTCTGCAACTGACATCCTGTCTGACCTTAAACTAGTCCTGAGAACCTTTAATCCTACACTGTTCTTGCAGCTCCACATGAAACAAGGAAGAAGCTTCCTTATAACCATTAGCCCAGAATTTGGGACCCCCAGTTCAATTGCCCACTATGTTTGATGACAAGAAGGAATTTGAACAGAGGTTTCACACCTCTCAGGTACATGCCCTAGCCACTGGACTACAGGGGGATTCTTGCTCTCTGGCCAATTAATGTTTAATTATTTAATAATTACTTCAGTGGGAGAGACTGAGAGAGATGTACATCAAAATAGCCCACATCGAAACAGCCTCCTCCTCCTCCCCTCTTCCAGCACTTTTGTGTGGAGTTGCAAAAATGGCTTAGGCACGTAAACTGCCTGACTCCAGGAGAGGGTTCTTGACTGGGGATTTCAAGCACCTCCCTGCAGCCCAGACTAAACTCTGCGAGAGAGGAGGGCTTAGGACACACCCTTCTTGTCATTATCTCCCAATGGCTATCTTAGGCAGCTCCCTCCCTAGCATGCTGGCTCCCAGTCTCAGGTATGTGTCTTTCCCCAGGTATTATACAGGGAGCCTAGCTCAGGCTTTGTAGATTCCAGTAATTTTCTATGTGCGTAAGTCATTTTGTGGATCCAGGCCTAAGTCTCTGAGTATATTGTCTGCAAGAAAAAAAGTGTAACTGGACCATGAGAGGTGCTTGTCAATAGAAAAGGAGAACTTTTTCTCCCAGAGGTTCACATGGTTAGCTGAGTAAGACCCAGTGGGAGTTCTCCCTCTGGCAGACCTCAGGAAAAGGAAATATTCCCTCCCTCAAAAAGAAAAGGAGTACTTGTGGCACCTTAGAGACTAACAAATTTATTAGAGCATAAGCTTTCGTGAGCTACAGCTCACTTCATGCATCCGATGAAGTGAGCTGTAGCTCACGAAAGCTTATGCTCTAATAAATTTGTTAGTCTCTAAGGTGCCACAAGTACTCCTTTTCTTTTTACGAATACAGACTAACACGGCTGCTACTCTGAAACCATTCCCTCCCTCAGTTTCTTCCATGTTAAGACATTTGTTTTCTCCCAGTCTCCCCCTGCCTTTAGACTTTCTGAGGTCCTGTGAATCTCCCCTGGAGTGATGCTCCCCTCTGACATACTGCAGAAGATCCATATAGTGGACCGGGTAAGGAAACATTAGTTTTTCCTTTGCCATCTTTTGTACCTCAAGCTGCTCAAGTGTCCCCTTCGAGGCCCCTGAACTCTGCTCCTGACAGATTCCCCATGTCCTCTAGAAAAACACATACTCCCCTCATGTCTAGATGGTGTCCTGCTGCTGAAAAGCAAGGAGGTTCATTGGCTGTGGAAGCCAGAGAACTGTTAATGCTTCCCCAGTGTTTTCTCCTGCACTGGTGAGCTGCTCCTCAGGTCCCCCCATTTAGCCCTCTCTGCTTTTTCCAGTCTTCATTGTCCTCAACAGTCTCTCACTGCCAAGTTCCTAGGGCTTTTAGAGACTCCGCAACCATAAATCTGAGGGGTGGAAATGGTTAGAAAAGCCCTGATAAGATTTCTGAGGCTTGCAAAGCAGTTGATGCACTGACCCAGGAAGATCCCTACTTTTACAAGTTTCAGAGTAGCAGCCGTGTTAGTCTGTATTCGCAAAAAGCAAAGGAGTACTTGTGGCACCTTAGAGACTAACAAATGTATTAGAGCATAAGCTTTTGTGAGCTACACGAAAGCTTATGCTCTAATAAATTTGTTAGTCTCTAAGGTGCCACAAGTAGTCCTTTTCTTTCTACTTTTACAAGTGACTGGATCCTCTCCTCAAAATCTCTGGAGCTGCTTAGTGAGTCTACCTTCCTACAGACCACAAGAAGTCTGGAAAGGGGGCAGGGGGGAATGCCTCCCCCCCTCAGCATTCTTCAATTCTCCACACCATATAAGAACTATTTGAAAAATGAAGGAAATAACACAATTAATTTCATTTAGGTGAAGTACAATTACATGCACATGTTAGAGGTTTAACTGCATGTTATTTTCAAGAACTTCATCCCCACCTTACCACACACAAGAAGTTAGACTTAGAAACCCGGGAATAGCAAAGTTAAGGCTGCACTTCTCAAACAGGAGCAAGACATCCAAACTACCTTAACTCTGCCAGCCTACCATCTCCCCACTTTGCAAGGAGACTATTAAAAATATGCACAGATTGATTTTATAATTTGCTTCATACTTGCGTATGTCCCGTACTATATGAGACGAATTGTCAACACATTTATTTTTACTCATGGAAGTGCAGTAGTTTCTCACTTGCGGGAAACCCTCAGAGGTTCTGATCACCATCTGTGGTGTCAGAATGCTCTCAGAATACCTCACAGGATCCAGCCCGCAATGAAGAGTTTTATGCTATTTGTTGAACCAGGACATTAATGTACTTTTTTATGTAAAGCTGGTGGGAAGTGTTTTTTCATCCTATGAGAATTTTCAAGACTAAAAAAAAAGCACCATCCTGAATCAGGATGAAAAGTTGAAATTTCAAAAATTTTCACTTGCTAGCATTTTGAAAAAAAATTCAGATTGGGTCAATTAAAATGTTTCATTTTGATTTTGTTTACTTTTTAAATAAAACCTTATAAATTAACTTAAATTTTGAAATAAAAAAGCCATTTTGACTTGAAAAATGAAACAGTTTTATTTTAAAAATGTCAAATTGGGATGTTTTGACAGTGTCAATTTTCAAATATTTTAAGAATGGGAAATTTACCAGAACCAATCCTTTCCCAAGAAGTAGGGTGACCAGATAGCAAGTGTGAAAAATCAGGACAGGAGATGGGGTGTAATAGGTGTTTCTATAAGACAAAGCTCCAAATATTGGGACTGTCCCTGTAAAACTGGGATGTCTGGTCACCCTACCATGAGCAATTGTGGTTTCAGTGAATCTGCATTTACTGACAAAATATATTTTGTTGAAAAATTCCCAAGCAGCTCTACTTCTATGTGTTTTATGTATTCCCATAAAGCAGTATAACAATTAGGGCTGTCAATTAATTGCAGTTAACTCAAGTGATTAACTCAAAACAAATTAACTCGACTGAAAAAATTAATCGTGATTAATCACAGTTTTAATCGCATATTAAACAATAATAGAATACCAGTTTAAATGTATTATAAATATTTGTGGATGTTTTTCTACATTTTCAAACATATTTATTTCAATTACAGTGCAGAATACAAAGTGTACAGTGCTCACTTTATATTATTTTTATTATAAATATTTTCACTGTAAAAAGATAACCAAAAGTAATAGTATTTTTCAATTCACCTCAGACAAGTATTGTAGTATGATCTCTATCATGAAAGTGCAACTTGCAAATGTAGAATTATTTTTGTTACATAACTGCACTGAAAAACAAAACAATGTAAAATTGTAGAGCCTACGAGTCCACTCAGTTCTACTTATTTTTCAGCTAATCACTAAAACAAATAAGTTTGTTTACGCTTACGGGAGATAATGCTGCCTGCTACTTATTTACAATGTCACCTGTTAGTGAGAACAGGCATTCATATGGCACCGTTGTAGCTGGCGTTGCAAGGTATTAATGTGCCAGATATGCTAAACATTTGTATGCCCCTTCATGCTTCAACTTGTAGATTGCATCTTTTATTTATCTTTTTTTACAGAGGAAATATTTGTAATAAAAAATAATAATATCAAGTGAGCACCCTACACTTTGTATTCTATGTTGTAACTGAAATCAATTATTTGAAAATGTAGAAAAAAATCCAAAAATATTTAAAATAAATTTAAATTTGTATTCTATTATTGTTTAACAGTATGATTAAAACCGCAATTAATTTTTTTAATCTCACACTTAATTGCAATTAATTTTTTAATCCTAAATCCTAAATCAACAGAATCCAGGTGGGTTGGGTGCCTTTTATGAGCAGTGCAATCTTAACTCCGAACTACCCTGTTTTCTAAAGCCTGCTTTGTTTTGTTTTTTATAACTTGTGTTCTTGAAAGGTAATATACACTCAGCTACCTGTTCCCATAACCTTAGCAAAGTTTTTTCTTGTGTGGGAATTATTATTAATTAAGCCCTGGTCTACACTGGTGGGGGGATCAATCTAAGTTACGCAACTTCAACTACGTGAATAACGTAGCTGAAGTCAACATACTTAGATCGATTTACCGTGGTGTCTCCACCGTGGTGAGTAAACTGTTGCCATTCCCCTGTCGACTCTGCCTGCGCCTCTCACAGCGCTGGAGTACAGGAGTCGATGGGAGAGTGCTCGGGGGTGGATTTATTACGTCTAGACTAGGCGCGATAAATCGATCCCCACTGGATCGATCACTGCCCACCGATCCGGCGAGTAGTGAAGACATACCCTAAGTCTGACAGATACCTCACGAAAGACTAATACCACGGAGCCAACCACCTTTTTCAGTAGCATACACAAAATTTACTCCAGGATGGACCCCTTTTTTATCCTAGAAATTCAGGCCCAGCTTCAGTAGGTACTTAACCACATGCCTAGCTTTAAGCCCATAAGTGAAGTCATTGGGATATAAAAGTTAAGAATGTGCTTAAGTACTACAAGAGGCTGAAACTTACTGAATTTTGAATTTCTGGAGAATGCTGTCCTCAAAATAATTGATTTTCAGTGGGAAAAAACACTGAAAATTTTTAAATAAAAATGGTTGTAAAAACGTGATTTTTCAAGGAGCTCTGTTAATTACTTTGCTGAATACAAACCACCAGAACGTAAAAATTCTCTCCCAATATCTCTTGCATCATCCACCTGTCTTCAATATGACCACAAGCAGCACCTAGACCATATAGTAAAATCACTGCAACTTAACTGCTCGCCCTTAAAAGATTTCCTTTTAAACATTTTATATTGATGGAAAAAAAATTACCTGCATGTTAACAATAAAGAAGTGTCACCAATAATCCTCTGAAAAACCCTAAAAGCAGTCCTCAAAAGGAAAAATAAATGCTTTCTTAAAACAAAACAAGCAATGGACAGAGTCTCAAGGAATTTGATTTTTCTATAATTTCAGACCTAGAAATGCAAGACAAAAAAATTCAACTGAGAGGTGCTAAAAATCGTTAAAGCACAATTGAATTCAATTGAATAAAATTAAATGAAAACTGAACTGCCATGTATAAAATAAAACTTAGGAACAGTGGAATAGAGGAAGGACGCTGCTGGCATTTCATCTGAGGAAGCAGCAGTCCTCCAGAATAATCCGCTACATTTGCCAACCAATACAGAATAAAATAACCAACAAAGGCGAAGAACTGTCTCCAGCCTTTCCTAACTATTATGGGAACTTTACAGTGAATAATAGCAATCCCTGATCTCAGCACCAAAATACAGAATTTCCTCGTTAATCATATTGAACGCCAGCAGCTCTCATAGAATCACTGGAAACAAAGGAACAAGAAAATGTTATTAAATCCCATAGAAAGCACAAGACTCTGAGGCCAATGGCTATTGGGAAGATTTCTACCAAACCTTCCTGGAACACATACAAACAGTAGTTACCATTTTAAAAAAAAGAGCCATCATTACCACAGATCAGATATGTGAAAGTAGAGCGCTGAAGGAGGTAGGGCTAAATGAGCATACTGTATGCTTTATTATAGGCTGTTCCAAAGCCCACTGAAGTCACGGGGAAATCTTTTTATGGACTTCAAAGGACTTTGAATCAGGGCCCTAATATGTTTGTTGAATGAAGCAGGGCTTCAGGAGATCTGCCTTATTCAACACTCTGCTGTCTAACTAGTAATTGACAGCATTTTAAAACACTTTATTCATTTTTTTAAAAACCTAGGAAAATCCATTCCAAAAACATTTAAAATATATTAAGTTTGCAAGATAAGCTGCTCTGATGTTAGGGAAGGTTATCATGCAACTTTAACTCTATTCCCTGAGGCAAATTAATTAGGGTACAGTCTTTAATTATGGAATCACATAATATTTTTTCCTCAGGTCCTGCCTCATCCCATGCAGAAATTGGATGGTGTGTAGTGCACAATACCAGAAGATAATCCAGTGGTGGATAATAATACTTTGCATATCTGTAAATGTTTTCCATCCAAAGATCTCAAATGTTCTTGTCTAGATATGTATACCACGGTATTCTAGCAACCTAAAAATTGTAAAAGTAAACACATTATCTCTGTCTCCATCATCTAATTATCATGGGGATTTGGTTTGTTTTTGCTTTATTATTCTGGGAAGATCAGGTCAAAGGAATGGGGTTTACAATTTGATCCAAGTTGATTCATAGGTTTTAAAGGGCAGAAGGGACCATTGTGGTGGTCATCTGATATGACCTCGTGCATAACACAGGTTTGTAGAACTTTCCTAATTTATCCCTGTTGAACTAGAACACATATTTTAGAAAACATCCAATCTTGATTTAAGAATTGACAGTGGTGGATCTGAAGTCAGTACAATTCATGGGGGGAGGGGTTATTTCCTGGAACAGAATTACATAGCCAATGGTCAAGAAAGCTCTCTCTCCCGCAAGTTTGAAAGTGTCACTTTTGAGTACAACAATTCTAGTAGAACATAGCTGTCGTGGAAGGTCATGACCATGTAGTATAAGGTAGTGCCTCGGATAACTTGGGCCAACCTCATGGAAGGGCTTTGAAAATAAGGTCCAAATCCTTTAACTTGATTCTGTATTCAATGAGAAGTAGAAAGTAGAGAACTGAAATAATGTGATATGATCCGCTAGTATTGCTGAGTTACTGGGCAATTGCTTTTTGAACTAATCAAAATTTTGAAGCTGGTAGGTTCATTCCTAAATTCTTACTGAATAAATCCTTGTGAGGTTGATTAAATATATTTATTCTCATTTTATAGATGGAAAAAATGAGAAGCAGAATTAATAGCCAAATTGTTTTTAAGTGGCCACTGATTTTTCATGCTTCAATTGGCACCTTCCAATTCTGTGCCTGATTTTTAGATATGCTGAGTTTCTACAGCTCTCATTGACTCCAAGGGAGTTGCAGGTGCTCAGCACTTCTGATATATAGACCCCGGATGTCTCAGGGTAGAATTCGACAAAGTGAGGCACCCAAAATAAATGTCTATTTTTGAATATATTGGTTGAAGTGAGTTGCCCAAGATCATACAAGAAGTCAGTGCCTGAGCCAGGAATATAACCAAGATCTCCCAATGCCAAGACCTGTAGTTTAATCACAAGACCATCTTTCCATAGCATGTGTGATTGTTCCAGAACTTCACTAGCTATTGCTGCATTACAATGATCTCATGTAGGTTTTTTTTTAAAATCCCCTTTTAGAGTAAATGAAAACAAAGACTTACAAATAGGTTTTGAATTACTGTCTCTATCACTTAGGTTTGTGGAGGACACTATCTCCTGGGAGTCATCTGTGTTAATTAAATTAAAAAAAATCTCCATAAGGTCCAAAGCATGCTTAATGAATTAACAAGGAGGCCTCATTGAGCAGAAGCCTTTTAAACTCTAGTGAAACAAATCAATTCACATTTTATTATTATCCACTTAACGAATTAAATCTGTCACTTTATATCATATGAAACCAGTTTTTCATAAATGCTAATTAAAACCATTAAAAATGGAAATCTGCTTTGAAAGAGCTTATGCAAAGTGTGAATATTGATGCAAGAGATAGGCCTGTTTGTTCTTATGAATGAGAGAGAGAACTTTTACTATAAGAAGCTGCACTTGCTCTTCTGGGAATAAGAACCTAAACCGAAATCTAATTAAATCTGAGACATGGAGAAAGGATTCAGAAAGCTGTACTTAAGGGAAAGTCCCATTGCTATTTCAGTGAATGGGAGTGGTTTGTTTTGAAGCTTCCTATCAAACTTGAACCTTAAAGTCTCAAAAAATTATAAAATAAAATAATAATCAGCCAAAAACAAAAAAGATCTCAAAATGTGTTATCTTTCAAAAATCTCATTTTAAGCCAATCTCTCACAGGTATCCTACCCCATAACGCACCAGATGTCAGAGACCAGGATTATTTGAGGACTCATGATTTTTGAACACATGGGGTTAGCAATACTGTTATTATAGCAACTGAGCTGGCATAGTTGGCTTAGCTAAGGTACACAGAGCATTTTACTGAGTCTGTCAGCAAAGACCAGGAAATGATTGATTTTTGCATGGAATATGTCTCGCTGTTGGCAACCCTTTTTGGTCCCCCCAGACCATGCCCTTTTCTCCTAAAACAGATAAAAAATGAGTTGATCCAGAGGGGTTTCGCCAGGTTTTCTGCCATCAGATTCTAGGCAGAATGATAGTTTAGAATAAAGAAACAAAACAAAATTCACAACTAAAATATCCCCCAATGCCTCAGGACGCATACAGTACTGTCTAAGCAGTCACAAAATCTCCTTACTTTAAACTTTGCCTTCTTTTCACCCTATCCCCTTGTCCTGTATCCATGTGTAAAAACATCTCTTTATTTGGATTGTAAGCTCTTCAAGGCAGCTCACTATTTGGACACTAAAATAAATATTAAGTAACATTTGCATCTCTGAATTCTGCTGGTAAATTTCACACTTTTCAATGAAAATACATGTAAGCCTCATGCCAGAATTTGGCTTTAATAATATACAGTGACACAATAAAAAAACCTAATCAAGATTTGCAATAAAATTAAAATGCACGTTTTTGTGTTTTGTTTTACTTTGAAAATTTTGCAAAGTTTTTCCAGTAACTAGCACTGCAAGTAACAATTTTTAGATCCCCTGCTTCATTCACTCACTTCATTCACATACACAGATATTTTTTCCCTTTCTCTGCATTGTTCTAAATCCTACGAGACTGCAGACTTAAACAGATGCGTCTGAACTATAAACTGTAGTTGTTGTCCAATAGTAGTTTACATTGTCACATGCCACAGCACAGGTCTATCAAACCGGTTTGCTGAAAAAGGCAAGCAACTACTACGGGAATATTTGATGGTTTTTATTAAGTCACATAAATACAACGTGAGTGTGACTCACTCTCACATGATTTTAAGAGCCCACAAAGAAAAAAAAGTGTATGAACTTCTCATCCCTGAGACTCAATACCTCATAAATGTTAGATCAGTGCTTTCATTCCAGTTTCACTTCTTGTCAGCATAACATCCTGAAATAAAGTTATGCAAACATTGGGCCAGATCCTCAGACCAGCTCCAAAGTTGAATTGGGGCCATAAAGTTACTTTAACTGGCCTTCTGAGGATCTCTCCTACATAAGGGGATTCCCTAGGATGATGGCCAGAGCCCGGATATTATCTCTATGCCAACCCCCCACTGGCCTGAACATAGTGAGATGAGGAAAAGTAGATAAGGATGGAGTACCACTGTAATGGCTATCCCCAGCTTGGGGACAGAGTGGCTTCCTACCAGCCCCTGAATTAGGGAGCTGCAGAAGTAGTATAAAGTCATCTTTGTCCCCTTCCTCTGATCCTGTGTCAAGATCAGTGCAGCCTCGTCAGAGAATCTGGGTCACTAATACAAATATATTTCTCATGACAATAAAACAGATGTGGGGAGGCATCCTAGTATTTATTTTCTTAAGCCAAGGGCCCAGTTCTAGCATCCTTTCAATCAGGCTAGCCACACAGAAGTCAAAATATAGAAAAATGGCAGTGTCAGATTCTAAAAGAGAAATAGAAACTAATGTACTAAGAAGGAAGATAGACGTCATAGAGTAAAACAGGCAAACAGAGGATATTTTAACCCTGAAAACCTGGGAACAATCAAGACTGGGATGTTTTTAGAAAGACAAGATGATGTGAAAATAAAAGTATAAATGGAAGCAAACATTGAAATTCTTCTTTAGGTGAAGTGGTAGAACTGCTAAATTGAGATGCATAGTTTCTCTAACAGAATGTTGGGAATCATTAGGAAAGGGATAGATAATACGACAGAAAATACCATATTGCCTCTATATAAATCCATGGTATGCCCACATCTTAAACACTGAGTGCAGATCCCATCTCAAAAAAGATGTTTTTGGAATGTTATGTTATTGGAACTGGAAAAGGTACAGAAAAAGGCAACAAAAATTATTATGGGTATGGAACGGCTGCCATATGAGGAGAGATTAATAAGACTGGGACTTTTCAGCTTGGAAAAGAGACGAGTAAGATGGCATATGATAGAGGTCTATAAAATCATGACTGGTGTGGAGAAAGTAAGTAAGGAAGTGTTATTTACTCCTTCTCATATCACAAGAAGTAGGGATCACCAAATAAAATTAACAGGCATGAGGTTTAAAACAAACAAAAGGAAGTATTTTTTCACACAACGCAGTCAACCTATGCAACTCCTTGCCAGAGGATGTTGTGAAGGCCAAAACTATAACAGGGTTCAAAAAAGAACTAGATAAGTCCATGGAGGATAGGTCCATCAATGTCTATTAGTAGGGATGATGTCTCTAGCCTCTGTCTTCCAGAAGCTGGGAATGGGCGACAGGGGATGGATCATTTGATGATTACCTGTTCTGTTCATTCCCTCTGTGGCACCTGGCATTGGCCACTTTCGGAAGATAGGATACTGGGCTAGATGGACCTTTGTTCTGACCCAGTATGGCTGTTCTTATGTTCTTAGTTCAGACACTAACAAGAGTCCTAATATAGACACCTAATCAGTAGTTCAAGCTCTTTGTATTAACTCTGATTCAGGCCAGCATGCCTACTGCTCTGAAAAAGCTCATGAGTTTCTGCAGTTGGTATTAAAGTGTGGAAAATATGTAATGTGCTCAGTATCTGGGAGCTGGAATCCCATAGAGGTTTGAGATGGAAGAGATCAAGGAGAATAATTTCATAGCAGTTCTTTTACTTCTTGAGCCCAGGGATCCCTACCCACATTTCCCCCACAATCTGTAGAGCCTTCTTGTCAAAGACATTTAGTAATTTTATTCAAAAGTGATTTTTCCTGTCTGCACTTGAATCTTTGCTAGTGTTGCTATCAAAGATCAGACTTCGAGAGGGGATGGCAGCTGCAAATTGGCCTAGGTGTTATCTTTCAAGCAGCCTAGGTTAGACAGAATGATATGTAGTAGAAAGAATAAATCCCTTATGCAGGGCCCCAGGGTATCATTCCATAAGATATTTTTTAAGACAGCACCTACTATTTGAGGCAATATAGTGCATTCCAAAGACACCCCTCTCCAGAAAAAAAAAATTAAAGATCTAAAGATAAAAGTTTACTCTGGCAGGCATAATATAGCAGTCCCCAGTCAGGGATAGATTCTACCAGGCAGGACAATCATACATACCTTTCAGTACTGTGGGCCTGATTTTCACCACTTTGCACCTTGTGTAGTCAATTATACCTGTGCAAATTAAATGTAAGATGATACCAAGGCAGACTGATAGCATTCTGAACTACCAGGTGCCAATGTGTATACATTCACTATTTACATTGACAGTGTTTTATTGTGATAGTTTGGCATTCCATTTTCTATGAAATACATTCTTTTAAAATTTGCTACAGCTGTTGCTGCTTCCCTCTTATGCCTTTCACTTTTTCCTTTCATTATTAATTATTATTATTATTACTGTAGCACCAGAAGCTCACTGAAACCCCAAACACCTTGATAAATAGAGAGAGGAAGCTTCATGGTCAGTATTCTGACCTATGGGACTGAAACATGGCCTGTCATGATCAAAACTGAAAAGAAGTTGAACACCATTCAGTCGAAGCATCTCCAAATGATCCAAAACATCAAGAGTTACAAATGCAAGTCAAATGAAGAGATCCACTTCCTAACTAAGCATGTCCTGCTCTCTCAAACAGTTGCCCAATGCTCTCTGAGGTGGTGTCTACCAACTTCCTACGAGAATCATCTCAAACTTTGATCTAGTGAAAGCAGGATGGAAAAGAGTTCCCAGAAGATGCTGGATGGTATCAGACTCCTGTCTCTCACAGGTATCCTACCCCATAACACACCAGATGCCAGAGACCAGGACTTTGGGCGGTTATGCTTAGTGGCTGGAGGAGGAGTTGGTAGCCTGGAAGCCCAAGATCAGAACCAGAGCCAGAGGCCAGACACCAGAGCCAGAAATCAGGAACAGGAACCAGAGGTCAGAACCCAGTTAGGCAGAGTAAGGCAAGGCTGGGTCTGAGGCAGAAACATGAGTGGCAACAGACACAGATACTATCACAGCCATGGGTGAATGTTTTGAGCAGCCACTAAGCTGCTGCAGGACTTAACAGCTGGTCTACTAATTCTTCCTACCAATCAGGCAGGGTAGCCAATCAGGCAGCCTACTCTAGGCCAGCTGCACTCAATACGTTGCCCAGAGACTGGCTCTGATTCCTGACATCAGGACAGAACATCATAGAAGCTCAAAACACATTTAGCGTCACTGATGCTATCCAAGTGACAGCAAGAGAACTGACCTAACTCAACCTAGGGGCTGAGTCTTATTGTAAATCTTTTGTCTTATGCTGGTCTTTCGTGTCTCTTAGTTTCTCTTTCCTTTCATCTTCCTCATTCCCTTTCCCTCTCTTCTTTTACCTATGTGATATTAGATCCTTGCCTTCCTCCATGTTCTTTCAAATCACATCCATGTCATGGAGAGGATTACTAGAGTGAATAGTGAAACATTATATGTTAAAGAGGGGGAATAAAAGAGCTGTCCAACTCAGAACTGTTTCACACAAATGGTGGAAAACATATGGAATACACTAATGAGAAGTTATTGTCATGAGTAGAAGTGAGTTCAGACAATAATGTGATAGAAAAAGTAAGTCAAGGGCCAGGTGAAGGAAAAGCAACACAGATTTGAGAGTCAAACAAACAAAATAGAAAGAGCTTCTCAAAGCCAGGGCAAATCAGGTTTCCAAATTAGTTCAAAATCCAGAGAATGAGGCTCTTCAGCAGTCATTCCTCTTAATATTTATCCCTCCTGACAGACTAATTCCCTCCAGCAAAGCCCAGCCACAATCCTCTCACCTTCCATAGGCAATCCCTGCAATGTAGGATGAATCTGTGCAGGGGAAGTGTGTTAAGCTTCTCACCACCAACCAGTGAATGGGAGGTCTCTGAACCCAGAGACTCCTAGATTCCTTTCCAGAGAAAGAAGGGGTAGAGAAATGGGGGGGGGGAGGTACCTAAAATTAACCAAAAAAGGACATGTATGACATTGTCTTTTTCCAAAACGGCTTGTGTTGTGCAGTCTGTTGAAAGAATATAGGTCCCAGAATTTTTGTATCTAAAAATATGTAGTGACATTTGAAAGGAGGAAGTGTGCCCTTGTATATAAGCAGATGTGGGGATTTCAGCATTGTCATCTTATGCTGTTAAAAATGTTATGAAAATAACTAAATCATTGTTACATATACTCTTAAGGCATCCCCCGCAGTGGAGCATTTACAGGACATCATGCATTTTCCAAACTCTGTGGGCCAGATTCTGATCCCCTTTCTTATGTTAAGTAGTTCCTTGCCTCTTGAATAGTCCCACTGAAATCAATAAGACTACTTGTGCAGCATGGTAGTACCCAATATGAATAAATGTCAAGTATCTCATTGTGTTATGTATTTCTTTTAAAATTGTTTGTTCCTTGATTTTCCAAAAGTGTGAGAAAAAACTGACATTTATAATATGTCATTCTACTTTTTGTGAATTTCTTTTGTAAGAAAATTATTTATATCTGTCTTATGGATGGAACAAAGCAAACTAAAATTGATGTGCTTTCATATCAATCAGCTCTTATGAAGCTGAATAGTTAAGGTCTGATACTAAATACATGTGTGCATATGTGCTATATGAAATAATTTGACAAACGAGAGACTCTAATATCAATTAAGCAGTATTTAAAAATATTGAGTTGTATTTTGGACTGACCTCAAATAGTTCAGAGGTTGAATAAGCCCCTAAATCTTTTGGATACTTATCTTATTTTTTAATCACTTTTCCCCAACTGCACTTTCTCTATTTCCCAGTTATATCAGTCCCACACCAAAATCAGACCTCTCTCCCATGCCCCAAATGCCTCCTGCACCAAATACAATACTAGCGGATTCTCCTAAAACTAGATTTGATGACTACCATTCTACATTACACCTTATGCTTTATTTTCTTCTCCCAATACCCCGCCTTACCCCAAAATATCCCTGGTATTCATTTACTTTCTTCAGCTGACATAAGGCCTCCATTACTTCCTTCAAACTTATAATTTTGTCCACATCCACAAAGGAACTCAGGTGTTGCAATGCCTAACTTTTAGCCACCTTGAAAAATCACTGGAGTCCCAAAAGCCCAGATTAAGTGCCTAGGCTCTCTGTACAACAAATGGGGAGTGATAGGCACCCAAGTATGGGATCCACAAAAGCCAGCATGCTAGGCAGGTGACCGCCTGAACTAGCCAATAGCAGATGCTGATGAGAGAGATGTGTCTAAACCCCTCCCTTCTGACAGAGATATGCACCGCAGGCCAGGCTGCAGGGAAGCATCTAACTCTGCTTGC
This sequence comes from Dermochelys coriacea, assembly GCF_009764565.3. Classification (NCBI taxonomy): domain Eukaryota; kingdom Metazoa; phylum Chordata; order Testudines; family Dermochelyidae; genus Dermochelys; species Dermochelys coriacea. The sequence goes on from NC_050068.2 coordinate 305,878,210, forward strand.
GATCCAGCTAGAAATCCCTCTGCTGGACTCAGGCAGTTTAGGCACCTAAGTCATTCCTTGCAAGAAATGGAGGACAAAACAGTGCCTTCCTTAGAATTTTTAGCCCAGTGGTTAGAGCAGTCATCCAGATGTGACTCATGTTCACTCATCCTCCCCTGCCAAGCCTCTCTGCTCTCAGGTGAGTGCTTTAATCACTGAGCTATGGGATATTTTGATGTAGGTGTCTCTCAATATCTCCTGTTGAAGCTATTCCACTTCAGCTAACTACTTAAATAGCAATTTGGCCAGAGAAAGGGAGGGTGCAAATGACTTGATCCCTGCAAATCCATGGGTAGCCATTTTATATCCATGGACCATTTCTGCAGATAGCAGCACAGATGCAGATACAAATTTTGTATCCATGCAGGGCTCTGATGGTAAGAGCCAGGTGGGCAGCTGTGATAAACTGCAGCACTGCTGTGGCAAGGAGACCTGGGGGGCAGGGACATTAGGTGGGAAGCTGCTTAGACTCCATGCCCAGGGCAGGTGGAGGGTCTGCCACGGCTCCCTACACCTGCCTACCCGGCTCTTACTGTGACCAGGCTGTGGCTCTGAGCTGCCCCACCCCTGCCCAGAGCTGGGTCAGGGAAAGCCGCGCTGGCAGCTGTGGGGAGTCTGGGTCCCTCCACCTGCTCCGGGGTGCAGGGACACGGGCAAGGGGCTGCTTGGGCTGAGAAATGCAGTCTTGCCCCTCTTTTCAGTCAGAATTCTCCTGCAAAGATCATTCTCCTAAGCCATCGCTTTGACTATGTCATACCCTCTCCTTTTTTTTTGCCTCCCTCCAGTGGCTCTCCCTTTGTTATCACATCAAACATAAGTCTTCACTTTCAAGGCCCTTCATGCCCTAACACGATCATGCCTACCTTCTCATTTTTCCAACAAAGTGACTGAAACATTTGCACTTACAATTTTTTTTGGTTGAAATTTTTCCTTTCCTGTGTTGTAGAAAAATCAGAAACCAAAACCTGAGCTTTTTATGGTTAAAATGTTTGGTTTCCAATAACATAGTGGGTTTTCGCAAAAAGAAAAGGAGTACTTGTGGCACCTTAGAGACTAACAAATTTGTTAGTCTCTAAGGTGCCACAAGTACTCCTTTTCTTTTTGCGAATACAGACTAACCTGGCTGCTACTATGAAACCTGTCATAGTGGGTTTTGGTTCAGATTTTCGGTACAAATGTTTAGTTTTTGGTTAAAAACCACCCTGGTTTTCAGTAAACATTTTCAGTTTATGTAAGCCAAAAATTTTTACAAAACCCAAACCCTTTGACTGCAAAGTGTTTTCAGAAATAAAAATGATTTAGGTTTTTAACTGGAAACTAACAACTAACAGCTCTAGTTATTAGACCATAGGATCATATATCACTTTGGCAACATCAGAATGATATATAAGGGGGAATTATATGTCCTGTTATTACTTTGGTCTGCTAAGTCTGCCTAGAGAAGTTTGTTTTTCATTTCTTGTTTGTTTTATATTTTATTTCTCTTACATGTGCCTCTTTGCAACTAATTTACCTGCGAAATGTATGTACACCTGAGTAATTATAGAATCCTAATGATATATGTCACTTGCTGGTGATGCTAGAGAATTTGAGATTTATTGTTATTAATATTATTAGACCAAACATGTGCTAAGTGCTTTAAGAACGTGGCTATACGGATGCATTCAATGTAAATGCAATGACTCCTATATGGAATGTAGGAAAATTACCCTTTTGGAGGGAGAAATGTTCTGGCACTTTGTAATGAACTGCTGAATGGAACAATACTTAAGTCAATGAACTCAGGAAGTTTCACAGCCTTTATAAGGGCAAATTTTCCCTTTGCAACAACAGGAATTTTGCCTGCATCAGAAGTGCAGGGTCACAATCTTAGTAAGGAAGATGATAAATTCTTGCTCCTTGTTTTTTTCTGTAATTAGCATTAAGTATACTATAAGAATACTTATTCCAGCTAGTGCCTACAATTTATGAGCATTAAATTTACACACAAGTTTATAAGACAGTTTTTAAAAAATATACTGAAGAATGAAACTGAAACAGGAGTGTATTTAAAAACATAATATTTGCTTAGCTTCAGCCTCATGAAAATTTACAATTTATGATACAATTTAAGAAAGCAGAGTATCAACTGAATTTTAGACCCAGTATTGAATTCCACAGCATACACACAGCTGTCTATGAATAAATGTTTGTATTATTGTAACATGTCTCCTTTGCCCCCAACTTTTCATTGACCTGTTAAACTTTGGTCTAAACTAAGATTCCAAGCTCTATGAGGACAGGGAATGTCTTTTTCTATAAATCTAATATAGATTCCCAACCCTGTTGGGATCTCTAGGCACAATGTAATACAAATCAATAATCTATTTAAAGACATTTTAATGCTCACAACTTGCTATAATGAAGGTACTACATATCTACTGCCTGTAAAATTATTCAGAAAAATGTTACCTTTAGTAATGTCTCAGCATATGATCTGCTGTATGTATTTTCTTCACTGGTTTTTCAGATACAGTACGTGCTTTCCTTCAGTTTTAAATGAGCAATTATGTTCCCCGAAGATTGGTCAAGCTATATCAACCCAAGTTGCTTCCTCTTTTTCACATCAGACTCATCTCTCATTTATTAAACTAAAATGTTCAACGGAATGACTAATAATACAGTACCACTATATTAACAGTTTACAGCCAACTGAGTTATTTTAGCACGTTCCTTGAAGAAGAAGAACAGGGTGCTTTTTAAAAATGCCAGTTCCTCTAAAATAATCCCACTGCAGGTGCCCTGAAAAAGTACAATATTCCTTACCCAATATACAATATACCATGTTACAGAAAAAACAACCACCCAAAGTGCACACTTTCATTTCAATAGATTATATTAATTCCCAGTCTCAAAAATTAAATAAAATTGGAGAAATGAATATTTATCTTTATTGTCCAAGTATGTCAATGCAAAATATACATAACTATTTTAATATATTAATATGAGTTTGATTTCTCTCATTATATAATTTAGATCATTCAATAAATCAATATTAATTATATATATATAGTATGTATATAATATAAAACATTATATGATAGTAATATATATCTTTTAAAGCAGGATTACACAATTTGGTGGGGGGTCTAACTATAATATTGACATTTGGATTCAGGCATTAAAGTATATGCCATTTCATCATTAAAGTTTTGGGTAAAGAAGCACAATTTTTTGGCTGAAAATGGTGCTGAATACAGTTTCTCCTCAATTACATTTGCTGCTGAACTTGTTAGCGCTAGTTCAACTGGATATTTTTGCCTAATGTAGTTGGAGGATTTTGTGAAGTAAATTCTATATTTCAGACCTCACTACTTCATTCATTGCTGGTCCTTCTGTACCCATGGAATGGCTTCTCTGAACAGAGAAAGGTTTCCTCTGGTAGAGATTTTACAAAACAGCAATTTGGAGGTGATTTCAAAAGACAGCTATTTGGAGCTCACACCAATCTTTTCTAAACCATTACAATTAAGAACTAATGATTAGGGTTTAATCCTCTAAGAACCTACTTGCAACTTTTGAATCCAAATATCAAGATTATAGTTAGAACCACCCATCCCTCCCCCCCTTTTTTAATTTCCCCACATAGTCAGTTACTATTTGGCAAGTTTGCTGCTGATGTGCCATTGACCAATAAAAATGTTAGTGGCCCAGGAATATCAACTCTGCCTGACAGCCAGACTGCAAATAAAAGGCCTTCAACTAGACATTGATCATCCAATTTCAGCACTCCATACTAGATCCTCCCATCACTATTGGGAATTCACTGGAGCACCCATCCCTGTCTGTATGTTGGATGTCAACAAGATGATGGAATATGCATTGATAATTCTAAGAACAGCACCAAACCCTCTCTGCTGTTGTGTTATTTTGCTTGCCTTAAAATTCCCCAGAGTAGACCCACCCTCCATCCTCCTACCCACACATGCAAAATATTGTGTCTAGTTATAAAGTTAATTTGCACTTTTTTGTGATAGCACTCTTAGGAAAAGCATGTTGGAAACTATAATGTTTGGAAAATGTTATGTTCCTCATCATTTGACCTCTTACACCTATGTAAGTTCTCACAACACAAGCAGTACACTGGGTAGGAGAGAAACAAATGGTAGAAATAGGTAACATATTAATGTGTGTTAATAGCTTTCATCTACTCAGTGGTATATATACCCATCTTTTGGGTCCAATCCTACTTCCTTTGGCATCAGTAGCAAATTCCCATTGACTTAATTAGAACAAGAGCTTCAACTGAATGCGGAATTTATCCTATTGATACTATACAGAGTTCTCAAGAGTCGTCTCTCTTAAATATCTTGTCTGTCTTTATAGAATAGATTGGTTCTCACATCAGTCAAGCTGAAGTGGGAAAGAAAGATAATAGAATATCAGTAATCTTTTCTATTTTGTTGTTGGAAGTTTTTATATACTTCCCTACTTCACTCAGAGTAGTTCCTCTTTATTCAATTCAAGTACTTTTAAAACTAATTACTGTCTAGTTCTTGTTAGAAACTCCCAAGAGGTGCTGTTGCGGCAGACACTGGAGTTTAACTGCTGAGTCACTGTCATCTGACTGTACCACAAATGACTTGAATATTTTTTCTAAATTTACTGGATTGTATCAACAACACATTAAAATCACAAGACGTTGGCAACATTTTTAACTTTCCTTTATCACATATCCCGATTTGGACATAACTATTACAAAAACATGGCGATGCTGCTGGAGAATTGCGGCAAGCTGTTCAGGAGAGTGGAGTTTATGAATTTAATGTCCATCACTCAGTAGGGGTACATGTCACTGTGATCTTGCAAGTGTCCTTTTGGTCTCTATTTTTATATGCAATATTCGTAAGTTTAAAAAAAACATTCTGGAAACTCTTGACACTTAGCAAAAAAATTCAGAAGATGCTAGCCACCCAAAGCAGATGTAATGAAATAACATACAGAACTATCTTATGACAGCATTAGAGATTTGTGTATGGAGGGTTTAGTGTACAAAAGTTAAAATAAATGTGTGACAGAGACAGCACATAATAGGAGAAAAAAGAAAAGAGAATTACCAGAATAGGGACTGTCCACACCCCAAAAATATATTTGCAAGAGAATCCAAAACAGAATTCTGCGGGTCAGACTCTGATACCATTGCTCATGCCGAGTAACATCTTTATTCATGAGTGCACCCTCTGATTTCAGAGAGACTACTCAAAGAGTAAGGTACTATTGAACATGAGTAAGGGTGTCAGACCCTGGCCCTGAGTTCATCTACAGTTTAGACGTCTTGTGTATACATATCTATCATTTACAGGTGGACTTTTCATAAGTACTCAACATTTCCATTGGCTTCAACAAGAGCCTAGTTACATCAACTCAGAGCACTTCGGTTTTAAAACTCTAAGGTAAAATATATTTCCATCATTTTAACCATCCTGAGTGCATACCTGTCAGGGATCCTAAGTACATACTCAGGACAGTTAGCCTCTCCTGTCACTCACACTGGGCAGCTCCACTATTTTTAGCGCACTAGCTCAATCAGAACTAGGATGGATACATCATCTTGAAGTGGGAATGACTGCCCCAGCTCAAAATGTAGACATACCCTCAGAGGTATTTAAGCAATGATCATCAATATTCTGAAACTGCCAACTTTTCTTTGGGAAATGTATCTCATGATGGTGCTCATTGCCCTTATGACCTGCTAGCTAGATTAATGTGTGTTTTATATGGGCGCTGTGCCTCAGGAGTATGAGTATATGCATACAGACAGGCAAACACACCTGAGGATGCCTCCTCCCCACCACGGTCTCTTCTGGCTGCCTGATATCCAATCGCAAAGCAGATACTGACCCATATTCTGGGCTCGGGAGGGATGGTTGAGATGGGATAAATGGAGGGGAAGGGTGGGCATCAGCGAGCCAGTTGTGGCTCTTCTCTTATGGCAGTTTTGTGCCAGCCTCACTGGAGTTTAGATGAGCCTAAAAGTAGAACTGATCAAATGGCATTCAATCACCTCTATATCTGGTCACATATTAACTAGGGAGTGTATTACTTGACAGATACTAGTAAAATATGTCAAATAAATTCAATATTGTTCTTCTATGTTGAATGACAATATGTTACCAAACAACATAACTAAGGTTCAAACATTTTATTCTTTTACAGTAAGAGGGCACATGAGTTAGGGGATGAGGACTGCATGATAGTCCATGTATTTTTCTACTCTGGCTAGTAAGCTTAGTCTTCAGGCTAGCACATGCTAGGTAAATTTTTCAAGCTCTAAACCACTGGGTACTGTTGTACAATGTATCCATTGCTAAAAAAAAAACCACAAAACCTAATTACAGAACTAGATAAACCACACACCTCAAACTCTGTTTCTTTTTCTGTGTGAGAGGAGTGTGAGGAAAATATTGAGGGAGTGCTGAGCTGAAGTTTAGTTTTGAAAGGAGTTAGAGGCCCATGGTCATTTGATCTCTTGTTGAAGTGAGTTTAATAGGCCAGGACAAGCTGCTAACTGAAAGTCTGGCACCTCCACTCCTAAACATTGAGAACAGTATTGGTCAGTGTCATTGTTCCAGTAGAATGTAGTTATTGTGGGAGGTCAAAGTCATGGAGAAAGGGTCTGTAACTAAAGGCCAATCCCATGGAGGCTTTGAATAACAGGAGAGCCACCTTGATCAGGACTCTGCATTCAACAGGGATCCAATGCATAGAAAGTGGAGGACCAGCACCAGAATGATGTGTTTACAGGGACCGGTACTGCTATACAGACATTCTGCTTCAGTTTCTACCAGCTGGAGCTTTTTAGAGTTAATGACTTCACTAGTTATCTCCAAGTTGGAACTAGAGGGAACACTGACCATACATGCACTAGAACTATTAAAGTAGATACAATAATTGTTAACAACTTTGTTTATTTTTCAACTATTTTCTTCAGATATAGCTGATGCATGATTTTAAGCAGAGTCAGCTATGTGGGACGTTAGAAGGGGTAGCAATGAAGTGTTTTCATCTAGAGAAACAAAGGTTCAGTTAAAATGTCATGTTCAGAGTAACAACAATCAGTATGAACAATTTTCTTTTAACTTTTTCTTTAAAGCCATCCATGAATTATGCTGGTCCTCCAAAACAACAGAGTTTGAGATGGAGGTGGGTGGGGGGCGAACGGCACATCTGTTCCAGCAGACAAATATAAAATATTACTGGCACCTGTAATTTGTCTTTCCTCCTTGGTGTTTCATGTGGTCACTTGTTCCAAGTGCCCAATGGCTGCTGCTGTCCCGCTTCCTATTCTATATCAACCAGCCACTATATATTATATGTACATACATTATATGTTTTTGGGTAGGAAAATGTACCTAATACTTAAGATGACTATCTTCTAAAATGAAAGGCTTTAAATCCCCTTGAAAAGGGGCTAATTCTAGTTCTCCCCAGGCCAGGGAGCAAGATATTCCATAGTTATAGAGCTATAGAAGAGAAGATTGGTACATCTTCTGCATATGCAAGACTAGAGTCCATCAGCCTTCTCCTAGTGGACATTTTAGTCAGTAAAGTATGTTGTGGACCCAGTCTATTAATGGCTTTAAAAGTTACACCAAATAGATCTTTAAAGATCTTTAAAGATCTATTTCCCCAGAAGAATTTCTAGAGATCATAGTAGCTAAACAAATGTGTCTCCATGGGGAAAGCTGCAATGGATAAAATAAAATACCAGGAAATAATTTTTTTAAATGTCAGACAAGGAAGCAATAAAAATTGTGATATTTTAAAAATAAATACAGCAAAAATAAATAAAAATGTGTATATTTCTATTTAACTGCAGCAAAATGGGGCCTCTACCCTGTCTGGAGCTTTTCCTGGATTCTCTAATACAAATAAAGAATAAAAATTAAAAGAAAAGAAAAGGAATCATCATAACCATTAACAACAGCAATGAATTATTACAAGGAACACCAAAAATACTTTACAGACCCATAAGGTGGCAGCAAACTTCTTCTGTAGCAGGAGTTGGGAATTAGTAACATCATTCTGCTGTCTCTTGCAAAGAGATTCTGCAGTTTGATGTATTTCATTCTACATTAGAAAAACAAATAACAAGAGTTACTGATATACTGAAGTTTTTTTAAGCACATAACTTTCCACAGTAAAGAATCACAAAAGTCCTGATTAGAAACATTGGAGGTTTCAGTACACTGACACTGAATGGCAGTTAGCCTGCTGGAAAAGTTTCGTCTGATAGAAATACCATGTGCCAGATTTCAGTCTAATTGACAAGTGTTTCAATCCAATGTAAATCAATTGGTGTTAGGTCTACAGCAATATCAAAATGCTTTGACTATTGAAGTGAGAAAAAGTAATAGCATGGATTATGCAACAGTTCCCTCTTTAAAAATAAAAAAGCCAGCCTCATTATTTTTGGAGGCCTGCATCCTGATTTTTAAACACTTGGGGTTGTTAATACCGAGGCTGTTCTTTGCATATATTCTTGAAGACTGGATGCAACTGTCCTGCTGCCTTTCTTCAAGTTCCTAAAGGCACTCCTCTGGGACCTAGCTTACCCCATTCCAGGCAAATGTTGCTTCCCTTTGTTAGGAAAACGAGGACTTGGGAGAGCTGACTAGGAAGGCCACCTTTCAAGTTCTGAAGGATCTGTACCATCTGTCACATGCAGATATCATGCCTCTGGCTGGTAAACTGGAAGTTTTTTCTGCTAGATGCACTTGGGTACTGCTTACTGGAATCTGGTGCTTCATGTGACATAAAATAAACAGAAATCCCCTAATACCTGATGGAGGAAATACAATTCCACAATAAAGGCATGATTCTACTCCGAAAAGCTACTCTCTAAGACAAGTACTGTAGGGTTCCATGTTAAATATCTCTCAATGTCTCCCCAGTCAATTTTCTTCAGCTTACAAATGAAGGATTTTTCTCCCTGGGCTGCCAGCCCTGCACACTCAGCTTAGGATTTGAAAGCCAAGCTGTGTTCTTTTTGGCTTGTGCACCATCACCAGGAATAAAGCCTGTTATTCTGAGTCAGCATTATCTTCCATAGATTTTCCAGCAAGCTAGGTAACTTCAACTGAATGGGAAAACGTCTTGTGGGAAGGCTATAACAATAGGGATGCTTAGCGCTAGGACTAAGGAAGAGACAATGGGCCTTCATCTAAACATCTCTGCTTTCCATGAGGGTCTCAAGATCCACAGGATTTCCAACTATAGCTTTAGGCGATCTCACACCTTGCCTATTCTGTGAAGGGACGCCTTTATGGTTCCCTGGCCTTTACACAGGTGTTTCCCATGTCTGGACCTCTATTAATTTCTTACTGTTACTTGTGGTATGAGTAACACTGTTGTTCTAACTCCTGTACTGCAATAAAGAATGATTGGATGATGCATACAACATACTCTTAATAGCTAAGATAAAAATAATTTAACATGGAATGTGTTGATATGGAAACATAAGTTGTCCCTGACCTTAGAGAAATGTCATTCTTCCCTGTCTATTTTATGTATTACTGTAAACCATCTGTTTTTATACTACCCTGACTTAATGCAGATATAGTGACCATATTTTACCTTGTCATGTACAAAGTACCAATATTAATCATTATACATTTTTAAAATTAAGAAGAGGGAAATGAGTTTTTTTAAGAAAACAAACTTCACATCTGCTCAATGACCTAATGTGATATTAGCTTGGCTAAACTTGTTGAAATATAGAGCTGAAAATAGAGCAGCATTAGCTGAGAAAATTTATGAGTTGAACTTTTACTTTGAAGAATTGTGATTCTTCATCAGTACTGTACTTTCTTTTTTGGACTTTGTTCAAAAGCTAAGTTAACTTTCACTCTTGGGAAAAAGCAGGACGAGAAATAAAACTTCTCCCCTGTGTAACAAAAAGTAAATCTTTCAAGGCCTGGAAGAAGCTCCTGCCTCCAGCAAATATATATTTGAGACAGTTCAAAAGAAACAATATTAAACACAGTGATTCAGTTCTGAAGTGTTGTGTCACTAGTAGCAACAGAAGCAAATGACCTTTACAAAGAAACCTTCCTCATCAAACACTACGTTCAACATCTTTGATGATTTCCTGTCAAACAGAAAGGGGCAGATTCTCTGGTAGAATCATAGGATTGGAAGGGACCTCAAGAGGTCATCTAGTACAACCCGCTGCTCAAAGCAGGCCTTAATCCCCAACTAAATCATCACAGCCAGGGCTTTATCAAGCCTGACCTTAAAAACCTCTAAGGAAGGAGATTCCATCACCTCCCTAGATAACCCATTCCAGTGCTTCACCACCCTCCGAGTGAAAAAGTTTTTCCTAATATCCAACCTACACCTCCCCCACTGCAACTGGAGACCATTACTCCTTGTTCTGTCATCTGATACCACTGAGAACAGTCTAGATCCATCCTCTTTGGAACCCCCCTTCAGGTAGTTGAAGGCTGCTATCAAATTCCCCCTCATTCTTCTCTTCTGCAGACTAAATAATCCCAGTTCCCTCAGCCTCTCCTCATAAATCATGTGCTCCAGCCTCCTAATCATTTTTGTTGCCCTCCTCTGGACGCTTTCCAATTTTTCCACATCCTTCTTGTAGTGTGGGGCCCAAAACTGGACACAGTACTCGAGATGAGGCGTCACCAATGCCGAATAGAGGGGAACAATCACGTCCCTCGATCTGCTGGCAGCGCCCCTACTTATACAGCCCAAAATGCCATTAGCCTTCTTGGCAACAAGGGCACACTGTTGACTGATATCCAGCTTTTTGTCCACTGTAACCCCAGGTCCCTTCTTGCAAAACTGCTGCCTAGCCACTCGGTCCCTAGTCTGTAGCGATGCATGGGATTCTTCCATCCTAAGTGCAGGACTCTGCACTTGTCCTTGTTGAACCTCATCAGATTTCTTTTGGCCCAATCCCCTAATTTGTCTAGGTTCCTCTGTATCCTATCCCTACCCTCCAGCATATCTACCACTCCTCCCAGTTTAATGTCATCTGAAATTTTGCTGAGGGTGCAATGCACGCCATCCTCCAGATCATTAATGAAGATATTGAACAAAACTGGCCACAGGGCCAACCCTTGGGGCATTCCATTTGATACCAGCTGCCAACTAAACATGGAGCCATTGATCACTACCCATTGAGTCAGACGATCTAGCCAGCTTTCTATCCACCTTATAGTCCATTCATCCAGCTCATACCTCTTTAACTTGCTGATGTGGTGTAACTGTCAGTATAAACTGTTTCTAAAACCAGTACAATCAGCCGGGAAAAATCACTTGAATATAATGATGATCCTCTCAATTGTGTAGAGCCAATACAGGGGTTCTTACTCCATTCGTCTTCTGTCTGTGTAGCAGGAGAAAAGGGTTGTGCCCAAATGGAAGAAGGTACTAATCTCCAGCTGTACCTTGGTAAGGATTACAAGTAAGTTAGAGCAGCCTTCAGGTTGCATTAGCCTGGCAGTCAGGGGATTGACCTGTACAGAACTACTGCAAAATCAGGAGAGTGCAATGATGAGCTTTTACACCACCTTTGCACATGTGTACACACCCACATCAATCTGCATTCTGTGCAGACCAGCCAAACCCCAGGATCTGACTCAGAAGCTTTTGAAGAAGCTAATCTTAAGAACCAACTTTACAGAGAGAAAACCAGAAGAATCTAGCTAGCCAAAGCACTCTGCTTTTAACAATACAGCAAAGTAACATTCATTCCAACTGCGCACACCAATAAATGGAAATATTATTCAAAATGATGTTGATGGTCTAAGAAAACAGGCAGCTTATGCAATTCAATATAGAGAAATGTATCCTCTTTGGAGCCCCCCAGAAAAGCTTAACAGCCTTCTAAAGAGTCCGAGTCTCATAGAATGAGAGACTGCATTAAGGAAGCTTACACTGTCTGGGGTAACAAGGTTCTACCTCCTATCTAAGTTTATTCCATGAGAGATGTCTCTATCTCAAGGGTCAGTAAAAGGGATATTTACCCTCAAGAACTGTGTTAGAAAGCTGCAAACCATCCTTAAATACCTTACTAGGCCACCACAGGATTGAAGAGACAATCTCTAGGTCAGCATTTCTCAAATGCGGCCACCATGACTGTGGCCACAGGGCTTCAGGTTCTAGCCCTGGGCTCTGGCTATGTGGCAGCAGGCCCTGGGCTGCACAGCTTCGGGCTCCATCCCCAGAATCCATTCCCCAGCCACTGGGCTTTGGGATCTGACCACAGGGATTCAGGCTCCAGCCTCCCACTGCCTCCCTCGCCATCCACCCTGTTGCCCCTCACCCCCTTTGCCTCCCCTAACCCCTATCCAGGATTTAATTTGTCCCCAGGCTTGCCTAGGATGAGTAAGTCTGCTGTGAAAAGTGATACTTGTATGTGTGTTGCTAGCTAGTAAGTCTGTTGTGATATTAACAGACATACAAGTATCACTTTTCACAACAGACTTACTAGCTAGCCATAAATAAATTACAATGATTTGGACATATATATTTGCATATTTATTTGTTTTTCCTAAAGCTAATCAAGTATTTTAGGAAAAAATATGAAAGCAGACATCAGCAAGAGTTGGTGGCCACTCTGAGGCCACCAAAGAATTTGTCCTGAGAACCCCTGCTCTAGATGCTATCTTTGGTAGGAGAGTCTTGCATACTGTAATCTGTTAATCAGATTTTTTTTCTCTGTATCTGCCTTAGTGAAAATGATTGGGAGCAGAGGAACTAGACCCTCCACTTCCCAGCTAGGTATCCTAACCACCAAGCTACCAAGTCATTCTCATTCACCTGTTAAGGTTAAAGTGATTGAAGTGGTGGGGCGGGGGGGGTTCACAAAACTGGGTGATTGGGCAACAAAATAGAAGATGAAATTCAACATTAATAACTGCAAAAGTAATGCACATTGGAAAAATAATCCCAACATGGGTTCTAAATTAGCTGTTAGCACTAAAGAAATAAATTTTGGAGTCATCGTGGAGAGTTCTCTGAAAACTTAATATACAGCAGCTAACAGAATGTTAGGAATCATTAAGAAATGGATAGATAAGACAGAAAATATCATCATGCCATGATATAAATCCATGGTGTGCCCATACCTCGAGTACTGTATCCAGTTCTGGTCACCCCATCTCAAAAAGGATATAGTGAAATTGGTTCAGATAAGGGCAACAAAGATGATCAAGGGTATGAAACAGCTTCCCTATGAGGAAAGACTGCAAATATTAGGGCTATTCATCTTAGAAAAGAGACAATTAAGGGGAGGAGGTGTGCTAAAGGTCTATAAAATCATGAATGGTATGGGAAAAATGTGTTATTTACTCTTTCCCACAATAAAAAAACCAGGGGTCTCCCAATGAAATTAAAAGGCAGCAGGTTTAATACAAACAAGAGGAAATACTTTTTCACACTATGCACAATGAACCTGTGGAACTGATTGCCATGGGATGTTGTGATGTTCAAAGTATAACTGGGTTCAAAAAAGAACAAGATAAGTTCTTGGAGGATAGGTCCATCAATGGCTATTAGACAAGGTGGTTGGGGATGTAACCCGTGCTGAGGGCAATACTAAACCTCTGACTGCCAAAAGCTAGGAAAGAAGACAAGAGTGGATCTCTCCAAAATTGCCCTGTTCTGTACATTAACCCTGAAGCTCTGGTAATGGCCATTATCAGAGACAAGATACTTGGCTAGATGAACCACTGGTCTGACTCAGTATGGTTGTTCTTATGTTCTCTCTGGCCCAAAGACTATTTAAGTATTTATCCACAGCGGAACAGTAATTGGGCCACAGAGAAAATGACTCCATAGCTTGGTGGTTAGGGCACCCATCTGGGAGACAGCCAGAGTCCAGTCCCTCTGCTTCAATCACTTTCATTATTTACCCACAGTGGAACAACTTCAACAGGATAGATGGAGGGAGCCTCCCATCAGAATATCCCATAGATCAGCAGCCAGAGCATCTTCCTGAGAGGTGTGAGACCCCTCTTCAAATCCTTTCTCACCTTCAGGCAGAGGGAGGAATTGAACCTGGGTCTTCTACATCCCAGGTAGAGCTCTAACCACTGAACTAAAAGTTTAAGGTATGCAGCAGCATCCCTTCCTCCTGCTCCAGTCATTTTGTGCAAGGCAGGGCAAGTATCTAATTCATTCCTGGAAGAAAAACATTAGCCACCTGACACCACAAGACAAGTTCCAGTTCAGGGATCAGTAAGCAGAGTTAGGCACCTCCCTACAGTCCAAACTTAAGTACCGATCTCTGGGAAGGGCTTAAGACACACTCCTCTTTTTGGCATCTCCCATGGGCTAGTTTAGCCAGCTTTCCACCCAGCATGCTATCTTTTGTGGATTGCATTCTAAGTGTCTGTCTCTCCCTATTCATTGTACAGGGAGGCTAGGCACCTACCTCGAGATATGTGGATTGCACTGTTGTTCCTGTGATATTTAAGGCACCATAATACTCAGCATTGCAATGCCTCTTCAAAGAGAGAAAGGTGTGTCATCAGAAGGGGTGCCCTAGAAGTGGCCTCTCATGGCCTCAGGGAAGCCCCTGCTTCAGTCTCCCCATTCAAGGGACGTCAATAAATCCCAAATCATTTTGTCCATTCATGCCCCTTCTCAGCTTCTCCTTTAATAAAATAACAAACATTCCAAAACAAAGTTCTCAAGTCCCTCCATTTACCTCTTTGTCAAGTCATTCCCAGACCTTTCCTACCTGTACTTTCACTTCCCAAGTCCAAGGTTTCTCTGATGGAGCCTGCTTACTCCTAGCAGCCTCTCTGTTCCACTCTGCTCTCCCTGGGAGCCCCCTCTCTGCAGCTTCCCACTGCTTGTTATAGGTCCATCGGGTAATCCCTGATCAAACCTCCTTAGTAACAAGAGTTGGTGGGCCCGGGCACTGGCCTTAATGGGCAAGCCACCCTGTTACAATGTGGATGTATTGTAGACAGTGTCTCAGAATCTGCCTTAGTGATCTAACAATTATGTTGATTAAAGAAGACAGGACTGAACCTGTGACACTGCATAGGTAGACTCTCAAGGAGGAGCAGCAGTACATCAAAAATACCATCAATAGCATACTTGTTGGAGGTCACGGACATGTCTGGCCAAGGAGCCTGAAGAGACCTGTAGAGCAGGGGTCTCAAACTCAATTTACCTTAGGGCCAGTGCCAGTCCTCAAATCCTCCCAGTGGGCCAATGTCACTAAAGATAGTGTTCAGAAAAGAAAACTGTATTTTTTTAGTTCGAATTTCTTAGGAATAATAAAACTGTCACACAACTTTATACAATTCTTTGCCTGCTAGAGAGTTTTTAGTGTTTGTCAGACACCTGGCAACACTTCAGTTCTGTCAGTTTGTTGATGTTTGGCCTCACTGACTGAGCAGTTGAAACCTTAAGGACTGCAGCAAGGTGTGCATCGGATAGCTGTGTTCGGTATTTTGACTAGCTTATATTTATTGCGGAAAAAAGTGACGCTGCCTCCATGGCTGATTCTGCCCTGCAACTAGTGATGGTATCTCCGTCCCTCTCCCGCAGCCAATGGGAGCTGCGGGGGGCGGTGCCTGCAGCAGACATTGCCAGCAGCATGGCTGAACGCGTCTCTCTTCTGCAGGCTGCAGTGCGGAGGTTCTCAGGCCGCAGATGGCCCATGGGCCGGGACTTTGAGACCCCTGCTGTAGAGGTTAAAGCCAAGGCCAAGCCAATATTGTACACAATGCATCTGGAATTGGGGTATACAAGATATGGTCAGTTCAAAGTCAGGACTAAGATTTCAATGCAAATTATGCTCAATCATCTGTTTCCAAATGAAAGCAAAGTTCAAACATTCAAAATCAGACACTGTGCCTCACACTGTGTGTACTTGGCAAAATTCATACCTGGTATAACTCAGCTGGAGCCAGTGGAGTCACATCAGAGATGAATTTGGCCCCCTGTTTAGTAAAGTATACATTTAACAACCTAACTAGTAACAGAAATATTTGTATTATAGGGCCAATTCAGCCCTTGTGTAAATGAGAGCATCTCCCATCAAAGTCAATATGAATTAGGTACACCTACATCTCGGCTGAACTTGGCCCTGTACATGTAATGTGGACAGCAGTGCAAGTAGGGCGGAATGGTCCGGTATGCTGGGCGGCCCCACCCAGGAAGCTCCTCTGGCACAGCTGTACTGCCCCCAGACCTTCCATGGAGGGTCTTCTCTGCCTGTACAGCAGCCCCATTGGAGGACAGGGCTGGGGCCGGGTCTGGGGCGTGTGTAGCTGCCGGAGGCTGCTCTGGCGTTCTGCTTCTTTCCCCGCTGCAGTTCCTAGGAAAGCCCTGACGGCATGGCTGTACCTGCTCCAGCCCCTCCCCAAGTAAGGGGGGTGGATCATGGGGAGGGGACAGGGAGAGCGTGGGGGCCCCAGGGACAGGGTGGGGAGGAGTCATGTGAAGGGTCATGTGAGGAGGTCATGTGCCCCCCCATATCCCCTGTACCATTAAGAAATGGATTCCACTTGCACTGCTGAATGTGGATGAGTTAATCTTATTGCAACATTCTTGTTTCCCTGGTCCCTGTTTTCTAATTTTTGGCATTTTTAGTTCTAATTTTACTCTCGCATTGACATTTACAATCTGCCCTGCACAAGGGGTGGTGCAGGAGCAGTGTAAGAAAGGAATCCCAAGTACTGGAGAACCACAGAGGATGCACGTCTTCCTCCCCTAAACAGCTGTGCCACAATCTGATACACATATATTTTATATTGTAATTAGGACCGTCATTTTCTCATGGCTCCTTTCAATTTTAATTTTATGTCAAAAGTCCTGGGCACTATTTTGCACCCACCACAACCTTTATTTTTTCCAATTACTTTTATTGCAAATAACAAAATATGCCAAGTGGACAGTTCTGTGGATAACAGTGGACAATTCTGAACAGATGTATTGCTGTACTGGAGCTACATTTTAAAACCCAGTCTGACTCTCCAAATTCTTTTTTCTGGATGAGGGGGGGAACCTTTAAGACTCCCTGGAGGACTTAATCTCTTGAAGATAGCTGTTGGTAAGCTCCTTTTCTCCAATAACCCCTTAGGCAGCCCAAGACTTAGATTTGCAGCTTTCAAGACTCGCATTGAAGTCTCTTCCCCTATTTGTCATTCATCCTCCTCCCACCCATTCATATACAGGCAGAAAATACAAATTACAAAAAACAAAAGCAAAAACAAAAAACCCCCACCAACCATGGGCTGTTTTTTTTTGTTCGTTTGTTTTGTTTTTTGTAAAAATTGTTGGTTCCAAAACTCTTACGGCAGCCATGCCAGAAGTCCAGCCTTAATTAGAATATGAAAATAGCAAATATAATCAGCCTAGACTATTACTGGCTTTACAAATTTAAATCAGAATTATACCAGGAGGTTAATACAAAGTCACTAATATATTATGAAGTTCTCCTAAATGATGTGAAAGTCTCTAAAGTAAACAGAATAATCACAGATGTCTCAAGAGCAAGAATGTTTTTAATGTAAATGTCATATTTAAGACCTTGATATTAATAACGTATGTGTCAGATTAACAAGCCACTAATGCAGTATAAAGAGGCTTCTAATTACAGTGACAACTCTGTGATTTGTGAAAAACGTTTAATAATGTGCAATGAATGACTGCTAACTTGTATTCAGATACACTAAGAGCTTTGCTTATATTTGATGTTTGATAATCTTGTTTTGAAAACAGGGTTTGAATTGCAGCTCAAATTCAAAAGGAAAAAATACAGGTTTTCCAAATGCACAGCAGCATCTTTGCATCTAGCTATGAGCAGACCTCTGTAATTGGGGCAGGGGATAAGTCAAGTCCCATTGTCACTTGTAGTAATTTGACCTAGCCAAGGATCTGATCCAAAACTTATAAATATCAGTGGGAATTTTTCTATTAATCTGAATCGGTTTTGCATCAAACCCCAAATGAATTCTCCTCATTAAAATGTTATCCTCTCAAAAGAGGAGAATAGTCTGGAACAGCAGAATTAGATAAATGTTTTATCAGCTGTTTCTAATATTAGGTCATTTTCAAATTCTGGGATTCATTACTGCCATATAATCTATTTGAGATTGACCCTGTTTACCACATTATCTGAGCAACTCTTAGTCTGTAATGTATTTATTCCCATGACACCCTGTGAAGCACTCAGGTTCCTTTTGGAAATTTTTACCATATGTGACTTTTCTAAGGCCACATAAGAAGCCTGGGATTGACCACAGAACTGAACTTGGGTCTCCTGAGTCCAAGGCTAGTTCCCCAACCACTGCAACAATCCTGCCTCTCCATTAATCAGAATGGATTTTACAACTATAAAACTGGAGTAATGCAGTGGTGACTCAGGAACATTGTGTATCAATTTTTTACCTTTATTCCCACACCACAAGTGTGCTGGAGACTTATACATTCACTGTATTATTTTAAATTGTAAATTTTCATTTTAGATTCACTAGCAGATCATTTAGACGAACATACTTGACCATTGTCTCACTTCAAAGCAAACGTAACTCACAATGTCATCTCTCTTTAAAGACTGACGCACAAGTAGGATAAGATAGTTTGAGTAACAATGCATGCGATTTTGAAACTAGGTGAGAGATGAGTGACAATTTCAACACTGAAAGAGATGGCTCCTATGCTCTAGGGAAGCAGGAATGCAGATAACTTGAAATTACACACAATCTCAACTGACCATTTCCTTCCAGCATAAATCACTTCATACATAAACCTTCATAGGCATGTTGTAATTCCCTAGAAAGAGCTATTTGTTAGTGTTTAATGTACCCACCCTACACACACCCACATCATATATCATTTGAAATTTTATTTGATGGATGTTTAGATGAGATCTCATGTGAAGACCTCAGGTGGTGCTGTAAGCCTGTATACAAGGTAAACACTGGTACCCAAAATGAGAAACTATTTTTTTGCATAGCCCCCAAAACACTGCAACATAACTATAACTATTGTTTTTACTGTTTAAGTTAATTTCAGCATCTTAACTTGATGTTTATTGGTCAAAGCTAGCAAACAATAATGTATTAAAAGATTTTTATTGGTTTTGTATGGGCAAATATTTTTTCAGTCAGCATGGATTTGTCAAATTGTGTTAAAACAACCTAATAGCTTTCTTTGACACGGTAATAAGCCTTGTGGATGGGGGAAAGCAGTAGATGTAGTATATCTTTACTTTAGTAAGTCTTTTGATACTGTTTCGCATGACCTTCTCATAAACAAATTAGGGAAAATCAACCTAAATGGAGCTACTATAAGATGGGTGCATATCTGTTTGGAAAACCATTCCCAGAGAGTAGTTATCAGTTCATAGTCATGCTGGAAGGGCATATTAAGTGAAGTCCCACAGGGATCAGTTCTGGGTCTGGTTCTGTTCAATATCTTCATCAATGATTTAGATAATAGCATAGATAGTGCACTGATAAAGTTTGCAGATGATACCAAGCTGGGAGGGGTTACAAGTGCTTTAGAGTATAGGTTTAAAATTCAAAATGATCTGGACAAACTGGAGAAATAGTCTGAAGTAAACAGGATTAAATTAAATAAGGACAAATGTGAAATACTCCACTTGGGAAGGAACAATCAATTGTGCTCCTTCAAAAACGGGAAATGACTGCCTAGGAAGGAGTACTGCAGAGAAGGATCTGGGGATCATAGTGGATCACAAGCTAAATATGAGTGAACAGTGTAACACTGTTGCAAAAAAATAAAACATAATTCTTGGATGTATTAGCCGGTGTGTTGTAAGCAAGACACGAGAAGTAATTTTTCCACTTTACTCTGCGCTGATTAGGCCTCAACTGGAGTATTGTGTCCAGTTCTGGGCACAACATTTCAGGAAAGATGTGGACAAATTGGAGAAAGTCCAGAGAAGAGCAACAAAAATGATTAAAGGTCTAGAAAACATGACCTATGAGGGAAGATTGAAAAATCTGGGTTTGTTTAATCTGGAGAAGAGAAGACTGAGAGGTGACATGATAACAGTTTTCAAGTACATAAAAGGTTGTTACAAGGAAGAGGGAGAATAACCTCTGAGGCAATGGTTTTCAACCTTTACAGACTACTGTACCCCTTTCAGGAGTCTCATTTGTTTTGTGTACCCCTCCCCCCAAGTTTCACCTCACTTTAAAACTACTTGCTTACAAAATCAGACCTAAAAATGTCACAGCACACTATTACTGAAAAATTGCTTACTTTCTCATTTTTACCATATAATTATATAATAAATCAATTGGAATATAAATATTTTACTTACATTTCAGTGTATAGTATATAGAGCAGTATAAACAAGTCATTGTCTGTATGAAATTTTAGTTTGTACTGTCTTCTCTAGTCCTTTTTATGTAGCCTTTTGTAAAACTAGGCAAATTGGAATATAAATATTTTACTTACATTTCAGTATATAGTATATAGAGCAGTATAAAAAGTAATTGTCTGTATGAAATTTTAGTTTGTACTGACTTCTCTAGTCCTTTTTATGTAGCCCTTTGTAAAACTAGGCAAATATCTAGACGAGTTAATGTACTCCATGGAAGACCTCTGCATGGCCCCCAAGAGTACATTGATTGAGAACCTGATTGAGAACCACTACTCTGAGGATAGGCAAGAAGCAATGGACTTAAATTGCAGTAAGGGCAGTTTATATTGGACATTAGGAAAAACTTCCTAACTGTCAAGATAGTTAAGCACTGGAATAAATTGCCTAAGGAAGTTGTGGAATCTCCATCACTGGAGATTTTTAAGAGCAGGTTAGACAAACACCTGTCAGGGATGCTTTAGATAATATTTAGTCCTGCCTTGAGTGCAGTGGACTGGACTAGATGACCTCTCAAGGTCTCTTCCGGTCCTATGATTAAGCTGTTTAGCATGTGACAAAAGTGGCGAATATCAACATTGTGCAATATACTAACATGATATGTTTTCACAGGACATATTCCTAGTGGTAAAGTATCTCACAAGTGATTATAATAGCTGTCTATATTTTCAAGTGAAATTTTCTGATCAATACCAGTAGCAGTTGATTGCGTGCCCATAGTTTGTACTTCTTAGTGGGTGGACATGAATGTACATGATCTCCTAATATAATGCTTCTCTGTGTGTAAGCTTGAGTACATACAATGTAGCATCTTCTCTGCCTGGTAGAAGGTTTAAATTGAAATTGCCTAGGCATGCAGGATTAGCCTTTGGAATAATCTAGAAACTAGCTTTCAGTGACACTTATGCATAGGCCAGTATTAGTGTTAGAGATGACAATACTCAGCTTCATATTATAAATATGCAAAGCTACGAGAGAAAGAAATGAACTAACAAGAAATAGTGAAGATCAAAATCCACAAACCCTCTGCACTGAAGAGGGATGAACACCATGTTATAGCTCTTACCATCCATGTCATCAACAATATAACAAACCCATTCGACTGTGAATCACATCCAGAGGTGGCTTATCAAAATACATGGAGTACGTCTAACAGGGATACAAGAATCCCTACTGAAAATGGCAGTTATTGGTCAAGAACAAATGGAGAGATTTGTGAGAGATGCACTTTGATTCTGGTGGGACATATGTCATGATAGGGCTAGAGAAGCTATCTGGAATCAAAACATTTGCTGACATGGGCAAGAAGACCAAATTTAAGTCTGTTAAGGGACAGACAATCACAGCAACTATCAGTCTGTAAATTGTTTTCCCATAGAGCTGTGTCCGTAGCAAGATGCAAAGATGATGTTTCAATGGCAACTGTTCTTTGTTACCCAATAGGACCTGTGCCTATGTCCCTCTTCCATGCTGATGGAACAATAAGAAGGACAAAGTTGAATTAGGGCATCAGCTGGAAGATCAAGCTGAAAGGATCCATGAGCTAAGAGCATGCAACAAAGAAACCACCATGTGGATCAGAGATGCTATAGCTGTCATACAAATGATGGCTGAAGATAAATTCCACGCATTCAATGGATTGGCTGCTGCATATTTAAGGCAGATCCTAGAAGGATCTGACAAAGCTAATTCTATAATCTTAGTCTTTGAGACAGATCTGACAACAGTAACTCTAAGAAAACTGTAAAAGATAGCACTGGACAGGATCTTGTATGCAAGACATACCAGGTGACGGGTGGACACCCCAAGCCTCCAAGGAAAAAGTTTATAACATGGCATCCAACAAGCAGTCACTTGTAAAATTCCTCTATGAATATATGGTTCAAAATGCACTTGCGAGTGTATGAGCACACCCAGCACAAACACTCCTCGTTGCTGGATGGTTTTCCAATGGTGAAGTAGCAAAGTCCATCACCAGTACAGGAGCTGGAGAAGCCCAAGACCCGTACAGTACTCAAGAGGAAGTGGACAGAAGGATGCTTATGCATGATGTATGTGCCAAAATGGCTTTTGGGTCACTTGCTATCAAAGGAATCATAGTAATTAGATCACCTGATACAGATGCTTTCACCCTCACTGTTTACTGCTTCCAAGAATGGAATACAAAGATAACATAGATTGAAACAGGCACTGTTAACAGCACAACCAACAAGCGAGCAGTTTATGATACACTCATTTCTGACTTCTGCAACATACTTCCTGCTGTATGCGCATTAAGGATGTGACTATCATCCATATTTGGTAATGGGAAAAAAATCTGTTTAATGTTGTCAAAACAAAGGTTGCTTACCACTTCAGATATCTTGCCAAATTGGGAGAGTGATGGACAAGCTGTGATTTCTGCAGCAAGGAAGTTGATAGCAGTGCTGTATGACCAGAGTGAGAAAGAAAAGTAGACCCATGAAGACATGTATTGCTTCTGCCTCAATCTAGCCATCAAAAGGACAAGTCATTGGCCAAACTCCCACCATGTAAGGACAGTTCTGAAAAGCATGTCAGAAAAGCATCTTGGCAAACAAAAATTTGGATGTCTTCACTCATAGATAAACCAGCTACTGGGTCACCATTGCAACAGGAGTGGAAAAATATGGATGATTAACCACTTCCTGTATTCTTCAAGGGCCCAGTGGCTTCTGAGCTTCTACAAAACCTTATCTGTGCATGTACCAGTAGGGGTTGCTGCACAATCAACTGTGTCTGTAGTCAGAACAATCTTCCCTGCATGGAACTGTGCACATGCCAAGGCAATGAAGATTATGGTAACCCACACACTCTCAAGAGAGATCATAACAAAATGATGATAATGACGTGAACTAGAAGCATCAACAGTGCTATTAAATTTCAATGATACTTGCATAAATTAATTACTAGATTTTGTTTTACCCTTTAGATTGTTGTTATGTTGCTTTGAGGTCACAAAGAGATTTAATTTTATGTCTTGGAATAATAAAAAAGTAATTAAACAAACTGAAACTAATGCAAATATTCCAAAGTGGTCATTTTATCATGTTAATTATGTCATTATTTGTCTCCATTTCTATGGTAACAGCATCACTTGACAGCTCCACATCATACCTCATCTTTAAATAGACATAAGCAGCTTTCAAATAATGTTTAATGTGCATATGTGCAGAGAAGGTACATTAAGTTGACCAAATTGGTGGTGTATGCTGCTCACTTATCTAAGACAAAAAATCCTACCTGTCCTAGATGAAAGAATGGTGGATTAATTCTCTTAAAAATTTATCAATTTATGAGATCTTGCCCACATATCTTTGTCTTTAGTACTGATTAGTAATTTTTTTCATTGGTACAACTAGGCAAAATTGGATAGGAAATATATCCAAATAGGGTAGCTGACTGTGAAAACCCATTTTCAGTGGATTATAGTTTTATATTATAGAACTAGGTCAGACATTTATGTTGTATTCTTTAATTTTTGGCTAAACATAGAGAATTTACACCTAGAGAATATATCAATTTAAATAAATAAATGACAAATCATTCATAGATACATAGATTACAAGATCAGAAGGGACAACTGTGATCATCTACTCTGACCTCCTGTATAACACAGGCCATAGAAATTTCCCAAATAATTCCTAGAGCACATGTCTTAGAAAAAAAAATCCAATCTTCATTTTAAAATGGTCAGTAATGGAGAATCCACCACAACCCTGGGTAAATTGTTCAAATGGTTAATTAACTAAATTTCCCAGCTCAGTCACAACTCTTTCTGTTACATGATTGTTCGTCAAGAAATGTGACTACAAAGGCATTTCAGAATACATCACATTTGCCCTTGGTTCTACATTCATCATTGGAGGGTTGGAATATGCTACTCTTTCAATTTGGGAACTCAGAAAATGAGGAACACTTTAGTGGCCACCTATGAAGAGTTTGGTTTAAGTGACACACCCCATATCACATAAAAGCTCTATAGCAGAGGCAAAGATAGAATACAGTTCACCAGAGTGGCATTCATCTGCCTAAGCCACAAGACCATCCTTTTTTCCTCCCTGCAATCCACTGCCTAATTCCGGAGATCCAACACACAACCCTGATTCATTATCTAGGTACCATTCATTCTGTATACTGAATGAGGCCATGACCCTGTGGAAAGAATAGTATATGATCATGTAATCACTTTACAATAAAACTTATGCACAAAGGGGGCAAATTAAATCACATCAGCAGCCTTACTTTTGGCATTTCCTAACTTTTGAGTGCTTGGCTTTGCAACCTGAATGTCCTTTTAATGCAGTAGTTTGTATGTAATTTCCTAGGTCTTTAAAAAAGCAGACTGAAAGGATGGAAAGAAAAGAAAAGACCTGAAATTCCATTAGCAGAGTTCATCAGCAGAGTTTAGAGCGCTCCTCACCAGTCCTTGTTTCCTCAGCTCACCTCATTCCTTCATCCCAATCCTCCATCTCAGTCTTTACCACCACCACCATCCACAACCATCACCAGCTCTCCAGGCATGGCTTTTTGACCTCTGCATTCCAGTCAAGATGTGTCTGCCTTCTCCTCCTTGCATGCTGCTTGGTTGCCAGGAGGGGGGCATTGTTCATGGGAGATACAGTCTTCCAGTTCTCAGTTCCAGCCACAGCTGCTGGTAACAGCAATTGCAGGGGAAAGTCCAGCTAATCCCCTGGGCTGGAGCCTGCTCAGGACAGAAGCTTGCGAGAATTCAGCTGTAACAAGTGTCCTCTGAGCATGAGCTCATGGGCAAAACAAAGTATTTTCCCTTATTCTCATTCCGAAAACAGCTGAAATTTTTTGGCTGAAAATAACAAATAAAAAAATAGCATGAGGCGGATACCCGGCATGGAAAATTTCATCCCAAAGGGATTCCGTATGGCAAAGGTAAAAGCAACTTGAAAACAGGGGTCTTACAATGAAAAGTGTTCAGCAACTTTAACTGCCATTTTTATTTATATGATGAAGGGGAAGGGGAGGAGAAAAGAAACAATGAGGTTGGGAACACTGCTTCAACTAAATATTTCCTTTCCTCATTGCTTTTTCACAAAAAGAAAAGGAGTACTTGTGGCACCTTAGAGACTAACAAATGTATTTGAGCATAAGCTCACGAAAGCTTATGCTCAAATAAATTTGTTAGTCTCTAAGGTACCACAAGTACTCCTTTTCTTTTTGCGAATACAGACTAACACGGCTGCTACTCTGAAACCTGTCATTGCTTTTTGTGTCTTGATCAGCTGGCTTGGTGATAAAGAACTGATGCTACAAAATTGTATTTAAAATATGTTGGTTATGAAGCAATCAAAAGGTGGATGGGATAGGTGAGCTCAGATCTTAGTTTCAGAGTAGCAGCCGTGTTAGTCTGTATTCGCAAAAAGAAAAGGAGTACTTGTGACACCTTAGAGACTAACAAATTTATTTGAGCATAAGCTTTCGTAAGCTACAGCTCACTTCATCGAATGCATCCGATGAAGTAAGCTGTAGCTCACGAAAGCTTATGCTCAAATAAATTTGTTAGTCTCTAAGGTGCCACAAGTACTCCTTTTCTTTTTTCAGATCTTAGTGATTCCTTTAGAGAGAGAGAGACAAGGGAATTTAGATGCAGTTAATAGAGCAGCACATGGACAAGGAGGACAGAGAAGATATGTGGCAAATATAAAGCAAAGTATGAGCAAAGGTTGTGAAAAACCCTTATTTTGACTTTTTTATTGTCTTATCTTACTAACGTATTACAAATCCTTTTCAGTCAGTATTAAGAGAGGTACATAGGCACCTATGCCCCAGATTTAGGCACCTAAATCCCAGTTTTGGCTCCACTGTTATCCACAAAACTCCTGCCATACCCCATAGGTGCCTAAACTCACTTGGTGCCTAAGTTTTCAGGGTAAAGGTTCCCTCCACACTTAAGTATCTGCCTCTGAACATGTGCACTGCTTCCTCCTTCTAGGCATCCAGATGCTTATCTCCCAATTAAACCCCAGAGCAAATCACAAACCAAGGGAAGATGGGCATTTGACTGCCTAGCTCATATGTGGGGACAGATCCAGTAGATAGCCTCTAAGCACACCTACCCAGCCAGGTCCCACATAAAGTCTGGCTGGAGGAGGAGGAGTTGCTCGCCATATAACTTTTAGCCTAGTGATTAGAACACTTGCTGGGGATGTGGGACACCCGGGTTCAATTCACTCCTCTCTGCCAGAGGGGGAGAAACGATTTGAATAGGAGCTTCCCACCTCTTAGGAAGCTGCTCTAACCACTGAGCTATGGGATTTTCTTATTTGGGGGCACTTCGTTTTTCCTTTTCCTCCAGCTGTTTTATGTGTGAAGCAAAGCAGACACCTAACTCATTGCCTCAAGAAGGGGTGTAGGTACCTCCAGGCAGCAGGTTCCTGGATCGCTAAGACGACATAGGTACCTCCCTGCAACCCAAATTTAGGTGCCTCTCTCTGAGCCAGGGCTTAGCAAACACCCCTCTTGTTGGCATTTCCCATTGGTAGCTTAAGTGGCTCCCTGCCTAGCGTGCTGACTTTTGTGGATCACATTCATTGTATAGGTTTCAGAGTAGCAGCCGTGTTAGTCTGTATTCGCAAAAAGAAAAGGAGTACTTGTGGCACCTTAGAGACTAACAAATTTATTAGAGCAGTGAGCTGTAGCTCACGAAAGCTTATGCTCTAATAAATTTGTTAGTCTCTAAGGTGCCACAAGTACTCCTAATCATTGTATAGGTTTCAGAGTAGCAGCCGTGTTAGTCTGTATTCGCAAAAAGAAAAGGAGAACTTGTGGCACCTTAGAGACTAACAAATGTATTTGAGCATAAGCTTTCGTGAGCTACAGCTCACTTCATCGGATGTATTCATTCATTGTATAGGGAGACTCGGTATCTCAACTGGTTTTGTGTACTGCAGTGATGTTCCTGTGCTTTTCTAGGCATTTAAAAGTTAGGTGTTTTGATCCTCAGCATTGCAAATGCTTAAGTCCTTTCATGGATCCTACCCCTTGTGCTTAACTTAATGCCTGTCAATATTCCCTTTGAAAGCACTGGGACTAATTTAGAGTGTAAAGTGAAGCACATAGGTAAGTCTTTGCAGGATCAAGGCCTAAATAAAGACAAGGCACAAGAAGTGAGTGTAAAACATGATGGTGTGGTTAGGCTCATGGCTGCTTGTGAGAGGTTTCTGTGTTAGAAGAAAGATACTGAGTAGGGGTGCCAACTTTCTAATCGCACAAAACCAAATACCCCTGCCCTGCCCCTTCTCTGAGCCCCTCTCCCTCCATCACTCGCTCTTCGGCACCCTCACTCACTTTCACTGGGTTGGGAGGGGATGACGCTCTAGCTGGGGGTGTGGGCTCTGGGGTGGGGCCAGGGATGAGGGGTTTGGGGTAAAGGAGGCTGGCGAAGGGGATTGAGGTATGGGGGGGTGGGCTCTGGGAGGGAGTTTGGATGCAGGAGAGGACTCCAGACTGGTGCAAGGGATTGGAGTGCAGGAGGGGCTCAGGTCCGGGGCAGGGGTTGGCGTGTCGGGGGGGGGAAGGGAGAGTGGTCCCAGCGGCGCTTATCGTGGCTCCCAGGAAAAGGATGCTAAGTCCTTGCGGCCCTAGGCGTATGGGTGGCTAAGGAGGCTCCGTGCATGAACTTGTGCCCACAGACACCACCCCCCGCAGCTCCCATTAGTTGCGATTCCTGGCCAATGGGAGCTGCAGAGCCAGGACTTGGGGTAGGGGTAATGCGCGGAGCCTCCCTGGTCTCCCATGTACTTAGGGGCCACAAGGACCTGGCGGCCGCTACCGGGAGCCATGCCGAACTAGGGCAGGCAGGGAGCCTGCCTTAATTCCGGGCCCTCGCTGCACTGCTGACCGGACTTTTAATGGCCCGGTCACCAGTGCCGTCCAGAGTCACCAGGGTCCCTTTTCGACCAGGCACTCTGGTCGAAAACTGGACGCCTGGCAACCCTAATACTGAGTCTTTTTTTTAAATTCATAATAGACCTAGAGGTCTCTCCAGCAAAAGGCTTAAGAACAAGGGGCTGTCCAAGTTGCCTTTAGAAACACTTCAGCATATGAGGGATGTGGTGAATTACACATAAGAAGCTAAAAAGCAACTATTGCTACCTACAGCAATTACTGCTGTAATTCCAGTTTTAAATTTTAATTGAGTCCCAAATATGGAAAAAGTTTTCCATGGATGGGTCCCAATGCCCACAGGAAAGGGTTCTGCTGGTACACGATTCTGTCCACACAGAGCAATCTGCAGGACTGGGGCCTAAATTGGTACTTAAAGAGGATACCTATAGCTACATTAGGTTAACTATGCCTTACTATTCTGTCATGAGAGTCTGAAGAAAGATTTGAGTGTGACAAGAAAAGGAGTACTTGTGGCACCTTAGAGACTAACAAATTTATTTGAGCATAAGCTCAAAGTGAGCTGTAGCTCACGAAAGCTTATGCTCAAATAAATTTGTTAGTCTCTAAGGTGCCACAAGTACTCCTTTTCTTTTTGCGAATACAGACTAACACGGCTGCTACTCTGAAACCTTTGAGTGTGACAGTAACCCTTAAAGTACTGGAATAACAGGTTAAAGGATATGAAAGGAGGGAAACATTTTAGCATTTACCCTAGATAACTACTTCCAGTTCATTTGCAGATGTAGGGAGGGAACTACTTATCATTCTGATCAAAGCTTCTTCTAGTACTGTTCTATCAGGATTTTACAACTTCTCTCTGATTTATTGAGTAGTGCAGGGGGCCACTTCTCAGTTGGGAATCTCTTTTTCCAGTCTAGTTAGTTTTTCTGGGCATGAAATAAATAGAGGGGGAGACTTTGAGCTATTCAGTATTTCAAGTACTAGCTTGGCGATGCATGACCCTGACAGCATTATTAATCCACTTCAAGAAAATGCTCTAATTGTGCAGCCAAGCCTGGAGTTTTTCCTAGGGCTAAAAAAGGAATCAGTATTTAGGAGGGTTGATGCATAGAGACTGTTTCCTAAGACCTAGCTGGCTGGGTCTGCTTGGGTGTGGCTGGCAAAGCTCACAATAGCCTGTAATACCGAATGACAGAATATGTAAGTCGATTACTGTTTGTTTTAGCATTTGTAGCCATAAAGCATGATCTCATGTGATGTGACGACGCTTCTTAAATAGTGTTTGAGCCTTTCTGGCAATCCAGATAGAGGTTATTAAATAATACTTTATGCCATAAAAATAACTATTTTTCTGACTAGAGGGTTGTTACATTATTCCCTTATGAAAAAAAATGCAGTTAATCTCTAAATTACTACTAGTGAAAAAATAAGGGAGCTATGATGAGTGCTGGAGTCACCTTGCAAGGGAGGGAGTCCAAATGTAAGATCTCATGATTTCATATTAGTGTTTTTTGCTACTGGATATTCTTTCAGTGACCTTTGGTCCGGATTATAACAAGGAAAATTCTACGTTACTGACTTGATTAAAAGTCAGTGCATTTCTGAAAGCCGGTTTCTTTTTATTTCCTTGTCTTTGTGCTTCTTAGGGTAGAAGATGCAGAAAACTAGATAAGTGTTCTGAATAAAGACAAGATAGAAGTATGTATATATAGTAAATACATGGAAACAAGGAGAGCAACAACACAACAAAAAGCACAGGTAAAATTAACCTAGCTGTCTCTTGGTTATTTTCTCACATCTTCATGTGAAGCAAATGACACTTCTATCACTGTCAAAAACCAAATGAAATATTATGGAAACTATTATTGTGTAATCAGCTTTTCACAGAGCCAAGGAGTATCTCTGGCCTTATTTGGTACTTTTCTGACATTTTTTGGCTAACTTTATTTGTTTAAACTATAGATTGTTTTAACATATTAAATCGTGTTCAGGTAGGAGCAGTGCACTTCAGAATGTACATAACTACTGATTTTGCTATTAGGAATAAAAGATAGAGCACTAATAAGTGGACTAAAGAAGCAGCTCCATTTTCCCAGTAATTGATCTCTCCTCAAGCCATTACACCAGTATTTGTATCTGTTTAAATATAACAAGACAAATGTCATCCCTTTTTAGGGCTGAATTGTTTTCTGAAAACTAAATTAATGTATTAATCCATGTTGAGGTAAAATATGCTACACTTCAGATTATACTTAAGAAAAAAAATTTTAAAAGCACAACACTGTCATTTTCTGTAACATATGAAGGTTTGAGTAAACAGCACAACCAGAAGAATTCAGCTGCAAGTTAAAGTGACATAGCCACTTTAAATGTTTAAATAAAAGAACTGTTTATTGAATATCAGCTTCACCAGAAGTGAATTTTAAACATTATGAATAACCATTATGACATCATCCTACATCAGATTTAGGGTTGGATTTATCAAGGCATCTGTCTAATCTACCTAATGCATCTGGATTGTTACTTATAATGCACTCATTACTTTGGTATCTAGCCCTCATGCCCTCTTAAAAAAAAAAACGCACCATCCTCATCGCTGTGGAACATGATGCAAATGCTGGTTATGTCAGCATCACAACTGCCAGCTGGTGCCTTCCACATTGTCTTTTCTTTCATTTCTCATCATGACGTGACCTAAAGAGCCACCGTTGCATCTACTCTATAGATCCCTTATTAGGAGCAGCTGCCTGCTACTAGAGTTCCAGAATAGAAGTCAATTGGAATTTTGTCATTACTTCAATGGGCAGGACTGAACTTTCAACAGCTGCTGTGATGTGGCCAAGAACCAAAGGATCCTATATTAATTTTCCTTTCCCTGTAATAATGTCTCAGCAAACAATGGCAGTAGTAACATTTAAAAAAAACCTCAGGTTTCAGAGTAGCAGCCGTGTTAGTCTGTATTTGCAAAAAGAAAAGGAGTACTTGTGGCACCTTAGAGACTAACAAATTTATTTGAGCATAAGCTTTCGTAAGCTACAGCTCACTTCATCGAATGCATCCGATGAAGTGAGTTGTAGCTCACGAAAGCTTATGTTCAAATAAATTAGTTAGTCTGTAAGGTGCCACAAGTACTCCTTTTCTTTTTTAAAAAAACTCAGATTCCCTTCGCCCTTTTTGTAAATAGGAACAATTGACACACCTTTCCCTACTTTCCATGCACTTTCTTTACAAATTTCAAGAGTTCAGAGCGTAACTATGGCACATAAATGTTTTATTTCAAATAGTCAGGAAAGGTGGAATGTATTGCTTCAGATCTAAATAAACAGAATAACTGTTTCCATGCCAAGAGCCTTATCCAAAACCCATTTCATTCAATGGAAAGATTCTCAGGGCTAGATTCACAAAAGGTCTTAGGTGCCTAACTGCCACTTTGGGCACCTAAATCCCAGAATCAGGCCCCACTGAGATACACAAAACCCCCACTTAGCAGCCCCTAAGGCCTTTTGGCTCCTAAACTTGCTCAGCACCTACATTTTTGCAGTAAAAGTTCCCTAGAAGCCTGTTTTTCTCACTGTGCACATGTATACTGCAGCCCCACGCTGGACATCTAGACACCTAAGCCCTAGAGTGAGACCCATTGAGAGACATTTGGGGCCCAGTACATCGTATTTGCTGGGGCCCCACCAACTCCCATTTCACCCCATTACAGATTTTTTTGGGGGTGGGGAGGGCTGAGCTCAGAACCCCAATACAATTGTCTCCCTTTTCTCCCTCCCATCAGCCCTTCCTTTGAGTGATGCACAAACTGGGGACAGATAAGTGTTCCTCAGCCTAACGTGCCTGCGGGGCCCAATCCAATAAGTGTGCTCAGAGCTTACACAAAACAGCTGGAGGAAAAGAACTTTCGTCAAAACTTGTAGCCCAGTGATTAGGGAACCCACCCAGGATGTGGGAAACCCCCAGTTCAAATCCCCTCTCTGCTTGAGTGGGAAAAGGAGTTGAACAGGGATCTGTCACCTTTCAGGTGAGTGCCCTTGCTATTGGGTTATTCTGATGGGGAGGGCTCCCTCAATCTCTCCTGTTGAAACTTTAAAAAGTCATTGTAGCTGGGGGACTTGACCCTGGCTCTCCCACCTCTCGAGTGTGCAAACCACCAGGCTACAGAGGCATTTTCATTCTTGCTTTTTCTTCTTTCATTAATTAAGTACCTACCTCCAGGAGAGGGCTAACAGCTGACAACCCAAAGAAGAAGGGTTTCAGAGTAGCAGCCGTATTCAGTCTACTTGAATGCATCCGATGAAGTAAGCTGTAGCTCACGAAAGCTTATGCTTAGATAAATTTGTTAGTCTCTAAAGTGCCACAAGTCCTCCTTTTCTTTTTTCCAAAGAAGAAGGCTTCGTCTCCCTGCAGCCCAGACTTAGGCACTGAACTCCTTGAGAGATGTGTAATTTAGGACACATCTCTCTTGCTGGAATCCCCCATAGTCTCCCATAGGATTGTGTAAACTACTGCCCAGGTGCCAGATTCGGTCTTTGTGAATCTGGCTGATTTTCTAGGTGCCTAAATCTGGGATTTAGGCAGCTAGGGTGGAATCCACAAAGCTATGTAGGCACCTAGGTCCCCCACTACGACCCACAAAACTCCCACTTAGTGCCTAAGTTTTTCAAAGTAAAAATTCTCTCGGCACTTAAGTTTCTGCCCCTGGGCATGCACATTGCTACCTCACTCGAGGCATCCAGACTCCTATCTTCTGCCTAAGACCCAAAGAGATTCATGAACCAGGGAATATAGGCATTTGACCACCTAATTTTCCCATGGGGCTTCATCTGGCAGGCATGTTCAGAGGGCACCTACTGGCATCAGGCTCCATTTAAAAACCACCCAAAGCAGATGGAACCCACCCTATAATTTTTAGCCCAGTGGTTAGACTAGTCACCTGGGATGTGGGAGACTGTGATGATTCTCAGGGTACATAGAACTAGGTTTACAAGGGTGCCAATGGCACCATGGCACAGGGCCCACACTCAGAAGGGAAGAAGGGGCCCCGCTCCACCCACTCGGCCTCTTCACCCTGAGGCCTCACCTGCTGCTCGTTCCTCTCCGCCCCCGCCTCCCTGCTGTATCCACTGAAGTATTTCCCTGTGATATCCAGCTCCTGACAATAGCTACTCACAGAAATCCCAGATCCTCTTCCACCAAAGGAGCAGTGTATCCCAGTTTTACCTTAAATCACCATTCCTGTATCACACACAACACTTGTAATGAAACAAAAGAAGGTTTATTTAAGAAAGAATAGAGACTCCAGTAGAAACAAGCAACAGTGATGGAAACAAATGGTTACAATACAAAAAAAGGTCAAAGTGTGAATTAGGGCCTACACTTATTAACAGTTACCTTTCCGATCTAATAAAGTAGGATTTCCCCCAAACTTCAGTCTGTTGCAGAGATGGCTGGCTTCACAGGAACCAGGATCTAATCTTTCATGAAAAACACTCCCACTCAACAATATATCACCTCAGTGAATGGATACAGAGTGCTTCTTTCCACTCTCAGGAGGGTGCTCTAACAACTGAGCTCTGGGATAATCTGATGTAGGGCTCTCTCAGTAGATCCAGTTGAAGCTGTTCCACTGTATATAAATCCTTAAATGGTCAATGGACCACAGAGAGAAAGAGTGGGAATAACTCAGTGGCCCCAGGTATTAGGAGACCATGTGTTGAGTCACCCCTGTGCCAATCACTCTTTATTTCTCTCTTCACCAGGAGAGACGGAGGGAGCCCTATCAGCCTATCCCGCAGCTCAATGGTTAGAGCAGCCTCCTGAGAGGTAGGACACCCCTGTTCAAATCCTTTCTCCTCTGCCAGGGTTGCGGGAATTGAACCCTAGGTTCCCAGATTAATGTTTAGCCACTGGGATAAAAGTTATAAGGGGGGGTACCACCTCCATCTTTGTGTGGGTCAAGACAGGCCCATAACTCTTTCCCAAGAAACTATATAGGCACCTAAGCACGGAGACAGGTCCCAGATGTGGATCACTAGCAGAGCTAGGCATCTCCCTGCAGCCACGATTTAGGCGCCTATTTCTGAAAAAGGGGCAGGGCTTAACACATCAGCATCTCCCATTAGTCAGTTTAGGCATGCTCTCTTTTGTAGATCACATTTTAAGGCACCTCTCTCTCCCCATTCTATAGAGAGTCTAGGTGTCTAACTCTGCTTTGTGGATCACAGGGCTGTTCTTGTGATTTTGTAGGTGCCTACAAATTAGGAGAGTGTTGCAATGCCTAAATCCCTTTGTGGAGTCCACCCTTTTGTAAATCCCATTGTTAATGGAATTTTTAGAAGTGCCTGGATGGGTGGGTGCCAAATGCCAATGGAGTTTTATATACCTACATACCTTGAAAAATCTGACTCTAAATCCCCCAGTGCCTAACTCCCCAGTTTTCTAATCGCCTCTAGGCACTATGAGAATACAAATTAGAACAAATACAATAAACAAATCAGAAAAGAGGAAAAAAGTGATGCCCCAGCCAAGCAGCCTACAATTAGCCAGATGGTGCAAACTGTAGCACAGACAGAGCCAAAATCTAACCCTCTGACATTTTCTTTAAACAGAGCTTGTGTCATCTTGACATTCAGATGAGCTGCTTTGTGACCTCAGTGATTTATCGGTGAAATTCCTTAAAGCTTCGACTACCCACAGGCAGTAGTAGAGCTGAAGGCAGAGGGAATACATTTATCAAGTCAAACCCCAGGAAAAAAAAAAAAAAAAAAAAAGCCAGAGACTAGTTTCTGGCTGGGAAGTTATCCAACGTGTGAGGACAGCTTTAGGGAGGCAGGCCGTGATCCTGTCGCCTGCCAATACATCACTCGATTTCAGGCCATTTCCCCTTCTTGGGGAGGAACCAAACTTCCAGGCGGATCTGCCCAAAGCTGGAGAGTTGTGCCAGCAAATACCTTCTCCCTGACCTTATCAGCTGACTCAGGCTGTGAATGATTCAAAAGCCAAACTCACAGACCCCTCTGCCCCCCTCCAACTTCGCAGCTCCACCCAGACCGACGCCTGGCTCCGAGCACGCAGAGGGGCTGCCACGGGCCGCTGGTGCGGCGGCTGCACAGCGCTGAACCGGGGAGGTCGGCAGTCCCGCCCCCTCCCCGAGTCGGGCCTTTTGCGAGCCCCGGCCTGGGGCCGCTCAGCCGGCAAGCTAGCGGGTGTGAGACTCTGATTGGCTCGCAGACCAGGGAGCCGCTACACCGGGATTGGCTGGGGGGCCGCCTTTGTTGCCTGTCCACGCCTTCCACGGCGGCCCCGGCCGCGGGGCAGCGGAAGTTTGAGTGCAAGAGCGACGCTGGCTGGGTGCACGCCGGCGGGAGGCCAGCGCAGCCCGCACCGCACCGCACCGCACCGCATCCGCGGGCCTCTGGGGAGCGTCTCCCTGCGCGGACCCAGCCTTGCTCCTAGCGGAGAGAGACAATGGACTTGGAGAGCAAAGTGAAAAAGGTAAGGGCGGGCCGCTGAGTCACCCCGCTCCTGGGGCGAACAACGCCCCAGCTCCCCGCCGCCGCTGCTGCTGCTCCTCGTTGTTCTTTTCCTATATAGCAGGAGCCCTGGCTGCTCTCCTCTCCCTCCTTCCTCCAGATCCATTGCCGCCGCTGTCCTGTCTCCAGTGTCTGATTGGGAGGGGATAGATAAACTCACTACACGGAGTATGCACCTCCTGGTTCAGTCAGAGCTAATGCGGGAGGGGCGGAGTGGGAAACCCCCCCCACACACACAAACACCCCCCCCCCCCCAAATTTTATGTTGTGCAGGATCTGCTTGTATTGTGTTGACTTTCCCCCTCGAGCTGCTGCTGTCTTCTGGAGGGAGCGAGAGTTGGGCCAGTTAATTGGGGCTCCGAGTTGGGTCCCATTAGAATACGAAGTGAAGGCATCCGATGAAGTGAGCTGTAGCTCACGAAAGCTTATGCTCAAATAAATTTGTTAGTCTCTAAGGTGCCACAAGTACTCCTTTTCTTTATGCTAACCTGTGTTCATGTATATACCCTGTATAAAGGGCACCTTCAATTGAATCTTTAGCTAATTCAGTAAGTATAGTGTAGGGATACTCAAACGACCAATTTTCAGAGTAGCAGCCGTGTTAGTCTGTATTCGCAAAAAGAAAAGGAGAAATGCATCCGATGAAGTGAGCTGTAGCTCACGAAAGCTTATGCTCTAATAAATTAGTCTCTAAGGTACCACAAGTACTCCTTTTCTTCAAAAGACCAGTTGACTCATTTTGGGGAGAATATTCCATCTTGAGTCAGTTATGGATTTCTTTTTCTGTATGTCTTGCCCATTGATGACCTTGCTTTATTGATGTGGAAAATGGGCTCTTTGCTACCTGACAGCAAACTTTTCTTTGGGACATCACAATTATTTGATTTGGAGACAAGTAAGAGAAGCTGATGGAGAGTCAAAGTTTTAGTTTAATGCAAATTTCTTCAATAATGAATTTTGGAAAGGCAGATGGAATATCATATGTGGAATTCTGTAACATGTCATCTTAAATAGATTTGAGAAATCATCATTGATTTTTTTCTAGTGTGGTCTCAACTTAAAACTGATTTCATATTTAAAAAGGAACCTTGCTATTTCATTTATCTAGTGTAGTAGTTCTCAAACTGTGGGTTGGGACCCCATTTTAATGAATTCGCCAGGGCTGGCTTAGACTTTCTGGGGCCCACAACTAAAGCCCGAACTCCACTGCTTGGGGTTAAAGCTGAAGCCTGAGGGCTTGAACCCTGGATAATGGGGCTCAGGTTACAGGCCACCTGCCTCGGGCTGAAGCCTTTGCACTTCGGCTTTGGCCCCGCCAGCTCACGGTGGTGCAGCTCAGACTTTGGCCCCTCGTCCTGGGGTCATGTAGTAGTTTGTTGTAGTCAAAAGGGGGTTGCGGTACAATGAAGTTTGAGAACCCCATGTCTAGTAACAAATATCACAAATGCAGAAGAAACCTTGCATGTGTGATAAACATAAACCTGGAAGCATCTTAAATAGTTATGTCAAAACTTGTCTTGAGGAACAAAGGTTGTGTTCAAGCGTGAACTTTTACATTTTTCCATGTATTTGGCTAGATACAGAGGTTTATAAATGATTTTATTGCTCTTTTATCCAAACGTGCAGATATCCAAAATGTTCCTTTGTTTTTAAAAAAAAGTGGAAATGATGTTTATAAGAGACTTAAGAAATGTTGGTTTATTAGCCAGAAACTTACCAAAATGACAAGGGTGTCATGGGACTGTGGGTTAACAACTTATTTGTGACTCCTACTCAAGTATAACCAACTTGCCTAACTCTTCTCAACCTTTCACTGAGTTAGTGTGTGGGGAATGTAATCTGTATGAAAAGCCTGATTGATTTTATAGAATCTGCATAAAACGTTACTTAGGCCCTGATCCTGCAGTTGACTGTGGGTGGGTGCAGCTACACACAGATCCATTGATTTTCATGTGGCTGTACAGAAGGGCAGAGACATGCCTGCACAGTCTCTTGTATGTTTGGAACCTTAATTAGTTTAAAAAAAAAAACTTTTTGAATGCAGTTATGAAATGTACTCTAAGCCCCTGTACAATATTTAGATGTTTGACAGCCTCAGGTTCCCCACTCTTTCTGAAATATTACTCCCTCTTTGTATAAGATGAAGAGCTGGGGGAAAGAGTAAATCTAAAATTACACACCTGTTTTCATAGTTTCACATATTAGTTGTGAAAACAGATGGTATCAGGTTCTACGTTTGCTTAATAGTTTGGTCTTGGCTTGAGCAAAATTGTCATGGGTGAACACCTGCTTTAAATCATAAAATAGCAAATGGAAATAGTGAAAGATATTATTACACGCAGGGCTTTTCTGTTTGTTCTGTCTTGTTTTTACCCAACTTTCACTTCTCTCTGACTCCAAAACTAGTCTTTGATATCAGCAGAAAAGTCTTTGGTGAGAGACCTATAGACTTCAAAGTGGACACAATAAAAAGAGCAATTAATTTTCATAAATTAACCTGATGAAGTCAGGGATATGGGGGACTCCTCCCGGCCCTCCCAAATGTATACATTAATAAACTCTTCATCATTCTTTTTATCACCTCTCCTCA
This sequence comes from Dermochelys coriacea, assembly GCF_009764565.3. Lineage (NCBI taxonomy): Eukaryota > Metazoa > Chordata > Testudines > Dermochelyidae > Dermochelys > Dermochelys coriacea. Next base: position 305,916,653 of record NC_050068.2, read on the forward strand.
ATTTTTTTAAACAAAAGAATAATACATTTACATTTCTCAAAATGAAAGAAAGTGGCCCTGTCAAGGTTCCTTCCCCACTCTGAACTCTAGGGTACAGATGTGGGGACCTGCATGAAAACCTCCTAAGCTTACTTTTACCAGTGTAGGTTAAAACTTCCCCAAGGTACAAACTATTTTACCTTTTGTACTTGGACTTCTACTGCCACCACCAAACATCTAACCGGGTTTATTTTTGAGAAAGCGTTGTTTGGAAATGTCTTCCCTCCCCCCCCCCCCCCAAAATCCTCACCAAAACCTTGCACCCCTTTCCTGGGGAAGGTTTGATAAAAATCCTCACCAATATGCATAGATGACCACAGACCCAAACCCTTGGATCTTAAGAACAATGAAAAAAGCATTCAATTTCTTACCAGAAGAATTTTAATAGAAGAAACAGTAAAAAGAATCCGCTCTGTAAAATCAGGATGGTAAATACCTTACAGGGTAATTAGATTTAAAACACAGAGAATCTCTCTAGGCAAAACCTTAAGTTACAAAAAGACACACAGACAGGAATATCCATTCTATTCAGCAGATCTTATTTTCTCAGCCATTTTAAAGAAATCCTAATCTAACGCATATCTAGCTAGATTACTTACTAAATTCTAAGACTCCCATTCCTGTTCTGTCCCTGGCAAAAGCCTCACCCAGACAGACACAGACCCTTTGTTTCTCCCCCCTCCAGCTTTGAAAGTATCTTGTCTCCTCATTGGTCATTGTGGTCAGGTGCTAGTGAGGTTAGCCTAGCTTCTTAACCCTTTACAGGTGCAAGGGTTTTTCCTCTGGCCAGGAGGGATTTTAAAGGTGTTTACCCTTCCCTTTATATTTATGACAGGCCCCTGACAGATCCTGTTGCTGATGAACTGAAAGCTTCACTGTGTGATCCTGTGTTTAGTAGTAAATCACCAGCCTTAGTTGTACAACTGCTTTTCTTTCCCTAATGGGGGGTGGTGGGGGAGTGAAATGTTTTGATTAAAATGGTTTTATATTGCCATGAATTTACAAAAGGCCACAGCCCTGAATTTCCACATTACACAACAAATGAATCCCTGCTGTCTCCTTTCTTCCTAATGCCCTCTCTACTCTTTATTGAGCCCCGTTGTCTTTTCTCCCATTTCTTTCCAAGCCCCTTTTCACTTTATTTTCTTGGAACTTTTCTCCAACTGTCTCTCTAACAATCAAAAATAACCTCAACAATGCCAGTCAGGTTTGCCACCCCAGAGTTTACACTCCATGCATCTGATGAAGTGCGTTCTAGCCCATGAAAGCTTATGCCCAAATAAATTTGTTAGTCTTTAAGGTGGCACAAGGACTCCTCGTTGTTTCTGCAGATACAGACTAACACGGCTACCACTCTGAAAGGTAACTGAATAATCACTATGTCCAGACTGAAGAACCTATTCATTTTTGGCGGGAGGAGGGGGGAGAAGAGAAACTTGGCCTGATGTTTAGTCGGAAGTAAGAAATGGATGTCATTGTGGTTGTATCTGATGCCCTAAATCTACGATGTGGTTGGTGCACAACAGTAGTTCATTGTCCTGAAAGACTTTAGATTCTAAAAAGGAACAAGGGACAATGGACTGAGCATACACTTAGCAGAGTGTGGCATGAAAACTCCAAAAGATGGTGTTGATAGAAACTAGAAATGGAAAAGAGACATTCCATTGGTTTTTCTATAATACATTGAGTATCTTGTTTACGTTGCTACTAAATGCATCAAGTGATGAAGCTTCTAATATGATACTTCTAGGACTCCTGAAGCTCTAATGAACAAAATTAGAGCTTATAATTCTTCCTCCCTACTCCCACGCACATAGCCATTGACAGCCAGGATGGACAGGGATGCAAAACTATGCTCTGAAGTGTCCCTAGCCTCTGTTTGCTCCTGGAAGCTGGGAATGGGTAATGGGATGGATCACTTGATGATTATCTGTTCTGTTCGTTCCCTGTGAAGCACCTGGCATTGGCCACTGTCATCAGACAAGATACTGGGCTAGATAGACCATTGGTCTGACTCAGTATGGCCATTTTTAAGAAATCTTTCATTGCCTTTAATTTAGGCTAAAAATAATATCAAAGCAAATGCTTACTGAATTGCCAAATTGGTTCAAGTGTGGGTTTTATTTTATTTTTTTAATCTGGTTCAAATACACTATTTTAGGGATATGCTTTGATGTAACTGGATTCATTTTAAAAATAGGTACACTGGCACCGCTGCTGCGTTTTTTTTGTTTTTTTGTTTTTTTTTACAAATGTCTATGCTGGACAAAATCTGGGTAAGCCTTATCCCCTGTACCATTTATCCAGGTTTGGAGGTGCTTTAAGTCTAAGCTAGTTGGCTGAGTGGGGGCCATGGGTGAGAGCCCAGGCTCCACTTTAAGTTGGGCTGGTACCTGCTCACTTTGCAGATGATATACCGGCCCAAAAAAAAAAATCACTGAGCCCTATGCACTTCCCACAGTTCCTCCCTTCCCATCTCCCCCACCCCCAGGATAGACAAGTGTTCTCACAATTGACTGGGAAAGTTCTTAGTGCATCTCAGAACAAAGAGCCATGGGATGTGCCCCAGACACACTCAGGCAAGTGCACAAATGGTGAGGAAGTAGTAATGTGGGTAGATCTTTGAAGTGGGGGAAGATCACATCCAAGCTAGGCCCAGATTCAGGTGTGATTACTTGGGTTAACTGTGCAGTATAGACATAGCCTAATGTACACAAACCCAGAGACTCTAGTTCCCCTCCAGACCAAGAGCTCTGAGATGGAGGATACAAAGTAGCAGGAAGCTGTGCTCTTGATCTACGCCCTTCTTTTTTTAAAACAGTTCTGTAGTTCAGTTATTTTAAAATCCTCTTTGAGGAGAGCTGCAGTGGAGACAGTGGGGAAACTAAGGGCACAAGCAATTCAGGATCAGGCGCTGGCTATTTCATCTTAACTTAATAGTGAATCTGCCTGCTCTGTAGTACTCATTTCACCTCCCCCTTGCACTGTAAAATTCTTTGGCTGTCCTTAACTCATTTGGCTATCACTAACTCAATCTTTGTGTGTGAGATTCTATGATACTACCAACACATGAGCTCAAAGACTGATGAGCATCCCAGAATTCATGAGGTTTGCCTAAAAATCATGAAATAATTTTAAAACAGAACAAACATGGGGGGGGGGGGTTAATCTGTATCCTAGTTTCTGAAATACTCCCATTGTGTGGTGTGCTTGTGTTGGTTTTGTTTTGGTTTTTTTATTTTTTTTTTTTGAATTTTCAACCTGTAAATCACAGGCTGAATCTGAACATACAAAAATGCAGGTCTCTGCTCTCCTCCCCCCTCCCCCCCCGCCAGTCCCTTGTCTTCTCCAGCTGGACTGTTGCCTTCATTAACTCCTCCTCCCTGCACTGTGTTGGGGGAGGGAAACTGCTGTCCATCTTAGAGGAGTTCCTGAGCTAGCAACCTGTGTACTTATGAGATTGAGTGTCCCCCAAAACTGCCCTGAAATTGCAGTACTGACAATAATATAACAGTACAACAGTAGTTGGAATAAGTAAACTTGGTTCTCTTTTTAATTTCTTATTTTAATTTCACTGTTTCTAAATATATAAAAAATTCATCTTTCCAATCTATTCCCAACAAAATTACTTTAAAGAGTTAAAAAAAAATCTTTAATAAACTAGGGATAACAAAAATGCCTTGTATCTAAGGAGGGGATGAAGATTATACAATAGATGTAACCTAAAGTACAGTACGCTAAATATTTGAGAGCATTATAGGCATATATTGTATTTGATAGAAATAGTAGTTTTAGTCTTGTCTTATAACTTTCATTAACTTCACTATGGGAACATAAGAAAACTGAACAGTTACATTTCATTAAATTCCCTGTTAAGACCTTTGTTCTAAGGCTTTGTCTACACTGGCACTTTGTCTGCAAAACTTGTGGTGTTCAGCAGTGTTAAATACCCCCCCGAATGGCAAAAGATTTACCAACGAAAAGCACTGGTTTGAACAGCACTTTTGACAAAGCCACTGGTGCTTGGAGGGGAGGAAGCTTTTTTTGTCAGCAGGAGAGCTCTCTCTTGCTGACAGACAGCTACACTGCACACCTTTTAGTTGCACGGCTGTAGCAGCACAGCCATGTTGCTAAAAACCTCATAGTGTAGCCATAGCCTAAATCTGAATTGGCTTTGCCCCTGTCTGTCACATTGGTGACCTTTGTAAAATGAGTCATTAGGTCATAGTCCATCCTGCATTGCAAACAATGTGATAATGCTGTAAGCATAGCTTTCCAGAGGAAAGGAAAAGCTGTCAATGAGTTCTATTATTCTGTACAACTTCTGTGGTACAGTACTTGCTTTAAAAAAAGTCTACATAGTTATGATAGAAAAAGATCAAAGCACTGCTCTTAAACATGTGGAATGTAAGCTATCTTTCCCCCGCACCCATAACTAGAATGTCAAAATACTCTAGTATGTTGTAAAAACTGAATGCAAATGGTGAAACAACTTGGGAAACCAATAGTAAAGGTATTTGGGGAAAAAGCGCAACACTAACTTGACATGGGAACAGTCTACTTTCTGTGTTTTGCAGGGCATGGTTCAGGAATTGCTCTTGAAATGCACTTCCTGTTTGTGACTCTTCTGTTTGGTTATTACTGCCATGGAAACCAGTTATAACAAAGCTCAGCCCAGTCGCTGTCAATGTAGTGTTCAAAAATAAATAAATAAAATTAAGGAAAATCCATTTAACTTCAGTGTAAACTAAATTTTGCCTGCAAGGGGGGAAAAAAAAGCCAAACTGAAAGGGGATAGAGGGGGACAATGACTCTAATTCCATTTTAATCGATCTTGGAGCAATTTCTTTTCTTCATTTGAAGAAAATAAAAATGAGGAAATGCTCACATTGTGCATCCTGACTGGCTGTCTGGAACATGTGTTCTACCGATCAGCAAATCACTTCTGAAGTGAAAAAGTTGTCCTATACTTAGGCTAAGATGCTAAAAGAAGACTACCTCCAAGTGTGTTTGGAAAAGATAACTAGCAGTTCTTTCCTTATAAGCAAAAGTAATGAGGCCCAAACAACAAGGTCACTAACAATGTTTGGTGCTGAGATTTTGCTAAGAGAATAATGGTTAACATCCTCTTTTGTAATTGTCAAGGTTCCTTCCCCACTCTAAACTCTAGGGTACAGATGTGGGGACCTCCATGAAAAACCCCCTAAGCTTATTTTTACCAGCTTAGGTTAAAACTTCCCCAAGGTACAAACTATTTTACCTTTTGTCCCTGGACTTCATTGCTGCCACCACCAAGTATCTAACAAAATATAACCGGGAAAGAGCCCACTTGGAAACGTCTTTCCCCCCCAAGCCCTACACCCCCTTTCCTGGGGAAGGCTTGATTAAAAATCCTCACCAATTTGCATAGGTGAACACAGACCCAAACCCTTGGATCTTAAGAACAAGGAAAAAGCAATCAGGTTCTTAAAAGAAGAATTTTAATTAAAGAAAAAGTAAAAGAATCGCCTCTGTAAAATCAGGATGGTAAATACCTTACAGGGTAATCAGATTCAAAACACAGAGAATCCCTCTAGGCAAAACCTTAAGTTACAAAAAGACACAAAAACAGGAATATACATTCCATTCAGCACAACTTATTTTATCAGCCATTTAAACAAAACAGAATCTAACACATATCTAACTAGATTGCTTACTAACTCTTTACAGGAGTTCTGACCTGCATTCCTGTTCTGCTCCCAGCAAAAGACACACAGAGACAGAGAGAACCCTTTGTTCTCCCCTCTCCCCCCCCCCCGTCCAGCTTTGAAAGTATCTTGTCTCCTAATTAGTCATTTTGGTTAGGTGACAGCCAGGTTACATTTAGCTTCTTAACCCTTTACAGGTGAAAGGGTTTTTCCTTTGACCAGGAGGGATTTAAAGGTGGTTGACACACACACCCCCAAATCACAGGTAGATAGGGTGAAATGCTGGCTGTGATTTCTTCTTGGAGCTCTAGGAGAACAGAATTAATAAGACGCCTCTAAATATACTACCATGTATTTAAAGACTAACAATATTTTTCACATCTCAAGGACTATTTTAACCAGTTGATTCTGGGAAACTTTCACGGAGCCACTTTATTAGAAGCTCCTGAGATGTGTTGGATGTCAAAATCAAAATCTTGGAGAGCTAAATTCCACCAAATAAGTTCTTTATTTCCCACGGCGTTATGAAGCCACTGTAGCACAGCATGGTCAGATGGAAACGCTGTCCCCAAACATATGGGTGTAGCTTTTCCAGAGCGTAGACAATGGTGTAACATTCTTTTTCGCTGACTGACCAGTTGCTTTCCCTCTCAGACAGCTTCTTGCTGAGAAACACTACAGGGCGGAATTTTTGATCCGGTCCTTCCTGCATTAAAACTGCTCCCACACCATGCTCGGACGCATCTGTGGTTCCTAGGAATGGTTTGTCAAAGTCTGGGGCCCGTAGTACAGGGTCAGACATGAGTGTCACTTTAAGCTGATTAAAGGCCTTCTGACACTCTTTGGTCCACCTAACAGCATTTGGCTGTTTCTTTTCGGTTAGGTCTGTCAGTGGGGCGGCGATTTGGCTGTATTGCGGTACAAATCGCGTGTAATATCTAGCCAAGCCTAAGAAGGATTGGACCTGTTTCTTTGACTTTGGGACAGGCCACTTTTGGATAGCATCCACTTTGGCCTGTAGGGGGTTGATAGTTCCTTGACCAACCTGATGTCCAAGGTAAGTCACTCTGTTTAGGCCTATATGACACTTCTTAGCCTTTACAGTTAGTCCTGCCTCCCTTATGCGCTCAAAGACTTTGTAGATGTTCCAGGTGTTCTGTCAAGGTAGGCGACTGCATATTCTCCTAATCCCGCTAGGAGGCCATCTACAAGTCTTTGGAAGTTGGCGGGTGCATTCTGTAGCCCGAAAGGGAGTACATTAAATTCATACAGCCCAACGTGTGGTGAAGGTTGACATTTCCTTGGCGGATTCATCTAGCAGTATCTGCCAGTACCCCTTGGTTAAGTCCAAGGTAGAGATGAACTGGGCCCGTCCCAGTTTCTCTAATAGTTCATCTGTGCGTGGCATTGGATAGTTGTCTGGGCAAGTTACAGCATTTAGCTTACGGTAGTCCACGCAAAAACATATCTCCCCATCTGGTTTGGGAACTAGAACCACTGGAGATGCCAATGCACTGCCAGAGGGGTGGATTACCCCCATCTGTAGCATATCCTGGATCTCCCGTTCTATAGCAGTTTTAGCTTGAGGAGACACCTGGTAAGGTTGGGATTTAATTGGGTGAGCATTACCTGTGTCAATGGAGTGGTATGCCCGTTCAGTCAGTCCGGGGATGGCTGAGAACGTCGGCATGCAGCTAGCTCCTTGATCTGCTGTCACTGCCTATGCCCAAGGGTCATGGAGAGGTTCACCTCTTCCACGCCAACATCGCTTTTCCCTTCATAGTAGACACCTTCAGGCTACTCAGCGTCATCTCCTCCCTAGGCTGTAAACTGACAGACCTTTAATTCTCTAGAATATTCTCTAATATTTAATTTTAATTCTATTTAATTCTCTAATATTCTCTTAGAATAAAAGGGCTTTAGAGAATTAATATGTTACACCTTGGGCTTTCAATTAGAGGTGGGGAATGCTATGAGATAATTAACAACTCCCAAGCACTCCTGGACCATGAATGGCCCTTCCCATGATGCTTCCATTTTATGGGCCTGGAGCGCCTTTAAGACCATGACCTGGTCCCCTACTTTGAAAGAACGTTCTCTGGCATGTTTATCATACCAGGCTTTTTGCTGTTTTTGAGCATCCTTACAACCTTTTTGTAGGTTTTCTTTAGCAAGGGCTAAAGAGGTTTGGAAGGTGTTTTGTTACAAAGCCCAGAATGTTAGCTCCTGGGGAAGGTGTAAATGCCTCCCATTGCTGCTTCACCAACTGTAATGGCCCCTTAATCTTGTGGCAATATACAAGTTCAAAAGTCCTAAACTGGGATGTGGTACAGCTTTGTAGGCAAACAGCAACTGCTGCAACACTAGGTCCCAATCATGGAGTGCTCATTTACGAATTTATGTATCACGACCCCCAAAGTCCCATTAAATTTCTCAACCAGGCCATTTGTTTGATGATGGTAAGGGGTGGCAACCAAGTGATTCACCTCATGAGCTTCCCAAAGGCTTTCCATAGTTCCTGCCAGGAAATTAGTTCCTGCATCTGTGAGGCTGGGCCAACCTACCCTGGCAAAAATGTCTGCTAGTGCCTGGCACACACTTTTAGCCCTGGTGTGGCTTAGAGCTACTGCTTCTGGCCATTGGGTGGCAAAATCCATGAAAGTCAGTATGTACTGCTTTCCTCCGGGTGTCTTTTTCGGAAAAGGACCCAGAATATCCACAGCTACTCGCTGAAATGGAACTTCAATGATGGGGAGTGGCTGGAGAGGGGCTTTGACCTGATTTTGGGGTTTTCCCACACTTTGGCATACCTCACAAGACTGGACATAGGTAGAAACATCCTTGCCCATTCCCTCCCAGTGGAATGACCTCCCCAAACGGTCTTTGGTCCTGTTCATCCCAGCATGGCCACTAGGATGATCGTGGGCTAAGCTGAAGAGCTTGACCCGATACTTAATTGGATCTACCAACTGTCTCTGAGGATGCCAGTCTTCCTGGTGTCCACCAGAAAGTTTCCTTGTATAAAAGTCCTCTTTCTACAACAAACCTGGATCGATTAGAAGAGCTGAGAGGCGGTGGGTTGCTCCGTGCCGCTGTCCAAGCTCTCTGGAGGCTTTCATCTACTTCCTGTTCGGTCTGGAACTGTTCCCTTGATGCTGGAGACATCAGTTCCTCATTGAATTGTGGACCTAGACTTGGTCCCTCTGGAAGCAATGTAGGGGATGGGGCTGTTTCCGTTGACTGTGAACCGCTCTCCGCTGGTGCACTATGTTGGGTTTCAGGCTTTGGCTGAGCCTCTTGTGTAGGGTTATCGGCTGCTGCTGGTTCAGGTTTGGTGGGGCCCTCTGGTGTTGGGGTTGCTGGATTCAGTGTTGGCAGTGGGTTGTTGGTGGTTTCGCCAGTTCCGGTTCTGGGACTAACTCTGTCTGGGTCTCTGGGACTGGATCCACTACTGCTGTTACAGACGCTGGCCTGGAGTCCGGTTCCATCACCTCTGACCGGGTCCTGGTAGAAGTTTCCGGAACAGAGCTAGGTGTGATGGCTTGCTTAGCCTGGCTGTGGGTGACCGTTCCCACCCTCTTAGCTAGCTTCACATGATTAGCCAAATCTTCCCCCAATAGCATGGGGATGGGATAATCATCATAGACTGCAAAAGTCCACATTCCTGACTAGCCCTTGTACTGGACAGGCAACTTGGCTATAGGCAAATTGGAAGGGTTGAATTGTCACTTGGATCTTGGGGTCGATTAAATTGGGGTCCACTAAGGAAGCATGGATAGCCAACACTTGTGCTCTGGTCCTCCACGCGGTGACCTTCTTCCTGCCCACACTCACAGTTTTGAAAGTATCTTGTCTCCTCATTGGTCATTTTGGTCAGGTGCCAGCGAGGTTATCTTTAGCTTCTTAACTCTTTACAGGTGAAAGGGTTTTTCCTCTGGCCAGGAGGGATTTTAATATGGTTAGCCTTCCCTTTATATTTGTGATAGTAAATAAAGAGCAGATCTCACAGATTCATAATTTTTTTTATACAGTTACTGAAATTGAACAAAGCATAAGAGGAACTTGAAGGAAATATTGATTTTTTTTTTCTTACTTCACTAAAAGTACTGTTACATCAAGCACCCCTCCTTTAGGATTGTATTTAAAAAGTCTCTCCTAACACAATTGTCCAATTTCAATTGATTGCATAAAATGATTGTTGTGCAGGATGCAAGCTACTGAACTCACTAAAGTGGGAATAGACTGAAATAAACGGACAGTGGTGCTTTGTGTTTGTGGCTAGTTAGTTTTTTCCTATGCCCCTTCCCCAACCTCTCAAAGCTGAGTACTCGGACTAAAAATCACTAGAATTGAATTGAAAGGTGGATGATGGTTTTGTATTGTGTTATGACCATGGTTATAATTCCCACATCTGACAGCTGGATGTGTATATAGCCAGCAAATACTTGTACAATTTGAATAAACACAACTAGCATTCTTTGACAATTTTAAGATTATGTAAGTCTCCTTAATAGCCTTAGGCTTTATCGCTAGGCAGTGTACCAGTGCCTTAATGTTTACATTCTGGCTCTTGCATACAATTTTTAGCTAGAGAATGTTGTAACAAGTGAATTATTTGACTACTTGTGTACTAATCTTCTACTGCTGCAGCCAGCTCCATGATTTATACTGTTGTCTGTGCTGCTCTGACAGTCTTCACTAATGATCTGCTCCTTAGATACAAACATTTTTCTGACATCTCTTAATATTGTTAAATGGATTTTTCCCCCCACAATGCTCCTAAATCATAGAAGTGTAAGACTGGAAGGGACTTCAGTAGGTCTAGTCCAGTCCAGTGCGCTCAAGGCAGGACTACATAATAGCTAGACCATTCCTGACAGGTGTTTGTCTAACCTGTTCTTAAAAACCTCCAATGACTGAGATTCCACAACTTCCCTAGGCAATATATTTATTTTAAAAATAAATTTTTGGTGTGTTTTTTTTTTTATACCTTCATAAAACCATTATCCTACTTAGACAGATTACATGCCACAGTTTTATGATTCTGCTGGGGGAGGGTGTAACATGATGCTCCTTGTTATACACATAGCTGTCACCAAATTTCATAGTCATTGTCTCAGAAGCCTACACCTACATAGAAAAGCTCTACATCAAGACAGTAACTCTTTAAATTTCTATAAATTGTAGTTAACTTGCAATCGTAAGAAATGGAATGTGAAATCTAACAACTCTTACTATTGCTGGATTTCATTTCAAATTCCATTTCATCAAGTTTATCTATTATAGATGCCAATCCAACAATGAAGGTAAACATAATCACCCGATCAAAATAGCATCAATATAGTATTTCCAGCAGCTGAATCTCTTGTGTGGATTTTGTCCTTTGTCCATATCTTTACACTTTTCCTAAACTAAATTAGGGTCTGTCAGTAATCTGTTTGTTTTGTGTGACTTTTTCTAAAGTGTGGTGGGGCCCTGTGGATAGTTTTACTCCCCTCCCTCTTTTTGTTGACTCTTCCACATCCATATAGATGAATAGTTGATTGCTTGAAGCAGAAGAACTTGTAGTTTGTAGCCAAGCTCTCAAGGACACCTGTATAAAAGAATGAAGGTAAAGTATGTTCCCTCGTGTTTGCTTTGAAGACTTGAATAATGTGGATGATTCTTCTCTCTCTCAATAGCAAAATAATGTATCCAAGAATACAGCATATTGAAGATTCTTCCAACATGAAGTATTGCATACCTTAATGTGACACTTCTCCTTGTGTAGATGCTTTAAGAGTTGAGGAAAAACTTTTCATTGGGTTGAGAACTTTGGAGAATGTTTTGTACAACTTCTTAAATTCTGGAAAGATCTGAAAACAATGGAAGTATTTAGGTACCCTTTGTTTCTGGAGATTCTAGAGGTTGACATTTTCATGGAGCTAGTTCAGTTTAGTTTCTGTGATTCATGAGGCAGCCAAATCAAATAGGCCTCGCTGGTTCCAAGTATAGAAGGTGGCTCTTAAAGGAAGAGAGGTACTCAGGAGTAAGAAAGGAGGCCTTGCAGCAGAAATTCTCTAGAAATGACATTTTAAGTTATGTCTCTTCTGCTCTTTACCTCCTTCACCTAGCTCTCTTCAGTTAAGCATAAAGGAAAACCAAGGAAAGGTGAGAATTCTGAGTGCTAACCCCTAGACGTGGGAAGAGGGTGAGACTGACTATGCTCATCTTTAAAGAGACTTCCAAGTAGCTTGTGCTAGAATTCTGGTGGACTCTAGAATTTTTATTTGTAATAGAAATTCAGTCAAATTTTAGGTATCTTGACTACATCTCCTCAGATGAGGTACCACTGGATGATCTGTTTTCTTATAATGTGACTTCCATCTCTTTTGTACTTAACTTTAGAAGTGATAACTCTTGGGCTAGTATTTCATAAATGTTTTTAAAAAAAAACAACAAACAAAAAAAAACCTCATAGTGGTTACAAATGACTTCTTTGTTTCTAGCGCTATGCGTCATTAGTCATCCATATTGTGCCAGGTAGGAATAATCACAAACAGCAATGGCAACTGAAAGTGATACTTGATGGTAACATGCTAAGACCTGAAACAAGTTATCCCCAAGGCAGGCATGTTGGAATGAATCTGAATCCGGAAATGTCAGAATGTTCTGCACTCTAACTTCATCCTTTCATTAATGACTTTACTCTCTGACCATTCAATCTGTAGCTTATAAACCAAACTGCACTTTTGGAGGGACTACCTACTTCCTCACATTGTTTCCCCAGTACCTCAGTGTTGAAGTGTCCACTGTCCATACTCTTAACTTTGTTTTAAAAACAAACAAACAAAAACAAAAAACACCACACCTCTATTTCCAGTGTAGTGGCCCTTTTGCAAGTGCTAATATCTCTTTAAAATGCTGTCAGCCTGATTTAAAATCGTATCTGATAAAAAGGCAGTAGGAAACTCTGAAGATATCTTTTATGCCAAATTTCAGCCTCAGGCAAATATTTGTGGTCTAGTTATAAATTCCTGATAATCCAGGCTAATAGTAGAAATTCAGGGCTGCTATAATATCAAACATATGAACAAACTATTAAGTGCTTATGAACAGCCACTGGGGTTGCTAAAAGTTCTGAAATATATAGATTGTCAGCTGTGACAGTTGGTTCAGCTTGGAATGGTAAAGTAGTCTTTTAAGAACATAAGAATGGCCCTACTGGGTCAGGCCAAAGGTCCATCTAGCCCAGTATCCTGTCTTCCGACAGTGGCCAGTGCCAGGTGCCCCAGAGGGAATTAACAGAACAGGTAATCAAGTGATCTATTCCCGGTCACTCATTCCCAGCTTCTGGCAAACAGAGGCTAGGGACACCATTCCTGCCCATCCTGGCTAATAACCATTGATGGACCTATCTTCCATGAATTTATCTAGTTCTTTTTTGAACCCTGTTATGGTCTTGGCCTTCACAACATCCTCTAGCAAGGAGTTCCACAAGTTGACTGTGTGTTGTATGAAGAAATACTTTTTTGTTTTAAACCTTCTGCCTATTAATTTCATTTGGTGATCCCTAGTTCTTGTGTAAAGGAAGTGTTTGTTTAGTACTTCTCATATCTACTTTCTCAACAGTTCCTTATCTACTTCTGGTAACACTTGCTTAGCTGTAACCATTTAAAACACTGCCCATGAGTCATGAAAGGAGCATGAAACAGATGTTCATTATATTTATACTATCTTCCATACCCGACCTGTCCCTAAATCAGCAATCTTGGTTGAAATACCAGATATTTTTAGATAGCTTTCTTAAACATTTTCTTTGACAGCAGTTGATATGAAGCCTTCCTCTGGCAGCATTTCATTTGACCTATCTATCCAGTTACTTCCATAATTCCATTTATGGAGAAATTGATTCCATCCTCTTTTCAAACTTGCATTCTCTACTTATGCACATATTCAGTCTACTTTGTTATATTTTTGGATACACTGACAGACTAGTCTAGCATAGAGTAACGGCACCACAGGTCCAACATAAAGTGCTATTCAGAAGCATGCCGTTTTGAGAAGAGGAATGGAGAAAATGCAATGCATTTCATTAGCTTCACTTTCCAATTTGGAGACTGTTTGTTTGAATGCTCCAAATGTGGTCTGTTCTAATCAGCAACAAATATTGACTACAGTTCTGTGGATATAGTCGGTCCTTACTGCTGAAGCAAAAGACACATCTGCTAAATATTCTTTGACACATGCTGGCAAGTGCAGAGTACACATGTGAAGGACAAAACTGCAACAATTTTGTTTATGGATTCTAAATTCTATTTTGGGAGATGTAATGAGTAGTTCTTCTGTCAACAAAGGCACTGAGTATGACCATATAGTGGGGTAGAGACTAGTGCATTTCTGAACATGAATGGTAGTTGTAGCTAGACCAATTCAGACTGGAAATAAGGCACACATTTTTAACTTTGAGAGTGATTAACCATTGGAACAACTTGCTACTCACTGACAATTTTTAAATCAAGATTGGATCTTTTTCTAAAGTATCTGCTCTAGGAATTATTTTGAGGAAATTCTATGGCCAGTGTTGTACAGGAGGTTAGAGTAGATGATCATAATAGTCCCTTCTGGCCTTGGAACCTGTGAATCTATATGAATTTACAGGCTTAACTTCTTTACAGAAACTTTGGAATTCCCTTGGGGGCGGGGGGAATGGGCAAAAATGGAGATGGGGTTAAGTATCAAACAACTCAAGCTCTCTAAAGTAACTAGTTCATGAGGACCCTAGGCTGTCCCTATCTAACTCTTTCCATGTTTTTATCCATAAAATTGCCTCACTACTCCCCAGGTTATATATCCAAAGATCTTATTAGCGCTTGTTGCCACAGCTGTGCACAGGGAGTTCCTATTGAATTGCTGGTTCACTAACCCCTAAATCCTTTTCCAAGTCACTGCTTTCTAGAATGCAGTCCCCCATTGTGTAGGTATGACCTTAATTCCTTGTTCCTAGATGTTTAACTTTCATATTTCTGTTTCAATGGGCCCATCTTACCAAGTGATCCAGATTGCTTTGTATGACTACCCTGTTCTAATAATTATCATTCCACTAATCTGTCATCTGCAGATTGTAACCCCAGCGATTGTTACCCTACTAGAAACACTATGATCAGATGGTTCCCAGTTGTTTACTTTGAGATCCATTAGTCACTTAGTTATCCATTTAACATATGCTTTATTAATAATGCAGAGTGCTAATTTATTCAGAATGTCACGCAGTACTAAGTCAAATGCCTTACAAAAAGTCTAGGTATATTAAATCCACAGTTTCCTTTATCAACCAAACTTCTGACTCTATTCTTTGACAGGTTTTGTCAAACAATCTTATTTTCCATAAAATAAAAGCATAATGCAGCAGAGGTTTTGTGAAATATACTAAGGCACCCAGCAATGAGGTGGTACAAAGTCATGTATTTCCAAACCTCTCCCTGCCCTCAGGTTGGCTTGTGAAATCCATTTTAAAATTTAAGCTTGGCTGATGTAGAGTCATCTTGCCTCCCCATCAGACAGGGGCTAGGATTTGCCCATTAAATAACAATGATCAGTGAGTTTCCCTATCAGCGTGTCTTATCCCTGAACCCCAGTTTGAAGGCCCCCTGCAGGGACCTGTTTTTAGCCAAGTCAGCTGGATGTTAATTTGTCACTCTTATTTCATAGAGTAGAATATGATTGATTGAGAGAAGCCCTGTCTCTTAATCCATCATCCAGCAAGAGGTAACTGACTGTGCAAACTAGGATCCATCACCTTGAATCTTCAGGGTGACGAAGGTGCAGCCATGATCAAAGGGATGCACCTTTGAAATGCTAGGTTTTTGGGAAAAGTAGGAGGGGAAATAGCTCCAGAGCTTTGCATAGGGATGTTAAGTTATGGGGCAGTAGCCAATAATAGAGGACAAAATACGTCCTCTCCTATACTATGGATGCATGGGAAAAGCCCAAAGACCACCGATCAGAAGAGTTCAAGGGTCATAAGGTGACAAGACATTTGATTGATCTTTCAACTGCCAGAAATGGCATTTCCTGTGACACTAGCTAGTTTGTTTTAGTTCTCTCCTATAAGGCTTGTTCATCAGTCTGACGTAAGTGCAGATTTCTCAATTCCAGATATGTTACTCATCATAAATACTGCAGTAAGAATGACTGTCTGTCTAAGATGGCACACTGCAACATAAGCTGCTGAGTAATTAATTGGAACCATTTAACTAAACCAGCAGTGCTCAAACTGAGAGTCGTGACCCCATTTTAATGGGGTCGCCAGGGCTGGCACAGACTTGGCTGGACCCAGGGCCAAAGCCTGAGCCCCACCACCATTGTTTGACACCAAAGCCGGAGCCAGAACCACACCGCTCAGGGCTGAAGCCAAAGCTCAAGGGCTTCAGCCCTGGGTGGCAGGGCTCAGGTTACAGGCCCTCTGCCTGGGGCTGAAGCCCTTGGGCTTCTGCTTTGCCCCTCCCCCCACCCAGGACATTGGGGCTTGGGCTTTGGACCACCCAAGGCAGCTGGGCTCAAGCTTTGGTCCCCCCTTCCTGGGGTCATGTAGTTATTTTTGTTGTCAGAAGGAGGTTGCGGTGCAATGAAGTTTGAGAAACCCTGGACTAAACTGTAAAAAGATTTGCTTTGCTTCATTGTTTTAGAGGCATAAGAATTGACATATTACAGCTAACCAATCATTTAGTCTAATCTGGTATAGTGATATTTGACACCACTGCTTCCTTTCTTCCCCCATCAAATATGCTGCTGACTATCTGAAGAATTTCGTGCACACACATGCATTTTAGTGGGTGGAGAAGGTGGGTCTTTTTGCACTGTATGAGGATAAGAATTGATGGTCATTGTCGTTCTAGCTAGTGTAAATAGAAATTCTGTTCATTCAAGTGTCTAGTCCTTTGGAATCTTAAACTCCTTAGCAGTAATCTACTTTGGTGATTCCATGAATTACCCTGATATACCCTTTAATTTTTTTGATAGCTGAAAAAAATGTATTCAACCTTTTAATTTCACTGCTACGTTGCTGTATTATGTGAATAGCAAATATCACTCAATTGTTGGCCTTTATCATACTGCTTATTATACTCTCTCCTGTTCTTCTGCATTCCAAGTTAAATACAAGCCCCTTTTATTCTCTCCATATGAAAGCATTCCCCTACTGTTTACTCTCATTGCCCTTCTCTAGATGTATTCTGTTTCTATTGTGTCATAGAAAGGTGGGCCAATGGTAATGATTGAGAACAGAATATGCTACACTCATTACAACACTGTTGAGGATGGGATATGTCATACTTTCAGCTATCCAGTGGCTAATAACATCTAAGCAATAACCTGCATTATCCTAGTTACGTTGTATTCTTTTAGTCCTGACCTCTGAAGTTAATGCATATAAATGTCTTGAGGGAGTTCTTGACTAGCTTATATCCTTCATTTGAACATATGTACAATTTAAATGTTTTCTGTATTTACCTTTCAAAACTAGATGAATAGCTTTTATGATTCTGTTCTTGGTTCAATCACTCAAATGTCATCCTCCATAAGTTGTCATTTGATTATTCAAACTTTTGTTCTTTTGACACTTAAGACCTCGATCATAAAAGGTAAGGGAAAAATGGAAACTGAGATGCAAAATATAATCTCTTGGAAAAATAATTTTAAGTTTCATAAAAGCTTTCACTTTACTTTTAAACAGATGGGCTTAGGTCATGAACAAGGATTTGGTGCCCCATGCTTAAAATGCAAGGATAAATGTGAAGGATTTGAACTACACTTCTGGAGGTGAGTACAAGTGTGACTTGGCTAAAATGTAAGGCTTGATCCTAAAAACACTCATGCACATACTTAACTTCTGGGGTACAGTAACTCCCCACTTAACGTTAAGCGAGAGGACGTTTCGATCTTGCCTCCCTGCGCAATTACAGAACGTGCTTCATTTAAAGTTGTGCAATGCTTCGATATAATGTTTGGTTGCCTGTTTTGTCCACAGCTGGCAGCCCCCTGTCCCATCAGCTCCACTATGCCCCCCCACCACAGCGCCTTCTGCCTGCCTACAGACCCCGTGGATCAGTGCCCTCCTGCTCCTGCTCGTGACAATCAGCTGGCTTGCGGCGTTTGGGAGGGGAGGGGGAGGAGTGAAGAGACAGCGTGCAGAGTAAAGGGAGAGGAGGGGAGGGAAGAAGAGGTGGGTTAAGGGTAGGGACTTGGGGGAAGGGGTGGAGTGGGCAGGCTTAGGGTTGAGCCCCCCGAACTTGGTGCTTGCAGAGTAGGGGAAGCTGCCGCTGCAAAGCCCGCTTTTCCTAGCCTACGGCACCTTCAGCCTCCTTGCCTGCCTCATTGTCTTCAGTGCCAGTGGGCTGTGCCTGTGTCGGGTAAGGCAGGGGCCCCTCTCAACTATAGTACTGTACTGTATGGCTAAAAAAAGTTTCCCTGGAACCTAACTCCCCCATTTACATTCATTCTTATGGGAAACTGGATTAGCTTAACATTGTTTCACTTAGTTGCATTTTTCAGGAACATAACTACAACGTTAAGGAAGGAATTGCTGTATAAGTAATGTTGTTGTCTTCAGTGAGACTACTCAAATGCTTCATTGTTAAAGCATATGCTCAAGTGTACACAGGATTAGGGCCACAATTTGGCAGGTACTTAAGCTGCGCCTAGTAGAACAGTGCAAATGGGGGGGGGGTTATATGTATAACTGTATCACACTGGGTTGGGTGTGCAGCTCTGACTATATACCAGTATAGTTAAAGCAGCAAAACTCTCTAGGGTAGACACATTCTCTCTCTTCTTTTTTTTTTTTTTTTAGACATTCTGCTGCAGCAGAATAAACTCAATCTGTTGGATTCTGGATCCACACTAGGGTTTTATCAGTATAACTATTTCAGTGCCCCGAACTGCTGACTCATCCTTCTTCTCTTGAATGGTCTTAAAAGTGAAGCAAGTAGTCTGTAAAGTAAATCATGCTGTATAGATGGTTACTGAAGAAAAAAAATAAAGGAAATGCAGACCTCTGAGTATGTGTTGCAGCAGTTCATCAGTCAGGAGGAGGAAACACACCTGAAAATGCATTCAATTGATCATACTAGTTTGAAATAAAAATGCTCATATTTTAAATAGGATGTAACCACAAATGGACAAAACCTTAACCCAATCAGCTTTTTCATTTATGTTAACTAGTAAATTCAAGGTTCTCTCTTTGCTGAGACAAGAGAATGTGGGTAACAGGTGTGGTGAGGATTGCAGTCTGAGTTGCTGTTAAGGTTGGGAGGCTTAAATGAGATCTCTAAACCCAACCATTCTGTTTTATTCTGCTTGGACATTTTTAACATCTGTCTGCTCTACTGTCTGATTACATTCTGCATGATACCAGTGTAGCACTACCCTCACTGGATGGAATTGAATCTGCTCTCCAGTGTTTCAGTTTTAATTGGTTTCAGATTAGTATCCATGTTAGTCTGGATCCGCAAAAAGAAAAGGAGGACTTTGTGGCACGTTAGAGACTAACCAATTTATTTGAGCATAAGCTTTCGTGAGCTACAGCTCACTTCATCGGATGCATTCAGTGGTTTCCCTTCATTTCTTGTACAAGGGTTCCCAAACTTTTTTGCTGTGTAACCCCATTTTAATTAATTCCTCCCAGGACCCCAGACAGCATGGAGGACACCATTTTTGAAGAGCAAAATGGCATCCCTCCACACATGACCTTGGATGCCCATATGTGAGGTCATGCCACATGGATGATGTCATATTGCTCTACAAAATGGCATCTTCTGCACAGCGTGACCTTGTATGTGTGGTGTGTGCAAGGTCACGCTGTGTGGAGGATGCCATTTTGTAGAGCAAAATGGTATTCTCCATGCATTGTGATCTCGCGCGCACCATACATAAGAGGTCACGCTGTGAAGAGTAAAATGGTATCATCCACACACTAGGGATTGCAGCGACCCCCAACTGCTGATAGTACAACCGCAGTTTGGAAACCCCTGCTGTAGTGTTGGGCCTGAAATCAATATAACACGCTTGAAAGTGCTGCTGGGGATTCTCCTTATGTTTGTGTGAAAGACCCCATAGGCTTTTTCTGGAGAACAAGATTGAGAGTTGTATGGCTAGCTGATGGCAGGTCATTTCCCTTCTTTGGAACAGACCAGGTTTGGAAACTATAAGCCTCTTTCTATCCAAAGTACAGGATGGCTTGGAAGACAGAGATGAAAGGATCTATGTCATAAATAGGGCCTCATGTATGGTGTGATTATGAAGCCATGTAAGTACAGGTATATTTTCGAATTGCTACAGAACTATTTGAAAGTCTAAGCTTTTAAAAAAAAAAAAAAAAAAAAAAAAAAAACTGTCTAGGCTTCAAGGTCATAATAATGAAGTGTAAGTCAATGTAGTGGTGTCTGCAAATAGCCTACAACAATACTGAGTGGCAGGGATGCACCCACTTCTTCTCGGTGGGGTATTAATACTGTAGTCTTAAGACTTCAGAATTGTCCACAACACTTATTTTTCCCTGAGCAGTTTAGCATTATCAGGCTAATTGTTTTGGGTTTGTTTTGTTTTTGTTGTGGCATGTCTGAACCACTATCACCATCAGGGTTTTTCTTTTTAGGAGATCTATTAAAAACCATAGGTAAAATAAAGACTTAAACTGTTGAAGGTAAGACAGCATGGAAGCTACTGTTCAAATTAGAGTACGAGGTGAATTGATGATAGACTTATTCCTGCAGGGTTTTGCAACTACTGGAAGTCAAGGAAACTGTGTTGAAATGCAGACTCCTATAAACTTGGCAAAACCTCCCTGCAAGGGGGGAGAAAAAAACTTTACACACTGACCAGCATTGTCTAATACGAATCTTCTACAGCACCGCTTCTCAACCAGGGGTGCGGAGGCATGAACATGTTTCAGGAGGTTTGCCAAAGTTTGGGTTTCAGCCTCGGGTGGGCAGGTTTGGGGAGGAAGCACCAGCTCAACCCCCAGCTCACCCCAGGAGGCCACCCAGCCTGTCTGGGCTGGGGGGGGTGCAACCAAAAATTTCAAAATTACTGCAGAAGAAAGATTTCTTTCCCCGCCCCCCCGCCCATCAGAAGGGATTGCCTCACAGCCATTGACTCCACGAGCAGGCAGCAACTAGCCAAGGAGACACACCGCTGCTCTGTCCTGCTACATCAGCATTTCAGGAAGCAGGGCCCAATGGAAGGCAGAAATCAGGGGGAGGAGGGCATTTGGACACGTGTGCCCCACTCCCATGTGTTGCCTCTGGTTGGCGGTCTGCAGGTTCATCTATTTATGTTTTTGGGGTCCCTGGGTAAAAAAGCTGGAGAACCACTGATTTAGGGCTTGTCTACACTGGCAATTTACAGTGCTGCAACTTTCTCCCTCAGGGGTGTGACCCCCCCCCCCAAGTGCAGCGAGCTTCAGTGCTGTAAAGCACAGGTGTAGACAGTGCAGCAGCACTGGTAGCTACACCCCTCGTAGAGGTGGGGGGGTTTTCTCTCCCAGCGCTCTGCTGCAACTACACAAGCCATGTTAAGGCGCTGCCGCAGCTTGCCAGTGTAGACTAGCCTTTACAGTATGATTACATACATTCCCATCTAGTGGGAAAGTAAGACTGGAGTCGAATAACGTAACCTATTACAAGCAGCAGGGAATGTTCTGACTTGCCCTTTGAAATGCAGTCTGAGAATTCACAATGCTGTGTAACTACCAAAAGATGCTAATAGCGTGCCACATTCACAAAAACGCTATTTGGGACTTTCCTCAAAGTCATGTAACCCTTCAGCACCTGGGTGGGAAATATGGTGGCTTAAGCCACATTTCATATCTTCCCTCATTCTGGGGCCAAAAGGCAGGTCCTTAGGCACATCTTGCAGCGGCACTGAGGATGTTTTAAATTGCACTGGCTCCAAGGGGCTATACCAGTAGAAGGGGGACTTTAGGATTTCCTTTGAGACCTTTTCCACTCTGCTTATCCAGAACACCTTATCCAGTTCTAGGAGAACATTTCATCTTGTTTTCTGGTAACTCAGGTTACTTAATTAGGCATGTAACAGCTCTATGCCCACATTGGATGGGTCCAGATGTGGGCTTGCATACGAGGTGATGCCATAATACCAAATCATGTGTATCACTGCACCATTTATTTATATTTTTCCTAGCTACAAACATCTATTCTTGAATCTAAGTGGTTTGGACACTGGGCAGATTGTGTGATAATTGCTTATGTCCTTGCCTTATCTAATTTCAAGCTTATCAGTTCAGGGTGTTCCCATTTATCTCAACTAGCCTGAAAACACTATCTCTAGCACACAGCCTGTCACACCCTTGTTTACAGTCTAACCTTGCACTCAAGTTTATTCATTTCCAGCAAGATATACACCTATGGGGGAAGAGGTGTGGAGTACCTGTATTCCCTTTATACTGAGGGTCAGGACCCTGAGATTTAGGGCTGTTAAACCAAACCTGTGCTAGTGAGGGGAAGGGGAGGGCATGCTATGGAACTCTTTTTCGCCTTGCTCAACGCATTTATTGCTCCTATGTAGTACAGTGGATATGGAACTCTTCTTGGGCAGCTGAATCTGCCAGCTTTATGTTTGCTCTGTGCCAGGAGCCAGCACAAAGTGGATATAGTAAAGACCAGAATGTGGCCCAGAGTTGTATTAATAGGTTGGTTGTCTCAACTTCTTCAATCCCCCCTTTCCCTCCACCTCATCCTAACACACACATCCAGGCAGGGGGAAGGTGAGGGCAGAGGCGCTGAACCTGGCCTTCATGAACTTTTAATTTGTTCTGAGTTAATAAACGAGTCCCCCATCCCCTGAGAATAGAAGGGAGGGGAAACCACTTTCCACAACCTGTAGAGCTGGTGGGAAGTATAGGAAAGAAGCTGATTTTCAATCCCCACGTCTCCACCCCCAAACATACACCCTGTAAGTGCTGCTGCCAGCTCAAGGATAAGAATCATAGGGTTGGAAGAGCCTCAGGAGGTCATCTAGCCCAATCCCCTGCTCAAGGCAGGACCAGCCCCAACTAAATCACCCCAGCCTGGGCTTTGTCAAGCCAGGCCTTAAAAACCTCTAAGGATGGAGTTTCCACCACCTCCCTATGTAACCCATTCCAGTGCTTCACCACCCTCCTAGTGAAATAGTGTTTCCTAATATCCAACCTAGACCTCCCCCTCTGCAACTTGAGACCATTGCTTCTTGTTCTGTCACCTGCCACCACCAAGAACAGCAGAGTTCCATCCTCTTTGGAACCCCCTTCAAATAGTTGAAGGCTGCTATCATATCCCCCCCCTTACTCTTCTTCTGCAGACTAAATAAGCCCAGTTCCCTCAGCCTCTCCTCATAAGTAATGTGCAACAGCACCCTAATGACTTTCATTGCCCTACACTGGGCTCTCTCCAATTTGTCCACATCCTTTCTGTTATGGGGGGGCCTAAAACTGGGTGCAATACTCCAGATGTGGCCTCACCCATGCCGAATAGAGGGGAATAATCCCTTCCCTCACTCTGCTGGCAATGCTTCTGCTAATGCAGCCCAATATGCAGTTAGCCTTCTTGGCAACAAGGGCATACTGTTGACTCATATGCAGCTTCTCGTCCACTGTAATCCTCAGGTCCTTTTCTGCAGAACTGCCGCTTAGTCAGTTGGTCCCCAGCCTGTAGCAGTGCGTGGGATTCTTCCGTCCTAAGTGCAGGACTCTGCACTTGTCCTTGTTGAACCTCATCAGATTTCTTTTGGCCCAATCCTCCAATTTGTCTAGGTCACTCTGGACCCGATCCCTACCCTCCAGAGTATCTACCTCTCCCCGCCATCTTAGTGTCATCCGCAAACTTGCTGAGGGTACAATCCATCCCATCATCCAGATCACTAATTAAGATGTTGAACAAAACCGGCCCCAGGACTGACCCCTGGGGCACTCTGCTTGATACCAGATGCCACGTAGACATCGAGCCCTTGTCACTACCCGTTGAGTCCAACGATCTAGCCAGCTTTCTATAAACCTTGTAGTCCATTCATCCAATCCATACTTTAACTTGCTGGCAAGAATACTGTGGGAGACCGTATCAAAAGCTTTGCTAAAGTCAAGGTATATCACATCCACTGCTTTCCCCATATCAACAGAGCCAGTTATCTCATCATAGAAGGTAATCAGGTTGGTCAGGCATGACTTGCTCTTGGTGAATCCATGTTGACTGTTCCTGATCATCTTCCTCTCCTCCAAGTACTTCAAAATGGATTCCTTGAGGACCTGCTCCATGATTTTTCCAGGGACTGAGATGAGTCTGTAGTTCCCCAGATTCTCCTTCTTCCCTTTTTTAAAGATGGACGCTATATTTGCCTTTTTCCAGTCATCCAGGACCTCCCCCGATCACCACAAGTTTTCAAAAATAATGGCCAGTGGCTCTGCAACAGGGTTGATTTGATTAAAATTTTGATTTTGAAATCATGATTTAAATCACTAGTCAGGAAGATTTGATTTAATCATGGATTTCTACATAAGTGCATTTGTGTTGGTTTTTATAACCTTAATACATATTCTTCAACTCAGAGATGTAGGTTTCATTTTTAGAAGGTACACACTATATATTTTTAAAGTGATTTTATTTTGAAAACTTTTCCATTAGTTTTACAGCTAAATCAGAAAATGAATTATTTGGTTATTTCATTTACCAAAGGTAATTGAAGTAGATATTTATGAAAGTCATTGGGAAGTGAATGATCTACAATTCAACAGGTTAATCATTAATATTTGGAGGATTTTCTTGCCATGCTGTATTAGGAGGCAAATATCACCAGACGGACATTTAAATTGTTTTAGTTAACTAAAACAACAACGTTGTACATTCTGGATTTTTTTCTTCAACAGCAAACATAATATTATAACAAAACAAGCATTTGAATTTAGTTAAACATTCAAGATTTTTAAAATCAGGTTTGTTTGTGTTAAAATTTGTTTAACTAAAATAGTTTAAATGAAATTTTATTTTATTTTATTTTTTTAGAAAAACACAAATTAAATCAACTGTCGGCCAGGTCAACATGAGAAACTTAAAATATTGGCTTCTACAGTTAACTCAGTCATCTTCACCTTCGGTTTCCTGTTTTGTTCATAATCTGAAAAAGAACAACAAGCTTTCCTGCTTTTTTCAGGTCCCAAATGATTTCTCAATTTGGAATGAATTATTCGAAAGGAAGAAAATATTCTTTCTACACCAGAAGAAGAAGCTACTGCTATTAAAAGTGAGATTATCACTTCAACAGTCTCTGAATCCAAGTGCTTACATGACTTCCACCATTTCACTGGTGTGACTTTCTTTAAAACATCATCAGCAAACGTATATTTCTTGAGTGGTTCACCCTTAGCTCTGAAGTTTATTACAGTTGGCATTATGGAGGGATGATTGATGGATATCCATGTCAGAGCCAACTCCTCTTCTTCAGCAGTTAAGGTTTGTCCCTGGTACCAAGTATTGAGAATATTTGCAAGAAATGAGCTGGAGACAGTGCTTGTTCCATTTGTTTTTTTTAATGCTTGTAATTTAAACTCTGTCATCTCATATTTCTCTTCTTAAGCTCTCACTCAGTTCCTTCCCAATTTCAACAGCATCAGCAATAAAACAGCTGTTTCCCTGCATTTTGTTCAAGGCTACAGAAATAGGCTTCAGGGTATTCAGCATGTGCTCAACATTTCTCTTAAGCCCAATGTTGAGAACTTTGGCTGTGACAGTGCCATCTATTTTTTCACGATTTTGTTCACAAACTATCATCAGATTAGGCCAGTTCTTGGTATAGGGCTCAAAACAGTCCACTTGTGAGTTCCATCGCACGTCTTGTGGGAGCATTAGCTTGGTTCCTCCCACTTTTTTCAGAGCAGCTGCTGCAAAGTGGTTGTTATGGAAACATTTTGCAATTTCAATAACATTCGCCTTTACAGAAACTCCTCACTTAGTCATCCCGGTTAACGTTGTTTTGTCATTATGGTGCTGATCAGTTAGAGAACGTGCTCGTTTAAAGTTGTGCAATGCTCCCTTATAACATTCTTTGGCAGCCCCCTGCTTTGTCCACTGCCTGCAGAGAGAGCAGCCTCTTGGAGCTAGTTGATAGGGGGGCTGCCAATCCACCCTGGTTCCAAGCTAGCTATCAGCTCCCCACTCCCCTAAGTTCCCTGTGCAGCAGCCACCCAGCAGGATATCCATTGCCTGGAAGGTCAGCTGTCCCCCGTCCCCCCCCCCCCACTGCCCTGTGCTGCTCCTGCCCTCTGCCTTGGAGCTGCTCCCAGGAACTTCCTGCTTGTTGTGCAGGGCAGGAGGGGGAAGAGGGATGCTAATGTCAGGGTATCCTCCTCTCCCTGCTCCTGCCCCCCACTCCTGTACCCCCATCTCCACAGAGCAGGGGGAGACACGACAGGGCTCAGGACAGAAGGAGCTTGCTAGCAGCAGCTGCTGTCTCAACATGCTGATCTACTTAAAAAGACAGAGTGACGTCAGCATACTTAGAGGCAATGCGCCACACACACACACACACACACACACACACACACACAGAGTCTTTTGTCTGGCGAAAAAAATTTCCCTGGAACCTAACCCCCCCCCCCCACACACACACACACGCACGCACTAATTCTTATGGGGAAATTGGATTTGCCTAACATCGTTTCGCTTAAAGTAGCATTTTCAGGAACATAACTACAATGTGAAGCGAGGAGTTACTGTATTTCTGGAACACTGAAGTCTTTGGCTAGGAAGTGCAGCAAATGAGCACTGCAACCGCATGTTGTTAGCTTGGGACTCTCTTCTAAATTTCTTCTCATCTTGGATACATTTGCTGCTTTGACTGTGACCAAGCTGTGTACTAGACTTTTGAAATTTTTTTCAGTTTGTTATAGTTTTTACTGCTACTTCTTGTAAGTATTCTGCTGTGTGTGCATTTCCTGATGTATCAGTTCTTTCTGTAAGAAAGACATTCCCTTCTTCTGTTGTCACACAAGTGCACACAACAGGATCATTGTAGACATTGCTCCACCCATCAAGACTCAGGTTAACAATTTCACCCTCCAGGCCTTTTGCACACTGCTCACTTTCTCTTTCATACACTTTATCCAGCAATTTGCCTGCAACATCTGCTCTATTGGGTGGACTGTATCCTGGTCTTAATGATTGAATCATGTTAATGAAGTGTGGGTTCTCAATCGTACAGAAAGAGTTTGTTGCATAAACAAACGGGGCAATTTTTTCATCAATTGCCTCTTTTTGTAATCTGCTGGTTCTTATCATAAATTTATCTATGGCTGTTTCTGGATGATGAAGATTTTTTTTTTCTTTTTGCTACAGGTATATACTATGGCTATGTGACATACATGATGTGACTGAAACACTATCATTGGCAGATAACTCTGAAACTGTAGAAAATGATGGTGATCTTGAAGGTGGATAGTCTTCAAAATCCTACATGGCAGGGATTGGCAACCTTTGGCACACTGCCTGCCAGGGTAGGCCCCCTGGAGGGCCGGTTTCTTAGGGATGCCCAGTGGGAGCCGCAAGTTCAGCCAATCGCGGCTCCCAGTGGGCGTCCCTAAACCTCTGACTGCCAGAAGCTGTGACTGGATGACGGGAGGGATCACTCGATAAATTGCCCTGTTTCGTTCATTCCCTCTGAAGCATCTGGCACTGGCCACGGTCAGAAGACGGGATGCTGGGCTAGATGGACCATTGGTCTAATCCAGTATGTCGATTCTTATGTTCTTTTCTTGTGGTAGCTACTTCAGATATAGATTTGCATTTGTCCTCTTAAGTGAATATTGCAATATCTGACCTTGTTTTAAACCACTGTGGGATGTGCAATAAAAGGGAAGTGTCGAAACTGGTAAACTACCACGTGAGGTTTATAAAGATGGCGTCTTTTAAGGGCAAAGAAGATTACTACAGGAATGATGGAAAACCTCTTTAATTTCAAAAGGGTCACCCAGTTTTTGCTCTATTCCTTTTTTAAAAACACTAAATTATTATAGGTGTAGATCTGCATTTTTGGAAGGCAGCAGATGTGCTTTCTTAATGGTTCACTTTGATGCATGTAACTAATGTGAGATGTGGCCTGCAGTTAGGGTGCTAACTGCCTATATTCCTCCAAAATTATAGAAAAATATGTCGAAACTGCAAATGCGGCCAGGAAGAACATGATGTCCTCACAAGCAACGAGGAAGATCGGAAAGTGGGGAAGCTCTTTGAAGACACAAAATACACAACCCTTATTGCAAAGCTGAAAACTGATGGAATTCCCATGTATAAACGCAACGTAATGATACTGACTAATCCAGTGTCTGTCAAGAAGAATATATCCATCAATACTGTGACATATGAATGGGCTCCTCCTGTTCAGAATCAGACACTGGTAAGAAATGCAGAACTTACTTTCTGCTTAGTGATAACATTTAACTGGGGTCTTGAGGTTTTGGGGGTTTTTTTTCCCTATTTTGGTGGTTGAAGAAGAGGCAGAGGGAATCCACAGTAAGGGGCAACATTTGTGGATCTTGTATAGAATCAAGTCCTTGGTTTTGATTGTATTTCTGATCCTGGTTTTATAGCTTTTTAAAATTACCAGTTGCTTCAAAACCTGATTCTCTCCTCCTCTTTTCCCCCTCCACCTTTCAAATAAAAGTGTGCTGGTATTCAGCCTGTGGACCCAATGTCTTCATATGGATTTCAGTATGTTATAGTTTACTGCACGCTGTCTGTCTGTCTGAGGTTTTTACTTTGGAAGTGGTGGGGAAGAGGCCATGTTCTTGTCTAATAGTTAGGATTAAACATTGCATTAGGCATATGCCTTTAGTAATGGCACTTAAGAGAATTTACAAATGCCCAAATCTGTCCTTTCTAGAAGGACTGAAAGAAATGGGATGTACTGTTTAAAAAAAAAAAAAAAACAATTTATGTCGTTGTTTAAAGGAAAGGGCAACACTCAATGCTGCACGTTTCTGTTACTGTATATGGTAAGAATGAGTTCAGTGTTGACCTCTAAAAGAAAAGCTCCTCTTAGTTTGTTAGCCTCTCAACCAGATGAGACACTTGGATAGCCTTTTGGGGACTTTTATTTTACTTTTTAACTTGAATTGTTGAATTTATCTACTGGAGTGCAATGTGATCCATAGCTGGAAATGCTCTCTTTATGGCCTGCTTCTAACTATGATAGGATGCAGTATCTTTTTTCAGTGACTTTCTTAAAATTGCATATGCTAAACCCTTCAGTACTTAACATTCATTTATCGATTTTGTATTTTTAGTTTTGAACTTGCTTTCCTGAAACACTATCTTCCTCTTTGCTACAATTATTTTTAACTGGGTCTATGCCCTGGGCAAGCTGCCCAATGCTTTTTGGTTCAGTTTCTCCATCTGTAAAATACTTTACATACATGTTGACAATGTTTTCAGAGTGCTATATAAATATTAAGCATTGTTGGATATTATTTAAAGGAGTAAATACTATTTTTAATGTAGTTATAGGCTTGGAATCAAGCATGTCTTTAACTGACTTCTGCCCAGCATGAATCTACTGCATTCATTTTGATCTACTAAAATTTGGGAGTTTAATGTTTATATAGAAGATTTTGCTAGTGATTAATTCAACTGTTGTTGGTTTTAGCCACTTGTTTAAAAAGCTAGATTCCATAATTGGCATCTGATATCTAATTCTTCTGGTTTAGGCTAGACAGTATATGCAGATGCTTCCAAAGGAGAAACAGCCTGTGGCTGGCTCAGAAGGTGCTCAGTACAGGAAGAAACAGTTGGCTAAGCAGCTGCCTGCTCATGATCAGGATCCTTCGAAATGCCATGAGTTATCTCCTAATGAGGTGAAGCAGATGGAACAGTTTGTGAAGAAATACAAGAATGAGGCACTTGGTGTGGGAGATGTCAAATTCCCTAGTGAGGTGGAAGCTAAAGCTACTGACAAGAATAATGCTAATGGTGATAGAAGCACCTCAGCACCTGTAGGAGCAATGGAGGACAAGTCATCAGGTCAAAAAGGATCCCAGTATGTAAGTATAAAGATAGCAGCAGGCAATATCAAAGGCTACAAGTAGACTGCTGTCAGATACCATTCAAACTACTATTTTAACCTGCTGAGCTTATATATAGAATGTATTTGAAATATCCTTAAATTGAAATACATGACTCTTGGCAGTATTAAATAAAAGTATACAGCAAATACCTCTAAACTTCCTAACTATGTAGACTATCATATCTTATTCTCATAAGTAATACAACAGTGTGGTTCTTAATGAATTGATCATGGATGAGAATAGTGTTCTTTCTTTATGCTATAAACTAATCTCCTAAGGGAAGGAATGCTCTTAGTAGTCTGTTTGCACGCTCTCTCTCTCTCCTCTTGCTGGGAAGGGAAGATTTTCTGAGGTAACTTAACTTGCTGATTTTTATCTAGAACTAAAGAAGAGCAAAAGATTATATATTCGTAATAAAGTAAGTTTCCTCACCAGACTGTGTAATTGATTGATACTTTGACTAGTCGGATTTTCATGTTGAGAACTACACTTTCTTTCTCTAGTATGGTCTTCAGTTCTATGCAGTGTTGAAGGGAAGCCATTAATTCCCAGTATTGGGTAGTAAATGTTTGTCTCAAGAAGGATCTGAATAAAATCTTAGTTGACAGTTCCACAAAAATGAAGCAAATAAGTACTACCTCTTGTGTTCCTTTATATTCTTATACAAGTATGTTTTAACTGTACTTGCTTTGTTAGGATTAGAGATTGCAAACTCCAGCTATGTATATCTTGGATACCTGTGTATAAGCAGTGCAGTTTAACTGCGGGTTAGACTGAACCACAGGTGACTTGTTACCAGAATTTAGGATTTTACCATTTATTTCTTACTGATTGCCCCTCCTAGCCTTGCTATTGGAGTTCAAAGAGCAGATAATGAAATTACTGGAATTCATATTATTCACATGAGCTATTTACAAGGAACTGCTACAACTGAATGAGTGTTTTTAGTAATTTTGGAATATTTCAGGAAAAAAACATGGAATAATGCATGTATTGTATGGGGCTGTGTGGGGAGGAATCTAACTTTAGAGTTCATTCTTTGTAAGTGTATCATAGGAGTTATTCCTAACATAGGGCTAGATTCTGTAGCATTTTGTCTAGTATATTCAAAGCTTTTAAACTAAGTGTGGACTGATGCAGTTAAGGAACTCTATCTGACCATCTCTGCAATCCTTATTCAACTGCTGCAGCGAACTAGATACTGGAAACTACTTTTTGAAATAAATAACAAGACTGCCATTGCAATAAGGGCTGCTACTACCACATGTTAAAATAACGTGACCATGTGTAGTAAATCACTTATTAACAGGCTATGGTGAAATTAAGCTATAATACAACAAGATATGTGTCATGCAGTCAGAACCTTCTTGTGATACTGCAGCATCAATCTTTTTCCTGTTACAAAATAAACTAATATTTTCTTAGAAACACCCCCTTGTGCAAAGTGTGATGATGAACTGCTCTGGATTACATTGGATCAAGGGAAACATAGCTCACAACCCCCTGTGAAGGAGCATTTACAGTAAATGTCCCTTTGCCAGTTCTCTCCCATTTAAATCTCCTAGGAGTGTGTAAGCTAAAGCGCCTCAGTGTAGCACAATTTGCCCAGGTAAGAAGCGGGCAAATAGGGACATTGTGACCCATATATATTTGTGTTTCCAAACTGAATTTAAAAGGGAGTGGTTGGGACTCTCCCAATACCTTGATAAAACCAATTTTTTACCTGTATCAGGGCACACTCAAATACATATTTTCATTTAAATGAACTTCTTGTTTTGCTATAAATAAGAAGCCTTGTAGAGCAGGGAGATTGAATAGTCAGGGTTCAGCGAGTCAAACTTTATCTATCTGGTGGGGGAAAAAAATCTTGTGTGAATAATACCCCTCTTTTTCCCACAAGGTTAGTGGGTTGCAGGGGAGATGGAGTACATGGAGGTCCTACTCTGGCTCACATTGAAACTAACTGGAGCCAGTGGGAAGTTTTCCTATGGGAACAGAAGCAGGCCTGAAGTAAGGATATGAGCCAAAAGAATGTTTATTACTTCTAGTACTTACCCCTTCAGCAGTTTCACTGCGCAATTTTTTATTTATTGTTATTTGGACTCTCCCTTTTATGTACACTTCCTGGAAATATTTTATTTGAAAGGAGTGAAAAGCAGAATAGAATATTTTATTGACTTCAGTTGTGGGGGGAAAAAATGAAAGGAGCCAATCAGAATAGAGGGATCACAGTAGCTAGTCAGTGGAGAGTTTCATATTCACAGTATAGCTATTGGAGAAAGGAAAAGAGGCACACAGTGAAACAAAACCAACTCAGTGCAGGAAGTGCGTAAGTGATAATAAGTAAACTGTATAGAATACATCATCTCTACACTCTAACTGGTGGACAAAAGCACTTCAGTATAGAATATAAATATTAGTAAAACAATATGCCTAGACTTCTTGGAACCCATTTGTTGTATGATTGTGTTCATGCTTTTTCCTCTTCCTTCCCCCTGCCCAAAGATAGATAATTGGACAACAGCTATGAGTGGCTCAGCAGCACAGGAGTGTAGGCTTAACACACATTTTTGAAATAGGAACAATATGTGCCTTCTTTGTTTGGCAGATACAGCCACTATTTTATAATCTCTTCAATACTTAAAAGTATGTGACCTTATTCTTATTTCATGTGATCCAATTTTACTCCAGCAGCTATTGTTATTCCTCCATTCTCATGAAGAGTTGGTCCACCGAGTACTAGATTAGCTAATGGGATAATGGTCACTCACCTTTTGGGCGCTGTTCTTGACTCTGCACAGATTCATAGATTTCAAGGCCAGAAGGGACCACTGTGATCATTTAGTCTAACCTCCTATATGACACAGCCCCTAGAACTCCTGTAGTAACATGTACTAATTTACTTCATACTGTTCCATGAATGATGTGAAATTTTCTGGTGGTCTGAATTCAGTTCTAGTGATAAATAAATATATTGCAAAAACCACCATCCAGTTAATTAGCTTTGATGCTATGCTGGCATAGCACCAATCTTCTTGTATTATTGCTTAATTAAACCTATTGTTTGACCTGGGATAAAATTTACTAACCTTGACCTTGGGAGTAACTCCACCTCCTTAATTTTAAGATAGGAAGTTAGGATTTACTGAAATACAAATTGTGGAATTTTTTTTATAGATATATTTTATATATCCTCATTTTATATCTAACTTAATTTGGATGGCTTCATTGTAGTCCTGCTACCGCTGCAAATTAAACATGAAAGAAGGTGATCCAGCTGTTTATGCCGAGCGTGCTGGATATGACAAACTGTGGCACCCCGCTTGCTTTGTCTGCTGCACCTGTAATGAACTTCTGGTGGACATGATCTACTTCTGGAAGAATGGAAACGTATATTGTGGAAGACACTACTGTGACAGTGAGAAACCCCGATGTGCTGGATGTGATGAGGTAGGCAAAGCCCCCAGCCCCCCCATGTGCATATTTAGAATATAGGTTTTTTACTGTGAACCAGTCTTTCCTTCTGAAAGTAATTAAATATTAAAACAGTCCTATACATAGGGATGAACGATACATTTTAATCAATTAAATGAGCTGACTTATGTGGAATATAATGCAGTTAGCTTGGTCTTGTTTAAATCTTTCTTGCTAAGGACACTAGGTGGAGTGCCTTGCTAAATTATACAAATATCTTAATGCAAAATGCAGAGAGCAGACATATTAATGCCATTGGAATCTACTGCATTAACAGTCATTAGAGGGTATCTGAAACAAAGCCAAGCAAATGTAACTTTAAATGTGCATGGAATGTACATTTAAAAGTGCAGGAACAATCTGGATTCAGAAACAGTGCAATCAAATGACCAATTTTTGGAAACCTGGCAATATGCCTTGTTAGTGGTATAAAGTTTCCTAGACAGAAATACTGTTCAAATCATACATTTGTGGTTTTTTTTCCCCCCCATAGCTGATATTCAGCAATGAATATACCCAGGCAGAGGGTCAAAACTGGCACCTGAAACACTTTTGCTGCTTTGATTGTGACTGTGTCTTAGCTGGGGAAATCTATGTCATGGTAAATGACAAGCCTGTCTGTAAACCATGCTACGTGAAGAACCATGCTGTGGTAAGATGCTTGAAGTTACCTTGATTTTGTAAGAAATGAGAATGACAATAACTTTTGATGGTACAGTATACAATCACATTCTCATCCATGCTATCTAAGGTCTGAATTGTTTCAATCTGGGTCAAACTCCATCAGTTGTCTTCTGCTTTCACTTGATACTGAAATAATTTTCTAATTTGTATATATAGAAGCAGTTTAAAAGAATGCAATCTGTTAACCAACTAGACAACTTAGAGCATTTAGTATGTAAACTTGAACCAAGACTTCCTAGAACCTGGAAGATTTGAAAATGGGTTAATGATGATTTTGTGGGTGAGGTAATATATCTTTTACTGGACCAGCTTCTCTTACTGAAAGCTTTTGTCTCTCAACCTTACAAGGAGCTCTTCTTCAGGTCTGGGAAATGTATTTAGCTTTGACACTCGGAGTACATTTCCCAGATCTGAAGAAGAGTTCTTTGTAATCTCAGAAGCTTTTGTGTGTCTCATCAACAGAAGTTGGTCCAATAAAACCATCTTACCTCCCCAACCTTGTCTCTCTAATATCCTGGGACCAACACAGCTACAACAACAACAACACTGCATACAATGACGACTTATGTAACTTACAAAGCTAGCAGAATGGTTTTAAGATATAGTAGACATTAAGTCATTTTGCTAACAAACCATGGCTACCACCATTTTCACACAGTTTCATCAGTGGTTTTTTTGTTTATCTCAGATGTCACCACTACATTTCAAGTATTACTAATTACACATAAAATAATAGTGCAGATCATCATGAAGTAGGAAGTGAGTGTGGTCTGGTGGGAAGAACAAGAGAGTTGGATTGGGATTTTGACTCCCACTTTCTAGTTCTGTCAGTAACTAATGTTGCATGTTAGTTAACCTCTGTGTACCCATCTATTAAATTATTAGAACATCTATTGTAGGTATGTTGATTGATTGAAATCCACACAGGAAAAGCTATAAGCATTAATAATGCTTTTCATCCAGGTTTTCTTCTTGGCTTTTTTTTTTCAGGGGTGAAAGTAAGATAAATTACTTACTGGTACGGGGGCCTGGCCTTGGGTGGGATTGGGGGGTCAGTCTCCCCCAGCCAGCCCTTCCATGCTGCCCGGCCTATGCCGCCTGCTGCTCCAGTGGCAATTTTAAAGGGCCCAGGGCTCTGGCTGCTGCCACGGTAGTAGCGGCTGTGGCCGGGAGCCCCAGGCCCTTTTTAAATCACCAGGCCCTGGGGCAGATGCTCCTTTTGCCTCCCAGCCCCTTTGGCGGTCCTGGAGGCAGGGGGCAGTGACACAGCGCTTAAACATCTGCTGTGTATGGGCCGGTACCAGTGGACACTTCTTATCGGCCTACTTTCGCCTCTGCTATAAACCTAGTCCTGCAATCCACTGAAGTGAATGAATACAGTGTCTAGGCATAATACGATCACGTACGTGTGTGTGTGTGTGTGTGTGTGTGTGTGTGTGTGTGTGTGTAGTACTACAGCAGAACCTCAGACTTGCAAAAACCTTGGGAATGGAGGTTGTTCATAACTGAAATGTTTGTAACTCTGAACAAAATATTATAATTCTTTCCAAAGTTTACAACTAAACATTGACTTAATACAGCTTTGAAACTTTACTATGCAGAAGAAAAATGCTGCTTTTAACCATCTTAATTTAAATGAAAGAAGCAGTTTCCTTACCTTGTCAAATCTTTTTTTTAAACTTTCCCTTTAATTTTGTTAGCAGGTTACATTTAACACAGTACTGCACTGTATTTCCCCCCTTCCCCACCCTTTTGAGTCAGTGTCTGTTTGCTGCTGCCTGATTGTGTACTTCCAGTTCCAAACGAGACGTGGTTGACTGGTCAGTTCGTAACTCTGAGGTTCTACTGTATGTAAAAGTAGGAACACAATGGCAGTTACAGCTATGGGAAACTACTTTTATGGATGTGACGTGTGTGCTACTTCAGAAGTTTATATAATATAATCCCAGTACTTCTCAGTTCAGATTTTTTAATTTGTGGTGTTTCTGCTGCTATTTGAGATGCTTCTTTTGAAACACACTGTTGGAAAGAGCATGTCATTCTTCTCAGTCTGACCATTGTCCTTGTAGCTTAAATGAACTGACCTGAAACATGTCTTTCCATTTTCATAACATTATTTTAATTGAATGTTGCATAACTCCAAAAGGACTGTACTTCAGGCTTGGTTACTTAACCGTTAAGTCTGAGGAGAATGAATAGTTTAGTAGCTAAAGCTCAGCCATTATGGCGTGGTGGTGAGGCTCAGTTCATGAATGGCTGACTGTAAATCACTTTAAGATTCTTGGAAACAATATATCATAGAAATAAAATACAAAACACTTTGATAAGAGTCTGGCTTCCTCTGGTGGTGCATCCATAATTGTTGCATCACTTGGGAAAGGAAATATAAAATCAGAGTGCTATTCTTCCTTTGGAGCAGTGCCAACGACATTCAGCATTTTGGTCCTTGAATAGTCTTAACTAACTTTGCCACAACAGCAATGCCTGCAGGCCAGGTCTGGGCACAGGGCACAATATAACCGTAAACTGAAGCAAGCTCTTCAAAGAAGATTTTTGAGCTTGAATCTCCTTGGTCAGACTGTCGTCTCAACTGCAACTGTACAACTCCCTGTATACAGGCCCCTAAAGGGTGTGTCTACACTACATTTTTAAAACCCACAGCAACTTCTGCTACATGCTAAAAACAGTTGTGTAGCCACCCTGGCTCTGAAGCAGAGGAGGAAGGTGGGTATCTGAGTCTGAGCTCCAGCCTGAGCCTGAAGATCTAAACAGTTGTCATCAGTGCCATGCACAAGCCCAAGTCTATAGACGCGGGTCTACACTGCTGCGGGTTTTAAAAAGCAGTGTAGATATACCCTAAGATCTTCATGAATCTGCAGATTCAATCCACGCCTCAGATTTCATCCACCTGAAAGTGGTTTAAAACAGAAGATCAGAGGGTGGATAATGTTGGAGTAGTTTTGTGAGGTTAAAAAACCTAGCACTAGAGGGTCTAATCAAAAAAGTAGGGGTGGGGGCATGAGTTTGTGTGGGGGCATGAGTTTGTGTATGTTAGTTAAGAGTTTTGCTACCATTTTTTTAACTTCAACATTTAAATTATCTACCCAGAAACTTTTGCCTTTTCCTGCTAGTTTGGACACGTTGATTTGTCAAATGTTGACCTGACTCTCTGCTTTTTTTTGGGCTGGCCAAATTAGCATTTTTATTTCAGCCTGCTTCTGTCTTATATTTTGCAGTGTTGCATAGATCCAGATATTTAGAATTAGCATCGCAGGGAATCTTATTCTATGAACTGTTGTATGTCCAATAACAATAGTTAAGACAGACATTCCACTTGAGGATTCCATATAGTGACAGTGAGTATGTGTGTAATAGAATTTTAAAAACACAAATCATCATTGTGCGTACTGGAGTGAAAATGCTCATTTAAGAATACAACTAAAATATTTTGAGAGAATATTTTTACTGGGCATTTTAAATCCAGTGTATACAATGAAAATAAAATATCCCTTTAAATTCTGAAAACCTGTTAGTCATGGTGTGGCTTTAAGACCGTAACTGACCATCCAAACCTGGACCTTATCTTTTGGAAATGTTATACCATTCACCATAGTACGTGGTTATAATCGGAGTTTTACCAGAGTAAGGATTTCAGGACTGGCTTGTGATACGAGCCAAAGAGTTGTAGTGTATTACGGTGAAAAGCAAATCTACTCCAAAATAGTCTTTGCAGTTCCTATTACTTTAAAGGCTGCACAGTGCCACCAGAGGGACGAGAGGAGGTGTGGAATTGTGCAAGAAACTTAGTGCCATAATCCCAGTAGGGAAGAGGGGTGTGGTAGTAAGACAGATATTAGGTTGCTCGTAAGTATGACATTTGAGGGCAACTGCAACCATATTCCCCCTCTGTGGTCCATCAGGGCATCTGCTCTCAGGTTTCCAGCTCCCCAGCCATCACCTCTCTTGGGCCGAGACACATGTCTCTCTCCCTACTGACCTGGATATTTCCAGGCTGCTGGATCCTGCCTTCATTGTATTAGTTCCCCAGCAGGTCAGATTGCCTAGGCAGCCCTGCTTTGCCTTCTCCTCTGAGGCTATAAACAGCATAAATGCCCCCAGTTAAGTTACTGCACAGCCCTTTCTAAGCAAGCACATTTATTCTTAAGGTGAAAGAACCTTCACATGCTAATAAGCTTACCAAAGCTCACTGCAATTCCAACAAGGGGTCTGGCAGATGAATAGTCTTTAACGCCATACAGGGGGTGTTCTGTTGTCACAAGTTCATAACACCTTTTTGCTCTGACCAAGAATGTTTATGAATCTAAAAGTCACTTCTTTATACGGTTTTGGATTCTGATTTGTTCTCGTGTAACAGGTGATCAGCTGACAAAGGCCCCCTTCTCAGGGCAGGGTTTCCAAAGGCTGAGTTCTTATATAACTGGAGAGGGTACATTGTTTCAGACAGTCCTCTGAAGCTCATAACGCTTTCCAGAGTTTACATTAGTCAGGTCTCCCTCCACAGACTTTACATAAAATTCCATAATAATATAGACACATTTGCATTTGTAATACAATGAACTCCTAAGATACTTAAACTTAATTCAGTAAGGTTTGTCCAGAATACTTCAGGAAATTGCCATATCTGTCACAACAGGAGCTACTGACCATACTGGATTGTTACAGAAATCAGAAGGTGAAAAAGGCAAGTAATTGCAGAGGTCAGTGATGGTGTGAGGTAACTTCCCCTATGGTGGCTATGCAATTTATCAGGTTTGTCAATGCTGTGTTGTCAGTGGCAAACTGTTCCAAAAATGACAATGACCCTGGACATGGAATTTAATATGGTGTTGTATACAACATGTAGCACAATGAGGACTTGTCCTGGTTGGCACCTCAAGTCACCATCGCTATATAAATGTTTTAAGGTTAGGCTCTATTGCAATGGGTTCTTTGATTTATTGTTTTGGTTTAATTTTTAAACACTAGTGTCTGCTTGCTTGCTTATTTTTTTAACATGTACGCTGACTACTTGAAACCATCTGATAGCTGAATTAGGCTTTCTTTATAGCTTCCTTTTGGCCCAAAAGAGTTCTTACAGTATTTATTCCCTTTCGTGCATCCGTCATTCCCAGCTAGTAATTCCTATTGCCTTCCATGAGTTCTACCCTTTCCTCAAATTGGAGAGAGAATGTGTTTTATAATTTGATTGCTGTTTTCACTCATCAGGTCTGCCAAGGCTGCCATAATGCTATTGATCCAGAAGTTCAGCGTGTAACATACAACAACTTCAACTGGCATGCCACAACAGAATGCTTCCTGTGTTCCTGTTGTAGCAAGAGTCTAATTGGCCAGAAATTCATGCCAATAGAAGGAATGGTCTTCTGCTCAGTAGAATGTAAGAAAAAAATGATGTCTTAAGAGTGGTATGTGTACATGAAACTAAGTATCACCATGTTTCAAAGTCATTGCATTTCTACTGTAAAATGCAATATCTGGGCATTTAAAAATTGGCGTAGTTCCCAAAGACTGAATGAATAACCAAGAAACTTGCTCTGTAACTTGCTTTAACTATAAGTAATACTTTGTGAAAGTTTCATATTTCTCTATTCTTTATGGTATTGCTTTTGAGCACTTAATGCTAACTTTTTCATATCCCAGATATGTAGAAAAATGTAATGTGAGCTACATACCTTAACAGCTGGCTTTGCCAAGAAGACTTTCCTCCTCTTGTAAAATGCAGGATAGAAAACAAGCTTAGAACTAACAGATCATATTTCCTGGGTGTGGCTCTGTCTCTTTGTGAATGATACATACAGGTTTCTCACTTCAGTTAGGGCAGTAAATTAACAGTTTTAAAAGCATTCCTGCTTTCATCAAGCACTTTGCTAAAGCCACACATTTTGTCTAAAATAAAAATGCACCCAGATTTATAGAACTCAATAAACGTGGAATGCAATCTGTCACTTAATCTTCTTAATTTACTCTCCCTGAAAACAACTTTAACTTTTTAGTAGGTGTACATGAAAATTAAAGAAAACTGTTAAGCTGGAATATTTTGAGTGAGGCTTCATTCTGCTAGTTCAAAAAGATTGGGCCAGTCTGATTTTGGGCATATCCTTTCTCCTCCTCCAATAAAGAATTTTAAACTGGCTTTTCCGGTATTTATGAATGCCCTTTTCCTAACTTGTGCAGTTTATCAAGGGGCATGGCACAGAATGACACATCTATTTTATTCTGAGAATCTGGCATTCTTCGAAAGGTGAAGGACTTTTACATTTTAAGTGATCTGAATTTTTATCCAGAAGTTAGTGGGATATGTAAATTCTTAGCAGAAGCAGAAACAAAATGGATAACTTTCTCACAAGACCCTTTCAGTATTTGTATTTGAAAAAAAACATTACAGTTCCATACTAACTTTCCTTACTCTAGAACTCAAAATGGATTAAATATTGTGATTATTCTGGGGAGAGATCTGATTGGGGTTGGGGGGGGAACTGAAATTTAAATTTGTTTACTTTAAGAATAACAGTTCTATGCTGAAATGTCTTAATCTGTGTAATACAGGTGCCAAACATGAATATGAGAGATGTTGGCTTTGTAAAGAACTATGCAAATTTCAAATTCAGCTCTTTAAGAATTACACATCTATGTATGTACTTTTATGGCTCACAAATAAAAAAAAGCTTTGCTCAACTTAAGTTGCATAATTTGTATTCCACTCTTTTAATTGATGTAAATATGCCTTTACTGCAGTAGGGGGAGTTAACGTCAAGGACAAAAAATAGTCTTTGGGTAACTATTTTAAGCTTCAGGCTGTTCTGAAGACAATACTTGTTGGTGTTGTCTTTTGTATGCACTTTAGAATACAGAAGGGAAAGGTCTGTTCAAACTATGAAGTGATCATGATCTTGATATGAATTTATACAATTTTGTTCAAATACCACTAGTTCCAATTTTGTATCAAAGGTCTTGTGTTTAAGGCACGGGAGTGGGAACTCTGGGATAGGACTTCTCTCAGCTTGTTTGCTGAATGAGAATGATGTGCTAGAACAGCACAAAAGCATTGAGGCCTTTGTAAAGTGCTTTAAGAGCCTATGAGTGTGCTGCAAAATAATACCATTGAAACTACATGAACAATAACCAATTTAGTATTACAAATCTAGCAGGACAAACACAGGTTCCCTGGACCCTTTATTATGGAAAATTGTACCACCTTCTTGGGCTTGACATCCTAATGGCCAAGAGGGCATACCTAAAGTGCATGTCCCTGAACCTGTACCACCATGGACTGAGATCTTGCAAGCTAAACGGGTTCAGGCTGTGTCAGTAGCTAGATGGGAGACATCCAAGGAAAACAAATGTGCTATAGGAAGTGGTGAAGGTGATTTCATGAACAACTCATTAAATTAGTACTTAACCAAAGACCTGTTATGCTGCTGGAGATGCCATCTGTTGGATGAGAATAAAACAAGGTCCCAATCACTTCTAATGATGTAACTGCTGCTTTTTTTTTTTTTTTTTTGCAAGTGGTGGGTGAATCTGCAGTGATGTCTGACCAAATTCCATTCTAGTAATAGCATGTGATCTCCCTATATGATCCTTTAATTGGCCAAGATGTTCACTTTGTCCTTCAGCTGTCATGTGATTTTGCTGTTCCCAGGGTAATGGCAACATTCAGATGCCCCAGAGGGGCTGGGTGTAGTGATTTAATTGATAAGGTTTCACACCTTGAGGCTTAGATAGCACTGTGTGGGGGTTTTAGACAAAACTGCCAAACTGAGGCAATGCACATACATCTTAATGAGCGACTAACAGTTGTTAATGAAATCGGTCAAGCTGAAGCCCAGTGTTTTGTAGTAACGAGCTCACTGCTTTCTCAAGCATGCCAGCCTGGTTCTCTTCTCCAGCTAGCCTAAAGACATGCTGCTCTCTGACTAACCTACTTCCTCTCTCTGCTTCACGCTCCTGGGATGCCCATGCCCGCCTGGGTCCTGGGTGCTTCCAAAGCAAAAGTTGATCTACCTACCTGTTAGCAGTTTGGGTGTGTTTGCACAGCCAAGAAAAACCCACAGCTGGCCTGTGCCAGCTGACTCGGGCTCAGGCTGCAGGGCTGTTTTCATTGCCGTGTAGCCTTCCGGGCTCAGCCTGGAGCCCAAGCTTTAGAACCCTGCAAGGTGGGAGGGTCCCAGAGCTGGGGCTCCAGCTTGAGCTCAGAAGTC
The DNA here is from genome assembly GCF_009764565.3 of Dermochelys coriacea. Classification (NCBI taxonomy): domain Eukaryota; kingdom Metazoa; phylum Chordata; order Testudines; family Dermochelyidae; genus Dermochelys; species Dermochelys coriacea. Next base: position 305,958,835 of record NC_050068.2, read on the forward strand.
TACACAGCAATGAAAAGAGCCCCATAGTATGAACCCCACAAGCTATGCTGTGTAGGCATACCTTTTGTTGTATTCAGGGCTGACTTAAGCCAAGCTGAGGCTCCACTCCTGCATTGGGACCCTTCCCCTTCACTATAGCTATGTGCCCATGCACTGTGACCCAACCCCCGCCCCATCCCCATGGACAAAGATCCTAGCCTAGTTGTTTGTGCCTTCATTGCCTCTCAGCTGGACAATAGCAATTTGATATTCCTGGGCATGAAACTTCCAACACTTAGGAAACTCCAACTAGTAGAAAATATTGCAGTTCATCCCCTCAACAACACAGGCTATCATGAGCACATCACACCTGTCCCACCACACTTTACATTGACTTCCGATAGACTTTTGAAATCAAGTTCAAGGTCTTGGTCTTTTATCTTCAAGGCACTCCATGGCCTGGGTCTAGGATACCGAAAACATTGTCTAAAGCTCTGGGATGAAGACCACGGTCAACAATTTCACTCCTCAGCCACAATGGAACTCTCAACCATAAGAGTCAAGTTTGTCTGTGCAGGAGCTAGAACCTTCTCAGGAGTGGTCTGAGACTGGAATGAACTCGCCCAGAACCTAAGGGCCATCACAAACCTTGCCACTTTCTGCTCCAAAGGCAAGGCACAGTTCTTTAATCTTACCTTTTCTGTTATAAACACATAGCACCAGGTATATCTATCTAATGCATTTAAAAAATAAACAAACCCCTGATGACAAAACAGGTATGGCTGCCTTGTATGGTGGCAGAGCGCAGAACTAGTACATTCTTCAATAGTACAGTACAACTCTTTGGGGTGAGCCTTGATTGTGTAGCTCAGACTGCATTTGAAATGCTCTGTGGTGTAAACATTCTAACAACACAGAGGTTCTCTTAAACATCTGTAAATAGGCCAGCAATTTTGAGGAACCGGTTGGGGTCTGGGGAAGAAGAAAAAAGGAAAGCTTATTGATGACAAAACAAGACTTCACTGCACATGCTTCTCCCTGGGGGAGAGGATGAGAGAGAACAAACACGTGACATATGTAGTTACAGTGCTTAATGCAGTTATGAAGGCGCTCAGAGACTACAGTGATGAGTGTGGTGCAAAAACCTATATAAGACTACAAGGCAGTATCAGGAGTCACCTGCAGAGAGCCATCTGCTGGGTTTGTGGGGACGGAGTGGGCCTCTCCCTTTCTGGAACCAGCATGTTCAGGCAACCTGGGATCTGTCCTGGAAGACAGAAGATTTGGGCTCAGTGCAGCTCCCTGTATGAGATTGTCCCTGCTGACACTAACCCAGCTGAGTCATGCTGGTGTGGCATCAATGAGGGCTCCGTGCAGAGTTCTCCACTGTCATGATAGTGCTGGGGCCCTCAGAGCAGTGGGTTTGATAGCAACCCAATAAAATACATCCAAGGCTAGGTTAAGTCACATGCTATCAAATAACTATTTTAAGTAATGAAGCCATCTGGTTCACTGGCTAACAATGCCACATCATCTGGCCTTGATTTTGCCATCCTCACCACACAGTCATAAGTAATTACATGAGTAGCCCCAGGGGCTTCAACAGGAATACACGAGCGGCCCCACGGGTGGGGGAGTTAAGTGTGTACCACTTGGTGGCTTCCTGTGCAGGAGCACACCTTACAGGGAACTTAGTTCTAGATCCCAGTATTCGTATCTTAAATCCCTTATTTAAAAACAAAATGAAAATCCTAGCCTGTTCCAACTCAATCTTCCAGAATACTACAGCAGCATTACTGTAAACTGAAGCCTTTGGATCATTATGGTGGAGTACTTTTTTTTAAGAGCTAAGGAATGAGGTGGCAGCATGGTTTTAGTAGACTAAGCCAGTGGTTCTCAACCAGGGGTCCACATATCCTTGGGGCCATGCAGAGGTCTTCCAGGGGGTACATCAACTCATCTAGATATTTGCCTAGTTTTATAACTGGCTACAAAAAAAGCCCTAGCAAAGTCGATACAAACTAAAATTTTATACAGACAAAATTAGAAAGCAAGCAGTTTTTCAGTAATAGTGTGCTGTGACATTTTTGTATTTTTATGTCTGATTTTGTAAGCAAGTAGTTTTTAAGTGAGATGAAAATTGAGGTATGCAAGACGGATTAGACTCCTGAAAGGGGTACAGTAATCTGGAAAGGTTGAGAACCACTAGACTAAGCAGTGTGACTGTAAACCAGAACTCCTAAACTCTAATCCCACACCCCTCTTCACTTCCTGTGCTAAATCTCTTAAACTCCCTGTTCCTCAGTTTAGCCCTGTGTAAAATGGGCATGATAAATACATTACCTCATTGTAATGATCTGAGGCTTGATTCACTAAAACCTGTAAAGCTTTTTAGAAATATACAACATTGCAGAAGTACAAGGGATTATTAAATAGGGCCTTAGTCCTCTTTTATATGTTATTACCTTCATTTTGGCATTTCCGTACAGAACGGTAAAACAGAATCTGAGGTTTATATTTATAAAGCCTTGTAATCATTCCGTGGAGTTAAAGAAGTTTGGCAGTGATCTGGAAACTTAAGAGGTAATGAAACATTACCAGCAGGAATGCAGAGCTGCCTTGTATGGTGGTAGAGCGTAGAACCAGTACATTCTTCAATAGTACAGTACAACTCTTGTCTTCGGGGTGGGCCTTGATTGTGTAGCTCATACTGCATTTGAAATGCTCTGTGGTGTAAACATTTTAACAACAGAGGTTCTCTTAAATAGGCTAGCAATTTTGAGGAACCAGGTGGAGTCTGGGGAAGGAGAAAGAAGGAAAGCTTATTTTGTTCTGATAGTTGTAGAATTCACTGCCCTAAGCTCAGTTCTGCTCTTAATGTAAGCACTTTAAACGTTCCTTCATGCACAATTATAAAATGTGCACTTGAACAAACTTGGAATGCACAGTGTGTTCCAGAGTGGTACAGGGTCACACCACGTGCAAACCTTTCCAAAACTGGTATCCTAAACAGCTGGTGATTTATTACCACTCAGCAAGGAGGGTTTCTACGGTAATCGCATTGTAAGTGTGGAATTACTTTTTTAACTGGATTCTGCTTATAGTGGAGGGGGGGAGGAAAAAATTATTGTAAAGCAGTGTTTCCCAAACAGAGGATCCTGACCAGACTCTAGATAGGTCGATGGCCCAGTGTAGAGGGGAGGTCCCAGAGGGGGGTGGGCGTTGGAGAGCAAGCCCACCCCACACTCAACCCACAGTGGCAGCTCCAGTCCTGCAGAGCTAGGCCTGGCTTCCTGGTCCAGGACTTGTGACCTGTGCATGGGGTGATGGAGGGGCAGCCAGGCCAAACCTGAGTGGAACTGTGACCCTGTGTGCGAGGTTGTAATACCCCTTGCTGACATTGATGCTGGCCTCCCCTTTGTCATGTCCAGGCAGCAACTCCTGGAGCAGGGAGGTAGGAAAAAAAACAAAATGCAGCTGATGAACCACTGCAAAAGTCTGGGAACCATTGCTGTAGCAGATAACCTAATAATGATTTTACTAAAGGCTTGTCTACACTTACCAGGGGATCAACGAGCGGCAATCGATGCATCAGTGGTCGATTTAGCAGGTCTAGTGCAAACCCGCTAAATCGACCGAATATCGCTCTCCTGTCGACCCCTGTACTCCAATAGATCGAGAAGAGTAGGGGGAGTCGACAGGAGAGCGTCTCCCGTCGACATAACGTAGTGTGGACCCCATGGTAAGTCGATTTAAGCTACGTCGCTTTGAGTTATGCTATTCACGTAACTCAAATTCTGTAGCTTAGATTGAATTTCCCCTGTAGTGTAGACTAGTGACCTAGACAAATTGGAGGACTGGGCCAAAAGAAACCTGATGAGGTTAAACAAGGACAAGTGCAAAGTTCTGCACTTAGGAAGGAAGAATCCTATGCACCGCTATTAGTTGGTGTTAGTCCTGCTTTGAGCAGGGGGTTGGACTAGATGATGTTCTGAGGTTTCTTCCAACCCTAATATTCTTCGAAGGCCTAAGTTTGGTCATCAACTAAAAAGCAAGTTCAGTGGTAGTGCATGAGGTATAGAGAGGATAGGATTTTTTTTTAAAAAAAAAACCTCAAGCATACTTATATTGCAAACAACTACAGCAATAAGACGTGCTTATGTTGGCATAACAGGCTAATTGGTCACTTAAATTAGTGGTGTGAGCACAGGACTGGGAACCAGATACTCTTTGGCTCTGTCATTAACCCCTTTCACCACTACCCACCTTAGAAAACTTTTCTGCCTTAGCGTCCCCACTTTAAAAATAGGGATGACAACACTTAACAGAATCTTCTGGAATTAATTGACATTTGTAAAATGCTTTAAAGATGAAGCGTTGGGTATTATTTCATTTTTTCATATCGGCAGAGTGTGTACTAATACCTATCATTAAAGCTGCCCAAACATTTTCATTATGAGGATCATTTTCAGATATTTTAACTCTTCATGCTTTTATCTTTCTAGATAAAATTTGCTGTCAGAACAGGTGTGATTTTGAACAAAAAGTTCGGCAGTTTTTGCAAGCAAAGAGTGAGAGAAACCCTGTTGCCATTAAGAGGATTTTTTAAAAAGATCTAGTGCCTCACTGTCAGGGACTGATGCTGTAAATTTAGAGATATGCCTATGTGCCTTTTAGTGCTCTGAGAAGATTCAATACTGAGATTTAGCTGAGTTATGAAGGGTTAAAAATGTACTTCATGCATGTCAACTATATTTGTTTTACAATAAACTTATTCCAATATTCCACTGGCACAGCACATGTGTGCATAGATCAGTGGAATGGAAACTTCAGATGAATAAGTGATCTCGCAGTATTTCACCAGATTTGTACATGTGCTTGTGATATAGAGGAGTCTGTGGGAGGGTGAAGGCGTCCAAAGGAAAACAGCCTTTTTCTAAATTACGCTGCATGTGGAAGGTAGCAGGTCTCCACTGGGTCCTACCTTCTTTCAATCAGTGCATGTATATGGACGGAGGCAGGGGTGAGAAGAAACTCTGCTTCACTACACACAATATGTAGGGTGGATATAATGGTCTAAGAAAGTGTGCTACCTCCTCCTATCAAATATTTAAAGGTGCATAAAGGAGGAATGAACCCTTCCCTCACTGAGTATACATATGTTCTTGTATAGGGAAGAGGGATCTTCTGTTTTCTAGAAAATAACTGTACATCATGGAATCTGTCTTCATTTTGTTGTTGTTTGTTTTTTAAAAACCTAGGAAATTCCACACACAAATCTAAATTAAGAGTGATGTGCTCAAAAGCCAGGCAACAACAAAGTTGCATTCGCCTGCGCAAGACAAAATCGTAGAGAAAATGAAAGTGAAATTCATATAAATTTTTGTCCAATTTTCTTGTTATCTTAAAAACCTAGAGTAGCCACCATAGGTGCCGACTTCCTCTCAGCCTAGGGGGTACTCGACCCCAGGACTGCTCCAACTCCATCCCCTCCTCCAAACCCTGCCCCGCCTCTTCTCTGCCTCCTTCCCCGAGCGCGCCCCATCCTCTTCCTTCCCCTCGCTCCCAACGCCTCCTGAACGCCGCTGAACAGCTGTTCTGCAGCGTGCAGGAGGTGCTGGGAGTAAGGGGGAGGAGTTGCTCAGCGGGCGGGAGGTGCTGGGGGAAGGGGGGAGCTTGGCTGCTGGTGGTTGCTAAGCACCCACTAATTTTTTTTCCATGGGTGCTCCATGGAGTTGGCGCCTATGGTGGCCATATATTTGGAGGAAGTCTGGGATATGGTTGGTTAGAAGCAGGCCTGTGTACTGCAGTGTGGACACTGGTGCCACGGGTTGGGGGATCAGGGTCAAAAATTCTCAATGGGGGCTCAGCAATCAGTGTAGACTCTGAAACACAGGGTTAGTTGACTCAGGTTCCACTAACCCTGGGCTTACATTGCAGTGTAGACATACCCTAAGACAGTTTCTGTATTCCTCCTTCAGCCCACTTCTCCCTATTGGCAGAACCCTTTGATTTGACTGATATACAGTTACTGTGGCACTGTAGCCTGTAGATTGTAAAGCGGTGCTTTACCTAAGATGTAAATACGTTAGCATGTAACATAATCTTCAAAATCTGAAGTGTTTTCTTCACTTTGTTTTGATTAGATCTGTAACAACTCAAACAATATAATAAAAGGCAAGGCACTGTTGCTTATTCAGTCCTCCTCTTCCCTAAAACAATGATATTGTTGGAAAAGAGGTATTTTAGTCTTTCATGCCATTTTGAAAACTAAACCAGGCAGCTTAAATAAATCAAAGTCAATAGAGCTTTGTCACAAATGCAGTATGCTTGCTATAGCACAGCAATAATGTTTGTGCCATTTTAATCATGTTCAAAACCCAGACATAAAATTGAGCAAGTTAACAATGTTATCATCTGTCTAATGTGTATAAATACCTTTTAACTTTTCAAGGTCAAAGTGCTACATATTTTTTGCATAACGCTTATCCAGATTGCTATGTAACAAAAAGCCTTGAGGATGAGACTGTGATTATAAGTTGACATATGCTAAAATCAAAAGTATGGAAAATACCTAGTGACAGATAATTTTGTGCTTCTTAGCAGCCTGATCCGGTGGGAGGACTTAAATGGAAGTTATGGGGGCTCATCACCTCACAGAGTAGTGGAATGGGAAAGTGTGTGTCCTCCACATTGTTCAAATATCTATTTTTGCCCACTTGCACTTTATACCAGCTTGTAATAGAGCCAGACTCACCCGGCAGCGCCTCCTGCTGGTTGTCCTTGGGAATTAGCTCATCAGCCTCTCGAGCGCCCTCTGCTGTCTGGTGATCCGCCTTACTGCCGGCCCCAGTCCCTCCCAGGACCCAGTGCCTCCTCCCACTGGGGTGCTGCCCCCTGGCAGTAAACCCCAGTACCTAATAGGCCCTAATCTAGGCCTCACAGCTGAGGGTTTCCAGGCTGGAGCTCCCCAGGCCTTTTTCCCTCAGCCCTGCCCCAATGTAGGTATTCCCTCAGGTCCCTGCAGCCAGGCCCTTCCCTCTCTGAACAGAGAGAGAGAGAGAGACTGGCTAAGCATTAGCCTAGCAGCCCCTTTATAGGCCCAGCTGCGGCCTGATTGGGGCATGGCCCATTTCCCCAATCAGCCTAGCTTTTCTTGCTCTCAGTCCTGGCTCTCTCCCAGGGCTGGCTTTTAAGCCCGACAGGGCAGGAGTGGGTAACTACCCTGCTACACAGCTCATAAGACAAATATGCATCAGTGCTACTGGTGAACATTAGATGAGCTAATGATGGAGATTATGTCGCTGCTCTAAATATTCTTGTCTTTGTAGATTTTAATCAAAACCTAACTGAAAATACTAAGCCATTCATTAGTTTAGGGCCAAATCCCAAGAGGTGCACGCACTCAGGGTACTCCTTTAATTCCCATCACTCTGGAAAGCAACATGGACAAGAAAGGCCCATGCCACTTCCCGCAGCACATTCCCCGACCCACGCCGCTTCCCGCAGCCCCCATTGACCTGGAACAGCGAACAGTGGCCAGTGGGTGCTGTGATCGGCCGAATCTGCAGATGCTGCAGGTAAACAAACTGGCCCAGCCCGGCCCGCCAGCGGATTTCCCTGACAGGCTGCGTGCCAAAGGTTACCGATCCCTGGAATACACTGAATGTCAATCCAAATAACTGGATCAGTTTGTGCACCCCTGAATCTCACTGAGGAAGAACTCATTGAAATCAATTGAATTATTTAGGTAACTCCTCAGCCATTTGAGTAAATGGATCTGAAGACAGCTATTGATTTGCATTCCCCCATGATTGTTTTTATCATGCACATCCTGATGTTAACTTCTTGGTCTTGAGTCAATTGAAAATTGCCACTTGGTTTTGTTCTTTTTGTTTTCTCTGTACTTTGAGATTATTATTTTTTATTTTTAAAAATTGAGTTGATTATTTCACAATGTGGAAATATGTTTCACATATTTAGCAACTTTGTTTTAGTCCTTCTTAAATGTCATACTTTTTAGTAGGCAGGATGGGGAAAATACAGGTATTTATGAAATATGATGAAAATACAAGTATAGATGTAATACTCCTGATTATACACCATAATCAGACAGCCAGGGGTGTCTAATTGCAGTGTAGACATATCCATAGGTGCAGGGATCGGCCCACATAAAGCTCACTGCATGATTGGGGCCTAAGCTCAGATCCTGAAAGGTACTAAGCTTGTAACTTCCACTGATTTCAAATCAATGGAATTAGGACCCTAACCTTTGAGGATCTGGGTCTTTATTTGTTTGCCTAGAAGTGGGTTCAGAATATCATTGGAGTGCTTTCAGGCTCTCTACCCAAATGAATATGTTCCACACTGATGATGAACAATGCTGATAATATACGGATGTTTTTTATTAGGATCTAAAACTAGTTTCTACAATCTTAAATTCTGAGTACCATCAAGTGTATACTGGGGGAAAAGATTTTCCAGTGTGGTGCAGTCTTCCCTTGCTAATGAAGCACTTGGCTCTATCTATAACAGCACCAGCTTCCCTATGCTACATTCCAGAAAAGTGATTCAGAGATACCGTAGCCAGATATGGGTGAAAGCACGCAGCCTTGGTTTGGTTGTAAAGCTGACAGATACTGGGAAGGAAGAATCATTGGGAACTTCTTTGCAGCTACAGCAGCTACTTGGCATACGAGTAGACTCCCGATAGCCTACGGGTCTGATCCTTAGCTGATATAAATTGGCATAGAGCCATTGACTTCAGTGGAACTACACCAACTGAGAATCTGGCCCCATGTTTTCTCCTAATTGGAAGAATACAAAACTCTTCTGAAAGACAAAATCAAAATGACTACAAGCCTCCTTTGATTAATTTATTTAGTATTTCTTCATGGCACTACGTGCCCTTGGCAATATTTGCAAATTCAAATATTATTTTAATTTACAATGCCATCCATTTCACCCTCTCCTCTCCAACCTGAACAAAAATAGCACAACCAAAAAGAGGCAATGAAAAATCTCTCTTCCCACCAGTGCTCAACCTCAGATTTCTCTCCTCTCTCCCAAAAACAGGGAGAATAGGTGGGCTTTGCAGCATGCCTTAATGGTCACCAGATTTGAGCTGTTTTGGATTAAGGTGGGGAAAAGCAAGTTTCAAAGTTGAAAAGCTGTTTTAGGGACAATCCTGCCAACAACCCCTCTTTCTCTGCATGCCAAGGGAGCTCCAACTTGAATGTCTCAATGGCTTGCAACTGTGGATGCATGTTCAGGGTGGCCATCCAGGGAGATAGGTCACAGGTCCTAACTGGCAGTTAGTGAAGCACACAGAGTAGCTGTGTAATATGCTCATGATGAATCATACTATTTAGCCAGGGAGCTGCCAAATTTTGCGCAAGATTCAATTACTGGATGGGTTTTAAAATATAGCACTATGTACAGTGCACTGCAGAAGAAAAAGGGGGCCTAACAGTGTCCGGTCAATTAACAAATGTAAAGATGACAGGTTTCAGAGTAGCAGCCGTGTTAGTCTGTATTCACAAAAAGAAAAGGAGTACTTGTGGCACCTTAGAGACTAACAAATTTATTAGAGCATAAGCTTTCGTGAGCTACAGCTCACTTCATTGGATGCATTTGGTGGAAAATACAGAGGTGAGATTTATATACACACACAGAGAACATGAAACAATGGGTTTATCATACACACTGTAAGGAGAGTGATCACTTAAGATAAGCCATCACCAGCAGCACGGGGGGGAAAGGAGGAAAACCTTTCATGGTGACAAGCAAGGTAGGCTAATTCCAGCAGTTAACAAGAATATCTGAGGAACAGTGGGGGGTGGGATGGGGGGAGAAATAACAAGGGGAAATAGTTTTACTTTGTGTAATGACTCATCCATTCCCAGTCTCTATTCAAGCCTAAGTTAATTGTATCCAGTTTGCAAATTAATTCCAATTCAGCAGTCTCGTTGGAGTCTGTTTTTGAAGCTTTTTTGTTGAAGGATAGCCACTCTTAGGTCTGTAATCGAGTGACCAGAGAGATTGAAGTGTTCTCCAACTGGTTTTTGAATGTTATAATTCTTGACATCTGATTTGTGTCCATTCATTCTTTTATGTAGAGACTGTCCAGTTTGGCCAATATACATGGCAGAGGGGCATTGCTGGCACATGATGGCATATATCACAGCATTTGCTCAAGAAACTCCCTGAAAAAACACAAGAACAAATCCGCACAGACACACCCCTAGAACCCCAACCTGGGTTATTCTATCTGCTACCCAAGATCCATAAACCTGGAAATCCTGGACGCCCCATCATCTCAGGCATTGGCACCCTGACAGCAGGATTGTCTGGCTATGTAGACTCCCTCCTCAGGCCCTTCGTTACCAGCGCTCCCAGCTATCTTCGAGACACCACTGACTTCCTGAAGAAACTACAGTCCATTGGTGATCTTCCTAAACATACCATCCTAGCCACTATGGATGTAGAAGCCCTCTACACCAACATTCCACACAAAGATGGACTATAAGCCATCAGGAACAGTATCCCCGATACTGTCACGGCTAACCTGGTGGCTGAACTTTGTGACTTTGTCCTCACCCATAACTATTTCACATTTGGGGACAATGTATACCTTCAAATCAGCGGCACTGCGATGGGTACCCGCATGGCCCCACAGTATGCCAACATTTTTATGGCTGACTTAGAACACTTCCTCAGCTCTCGTCCCCTAATGCCCCTACTCTACTTGCGCTACATTGATGACATTTTCATCATCTGGACCCATGGAAAAGAAGCCCTTGAGGAATTCCACCATGATTTCAACAATTTCCATCCCACCATCAACCTCAGCCTGGACCAGTCCACACAAGAGATCCACTTCCTGGACACTACGGTGCTAATAAGCGATGGTCACATAAACACCACCCTATATCGGAAACCTACTGACCGCTATTCCTACCTACATGCCTCTAGCTTTCATCCAGATCATACCACTCAATCCATTGTCTACAGCCAAGCTCTACGATATAACCACATTTGCTCCAACCCCTCAGACAGAGACAAACACCTACAAGATCTCTATCATGCATTCCTACAACTACAATACCCACCTGCTGAATTGAAGAAACAGATTGACAGAGCCAGAAGAGTACCCAGAAGTCACCTACTACAGGACAGGCCCAACAAAGAAAATAACAGAACGCCACTAGCCATCACCTTCAGCCCCCAACTAAAACCTCTCCAACGCATCATCAAGGATCTACAACCTATCCTGAAGGACGACCCATCACTCTGACAGATCTTGGGAGACAGGCCAGTCCTTGCTTACAGACAGCCCCCCAATTTGAAGCAAATACTCACCAGCAACCACACACCACACAACAGAACCACTAACCCAGGAACCTATCCTTGCAACAAAGCCCGTTGCCAACTCTGTCCACATATCTATTCAGGGGATACCATCATAGGGCCTAATCACATCAGCCACACTATCAGAGGCTCGTTCACCTGCGCATCTACCAATGTGATATATGCCATCATGTGCATAGAGCAATGCCCCTCTGCCATGTACATTGGTCAAACTGGACAGTCTCTACGTAAAAGAATGAATGGACACAAATCAGACGTCAAGAATTATAACATTCAAAAACCAGTTGGAGAACACTTCAATCTCTCTGGTCACTCGATTACAGACCTAAGAGTGGCTATCCTTCAACAAAAAAGCTTCAAAAACAGGCTCCAACGAGAGACTGTTGAATTGGAATTAATTTGCAAACTGGATACAATTAACTTAGGCTTGAATAGAGACTGGGAATGGATGAGTCATTACACAAAGTAAAACTATTTCCCCTTGTTATTTCTCCCCCCACCCCACCCCCCACTGTTCCTCAGATATTCTTGTTAACTGCTGGAATTAGCCTACCTTGCTTGTCACCATGAAAGGTTTTCCTCCTTTCCCCCTCCCCCGCTGCTGGTGATGGCTTATCTTAAGTGATCACTCTCCTTACAGTGTGTATGATAAAACCATTGTTTCATGTTCTCTGTGTGTGTATATAAATCTCCCCTCTGTTTTTTCCACCAAATGCATCCGATGAAGTGAGCTGTAGCTCACGAAAGCTTATGCTCTAATAAATTTGTTAGTCTCTAAGGTGCCACAAGTACTCCTTTTCTTTTTGTAAAGATGACAGTAGTAGATCTTCATCCAGAAGAATTATCTAAGAATTCTGTGAGTGATTTTCTAAGCAGAGTAGGGGATTTAGGGACAGCTCCACTAGCACCTGGCAGATAGTCTCCCATCACTCAGAACACTGGGTTCAATTCCTGGCTCTGCCACAGACTTGAGTATGTCTACACTAGAACCACTACAGCAGCACAGCTCCACCTCTGCTCCCTCTGTCGTGCAGACACTTACTACAGCAACTGGAAGGATTCTTCTGTCTCTGTAGTAAAAGCAACTCTCCAAGAGGCCATACCTAGGTCAATGGAAGTAGCAGCGTCTACATCAAGCTTAGGTTGGCTTAATTACATTGTACTTTTTTGAGCGATGTAGTTTAGCTGACTTAACTTTGTAGTGTAGAACAGCTGTTCCTATAAGACCTTATGCAAGTTGCTTAGGCCCTGACTGTAACCATATGGGTAAATGTTTGCAGGGTTGGAGGTTAAATCTCTCTGTGCCTCAGTTCCCCATCTGTAAATGATAATACTTTCCTACCTCACTGGGGTGCCATGAGGACAAATAAATTAGAGTGTGAAGTGCCAGATACCACGGTAACGAGGGCCATATAAAGCACCTAAAATGTCTAGATGGATAGAAAAAGGTCTAGAAGGGAATATAGGTTTGTGTTCTGTTTGGCATGGGATGAGGCCTAGACAGTTCCTTATGTGGTTGCTTAATGGAAAAGTGTGAGCTAGAAAAGCATAAATAGTGACCCACATATATCGTCTGTCTGCACTACAGTTAAAATCAAGTCATTAGATAATACAGTTGTCTGCTTGCTTGGCTATAACACAGATCACTTAGTGTAGATGGGACCTTAACCTTCATCTGAAACCTGGAACACGCTCGGAAAGTGCAACCTAGGCATGCACTTTCAAATTTAGTCTAAATGTCTATGTGGTATACAGTATGTTCTTGCATAAGAATTTCTCTGCATGCATCGTGTCTCTCAGTTACTTAGTCACTTACTGTGGTGATCAGGAAAAAAGAGTTCTTTCTTTAAAAGACTGAATGTCTCAAATGATGATCTTAATGCACAGTTAACATCCTCCAAGATATTACACAACAAATATCTGATACCTTGTTTTGAGATGACTTATGTGGTTGGCCTGTTACTCATTCTATTTACAAGTAATCCAACTCTAGGAAAGAAAATGAAAATCAGTTATTATATAGCATTTCATACTGCTTCCTTAAAGACAATGGAGCTTTAGTAGAGATTGTCAGCGAAACACAACAAAACAAAAACAGTGTGGCCTTTTTCCCCCTTACCAAATTCCTTTAGAATCACAGACATATCAGACAGGCCCTTAGAAATCTTAACTATTTTGCAAGCATTTTTCCTGGTTGTTTGTTCTTAAGTGCCATATATTATATGTACTGTCGTTATTGGAAAGTTTGTGATTCTGCTGATCAAATGACCAATATGCCCAATGGCTCTGGGGCACACAGAAAAACAGCAGCTACATAATACACCATTGTACACCATCCATCACAAACAATTGTCATTCTGGATTTAATCCTGTTCCTAATGAATCCAATAGGACACATCCTGCTCATTTTACTATTATGTAGACCTGCTGGAGTCCATGTGAATATGGGGATAGACTGAGGGAGTCAAGAGTCTCCATTTTTATTAAAGATTCAGCTTATGGACACAAGGGAATGAAAACGTGATCCGAGGATGCTGTTAGGAGACAACTTAACTTTAGTACCTGAGAAAGGGCTACAAAGTCCAACACCCTGTGGATAATATTGATTGACATAGCCCTTAGGGTGACCAGGTGCCCAATTTCCAACCAGAATGTCTGGTCAAAAAGGGGATCTGACAATGTCCAGTCAGATCTACTGACTGGACACCTGAAGTCCAGTTACTGCAGGCAGCGGAGACACCAGGTCATCATTCGCGCCAGCTCTTACTCAGCCAAGGCTGCCTCCTACCTGCATCGGGTGGCTGCAGCTCCTAGCCCCAGCTGTGCAAGTGAGATCCTCCCGACCCCAGTAGAGGGAAGGGGGGAGCAGGGAAAAGCAGCGAGTGCTGGGGGGGTATGAGGAGTAAACGTGGGCAGAGCCTCAGGGGAAGAGGTGGAGCAGGGTGAAGCCTCAGGGGAAGAGGCGGGACAGGGGAGTTTCCAGCACTCCTGCTAGAGTGTCCAGTTTTTAAATATTACAAAGTTGGCAACTCTAATTAGTCCCTAATTTGGGAAAGCACTTATGCAAGGCCCAGATTCACAAACTCCCATTGATTTCAATGGACATTAGGTGCTGAAGTACCTTTGTGAATCTGGCATTCTGTGCTCAGTGTTGTAAGGCCTAACTGATTTAGAAGCCTAAATCTCATTTTCAAAAGTGATTTAGGTTCATAAGAGCTTACATCCCATCCACTGTCAGTTCCCATCAACTGCTGAGCACAGCTACATCTAAATACCTTTAAAACTCTGGGCCCAAATGCTTAACTTTAATGCTGGCCCCAGTGTAATCAATGGTAAAACTTCTGTTGACCTCAATGGAGCCAAGATTTCACATTCAGCTCATTTTCATATTCTTCATCTTGTTAGTTTCACTAAGTACCAATATTTTAATTGCATTGTAAAGCATTCTCCAATTCAAACTAGAGAAAGAAATGGCCACACAATAAACACATCTGAAGCAATGAAAAAAATGTTAGCTGGATTTCACCGAACTTATTACAGTTCATTGATCGGTCTCAGTAAAATGCTTACAAGATTCCAGCATTCAGAAGTGGATTTGTGTACTTCATTCTGGCTAAGTTATTCTTTTAAAAAAAATATTTTTTGGAGCTTCATATAATTTTCTAATATTAGTTCCTCAAATTTTCCTCATCTGGTTAAAAAAGCATGGAGCATTTAACTATTTCTGGATAGTTTATTCTTAGCCTCTTCTAAATTCTTTCACCTCCAATGTCCTTAAGCAATCTCTATACACATTTTACGTCTGTTATCCACATTGCTTCTTGGCCACAGTAGTACTGTCCATGAACTGGTTTCAACTTTCCTTTTTTGTCATCCAATTTTCTTCTCTATAATTTGCATGAGAAGTATTCATAATCTGGCAGCAGCATTGCTGTCTAATCGCCATATGTGCTGTAAACTTTCCTTATTATTGGCTCTCCAACAAAAACTCAATGGCAGACATTTGGGGAAACATCAATGCCTTATATATGAAAAGGCAATCCAAGTTACCAGAGAAGGGGAATAAGTCTGACACTGTTTTATGAGGTATGGAATCCCTGTTATTTATATACAAATGGCTGGTTTTGCTAATGGAAAATAATTTCTACAGACCAAGTGGAATAATGTGAGGTGCAGATGATGCCCAGGCCAGTCAGCCAAATGAAGCACAGCCATTTGTCTATTGTTTAGCATTGTTCTGTTAACTTTCTGATGCCAAAAAAAATCATTTGTTCCCTTTCACCAGCCTAGAAGGTCACAAAACAGGCAGTTCCTTCTTGATTACTCTAAGTAAATAAAAGTCTGATTCAGGGAGGGGAAACAATTATTTGCCAACTGTCAAACCCAATAAAGGGCAAATCTGCTTTCACTTTTTGAGCCAGATTGATGAGTCACTTCAACTGTGACTAATACCCACAAATATTAAAATGTACCAAATAATATAACCTCTTTTTGTACTGCTAAAATAGTTCACTCCCTGTAGGACCCCAATCAAACAGGTGTTGCTGGGGAAAACTAAACCTTCCCAGCTGCTGCTAATTAGAACCAATGCCTTATTCTACTTCAATCATGTACAAGCTACTGACACACATTTACTGTACACACATTTGTAAGAGCAGTGAAGGAGTTGGCTAATTAGATTCTGAGTCTGGAAAATTAGAACCTATGAAAATACAACACCCTCCTTTGAAGCCTCCTTCCCCGACTCCAGCTCGCTTTAGAACATACTGTAACTGTAGGTTAGTGTCTGCAACCCTAATGAATTGCATTTGGAAGATAATAGGGTTTTAATCAGAAAAACCTGAGAAGGCTCGTTCAGATAACAAGGGGTTGTTGACTTAAAGAACTATCTGAAGATTAATCTAATTGGGAAAGCATATGCATTAAGGCCAATAAAAGTAGAATGAAGTGAAATGGTTACTTAATATTTTTTTAAATAATTTTTAAAATGAATTAGGATAAATAAGATACACAGTTGTTAATTCATTTCTTTTGCTCTGTTGTTTTATAAAAAAACAGCTGAATTGCTGTCCCCTTTGAAGTCAATGATAAAGCTCCCATTGGCTCCAAAGGAGCCAGGATTTCACCAGCTGTTTTCATATTTTTTATTAAATCACCACAGTTGTAAATCCATCTATCTATAGCTCCCATCACCATAGTACCTCACAATCTTTAAGATGTTTATCTTCAGTGAGGTTGGAAAGTCCTGTTATTCCTATTTTACAGATAGGAAACTGAGGCATAGAGAGACTAAGGCCCAGATTGTTTCATTTCCAAAGAGTGAAGTTGAACACACGTTAAGTTGAATAAGTGGGACTTTATTAAGCCATGTGCACTGCTACATCCATGTGGCTGCATTGCTTCCTGCCTAACTCCCTGCATCCCTGTTTTTCTGGTATCCTTTCAATAACAGTCCCTCCACGGAACACAGGCCTTCCGAATCTAGTTCCACTGAACATGATATACAGCTCCTCAAATGTATTTCGGTGACTGTTTGCCTAAGTCCACCATTTAGGCACCACTGACATTTTCAGAACCACCACTCAGCTTCTCCCTAATCCCATAGACACCTAGTTTTCCACAGGTCGACATTCACAAAGCCTCCTAAGTGCTGATGCTGCTCTCCAGCTCAGAGTCCTAGCTCAAGCCAAAGCCCTGGAGCGGGTTTCTCTAACTAGGTGGGGGAACATCTATGTCACCAGTGTAGCCCAATCCTGTAGGCATGCTCAGAGCACAGCTAAGACTTGATACCTGCCACCAAAGCCAGCCAGGGTTGAGCAAGTTGGACATTTTTATGAAAAAACGAGGAGTCCTTGTGGCACCTTAGAGACTAGCAAATTTATTTGGGCATAAGCTTTCATGGGCTAGAACTCACTTCATCAGATGTATGAAGTAAAAGATACAGGAGCAGGTATAAATACATGAAAGGATGTGGGTTGCTTTACCAAATGTTAGGTCAGTCTAACGAGATAAATCAATTAACAGCAGGATACCAAGGGAGGAGAAATAACTTTTAAAGTGGTAAGAGAGTCGCCCATTACAGACAGTTGACAAGAAGGTGTGAGTAACAGTAGGGAGAAATTAGTACTGGGGAAATTAAGTTTAGTGTGTCTGTAGAGCCCTCACTTCAGATGTGAGAGACCAGTAGTCAAGTCCTGGCTTCCTGGAATATTTAATTATTTATACAAAGTGGAACAGCTTCACCAGAAAAGATTTCAAAAGACCCACCCCTGAATAGCCTGTACCTAGTTAGGGTACTCAACTGGAATGTGGAAGATGTGGGTTCAAGTCAATGCTCTGAATTCCTAGCCACCAGGCTATTGGCTATTCTGGGTGCTCTCTCTTGTTAAAGATCTGTCATGTCCAAATGGGTTTCAGATGCTAGAGCACAGGCTACCTAAGCAGGTCACCTGGGTTAGGCACCTTACTTGGGGAGAGGATCCCCTGAGGAAGGAGGTACCTATCTCTAGCCTATCAGCAAAGGCACCTAAAATCTTCTCCTCTCCCCACCCCTTTACTCTTCATTTCACTCCTGGCTAGCCCAGGCAACTACCTAGTTAGCTTCCTGGCTTCTGAGGATCCTTCTTTAGGCACCTAACTCTCTCCATGCATTGCATAGAGGAAACTGGCTATCTAACTCAGGGCAGAGAATTCCACTAGGGGGCAAGCCATCTAGGCATTAGGCATTGCAACATTGAGCAGAGCAAGTACCTTTGAGTATCTGGGCCTAAGTTACTTTGGGCACTACAAAATTAAGTAGACCTAAGTTAAGTCAACGTACAGCCACCACTGTAATTAAATCACTTCTTGTGTCGTCAGTGTGTGTCCTCAGCAGGAGCACTGCATCGCTTTAACTGTCAGCGTGGGGCACTGTGGGACAGTTTTCGAAAGGCAGCCACAATCAATATAAGCAATGCTGTGTCTATGCTGACACTATGTTGACCTAACTACATTGATTTAACCACTATGCCTCTCGTGGTGGCAGCATTATTAAGTTGATGTAGTGGGCAAGTTACATTGGTAGTAAAGCATCGGGGGTAGCCGTGTTAGTCTGTATCCACAAAACAACAAGGAGTCTGGTGGCACCTTGAAAAAGGTTTAAGGTGCCATCGGACTCCTTGTTGTATTGGTGGAAAAGAAATTTTAATGTAGACGCTTATATCAACCTAACTCTGTAGTGTAGACCAGAGCTTATTGAAGGTCACACAGCCTAACTCCCTGCATTCTGGAGAGAGTCAATAGTGGAGGAGAGAATTGATATCGAGGATCCTAACAAATGGACCATCCTTCTTCTCATGCCCTCCTCAGCCAATCTTAAAAAGACATCATCAACCTAAAATATAGTGTAAAGAAATGTTAAAGCTTTTAGGTACCTTACCTACCTTTAAATCCTCAGATAATGGTTGTGTTTTTTACAATCGTATACTGCTATTTTTAAAAACACGTGTTCTCCTTCCTTGTTGCTGTATGAAAGACCCCCACAAAAATGGTCTAAAATCCTCATTCTGTAATGCTCCTCACACAGGTAGATCATTCTGATCACACAGAACATCAGAGTTGACAGTACACTTTTAACTTGGACCTAGGCTGATTTACACCAGCTGAGTGTATGACCTGCAATCTTCTTTTTCTACCATCCTCTTCCCACCCTTCTCTCTTATTCAGTCCCCCGCTTTTCTTTATTTGTGGGGGGAATTTTTTTGTTTGTTTTTCTTCTAAAAATAAATCTCGAGAGCTATGAAGTTCCATATTAAAACTACTTTATCTTTCAAAATGCCATCGACTGTAAAAGGAATTCTGTTAGCAAGTGGGTCATCACATTTACTGTGACAAACTGCATTTCACAACATGTGGCATAGGAATTATAACACTTGTACAGCACTACAGCAGCTGCTGTAGCACTTTAATGAAGACGTTCCTACATTGACAAGAGAGCTTTTCCCATTGGCAGAATTAATCCACCTCCCTGACAGGTGGTAGCTATGTCAGCGGGAGAAGCTCTCCCATCAACATAGTGCTGTCTGAGGGGTGGAGGTGGTTAGATTGATATAACTATGTTGCTGAGGGGTATGGATTTTTCACAACCCTGAGCGACATAACTATACCAATATAGGTCTGTAAGACCTGGCCTAAAGTAGTACTCTGTGAAGTGTCATAAGATATATAGCTTATACAGTAAGGCTACTTCTATACTACCACTTACATCGGCAAAACTTAAATCGCTCAGGGCTGTGAATATTCCACTTCCCTGAATGACACAAATTACGCCGGCATAAGTGCTAGTGTGGACAGCACTATGTCAGCGGGAGAGCTTCTCCCATGGACATACCTACCACCACTCATTGGGGGTGAATTAATTATGTCAACAGGAGAGCTCTCTCCCATCAGCATAGAGCAGCTACATGACACAGTTTACAGCAGTACAGCTGCATTGGTACAGCTGCGCCGCTGTAAATTCTCTAGTGTCAACATAGTCTTAGAAGGATAAAAAGATCACCCACCTACCCAACATTTGTTTGGATACCGAGTTCCTAGGCTTTATTTTTTTATTTTTTTTTTTGCTGGAGATCCCATCAGAGAAAGTCAGTAGAAATCCCTGAGGAGGTTATAAACTGCAATCTGTTCACTGGCTACCAAAGCTATGAGCAATATGTGTAAGTTGTGACTCATATGCAAAGAATTCCAATTCTGTGTCCCATGTTAGCAGCACTAAGTTGATGTTGAGCTATACATAGGATAAGATAGACTCTATGTGGGAATGCTAAGTGCATAAGCAGATTATGGTATCCATTAGCAAAAGGGATGTAATGATAAATAACTTCCCAATAGGGGTGTTATAGTATGGTTATGTATAGGAACTTGGAGAACTTTACTTCAAGGAAATGCTTGAGGAGGATGACAGTATATGTAGAGGAAGTAATATAGTTTGAATGTTTCACTGTCTTGGCTTTCTCTTGTTATTCTCACACAAAGAAAACCCCCATTCTTCTACTCTTAGTTCTGTCCTCCTTGACCTGCATTCACATGAGGTTCTTTCCTCATGTTTGTTTATTCATGCACACACAAACCAGGCCATAAGCCAGTGGTAGGCAACCTGTGGCCTGCCACTTCTCGCAGCTCCCATTGGCCAGGAATGGCGAACCGTGGCCACTGGGAGTTGCGGGGCGGCACTGCCTGTAGATGGTCAGTGTCCTCAAAATGTCTTGTGGCCCAAAATCAGCTTACTCAGATGGGCCGCATGCAGCCTGCCAGCCACAGGTTGCCCACCACTGCCATAAGCTTTCAAAGGTACTGAGCGATATCTCGTGCCAGAATTATACTGTTCATCCTCTCTCCTACCTGTACTTCCCCACAAAGTGTCAATAAGGCCAAGTCGTATCAATAGCACTCCCTGCCTCCAATGGATTCAGGAAAACTTGGATTGCACAGCTGTTTGAGCATAAGTGCCTAGGTGTCACTTATCATCCTATATCAAACAGTTTCAGCCAGTATTTGATTTCCTAACAGATATCTTTCCTGAACCCTCCTCTTCTGGCCTTCAAACACCCCAACCTCACAAAGCTCATCATCAGAAGGAAGCTCCCTGAAGACCAAGGCACACCAACTCAATTTGGCCTCAGACCCTGCCAGAACAACAGATGCGAAACTTGAAGACATATCTGCACTGCTATGATGATCAATACACCTCACAACACACCTTCCAAGATGCATGGATCCTACACATGCCTATGACAACAGGTGGTGTACCTCATCCAGTGCATCGAAGGTCCCAACAGCTATGTGGGTGAAACCAAACAAAAACTATGCTCGCAATGAACTCCACATTGAAAAATGACAAAAGACCAAAACACTATATCACCAATGGGAGAACCCTTTGCACAAAATGATCAATCTATATCCGATCTTTCAATACTCATCTTCAAATGAAATCTGCACAATATCCTCAAAAGGCAAGCTTGGGAACATAAATTCATAATGTTGCATGGCTATGAGCTTATCTACACTTGAAATGCTGCAGTGGCTCAGCTACGGTTGTGCTGCTGTAGCACTTCAGTGTAGACACTACCTACAGAGACAGGATGGGGGGGTCTCCCATCGCTGTAAGTAATCCACCTCTGTGAGAGGCAGTAGCTAGTTCAATGGATGACTTCATCCATTGACCTAAGGCTGTCTACACCAGGGACAGATTCGATTTTTCCCCTGAGCAATGTAGCTACGCTGATGTAACTTTTCGGCATAGACCAGCCCTAGACACTAAATATCATGGACTCAAGAGGGACACTGGTTTCCTGGCTCATTATGACAATTTGTAACACACATCTTCATGCTAATCCTTAATGGCCCATTTCATATCTTTTTGCATAACAATCTCCTATTGCCCACTCCATTTCAAGTGGCCTACAACACTATCTCTTATGCTTAGCAATCTGTCCCAACTTGTATTTAGTTAAGACACTCTGATTTCCTTCCCCAGACCTGAAGAAGAGCTTTGTGTATACTTCTGGGGGAATTCTGGGCCACTGCGCATGCTTAGAATTCATGTCCCCTGCAGATTTTTTTCTCTGCAGAAAATAGATTCTGCTGGCGAGGCACTGCCGTTACATCTTTCACCACCAGGCGCTGCTTTGGTGTTAGAAGAGAAGGCAGCTAGCCAGAGGAGAGGCTGTTTTCTTCACAGTGGGGCCAGGTGAGGAGGCACTGGATAGAGCGGGCCACACAGGGCTACTGGGGGATCATAGACTGGGGTTCAGAAGGGCTAGCAGGGGAAAAGACTGAGGCGCGGGCTCAGGAGCTAGTGGGATGACATCAATGAGCCAGGGACTGAATGGGAGGGGGGCTGCAAGGCCATACAGGGATGGGAGTAGAGGGTGCAGGGACACATAGGGACAGGGTAGGGGGTGCAGGAACATATGGGAATGGGGGAAGATGTGCCTGACTAATGGGAAAAGATGGGGGCAGGGTCTGCATGGGGGAAACTCCCAACTCCCTACAATCCCTCCCCCCAAAAATCCTGTTCCATACTTCTCCCACCCACACCAAACAACTCTCCAGGTTCACTTCCAGGTTCCTTTCCACTGCCTGAGTTCTTCCATTTCCCCTGACTCCCCCAAGCCTTTGCACTGCTTCTGAGGGGTGCAGAAAAAACATTTCTGTATTGTAATTTAAATTAATTATTACTCAATGTTCTGTATTAATGTGGCTAGTAATGTGGCATCTGATGAAGTGAGCTTTAGCTCACGAAAGCTTATGCTCTAATAAATTTGTTAGTCTCTAAGGTGCCACAAGTACTCCTTTTCTTTTTGCGAATACAGACTAACACGGCTGCTACTCTGAAACCTGTGGCTAGTAAGGAATCTATTTGTCAAAAAACAATGTCCTGATTTTTTTGTCTATATTGTTACAGAAATACTTGCTGACAGATAATTTGAAATAAACTACCAAAATAACTGAAACTGGGTGTGATTATATTGTGTTATTTTGACAAATAAAATATGCAGAATTTTGCAGAATTGTGAGCAGACTTTTTAATTTTTTGGCACAGAAGTCTCTCAGGAGTATTTGTGGCTTGAAAGCTTATACATTCCACCACCAGACATTAGTGTAATAAAAGATATTACCTCATCTACCTTGAGTTTTGTTCATTGTAATCTATATTACCTGAACTCTCTAATTAATGTAAAGTGCATATCATTTTCAGTTTCAGTCCTGTTTAAACTCAAATGCTTAAGGTTTGTTCTATCTAATCTATCCATTGTAGGTACTTCTGAGGTATCTACCATCTTGATTTGTAAGTTTCATGCTATCACTGGCTTCATGAAAAAACTGGTGGACATAAAATTGGACAATAAAAGCAGCAGGCAAAAGAATGTTGTTTATTAGGAAGGCCCTGATCCAAAATCCAAATCCAATTGCCTTCTCAATTTGGAAGGATCAAAATCTGGATGTGAATTCTGAAGCTTGGGCCTTTATCTATCTTTTATTGTTCACAGGAGGAAGCAGGTGAAATACTTAGAATGATATGAATAAAACAGAAACACTTCAATAGAAAGTTAATGGAAAAGTAAAAATCAAATGCTGTTGCTATAAATTAACAAGGATTTGTTTGAATGCAAGAGTAGCATCCGAGAGGGTTTGACTGATATGGTGGCTATCAGCAAACGTGTCTTTGATCTATGGCCAATCACAGATCTTACTGAAGCTGATGGGCGTGCTAGCCACCTTTCATTCAGGCAAAATGAGGGAGCAAATAAATGCCCATTTGTCCAGAGATAGAAACAGCCATGAACCCCAGTCTAGAACACAGGAAGGGAAGAGCTGCTGTGTTTTTTAAAATAAGTTAGTAGAGAGTTTATGCAAGGTCATGGCAGGCCGTAAACCCGGGTTTCTATCAGGCCATACCTCAGTCTTAGCTACTGAACCACACTACCCTGTCAGACAGATCAAACCAGTTTTTATTAGCCTATGTCTTGCCAATATAATTCTTTTCCAGAGCTGGGGAACAAATCTAGGATTCCTCCTTACCAGTATTCTACTGCTGACTAGTAAATAGTTGTATTACCTACTGTGAAAGTTTGTGTCAAGTCCTACTCCTGTGGCTTGTCTACAAAGGGGTTAGCAATTAATCCATTAGGAAGGGCTATAATCCATACAGTAGGGATCTGAAGGTCAAGGGGTTTAATGCTGGCTGTTTATCTATGTGGGAATATGGGATGGTTATAGGTGTTTCTAACAGTGAAAAGATCACTTTAAAACAGGTTTTATACTTAAAAACTATGATAATCTATAAATTATGGTATGAATCACCATAACAGATTCACATTTCAGTCATTTCTCATTGTCACTGTTAAGGTTTTATGTTAAAGTGCAAGTTTGATGAAGTTGGGATATGTATTGCTTTTGGGTATCTGTTGGAGTTGGAATTGAGAGCTGTATCGAGCATTGGAGTGGTATTGAGTGTTATAGGCCATCAGAAAGAAGAAGGGAATGCACAAGTCTTTCCCCTTCTTATTTCCATGCTTTGAATATTTTTAGGCAGATAGGATGTGTCTATGTCATAACTTAGCTGTCCACTAAAGATACTTTAGAACATATAAGAACATAAGACAGTCATACTGGGTCAGACCAAAGGTCCATCTAGCCCAGTATCCTGTCTTCTAATAGTGACCAGTGCCAGGTGTTTCAAAGGGAATGAACAGAACAGGTAATCATCAAGTGATCCACCCCCTGTCGCTCATTCCCTTTGTGTTTGCTAAGATTAATATATTTGCATAAGAAATCCCTAGTCAAAGGAATAAGGAATGTCCACAGAGAACTCTAAAGAGCTACAGATTTAGAAAGGTCTTGGAAAGAAGAGTGTATGACCAGCAGACCTATTTAAGGTAGCCATTATCAGAATAACTGAGCACCTCATAATCTTTAACGTATTTATCCTCATAACATATCTGTGAGGTAAGAAGTACTTTTATTCCCATTAACAGATGGAAAACTGAGGTACAGAGAGCATAAGGTGTAGATCCACAAAAGGAGTTAGGCATCTAAGTGATTCAGGCATCACGGAGTTCTTCAAAGCCCCTGCTCAGCTGCTGCATAATGCTGTAGGCACCCAAGTCCCTGAGAGCCTAAATTTCTACCAGTAAGTCCCCTCAGTTTCTACCAGTGAGTACAGCTGTCTCAGTACAGGTGCCTAGGTGCCTATCTCATATCTTAGTTTGAAAATCCTATTGGAGCTAAGTGTTCCTGTGTCTATCTTACCTGTGGGATCTGACATAGTAGGCATCCTCCGAGCATGCCAAACCCACACAAAATGGCCAGAAAAGGTCTCAATAACCTTTAGTCCAGTGGTTATAGCCCTCACCCTGAAAATAAGTGACCGGGGTTCAATTTCCCCTGCTGCCTGATACAGTGAAAGGATTTGCACTTGGGTTTCACCTCCCATCACCTCAGGTGAGTGCCTTATCCACTGAGTTAGGGAACAGTCTGGCAGGGGTTATTCTCAGTCTCTCCTGATGAAGCTGTCCCATTGTATAAATAATTAAATATGTACTGGGCCACCAGGAGAGCATGACTGACTCTATAGTCCAGTGGCTAGGGCATTTACTTCAGAGGTAGGGAAACCCAAGCTGAAAGCCCTTTTTCACATCAGGAGTGGGGGGAATTGAATTTGTGCAAGTGCCCTACCAGTGGGGTAAAGATTATTAAGAAAGGCCTCTTCCTCTGCTGAGCCACTGCATTCTCCCAAAACCCAGCTGATGTGCCTATCTCCAGAAGAAGGTTCATGGCTGTGAATCACATGTGGAGATAGATGGCTGGCTTCCTCTGAGGGGGTGGGACTTAGGCCACACCCTTTTGTTGGCATTTCCCATAGGCTAGCATAGGCAGCTCCATCCTAGGCATGCTGGCTTTTGTGGATCCCATTCTTGGACCTTGTTTACATTGGCTACACTTGTGACAGTGTGTAGGGTATATGTAGCTACATACCACTGAAAGGGCAGCCTGTATCCACACTCACTGCAGTGTATAGCTATACTCGGCAGTGAAAAGTTCAGGTGGGGGGTAGAGAGGGAAAGGCTTCTGCTACCTGAGCCTTTCACTGTAACAGGGAAAGGCTCTGGCTGGGGGTCCAGATCTGGGGGAGGAGGTCCAGATCCTTTCCCAGCCACAATGAAAGGTTCCAGCAGTGAGGAGATGAAGGAGATTTTCCGCACTGCCTCTCCCACTGCCAGAGTCTTTCACTGCAGTGGGGAAAGGGTCCAGTGGTCAGTAGGGAGGCAGTGGGACTCTACACTGCTAACCATAGCAGTATAGATGTCAGAGGCACTACTTGGGTCTGAAGAGTAGTGCAGGGTACATATGCTACGGTTCAGGTGTTTAGGGCACTCTGCTCTACTCTACTTGCCTAAGTAGTGTCTCATCATCCACCTGGCTATTTATATCTGGACTAGTTACTCATGCAGTGCATGTGCTCTGCACACCACCATAATGTAGACCTGCCCTTAGGCACTTATCTCTCTCTATGCATTGAACAGGGAGTATGGGCACCTAACTTGAGGCTGTGGATTCCACCAGGTGGCAAGGGGACTAAAAGTTAGGTGCTGCAACACTGAAGTCACATTGTGGATTTAGCCCTAGGTTAAACAGGAAGTCCATGGCAGAGCAAAGAATCAAACACAGCTTGACTATTCATCCTCTCTAACAGGTATTAAACTTGCAGTTGGTAAAACATCTTTCATACAAACTAGTTTCTGGAGCAAAGTACCTTTCCGGGTCTATGCTCTCTACTCCCAGCTGACTTCCTCTTCTTAAAGTAAGCTGCAGGCTGGCTAACTGCTTTCAGCTGTTTCCCTGTCCTATGTGTTAAACCTTGTCTTTTCATAGAGGTATTAAAGAACTTCCTGCTCTCAACATACATTGACCCTCATTGGGCCTCAAAGGGATAATCCATGATCTCATAACATGGGAGATGAGTAGGCCCATGCAGTATTATGGCAAACAGTGTTTTCTGTACAACACCTGATCCAGCACCTCCTCTGACTGGTGCTGCACAATCTACTCTGCTTTATACTGTATCAGGCAACATGGAAAGCAGACAGCTGATCAAAGAGAGACATTGCAGGTACAGATCCATGGGGTCAAAAAAGTGGCAGTAGCTCTCAAACTGCAGATAAGAGGAGATGGGGAATGGAGAATTGAAGCAGTAATTCTTTTCCTCCCCCTTTACCTCCATGTTGTTTTTTTAAATATTTAACACTCATTAAGTCTCCCACACTAAACATGTGCTCACCCAATTCAAACATGTTTCAGAACAATACAGATTCAGATTCTGACAAATGAGTATATGAAAGAAAACCACAATAGTTAAGAATAAGAGGAAAACTATTAACTGATGGCAGGAGCTACTAACTGGGACATAAATTGGCATACTGAGCTGAAATCCTCTGCCATTTGTTGTAAAACTCAAACCTCAAGCATTTTCCCAAATATTCTATTTGGCATTCTTCACCAACCATTGATACGTCAGCTTGTGGGTGGGTGTGAGTTAATGATCCAAACACCAGGAGGACTTGTTGGAAGGAAGATTTGAGCACTGACTGGAATGCACATCTAGCAGAGATAAAGCAGAAACTGCAGGGAAAGGAAAATGTGTATGCCTAACATCATCTTCTAATTTATTCACCTTCTAATTTAAATGATGTCATAGGAATTCCGGCCTACCCAGCCTGTACATTTCATTAACCATACTTCATTAGATAAATCATATTTAAGTAATTACCAAACCTGAGCAGATATTAGAAAAGCCAACAGTTTCCATCATAGCTGTGATAAGAATATGTGAATGTGGGGATTGATGTAGTCTTGATGAATGAGAGAAGGAGGGTGAAAGGAAGAAAGATTCTATTATTTTAATCACTTTGTGGGCTACAATAGTAGTATCTGGCAGAGCTGGTCTGGTACTTTGTGAGGCCCCAACATGCCAGTAGTGTGGTTGAGTTGTCATGAGTTGTCCCCTTCATTTCTTCTGCCAGAGGGGGAGATCAGACAGTGAATTTCCTCCATCTCTGGTTCTGCTGCCAGAAGGTGAGATTGCCCAAGCAATCACAGTCACAGAGGGGGTCCCCCAAATACATGAGCCTCAGGTTGTCTTGCATTCCTAAACCTCAAGTCTGGCCATGATTTTTTGGACAAAATGTAAACTTCTACGATCAGATCATCTGCTGGTTTAGTTCCACGGAAATCAAAGGAGCTATGCCAATTTGTACCAGCTGCAGATCTGGGCCTAATGTATAAGCTATAACTATTGCTACAGGCAGAGTTTTGTCCATTTAATTTCATCTTTGGAAATCAGTAAGTTTCCATGGAGTAATGAAAACCCCATAAATGAGGAGAATGCATCTCAAGAGCTATACTGGTAGAAGTTGTTATTTAAGAAGGAGGATGGATGTCTATGATCCATTTTCAGATACTGCAATTTGCTATGACATGCAGCACAATCTTATCACACATATTAAAATTCCAGTAGAGTTTATCAGGAAAAAAGCTGTAAGGAGTACGTTTAATAACTTCAGTGACTAAATTAATAGTTCCCTAATTGCAGATACAGGGAAAATATTTAGGAGCAGAAGCATTTACCATAGCAACTAGTGATAGATATATGTACTTTGTACTTTGGAAACTAATCTTGATTTGACTTCTTTCCATTTTTCCATTCTTCGCTGTTACAGTTTTACTTGCTTATTTCATCTTTATCCTCTCAACCTTTCCTAAACATATACAGCAATTCATTTTTGTTCATAGTAAAATACATAGTTAAATACAGAAAATACTGCATTTCTTATACAAAAAAATAGAAAAAAGCTACAATTATATTGGTTATTGCATTGTTAATGCACGGGTAGCTGTGAACTGGGACAGAGACTAAGTGCTGATAACATATGCTAAACCCTACAACCCTTAATTGGGCCCCATGTTACCCTTTGTGCCCACATGTTGGGAGGAGTCTGTTTCTGAGGAGAGAGGAAATTAGGCATACCATTTGCAGCATGTTCTCTTCTCCAAACCCTGTAGAAGTTACTCTGCATTATTCCAGCTCCCAAGAGTGGGAGGAAGCATAAGCACCCTATAACACAGAGTAAACTCTAGACCCACAGAAATGTATCCATCCCCGTTCAGATCAAAACAGCTAACCAAAACAACTAAGTCTTGCAGAGACAAGGAGACTTGTAGAGGCAGCAAACTTACTTCTTGGAGAGATCTTTGTATCAGTCAACAGTGATCATGCAAGCCACTTCAGAGCTGATTGTATAGGACCTTGTCAATACAGGAAAGTTTTACCAGTTATAACAATTCAGTGTATGGACACTCTTATTCTGGTATGAGAGTGGCATTTTTTGGTTTAGCTTAAAGCCCTTCCCTTCAATGGAGTTACAGAGGGATGAGTTTGTTCAAATGAAAGAAAAGGAGTACTTGTGGCACCTTAGAGACTAACAAATTTATTTGAGCATAAGCTTTTGTGAGCTACAGCTCACTTCATCGGATGCATTCGGTGGAAACTACAGTGGGGAGATTTATATACACACATAGAGAACATGAAACAATGGGTTTCATACACACTGTAAGGAGAGGTTTCAGAGTAGCAGCCGTGTTAGTCTGTATTCGCAAAAAGAAAAGGAGTACTTCTGGCACCTTAGAGACTAACAAATTTATTTGAGCATAAGCTTTTGTGAGCTACAACTAACTCCACCAAATGCATCTGATGAAGTGAGCTGTAGCTCACCAAAGCTTATGCTCAAATAAATTTGTTAGTCTCTAAGGTGCCACAAGTACTCCTTTTCTTTTTACTGTAAGGAGAATGATCATTTAAGATGAGCTACTACCAGCAGGAAGGAGGGGGGGAAGGAGGAAAACCTTTTGTGGTGATAATCAAGGTGGGCCATTTCCAGCAGTTAACAAGAACATCTGAGGAACAGTGCGGGGGGTGGGGGGGCGAGAAATAACATGGGGAAATAGTTTCACTTTATGTAATGACTCATCCACTCCCTATTCAAGCGCAAGTTAATTGTATCCAGTTTGCAAATTAATTCCAATTCAGCAGTCTCTCCTTGGAGTCTGTTTTTGAAGTTTTTTTTTGTTGAAGGATAGCCACTCTCAGGTCTGTAATCATGTGACCGGAGAGATTGAAGTGTTCTCTGATTGGTTTTTGAATGTTATAATTCTTGACCTCTGATTTGTGTCCATTTATTCTTTTACGTAGAGACTGTCCAGTTTGACCAATGTACATGGCAGAGGGGCATTGCTCTATGCACATGATGGCATATATCACATTGGTAGATGCGCAGGTGAACGAGCCTCTGATAGTGTGGCTGATGTGATTAGGCCCTATGATGGTGTCCCCGGAATAGATATGTGGACAGAGTTGGCAACGGGCTTTGTTGCAAGGATAGGTTCCTGGGTTAGTGGTTCTGTTGTGTGGTGTGTGGTTCCTGGTGAGTATTTGCTTCAAATTGGGGGGCTGCTGTAAGCAAGGACTGGCCTGTCTCCCAAGATCTGTCAGAGTGATGGGTCGTCCTTCAGGATAGGCTGTAGATCCTTGATGATGCGTTGGAGAGGTTTTAGTTGGGGGCTGAAGGTGATGGCTAGTGGCGTTCTGTTACTTTCTTTGTTGGGTCTGTCCTGTAGTAGGTGACTTCTGGGTACTCTTCTGGCTCTGTCAATCTGTTACTTCACTTCAGCAGGTGGGTATTGTAGTTGTAAGAATGCATGATAGAGATCTTGTAGGTGTTTGTCTCTGTCTGAGGGGTTGGAGTAAATGCGGTTATATCGTAGAGCTTGGCTGTAGACAATGGATCATGTGGTGTGATCTGGATGAAAGCTAGAGGCATGTAGGTAGGAATAGTGGTCAGTAGGTTTCCGATATAGGGTGGTGTTTATGTGACCATCGCTTATTAGCACCATAGTGTCCAGGAAGTGGATCTCTTGTGTGGACTGGTCCAGGCTGAGGTTGATGGTGGGAAGGAAATTGCTGAAATCCTTTCCCCCCCACTTCCTGCTAGTAATAGCTCATCTTAAGTGATCACTCTCCTTACAGTGTGTATGATAAAACCCATTGTTTCATGTTCTCTGTGTGTGTATATAAATCTCCCCACTGTATTTTCCACTGAATGCATCCGATGAAGTGAGCTGTAGCTCATGGAAGCTTATGCTCAAATAAATTTGTTAGTCTCTAAAGTGCCACAAGTACTCCTTTTCTTTTTTGCGAATACAGACTAACATGGCTGCTACTCTGAAATTTGTTCAAATGGTTCAGTAACATATTGAAGACATTAGAGGATGAACACCAGGTTTAGAGTTTCCATATCCAGCAGTTAATTTTTGCACTGGGTGCAGTCTTATAATTAGAGCTGGTTGGAAAACTTAAGTGGGACCATTTTTTTCCATTGGAAAATGCAGTCCTGCCAAAATTGAAACACTTTGAAAAATTGTGTCAATTTTACATGAAAAAATATTTTGAGAAAACTTGAAAACAAGTTTTGACAATGTTGAAATGTCCCATTTTGATATTTTTGGAATGAAATGTTTTGATTTTTCATTTTGAAATGACTTTTTGTTTCATTTTTTAAATGTTGTATTATAATTTATATATCATATAAAAACACTGTCTAAGTTGAAATAAAATATTTCAGTTGAGCCAAAACAAAAAAATGGAATGTTCTTTCATGGAGAATTTGGAAATTTTGCTCTTTGTACTGATTTGGAACAAAGACAGATTTTGAAATCTCAAAATCCTCCATGAGGACAAAATTTCTCTCCTCCACACAGCTTTACTTATAGCCCAGATACATATAAGCCACACTGATGGCAAATTTCTTCTTCTTTCCCTTATCCCATCAACTGGGGTAGGGTCCCCAGGCAAGGATCCTCCATCAATGCCAGAGGTGACAAGAAACTGTTGATAATGTGGGGGCATGAATTTTGAACCCATTTCCCACAAAAAAGAATAAAAATATAACCCTGGCAGAAATCTGGGGGTAGGGGAGGGAGGCACATGACCCCACATCCCCCCCTCCTCCAAGTGTCACCTCTGTCATCTCTCTAAAACAGCACTAAAGTCCACCCGCTTATCATCTTCTATGATGTAATCCATCCATCACTTCCTTGGGCTTTCCCCAGGGTCTTTTTCCTACCTCCCTCTCTTGGCATGCTATCTGCACCAGGCCCTCTTCATTCATCCTCTGTATATGTCCAAACCAAAGAAGTCGAGCTTCCTGGATTTTATCAGCCACATCATTTCACATTATGTCAGATGCCTGCTTCATAATAGTAATTAATCTTAATTTGTACTTCTATAGCACTTTTTACCCAACACTCTCACATTGCTTAAAAATTTTAATGACAGCTCACGAAATATACTGTGTCCATTTCACAGTTGGGGAAAGTGAGGCACTGTGAAGTTAAGAGCCTCATATAGCATTGAAAATAGTGGCTGACCCAGGCATAAAACCCATGCATCCTGAAGCCCAATCCCAAAGTTAAAAAACATGACTTAAAATCAATCAACCTTTCTAAACCACATACACTATTTTTTGCTATTATTTATTATTCATATGGCAGTGGTGTGTAGTGACCTCAACTAGCTCAGGACCCAATTGTTTTCAGACACTGTACAAACATACAATTATTAAAAGTTCCTATCCAAAGGATCTGCTGTTTAAAAACTTATAGCGCAAGAGCTTCCCAAATGTCAAGCAGACCATAGGGCACTAAGCCTTAACCCAACCCTTATGCTATCATCATGGTCTGCTTACAACTACCACCATATTGGACCTGATTCACCTCCTGACTTTGATGGAATGACTCCTGTTTTACACAAGTATAAGTATAGGAGACTCAGGACCCTTATTTGTAAGACTAAAAGATGACTAATGACTCTTCTAGACAGCAAACAAGGAAATCAGAATCGGATGTTGAGGTAAATTCTATGTAAAATTCAGAGATTAAGGGGTATTTTATTTGCTTGGGCATTTTCCCCTCTGATTTACAACTATTCTTTTTTTTGTTTGGCCTTCTAATGGCTATTTCATGGGACACATTATTCTTAAAGATTATATTTTTAGTCTTGAATAATACTTTAGGGTTAAGAAGTTGAAGTATTTATAGGGACTTCCTGTTTTTGACAGCTCCTTTTTCCTTTCTACAAATGTGTTTTATACTTTTTTTCTGCCTTTTTTCTTCTTTTTAAAAAATTATTATTTTCTTGCAAAGGCTCAAATAAAGCGTTTAATCCTAGCTCTGCAAATTTACCTTTATATTTTGAGGAGGGGAAAATGAGGAAATTGTAGGTATAATTTATTATTTATTATGATTCTGATGATAGAGCTAAAAGTTTAGTTTTTGGAGGGCAGGCTATTTGGCAAGACAATAACAATCCTTCAAAGAAAAGCTGATCTAGTGTAATACCACACCACATGCTCCTTCTGGCCACCAAAATATTAAAAGGAGGGCTCCTTGATTCCAGTGAAGTTGTTGATTTACAGTCTGAAGCCTCAGAATAAGGTCCTGTAATCTCTTTAGTGCTGATACCACCCCTTCCTTGTGGTATTACTGAAACTTCTCTGAATTTCATATCTTTCAAACTCATTTGTATTTTCAAATGTTGGATCATAGTAAAGAAGTTCTGTATTAAAATCACAAATGAGTTTGATTCCCCATAGTTTAAATTCCAGGGTATTACTAATTAAGAGGTCTCTTGGTTTTTGGTACTGTTTCTCTCCCTCTCTGTGTGAAACTTGCAAGCTGCTAATTTTGTTAGTACATTCTAAGACAGAGTCTGTTCTCAAAGCAATTCTTTGTAACATCAACTACTCACACAGAGAGAGACTCAAAGCAATACTCTGTAACAACAGAAACAGCACCCAGAGATCCCCGCCTTTTTGTTGTATTCATCTCGCTTTGTTAACATTGTGATTAAAACAGAGATAGAGGATGTATGTGGATGGATGCTTGGTGTGGATAATAACTGAATGATCAGGGAGGTGCCAGCCTAAGAATACAGTGTCCATCGGCTGAAGAAGGCGTCAAGTGGAAATAACCAGAGGACCCTGGAAGGGCAGACTGGAATCCACCCAACAGCCTTAAGAATGGGAGAACCAAAGAACAAGATAACATCTGGCAGCACGGAGCTGTCAGGATGTGCCAACTGCTGATTGATTCAGCCAACAGCATGATGAAGCAATTCCCACAGACTGGCATAGGAAGAAATTCCTATAAAAATGGACTCTAGAAAGTGAGAACTGTGGGGTCTGATTCTGCAAACCAACTTCCAGGAGTGTCAGATGTGCATCTGACAAGGCCCTGCTCCCTCCCTGGCCAGTGGCTTGGCATGAGCAACTCTAAGGCTGGTAATTATGATAACAACCTTGCAGAACCTGTGTGTGTGTATGAATGAATGTGTGAATAAATATGAAATTGAATGGAATGTTATAGCTATAACTAATTACCTTTCCTTTCTTCCTTTTTAATTGCTTACTATGATTCTTCTGTATTCACAATAAATGTGGCATTTTGCCTTTTCCCATTTAATAAGATCCTGCTGGTTTTTATTTTATTGGTATAACATTTTCAGAGTAGGACACTTTCATAATAGCCATGAGGCAGTGATGTCTAGGAGTTACAGCAGAGCGCTGTAGGTCATGATTCCTGGATTTTATTCCCAGCTCTGCCACATAGTCATTGTACAATCTTGGGCAGTTCACACAGGCCAACATTTTCAACACTGGTGCCTAAATATTAATCTCATTTATTCATAGACTGTAAGGGCAAAGGGGACCACTATGAATGTCTAGTCTGAGTCTGACCTCCTGCATATGGTGATAAGTGCAGTATAGAATCAGTATATAATAGAACAGAACAAGTCACAAAATTTCACCCAGTGATCTCTGCATCAAACATTCTAGTTGAACCATGAGTTGTTGAGTGTCTTTTCAATAGAGAGAGAAGATGGATGAGGTAATATCTTTTATTGGACCAAATTCTGTTGCTGAGAAAGACAAGCTTTCAAGCTATACAAAGCTCTTCCTGAGGTCTGGGAAAGGTACTAAAGCTGTGTCTATACTGCCAGTTTCAGCACTAAAACTTTTGTCATTCAAGGGTGTGAACCCCCCCCCCCCCGAGCAACAAACGTTTTAGCTCTGAAAAGCATCAGTATAGACAGTGCTTTATTGCCGGGAGACATGCTCCTGGCAATAAAGCTACCACCACTCATTCAGGGTGGGGTTTTTTTATTGCTGGGAGAGCTCTCCCCGGCGATAAAGCGTGTCTACACTGTCCATGTCACAGCGCTGCCGTGGCCACACTGTAACGTGGGAAGTGTAGACATACCTTTAGTGTGCCAAAGCTAAATAAACATGGAACAGATAGTTTAGCCTAAGCGGTTAGCACATATTCTAAAGGGACCATTCGAGGTGAAGTGGCCTATTAACACTTCTGCAGTCACAGGACAAAAAGGGGATTAATGGGTTACAGATTGTTGTAATAAACCATAAATCCAGTGTCTTTTTTCAGTCCAGGGTTTTTAGTGTCTAGCAAAGTTATGAATTTAAGCTCCAAGGCTCATCTTTTGAAAGTGTTGTGCAGGTAGGGTGACCAGACAGCAAATGTGAATAATCGGGACAGGAGATGGGAGGTAATAGGAGCCTATGTAAGAAAAAGACCCAAAAATCGGGACTGTCCCTACAAATTCAGGACATCTGGTCACCCTATGTGCAGGTTTCCTTTGAGGGTGAGGACTGATAGGTCAGATATCAAGTGATTGCTTTATGAAAAGTATTGACCCACAGGTGGGAGGGTGTTTTTCTCTTTTTTTATTTTCCTGTGTGAGTTCATTCGAGAGCCTAGTGGTTGTCTGGTTTCCCCCACCTGTTTGTTATTGGGGCATTTAGTGCACAGGATGATATGTTGTGATAAGCAAGTGTAGGAACCATGGAGCCTGAAAGGTGTGTTGTGGTGTATGGATCATTATAGCAGGGGAGATATGCCTGAAGGTTTTGCATCTGTTGTTCTGGTACCACTGGGTCTGGTACCACTTTGAAATGGTGTGTCCTGGTGTGTGGAGAGCTTGCTTCTGATGATGAGCTTTGAGGGCCGGGGGGTTGTTTGAAGGCCAGAAAAGGGGAATTTTGAGTGTGTTAAGCTGTATATCCCAGACTTTCTCCTCAAGCTTATTCTATGATATCTGAGTGCCTGGCTGTAGAGAACAGATTTATGACTGTCAATGGGGATGTGATAATTGTGAGTGGCGTTGTCATTGTTGTGAAAGAATTCTTTGAGGCAGATTCAGCGAAGAATTCTTCTAGTTCTCCATGTTAGTATGGTATCAGGTTCTTTGGTTGGGCAGAAGTTCAGTCCCTTAGAGCAAACAGATACTTCAGCTCCAGTTAAGGGTAGTCTTGACAAACTGAGGATGTTTGAGTGTCATGTAGTGTCCATGTGGTAGGTATTGGTGCCATGATTTCTCCCAGAAGTGGTGTTCAGTGGGTTGTGGAGTAGTTGCAGTTGGTTCCACTTTTTGTTTTTGTTTCTGATTATGGCTGTCATCAGATTTTTTTAATAGATGTTTTGGATTTTTTGCAGTTATCAAGTCTCGATGATTGGGAGATTGAGGGACCCCTACCCCCAAATTGCCTGGAGAGGGAGAGGTGGATTGGGTAATTGGGGAGGGAAAGTGAGGTGCAAGTCTGACCAAGTAGGGGCACCACTCTGAAGATCAACCCCTCTTTCACCTTCCCATTAGGACTCTGCAGATAGCTTTCAAGGACCCTGAGATCAGGAAAGACCCTGAGTGGCATGTCCTACCACAACCCTTCTCATGGTGAGAGTGGGAAACCAGTGCCAGTCACTGGGCTGAGTTCAGAGGTTGACCTTCCCCTTAGGTTGGGGGGTTGGGGACTGGGGAGGGCAGCCCCATGTACATCTGCCTCCCTGGAAAGG
The DNA here is from genome assembly GCF_009764565.3 of Dermochelys coriacea. NCBI lineage: Eukaryota > Metazoa > Chordata > Testudines > Dermochelyidae > Dermochelys > Dermochelys coriacea. The sequence goes on from NC_050068.2 coordinate 305,995,702, forward strand.
GTAACCTCCCTGTGATAAGGGTTATACCTTTAAAAACTAGGTATAACTAGGAGATTTTAAATAATATTTTATTTATAGCAGTTTTGCACTGGATCAGATTAACAATGTCGCCATTGCCAGCTTTGATGCTGTAACCAACAAATATGTTAGGGGAACGATAGAGGTTACAGTTCCTATTCATGAAAATCTTTGTCACACGATCTGGAATGGCTTACAACTGTGAGTGCCTACCTCAGGGCAGATTGTCAGAGACAGGGCAGATAACCCTAGCTGGTGGTGTGTTCTATACTGAGATTTCATCAAGCCAATAACAAATGTGAACTCCTGGATCACTATACCAGTCTTACCATATAGTCACAGGCAGTCCCCTTAGACTCTCCAGCTTATCTTGCCATCCATAACTTTATGATAAAAGGTCACTCAAACCAAAAATCAATCATAGAATATAGAAGATTAGTGCTGGAAGAGACCTCAGGAGGTCATCTAGTCCAATCCCCTGCTCAAAGCTGGACCAACCCCAAAATCATCCCAGCCTCGGCTTTGTCAAGCTGGGCCTTAAAAACCTCTAAAGATGGAGATTGCACCACCTCCCTAGGTAATCCATTCCAGTGCTTCTCCACCCTCCTAGTGAAATACTTTTGCCTAATATCCATCCTAGCAGGGGCAGCGAGTTATATCTCCATGTGGTGCCTTAGCACCAGCGATATTCAGAGCCCACGGGCCCAGTTCCACTAGTATTTGGGGCTGAGTGTCCCCCCCCACTATACTTGCTGCCCTCCCCTTGCATCTCCCCTGAGTGTCCCCTGGCCCCCTCTTGACCCCGGCCCCCCCGCGCACCTCCCTGGGCCCCAGAGCAGAGCATCCCTGCTTCTGCCTCTTCTGTGCACTTTCACGCTGCCTCCCTGCAGCAACTACTGCCACAGAGTCCTAGTGCCCCCCATCTTCACTGCCAGGGCAGACTGCCTCTGAGCCTGCCCTTCCACCTCAGACCCTTCCCTTTTCCGGCAGGACTCTCCTCCAGCACAGGGGGCCCCTCCGCCCACAGTCACCGCTCCTGCCCCCTGCTGGACAATGAGGCAGTCCCATCCTCAGCCCCAGTGAGACTACAGTCAGGGGCAACAGCAAAGGAGGAGGCACACGCAGCACCCCCCAGCACCCACCATGGGGGAGGCGAGGGAGATTCCTGGACCTGAGAGGGGCCCTAGGAGCACATGCAGTGACAGTGGTGGGGATGAGTGAGCTGCTGAGGGGGTGGGAAAGGGGGGCTCCTCCCCCAGAGCTCGCTGCTGCTGGCAGGGAAAGGACTGGGGGGAGTCCTCCTCTCTGGCCCCTATCCCGGACCAGCCTGTCTGCACCCCAAACTCATCCCCAGCCCTGCTCCACCCCAGAGCCCACACCCCCAGCCAGAGCTTTCACCCCCCCCACTGCACCCTCTGCCCAGCCCTGAGCCTCCTCCAACACCCCAAACCCCTCATTCCCAGCCCCAGACAGAGCCGTCACCCCCTACATCCCTACTCTTGCCCCTCCCATACCCCAAACCCTTCATCTACAGCCACACCCAACAGCCCTCACCCCTGCACCCTCTCCCTCCGCATCCCCTCCCATCCCCAAACTCCCTCCCAGAGCCTGCACCTTGCACCCCAATCCCCTGCCCCAGCCCTGAGCCTGCACCCCAGACCTCATCCCCCACCCAAACTCCCTCCCAGAGCCTTGGGCAGGTGGGGGGGCGGAGTTTGGGTGGGGACAGGTTCTGGGCACCACCAAAATTTCTACCAACCTGCCATCCCTGCATCCTAGACCTCCCCTACTGGAACTTGAAACCATTGCTCCTTGTTCTATCATCTGTCACCACTGAGAACAGCCGAGCTCCATCCTCTTTGGAACCCCCCCTTCAGGTAGTTGAAGGCTGCTATCAAATCTCACCTCACTCTTCTCTTCTGGAGACTAAAGAAGCCCAGGTCCCTCAGCCTCTCCTCATAAGTCATGTGCCTCAGGCCCCTAAACATTTTTGTTGCCCCCCGCTGGACTCTCGAATTTGTCCACATCCTTTCTGTAGTGGGGGGCCCAAAACTGGATACAATATTCCAGATGCTGAATGGTCTGGCGGCCCGCCTTTGGATTACCCTGACAGGCCGCATGCAGCCCACGGGCTGCAGGTTGCCAACCATTGTTCTAGGATCTGGTCACAGGAAGAAATTGAGTTTTTAATCCAAAAATAAAATATGCTAGTGTGAGGAATACTAATAGATGTATCGACAGTAAATTGAAGACCAAAACCTATAAACAGATAGCAGATTAGAGGAGGAATTTAGCTTTAAAGAGGGTTAAAGAAGCATCGATGAGTGTGGTTCAAGTTCCTGAGAATGAACTTGTTGGGAGCATATTGGGAAGTTCCATTGCTACATGAAAGCATTAAATTATTAAAGGAACATCCTAAGATCAACATGCTTAAGGCTCTTAATAATGACAGCAATGCAGAACAGATCTTAAATCTATTGAAAGAGATAAAAGAAAGCCTTTGGAGATTGCAGATGACTTCAGTTGGTTGGGGAATGATGGAACAGCTATATAAATCCTTGCTGGAAATTCCTAGAACTATTCATTCACCTAATTGAGCATCCCATTAGGGCTAGAAATAATACTAATGGAAATAAGAATAGATGCAAAGGGAAGAGAGTGTAAGAACCAACAATGATGAGGGTTCTGAGTCGCTTTTGCTTCTGCATTGCCATTGGAAGCTTTGGCTGGGTTTCTGATGGAAAACCCCATGACACTAGGCTTTGCAGAAAGTACCACCCAGCAGGGCCTGAGTAGTGGCCCTGCACAGCCCATTGATTGGCTTATGCTGGTATTTAAACCAGGAAGCCATCATGGGGAGCACTCTGAGCAATAATGCAGGCTGTCTGCTTCCTTCTGCACCAACGTTGCTTTGCTATAGACCCTAGACTCTGGCTTCTGACCCAGGTTTGTCCCTGACTCTGCTGTTTGTTTGCTGTCTATAACCTGGTGCCTAATCCTGACTTCCTGATATCTTGACCTGGCTTGACCTCATCTCTGCTATTTGTCTGTAACTTGGTGCCTGACCCCATCTTCCTTGTATACTGACTTGGCTTGACCCGACCTTGCTACTCGACTCCTAACCACAACTTAGTAGCTGATCGGTGCACACAGGCTGCTCATTGTCTGGCCCTGATAGAGATTAACACATATTATTATGAGTGAGCCTGATAGGGCTAAACGCTGTATTTCTGTGAATAAGATTAAACAACATTACTTAGAGATTTTGAACAAGATGGGCATGGTAGAATGGTAGGATGGCCCCATGCAGAAGAGCGGACATATAGCAACCTCCTCATGAGGCCAATATCAGCTGATGTAGTTCAAGAGGCATTAGAAGCTATTTGTTAAGCTAGTGCCCCTGGTCCCAATCAAGTTACAGTTAATGATCATTGGGATATTTTTAATTTAAATTCTACCATAATTACAACAATTATATATATTTAAATCAAATAATCTCAGATTTGTAAATTGTGTGTATATATATAATTGTGTATATATATACAATTTACAAATCCAACATTATTTGAAGGAAAATAAGACATGTTTAATCCCCAAAACTGAAGAACCTGACAAATTTGCTCATCTCTCTTCATGGAAACCAATAACTATTGGATTGTTTGGCTCAGGATACATTCTAAATGTTAGTGACCCAACTAACTTGCACAATTCAAATATGTGAGCGATAAAAAGGTTTTATTTCAGTTCGGGGATGTGGGGAAATTATATCTATTTTAAATAATTTAATTAGAGGAGCTAAACATAGAAGAGATGAAATTGCTGTAGTTTTTGTCAATTCGGCCAAAGACATATTATTTAGGCCGTGGACATATAATTTATTGTTTTAAGAAATTCAGCATTAGTGAAAGATGTATAGAAATGATCAAAGCTCTCTATATTAATTGCTCTATAAACATTTATGTAGGTAAGGAATACTCTGAATCTATCCCAATTCACAGTGGGGTGAAACAAGAGATCCCTTATCTCCAATATTATTTTATATTGCTTTGGATCCCCTTTTGACAAAGGTGGATTTTATGTCAGTGGGAAAAAATCGCAACTTTGGCATTTGCTGATGATGCAGCTATCCTTAGTGGATGCTATAGGGATATGAAGAAAAATTTAGAAATCTTAAATCAATTTTTTACCCGTAGCAGTTTAAAATTAATACCAAGAAGACCATGGGATTCCACATTGTACACAGTGTAAAATTTATATTGTCAACCCAAATTATAATTGGAGATTAGACTGAATTGATAGAATATGTGGAGCCCAGACAATTTGAAAAATATTTGGGTGCCAAGGTCACCTTGGACTGGGATTGTTGATGCATCATGTGAAATTAAACTGGTGGACTGGTATAACAATTTCTATAGGGGTCCTCTTAAATCAGTTGAAAATTGATAATTTAAAAGTTTATATTTCATGCAGATTATTTTATAATTTATTATTGAGTGGACCTTCTAAATGTTTTAAATAATTTAGATATATTGATTAGAAAGACAATCACAAATATTTTTCATCTCTCATAATGTACTACTGATGGGCTGTTTTTTTATTCAAGCATTAGGGATTGTGGCCTCACACTTACTAAATTTTTGGTATAAATTCCTAATATGTTAATTCAGAAATGGAAAAGACAAATGGCTTCTGAAAACAGCTGGGTAGACTTGTCATTCATTTATGCTGTTAAAGACCTAGTGGAAAAGATTTTAAATGTTAGTGCCTCCATGCCTAACCCCAAAACATGGAGAGTAGAGGAATTTAATAAGAGGAGACTTTTAAAGTCCCAAGGAATTGGTATTCACTATTTTAAGAACTATCTTACAAGTAGTGCTTTCTAAAAAATTCCTTTTTTAGATAAATCTGCTCTCATAGCTACAGTTCAATTAAGAACTAACTTGTACCCTCTGAGGGACGCACTGGCCAGAGGTTGGCCAATTGTTAATGCTATGTGTACATAGTGTGGTTTGGTCAAGGAGACAATTCCCCATATTTCTGGGCAGTGTTTTAAAACTAAAGAGGCCTGGATTATAAGAAACAATAGGATAATTTATGCCCGGTCGATTGATCAAATTGGGCTGAAAGGCAGTTGTTGAACCACACGTCAAGAATAAGGATGGTAACTTAAGAAAGCCTGATATTGTGTTTAGAGGGATAAAATGGTAATATCAAAAGTGTGTCTCTCTCATCAACAGAAGTTGGTCCAATAAAAGATATTACCTCACCCACCTCGTCTCTCTAGTATCCTGGGACCAACATGGCTACTTGTATGAGTATGAGACTGTGAAGCTGTTGTGGTTGATGTTACAGACTATTGGGAGGATAATTCCTTTAGTGTGGAGGCAGTCCAGGGGGAGAAGGTGGACAACTACTCTGAGCAGGAAGAGGAGATCAAAAAGATCTCTGGGTGTAACATTGTCTCCTTTCATGGCTTTGTACTTGGGGCTTGTGGAAAATGGAGCGAATGTAATACGGAACCACTCAAGCTCCTGGGTATGGAAAGAAGTAAGCAGTCTAAAGAAAATCTATGCAGAATTGCTTCATATTCCACAGCTGACAGGATAGCTATTAAGTAGACATCACGGATCCTCATTTCATTGATTCTACTATTACACTTCCTTATTTTTTCCCTCCACATTTTATCTGGTTTTTAAATCTTTTTAATCAATGGAGCTTTAGTTCTTTGTACTATTGTCTTCATTGCTATTTCTATTCCCATCCAGTTTTTATTCAATTTTATCATTTTTAAATACTTTATTAAATACTTTTAGCTAGGTTTGGATGTTCTATTTGAACTTTACCAGATTTGGCTGCAGACTGGCCTCACAAAGTAACCAGGAAAAGGCATGTGGTTACACCTGTACAGAAATAGCCAAGAAATGTATAGCAAGAACTAGTGTCTGGAAGCTGAAGCCAGATAAATTCAAACTTGAAATAAGGTACAATTTTGTAACATTGAGGGTGATTAACTATTGTAACAAACTACCAAGGGGAATGGTAGATTCTCTATCTCTTTCTATTTTCAGATCATGACTGGGTGCCTTTCCAAAAGATACGCTTTAGTCAAAGGCAATTTGTTGGGCTCATTAAAGGAGTAACCGGATGAAATTCTATGGCCTGTGTTATGCAGGCGGTCAGGTGAGATGATCTACTGGTCCCTTCTGGCCTTAATATCTATGAATTTATTCTTTGTGTATGTTGATTTCTAAATCTAAAAGGTGCTTATCCAAAACATTGGGTGTCCCAACATCACTTAAAACCACACTCAGAATTATACAATAAATGAAGCATCCCAGTCAGATGGAATAAAGCAATAAGGTAATTCCTCCTTTCATATATTCAATGGAGTTGTTGATCTATTTTATGCTTTCCTGGGCCTTTGAAATGGAAAATATAATATAATATGGAAAATATATAGAACCTAATCTCTGGCATAAGGCTATTCACTTTAGTACCAAACTTCAAGGAATGAATTTGTCCTTTTCTGCCTAACTTTAGCTGGTTGTGCTTTTCAAACCCTAAGCGTTGGCATTCCTGTATACACTATGCTTTCTAGTGGGCTCATAGTTTATTAACTTTGTTTACTTGGACTGTTGACATAATATAAAAGCCATCCTCACTGGGAAGTGTATGGTTGCTCTTTGTGGAGGGAAAATCATAACACTAATCATAATGCTTCTGCTTACTCCTTGGAGCTGCTTTCAGGGCTGGGAGCAAACAAGTATCAGCCATGTGGTGGGGACAAACCCATCCTAAGGGCCGGGGTGCAAATGCATGGTGTCGTGCAGGTCGATACTCTTAAAAATTACCAGATAGCATTCCTACCTAGTACCTGATGCAGGTCATAATGTGTATGCTGGCACGGATTGTGCACCTGATCACATCCCCAAACCAGTGACCATGCCCCTTGGAGGTCATGCTGCCTGACCTGAGAGACTCACCTGAGTATTAGACTGCAATGTTGCTCTCCTAAATATATGCACATCTGTGGAGGAATCTGGATGGGAGGTTGTGACATACCAGGGTACAGGCCAGACCAGTGTGGGGTTGTGTCACCCCTGCCCTGCAACCTTGGGTGCCTTACAATGCCTTGCTGAAGTAGCTCCCAATTGAGCTGATCACAAAAAACAAAACAAAAAAACCCAAAACACTTAAAGATTGTGTTGTCAAAGGTCAAAGAATCAGGCCTAACCATAAAAGCCCATGAGTGTAAAACTAGAGGAGCCAGAGTTCCTTATTTGGGACACTGGGTAGGGGGAGGTCCAATATCCCCTCATCACTTGAAAGTTGAAGTCATTGTAAACTGGCCTGTAGCTCAAACCAAAGAAACAGGTACTGTCTTTCATACGTCTGGTAAACGATTACAAAAGGTTTGTGTGGGGGTTCGGTGACATTGTATCTGCAAACTCAGATCTACATACAAAGACAAAGCCTCACCTGCTGCCTCCAGGTCAGCCAGTGGCTAACCTTATTGCAGTTTTGTAAGGGGCGAGTGCAACTGAATACACCCCTCAGAGTAGCAGCCGTATTAGTCTATATTCGCAAAAAGAAAAGGAGTACTTGTGGCACCTTAGAGACTAATAAATGTATTAGAGCATAAGTTTTCGTGAGCTACAGCTCACTTCATCGGATGCATTTGCACCAAATGCATCCGATGAAGTGAGCTGTAGCTCACGAAAGCTTATGCTCTAATAAATTGGTTAGTCTCTAAGGTGCCACAAGTACTCCTTTTCTTTTTGTGAATACACCCCTGTGTTCATCCCCTACACACTACTGTAATAATTTTTGTACGAGGCATGTCTTGTAAGGTATCATTTGAAAACTCATAATTTGCGGGTCAGTATAAAGTATACTGATAAAGTATGTGTGGCAACATTGTACGAGAAGTTATAATATTCCCTTGCATGGTGTTATTAACATGTGTTCCAAACCCCACAGCCATGCCCAAACAGAAGTTGGCAAACAGGTCTGGCATAAACAAAGGATTGTGTGCACTGCTTAATTTACATTTAAGCAGTAAACGGAGTCATCAGGCACGAAGCAAAGACAAAGGAAGTTCAAACCAGAGAAAAAACCATCAGGGAATATCCTTCCACGTAGACTTTTTGACTCCTGGTTCTTAGCTAGAAATGTTTTTCAAAAGGTGGGGCTGAAGCTATAAAAAGGAGCGACAAACACTCCAAGAGACTCCTCTTTCCATCCCTACCTATCAGATTCACTGAACCCAACAAGATAAAGGAAGCATTTGTTAGACTCTGGAAGAAAAGGTCCCTGATCTACAGAGTATGGTCAGTAAGACTGCTGAAAGCATGTGATGAGAAACTTTACTTAAATCTGATTGCGACAGATCCCTGGGGTACAACCTGGAACTCTGGGACTGCTGTGTCCTCTTAACTCACCAGCCTGAGCTGTCTCTCACGATGCTTTGCTAGTGACAAGCAGCAAACCCCTGCAGGTGTTGTGATCACTCAGTCAATAACATGCAGGGACATACCCAGCTAAGTTGCATGAATGCTCTCTAAGCCATTCATGAACTAAACAGAGAGAGACACCAGCAAATCCCTCCAGCCTCCAGCCTTGCACCCCAGAAATGTACCATTTTACATGGCTCAAAATCTTCTCTTAAACAACGCAAGCTCATTAATTAGTTCACCACTTTGTCAAAGGATAATGGACATAATCAGCCTTTGTAATCTGAGCAGATTCCTCAAGAATTTTAGACAAACTCATTGGTAAACACAAAACATTAAAATAAGTTTATTAACTACAGAAAGCTAAATTTTAAGTGATAAGTGCTAGGCATAAAGATCAGAGATAGTTACATAAGAAATAAAAAGTAAACACACATTCTAAATCCTAAACTTTATCAGATTCAGTAAGATTTGAATCAAACAGCTTTTTTCACTCCACTGGATGTTGCAGGCAGGTTACAGTTCTTAATACACAGGCTGAATTCCCTTCTCAGCCTAAAACCAATCTCCCCAGTTCAAAACCTTTGTCTTCCCAGTGTTCTTGTTGTCTTCAGAGTAGGTGGGGGAGGAGAGAGATGGACTCATGATGCCACTGTCCCTTATTTTATACTTTCAATTTGTGTCCCTGGAAAAGTACTGGCCCAGACATGTCCTGGTGGGCCTTGCTGAGTCACAGAATTGAGCAATCCCCAGGGTATGGTCCTTGCACAACTGTCTCTTACTAAATTGTAACTTTCCTGCGGGTAAATGCTGATGATGGTCATTTAAGTCCCACCTGGGTGTGGGTCACCTCCTTTGTTGCCACTGGAGAGCTAGCTGTGGGTATCTTACCACAAATTTCAATAACAACCATATAGCAAAATCTCATAACTTAATACACAATAATTATATACATATTTTGACAGAACAATGAGTTCTGGCAAATCATGACCTTTCATATGGTACCTTACAAGGCATACTTCGTATGAAATATCACAACCATATACAAATGACGAATATGGGAGTTAAACGGTGCTGCTTTGAGGTACAGTGCATCACACTGATATAGTTTATTAAGATACACATTGGTGAGCATTTTATTTTTATTTTTCTTGCAATCATTTCTCACTTTTATGACTCATTGTACTCTCTTTGTAGTTAATAAACTTGTTTTACTCTTTTATCTAATCCAGTGTGTTCAAACTGAAGTCTCTGAATAACTATTTGAGATAATAAAATGACATATTATTCCCTTAAAGGAATAACAGACTTAAAATATTTGTACTATCCAGGTAAGAGCTGGGCATTTCTGGGGGAAATCTGAGACTAGAGATGTGTTAGGGTCATCCTTCAGTATAACCAAGCCTGGTGAGTGTCAGAGTGTAACCGAACTGCGGCTGGCAGGCTGCAGTTACTCACAAATTACTCAGGGCATGGCTTGCATGTTGGAAAGCTGTTTGTCAGCAGCCCAGCTGGGAGCTACTTCAGCAAGGCTTTGTAAAGCACCCAAGATTGCATGGCAGAAGTGACACAGCCCACCACTGGTCTGGACTGTACCCTGGTGTGTCACACAGGGCAGCAGAAATAGCCCTCCAACCAACTCTTTTCTCCTACTAACATTCTGACATAGCAGCTTGCAGGATTTTGTGCTTAAGGACATATCTTCAGCCCAGAGCTGGGCTATGTACAGAGGTAGGGGTAGGGCCAATGCTCGGGCGCCCAGAGTTGCTGTGGATCTGCTCTGCAGAGGTTGCTTCAGTCCTGCAGCTGAAGTAGTGCATTCCAGCCTGAATACAATCCCTTACAGGTCAGAGGATTGCAGCTGTGTGCAGCAACAGATCTTTTCCTGCATGGTGCTATGCATGGAACTCACATGGAGCTGGGCCCGCTCTGCGACAGCCCTCCAGATCAAGATCCTCCTCCTCTTGCACAGTGGAACCACACATTCTGCCACCAGGGGATCCTCTGCAGAATCGAGTGAGGCAGAGAGCAGCGTTTGCCCCTTAGTTAATACGATTCTCATGGTCAGTGATATTTTATAAACAAGGAAAATGTCTGTTATGCTCCCCATGGCAGTGAGACATTTCCTGTCCCATGAGCAAAGGTTTTCTGTGGTAACTGGTGCTGCCTCAAGCTATGCTATTAGAATATCTAACCTTGGTCTGGAAGAGTAACCTTAAGCATCTAAATGTCTACAATTTCCTTAATGTTCAGGGAAATCTTTTAATCACACAGTGAATAATACTAACTTCAATAGTTTTTTTTTTAAATACACCCGCTGCTGCACATTCAAGGATCAAACCCACCCTTAGTTTGAAGATTGTTACAATCTGACTGGACATTGCTAATTCCCTGAGTGAAACTGCCTTGATGACTGTTTAGGTTACTCTTCTTGCTAACATCTAAAGCTCTTAACTGAAATGACTTTAAAGAGCTTCAATGCTCTCCCCTTAGGACAGCTTGTGCAGAGTGAATCAACGCCATATGTCAAGCAGTGTTTGTATATGTTTCAGTGTATCCAGGCAGAGTGTTTTAACTTTCCATCCTACCACCCGAGCTGTACTTTCCTGAATGTCGGCCAGGAAAATTTTTGTAGATTTGGCAGCGAGACTGTGGGAAGCCTGGTTCAAGACCAGCCTGAGTGCTGTAGCAGAGGCTTTATATAAAGACAGAGGATCCAAACACCTTCCTTTGTTTCACACTGCAAATGAATACAAATAGAGCACTGAGATCACAATCAGGTCCCATTGTATAATCTCCGGGCTTTCCATTATTGTATTACATTTTTTGGCATGTAGAACTTTATTATATTTAAGCTGGAAAACCAATTTGAATTCTTTTTTTATCAGGGTATTAATTCTACAGTTATTGAGCATTCCTCTGGCCCCCAGCCACTTAATTTTGGTCCCTTGGGCAATGCCTGCCCAATTAAGATAAAACCATTACTTAATGTTTCCCTCCAAAGAGAAAACAAAACCTATTTCCTGCTCTTAATAATTGGATGAAGTCAACTTCCATGTAAAATTTCAGCATAATCAGAATCTCTGCACTAGGCTGTTATCTTACCACATACTGGTTCCTTAGTTGGAATGTGGGGGGGAGAAAGAGTTGTCAGGTTTCAACTAGGCTTTCAGTCACTTGGAAAAAATCCTAACAATAAACAGAGACATTTGTCAAGTGCGTGGATTTTTACCACTATGGAGCCACCCAATTCAGCACCCTGGGCTTTTAAAGTATTTTTACTTTCAGAGCCTTCATTATTGTGCTTTGATTTACCTGGACATAAAAAACAACCCTAAATATTCCAGTCATGACAAGTGGATTAGTCAGAGCTGTGGAATGGGCTCTGCCCTGTTCAAGTACATTTGAAGGAGCCAAATTCTGCCATGTTTTCAATATGTAGATAACTAAAGTTCATGCATTAGTCAAATAGTTTTTGATTAAGATGTTACATATTTTCCTCACCATCCTTCAAACATGAGGGCAATGGTATTTGTTTCTTTGCCTTCTTTCTTTTTAACAAATAACCTCTGCCATGGCAACACAACTTAATGCCATCCACTGAAGAGAATGCAAGGCCTCCAGCAAGCAAACAGGAGACGCAAACCACACCTTGGGAAAAGCTCCAAAATGATGCAAAAAGTTTTGAGGGGAAGTAGTAAAACAAATAGAGGAAACACAGCAACATGCCTGGGGCTCCAAACACACAGCAGAATCACTGTGTTTTCAACTCCATTTGGTATCCGTGACACAAAACATACATCTCATGCCACGAGCGCGCTGAACAGCATTGCTTCTCTCTTCAATCCTCTCTTTGTAAAATCCTCAATTTTAAACAAAACTGACTCCACCAAAAGGCCAGCTAGATAGCAGAAATCCCCCCAAATATTTTCCTACATCCACGTGGTTTAAGGAAAGACTTTCCTTAACAAGGAGTCTGTGTTCTGAGTGCTGTTGAACTTATCTATGATTTGTTTGTCTTTTTGAGGCCTGCAAAGGAGACGCTGCAGCATGTCTGTTAACCCCATGAGAGTGACACTTAGCTTGTATTCTGGATCCACGCCTAGCCTGGTCATTCAAGCAGATCATGAGAATGTGCCATCTGACTTCCTAGAGCTGGGAAAGTCCTTCTTTGCTGAACACACTGCACCAAATTTTCAGAGTCAAAATTGTAGGCTCATGGCAGAGCGTGTGTGAGAGTGTAAGTAAGGGAGAGATCAATCTGGCTGGATTTCACTAAAGCCTCTATCTCTGCCCCCATGAACCCTCTCTTTTCAATATATTTAATATAGAAAAGACCAGTGTTTCACTGACACTCAATAGGAGTAAAACACCTGTCCCATTGCTGCTAACCCCTAGAGGACAGACCAGCACATATACTAAAACAGGGCAAATGAGTGATTTTTTGGTCTGCTGATAGTTCTGAATTTAAAAAAAAAAAAAAGTTTGGGTCAAACCAAATTCAAAAAACATGATACATTTTGGTGAATCAAAAGAATACATTTCAGGAAGAACAAATTGACCCAAAAATCCAAAATGGATTTTTCTGGGTGGAGGTGGCCACTTCCCTTATAACTGTTAGCCCTGTGGTTAGGGCACTCATCTGGGAGGTGGGGAGCCTGGGTTCAATTCCCTCCTCTGTCTGACATGGAGAAGGGATTGAAACTTGGGTCTTCCACATTGCAGGAGATTACCCTAGTCACTGGCTTATTGGATATTCTGGGGTGAGTCTCTCTCAAGCTCTCCTGCTGAAGCGTTCCACTGTCTATAAATAATTCAGTAGTCATTGGAGCTGGGACTTTGTGTTACAAGTGCTTCCCAGCAGGTGATGAAATTATGGACTAATAAAAACATTACGTTTGGTACCAAAGTGAAAATTTATCAACCCAGTGTTCTACCAGTATTATTCTATGGACTAGAAGCAGCTGCATTAAGTGAAACAGCTATCAGAAGAACATAAACATAAGAACATAAGACTATCCAGAGTGGATCAGACCAATGGTCCATCCTGCCCATTATCCTGTCTTCCTGCAGTGCCCAGTGCCAGAGGCTTCAGAGGGAATGAACAGCACTAGGCAATTATCAAGTGATCCATCCTCTGTTATCCAGTCCCAGCTTCTGGCAGTTGGAGGTTTAGGGACACCCAGAGTATGGGATTGCATCGCTTAGCATCTTGGTTCATAGGCACTGTTGGATCTATCCTCCCTGAAGGCTGGAGGCAATAGAGAGAAGTTCTTCAGAAGATGGTAGGTGTGAAGTGAAATGATATTAAGACAAATGAAGAAGTTAGAAGGAGGGTTGGATGTGAAGTCAGGGAATAGGACTGCCTGCAGTCGAAAAGATTAAAAGGATGGGGTGTGGATTAAGATGATGTAGAAGACATGCTGAAAAGAAATAATGTTCAGTTGGATTTAGAGGCTGACCACCAGCTAGATGGCAGGACATCATACACAGGCACACAACCAGCTGAGCTTAATGGAGGAACAAGCCATGGATAGGAATGAATGAAGATTGTACTGCTCCCCCTGTCTGTAATATCCTTTGAGATCATAAGGACCAGGGATTTGACCTTAGGTCTCTCACATCCTAGGGGAATGTCCTAACCAAGAGAATGACTCGGTAGCCTGGTGATTAATATTTTCTTTATTTTAGTGAATAATACATGTTTTAAATCTTCTTTAAAGATTATCAGTGACTGTGTGGGCCATTGTACAAAGTTACTAGCACCGTGGACACACGCTCTTTCCATGGCCTTGGTTTCCCCAATTTCCATTTAATCCAGCAAGGGGTGATTTTATCCAGTCACCTACTGCTCTGATGCAGCACACACACTGAACTGCCCAGCCCTGCCCCACTCACATTGTTTATAGTAACACATGGGGATGTGACACTTGCAATGTGAGATCTGAGATAGTCCAGCACAGCCCCAAGGAGGAAAACACAGAAACAAAAAAAGGTTTGATTGACGGGTAAGGTTTTCAAACAGATTTTCAGCAAAATCGTTTCATATTTGAAGTTTTCCACAGAAAATGTTGTAATAGCCTATGCTGTATCACAGTGTATAAGTAGTAATTATGGCTGTGGCACTCTTTTTCACTATGCATTAAGAAAAGCACTTAAAAGGTATTACCATCTCAAAATTTCTTTGAGTAAAATATAAGTGGCCAAATTTACCAAATTTTTTTAGTTTCCGCTAAAATAATCCAGCTGTTTTCCCCAAATGAGGTTAAGAGAAAAAACATTGTTTTTGCACGTGATAAATTCCTTCCAGCTGTTTCACTGAGAAGTTTAATACTTCCATGCTATGCATCAGGGACTTGAAAGTTGGCAGCAAGGTTGACCTGATGTCAGGAAAGTGCCTTTTGCTATCCCCATGAAAATCTGCCCAAATTTGGCCAAGTTAAAAAGCCTCTGAAAATCTCTATTTGTACCTGCTCAGTAGAGACTTGTAGAGTTTAGCAGTTAAAGTCTCAAAAATTCCATCTGCACTGAGCATGCTCCATACGCCCACAGCTCTTCTGCATGACTGGACATGCACCATCCCCACAGACTGATCGAACATGTTTCATCCTGGAGCCGCAGCACTGGGCTCCACAACTGAAACTCTCTCTCCTACACTGTCAGATCTGCCCATTGCAGGTGCATAGGTAGTGTGGAGGAGAAGGGGGAAGCAGCTTGACTTAAATGCAGAGGGAGGATAGGTGTGTATGTCCGGGGGGTGCATAGGCTCTACACAGAAAGAGTTGTGGGGGACAATGGCAGGGAAGGAGATAGAAGCAGAAGCCAGGGGGTTCGGGGAACGAGTTGGGGGGAGAGGAAGCGAGGAGCATGGGGAGGAGTTGAGGAGAGGGAAGGAGTAAAGGCAGCAAATTGTGGGGAGGGGGAAATAAGAGCAGATAGGGAGGGCCAGGGAAGGAGTCAGACAGGACAGCCCTGGGAAGAGCAAAGGGGATCAGAGCAGAGGAGGATACAGGGGCAGAAGCATGTATAAACTGTTAGTGCACATTCTTCTCTAGGACCTAGACTTGAATCCAGAATTCGAGAGTCTCAACCTTTCTCTAAGAGACTACAAACCACACTACCAAATGTGTGTCTCATCACCCTCTGCTGGGTGCTCCAAACTGAGGATAACAACTACTATTAGCTCAAGTGGCAGAGGTCTATGCTGTGAATCTAAAGGTCCGAACCCTGCTGATGATCCATGTGGAGTTTAATATGCTTCCACATGATGGAATTTCTGTGTTTTTCACTATGCTTTTACAATTTTTTAGAAATTTACAGTCCAAAAAATTACTTTAAATGAAAATTGATTGCAAAGTCAAGGACTCAAATGTCAGGAGATGCCAGAATTCAGGTTGCCTGTGAAACCTTGATTCAATTCCTTGTGCATATGCATCACAATCCAGTGTTTAAATACATGATATAGGGCTCCTGTTTCTGTGTGATGCTGGGCAAGTCACAAAGCAACATTTTTCACAAGTGGTCTCTAACTCATCTATGTGCTTAATTTGAGACACTTATGACCAGATTAGCAGAAATGCTGAGCATTCACAACTGCATCTGAAGTCAACTGGTGCTGTGCTATAAAAATGCTAAGCACTTTGAAAAAATTAGGCCCTAGATTTCCTAAGTCAGGTACCCAAAGTTAGTGGGCACATGTGACAATTTTTACCTTAATCACTCAGGCCGAGGTCCTCAAAGATACTGAAGTGCCTAACTCCCATAGAAATCAGTGGGACTTAGGTCCCTAAATAACTCTGAGAATCTGGGCCTCAATGTCTCAGTTTCCCATTTGTAAAAAGGGGGGAAATAGACTACCCTTTCCCCTTTACAGGGCTGTTCTGAAGATAAATTAATGTTTCTGAAACATTCTGTTACTGTGGTGAGAGCACCATAGAAAAGCCCATGATGAAATAAATAAGTCTGCATTCAGTGCAGGGTTTGGCTGGTGTACAGTAAATAAGGCTTGTGGCTACTCACTAAATGATGTGGAAAAAAGAAATATTGAATAACTACCCATTCAGTGAGTGTGGTTTATTTAGTGCACCAAATGAGGCAGCAGTGCTGTAGGAAAAAAGAGTGTGTGATCATGTAATTAAAGTCTACCGTTAATGTCTGTATTATTAATAAAGAGTGTAATCTTAATTTTGATATTTCCTAATTTCTGAGTGCTTGACTTGGCAGCCTTAAAGTTCTTTTTTCCATAAATGTTTATGCTATTTTCTAATAAAAGTGGCAATACAGACTTGATTCAAAATACCTGAAGGGGTGAATTTAGTTATTTCCATTCCATTTACCATCTTTACAAGCCCTTTAAGAAAATATTTAGGCCTTGTTGAACTATCCAAATAGTGGCAGCTCATCTATCAATCCCAGCCACTTTTAAAGGAAGTTCTATCTATGAGGATTCACAGAACAAAGAGGTTCTACATATTCCCTGATGAAATACAACAGAATAGGGGAATTGGAGCATACAAACAGTGTCTCTGTTTTGCAGTCTAAAAAACTTCATTGCCTGAGGGGTATAATTGTCAACATGGATCAAATATTTTCACTTAAGATCAGATGTTCAAATTAGTCATTGCTTCTGCATTTGTGCCGGTTATAGACATCAGGGGACGTAAGAGAAACTAAACTATGTAAACAAAGAATCGGAAAGGAACAGGTAAAAATAGCTAATGTGAATAAATGTGATATAAGAAATGGGCATCACATTCTAAATTACACTAAAAGTAAAGTAACCAGCCAAATTCAATGAGGAGAAGTTCTATGTAAAAGGTTGTTTTCAAAGAGAGAAGTTAATTGACAGGAAAAGAACCCAGGGTCAAGATATATGATTTATTAAAGGAAGACTTGTGGCCTACATGAAAAATGCACCAATGAAAGGATAAAGACATAAAAGATAATGTTGTCAAATTCATTTTCTGAAATCATTTTTCCCCCTGTGGTTATTCCCCACCAGTGTATAAGTGATTGTTTTTTCCAGAGCTGTGAACATAGAAATGGTCTGGCCACACAGAATTAAGCTTCAAAGACCATTTCCAGGTACTCTATCATTTTCCTTTGAGATGACACTTTCATCATTTTATTTCTTTTTACCCTTTTGTATGTAACCCACACACCTCCTGGGTGTGGTGTTCTGTCCCATCTAGAAAGATAAAATGAGTCTGCTCTATAGCTTTTGCTAATAGGTAGTTGGCTTTTAGCTCATGCGGTAGAAACTCATCCACTAAGTTCCAGAGGTCCCATGTTCGATCTCGCTCACCGACAACTGAGGTCTCTCAGCGTTGCAAGTGAGGGCTTGGTTACATGTAGTTAAATTCAGTAATCATAAGGTGCTAAATTGACATGCCTGGAGCCTCAATGCCTCTAATTAACCACAGAATAGGTACCACATGGGCAAGCTTCCCACAGTACTCTGCCAATAAACCTTATGGAGGGACCGGCTTGGTTCAGTTTCTCCTGCCCTTTTAGTCTGTTGAGCCTGCCAACAGGATGGCAATTCTGCTGCTGCTGCTGTTTTTGTGATGTGGACACCCATCTACTACTGGGGCCTGGACCGAGAGCGGAAAATGCAATTGAGAAAGGCCAGTGAATAGACACCAGTGGGTAATAACTTTTGATCACTCGAGGTGTGTCTTCACAGCAACTAGACATCCATGGCTGGCCTGTGCCAGCCAACTCAGGCTTGTGGGGTTCAGGCTGAAATGTTGTTTCATTGCTATGTAGACTTCAGGGCTTGGGCGACAGCTCAAGCTCTGGACCCTCCCACCTCACAGGGTCCCAGAGCTCAGTCTTCAGTCCAAGCCTGGCAGTCTACACAGCAATGAAACAGCCCCGTACCACAAGCCCTGGGAGACCAAGTCAGCTGGCACGGACCAGATGGGAGTATTTAGTTGCTGTGTAGGCACAGAGTAGCATAGTGACCAGGGCTACATTTGAATCAACAATTTGGAAGTAAAAGGTTCTAGAGGGCAAATTTTCTGGCCTGCTCCTTTTGTGACAATCAGGCAGCTAAGAGGAATGGAGCATAGCCTCCCTTTGCAAAGACTCAAGTCTAGGGGTTCATGCCAGAGATGGTGGGTGGTATGTTGAGGGCAGAAGAAGGAGTGGCCAGATTGCCAGGCACTCTTTGCTATTCACAAATGGTCTGTTGGAGAAAACTGACAACTGGTACAAGTTAGAGCAAGCTCTAACCTGAGCCAGGGCCATGGCTGGGGCAGAGAATCAGGAAGATCCCTATTTTGCTGCACTCGGCATACAAAACTGAGTGCTGCTTAGACTCAAACCCTATAGCACATTATTAATTCCCTGAGCTATCTAGTCCCATGAGATAGTTTGTAAGGGCTGTAGTGTAGATGTAGCCTATGTCTTTTGAGAGAAATTGGGGTAAGTGGATTGGATAATCTAAACTGTGAAAGAAGTCAGGGGAGCAAAAATGGCTTTGGAAAATTTTAGTGCCAGAGTTATATCGTAACATATAAAATCAGAAAGTGATTTGTTGTGTATGAAATTCCCCCACTCTGTGCCTTGAGTCCATGATCAGCAAAACTAGCAGATTACAAAGGGAGTGAAGTAAACCCAATGAAAGGATCCAAAACTTGCAGAACACAAGGGAAAATAGTGTTTGTATGTCCATCAGCGAAAGCAGGGAGCAGATATTCAGTCTCTATCAAAAGCCACATACACAAGTTCTCCGAAAGGGAACCCAGGCTGATTAGTCAGCTACTTCTCTGCATCCCTCATTATGAGAAACAACCCTAATTTCTGATGTAAATTTAGTTTGTTATTGTGATACAGTGGCCTCCCTGGAAACACCTGTTCTTCCTCCATTTAGTAAAAATATTTCATCAGTAAAGGTAGTTAAATAATAATCATGACTAATTCATGGATTATGTTTTTCATTCATTGTTGAATAATTTATTCCCCAATAAAATTTTCCGCTATTTGGCTGCCTCCATCAAGAGCCAAAGATAATTTGTTAAATTACTTTCCAGTTTTTTTCCTGTCAATCAGTGAATAATGTGTGTGCAAATAATTATCCATGCTCTTTGATCAGCTCGATTCAGGAGTTATCCTATCTTTGCATTAATGTGCGATGCTGCTAGTTTATGTGGGCAGCAGGATGCTCCCTATAAGTAACATAGGACTAGAACGAGGCTATGATTTTGTAAACTGTGGAGTGCTGTGGGAGGCAGAACACCCTAAGCTTCCTAATAGGCGAGAGCTATTATGGCTGTTCAACAGAATTCATCAGGCCTCCCAGGAGTCTGGGGTGCAGAGAGCTGACCCTTTAAGGGCACCCCTCGCCCCCAGCACCACCCAGCAGTAGTGACTCAGGGCACCAAAACATACAGCACTTGCCCTGCAACTTCCTTAACAACATCCCCAAGACGACTTCTCCCTATTGGTGGCTAATGTGATTGCTGCATATGGGGTCTACAAAGCTTTTTGGGATCCTCCAGGGTGAGCTATAAGATATTATTATTCAACATAAGTTATTATATTGCATTGGAAATGCCTTTCTAATTTTATGCATGTTGCTACCTTTAGGTCTCTTCTGGTATTACTGCTTTCCAATTATCTCCCTGCTATTGAATATCTGTGTTTTGACTTATTTTGTCATCAGATGTGTCAGCTTACATTTTTCCAGATTTAATCTTATTTTGTTATTTCTTGTCCATATCTGCACATTTAAAGGTTTTTTTTTATTGCTTTGTAACAGAGAGAAAAGGGGGGAAAATAATATTCAGACAAGGTTACATCATTTGTTTATAATTCAGCTTTTTCTAAAATGCCTCATAGGCCAAGCTTGAAGCATTTAAAAAAAATTTAAACAGGGAATAGTAACAAAAATCCCATTTTAGGCAGACAGTCTGGCCACTTCAATTTAAAAAAAAAAGTTGATGAGATTCCAAAATAATAATCAATACTATTTGTCCAGTCATCCCTTCGTTTACAACCCACACCCACACCAAAAACTTGGGGGGCAGGGGGAAAGATATGCCTTGTAGTATGTTTGCAAAGCAGCTTAATAAAATTTAGGTTCTGTCAGCCCAAGGCATGAAGAGCTTTCAAGTCAGTGACGCGTCATAGAAAATGCTCTTTACCACCCTCTCTTATAAAACAAAATTCTCCCCTGTGCAGACAGCCAGCACAGGCTATTCACCACATAATCCTATTTAAGCCTTCAAAGTGGAGTTTAAGTAGCCCTTAAATGAAGCATAGAGCTTGGGTGTAATTCTGGCCCCACTGAAGTCAACACGAGTTTTGCCATTGACTTCAGTGGGGCCAGGATTTCACCCCTTGGGTGAGCCTTCTGCACACAGATTAATTTAATTCATAATGAAGAGAAAAACAGGAAGTGACCTCATTTCTTTTGGCAGTACCTGACAATTTATTGTAGTTGTGGGTTGGGCAAAATGTCACTGAAGCTGATGGGTGGACTCACTGCCCTTGGTGTGGGGGACTCCCTTGCCCTTCCTTTAATGACAGTTCAGCCCCTTTACGAAACAGCAGTGGCCTTCAGGCCAAACACAGGCACATGCCACTGCCCAAAACAAAGCCACATGCAGAGCACTCAGGAATTTGAACCATATGGGAGATGGGCATGGCTGGGTATTGTTTTAGTGGTCATGAGACAGAGAGCAATTTTAGTAGAAGCCTGTACATGAGAGAGAGAGAAGCAAGAGAAACTCCCAGAAACAGGTAGAGAAGGCTGCAAGGAAGCACCAGACACAGCCTGAACGAGCATTAAGAACTTGAGCCTGAGAAAAAGCCTGAAGAGAGCTTTTGGGTGAGTGCTAGCTGAAAGGGGCTTGCAGCTGTGAACAAAGAAGCCATCTCATTTGATTCCTGGAAACAAGACTTGGTACATTCTTTGTCAATAAACAGGATTGCAACAAACATATCTGACTCATATAATCAATTTCTTCTTCTAATGGAAACAATCTGCAGGCTCCAAACTTTGGCTGACCACTCAAGTCACTCAGGGTAACACTGTCATTTTTGAGTTAAATCAATATGTGCTATCCACTTCCTTTAGGTCATTAATAAGGAAGCTGGGTGCAAATGAATGTAATAAGTGATCCTTGTAGAAACCTCACCACAATCTGATACATTTCATTTTACTAGCACTCTGTGTTTATTTCCTTCTGTCAGTTTTCAATCTATACTATGGTGCTCATATACAAAGCAATTTAAATTAATTTCCAAGAAACATTTCTTGACACACTTTATCCAGTACTTTCTGAAAGTACAGATCTAAACTAAATGAGATCATTTTTAAAAAAATCTTCCCTTAGGTGAAAAAGGAATAACTAGTAGTTCACAGCAAGAAGCAATAAACTTCTGAGTCATCGGAAACAAATTTTATATGCTGCTTTCCTCTGCAGGGCAAGTTTTGAGAGTAAATTGATTTTTTAAGAAAGATCCTATTACAGTTTATAGGCTTTAAAATCTATGACTAACTTTTCTAAAATTGATCCCATTCCCATGCAGACATATAAATAGAATTTTAAAGCAGAAAACAGTAAAACCATTTAGGGGAGATTAAATCAACTTTCAAACTCCCCCATCTATACAAGAGATGACAAGCCACTTATCACTGAAAGACTTGCATGCCTGATTTCCTTACACCTCTCTATTTTAAGTTCACTGGGTGTGACCTGCTACTTGCCTTTCAGAGGTTTATCTATATTTGCTCTGTTTTCATCAACTCAGTAACTACTATGTATTCTTTCCCTCTCAGGACAGCAGTTCCATAATGAAATTTATTAATTCAATAGGCTTAGAAAAATCTGAAGTTCCAGAAACCCCAGCTAAGTATGCCTTGGGAATCAGAGCAACAGTTTACTGAGCTGCAGTTCCCTGAAAAATCTAAAATAAATCTTGGCAAAAACTCTTGCCAGCTGTTACACATTTCCCAGCCAAGCTAAATTTTTTTTTATATCAATGAGCCATCAGAAAGGGCTGCTCTTAGCCTTATTTGGATTAAACTTTATACCATGTTGTACCAGATTTTTTTTTATTTGCATGTTTATTTGCTTTGTTCATTTATTTTTATTGGACCCAGATATCAGCAATGTCCTGCATTGCCTTAATTAGTCCAAATCATTCTACACTAGAAAAGATACAAATTACTCCTACCCTATTGTGGGAGACAATTTAGAATATTTACAAGCCAAAATGATGAGATTAGATCTGTCACTATCTCCAAGGGATAGCAAAGCTTGATTGTAACTAATTGTCATAAATTGACACAGGATAAAACCTGCCATATACCACAGTTCTATGATTTGTAAAGCAGACATTACCAGTTTTTTGCATGGGAACATTGTAGCTGTGCCTAAATTTTGAACTGGAGACATTGCAAACAATATTAAGTGCTCAATTTTATACTACATTTAAAATGCACTCTTTGTAATGAATTTAGAAAATTCAAATCAGTTAGACTGTGTAAAGATTCACTGCAAATTTTACCTCATTGTATTGAAATACTCTGTTGACGATTAATCTAGTACTGAAAAATGGGGAACTATAAACTCAGCTCCCAACCCATTTAGTTGCCATAATCAAAATCTAAATGTGCTGAGTGACAGAATGGATTAAAAATTTTTATAAGAACTATTATAATCTCTCCTCCTTTTGCAGATTACCTCTTTCCTTAGACTTTATATATTACCTAAAGCATTTAGGAAACTGAATTGCTGGATTTGATTCATGCCCATAGGTACAAGGGTACCTCCTGCATCTATGATAGATGCTGTGCCATAGGAGGGATTCACATCCAGGGAAAGGCACAATACCTTTCCCAGAGGCTTCACTGGGGGAACACAGGTTTAACTTGTGGGCCTCATTCCATAGGAGTGGAATTATCATATTTCTCAGGTCAAACTTCTTCCCTGAAGGACCCACCAAATTTCTGGGCTGTGCCAGACAGCTCCATTTTCTCTGACAGAGGGAGGGGTGTTGGGAGCTTCTTGCCCCCCTCCAGGCACACTTGTGGGTTTCATTGGCAGCAGTGAAGCAAAAGTGCTTCATTCACTTTATAGTAGGTAAGCACATTTCTTACCTTGTTTATTAGAAACACTTAAGGTAATAAAACCTCGGCGACCTAGACACTGAAATGCGTGAATTTAGTGCCACACTGCCGAGGAAACAGAGCAGGAGGAAGAGAGTCAGAGATCCTATTGTTCATGATTTCATAAATCAGGCAGCCACATCAGACAGGACTTTTGCATGTCAAAAATAATTGTCAACACTGCTTTTAAGATTCCTAGTAGGGCTGCCAAGTGATTAAAAAAATTAATCGTGATTAATCATACTGTTAAACAATAATAGAATACCATTTATTTAAATATTTTTTGATGTTTTCTATATTTTCAAATATATTGATTTCAATTACAACACAGAATACAAAGTGCACAGTGCTCACTTTATATTTATTTTTGATTACAAGTATTTGCACTGTAAAAAAACAAAAGAAATAGTATTTTTCAATTCACCTAATACAAGTACTGTAGTGCAATCTTTTTATCATAAAAGTTGAACTTATAAATGTAAAATTATGTACAAAAAAACCTGCATTCAAAAATAAAACAATGTAAAATTTTAGAGCCTTAAAGTCCACTAGGTCCTATTTCTTGTTCAGCCAATCGCTTGGACAAACAAGTTTGTTAACAATTGCAGGAGATAACAATGTTTGCTTCTTATTTACAATGTCACCTGAAAGTGAGAACATGCGTTCTCATGGCATTGTTGTAGCCAGTGTCGCAAGATATTTACGTGCCAGATACGCTAAAGATTCATATGTCCCTTCATGCTTCAACCACCATTATAGGGCACATGCGTCCATACTGATGATGGGTTCTGCTCGATAACAATCCAAAGCAGCATGGACCAACACCTGTTCATTTTCATTATCTGAGTCAGATGCCACCAGCAGAAGGTTGGTTTTCTTTTTTGGTGGTTTGGGTTCTGTAGTTTCCGCATAGGAGTGTTGCTCATTTAGGACTTCTGAAAACATGCTCCACACCTCATCCCTCTCAGATTTTGGGAGGCACTTCAGGTTCTTAAACCTTGGGTCGAGTGCTGTAGCTATCTTTAGAAATCTCACATTGGTACCTTCTTTGTGTTTTGTGAAATCTGCAGTGAAAGTGTTCTTAAAATAAACAACATGTGCTGGGTCAACATCCGAGACTGCTATAACACGAAATATATCTCAGAATGTGGGTAAAACAGAGCAGGGGACATACAATTCTCCCCCAAGGAGTTCAGTCACAAATTTAATTAACACATCAGCATGGAAGCATGTCCTCTGGAATGGTGGTCGAAGCATGAAGGGGCATACAAATGTTTAGCATATCTGACACATAAATACCTTGCAATGCCAGCTACAAAAGTTCCATGCAAATGCCTCTTCTCAATTTGTGTAAATAAGAAGAGGGCAGCATTATCTCCTGTAAATGTAAATAAACTTGTTTGTCTGAGTGATTGGCTGAACAAGAAGTAGGGCTGAGTGGACTTGTAGGCTCTGAAGTTTTACATTGTTTTGTTTTTGAGTGCAGTTATGTCACAAAAAAAATCTACATTTGTAAATTGCACTTTCACGACAAAGATATTGCACTACAGTACTCATATGAAGTGAATTGAAAAATACTATTTCTTTTGTTTATCATTTTTACATTGCAAATATTTATAATAAAAATAATATATACTTTGATTGAATTAGAACACAGAATACAATATATATTAAAATTAGAAAAACATCCAAAATATTTAATAAATTTCAATTGGGATTCTATTATTTAACAGTGCGATTAAAACTGCGATTAATCACGATTAATTTTTTAATTGTGATTAATTTTTTTGAGTTAATCGCATGAGTTAACTGCGATTAATAGACAGCCCAATTCCTAGTTTATAATTTTAGATGAAAATCCCTCTGTTGGTAATATGGAGAAATTAGATTTGTCAGTTCAGCTCTCAAACCACGTGATCCATCATTTACAGAGCAAAGTACATAGGGGAATACTGGTCTCAGGAAACCCTTCAGATTAAATCAGGGTTAAAACAATAAAGTTTAACCACAGCAAGGAAGGGGACACTTTAAATGGTGCTTAACAAGAAAGTGCCCTGCCAAGTCATTCAATTTTCACGCTATTAACTCTAAAAGAAAAGGAGTACTTGTGGCACCTTAGAAACTAACAAATTTATTTGAGCATAAGCTTTCGTGAGCTACAGCTCACTTCATCGGATGCTCACGAAAGCTTATGCTCTAATAAATTTGTTAGTCTCTAAGGTGCCACAAGTACTCCTTTTCTTTTTGTGAATACAGACTAACACGGCTGCTACTCTGAAACCTGCTATTAACTCTAACTTCTACAGCAGAAAGTTCCATAGGCAACTGTTGTTAGCGGCAAGATATTTAACATAGACACATTTCAGGTCACTGGTATAAATTTATTCAAACTAATAGGCCCAATAATACCATGTATTGTCAGACATTTCACAATACTTGCATGGTTGGAATATTTCTGTTTTAAGACCCATTAAGACTATTTTAGAACCTGTCTAAGAATTTATACCATGCTCATCACCATGATATCCGAGTGCATCTGTAGCCTTGGAAAGCATTTGTAGTCCTCGCAGACAGACCCTGTGCAGCCTGATATTGACTGAGGAGACAACAAAACCTGTTTTGCATCTTGCACAGCAGCAAATGTGTTTTCCGTGTCTGTGGTTACACCCAGGAGATAGCTGTGGGACTGCCTCCTCCTATGCCCCTGTATGACTCAATAATATAGATGTGTTAAGGCCTGGACTGAGTGTGCCATGAAAGAAAAATGTACTGAGGGTTTAAAGAGGATAACATGCAACTACACTGCTTGTCAGTTCATATCTGTCAGTGCTATAACAGACCCCTTGGGTTTCTCAATCATAAAATCCTTCACCAAGTGTTACTTTCACACATACTTTGACATAATCTTGAACATGAATTAATCAAATGAATTGCTCTTAATCTTGTCCAGATGGCATAGGAAAGATTACATGCACAATCATATATCTGAATTCTCATAAATATTAGCTACTCAGTCCAATAAATTCAACATTCACTTTTACTGGCTCATTGGACACTTAATCCCAACGCAGATTAATCCAATCCTTACTGTCCAATCTTTAGTGTTTTTATACCCATTTCATTCACTTTTATAAGGGGAGCTGACAGTGACCCCAATTTTTAAGTTGCCTACACTATTTATGGTATAAAATTCTTCTGATTTTTTTTTATGATGCTCTAACACCTTGTTTGCAGCAAGCCCTTAAAATTCAGCAGAGGGAGAGCCTGAAAGTTACCCAGGAAAAAATTTTCTGTAGTATCTGGCTGGTGAATCTTGCCCATATGCTCAGGGTTTAGCTGATCGCCATATCTGGGGTCGGGAAGGAATTTTCCTCCAGGGCAGATTGGAAGAGGCCCTGGAGGTTTTTCGCCTTCCTCTGTAGCATGGGGCACGGGTCACTTGAGGGAGGATTCTCTGCTCCTTGAAGTCTTTAAACCACGATTTAAGGACTTCAATAGCTCAGACATGGGTGAGGTTTTTCGAAGGAGTGGGTGGGTGAGATTCTGTGGCCTGTGTTGTGCAGGGGGTCGGACTAGATGATCATAATGGTCCCTTCTGACCTTAGTATCTATGAATCTATGAAAGCCAGGGATTTGCTTTTAGCTGTTCTGTGAAATTCTATGCCAAATATCCTGAACATTTTAAAGGCCTGTACATGACCCTCACCACTGCTACATGGCACTTGAATCCCCTTCCCCTAGGAGCAGGCACTCAACCTGGGAGCAACCGTAGCAGGGTTATGGACAAGAGAAAGCCAAGATGGGCTTGGCCAAGTCAGGCTCTTCCCCATCCTGACCTAATTTGTGGACCTTGCACCACATAGGGAAGGGGCTCCCCCACTTCCCGTGGGCCAGATTAGAAACCTTTGAGAAGAGATTCAGGCTGGCAGCTGCTGGAACTATTGTAATTGGGAGAAAGAGCTGGACTAGACCAGGTTCCCACCAATTCAAACATCCTGGCTCCAGCAAATTCAGTCCCCTTCTCTGGGGCACCACAGGGAGGAGAAGAAGCCTCCTCCTTACCCAAAGGGCAGAAAATAGCCCCTAACAGGGATCAGGACCCTATCAGGCTACAAATATTAATTACTGGGAACCAGGAGATCACAAGTTCTGGTTTCACCTCTTCTATTATTGATGTTCATAATTCTGAACCCTTCACAACCTTTATTATCAAGCCTTGGCTCACCCATGCTGGGCAGTCTGTGGAAAATTCTAACATTTCATTTTGATTCAGAATGAAAACTAAAAATGTAAAAAATTTCCAACAGAAAGAAATTTCCAATAATTATTTTTTGAAAACTCAAATAATTCTTGTTGGATTTTTGTTCTAAATGAAATGGAACAGCCAGCTTCCCTGACTCTGGGGGACTCCCCAGGTTGCTCCCAGGGACTCAGAGGCAACCAATGTAGACCCTGGTATCAGGAGCAGCCCATGGAGTGCCAGGGAGTGGCGGAAGTTCCCAACATGGAGTAATAAGCCTAGCAGTGCTGAGATGGCGCCCTGCATGGTAGGGCTGAGCCAAAGCCAAGACCTGGAAACCTGGTTTCCTTCTCCACACACCAGGTGAATGGGCAGCAAACCGGGCTAGGTTCCATCAGAACTCTGCCTATGTTTTTGCAGAACTTGGTTGAAACCAAACGTTTCTGCCTAATGACCATTTCTCCAGGAAAAGTCATTTAAAACAAAAAAAAAATTGAAACATTTCGTTCCACTAAGATCAAAACCTTGTCCAAATGCTTCATTTTGATTTTTTTAATGAAATTTTGTCAAAATCGACACACTCCCGCACAAGGTTTTGATTTTGGTGAATCAACATTTTCCGATGAAAAAACGTTTCATCAGAAAATTTTCAACCAGCTCTAATTAGGATACAGTCTTTATTTACATGATCTCACTTTTTTTTTCCATTGAAACCCTGCACAAGATGGACAGTTTTTAGGAGAAGGATCAGGGCTGTATAATGAATGCAGTTGTCATCAATAGGACACCTGTCTTAATTTTTTCCAGGTATGTAGTGAAAGAGGTAGGGGGATTGAGTGTCACTCTGGAGGACTAGCCGTGTTAGTCTGTATTCGCAAAAAGAAAAGGAGTACTTGTGGCACCTTAGAGACTAACAAATTTATTAGAGCATAAGCTTTCGTGAGCTACAGCTCACTTCATCGGATGCATTATGAAGTGAGCTGTAGCTCACGAAAGCTTATGCTCTAATAGATTTGTTAGTCTCTAAGGTGCCACAAGTACTCCTTTTCTTTCTGGAGGACTGTATTCTATCCCTGTCTCTGCCACAGAATTCCTTAAACTAAACTTTTCACAGGTGACCAATAATTGTGTGTTCCTCATTTTCTGGGTGTCCATATTGAGATAGTGGGGCTTGATTTTCAAAAGTGCTCAAAACTCACAACTGCAACTAAAAACAGGAAGTCCTGACTCTGCCACTGATTTGTTATGTGGCCTCAGGGAAATCACTTTGTCTCAATTTTCTCATCTGTAAAATGGGGTTAGTAATACCACTTTACCTCACAGATAGCATGATATTTTGAAAAATTACAGAGTGGGGAAAAAGAAAAAGTGAGGGAAAACCCAAAGCTCAGACACCATTCAGTCTGTTGCATTCAGTGGTGGAAAAAGAAGAATGCAAAAATTTTGAAAACTCAAACAAAATTCAAATTTGAAATAAAGATTTTTGTTGTCTAGAAATTTGCTGTTGGAGTTTTTATATTATGTCAAAAATGACATTTTTATCATGAAAAATGTTCACATTGAAATCCCATTTTTCAGTAGGAAAGTTTCTGGTTTAAAAAATGTCAAACAGGTTGTTGTAGCAACCAGGCGAGGTATTAACAAACTTCAACAGGACTTCATTTTTAAGTGGAAACCTCTTTACCAAGCTGCTGCTGCACCCTCGGTATCTCTCACTCCGCCTCTTCAACTCCCCACCCCATTTCCTGTCCTTTCAGACTACCAACAGCCAGTGCTCCCAGTTCTAATAATTACAAGCAGCATCTAAACACCACATTCCCTCCTCTCTTAAGAAACTCTCCCAATTAAAATAAACATTGTTGTTCTAACCACAGGAACAAATATGAAACAAGACACTATACTGTTGGCAGAAATATTACAGTGAAAACACCGTACTTACTACATAACATAATCTCTAGTCCAGACAGGTCGTCGTCTGGGTCTGACAGGCTGTCTCTTAAGCCCCAGTTCCAGTGCAATGTCTTGTTGTGTTGATTCTATGATGAAGTCATCCAATACAGACTGGGTGTTGGCATAATCTCCTCTTGGTGCATAGGCAGGGGCAAGATAAGAAGCATTCCATACCCACCCATCAGAAAGTTGATAGGTGTAAGGTCCCTTCTTCTCTATGATTTTAAGAGGAGCTGTGAATTTATGGTCCCCTTTGCATAAAATTCCAGGTTTTCCTATTCCAATGAAGGAACCACACTCAAACTTTGGTTCTTTAGCATCCCGCCGCTTGTCTGTGAAAGCCTTATACTTTGCTTGGTTCTGTTCAACTGTTTTTCTCACATCATTCTCAGTTGGGGCATCAGGTCATGCCTTTAACAATCCAGCAATGTTCAGTTTAGTATTAATCTGTTTCCCATGCAGTAACTCTGCGGGTGATCTTTGCATTGTGGCATGTTGTGTAGCTCGGTATTCTTGCAAGAAATCAGTAGTGAAGGTTATCCACAATCGCCCTTCCAGTTTAGCTGTTTGCAAACTCTTTTTCAAACTTCTGTTCGATTTCCCCATTGGCTTGAGGGTAATATAGGGAGGCCTTCTGTGTAAAATGTTGCTCTCTGCTAGAAAAGTTTCAAACTCCAGGAAAGTAAATTGACTACCATTATCTGAAACCAGTTCTTTGGGGTTACCTTCCATGCTAAAAACTGAAGAGAGGAAATTAATTACTGTAGCAGAAGAGATTTGCGATGTAAACGCTACCTCAGGCCATTTACTGAAAAATAGTTTATTCAAATGTTGGCATAACAGCAGTCACTTGGAGCAGTATCAAAGGGTCCTACAATGTCAATCGCCACTTTTTCCCATGCAGATTCAGGAAGAGGAACAGGCTGTAATGGAGGAGTACATGTCACTGCTGTCTTGTCATGCATTTGGCAAGTGACACAGGATTTTATGAGTGCTTTCAGTTTGAGAGTCCATCCCTGGCCACCAATACAGATCCCGTAGTCGTTGTTTGGTTCTAACAATTCCTTGATGAGTATCGTGTGCCAGGTGTATGAGTTTTGACTGTAATTCTTCTGGCAGAAGTAGCCGGTGTATATCTTGTAGCACACAGCCATCAAGCAAAGAAAGTCCATCCTAAACTCTAAAATAAGGCAGTAAAACTGGCTCAAGGTTTTTAGGGTTACTGGGCCATCTCTGTCAGAAATTCCCATATTTTTTGTTGAATTGGACATGCTGAACAAGCAGCTTGAAATTATTCTTTTGTAACTGCAGTAAGAGTGCTAGAAATAAGTGCAACTACTACATCCTCATACTCCGGTGGATCATCTGGTGAAGGCAAAGGCAGGCGAGAAAGGCAATCGGCTACCACATTTTGGTTTCCAGGCTTATATTCCAGTTCATAATTGAAAGACAGTAGTCTTGCAGACCATCTAGCAATACGATATCCTGCTTTTCCCAGTCCTTTCATGGTGAGCATCATCATCAAAGGGCTTTGGTCTGTGCGCAACTTGAATGTGCAGCCCCACAGGCAAGTTCTCCATTTTTCAGTAGCCCAGACACAAACAAGTGCTTCTTTTTCGACTGTAGAATATTTCCTCTTAGCATTACTTAGTGTCCTTGAAGCAAATGCAACAGTCCTCTCCATGTTGTCCTCATGAAGTTGTGTGAGGACAGCCCCAAGTCCATAATCAGAAGCATCAGTATTTACAATTGTGGGCAATTCAGGAGTGAATAGTGCAAGTACTGGACTATGTACAATCAAGCCGTTCACCGTTTTGAAACTAGCTTGTGCATCCATTGTCCACACTAAGGTTGAACTTCTCTGTACTAATTCTCGTAATGGTTCAATAACAGAAGCATAATTAGGAATGAATTTTGCATACCAGAAGGTAAGACCCAGAAGGAACGTAAGGTTTGGAAATCCATTGGAGGAGGAGCATTTGAAATTGCCAGGATATGATCTGGATCAGGTTTTAGTCCAGCCTGTGAAATTGTATGCCCCAGAAAGGAGAGTTCAGTTTGTCTAAATTTGCATTTGGACCTATGAGCTGGAGGTCTGCTGTGTTGATGCAGTTTAGTACAGACTGCAGGTTATTGTCATGCTCCTCAGAAGTATTTCCAAACATGATAATATCATCCAGATAGCACTGAACTCCACGTTGATTCTTCAGAATCAATTACATCATTTTTTTGGAAGGCACTTGCGGCAGATGCGAGACCATATGGAACACGTTTAAAACAAAATAGTCCCTCATATGTAATAAATGCTGTGAGGTCTCTGCTATCTTCATGCAACATAACCTGGTAGTACGCGGTCTGCAAATCAAGAGTAGAAAACATTTTTGCTCCAGGGAGTTCTGAAAATACTTCTTCTATGTGAGGGTGAGGATGACTGTCAATCACAATAGCTTTATTTGGTTCCCTTAAGTCCACACAAAGGCGAATGCTTCCACCCTTCTTCTGCGTTACTACTATAGTTGAAACCCATTCCGAGGAGTCAATCTCTTCAATAATGTGCTTTTGAACAAGTTTTCTAAGTTCCTCTGAAACAGCTTCCCTGACTGAAAATGGTGTGCGCCGTAACTTCTGTCATACAGGCATCACATTATTCCACATTTTAACTTTATGCAGAAACCCATAAGCACAGCCAAGTTTCTCCTCAACCTGGTGTTGGGTTCAGGCTGAAACTGGTGTGTGTACCACAAGAGTGCTTTGCTGAGGAAGATCAATACATCCATTAACTACCCTGAGATTTAAAGCAGCCAATAAATCTCTGCCAAGACTAGGATTGCCTTTGTGGACAATGTAGAACTCTGCAGTTACACAGTAATCACCAAAAGCAATTATTGCTGGCAGGCAGCCATGTACTGGAATATGGTTTTTCAAATAGCACACCAAGTGAAGTTTGGGTTCAGTAAGAAGCACATCTTTAAAGTAATGCAAGTAGATGGAATCAGGTAGTATAGACACTGCTGATCCAGTGTCCAACATTAGCTGAATAGAGTGCAATTTCCCTGAGGGTATGGTGGAAATGTTTACAGTGCACTTTATTTGTTCTGGAATATGTGCAGTCGTGATTTTATCCACACTCAGCATAGTAACATCTAGTATTGTAACTGCACGCACCTGTTGATTGAACTGGCTGCTGAGACATACTTTGCAAAAAGATTGGGCATTTTGCTAATGATTGCACTGAGCTACTTTTGCCGGACATCCTGTGTAGCTTGCAAGGTGTTGTGGGGATCCATGCTTTCACTGTATTTTGAATTTGCTGATTCGGTGGTTTTCCATTAGTTTTCCTCTTCTAATTGTTTGTCTGCAGCGATAGTGAACTTTTCTGCAAAGGAGTCATAGCCTGGACTGTGCCTTCTGTATCCATGCTCATTATTTTGGCTTCAGCTGTAGCTGACTCAATCTGAGTAGCAATGGTTATTGCTTTTTCTAGTGTGAGTTGTGGTTCTAGAAGTAAGCATTCTCTTACACGAAGCCTGGTTGTTTTTTCAATGAGCTGGTCTCTAATCATCTCATCTGCCATATTCCCAAAGTCACAAGTTACAATCAGACTCCTCAGGGAAGCAATATACTGCATTATAGTCTCCCCTGGTTTCTGCTCACACTGGCGAAATCTGTAGTGATTAGCTACTACATTCACTTTTGGCACAAAAAAAAGTTCTTTAATTCAGTGAGTGCAGGGGGAAAGTGTAAAATATACACTGCCCTTCTGCTCCAAGGCAGTGGATTAGCAGAGCACACTTTCTTACTTCATAACTCTCTGTAGCAGTGATTGCAAGCAGATAAGTTTCAAACATATGGATCCAGGCAGTAAAAGCAATTGGAGGCTCACCTGGGCTTTGCAGAAAGGGTGCAGGTGGGTTCAGAGGCAGAAGATCCATCCTCATCACCAAAATGTTGTAGCAACCAGGCAAGGTACTAACAAACTTCAACAGGACTTTATTTTTAAAGTGGAAATCTCTTTACCAAGCTACTGCTGCACCCTCAGTAGCTCTCACTCTGCCTCCTCAACTTCCCCCCCTCCTTCCTGTTTCCTGTCCTTACAGGCTCCCAACAGCCAGTGCTCCCAGTTCTAATAATTGCAAGCAGCATCTAAACGCCACACAGGTTTACTAAATGACTTTTTAAGCTAATTTTTGGCATGTAATGTGTATGTAGATTCAGTCAAAATGACTTTTTTAACCTTTCTTCTCATAGGTAAGATATTATCTCTTTGAGCAAGTATTCCCTATACATATAGGCTGTGGTCCTGCAAACACTTAAGTAGATGCTTAACTCCACTGTGACTAGATGGAATCCCCAGGTAACAAAGGTAAGCACCCATTTAAATTTTTGCAAGATTGGGAACCTAATGGGTAATATTACTAGAAATGGGAATTTTTTGCCTACGGGTTAAAAAAAATGTAAAATAAAACTTTAAGCTGCTTTTGCTATATAAAGACATCTTGGTCAAAGAAAACCAAGGAGACAGGAGTTATGGCAGTTTACACCTTAACAGCTATCTCATATATTTTTCATTTCTTATGTTTCTAATCAGGTGAGTGTGGTAGGACATATTAAATAAAACCCCATTTTCACAGCTCTTGATATGGACGCATGCTGGTACTATATACCAGTCCTGTAGTTGTCCATATACACTATAAGCATTATAACTGGTTTAAAAAAATGAAAATATTGACAATTGACTAATTTTAAGCATGTGATTAGTCCCAGTAGAGACATTGCTATTATCTGAAGATCCAGAGACAGCCATAGAGACAATAAAATCCCAAATTTGTAAACTTGAGTAACAAAGGAATAACAAACGCTCTCATAATCTTCACCATCCACAACAGACTCATAGCAAAGTCCTTTCAGAATCTGTTTAAGGAAAGGGAGAAAAAGAAAGCTAAGGTAACTGAGCTGGATGGAGAATGATTCATATATTTCCAATATAGATTAGGAAAAATAGATACAAAGATAGTTAGTGAGAGTTTAGTGCCTATCAGCAAAATACAAGTGTAAACTTTTCTGGTGCTTTGTGTGGATTCATACATTCCTAATTCTGGATTATCTATCTTTAGGGCTGTATTTCTAAATAGATTTAGTACTGTTTTCTGAATATTGCTGTCCACCAAGGGGGCAATATTTTCCAGTATTTCACTTATATAACGCATTGAATCAAGGATACTCTAACAGATGCTCATGAATATGGGTATGTGAGAGAATTTGCACGGTATAATATGCATAATCCTTATGCTAGAGGCACCATTCACATTTACACATGACACAATGATTGTCTGTGCAACACTATCACATACAGGAACAAGGGAATATAGCAATGTTATTCAACATGAATATTATTCATGTTATGTTATTGAAGCTCTATTTTCTTTCAAAATACAAACAAGTTTTCGCTGCCATGTAGAGTGAAATTTTGGCTCTGCTGAATCAGGATTACTGTTATATTCATAGAATATAATCATAGAAGAGAAGAGCAGTATAATGAATTTCTTAACTGACCAACCTGATTGCCTTCTATGATGAGATAACTGGCTCTGTGGATATGGGGAAAGCAGTGGGCGTGATATACCTTGACTTTAGCAAAGCTTTTGATATGGTGTCCCACAGTATTCTTGCCAGCAAGTTAAAGAAGTATGGATTGGATGAATGAACTGTAAAATGGCTAGAAAGCTGGCTAGATTGTTGGGCTCAATCGGTAGTGATCAACCACTCACTGTCTAGTTGGCAGCCAGTATCAAGCGGAGTGCCCCAGGGGTCGGCCCTGGGGATGGTTTTGTTCAACCTCTTCATTAATGATCTGGATGATGCGATGGATTGTACCCTCAGCAAGTTCGCAGATGACACTAAGCTGCAGGGAGAGGTAGATACGCTGGAGGGTAGGGATAGAGTCCAGAGTGAGCTAGACAAATTGGAGGACTGGGCCAAAACAAATCTGATGAGGTTCAAGAAGGACAAGTGCAGAGTCCTGCACTTAGGATGGAAGAATCACATGCACCACTACAGGCTGGGGACTGACTGGCTAAGCAGCAGTTCTGCAGAAAAGGACCTGGGGATTACAGTGGATGAGAAGCTGGATATGAGTCAACAGTGTGCCCTTGTTGCCAAGAAGACTAATGGCATATTGAGCTGCATTAGAAGGAGCATTGCCAGCAGATTGAGGAAAGTGATTATTCCCCTCTATTTGGCACTGGTGAGGCCACATCTGGAGTATTGTGTCCAGTTTTGGGTCCCTCACTACAGAAAGGATGTGGACATATTGGAGAGAGTCCAGTGGAGTGCTGAATCATTTCCAGCAACGAAAATGATCAGGGGGCTGAGGTATATGATTTATGAGGAGAGGCTGAGGGAACTGGGCTTATTTAGTCTGCAGAAGAGAAGAGTGACGGGGGATTTGATAGCAGCCTTCAACTACCTGAAGAGAGATTCCAAAGAGGATGGAGCTAGGCTGTTCTCAGTGGTGGTAGATGACAGAACAAGGAGCAATGGTCTCAAGTTGTAGTGGGGTAGTTCTAAGTTGGATATTAGGAAAAACTATTTCACTAAGACGATGGTGAAGCACTGGAATAGGTTACCTAGGGCGGTGATGGAATCTCCATCCTTAGAGGTTTTTAAGGTCTGGCTTGACAAAGCCCTGGCTGGGATGATTTAGTTGGGGTTGGCCCTGCTTTGAGCAAGGGGCTGGACTAGATGACCTCATGAGGTCTCTTCCAACCCTAATCTTCTATGATTCTATGTGGAGATACAAATAATATTGCTGTGTGGAAGTGTGTTCTGTTGAACTGCTCAACTGAATGCAGAAGCCAGACCTGAATTTTTAAATGTAATTTTAGTGCTTGAGAGAGGTATCTGCTTGGCATCACTGGTTACTGAATTCCTTTCTTTATCCACAGGAGTACAGAACGGGCAGCAGCAGTTCACACACTTGTATACTGTACTGCTTATGTGCCACAACTCTGAGCTGTTAGTCATTGGGATAGTGGTAGCTAATCAATAAAAGCTCATTTTCTATGCTTCTTCAATCTCAAACCTTCCTGCTGAGACTTCTCACAAGAGTGCCAATTACAACCGATTGTGATGATAATTTTTGTAATGTGGCCACAGGGCCACTAGAAACTTGACTGAAAATTTACAGGTTTGATGCATGCTTAGGCATGGAAGCCCATTTATTGTTTCCGCCTAGTACAGCCTACGCTGCTGGTACACGACTGTATTTTGTTTTATCCTGGGATCCTTGGTCTTCCATATCCTTTTCAAGTTCTGAGAACTCTTCAGTTTTTCTTCCACTTTACATTTTCTTTCTCTTCCATATCACAGTCACCTTCCTTCCAGCCAATAAGAAATTGGTGGACTTGAGAGGAAGGATGATCTTGTGGTTAAGGCATCTGACTAGGACTCAGGAGATCTGGATTCAATTTCATTCTCCAATGCAGACTGGTCCTTGGGCAAATCAATTAGGGTGCCATTCTTGTGCCTTTGAAGTCGGTGGCAAAACTCTCATTGACTTTGATGGAGCCAGGATATCAATCTTCATTTCTCTGTGCCTCAGTTCCTCAATTGTATAATGGGGATAATAGTAATTCCTTTCTTTCAGTTTTTGTTTTCTGTATGTAGACTAACTCTCTGGGGCATTTACTGTCACTATATTTTTGTGTAGTGCATAGTGCAATGGGAACCTGACCTTGGTTGGATCCTCTAGGCGCTAATCCAACAATACTAATAATAACTAATGATAATAAGAGGAAATGCACTCAATTTCCCCTTGGTATAACTCTATTGATGTTTATTTAGTTACACCAAGGAAGAGTTTGGTCCTATGCCCTTTGGACCACATCAAATTCAGTACAGACCACATCAAATTCAGCTCTACTTGTATTTTCTTTATTTTTTCCTCACATTTTGTTCATGCTTTCCTATCATGTGGGAACCTATTATTTACACTGTTAAAACTTCATTTCTGAAACATTGCAATAAAGAGTATTACATTGAAAGCATTTCCAGTCAAAGTTTAATTATGGTTGTCAGGCTGCATTAATGTTGTACCTTGGCTAATTCTCCTTAAAGCAAACTTTGTCATAAAAATTGGCATGTCAAAATTTGAATTCCCATTAATACGTCCAGATCCTGCATTCCTTGAACATCCCAAACTCACACTTAAGTCAACTGGAGTTTTTAGTACACAAGGAATAAAGAATCCAGCCTGTACTGTGTGGAGACAGAAACGTGCTACTGCTCTGGTCCATTCCACATTTCTGAGATTATGAAAGAGGGGAACTGGAATGGTCAGTAGATCTCCTTTGTTGCATTCCATGCCATTAATGCCTCTGCTGCTCACTCCACACAAACCAGACATCCACCCTTTCCTTTACCAGCATCCTGCCAGGGCCACCTACAACTCCAACCTCCATACTTTTCTCTTTTGCTTCCTTCTACCCACCGGCCTGGTTCATTCCTCACATCTGATTCCTCCTCTCCTCAGATTACACAAGTGAATGCACCTGGACAAAATTGAGGAACTATGCAAACCACCTCCAGCACATCTTTGTCCTCACCTCCTTCAGCTGTGCTGCCTTCTTTCCTTTTAATTCTCCCCAAATGAATCCTGCTCTTGCAACCTGCCAGCATCTTGCTAATTTCTTCAGAGATATTTGATGCTGTGTAAAATAAAGGGGGAGGGAGAAGCTCCCTTTTATGGACCCGCAGTCAGCCAGTAGCTATAAAATCCCGCTTAGAAGCTGTTCTCTAATTGCATCAGCCTTAACAGATGCATTATCCCATATGCTACCACCACTTCCTTTCCCTCCCTTCCACTTGTTTGCTCCTCCCCTTTTCTTTCCCTACAACCTCTCCTCCTTAATCCTTCCCCTCCCAATACCTGTTCAAATTCTGCAGGATTCTGTCTTTGGTCCTCTCCTCTTCTTCCTCTACAATTTACACAAGGGAAATCTCAGCTAGTTCCACAACTCCTGTTACTGTCTTTACACCAATCAATCCCAAATGCACCACCTCTGATCTAGCCTATCTGTTCAGACTCTCATTTCTGCCCGCCTGTTTGACATACTTTCCCGGATGGCACAACATAATACACTCTTATGACAAGTAGTTTAAAGAAAATAGGAAGCTGCACAAAATATAACCCACTCTCCCTATACTTTCCGCTATGGCCAACCGGAAATGTGAACCCTACTACAAGACATGCATTGCATGCATTTACTTCAGAGATTTGCCCGTGTGTCTTCTATATGGCATTTGAAAGTGTACTGTTCCATGTCTACACTGTTCCTGGCCTGGAAAGCACACTTCACGTTCAATGGGGTCTGGATCATTTTTACACAACTTTGACACGCTTTTGCCCACGTGCAGGCTGCTGACCTCATAACCAGGTGTGAGCCTAAGTTTCCCGTTGTTGGCATAGTAATATGAAGAATATTTTTCCCTGTCGAAAATGGTTAGGGATTCTTTTTCTTTTCCTTTCCTCCAGTAAGATGTATGTTTTCAAGGATATTTTGCATTTTTGCATTGTAAATTTTGAATCTTCTCCTGTTATCAGTTTTATTAAATTATATATTCATTTCCAGTAGTGCCCAGTTTATTGAGTGCTGTATAAACAAAGAAGAAGCATAGTCCCCGCTCTGAAGACTTATGTTTAAAACATGGGCATGCACAAAGGGCTGCAAGCAGGGGTGTACACCCCCCCCCCAAATATCTGTATGTCCATGCAGCCCAGGGAGGGAGGAAGCAGCAGGGCAGCTGGCTGCCAGCTGAGCTCCTCCTCCTCCTCCTCCTCCCAGCCCTACAGCTGCTGCTGCTTCTTCCCTGCTGCTGGAGTCCCAGGG
This sequence comes from Dermochelys coriacea, assembly GCF_009764565.3. Classification (NCBI taxonomy): domain Eukaryota; kingdom Metazoa; phylum Chordata; order Testudines; family Dermochelyidae; genus Dermochelys; species Dermochelys coriacea. The sequence continues at coordinate 306,035,371 of NC_050068.2, forward strand.
ATTGTCTCTGCCTCCACCCCCTGACTCACCTCAGAAGGCTGCCAACTTTCTAATTGCACAAAACCAAACACCCTTGCTGCCCCCTCCCCCATCCCTTCCCCGAGGCCCTGCCCCCTGTCCTGCCCCTTCTGAGAGGCTCTGCTCCCGCTCACTCCATCCTCCTCCCTCTATCGCTCGCTCTCCTCCACCCTCACTCGCTCATTTTCACCGGGCTGGGGCGGGGGATTGGGGTGCAAGAGGGGGTGAGGGCATCAGCTGGGGGTGGAGGCTCTGGGGTAGGGCCAGGGATGAGGGGTTTAGGGTGCAGGAGGGGCTCCAGGCTGGGGACAAGGGGTTTGGAGGGTGGGAGGGGGCTCCAGGCTGAGGCAAGAAATTGGGGTGTGGCTGGGGGTGCAGGTTCTGGGCTGCGGGTGCGGGCTCTGGGCTGGGGCCAGGGATGAGGGGCTTGCAGTGCAGGGGGAGGCTCTGGGCTAGGGCTGAGGGGTTTGGAGTGCAGGAGGGGTCTCCGGGCTGAGGCAGAGGGTTGGGATGTGGGACAGGGTAGGAGCTCTGGGCTGGGCGTGTGATCCAGGATGGGGACAGAAATGAGGGCTTCAGGGTACGCACAGGGGATCCAGGCTGGGGCAGGGGGGTTCAGAGTGTGCCTTCACCTCAGCAGATAGTCTGCAAAGTAGGCAGCAGTGCTGGGTCTCCGGCAGCAGGGAAGGAGAAGCAACAGCTGTAGGGGTTGAGGGGAGGAGGAGCAGCTGGCAGCCAGCTGCCCTGCTGCTTCTTCCCTCCCTGGGCTGCAGGGACAAGGAGAGTTCTGCTGCCAGGAGGAGCCACTGCCTCCTTGCTGCTGGGTATCCCTGCCAGAGGCGTCTTGAGAAATTAGGGTAGAGGGTGTCCCACGAACCTTTCACTGGGGTATGTGTAATGTGCCCCTTCAAAAGCAATCAGAGTTAAGTTCCTATGCACACCCCTGATTTAAATTAGTTAAATGTATCTGCATTTGTGTACCAATTTTGGATTAAAAAACACCTTTAGCTTTCCTACAGCTCAAGCTATTCTCCTCCATGAATAATTTTAAATATGTACAAATTCTTGATTTACTATACACAGACATGAAATAGCCACCATGTCAAACAGAAACAACATGAACAAGTACAAATTCAACAGCAGTGTCTAGAACTAACTCAAAATGCAAATATATTAATATTTACATCTATCCTGGAATGTCCACTTTGACTTGAGCCTTATTGTCCCTTCCACGATCAGAATCAGTATGACAGGAGATAGCTTTCTATGACCAAATCCATGTTCAGTGACAGATCTATTCTAGTCTATCAGTAGCAAGGGGGCTGCTACCAAGCCTATTTATCTCCCATGGGTGGACAAGTAGTTTGGGGAGATAACCAATGGAAGATGTATATGCTTTTCTTGCTGCCTAGTTCTTTTTTTTATTTTATTCCATTTTTGTCCTATCTCCTTTATCTTAATTTCATCAGGTTCAGATAAGTTAAACTGAGAGATCATCCTAGAAATAGCCTGCTGATGTAAGCATCTGGCAGCAATGCTAATATGGGAACTTGTAGGAGCACATTCTCTCAATTGATGGCGGGTTAAACTCTCTTTTTCCCCCCAAGGGTGTTTTTCTCTTTTCTCTGTGTGTGGTTTGCGTGGGTGTGAGCAAGCCTGATGGGAGACACCTGCGGATGGATTTGATCATCTTTCCCAGGTGAGATGGGAATCTCTGGGAGGCAGGCTAAAAACGTGAGGAATGTGACAAAGGGTGGTGTAGGAGAATCAGATGGCTCATTAAAGCTGGCCCTCTTTAGACATCATATGTGGTCTGATAGGGAAAATTTAGGGATGGAAGCTTTGTTATGCAGCTGAAAACTCTTTGAGAACCAGGATGTACAGAGCCTGTCCATTTCCCCTTTAGTTGCAGTGGATAGCTTTCTGTTTTAAAGGGGATTCTGGCCCAGGAATTCCATTTGATTCTACTTCTGGGGTGCTCTGCTGTGTGCATACTTCAGATTCTTATTCCCTCACTGACAACAAATCATTGCTGATTATTTATGCAATTTCTTGGGGCTTGTCCCCTGTCCAGTTCTCATATGGGTAACCTGCCAGCACCGCTTTGAAAAGCAGTATTATCTTTTTAATGCCTTCTGAACATATAACACCTAGCACATACAATTGGATAGTGTTGGCTGACAGGCCCTTGCTTTAGACTAGTCCCTCTTTTTTCCCTTCCCTCCTTTGGCAGCGAGAAAAAACCCAAAGAACAATCTTCTTCGCCCTCTTTTAAGATAGGCCTACTCAGCACGTGCAGTGAGTTTTTCCTCTTACTTAATGGTGCTCTGCCTTTAAGGATAACCAGCTGTAATTGCCTTCTCTCAGGCAAGGAAAGAGAATAAGATGAGGCAATTAGTGTTTGTACCAAGGAGTGAGAATATGATTGAGATTCTTACACCATGTTGGGGTCTCTTTTTGGACAATCACTTGTCTTTAAAACCTTGTTACATTATCTTGGCTGTCTGACCTTTAAAATCCATTTAAGAATTAGTTATAATTGTTACTTCAGTTTAACATAACCCAAACAAACACAGTTCTGAAGAGCTGCTTATACTTTTGCTAGCATGGGTCTTCAGAAGCTTAAACCCCTGTTTATAGTAGTCATGATTTTCCTAATGGTTCTCCTTAGCCATGCTTCAGGAGTCTGGGAGTCTCAGAGAGAGAGAACGGCTTCTTTCCCTTCTCCTTTGGAGCAGAGAGTTCCATTTTTATGCAAGAACTTACTCAGAATCTATTTAAACAAGCCGGGGAACAACTGTAGCAGCTAGGGAGGAATTCACCCAGCTATAAATGACAGCAAAAGCTAAAGATAGTAAAAATATCAGTGAGAATGACAAGGAACATTGAAAATACATCAGGCCAGTCTGGCAATCAAGTGGTAGCAGAATGTGCTGCCATAGTGGGGGGATGGGAGAACCCAAGCTTGGATTCTGAGTTTGCTACCAAGCTTCTTAGGGTGGCAAGGAATGGGAATCCTGAGGAGGGACTATTATATCCTCAGTGCTTGGGGAAAAGGAGCTCTTTGTGTTGTTCTCGAGCAACTGCTTCTAGCTGATGGTGAAAGAAGTTGATTTAAGTGCTCAAACACTACAATAAATTGACACTATAAAAACCCCTAAACATAAAGAAAGCACTTCACAGCCCCTTAATCCCCCAAAACAAACATGACCAGTAGAAAGCTACATGCTCCGACGATTTCCAGTACTTTTCAGCAATTGAGTGATGTTGAAATCCCTGATTCATGCAGGGATAGGACTAGTCTTCCATTTGTTTTCATTTAAAGAGCAAATAGTTGACCAAAAATTGCTTATTGCCTACTCTGAACCCTCCCAAAACTTTTGGAAAGCTTGGATCCAGGTCCAAGCTTCATGTTAGTCCCCATATTTATAATGGGCCAGGCACAGGCATTGACTTTTGTTTTTGTTGGTGGATGCTCCTCTCTGCCCCGTTCCCCCTTGTGTGAGTGGCGGGCAGGGCCTCATGGGAAGAGGCCAAGCAAGGTTGGAGCCTCAGCGCAGAGCAGCAGGCGGAGCAGGGGGCAGGGCCACAATCTGGGCACCGGGGCCCACCAGAGATTAATCCAGCCCTCTGGGTGCTGAGCACACCCTATTTTTTTCAGTGGGTGCTTCAGCCCTGAAGCACCCATGGAGTCGGCACCTATGGAGCCAGGTCTTGAATCCTCACTGGGACCTTGGGAAAAGTTCAGTTCCAGATCCAAAAGTTGCAGCTCATGTTCTTCTCTAGTTCTTATATCATGATAACTCTTTTAATGGAATAGCTTTTGCTTACAGTGAGAAGTTAGTAAATGGGTACAGAACAGTGAACAAGGGGCAGTGGAGGAGACTGTGCACTTCACAATGATCAGTGTGAACTTTGCAGTGCTGATATTGTAGATTACTCTAGATTTCTGCAATTGATATGGTACCTGGAGTAAAATCACTAATAAAGCCCAATACTTCCAAAGTTGTCAATGTCCTTGCAATCCATATAATCACAAAGGAATACTGACAAAAAAAAACAGCCCAACAACTCACGGATTCAAATTCTGAATGAAATAACATTTGCCGAGTCTATAGGATTTTCTCAGGAGGTCTGTGTTTAATTGTATGCATGTGTTTAGAATGCATAATTCAAGGTCTTTATTCATGTGACATTACTAGTTACAGAAGTTTATGTATCCTCAAATCAGTATCTTTTTAATAAATTTCATGTTCTCATGTGACACAGTTGTTTGTAAAACATGATTAAAGATGAGTAATGAACAGAAAATTTAATACTCCACAGAAGTGCATCTGTTTCACATGCCACATGTCCCTATGATATATCCTTTATGAGATGTTTTTAAAGGGAGTGATGTGAAGAAGTGTTTCAAAACTGTAATACAGTTTCCTAAGCTATAGGACAGTGTTTGCTTCATGTAGTGTATGAACACGTACATGCATTGAATACATGAAGCAGCACTCCTCTAGAGTCTAGCTCTAATTTTTTCCATCCTTCCTAATTTCTGAGTAGAAAAGTGGAAAATCTCTGATCCACACCATCTGTTTGCCTCATATTGTTGCACATTCCAATCTCTGCGAAGCAGAGAGCTGGCGATGGCCCACCAATAAAACTGGGGATCATCTGAGGCTAAGGGATGCTTGCTGAAAAGATTAAGAGAATCTCTCAGATTTTCATTTAACCCCTTTTCCCTAAAAATAAATTCTCTGTGGCTACAACAAAGTTAAAAGGAAATACAAAACAAAGAAATCATTCAATTGTGGCTCCTGCTGGCAGTGAGTGATGTTGAAAGCTCCACATAGAATCATAGAATATCAGGGTTGAAAGGGACCTCAGGAGGTCATCTAGTCCAACCCCTTGCTCAAAGCAGGACCAACCCCAACTAAATCATCCCAGCCAGGGCTTTGTCAAGCCTGACCATAAAAACCTCAAAAGAAGGAGATTCCACCACCTCCCTAGGTAACGCATACCAGTGCTTTCCACCCTCCTAGTGAAAAAGTTTTTCCTAATATCCAACCTAAACCTCCCCCACTGAAACTTGAGACCATTACTCCTTGTTCTGTCATCTGATACCATTGAGAACTGTCTAGATCCATCCTCTTTGGAACCCCCTTTCAGGTAGTTGAAAGCAGCTATAAAATCCCCCCTCATTCTTCTCTTCCGCAGACTGAACAGTCCCAGTTCCCTCAGCCTCTCCTCATCATCCTAATCATTTTTGTTGCCCTCCACTGGACTCTTTCCAATTTTTCCACATTCTTCTTGTACTGTGGGTCCCAAAACTGGACACAGTACTCCAGATGATGCCTCACCAATGTCGAATAGAGGGGAACGATCACATCCCTCGATCTGCTGGCAATGCCCCTACTTATACAGCCCAAAATGCCGTTAGCATTCTTGGCAACAAGGGCACACAGTTGACTCATATCCAGCTTCTCGTCCACTGTAACCCCTAGGTCCTTTTCTGCAGAACTGCTGTCTAGCCATTCTGTCCCTAGTGTATAGCGGTGCATGGGATCCTTCTGTCCTAAGTGCAGGACTCTGCACTTGTCCTTCTTGAACCTCATAAGATTTCTTTTGGCCCAATCCTCTAATTTGTCTAGGTCCCTCTGTATCCTATCCCTACCCTCCAGCGTATCTACCTCTCCTCCCAGTTTAGTGTCATCTGCAAACATGCTGAGGGTGCAGCCCATGCCATTCTCTACATCATTAAATGAAGATATTGAACAAAACCGGCCCCAGGACTGACCCTTGGGGCACACCGCTTGATACCGGCTGCCAACTAGACATGGAGCCATTGATCAGTACCCGCTGAGCCCGACGATCTAGCCAGCTTTCTATCCACCTTATAGTCCATTCATCCAGCCGAAACTTCTTTAACTTGCTGGCAAGAATACTGTGGGAGACGGTGTCAAAACTTTGCTAAAGTCAAGGAACAACATGTCCACTGCTTTTCCCTCATCCACAGAGCCAGGTATCTCGTCATAGAAGGCAATTAGATTAGTCAGGCATGACTTGCCCTTGGTGAATCCTTTCTGACTGTTCCTGATCACTTTCTTCTCCTCTAAGTGCTTCAGAATTGATTCCTTGAGGACCTGCTCCATGATTTGCCTTCATTTAAACAGCAAATAGTTGATCACAAACGGCTTATGATTTATGATGTTTTCCGAAGAACCTAGTCATGAAAACATCCTCTTCAATTTAGCTGGCCCCCATGCCTAAAGTCACAGTAGCCATGTATTTCAGACAAGAAAATATAGTCTCTTGTTTACAATGTCTCTCCTGAAGCATCACTTTTAAAACCTGTTGTGCTTCATTCAGCAGTCTGCAAGACAACCCTGGTGCCTTTCCAGTATCCCTCTGCAGAGCAGAGAATGGAAGATGTTAACCACCTGGCAAAATAAATGTATTGCTAAATGATAGGCAGGAACATTTCATTCCTTTTTTTTAATTCAGAAATATTTGGGAAACTGTCTTGGGAGATATATTTTTTTTAAAAAATCTGTATGCAAAAGAATAACTGCCCATACCACACATAGAAAAGTTAAAATGAAAGCCTTCCTTGCATCCATATTGATAAAAGGATTACACCCCCAAACTGACTGTTTCATCATTTTCCAAGCTGTCAGTGCGCCTCTGTGAAATATAGCCAGATCCTGTGGTACAATCAGGGAATGTAAATATCAGCTAGAACTTGAGCACATGAAGACAGGGCCATACTCCAAGCCACAGTGGCTTGTTTGGGTCAGACAGATATAATCTACATAAGGATTACTCTGAACTGATGTTTTAGTCAGTGACAGCACTCAAGAGTGAATAACTTGAATGTCATTAAAAATGTCAGCAAACAAATATAATGCAGGAAAAGTTCTGCACATTTTTGTATCTATTTGGCCTGCCAGTGTCAAATGGACTGAAGATTTTCATGTATTTTTATTAATTTTGCTCATCTTATTTTTGGAGTCAAGCTACGATGGCGATTAGCACAGTGAGTACCTAAGAAAGACAGATGTTATTTGTGAAATGCTACTTGATATCATTTTTGAGACATATATTTTTTATATATTTAAATGGTAATGAAAAGGCTAGTAATCCCAATCTTCTTTAAGGGAAAAGAAATCTTCCCATTTGCTCACTTGGGAGTGTCTAAAAATGTGTGGTTCAAGTTAAGACTCAATGTTCCAAGCTCAGCTCTCCCTGCTATGAAAGCTATGAAACCATGCTACTGTGACAGTGAATCATACCAGCCACGGAGCAATTAAAAAATACACATGTGTACTCACACACATAAGTCCTGCTGGAGCAAAGACACTAGTACTGGAACAAAGAATACATTGTTAGAACAATTGTAAAGGCTTCTGAGAAACCCTTCCCTTTGAAGAAAAATACAGTTCAGATCTTACAAACTATTAAACCCAGGTGAGGAAACCCTGACCATACTTTCCAAGTGAGTGCAGCATGAAAAAAACTGTGCCCACAAAAGAAAACATAGGGGGATGTGTTTAAACTGCTCTCCATTCATTACTGGACTAAATAATATCGACATACTTTTTTTGACCAGTTGCACTGTTTGAAAATGTTCACTCTCCATCCTTGCATGCAAATTAAAACATGATATTTAATATTTAAAAATAACTTTGGGTTCCCTCCTCATTTGATTGAAATTTGTAGAGCTCAGCAGGAGACAAAATGCTCATCCATAACAGCTTTTTTACATTATTTTGAATTATATAACTATGTCATTTTACATTCGTAATGGACATGCCTGTAAAGTGGCATAAAAAGGCATAATCCATAATTAGCATAGGTATAAACATGGATTAGGGTTCTTGTTACAGGTTATGAACTTGATTCTGATCTAATTTACACCCCTTTTAACTGCATTGGACCACATCGTTGGCTGGTGTAAATCAGCATATCTCCTCTGAATTTGGCCCCTTGACTCTCCTGGAATTAGTCCTGATTTAGTAACAGTTAATAGTTACTGATTAACATAGACTCGGACTCTATACATTTATTTTATAGGGAAGGGGCCCTGCTTAACACACACCCATATTCTGCTTGCATCTGTGCCTGGGAGCTGGTCATGAAACCTGATGGCAGCTAGCCATTCTTCGGTTTTGGAATGTCTTCTCTTTTCTCAGCACTGATCTGCTGGGTTTCTTTGCCTGAAGTTCTTTTTGTTTGTACTTTTTTGTTTGAAGTTCATTGGTGATATGACACCTAAATAAAAACTTCCTAAGAAATCCATCCAGAGAGAGCCTAAAGTCCAGGCCTAATGAACAGCGGGAGGCAGCTGTAAGTAGCAAGACTCCCACAACAGCTGTGCATTTTCTTTGTACTCTGAAATAACCTCAGAGGAGTCAGGTGCTGTAGCATTTTCTAAAGAAGTCTCATTAAAAACAATTTTACTGACCATACCTGCTATGGAAAAAAAAGGCTGGAGGCCAATTTTGATGCCTACAAGCAGCCAGGTTTTGAAACTGGAGACATCCACGCACTCAGTAGAGAATTTCTAACCTGTGAGTAATTCACAAGAGGAATTAAAAGCTGAAATGGTTGCTTTCACACTGATTTAATCTACATTAACACACTGTTATCTAGGAAACTGGAGACTTCAGAGAACAGTTTATAGTAAACTTCAGTAATTGGGCATTAAAGAAATAAATCCTGTACTAGAACCTATGGACAGTTGTGATGGGGTGTATAGACCCCCACGGATGAGGAAGTGCCAGACCCTTCCGGCCCTGTCAATCATGTATGATAAAGGAGGCCTTTAAAAGGGAGGAAGCTATAGTCGGGGCAGATGAGCAGGATTGCCCTAAGAAGCAGATTGCAGGAGTGACTCCTGAAGCTGTGGAGGGAAATCCCAGCCAGGACCTTCACCCCAATCCTGAGGAGAGTACAGCTGATTCCCAGAGTAAGAGGGACAGACAGAGCCTGACTCACTATGCTGACACTAGATTATTGGCATCCTGTAGACACATCACCTCCTCCCGTTTCAGGGGCCACAGGGAGGGAATGTTCTCAAACGCATTGGGGTTTGTGACTTTCATTTCAAATCCCAATCCAGAGAGACTTAAGAAGGCCCACAAAGTGCAGGGTCCCCTTGCAAGTAGTAAGGAAGTGGGGCCTGTGCTGGAACCCTCCAATGTCGATAACTGGGCATGGTCAGGTTCTCCCACCCTTAGAGTATTAACAGTATTAACAGAATACTGTTATCGCAGTATTTTCAAATTATTATTAGAAATCAAAGTTTGATTCACCTCTGCAGCTATACAGTATATCCTTCCTCCCCAGGACCCTTTCACTGATGCTGTTGCAACTGCTTCTTTAGAGCGTTTTCCATGCTCTTAATTATGCTTCTCATGAACGTGCTGTTTCATTATGTCCACCAGAGAGTACTTCTGCTGGGAGACAGAATAGGTTCCAGATTCAGTGGTGAATGTAATAACAATGGACGAGCAGTTTGTGGAGAGAAATGGCAGGTAGAATGGTGCTGTTGGCGACAGTGATCAAGAAGGGAGGTGTGAGGAATGTTTGGAAGAAAGATTAAGAGCCATGTTTTAGCCACATTGAACTTGAACCCAACAGCTAAACACCCATAAGGAGATGTCAGAGAGACCAGCTGAGATTTTAGTTTGGGCAGAAGGAGACAGAGTAAGAAGAAGAGAAGGGGACCAGTGACACAAGTCTGTGGAATACCCACAAAAAGCCAGAGGGGGGAACAGAAGGATCCTCAGAAGGACACGCTAAAGGAGTGATTAGCGAGATAGGACAACCAGGTGAGGACAGAGTCACAGAAGGCAAGGTGAGGAAAAGATTTCAAGAAGAGGAGTATGGTCAGCTGTGACAAAGACAGTTGACAGGTAAAGGAGGATGAGGATGGATTACTTGTTCTGAGGTTTGGGTAAGAAGTAGTCATTGGAGATTTTGGCAAGAGTGTTTTCAGATGAATGCAAGGGGCAGAAGTCAATAGAAGAGAGTCTAAGATGGAACTGGAGGAGAGGAACTCTAGACAGTGATTGTAAAAGTCATGTTCAATTAACTTAGACTCAGAGATTAAAGGGCAATTTGTTGAAGTGGAGAAGGAACTCATGATAAAAGTATTCCCCTGTCTGAATGGAAGAAAATGTTATGGTTTCCAAATGCACTTCTAACTTAGGCTATGTCTACACTGGAGACCTTACAGTGGGAGAAAGCTCTCACATTGACATAATTAAACCACCCCCAACAAGCGGCAGTAGCTATGTCAGTGGGAGATGCTCTCCTGCAGACAAAGCACTGTGCACGCTACCACTTATCCCGGCAAAACTTATGTCACCCAGGCGTGTGGTTTTTTTTCACATCCCTAGGTGACGTAAGTTTTGCCGACATAAGTGGTAATGTAGACATGGCCTTAGATACCCAAGTCACCAGAAAGGTGTCTGCAGTTGTACAAAATTTGAAGCCTCTTGACTATCACTCTAATATGGACCATTCTATGAAGTCAATAAGTTTAGAGAAAGCTAAATTGTTATTTAGTTCCTGTGAGGAATGCTTGTAATGCTGCCACTAAGCAATCAGCACCTACTGTATAATAAAAATGCCTTTCCAACCAGTTACTAGGCTAAATAACAGAAGTACTAGGAATAGACTTCAGTGTAAAAGGAACTAAACTTATAATTTGAACAAGTTATTTATCAGGACGTCTTTGTAAGAAAAGGTTTTACTCATCTCTTTAATGAGGAGCATTGAAGACTCAGGTGTTTCAGAGGTGTTAAGGCCAGACAGAACCACCAGGATAACCTAGCCTGACCTCCTGCATAACACAGGCCATAGAATTTCATCCATAATTCCCACACTGAATCCATCAATTTGTGGTTGAACTGGGCATACGTTTCAAAAAGGCGAGTCTTGATTTAAAGACTTCCAAGTGATAAAAAAATTGACCACATCTCTGTGTAAATTGTTCCAATGGTTAATTAGCCTCACTGTTTTATTTCTGTGAATGGTTTTCCCCTAATTGTGGGCTTCCAGGTCTGTAGGTTGGCATCGCAGAAGAATGCACAGTATATGGGATAAAAACTGGATTGGACAAATATTGGGAATATTCATATTTAAGAAGATGATTATTCTACTATTGCCAGGAATCACAGTTCTGCAGCAAAGCTAGTCTCATCAGTACAGGCCTGCTGCCCACTCCAGCCACTAGGCTAGACGGCCCTCATCCCGGTTGTCTGACAGCTGTGGTGCTTGAGGATGTTACTTAGTTAAACAGGGATAATGGTCTCCAAGAACATTTTGTCAGAATTAAGGCAGAGGACAGATTATGGGGCAGATCCCCACCAAGTGTAAATCTGCATAGCTCCATTCATTTCTGTTAACCTACATTAGCTAACATTATGGCCCTGTGCATTTAAATGTTTTTCATATTTTACAGTAAAAAATCAGGAATTGGAGACTTTCTACAATATCAGAAACAATAAATCAGGAACTTTTGAGTAGGCAAAACACATTAACATTTTTCCTTCTGTTTTGTCAAATTGGCTAAATGGGTCTATTTATCAGGGTTCTAAATTCAGTTATATGTTGTGTTTCATTACCAGATAAACACACTATCTTGAAATATTGCTGGTTTTGTTACTGAACCCAGTGACAGTGAATGAGTTTTCTTTCTGAAGTCTTATGCCATATACTTAGTCCTGAAAACTTGGATGATGTGATTATACATAGTAACTCAACTATTAAAAATAACTTTAAATGTGGGCCCTCAGGAAAAGGAAATAGTCATCTGTTGTGTATTGATATGTTAAGGTGATTTAAGATACCCTAATATACATTATGAGCCAAAAATCCAAATAGTAGACTTATATATTTTTGTTAATGCTAAAGCTGAAAGAAGAAAGTTGTCTCACATTTTATCTCACTTAGAAGTGGATAGAGTTCATAATAATTTTCTGGTCTGTGAGATTCTGATTACCATAACAAGAAAAGAGATGACAGAGTCTGAGGACAGTCAAGGACTTTTTTGGACTGATACAACTTCTTCTTTTCCTTCTTCTCAAAGCATCTTTACAGACATGGGCAGAAATGCAGCATCACCATTTATTCCATGGGTTGGACCATTGGGTCCATGGTTCCCCTTCTCTCTCCTTCTGCCCAAACTAAAATCTCAGCCGGTCTCTCTAACATCTCCTTATGGATGTTTAGCTGTTGGGTTCAAGTTCAATGTGGCTAAAACATGGCTCTTAATCTTTCTTCCAAACATTTAATGGTCCATGGGTCCATTAAACCCGGCCTGGTCATGTTCCAGCAGACATTGTCCTGCCATCCAGTTTGTGGTCAGCCTCTAGGTCCGACTAACCTTCCTTCTGTTTGCATTATTTTCTTTGGCAACCTATCATCTGTCTACCATTGTAATATTTCGATTGCAGCCAATCCGTACCCTGACTTTGCATACTACTCTCCTTCTAATTTCTTCATTTGTCTTAAAATCATTCCACTTTACATCTGCTGTCTTCTAAAGAACTCTCATCTCTACTGCTTCCAGCCTTCTCATGTCAATTTCATTTGATACAGCTGTTTCCAGACCATAGAGTAATACTGTTAGTACGCTGGTTTGATAAATTTTCACATTGGCACCAAACATAATGTTTTTAATCAGCCCATAATTTCATTCGACAATTGACCACATCCACTCAGTTCGGCAGCTCATGGAAAAATGCAAGGAATACAAAGTACTATTGTGTATTTCATTTGTTGACTACAAAAAGGGCATTCAACTTGGTGGAGATTAATGCTGTACTCCATGCACTCAACAAAATCGGAATCGACCCGAGGTACATTGACTTGCTGGAAGAAATTAACCGCAATTGTTCAACAGAAATAACATTATTCAATGTTCTGTGCATTAATACTATACATAGAGGAGTCAGACAAGGCGACATAATCTCACTGAAGCTGTTTGCAGCAGTACTGGAGTCACTATTTTCAAGAAACTGAACTGGGAAGAAGGAATCAGAATCTGCGAACAGTTAATGCATATTCTCTTCACTGATGACTGTGCAATATTGGCAAAGGACATAGCAGAACTGGAGAACAAATTGCAGCAACTGCAAACACTTTTGCGTGATATCGGATTGGAAGTGAACATGTTGAAGACTAAGTGGATGTGGAATGAGCATTGTACAGCAGGAATCATCACTGTAAACATGAAAGTAATCAAGGAGGTTGACTAATATATTTATTTGGGTCAGCAGCTGAACAGAGACAACTTATTCAAAGGGGAATGCAGTAGGAGGAGAAAGGCAGGGTGGGCAAGTTTCAACAAAATAAAGACATCTCTAATGGATGATGAACTGCCCATGAAGAAAAGGAAAGAACTTTTTAACTCTACTGTTCTGCCAGAAATGATATATGGAGTGGAAAGCTGGTCAACGATGAAAGTGGAAGAAGAAAAATTCACTGTCACCCAGAGAACAATGGAAAGGTGAATGTGCAAGATATCACTCGGTGATCATATACTGAATGAGAATATCAGAAGGCATACAGAGGTGACCGACGTAGTGCAGGCAATGTACAATGCGGAGATGGGCGGGTCATCTAGTCCGCAGGCAAGACAATAGGTGGACAACCCGCATCAGTGACTGGATTCCCAGAGACCACAAGTGACTGCTGGGCAGACCGAAAATGCACTGGGCTGATCCTATGACAAAACTTTTTGCACAGAAATGGAAAGAACATACTTCCAACAAAACAGAATGGTGGGCATCAACTTGCGTTCATGGAGGAATGGACGAGGATAAGCTGGAAAAAGGTGATAATTTCAGTGCAACACTTGTAGCTAAAGTACAGCTCCTTTTAACCTTATCCTTGATGGAACTATCAATCTTCCTATGTACACATAAGATTCTACTTCTTCTACAAGTTCACCACTGTTGCATTTCAACACTTTATCTGTTGTCCCTTTTCAAAGATGCAACGACTTTGTCTTCTTGACATTTATTGTAAGTTCAAGTCGACTACACCAATTTTCCAAGATCATGAAGAGTATCATCATTAATTCAAACTTGTCTGCCAGTTGTACAATGCCATCTGCATCAGCTAAAGAGCTTACCTTTAGATCACCCAATGTCACACTCTCCAACTCAATGTACCATTCTTAAAGTCCAATTTAAAAACATGATGAAAAGCTATAGTGATTCCATGCCCCTTTGTCTTACACCAGATTTTGACTTGAACCAGTTGCTTAATTTTCCACCAATTTTTACGGCACTCCAAGAGTCTTTGTAAATAACTTTTATAATTGCAGTTATCTGGAACTCCACAGGATTTTATTACTTTCCATAATGCTTCCCTCCAAACTGAATCAAATGCCTTCATTAAGTTGATGAAAACAGCAAACATATTTAATCCCGATTCTTGCTTTTTTCCGTCAGCTGTTGGAGGTGAATATCCAACCAGTGCAACTTTGGCCTGGTCTGAAGCCGCACTTTTCCTCACCCACTACTTCCTCTAAATCTGTTGACAATTACTTTCATCATGATTTTTCCCCAGTAGTGATAACACGCTATATCTCTATAATTATTCAGATTGGCAAAATCTCCTTTCTTCAGGATTGGTACAACTGTTGCCTTTAGCCAATCATCTTGTACCTCATTTTGACCCCATATCTTCTTATATATCTTTCCTAATGCTATGATAGCACTTACCTTGCCAGCTTTTCGCAGCTCAGCTGTTATATATTGTCTATTCCTGCAGCTTTCCCATTTTAACTGCTTCACCACTCTTTCTATTTCTTCTTCTGATGGTGGGGTTCAGTGCCGATACCTCATTCTGCCTTACAGGCTGCCCTGTCCATCTGCATGTTTACAATGCTTGCATTTGGATGCAATACAAATACAAATACAGGTTCCTGCATTTTGTCAAAATGCTCTTTTCATACTTCCAGCCCTTCTTTGGCATTTGTTGTTGATTCATCTGTAGCCTTTTTTGCTGCTTACATTGTTATTCTGAATGTGCCATACAACTTAACCTTTTCGTGTTTTGTTTTAATATCTAGTTTTCTTGATGCCTCTTCTAGTTGTTCAA
The DNA here is from genome assembly GCF_009764565.3 of Dermochelys coriacea. NCBI lineage: Eukaryota > Metazoa > Chordata > Testudines > Dermochelyidae > Dermochelys > Dermochelys coriacea. The sequence goes on from NC_050068.2 coordinate 306,050,500, forward strand.
CCTCTTCTATCCAGAACTTTTCCTTGGCCAGTCTTTGTGATCTCTTCAGTGCTTCATGCAATACTTTTACTTTTTCAGCTTTCCCAGCAGTCTTGGCTTGTTTACACTTTTCTTGTAAAGTTCTTGTTTCTTTGCTTGTCCAGCTTTTCCTTGTTTGCTTATACCTTCCAATAACTTTCTTCACTGTATTTTGTATTATTTCTTTGAATATTTCTCAGCCAGTCTGTATTGAGATTTCTTCATCATTGCAAATTAATGGCCTGAAATGCCTGTCAAGAACCACTTTGTATGCCTCCATCACAGAGCTATCCTTTAATTTACCAAGATGAAATTTGGCTCCAGTTGCACCCATCTTTGTCATGTACCTTAATTTAATCTTAATCTTCCCAATTAGTAGTTCATGACCAATGCCACACACAGCACTTCTATAGACTTGAACATCAAATAGTGACCTTCTGTGGCTTTTACTGATAATAATATGGTGAATCTGGTCTTTGGTTTGACATACTGGTGAACTTCAAGTAACTTTATGCATATCTTTGTGAGGAAACCAAATACCACCAATAATCAGATTGTACATCTCACAGCAAGTTCTTAACTCTACCTCATTGTCATTTGCTGCCCCAGTACAGTGTGATCCAGGTCTATTCATTTGCCTACCATATCCGCTACCCACCTTTGCATTCGTATTTCCAATTATCAAAGTCATATCATGATAAGGAACTCTGTCTACAATGTTTTCCAGCTGTTGATAAAATCCATCCTTCTCTTCCTCTTTTGCTGCTTCTGTTGGTGCATAATAGATCACAGCTATGCATAATTTAATATAGGCAGTAGTAAATCTTGCTATGACAATCTGCTCAGACATTGGCTTCAAGCTCTTCACTGAAGTAACTGTTCTCTTGTCCACAGCTAGAGCAACTCCATCTCTATGCCTCATTTGTCCACTTGAATATCTGAAATGAAGAAAAATATAATTTTCAACTGTGAACTCTTCTATACTCAGCCAATGTGTCTCCTGTATAGCAGCAAAGGAAACTTTGTAATTTCCTGAACTCCTCCGCTACTAGCTCAGTCTGACCTGCAGTAAATAGAGTTTACATGTATTGCAGCTTGCAATACGTGTAATATGTTCAGCTGTTATCTGAAATCCATGACCAATTCCATTTGGTAGGCTTGATAGGCCTAAATCCACATAAGTCAGTCTGGTTTGCTGTATTGTTTCTATTTCAAGTTTCGGATATAATGACTCATTAGGCCAATCTACCCATTGCAGCTTATAACATACTAGGCTGCTAGGAAGAGGTATCAGCAGTTCCACCATAGTCCACTTGCCTTCTAAGGCAAATGAGCTTGCACTGGTTGGATTTGAAATTAGTGTTTTATTTCACCTAAACAGACTTGCCTAAAGAGGCTAAGTGAGCCCTGTCTGCCCCGGCTTGAAATCTGAGTTTCCCTTCTAGATTCAGTTAGTTCAGAGCATCTTATTCCATAATATTCGGTGCAACCCTTCTGGTATTCTTCAAGACAGAGTACTCCCATCAACCACACAGGAGATTTGCCCCTACAGTGTTGTATCCCACTGATACATCTACTATTTTTTAATTGATCTAGGTTGTTGCAATTGTGAAGTGTGCACTCTCTAAGAGTCCTGAATGTTAAAACTGCCACCGACCAATGTGTTAACTACATTTTTCATTCTTTTGGACAAAATATTATTGATCATATCATAATTTAGCCACGGAATGGAGAGCGACAAAGTTCCAAGCCTACCTTGCTTGTCACCATGAAAGGTTTTCCTCCTTCCCCCCCCCCGCTGCTGGTGATGGCTTATCTTAAGTGATCACTCTCCTTACAGTGTGTATGATAAACACATTGTTTCATGTTCTCTGTGTGTGTATATCAATCTCCCCTCTGTTTTTACCACCAAATGCATCCGATGAAGTGAGCTGTAGCTCACGAAAGCTTATGCTCTAATAAATTTGTTAGTCTCTAAGGTGCCACAAGTACTCCTTTTCTTTTTGCGAATACAGACTAACACGGCTGCTACTCTGAAAAAAGTTCCAATAGTAACTTGTAGAACATTTAGTAAACAGCTGGTAAACAAAGCCCTGAAGCAGAATGTAGCTTCATGAGAAAGACCAATGCAAGATAATACAGAATCTAAAATGGGTGATCACAATAAAAAAGACTTCCAGCACCCTGATCTCTTGAAAGTTAGGCCAGAAATGTTAAATACTTCAGGTCAAGTTAATTCCTGACGAAGCTCCACTGACTTCAGATTAAAGTTCTTTCTTATTCTAAGGGTCTGAATTTATCCTGTTGCTTCTTTGAGTATAACTTGAAAAAAAGTAGTAGTTATAAATAGTTGAGAGCACAGCTTTCTAAGTCCAGCTCTTGGCAAAATCACAAAGATCAGAGTAAAGATAAAACTATGCAATCTGTAGGAGAAGCTTGAAGACCCTGTTACAAATAAGGGCACAAGCCTTTAAACCAGACTTATTTGTTTTTCAAGGTCAAGCTGATTTCATAATCGTCATATACAAAGCTTGGTTCTTGGTATTTGCTTGCTGTTCACTTCAGTTCAAAATAGAGTCCTGGCCAGAACCGTAGGATTACCTCTTTCTACAACTAAAGCATTACTCAGACAGGGAACAAATTAAAAATATCAGCTTTGTTTAGTCTTTGTTCATTAAGATATTGGATAATATGCCTGAAGATATGCTTTCAGTAAAACATTATCAAGAAAAATGTGTTATAGTTAAAACCTATAAACTCATTATTTTGATTTGATCTTCGGCAAATTTGGGAAGAACCTTTTTTTTTAACAGTGTCAGTATCTAGGTCAAATCATTACCAAAATGTTCAGATATTTTGACAGACAAGAGGATTAAGCTAGGACTGGAGCATCCTTTTCTGTCCCTTATTTTCTATTTTCTTCCATCGAGAGAAAGCAATGAGTCAAATTCTTTGATGTTTCAATTCTACTGAAGTGAAAGGATTGCAGAGGGGTATAAAAAGTGCAGGTTGGTCAGTTAATTAAATGGCAGCAAGAGCAGAGCTCCTGTGGATTTCTTACTGAATTTATTGGGGAGGCAGGAGATTTGCACCCTTTTGTCTGATATTTAATGATCTATCTTAATTTTGCATTTGTTATTTCTGTAAATTGATATACAGTTATAATAAATGCAGGGTATGTTGTGAAGGTCAAAAGTATAACTGGGTTAAAAAAAGAATTAGAAAAGTTCATGAAGGATAGGTCCAGGATTGGCTATTAACCAAGATGGTCAAGGATGTAACCCCCATGCTCTGGGGATCCCTAAGCCTCTGACTTCCAGAAGTTGAGACTGGACATCAGGGGATGGATCACTCAATAATTGCCCTATTATGTTCATTCCTTCTGAAGCATCTGGCACCAGCCATTGTTGTAAAACAGGCTGCTGGGCTAGACGGACAATTGGTTTGACCCAGTATGGCCATTCTTATGTTCTTATGATTACTTATGGTTATTTATGAAGTCAGTTAACAGGTACAACAACATTTGACCGAATGACTGAAAAGGTATCACAACTCCGCTTCACAAACTTTTAACCTTCTTTTACTGCAGAGAAAACACTGCAATCTAAAGACTGGATTCAAATCCCACTAAAGTCAATGGAAGTCTTTCCATTGACTTGAGTGGACATTGGATTAGGCCCAAATATGGAAGAACAAATTCGACATACATTTACTCTGCCAAATTTAGATATCTTTATTCACAATGAAGACAATCCCATGAAGGGTTTTCTGAGTAGAGACTGAGTAAAAAAAGAAGACCTTATATTTTGGCCCATTGAGGCTTTCAAGTTGTTCTAAAATAAAGAGCTTAATAAACTGAGGTAGAAGCAAAGGATGCAAAGTTGGGGTTCTCAGGTATATAATATTCCCAGTTGCCACTAAAGCTGCAGGCAGAGGTTTGGTTCTTTAAACCACTACTTTCCTGAATAGGCACTGAGATCTAATGCTTTATATTGACACACTGCATTGCATGGATGGTATTTCTTGATGGAGTTTAATATTTGTACCTTTACCCTAATGATGCTAAAAAAAATAAAATCTGAAGACAAATTGGCTGGCAGCAGATGAAATTAAGAGAAAACCAATTATTATGAAGACTGGATTGTTAAAAACTATTTTTTGCCTAATTTTTATATTTGAATTTCTCTCTCCAATTATTGTTACAGCCTGCATTGGTAATGGTAGTACTCAGCTTTGCTCAAGTTAATGTAATCGTTCTAGTATGACAGAAATATGGACAATGTTAGATACATGGTCATAGTCCACTCCAAATTATTTCCTTTGCCTAGTGAATGTAAAAGTCTGCAAGCTGTTGCAAGGGACAAAAAAATGCATTAAAAATAAGTTCAGACTGTAAACAACCACCCGAGAGACTCAAGCCCAGAATACAGAAGGCAGTGGGTGGAGGCAAGTGGAGCATTCTACTACCAAATATAGGAAAAGGGAGGGTACTGAGAAAGTCACAAAATGGCTTGAATTAGAGTGGTCCAAGTAAACCTAGACGGGGGAGAACAATCAAATATCAGTATCCAGGCTGCAGCAGCTGTGAACCTATGGCCATGATTTGTGGACAGACTTTCTGCTAGTCCAGTGGGCAATGGTGCATCACAAGAATAGAGAAGATGCCACAGTACAAATGCCTTTTCATATAACTAGTCCCACAGTTACAGTTGAAGATGAAACCCAGGGAACACTGCCCTTCTGATTTAAGGTCCTTCTGATTTATTGCGGGCACACACAGTAACTAGAAAGAGAAAGAGAGGGTGGCATTAAAAGTGATGTTAGATATAAAAGAAGGAAGGAACTTTGTAGGCAGATGTTGGTGTAGTGAGTTCACCCTCACAGATCATACACACAACAGAAAGCTGGAATACTTACACAAACCCAGACTGAAACCAGCATTCAGTTACAGACTCACGCATCACTGAACCCACAAAGAAACTGCAAAATCCCTAGTGTAACAGAGACCTGGACCAGCCATGTGGAAAGGACTCTCCACACAATCGAGGGTTAAGTGGATGAGAAGTGGTGGAATTTCATTTCAAAGATTGTATTTCCCCTTCTGTTTTTTAACATAAATAACCAAACGTTCTCTTGATTAAGTCTCCATGCTCTAGTGAGACATCAAGTAGCCATATTTTAGATCTTAACTAATGCATGCTCTCCTTTGTAAGTCGTAGAAAACTGGCCTAAGAGAGATTTAAAATAAGTTTAAGCAATTGATTTTGATATTCTAAACTTGTCCCTTTGGGACCAATCCATTCAAGTAGCAGAGATAACACTCTTAAAAGTGCCTTAAGGACAAGTGCATTCTTGCAAGTGTGGTAAATATATTAGATACTAAAGAATTGAGTCTCTCTCACTCTCTGCCTGTGGCACATAATAGTGTAGTCTCCTGCGGGCTGTAATACTTTAGTCTGATTTCAGTTGTTGGGTTTAGTGTGCAAGTGCTGAATGGTGTTGGAGGCGTGTGATATGGAGAAGGACAGACTTGATGATCTGGTGGTTCCATTCTGGCCTTATCTCTAAGGCTTTATGGCTCTCTGACCATGAAGCTTCCAGACGCAGTCACTACATACATATGTGCATTCACTGTTACAGCAGTAATGGTAACATATATAAAACACCATGTGCGAGCAAGAGGAAAATACATTAGCCCTCCTACTATGCTGAGGAAGACGTCAACAGGACAATAAAAAGTTGGGAAATACCTTCTTTCTACTTCCCCTGGTAAATGCAACTATGTGAAACAGTCAATATGTACACAATCACTGCAGTCTTCTCCAGACATAGAGAGGTTCAAAAACATCAGCTGCCAATGCAGTGTGTGTTGTACAAGTGATCATCACAGAATGCCCAGCGAACTACCCAACTGTGGTGCATGTCATAGAAATACCCATCTAATTACTACTACTAGATACAGTCCTATACAAATGTCAACTAGCAGGGTAGACACAACACCAGCCTATTTAGAAGGAACTGACTTCAGAGAAAAATCATTCAGTGAGCTGTGCTGCTCATCATCAGGCCCAAATAAATTTGCTGGCTCTTCATAACCATCCAGAGGTTAGGGTGCCCCTATCAGCAATGCCTCCTGTAGGGGAATGTTGCATAGCACTGCAACATTTTGTGTAATTCCAACAGTGAGAGAACACAGTAGACCAATTAATAAGCATGGGGGGGGGAATCTAAACTTGAGGGAGGTGAGTTTGCAACAAGAAGAAAAGATTAATTGACTCAGTAAATAACATTGCCATGGGAAGGGATCCCATCTGTAAATAGTTTAGAAGTCACAGTGCCTGTCATAGAGCTTTGTTCATTTTTAAAGCATAATAAGATCAATAGATCTATCAACGTAAGAGCCTGACCATTGTGAGATGTACAACTGACCATTGCTCTAGCTGGCCGTTCTTCAAATTCTTACTCCTCCCTGTTATTCTGTATGGCCTATTTTGCATCTTTGTTCTACAGTGTTTGTTATACAATATCAGTGTCTGCCATTGATCCTCAGATTGTGTAACACATAATTGCTGCAATCATCAAGGTATTTCTGTTAAACCCCAGATAATATGTACTTTCAAATCATTCATGTCCATAGCAAAGCAATTTTATTCGCTTAGCAGAGGGGATAGACTTCACTTGAAAGCAGCTTTTAATGTGGGCTGAGAATTGGAAGGTTAATATTTATTTACACAGATTTTTTCCCCATATTCTTTAAAGACATTGATGTTATTGCTAAGCTTTTCATTTAGAATGAGTCATGGCTGTGGCTTGATATTACAGAAGGGATTCCTATCTGGACTCCTTACAAAGCACACATTTTTTATTTATATTTGAATCAGATGCAGGAAGAGCTTAGCAACTTTATTTCATTAACTGTAAACAACCCAGCTCCTCCCAAGCTGAAATTTAGTACAGATTTACAAATAACATTCTATGGTTTGTTCAATATGGTAACTATTCCTGAAAAACAAACTGTTGATTCAGCACAGGGGGTTATTACTGCAAAAGTCAAGAGGAAATCCCAGAAATGAGAATGAGACTGTAATGACATGAAATAGGTCAAACAGGCAAAAGGTGCTGGGTGTGTTTAATTTTTCTTCTTTGGATACAAAGAAACAAATATAAAGTCAACAGTACAGGCTTTGACTGGAATGAGCATTCCATTAAACATAACATTTTGTAAAAATATTATCCTTTAAACTCTGTTCACTGTGGTCATACCTATAATAATCTGGAATAACAGGTCAACAGAATGTTAATTGAATTTGCAGATGATACTAAACTGGGTGTGCTGTGAGCACAGGGACCTAGAAAGGAAAGTGGGCAGGAAATGATTCAGTGTGGAATAATATAAACTAGTATAATGAGGGTGAAATTATCCAAGGGAGGAGAAATGTTTGGAAAGCAGAAGAGCTGAAAAAGACAAGGGGCTTAATCTTCTAATCTGGCTGAATGGCACTCAGCACAATACCTGGTTTTGGGAGCAAAGGTGGCTATTAACCTCTTTTATGTTTATCTGATCATGGGATCAGCCAGTACCAATTTGGTGTCAAGCATAATGTTGAGCAGCCTAACAGTCAATGACAGTATTGATGCACAGGCCATGTAGAACAAGGCCCTTGTTAGGTGAGCCCCATTATTAAAAAGTGATCTTCTGAAACAGATGAGTGGCTTTTTTCTGTTGTTCTTGCATAGATTTTTTACTTAATGAAATGTTCACTTTAGATATGAACATCTAGTGTTGTATAGATATTAAAGTAAAATCACAGATGCTTTGATCTTTTTTTCCCCTCTTAGTAAATCTCACAAGATACTGTAGTTATTCAAGGCCTGATTTTGATCTCACTGACAACGATATAAATCAGCAGTGACTCCACTAAAGTCAACATCAACGTAAAGCTTCTATAAATAAGATTAGAATAAGTCTGTTATAAGTTGTTCTCTGTAAAATATGTATTTATCTGTGACAGCCAAGCAAGCTCCCTTCTGGGGGGCAGATTTTGGGGTTTTTTATGGTTTTGTTCTACAAACAGAAAAAGGTTGATGGTAGAGTCCAGCCCAACTGGAACTTGAGCAGAATAGACATCTATTGAAGACATCTCTGAAACAAAATGTTCAAAATTCTGCCATGCAAATGGAAGCTGACAAATCTGCCTACACTAATCGTATTCATCAATGAGTTGCCTATATGCACTATACTCATATTTGGTATGTATAAGCTTCTCATTGCTATGATTATACTAGAGACCTTACAGGAGCACAGCCATTGTAAGATCTCCTATGTGGCTGCTCTATGCCGATGGGAGAGAGCTCTCCTGCCAGCATAATTAAACCATCCCAACAAGTGGCTGTAGCTATGTCAGTGGGAGAGCATCTCCTGCGGATATAGCACTGTCCACACCGGCCCTTCTATCAGTGTAACTTATGTTGCTCAAAGGTATGGGTTTTTTCACACCTCTGAGCGACATAAATTGTTCAAAGAAAAGGAGTACTTGTGGCACCTTAGAGACTAACAAATTTCCGATGAAGTGAGCTGTAGCTCACAAAAGCTTATGCTCAAATAAATTTGTTAGTCTCTAAAGTGCCACAAGTACTCTTTTTCTTTTTGCGAATACAGACTAACACGGCTGCTACTCTGAAACCTGTCATAAATTGTTCAGACACAAGTGCCAGTGTAGACATAGCATAAAGCAAAATTCCGCTAATTAAATCAAATGCAGAAGATGTTCCTTGCTCTACTGGTTTAGGAGTAAAGGGGGCATCTCACACAACCAACTTCTCTTTGACTATTTTAAACATAAAATTTATATTTTAGAAGCTATTACAAGAATGATTCATTATTGATAAATAATTGGCAAAATACAAGTATGACTGAAAAATAAGCTCAAAATAAAGGTAACATACATTTGGATAAATAATGTTGAGAGGGCTCAAAGGATGCCAGATCTCCATTCCATTTACTCCTTCCTCTTTTTCCCTCCCTTCTGGTCTCTTGCTTCCCTCCTCTCCCTATTCATGTATGTCTTCACCTATTTTATTGGTGGTTTCAGAGTAGCAGCCGTGTTAGTCTGTATCTGCAAAAAGAACAGGAGTACTTGTAGCATCTTAGAGACTAACACATTTATTTGAGCATAAGCTTTTGTGAGCTACAGCCCATTTGATCCGATGCATAGAATGGAACATATAGTAAGAAGATATATATATATATATACATACAGAGAAGGTGGAAGTTGCCATACAAACTGTAAGAGGCTAATTAATTAAGATGAGCTATTATCAGTAGGAGAAAAAAACTTTTGTAGTGATAATCAAGATGGTCCCTTTAGACAGTTGACAAGAAGGTGTGAGGATACTTAACTTAGGGAAATAGATTCAATATGTGTAATGACCCAGCCACTCCCAGTCTCTATTCAGACCCAAGTTAATGGTATCTAGTTTGCATATTAATTCAAGCTCAGCAGTTTCTCGTTGGAGTCTGTTTTTGAAACTTTTCTTTTGCAAAATTGCCACCCTTAAATCTTTTACAGAGTGGCCAGAGAGGTTGAAGTGTTCTCCTACTGGTTTTTGAATGTTATGATTCCTGATGTCAGACTTGTGTCCATTTATTCTTTTGCGTAGAGACTGTCCGGTTTTGGCCAATGTACATATCAGAGGGGCATTGTTGGCACATGATGGCATATATCACATTGGTAGATGTGCAGATGAATGAGCCCCTGATGGCGTGGCTCATGTGATTAGGTCCTATGATGGTGTCACCTGAATAAATATGTGGACAGAGTTGGCATCGGGCTTTATTGCTAGGTTCCTGGGTTAGAGTTTTTGTTGCGTGGTGTGTGGTTGCTGGAGAGTATTTGCTTCAGGTTGGGGGGCTGTCTGTAAGCAAGGACTGGCCTGTCTTCCAAGATCTATGAGAGTGAAGGATCATCAGGAGAGGTTGTAAATCTGTGATGATGCACTAATATGTTATGTCTACATAGCATTGGCTGGTCTTGTAACTTTGACAAGGCATAAAATTACCTAGTTACATAGTTCTACTGAAGATCCTGTGAAGCATACAGCATTCAGAAACACATATAAGCTGTGATTCATTTCTCTTTTTGTACTTTTCATTATCTGTTTCTTTATGAAAATCAATAAAACAATTAATCACAATCATACACGACATAATGTTGTGAAACTGAAGTGTTTTAAGAATTCTACAAAAAATGTCAATAAAAAGGCAACTATGGGCGTGATTTTGCAAATGTTTGATCATATGTTTAACCATGGTATTCATCCTGATGAATGAAATTTGAACTATTCACACGCATATAATTAAGCATGTGCAGAATTAGGGCCTAAAAATGCATTCACACCACACTAACATATATTGTTTCATTGGTTAACAGGAGTAATACTGGAACCCATTCCCCATGAGTTTGTGCAGATTTTACTCTCAGTTCTGTCTTTTTATTTACTTATTAGTATCATTATTATTGTTGGGTTTTTTTCTATTATTTTCTATGGAATCTGGACCTTGACCTTGACCAAGAAATTTGATAAAAAAATAATGATTATCCCTGTCCTAGATCTTTTCAATCCAGGAAGGCATCTTGGGACACAATCTCCCATCTCATACACTAGTTTTAAGATGGTGTAACTTTTAAATTACACCTGTGTAAAACCAGTGCGAAGGAGTTAAGACTCAAGTGCTTTATTTACTGATAATCACTTAAATTCTGACCTCCCCATAGATTTTTTTTTCTTATCTGACTAAAAATAGGTGGGGAGTTTAGCATGGAGTTTAACCTGGAGTTTACCAACATTCTGGAATAAAGACTACTCTTAGCTGCATAAGAACAAAAAAGATCATCAGGCAAGACATTCAAAAGCTAATTGGCCTTTAATGGTTATTGCCTTTTTTAAAAAGTAGTATTAAATCTCATCTGATATTAAATTTACAAGGTCAGTGAAAATGAAATAATTATTACCAGTAATTTCCTTTTCCAGTGTTTATAACCTAGAAGCATGTAAGCTCTTCTAAAGATTGTTATATCTTATTGCGCTGGGCTTTACAGATTGCTATATTTCATAACAAGCAAGTGATTAGACATGTAGAGCACTGACTCACTGTTGCTGGTCTATCTCCCTCTGTAATGTAATAAAACATGTCTTAATGTGTTAGGACAGGGAATTTCCAAGAGAATGTGCTAGAAGCAAAGGACTTAATCCTGCACCAATGAAGTTGTTGGGTGTTTTGCTACTGATTTCACTGAGAGCAGGACTGGGATCAAGTTGAGTACGTTGGAACCTAATTCTGTGAAATACATTTGTTCATGCTCTGAAGCCATATAGCTCCCAGTAAGACTTTTTGTCCTTTATCCTTGCCATAAAGTTTTGATTAAGTCAACGGCCTTTACTGATTTAGTGACGAGGCATGAATTGTGTACAGAACATTGAATTTTTAATAAATAAAACAGAATGAATTGTTCCCAATGAGTGATCTCTGATAAAATGTCTGCATGCTAGGGGCACTTTTATATTTGTGATTGGAAAGTATTCCTCTTTTCACAGCTGTTACCTGGCTAAAAAACAATACATTAGCACAGCCAAGAAGTGGGAGTTGAAAGGAGCTATTAATTTCCTTCGTATGAGACAAGGTGTTTTCAGGATTATGGACTATAAAGTTTCCTGTTTTTCAGACAGTTCTTAAAAGCAGACCTTGGGTGACCAAATTTAGCTTTCAGTTACACTGAACTGGGAATAACTCCCAATGAAGTTACTCCTGATTTACACCAATGTGACTCAGAGTCCTTTGTATTTTATGGATATATCTTGTTTTGTTGCCCTCTTCCTTAAATCTGAGCAAAAATCACTCATCTGTACTTCATCCTCTCCATGTTCTATTAATTAAATTAAGTTATTAATTATTATTAATTATTATTTATTTATACTTCAGTAGCACTTTGGAGCCCAGTCATGGCCAGGACCCCATTGTGTTAGGCACTGTCTGAACAGCGAATCAAGAGACGGTCAGTGCCCCAAAAAATGTACTGGGTCATGACACTGTATATTTCTTATTCCAGCACTCCGAATATTGAGAAAATGGAGACTCATTGGTTGCTGGAGTTGTTTACTTCATATAATAATCTAATCAAAACCTGCTGTTTTGGAAAGTAAATTTTAAATTTATATAGTGTGGGTTCTGGCCAAATATTCATTAGCTTCAGATCTTCCAAAATTCATTGGAACCACAAACAACAGCAGTGTCTTGCTATCATTTACTACCCTTTCCACACTTTCAAAATTGCAGTAAACAGTGAAGCAGGTTAAATTAAACAATAAAAGATTAATAATGGTAAATCAGATTCTAGTCTCATCAAAACTGGATGAGTCTCTTTCCTATGAGCCTTACCGGTAGCTTTGTTTGGTTGTTTTGTTTGGAACATTGACAGTTGCCTTTTGTCTAAAAACCATTCAAAACAGTTTATCTATGAAACAGGTTAACATTTGCCCTGGAATGTAGATCAATTAAGACCAAATAGAGAGCTCTATTAGTAGGTAATATTTTTAAAGAGAGAATGCAAATTAAAGATGATCAGGAAAGAAGAATGGGGTTGCTATTTTTTATTCGGGAAACCAGAAAAAATTAATTATTTGTTTCTGCATTAGATATTCAGGTTTTAACTACCCTGGAAGACCCTATGGTGACTGGAGAACTAGTAAAATTATGAGATGGCAAAAATCCAAAGAATAAAAGTAGACCAATTGACAGAGGAATAGATTTATAATCAGACTGTTTAAAATGCTTTGGTTTTTTGCTTGTTTTTATTAATACCTGTTTAACTTCAATGTTCAATGAACATTTTGGGCAAATGATGTCTCTGTGAAAGGTTCTCTTCTCCTACCTCATCAATTTAAAGAGTGGAAGTACACAATACACATCTTTGAGAACCCAATTATCAGAAGCAATGTAAGCCCAAGCTTCATTCATGGCATAATGTATTTCTATAAGGAAATCAAATTATTTTAATGGAATCAGGTCAACAGTTGTTTTATTTTCATATTACTATATCAAAGCTACAGTGAAAAATGACTCTACATTACATACACTGAGGAAATGATAGCACTTCCTGTTCTCTCATATCTGGAACATTAGCCATCTGAACCTCCAAAAAAATGAGGCTAAATAATTTACCACACTGTTTATTTCAAAGAGCTCCTTCCAGAATCAAAGGAAATCTACGTGCTTGTTTCTAAAGGCATTGTTCCTTCAGCCTGTGATGTTCATCATTATGCTTTACTGCTTTTGTAACCTAAATATAGTTCAATGGTTCAGAATTTCATGGTTATCCCAGTTGATTCCTTTCCTATTGTGTAAGGATGAACAATAGGAAGCAAAGAATAACTAATGAACATAACGTGTTGAAAACAGGTAAAAATTTCTATGCTCAAATAAATTTGTTAGTCTCTAAGGTGCCACAAGTACTCCTTTTCTTTTTTGCGAATACAGACTAACACGGCTGCTACTTTGAAACCTACATTCATATTAGAAATAGAGCTTAGGAACAGGTTTGCGGAGTTGGAAAAAGAAGAAGGGGCTCAGCAGGTAGTTGCTGAAGGTGGAAGGGCAAGGAAAAAAAGAAGAGAGGCTAGTCCTATAGGAAAAGGGGAAGAGTCAAGGGAGACTACACCAAATATGAGCCCCAGGAGGATACAGGATGGGTTGAAGAAGATTGTAAGGGAAAATAGGAATGGAAAGAACTTGCAGCCAGAGGGAACAGGGGAGAGACCGGAGAATAGCACTGTCACCAGGAAAAGGCAGGTCTATGTGATCGGGGACTCTTTATTGAGAAGAATAGACAGGCAGTAACTAGAGCTGATCCAGAGAATAGAAGGGTGTGCTGTCTTTTAGGTGCTAAGATACGGGATGTAGACCTGAGGTTGAAAAGGATCCTAAAGGGAGCGAGAAAGAATCCCCTAATTATCCTTCATGTGGGAACAAATGACACGGCTAGATTCTCGCTGGAAAGTATTAAGGGAGACTATGCTAGGCTGGGGAAGACGCTTAAGGAAATCGAGGCTCAGGTGATCTTTAGTGGGATCCTGCCTGTTCCTAGAGAAGGGCAACAAAGGTGTGACAAGATTATGACTGTCAACAGATGGTTTAGGCAGTGGTGCTATAAGGAGGGCTTTTGGATGTATGGCCACCGGGAGGCATTCATGGACAGAGGACAGTTCTCCCGGGATGGACTTCATCTGAGTAGGGAAGGAAATAGACTTCTAGGATGGAGGCTGGCACAACTGATAAAGAGAGCTTTAAACGAGGAATTTGGGGGAGATGGTTGGGAGATGTCCAGGTAATCTCCACGCCAGATTTTAGCATTGAGAGGGAAGAAGATGAAGTAAGAAAGGATACAGCCATGGGTAGGAGAATGTATATAAGGAGCGAGGGCAGTGTGGATACTAGTCTAATAGGTTATATATAGGCAGTAGAATGACTGTGCCTAATAGGGTACAAAATGTGAGCGAGGCCAAACAGCAAAAATTAAGATGTTTGTACACCAATGCGAGGAGCCTAGGTAACAAAATGGAGGAACTAGAGCTACTGGTGCAGGAAGTGAAACCAGATATTGTAGGGATAACAGAAACATGGTGGAATAGTAGTCATGACTGGACTACAGGTATTGAAGGGTATTTGCTGTTTAGGAAAGACAGAAATAAAGGTAAAGGTGGTGGAATAGCATTGTATATCAATGATGAGGTAGAATGTAAAGAAATAAGAAGCGATGCAATGGATAAGACAGAGTCCGTCTGGGCAAAAATTACATTGGGGAAGATAACTAGTAGAGCCTCTCCTACGATAGTGCTTGGGGTATGCTACAGACTTCCGGGATCTAATTTGGATATGGATAGAGCCCTTTTTAATGTTTTTAATAAAGTAAATACTAATGGAAACTGCGTGATCATGGGAGACTTTAACTTCCCAGATATAGACTGGAGGACCAGTGCTAGTAATAATAACAGGGCTCAGATTTTCCTAGATGCGATAGCTGATGGATTCCTTCATCAAGTAGTTGCTGAACCGACTAGAGGGGATGCGATTTTAGATTTAATTTTGGTGAGTAATGAGGACCTCATAGAAGAAATGGTTGTAGGGGATAATCTTGGCTCAAGTGATCATGAGCTAATTCAGTTCAAACTGAATGGAAGGATTAACAAAAATAAATCTGCAACTAGAGTTTTTGATTTCAAAAGGGCTGACTTTCAAAAATTAAGGAAATTAGTTAGGGAAGTGAATTGGACTGAAGAATTTATGGATCTAAAGGTAGAGGAGGCCTGGGATTACTTTAAATCAAAGCTGCAGAAGCTATCAGAAGCCTGTATCCCAAGAAAGGGGAAAAAATTCATAGGCAGGAGTTGTAGACCAAGCTGGATGAGCAAGCATCTTAGAGAGGTGATTAAGAAGAAGCAGAAAGCATACAGGGAGTGGAAGATGGGAGGGATCAGCAAGGAAAGCTACCTTATTGAGGTCAGAACATGTAGGGATAAAGTGAGACAGGCTAAAAGTCGAGTAGAGTTGGACCTTGCAAAGGGAATTAAAACCAATAGTAAAAGGTTCTATAGCCATATAAATAAGAAGAAAACTAAGAAAGAAGAAGTGGGGCCACTAAACACTGAGGATGGAATGGTGGTTAAAGATAATCTAGGCATGGCCCAATATCTAAACAAATAATTTGCCTCAGTCTTTAATAAGGCTAAAGAGGATCTTAGGAATAATGATAGCATGACAAATGGGAATGAGGATATGGAGGTAGATATTACCATATCTGAGGTAGAAGCGAAACTCAAACAGCTTAATGGGACTAAATCGGGGGGCCCAGATAATCTTCATCCAAGAATATTAAAGGAATTGGCACGTGAAATTGCAAGCCCACTAGCAAGAATTTTTAATGAATCTGTAAACTCAGGAGTTGTACCGAATGATTGGAGAATTGCTAATATAGTTCCTATTTTTAAGAAAGGAAAAAAAAGTGATCCGAGTAACTATAGGCCAGTTAGTTTGACATCTGTAGTATGAAAGGTCCTGGAAAAAATTTTGAAGGAGAAATTAGTTAAGGACATTGAAGTCAATCGTAAATGGGACAAAATACAACATGGTTTTACAAAAGGTAGATCGTGCCAAACCAACCTGATCTCTTTCTTTGAGAAAGTAACAGATTTTTTAGATAAAGGAAACGCAATGGATTTAATTTATCTAGATTTCAGTAAGGCATTTGATACCGTGCCTCATGGGGAATTATTAATTAAATTGGAGAAGACGGGGATCAATATGAACATCAAAAGGTGGATAAGGAATTGGTTAAAGGGGAGACTGCAACGGGTCCTACTGAAAGGCAAACTGTCAGGCTGGAGGGAGGTTACCAGTGGAGTTCCTCAGGGATCAGTTTTGGGACCAATCTTATTTAATCTTTTTATTACTGACCTTGGCACAAAAAGTGGGAATGTGCTAATAAAGTTTGCAGATGATACAAAGCTGGGAGGTATTGCCAATTCAGAGAAGGATCGGGATATTATACAGGAGGATCTGGATGACCTTGTAAACTGGAGTAATAGTAATAGGATGAAATTTAATAGTGAGAAGTGTAAGGTTGTGCATTTAGGGATTAATAACAATTTTAGTTATAAGTTGGGGACGCATCAATTAGAAGTAACGGAAGAGGAGAAGGACCTTGGAGTATTGGTTGATCATAGGATGACTATGAGCTGCCAATCTGATATGGCTGTGAAAAAAGCTAATGCGGTTTTGGGATGCATCAGGAGAGGCATTTCCAGTAGGGATAAGGAGGTTTTAGTACCATTATACAAGGCACTGGTGAGACCTCACCTAGAATACTGTGTGCAGTTCTGGTCTCCCATGTTTAAAAAGGATGAATTCAAACTGGAGCAGGTACAGAGAAGGGCTACTAGGATGATCCGAGGAATGGAAAACTTGTCTTTTGAAAGGAGACTTAAGGAGCTTGGCTTGTTTAGCCTAACTAAACGAAGGTTGAGGGGAGATATGATTGTTCTGTATAAATATATCAGCGGGATAAATACCAGAGAGGGAGAGGAATTATTTAAGCTCAGTACCAATGTAGACACAAGAACAAATGGATATAAACTGGTCATTGGGAAGTTTAGAGTTGAAATTAGATGAAGGTTTCTAACCATCAGAGGAGTGAAGTTTTGGAATAGCCTTCCAAGGGAAGCAGTGGCGGCAAAAGATCTATCTGGTTTTAAGATTCTACTCGATAAGTTTATGGAGGAGATGGTATGATGGGATAATGTGATTTTGGTAATTAATTGATCTTTAAATATTCAGGGTAAATAGGCCTAATCCCCTGAGATGGGATATTAGATGGATGGGATCTGAGTTACCCAGGAAAGAATTTTCTGTAGTATCTGGCTGGTGAATCTTGCCCATATGCTCAGGGTTTAGCTGATCGCCATATTTGGGGTTGGGAAGGAATTTTCCTACAGGGCAGATTGGAAGAGGCCCTGGAGGTTTTTTGCTTTCCTCTGTAGCATGGGGCACTTGAGGGAGGATTCTCTGCTCCTTGAAGTCTTTAAACCATGACTTGAGGACTTCAATAGCTCAGACATAGGTGAGGTTTTTCGTAGGAGTGGGTGGGTGAGATTCTGTGGCCTGCGTTGTGCAGGGAGTCGGACTGGATGATCAGAATGGTCCCTTCTGACCTTAGTATTTATGAATCTATGAATTTGCTTCTCTTTTGGAATCCAGTAAATCCCTGTGATTAGATTGATTCTATATCTATCATGACTGGATATATATCATGCTTTTTACATTGATCACATCCACATTTTTCTTTGACTCGCCAGTCTGTTATAGGATACCCTGTTGAAAGAATGTAAGGGAAAAATTAACCAAAAATGGCAACAGAAGATTGAATGTAAAGGAAACCCCAAAAGACCCTGTGCCAAAGAATAAATTGTAATATATCACCATAATCTATTGAAATTTTGTTAAACCTGAGAGAATTCTGTAGTACACTTAGAATTTCTGTGAAATAAGCATATAACGTATTCCATTATATAAACATTCCCTGTCAAAGGGGTCCCACTTCAGGGCAACTGCAACAGTATTCTCCCTCTGGGATCCACCCACTCTAAGCTTCTGGCTCTTCGGTAATCATATGTCTCTCTCCCTCTTGACTGGGGTATTTCCAAGCTCAGACTGCTCCATTCCCTTCCTATACTTTGAATTCCTCAGACTGCCTCGGCTGGCCTGCTTTGCCTTCTTACATATAAACAATGTAACAAGTTACCACACAGTTCTTTCTAAGCCAGCAAATTTATTATTAAAACAAAAGTATAACAGAAAAAACATATTAAAAACAATAAAAGAACATACACACATACTAATAAACTTACCAGAGATCACCCCAATTCGAACAAGGGCTCTGGTAGGAGTCAGTCCTTCAAATCCCACCCATGCGTTCATAATAGCAGTTAGTTCCAAAATAACATCCCCATGAATGTTCAAGTCACTCCTTTATACAGTTTGGACCTCTGATTGTGTCCTCTTGTAACAGGTGACTAGCAGACAAAGCTTCAAAAAACTGAGTCCTTGCATACCTTAAGGAGGTGCAATGGTTCAAATAGTCCTTTGAAGCTCATAACACCAGAATTTACATAAATCATGTTCTCCCCCTCCCTGAGACATTACATACAATCCCACAATAATACAAATACATTTGCATTTGTACTACAATGATATTTAAACTTAATTCAATAAGGTTTAACTTAATTGAATGAGATTTGTCCAGGATATTGCAGAAAATTGCCATATCTATCAAAAAAAGGTTTATATAGCTAAAATTTAAAGCCTAGGAAGGTCTGTCTACAGGGCTTCAAAGTTGCCTCGTAGTGACCACTGGAGTTCTGGTGAAGTAATTGGTGCTCTGTGAAAAATCACATGGATCACCAGTGAGAGCTTTGCTACCGAATTCAGTGGGACCAGGTTTTCACTCTATCAGCTATCTCTAAATATATGTAAGAATTGGAATTGTTTTGCCCCCAAGGTCCTCATCACCTCTGAAAATCAGATTCAGGAGATCTATAAGATCTTGACTTGTCACTGCTTTGTGCACCCTGAGAACTGCTGCCCAGAAGACAGTGTCTTTATCCAGAGGCATGTGAGTGGAATCCACCTCAGAGACACATCACTCAATATTTATCTCTAATGAGATTTTTTTATTCCAATATCCCCACTCAAAATGATAGAAATGAAATGTAGTGGTCATTTGGTCCATAGTGCTCGAATAAGATGGAGATTCTGAGTTGCTGAATTATAGCCTACTCTTGATTACTGTCATGATAATTTAAAAAAAAAATTAAAAAAAAAAAGCATAAGCTTTTATGAGCTACAACTCACTTCATCGGATGCTTATGCTCAAATAAATTTGTTAGTCTCTAAGGTGCCACAAGTACTCCTTTTTCTTTTTGCGAATACAGACTAACACGGCTGCTACTCTGAAACCTGTCATGATAATGAAAATGAGTATATGTGTATTAGCAGGGGAGGGTGAAGATATTCAGGGAAAGTTTGGAAGATAGAAGGGCAATTCTGAATTGGATTTAGGGCTGGCCAGAAGGCCAGTGAAAGTGACTGAGGATGAGAGTGGGAAGTTTCCGTTTCCTTGAGTAGGAAAGTGATTTAGCCTGTGTACTTTGGACACTTAAAAGCTGAGAGAGTATGGCTTTAGGGGGATCATAAAAGAGGGAATTGGAACAGTCAAGATGGGATATGACCAAGTATGAACAATGTAAGGTAGGAAAGTGCTGCAATATGGCACTGGGAAATAAAGATTACATTGAAAGTATCAAAGTGTCATATCTTTTTGCTACTGACTGAATTGGGCCCAGGGTAGTGTGTCCAGAAATGCACAATTACTGAAAATGAAATATTTGTCTTAACTAGTGGATAATGTTTGAGTATGGTAATACTGCTTTATGCACCCCCTTGTGAGTGCATAAGTGGTATAGGCAATCTTATGCAGTCATGCGTCAATATCAGATACTTTATAGAATCATATTAATTTATGCAAACAGATTTTCCCATTGCACAGTAGAGCTGTTGCCTAGGTGATGCATAAAAACCATGAGACACAGGGTATTAGCAACATCAGTTGAGATCAAAGAAATACATCAAAACTTTGCTGGCAGGACAGCAATACAAAATATATATATGCCCAAGAGGAACTTTCTCAAGACTTTGTGCAATCCAAAACTTTGAGACACTTTTTGATTAGAGACTGAGCAATCTGTTGACCAACTGTCTTTCAAGGACATGCTGTTAGTAAATAAATCTGTACCAAAGGTACTGCAGATGTTCAGCAATGAAGCAAGTCGATTTCTGTCGCTCACTGAGGCAAAGGAGAAATTACAGATGAAAGCAGAATTTAAGACTGGGCTTTCGAAAGAGCCTAAGGAAGTTAAACACCCAACTCCCACTGAATTTCCCAGCCTAAAACTATTTCTGACAAGCCATTACAAAAATTATCATAGATACATATGTATTAATAATGCTAAAATACTGTCAGCACTCAATAATTAATATTTTTCTAGTTAAAAGACTGAGATAAAGATATGATTGTAGGGGACATAAGTGAGGGGGTCCCTTCCACCATTCTCCAGAAGTCTCCAAAAACTTGTGTTTCACTCACCCACACAAAATTCAAAACCCCAGATAAATCTGTTTCTCATTATAAATGGAATAGTCAACTTCCATTTTATCACAGTAACTTCATTTGGTTATGCAGGTCATCATGCTCTGCTCTGGTGCCCATCAGTTCAATATTTCAACACCAAGGCCTGTCACTTAACTGTATATCTTGGTTCACTCAGGGCTCTTCCAGAAGGATTGTTGGTGGCTGTATTTAGCTATTTAGTCTTCTAAAGATCTGATACAATACTCTCTCTACCAGCAAGCTCCCCATTGTGAAAATGGAGAACATTCTCAGGAAAGATGATCTTTAAATGTATTAGATTAATGTGTTTGTGCATTGACCTGCCTGTATCAAACTCCATCTAGTGAGGACATCCTGGTCTTGGCTTTAACTTTAGTTTCAGGAGTAGTATTACTTGACAGCAAATCTATCTTTAATAGAAACAGTCTCTTCCAGCTAACTCCCAAGTTCAACACTGGCACTTTCTTCTCTGCTAGTGGCAGATGGGGCAAGATCAGAGTTCATGTTTCTCCAGACCTGAATAGGGCTAGACTGTACCATTTAGGCCTAGCAAGCGATGCAGTGACACCCCACCCAAGCAGCCACCTATGGTCTGCCTTTGCCTATTTTGAGGGGTCATGATGAGCATCCAGTGAAATAGCTAGGGAGCAGTCCTTGTGCTCATCTGAGCATGGGGAATGTAATTCAACTCAGCCATTATGCAGACTGCACAAGTTGGCAGGGGAGCCTTCTTAGTTTCTCTCCCAACTATACACACCCAGTAAGGTCCAGGCTGCATCTGGCTCATAAGGAATATGGGATTTGGCTTTTCTGTTCTGCTCCTGCTCTCACTGACCTGAATGGCAAAACTCCCCAGGACTTCAGTGGTGCAGGATCTGGACCACAGTGGGTGGAGGAAAAAGAAAACCTGGATCAAAACAAACTTTACCATAAATCATTAAACATACTCACATCATGCTCATGTTTGTCTGAGTGAGAATTAAGGAGGGTCAAGTGACCTAATCACAAATAATTATATGGTTGCTTGCTACATTCATGCATTGATTTTAACTGATAGGTGCATTTTGTTCAAAGGTGAAGTTGTTAGTTTAATACTGTACTACTAACAGAACTCTTAACCTGAATAAACAGGAATTTATGTTTAAATGATGCAGAGACTTCTTGCAGAGAATTTTTATATTTAGAACAGTAAACCAAATCCAGTCTTCTTGGAGCCCGAAGCCAAAGAAAAGCAGATTGCTATCTTATCCTAGAGGACACAGTGTAGTTTAAAAATCACCAACATGCCAGTGGTATTATAAACAAAAAACAGGAGAATGAAATCTAGTAACAATATTTAGCAAGTTTGATACCTGGAAAGATCCTTTTGTTTTTCCATGATGCTGTTTCAGATTAAGAACATTTAAAAGCAGGGCCAGATTCAGTTTTAAAAACTGTCCTGATTATACCTTGGGACTACAAAATCCTATCCCAAAATTGCAGGCAAATTGGAAGGGCATGGGTACTGTTTCTTTATATCTGAAGCAGGAAATGAGGCAGTGAGGGGGCTGGGGAAAGTTCTAGGCAGAAGCTCTGCAGTGAAACAGAGAGTGCAATGTTAGGCACAATATCAGTTTTTCTTATTCTAATAAAGTGTTAAAAGTGAGCAATTCCTCCTGTGATTATTTATCCTTCTCACATGACACATGCCAAGTGTACTGGCTACAGACCTATTATACCAGATAGTAGGGAGTTTTGTCTGAATTTGAGCGGCATGATTGGGCCCCTGAATTTAGAAGTGACAATATTGCCAATCCCAGGTGTTCAAAATTTGTGTCTCAGACTCCAGGAAATCATGAGATTGGCTCACAAATAACAAGATGTTTCAAAAATTAATAAATTAGGCATTCTTTTTATCTGTGTTTTAGTTTCTGGTGTACTCAGAAAATGCTTTCCAGTTTTTCTCTGCAACCATGAGTACTAGAAATCACCTTTTTTTTAAAAAAAAGTGAAGGCTGAGATTCTCATTTAATCACAAGATTTCAGGAATTGGGGCTTTAAGAAGAACACCAAATATCATGAGACAATAGAACTGAGAGACCTGACAACACTGGTTGTAGCACACACTGCAAAAGACTATCTTCTCATGTACACAGTGTAAGTATGGTACATTGAATAAAGTTATTTTAAAATGTCAGTCATATTATAATGGAGGTATTAGATGTTGATAAGAATTCCTTGTAATATCCTGAAATAACGGAAGATTCTGAATTATCTCATAATAGCAATCAGCAATTAATTTGAAAGGAAAGCATAAAATATGGAATATATGAAAAATAAATGTACATACAGTCAGCATCATCTCTGCATATGCATAGTTAATCATCAGCAAAAACTGCAGGGTATTGATCAGTGTTCATGTGATGGTCCCCGCCACTGCCCAGCCCAAGCCAGGGAAGCTAATGATCCAATCAGCGGACCAACTTTGGCAATGAATCCTGGTCACATGCCACCTGAGGCACATTGCACATATGCTAAGAAGAAGATCAGAAAAAATGGATTTCTTTTGCAATATTTTAAACTTTTTTCCCCAGGAGAGCAGATTTATAAACCCAGAGGGTAATCCTGCAACCCAATTCACATTAGGAATCCCACTGAGCTCAATGGGACTATTCACGTATATAAGGGTTACCCTGTGAGTCAGAGTTGTGGGCCCGGGCCAATAGACATGTAAAGTGATTTTCAAAGGCACTGTACTGAGGTATACCCAGTACCTTTATGAATAGCTGTGAATCACTGAATATTATGCATGTGTTATTACATTTCTTTGATTGATGATCTGTTACAGCATGTGCTGTTCCTTCACCTAAACCACGTTTTCTGCTGTTTGTAGGTTTTGGAGGCTAATCTGAGATCGTGAATGCTCTAGAAAGGATGAATGTTCGCTGGGGAAAATGTAAAATAGAACAACAGAGATGTTTGAAAAATAGGGGCAAAATGTTTGCAAAAGTGTTCGCAAAAAATGTAACTGCAGAGTAATTTTTAAGTGAAAGAGCGTGAGAACATGGGAAATTAAGACAGAGCAGGCAAAAGATTAAAGGCTACTACACAGACTTGTGATAAGTTTTACATAAATATAAGTGACTGTCCCTACCTTCCATTGCCTAAAAAGAAACTTCTGCCTCTCCACTCTCTGCTTCCGATTCTAAAAGGCAGATCAAGACAAAGAAACACCATCTGGTTTTATGCAAACTCATAGGAAGGCAGGAGCCCATGACAGAACTATTGGTACAGACAGTCATAAAGATACAGGTTACATTAAAGCACTACAGTCTTGAAGGCTAATCTGGTGGATGAGAAAGACGGCCAGATAGATTAAGAGCTGGCCCCTTCAAAATGCTTTGGAATTCTATTTGTGCTGGAGACAACTGATATATTTGTCCCAGGAAAGACAGAGGAAGATGGAGGAATCAGCCTAGCAAAGAATTTTCTCCAGCTCCTAAAGTTAGTGACAGCCCCTTTATTTACACAAGAATTTAGATTCATAAATATTAAGGTCAGAAGGGAATATTATGATCATCTAGTCTGACCTCCTGCACAATGCAGGCCACAGAATCTCACCCACCCACTCCTGCGATAAACCTCTCACCTATGTCGGAGCTATTGAAGTCCTCAAATCATGGTTTAAATACTTCAAGGTGCAGAGAATCCTCCAGCAAGTGACCCATGCCCCATGCTACAGAGGAAGGCGAAAAACCTCCAGGGCCTCTTCCAATCTGCCTTCCCGACCCCAAAATTCCTTCCCAACCCCAAATATGGCGATCAGCTGAACCCTGAGCATATGGGCAAGATTCACTAGCCAGATACCCAGGAAAGAATTCTCTGTAGTAACTCAGATCCCACCCCATCTAACATCCCATCACAGGCCATTGGGCCTATTTACCATGAATAGTTAAAGATCAATTAATTGCCAAAATCATGTTATCCCATCATACCATCTCCTCCATAAACTTAATGAGTTTAATCTTGAAGCCAGATAGGTCTTTTGCCCCCACTGCTTCCCTTGGAAGGCTATTCCAGAACTTCATTTAGATATTATTGTTTATTATTAGTAGTAGTAGTGGTATTGATCCCAATCATTGATCAGGACCCCTTGTGCTAGGCACTGTACAAACACAGAAAAAAGATGGACTCTGTCCCAAAGAGCTTACAATCTAAGCAGAAAGAAATTAAGACATGAAAAGTGTATTTGTCATAGGCGAGAGGTTTAGATCTCTCTTAGCATGAATGGAGTTGCTGTTTTTTGTCATTACATTAAACTTGTCCATCTGTTTCAGTAGGTGGATTATCCACCAGCGTTGCTGAAGCAGGCAGTATCATGGGAGTATTTTTTGTTTAATTTCATTTAAAAATATTATTTATTTAGGCCTGGGCCTATGAAGGGCTGAGCAGGATTAATGTCTCCAGTGATTGAGGTGCTGCCCTTTTATTTGGAAGCTAGTAGATCTCACTGACAAGAAATGTTTTAACTATCTCAGTAAGCTGCCACGTACTGTACAGTAGGTTATCCCTCTAAGTAGAAGTTATGTGTATGTGCTTGACTAACTTGTGCCTTGTTCATTAATTAAATCTCAATTGTGTCTATAACAGTGTTAATACCATCAGTGCCATCAGTGTAATGAAAATCCAACAAATGGGTCATAAGGCATGGATGAATTAGGCTTTTGTACTGGTGTTCCAAATTTTGGACTGTGCTGGCAGCTGGGAAAAGGAATCCATCTCCAAGAGCAGAGAAGATTCCTACAGTTCCACACCTACGTTCCAGCCTCAGTGCTGAAGTAGCCTTTGCAGCACTTGCTCCTCTTTCCCTGAAGAACTGGTCAGTATAGCTGTCTGTCTAGGTTTTTATATTGAACCCATCACCAGGGAATCTATGGAGCAGCTGATCTACTGGCTCCATTCTTGTCCCTCCTCTGTCGCATCCCCAAATCCTTGCTGCATAGTGAGATGCAGAGAGGCCCCCCAGGGCTGAGTTCTCTGAATGCTGATCTCCATGTTAAATAGAACTGCACCAGTTCAATGGCCAGGACCCTCTCGGCCCACACAGTAGGTAGATTGATTTGTCACATGTGAATACTATGCCTTTTCTGTGCCCTTCCCCCAACAAACCCCAATCCAATCGTGATAATAGCTATTATTTCCAATATCCTGTTTTAAAATTAATCTAATTTGAGGATTAATCTTCACGTTCTAAACCATACATCTGAGTCATTAAACATTACTCTAAAATTTTTAGAAACTCATTTCAACTAATCCTAAAACACCTTGCTTCCAAATCATCCATTTGTTGACTCCAATGAAGATACACCAAGGATGAATCCAGCCAAATGATGATGTTAAGCAGGATAACAATACAAACAAACAATTTCCAGAACAATCAAATTTGGCTTGATTTAATTTTTATCATAACTTCCTTGAAAGATTAGGAATATCTGACTCTCTGGTAGACTCAGTGTGATGCTTTGCTTAACACATGGCAAATATACTTATGATGAAAGAATGAATGGCAAATAGGACATTCTGCTACTGATTTATGCCCTCTAATCCTGGAAGTTTATTTATTTAGTGGAGAGGAAGTTGTGTTTAAGATTGGATGAGTGACTTTTGGAGCAGAATTAGGCCAACGCTGAGAGCTTTGGAGAATCTCACCCTGACTGTGCGATTTGAGAGATTCCCTCCCTCATTCAATATTGAGATGTTGACTCCCTTCTCCAGTCAGTCCATGATGGAAGCCTCCATTGCCCACCTGTTAAATTTTCAAACAAGGACCTTTATGCTTTCTTCCAGGCTGCCCCCTGACGGTTGGGAGGAGCTCCCAGTAAACATCCACAAAGCTACCTCATTATCCACCTTCAAAACCCTCTATAAAATTCTCCTTTTCCATGATGCCTGTGAATAACTTGACAATGGCTATGTTGCTGGGGCGCAGAGACCACTGTCTATACTGCTGACAAATATTGTCTCATTGTTTCCTTGTACACCCCATCTATCTGTCTCTATCCGTGTATCATCTTGTCTTAGACTGAAAAGCCCCTTGGGGCAAGGATCATCTTTTTGTTGTGTGTTTGTACAGAGGCTAGCACAATGGGGTTCATGACTTGGGGCTTTTGGCGGTATGGTAAAACAAATAATAATATTAATATTCATAGGTATTCCAATAGCCACTAAATATTGGCAAAAATGTTCACAAACTACAGATGTTTCACAAATTTTAGCATAATGGAGTCTATGGGTTAAGTTTAGAGACGAGAGCAACAAGGGTGGTGTTGTGGTGGGCGTCTGATATAGACCAACAGACCAGGAGGATGAGTAGATGAGGCTTTCTTTGGACAGCTAAGAGAAGTTTCCAGATCACAGGTCCTGGTTATCATGGGGGACTTCAATCACCCTGACACCTGCTGGGCGAGCAATACAGCAGTGCACAAACAATCCAGGAAGCTTTTGGAGAGTGTTGGGGACAACTTCCTGGTGCAAGTGCTGGAGGAACCAACTAGGGGCTGTGCTCCTCTTGACCTGCTGCTTACAAACATGGAAGAATTGGTAGGGAAAATAGAAGTGGGTGGCACCTGGACAGCAGTGATCATGAGATGGTCGAGTTCAGGATCCTGACAAAAGGAAGAAAGGAGAGAATCGGAATACAGACCCTGGAGTTCAGAAAAGCAGACTTTGACTCCCTCAGGGAGATGATGGGCAGGATCCCCTGGGAGGCTAATATGAGGGGGAAAGGCATGCAGGAGAGTGGGCTGTATTGTAAAGAAGCCTTATTGAGAGTGCAGGAACAAACCATCCTGATGTGCAGAAAGAATAGCAAATATGGCAGGTGGCCAGCTTGTCTTAACAGAGAAATCTTTGGTGAGCTTAAACACATAAAGGAAGCTTACAAGAAGTGGAAACTTGGACAGATCACTAGGGAGGAGTATAAAAATATTGCTCGAGCATGCAGGGGTGTAATGCAGCAAGGCCAAAGCACAACTGGAGTTGCAACTAGCAAGGGATGTGAAGGGTAACATGAGGAGTTTCTACAGGTATGTTAGCAACAAGAAGGTGGTCAGGGAAAGTGTGGGACCCTTACTGAATGGGGGAAGCAACCTAGTGACAGATGATGTGGAAAAAGCTGAAGTACTCAGTGCTTTTTTTGCCTAAGTCTTCACAGACAAGGTCAGCTCTCAGACTGCTGCAGTAGGCAGCACAGTAGGGGGAGGAGGTGAGCAGCCACCAGTGGTCAAATAACAGGTTAAGCACTATTTAGAAAAGCTGGGCATTCTCTAGTAGTCTATGAGGCCAGATGCAATGCATCTGCGTGTGCTGAGGGAGTTGGCTGATGTGATTGCAGAGCCATTGGCCATTATCTTTGAAAACTCGTGGTGAACAGGGGACATTCCTGATGATTGGAAAAAGGCAAATATAGTGCCCATCTTTAAAAAAGGGAAAAAGGAGAAGCCAGGGAACTACAGACCAGTCAGCCTCACTTCAGTCCCCAGAAAAATCATGGAGCAGGTCCTCAAGAAATCCATTTTGAAGCACTTGGAGGAGAGGAAGATGATCAGGAACAGCCAACATGGATTCACCAAGAGCAAGTCATGCCTGACTAACCTGATTACCTTCTATGATAAGATAACTGGCTTTGTAGATACAGGGAAATCAGTGGACATGATATACCTTGACTTTAGCAAAGCTTTTGATATGGTCTCCCACAATATTCTTGCAAGCAAGTTTTAAAAGTATGGATTGGTTGAATGGACTATAAGGTGGATAGAAAACTGGCTAGATCGTAGGGCTCAACCAGTAGTGATCAACGGCTCCATGTCTAGTTGGCAGCTGGTACCAGGAGGAGTGCCCCAGGGGTCAGTCCTGGGGCCAGTTTTGTTCAACATCTTCATTAATGATTTGGATGATGGGATGGATTGCACCCTCAGCAAATTCGCAGATGACTCTAAGGTGGGAGGAGAGGTAGATATGCTGGAGGGTAGGGATAGAGTCCAGAGTGACCTAGACAAATTGGAAAGTTGGGCCAAAAGAAATCTGATGAGGTTCAACAAGGACAAGTCCAGAGTCCTGCACTTAGTACGGAAGAATCCCATGCACCGCTACAGACTATGGACCGAATGGCTAGGCAGCAGATCTGTAGAAAAGGACCTGGGGATTACAGTGGACAAGAAGCTGTCTACGAGTCAACAGTGTGTACTTGTTGCCAAGAAGCCCAACGGCATATTGGGCTGCATTAGTAGGAGCATTGCCAGGAGATCGAGAGAAATTATTATTCCCCTCTATTCGGCACTGGTGAAGCCACATCTGGAATACTGTGTCCAATTTTGGGCCCCCCACTACAGAAAGGATGTGGACAAATTGGAAAGCATCCAGCGGAGGGCAACGAAAATTATTAGGGGGCTGGGGAACATGACTTATGAGGAGAGGCTGAGGAAACTGGGCTTATTTAGTCTGCAGAAGAAAAGAGTGAGGGGGGATTTAATAGCAGCTTTCAACTACCTGAATGGGGGTTTCAAAGAGGATGGAGCTAGGCTTTTCTCAGTGGTGGCAGATGAGAGAACAAGGAGCAATGGTCTCCAGTTGCAGTGGGGGAGGTGTAGGTTGGATATTAGGAAAAACTATTTCACTGGGAGGGTGGTAAAGCACTAGAATGGGTTACCTAGGGAGGTGGCGGAATTTCCATCCTTAGAGGTTTTTAAGGCCCGTCTTGACAAAGCCCTGGCTGAAATGATTCAGTTGGGGTTAGTCTTGCTATGAGCATGGGGTTGGCCTAGATGTTCTCCAGAGGTCTCTTCCAACCCTAATCTTCCATGTTTCTATGATTCAGTCAGGGAAAAGAAACAGTATGGCCAGGCATACAACAATAAAGACAAACAGTGAAGAGTTGAATCAAATGTTCATGTAAAAAGGGCTCATCTCCAAGACAAGTATAAAGAATGTACATTTTTTTTCAAGTGAAAATGGCTCTGTGTAGAAAATGAAAGCAGCAGCCTTTTACACCCTGTTACAGGGTACTCCACTCATTGCTGGGCTATCGCCTCCTCCTGTCACTCTCGGGGTTAGATCTCAAGGCCGATGCCCCCATCTCCAGTTTGCACACCATCACTCCGACTCTTTCTGGTCTGCAGCTCCTTTCGCTCCAGGACTTCTTCATGATTTAGCCTTCCAGCTAGATCACTCAGCATTCCCCCTTCAGGGGTAGAGTCTATCAGCAGTCCTAGGCTGTCTTCCCATTCACTACCTCAGTTCTATACTACGCCCTTGTGGCTGGTAGGGGAACCCAGGCCCATCCTCTTCTCCAGGTTCCAGGGACTCTCAGCTCAGCAGTTCTGGACTTTCTTCTCTCTGTCCTCACTGCTCCTTCCCACCACTCTGGTTTCCCTTCTCTCTCTGGATATATCAGCTCCAAGAATCCTCCTTCCACTTCCCAGGGAGTGACTGCTGCCTGCCTTCCTGCAGCCTTTCCCAGCAGCCCAGTCTGTAGCCCGCTACCTGGCTTTATAGGTCCTGCCTGTTCCTGCACAGGTGAGCCTCTATCTAATTAGCTGCCTCCCGCCTAAATAGCTGATTGGGCCCAACTCAGCTCTTCTAGGGCTAGTGTGTGGAGCAGATCCAATCACACACCCCAAAATGCATAAATTGTCCTTACTGTGCAAAAAGCCATTTTGTCAAAGCTTCACAGAAAGCAAAATTTGCAGTGGGATCAGTGTCACAAAATCCTGTGCGAAAAAAAGTTGTGAAGTTCTCATGCAATTCCACCAAATTAAAATCATATTTTGTCCATTATGGAGCCTACCCTCCTGGCCCCTTACTACTCTAGCTTCCACTATGGCTGAACAACTGAGGATCAGGGAGCCACAACTGGCTCCCTGTGGGTGCCACTCTTGCTTGGGCATGGTAGAGAATCAGGGTTTAAAGCCACTGAAACCAATAAAGTTAATGCAGCTTTACAGAAGTGTTACAGAGCAAAACTTGGCCTACTATAATCCAACAGAATCTATAGGTTTTTCATCTGGTCATAAATGTAATACTTGCTATTTTCAGGCTTCAAAAGGATCTTGATAAATAATGTATCTAAAAGTAATTATTAGTTTGGAATAACCGCACACTGTGCATTGTTAAGGGCATAAAAGTGCTTCTATTATGTCATGGAATGTGTAGTGATACATAAAGTTGGTATTTGCAGACTGGCCTTTTTGGATTGTGAATCCAGAAGTCCCCAGAGTCTGGTGCAATGAATGGAATTTAAATATTTAAACAGCCACCAGGCAGATATTAGTGTGATTGTCATCAAACAAGAACTGTTTCTGGAGCTCTTTGAAAACAATAAAAGGAGAACTTGTGGCACCTTAGCGACTAACAAATTTATTTGAGCATAAGCTTTCATGATGCATCCGATGAAGTGAGCTGTAGCTCACGAAAGCTTATGCTCAAATAAATTTGTTAGTCTCTAAGGTGCTACAAATACTCCTTTTCTTTTTGTGAATACAGACTAACACGGCTGCTACTTTGAAAACAATGTGTATTCTTTTGAACAAGAAGAATTTCCTAAAGGTGAACTGGAGTTCAATAATTTATTAAATTACAAAGTTCAGTTGCTAGATCATTAACAGAATATGGACAGACTTCAATAAATATATTGTAGAACAAAACAGCTGAAAATCATTTCTCCCTTTATTTACCTGCCAAGACCCAAGTTCAGGGTTCAATATTTTCTTTGCAACAGTTGATAACATCACTAACACCTAAAACACTTTAAGGAACTCAGCTCCCTACTCTGCTTTAGATACTGCATTATGTCCTGATGCTTCGAGGTCCTGAACACCCTCAGCTCAATGGTAGTTGAGCATGTTGAGCACCTTGCAGGATCAGGCCATTCTGATATTGTCAGTCATTTCAAGTAAAATGCAGAACTTAGAGTTCAAAGCTTGGTAGGTAGAATGTTTGCTTTTAAATGTAAAAGCCTGAGGGAGTGAAAGAGTCTCACAATCTTCCTTCCTCCCTCTAGATTTCCTTCCCCTTCTCTTTCTTCTTCCTCTTCTATAAGAACAGACATTCTGGTATGCTGAGCCCTAGCTTAGGTGGGAACTTGGGAACCATAGTGGGAACTTCAGAAACTGTAGACATGCATTTCTGTTTAACATTATAGTCCCACTTTGGTTGGTTAGTGCCACCG
Organism: Dermochelys coriacea; assembly: GCF_009764565.3. Classification (NCBI taxonomy): domain Eukaryota; kingdom Metazoa; phylum Chordata; order Testudines; family Dermochelyidae; genus Dermochelys; species Dermochelys coriacea. The sequence continues at coordinate 306,082,495 of NC_050068.2, forward strand.
GCATGGGGAGTAGCACAGAACTGCTTGGAAGCATCTAGTGTACATGATCAAAATATTGATTCTACTACTACCATTGCTGGCCACCCGCTTCCCTCGTTTAAGCGAAAAGGAGGCCGAGTGCATATGTCCTCTCTGCTGGCACCTAGTCTTTCCACAGGCAAGACCCTTGCAGCGCCTCCTGAGTGGTACCAACCAGTAACTGAGTCCTTGCATGCCCAGGCAAATTCTGCAAGGGCTTGCAGAGCAGCTTGGGCCCGAGAGGTAAAGTGAACAGGTCCACTGGTGTGTGGAAAAACACACTGACACTCACTATCCCATACCCCTAGCAGCCAGGTTGATAGCGAAGACCTTAACAATTTCTATGGTGGGCATGAGTGTTGCACTCTACAACAGCATTGCAAGCAAATGCAGGCATAGTAGCTGCCCAGAGGTGCCAACTTTCCCAATTCCTGGAGGGGGGCTCGACCCCTATGCCACCCCATGCCCTGCCCCCATTCCACCTCTTCCCCCAAACCCTCACCCCCACCTTACCTCTTCCTGGCCCTGTTCCACCCTGCCTCTTCACACCCGTCCTACCCCATCCTGTCTCTTCCTGCCCCTGCTCTGCCCCACTCTGCCTCTTCCCATCCTGTTCTACCCCCTCCCCCAAACACATCCCACCTATGCTCCGCCTCCTGAACACCGCTGAACAGCTGATTGCAGCAGGCAGGAGGTGCTGGGAGGGAGGGGAAGGAGCTGACTGGCGGGGCCCTCTGGTGGGCAGAAGGACTGGAGGAGAGAGGGAGGAGCTGATCCAAGGGGCTGCCTGTGGATTGAGCACCCACTATTTTTTCCATGGATGCTTCAGCCCTGGAGCACCCACAGAGTCTGCACCTATGCAGCTGTCTACTAGTATACACGGTGCATGGAGAGATTCCACATTGATGGCCACAGAATGTACCTTAACACCTGCCAGTCGTTTTGTTAACGCATGCCATTGGAGCACAGGTGAGTGGGCAAGAGAATGTGGATGGTGTGATGCAAACCATCATTGCTAAAACCAATTCAGGCATGTGTTCTGATGATGGAGGAAAATTTTACAGAGATGGGCGAGTGGGGAAGTGATGGGTGTGGTGATGCTGGTGGTCATAATTGCAGATCTGCATGTAGGCAGCTCATGACATCAATTTCAGTAACTTCGTGGAATGTTAGAACCTTATGCGTCACCCCTACCATAAGCCAACTTTAGAGGCACAGCACTTGTTACAAAAGAATTGGCCAGGTATAGGGTTGACATGGCCTCACACAGTGAAACCAGACTCACTGATGAAGGGCAGAGATTGGTGCACGGTATGCATTCTACTGGCAAGGTCACCCAGCCCCAGAGCCATGACAGTTGGGTGTTGGCTTTGACATGAGCAACTCTACTGCTTCCAAGCTTGAAAGTCTATCTAAAGGCATAAGTGAGCCTCTTATGGTTCTATGGTTGCCATTGAAATATAAGCAGTATGTTACCATCATCAGCGCTTATGCTCTTACCATGACAAATGCTGACAACCAGAAAGAAAAGTTCTGTGGTGACTTAGACAAACTCATTGTATCTATGTCAGTGTCAGATAAACTGGTTATCATGGGGGGCTTTAATGCAAGGATTGGAAGTTATGTAGTAATCTGGTGGCCTGCCATTGGGAAGCATGGGACTGGGAAAGAGAATAGTAATGGAACAAGGCTACTTAGTGAGTGTGTCAAGCAGCAGTTAGCAATCTTGAATACCTTTTTCCACCTACCAGACAAAAAGAAGATGTCATGGATGCACCCAAGATCCAAACGACGGTATCTTATCAACAACAGCAGTGAGATCTACAGTAGGTAATCATGCACAGGGCAGACTGCTAGACAGACCATTGCATGATCCGCTCCAAACTGTTATTGGTAAATCAACCAGTGTGTCACAAGTCATCTCCTAAACAATTCAGACGACTCAATATAAAATGATTATGAGATGAAGCCATATGAACACAGTTCTGTAATAACATTACAACAGCTTCGTCTGACCCTGCTGGCTTGTCTACTAGTGTTAATGTAAACAGTGGGTAGGTGACTTTTCACAACATGGTATATCAAGCTGCTCTTGCCACCTTAGGTACAGAAAAATGATGTAATCAAGATTAGTTTGACAAGAATGGTCCAGAAATTCAACAGCTACTCACTAAAAAACATGAGAGGCATTGTCAAATTCTTGTATATCACATGCCTCTAGGCACAGTTATAACATACAAGAATCTGTGTCGTGACATCCAATTTAAGCTTAGAGACATGCAGGATCAATGGAGGAATGTCAGGCAGATGAAATCCAGGGCTATGCCATCTGCCCTAAGACCAAAAACTTTTATGCTGCTTTGAAAGATGTATATGATACCACACATACTACTACAGTGCCTTTGAAGAGTGCAGACTGCCTAACACTGATCACCGATGAAGGAGAAATCTTTCAGAGGTAGAGTATTTCAGTAATCTTTTGAACATACCATCCAGCATCACAGATGAGGCTTTAATAAGAGTAGATCAGCCAGTATGTAATGACAACACGGATGCAGCCCCATCCCTTGACAAAGTCAGCACGACAATCAGTGCCATGAAGAACGGCAGGGCTCCTGGATCTGACGGCATTCCTGCAAACATATTCCAGTATGGAGATGAGATCCTGCTGAGGTGACTGCATAGACTTCTTCTAAATAGATTGAGTACTGAAGACTGCAGGACTTCAAAGATGAAACCATCACTGTAACCATACACAAGAGGAAAAGTGAAAAGTCCAACTGTGATAATTATCACAGTATCTCGTTACTTTCCATTGCCGGAAAGGTTCTGACTAGAGTATTCTTTGATCGGCTGCTACACAACATGACTACTTGTGTGCTACTGGAGTTGCAATGCAGAATTAGGCCAATGCAGGGAATGGCAGACTTGATATTTGTAGCATGTCAGATGCAGAGAAAGGCAGAGAATAGCAACAGGACCTTTACACTGTCTCTACTGACCTTGCTAAAGCATTTGACACTGTCAATAGACCTGGGCTTTGGCAATTATTATGCAAGTTTGGTTGTCCAGAAAAATTCACCAACATTCTGAGACTATTTCATGATGGACTGTTTCGACAAATCTGAGTAGATGGCCTTCTATCTGATCCATTTCCTATTACTAATGGTATTAAGCAAGGCTGAGTAATCAGTCCACTCTTGTTTAATCTTTTCTATGCAGCAATATCAGTGATGCTACAAGAGACCTGAATGATGGTATCATGATATGTTTCCAATCTTCTGGAAAATTATTTAATCTGAATAAGCTGCAATCTTCCATGAAGGTCTTTGAGGCATTTGTTCATGAGCAGCTGTATGCCACTGACTCCTCTAGAAGCACACAGTCTAAAATATATACAACTGATTTCAGACTGATTTGCAGAGTCTCCAGAAAGGGACAGGCTGACAATCAATCTGAAAAAGACAGAGGTCATGTACCACCTGCACCAGGGAAACCCTACACAAAACCAAAAGTCAACATTAGCAACACACAACTGAATGCTATTACAGACTTCTGCTATCTTGGTAGTATATTGTCAAATTATGTTACTATAGACAAGGAGCTGACAAGTCACATCAACAAGGCCAGTTCATCATTTGGCAAACTGTCAGGCAGAGTCAGCAACAACATAGTATTAAGCTTCAAAAGCAGTCAAGCTGTCCAACTTGTTGTATGGGTGTTAGACCTGGACCTGTTACAGCATCACATTAAGCTTCTAGGTAAGTTCCATTTATGACATCTGCATGCCATACTCTTCATCAAATGGCAGGATATAGTTACCAATAATGAGGTTCTGGAACGTAGCCACTCCATGGGGATTGAAGCCATGCTTACTGCTTTACAGTCATGTGGGGCTGTTCATGTGTTGATGGATGACACCAGAATGCAAAAGCAGTTGCTGTATGGCGAGCTGAACGTGGGGAACCGCATATGAGGCAGCCAGAAGAAACACTTCAAGGCACAGGTGCCGGCTTCTAATTTTCCCCAGGGGTGCTCAACCCCCCACTCCACCCCGGCCCCGCCTCCATTCCACCCCTTCCCCCAGGGCCCCACCCCCACCCCACCTCTTCCCGCCCTCGCCGCTTCCCCTCCTCTTTCTGCCCCTTCCCCTGAGCACACCCCGTCCCCGCTCCTCCCCCAGTTGATCCGCGGTGTGTGGGAGGCACTGGGAGGGAGGGGGAGGAGTTGATCAGCAGAGGCTGTCAGTGGGCTGGAGTTCGGGGTGAGAGGGGAGGTGGGCTGTTGGTGGGTGCTAAGCATCTGCTAATTTTTTTCTGTGGGTGCTCCAGCCCTGGAACACCCATGGAGTCGGCGCCTATGCTTCAAGACCACATTGAAACATAACTTGAAATAGTTGTGACATTGACGTTGACACATGGGAGTCGTCAGCAATGAATAGATCATGCTGACAAGCAGTAATCAATGATGGGGTTACCCCGTTCGAGATTTACCACCATAAGGATCTTGAGGCACAGAGGCTGAGTCGTAAGCAGCAGTGGACTCAGTAGGCACCCTTCCTCCGCACTGAGCTACTATGCACTTCACGCAGCAAGGACTGCCACACATACATTCGTCTTTTTAGCCACAACTATAAGATGTAAAACCGTTCTCAAGGTCATGTTCAGTCATTAAGGATAACAGTAATATTCCCACAGACACCCTTGATTCATATCCTTCTACTTTGGTCAAGCAAACTCTTTGGTCATGAATACGGCAACAAAAATAATTTTCATTATACACTCCCAGGAATTGCTTAGTATGAGTTATAAATTACAGATGTCTTATTCCAATGGGAGTCATTACAATATGAATTCCTAGTTTCCATTCCTTTCAGGCACCCATCACAGAAGAGCTCCAATTGCTATTGTTATTGCATAGCTCTTGTGTTCTGCTGGAGCCACTAACTGCAAGGTTAATAGTCTGTCTGACATAGTATACAGTATAGGTAGGCGCTCTTGGCCTCTCAAACTCTACATGACTTTGAGGTGGACTAGTTGATACTTGGCAAACACTTAAGATAAAGGCCATTAATAACACAAATGCACATTACACCCTCCACTTCACAGACTTTTTACATTTGGGGCCAGGTCCTCAGCTGGGATAAATTGCCTTAGCGCTGTTGAAGTCAACAGAACTCCACTGATTTACACCAGCCGAGATTCTGGCTCATAAAGTTTGGTATGAGAGTAAATAAGTTCTCAGTGCTGATTCCAACTTTGCTTTGTCTGGGTGTGAGTCGGCTTAAAATATTTGGCCAATACACAGGGACTTCAAAGGCCAACCCTCTCCTCTCTATGCCAGACATTCTTAGATAAAAAACACAGATAAGATTTCTCATTCCATTAACTTGTATACTTGAAACAAAAACAAAACTTATGCATTTTGCTTGCTTGCTTTGGGGACTTGCATGCTGGATTTGGTAGACCCAAAACAAAACAGAGGGCAAAATTCACCTTTTCTGAGTCCTCCTACATGAAAGCACTTTATTCAGGCTAGTAATGGAGATGAGAATAATTTCTAAAAGGACAAGTTAATTTTGCCATGATATCTGGATCTTTGTCTTGTCCAGGCCCTTTGTTTTTTACACTGCTGATGCAGAATCTTGCTAAGTAGCTCAGGAAGGATCAGCCCTACCCAAGTGTGATCCTGCAGTGGTATATAGCAGACATAAGGACACAAGTCCCCCACTCCCCTTGCTGTTGGTGTAGGTGGTGTCATTACCAAAGGGACATGTGGCTTGACATGAGCACACTATGCTACGCTGATCCTGGGTTAGTGCTTTGTGGATGTTGCAGGCAGATGTCACTCAGAGCACACCACACAGCACATTGTTGGAAGCATGAAGAGAAGCATCAGGACTAGGGCAACGTACCTGGGAGCCCTATGCCAGCTTTGCTCACTACCCAACTGAGTTCCCTATTATTTATTTTGTGAGAGCCAGAGGACTTGGGCCATCACTTTGCTCTGGGGAATTCTTGATAACTAGAAAATGTGCTTTCTGTTAAACAAACAGACAAAAGCCCTGGTCCTGCTTTTCTAATTACATTTCTACTCTTTGTCCATGTCCGAAAGCATCCGTCTCTGCTCTTTGTGAATTCTGAGTAAAATGTTCACATTGCCGGCCATAAGTTTTTCTTGACATTGGTTGATTTTTGAACAATTGGCTGAACAAACATGCCTTTACTAGATGGGAACAATGATGCAGTCATGAGATGGGATAGAATTTATGTGGTACCTTCCTTCAGAAATGATTGTCCCAAGCAATGATTTGTCAGAAACACTTATTTTAATGTTTCTGTAAAGACAAGTTGTATCATGCCACAACTGCCTGTGGATAATGTTTCCTAATCGTAAAACAAAAACCCAACTGGTGTTCACTACCAGGTCTCAGCCTTCATTAAAGCACTATGTATAAACTACCAAAAGGACAGACTGAAGCATGTCCTGTGTGACTGACTTCTCATTCCAAGGTGAGTCCTGACTATCTGAATTCTACCTCCCAGTCCTTTGACACCCATTATATGGGAGGTCGGATTGCTCAGCTCATGTTTTCTGTTGCAACCAGATTCATTTCTTGAAAACTCAGATATCAATCTTTATTTAGAAGAACATTCTCAGCAGAGCCGTTGGCAGTAGGAGTGCCCAAGTTGTACGGGTCACAGCCGCGCACTCTAAAATGTATTTCTTTCTGCCTGCAGAATTCATTACACTGAGCTGCATATTTATATAATAAACTATACATTGGTTGGAATGCATTTCAGTGGGCACAGATATAAGGTGAGCCTGTGACTCTCCCTGTGCACTCACACATGGGAGCAAGGGAGCATGAAATGCCCCTTTACTTCCCTGCTGGCCTCCCTGCATTGGCTGGGCTCATCACAGGTTACAGCACTGAAGGGAAAACACCACTGCTCTTTCTTCCATGAGGATGGACTGGCAATGGGCAGACAAGGGTGTGGGTGCTATCTTCACTCTACCCTCACCTACATGCTGGCCAGCACAGCTGAGAATATGCAGAGGGAAAAGTAATGTGCACCACATAAAGGACTGGCATAGATTATACCCTCTCTGGAGCAAGGGAGGAGTCATGGATAAGACTCTGGTGGTGCCCCTTACTCAGGGCTAGTGGTAACTCCACAACTGAGCCCTTAGTGTATTTTCAAAGTTACTGTTGCGTATATTAAATTGCAGTCTCCATTCATTTCCCCACATACAACATGTATCTTACTCTATTTGAAACAATTTTCACATTCCTGATGTGACGATTTCCAACACTCTGAACAGTACATTACCTTCATTACAACATATTTAAAGAATCAGAGCATTGGGGTGTCATAATAGGGTGCAATTCAAGTGACTATAATGGGATTTAATGTATTGTTGCTGGAGGCCAAGGTAGCTGTACAATGGCATAAGGGAGTGTACTGGAAGATTGAGACGTAAGATAAAAGTGGATTGCCAAAGTATTTTCATTTTCATGACACAGCCTGGTAATTACAGTAATTATACAAACCAGGATGTATTAAATACAGGATAGGTTACTCAAAGAGCTATTAAACCAAGCATGCACCAAACGGAGGCAGACGCAAAAGTACAAAAAAAGTCCTAATAATATATTGCAAGGAATGTTTGTTTAATAAAATACCATGTTTTGTTTTTCATTTTAAGAATGGGGAAGCTGCAGCACAAAGAGATCAAGTGACTTGCCCAGTGTAAGGCGGAGGAAGGAATAAAATTCAGGTGTCATGAGTCCTTAGTTTAGTGCCCTGTGCACTGGCCCATTTGTGCATTACTCACGTTCAGGTGATGGGGTCCTTAAAGCTTGCATGCCTTCTGCCTCACTTTTACTAACAAATCTGAAGCAGAACAGAAAGCTCACAATGAAAAGAGTTTTAAAATAATCTCAAAAAACAGTTATGGTGCCCCAGCAAAATTAAAACTGCTCTATCTAGCCAGAGTTGCCACTGAAATGGAAAATACCATAGGTGAGAACTCAAGACACACCTCAGGATTCCACTGCTTTTTGGAATAAGATTGTATTATTAAATAATGCTCCTGTTTCAAAATGCTCATGGTCTCCAAGGTATTTTTTTTAAAAGTCATCTACACCGGACAGCAATGTGGAATGGGAATACTAGCGTATATGCCATCATGTGCCAGCAATGCCCCTCTGCCTTGTACATTGGCCAAACTGGACAGTCTCTACGTAAAAGAATAAATGGACACAAATCAGACATCAAGAATTATAACATTCAAAAACCAGTCGGAGAATACTTCAATCTCTTTGGTCACTCGATTACAGACCTAAAAGTGGCAATTCTTCAACAAAAAAATTTCAAAACCAGATTCCACCGAGAGACTGCTGAATTGGAATTAATTTACAAACTGGATACAATCAACTTAGGCTTGAATAAAGACTGGGAGTGGATGTGTCATTACACAAAAAGTAAAACTATTTCCCCTTGTTTATTTCCCCTCCTACTGTTCTTGTAACGTGCTGGAAATGGCCCACCTTGATTATCACTACAAAAGGTCCCCCCTCCCCTGACCCGCTCTCCTGCTGGTAATAGCTCACCTTTCCTGATCACTCTTGTTACAGTCTGTATGGTAACACCAATTGTTTCATGTTCATGTATAATCTCCCCACTATATTTTCCACTGTATGCATCCGATGAAGTGAGCTGTAGCTCATGAAAGCTTATGCTCTAATAAATTTGTTAAGTCTCTAAGGTGCCACAAGTACTCCTTTTCTTTTTATGGATACAGACTAACACGGCTGCTACTCTGAAACCTGGATGTAATTTGTATCTAGTGTGTCCAGTGTGTGCATCAGTGACACAGACAAAGTGGTACTGAGGACTCAACAGCCTTCAGCCTTTGATCTTGCAACTCGTATACACTGTGCCGCACTCCAGCACAAAGGTGAGAGGAGGTACACGTGAGCACCAGCAAGGCTAAGCTATCTGCCTAGGCACTGTAAGTATTAGCCTCTTTGCACCCGCTCCCTTACTCCCAAGGGTTCAGTTAGAAAAGGGGCAAGGTGTGGTGGAGAAAAAGCTTAAATCAGGACTTAAATTTGATCCGCAGCCTGCAAACCCGCAGGAGGAGAAGGAATGCCTCATGATTTGCTTTTTGAGGGGCTACCAGCAGGTTACTCATGGGAACAGGGCCAAGATGCTGCTGTTTGTCAAAGAGTGTATCACAATGAAGAAGGAGAATAATAAAGGTGGAAAGATGAGCAGCAGAAGTGCAAACCTGCGCAGTAAAACAATGCCAAAGAGCACGAATGCTGGATAATGAAGACAGAAGGAAGCTGACAAGGAACCAGAAATAGACCAAAGACAGCCAGACAGGACAAAATGGGCCAGATCCTCAGCAGGGGTAAAATGGGCGAAGTTCCACTGAAGCTAAGCGTCTGGCCCAATATTTTTACTGAGATGTGGTGTGAGTTTGTTACCATTTTTAACAGCTTTCTCAATAACAGGGATCAGAGTAGCAGCCGTGTTAGTCTGTATTCGCCAAAAGAAAAGGAGTACTTGTGGCACCACTTGAAAGCAGTAATGCCAATGAGAACCAAAGGTAATAATGGACAGGAAAATCAATACGTTGTTTGCAATGTGATATGGCCACAAAAGACACTAGTGTAGTTTGGGGCTGCATACACAAATACATTGTGTCAGAGTAAGGAGGAGACAGTCCTTCACACGGCATTATGTGCATTTGTGGTCATCTGAATATCCAACTGATAAATGGGAGAAAGTCCAGTGAAAAGCAACAAAAATGGTCAGCGAGCTGGAGAGACTGATTTCTGAGGAGAAGTTAAAAGAGATAAATAGATTTTAAAAAGCTTGACTACCTGACAATTAAAAGGGGATACAATGATCATCTAATATTTGAAGGGTATAGGCACAGAAGCTGGAGAGGAATTTTTATGCATAGTACAAAGAGAAATAACTCAGGGCAATCCCATGCAATTAAAAGGAGAATTTAGTCATCAAGAAAACCTTCCTGAAAGTGAGATCTATTAGTCAGTGAATAGTCTCCCAAGGGAAGTAGTGGATGGCCCATGTAACAGGCTAACATTGTTTGCCTGAAATACCCCTCCCAGATCTTGTCTACACTACACTTTTCCCTAAAATTTCCCACAGTTCAGTGTCCACTGGTAACAAAACAAGAACGCTAGCACAGACAGGACTCAGGTGGCTGCTGGCATCTTAACCATTGGGTCTTCTAAATTTGCTTGGAACAGTGCTGGACAACAAGGCAACTTTTGACTTGTTTCCATGAGCATTTGCACTATCGCTACCACTGACAGAACTACCCAAGCAGTAGCAAATCTTAGGGGATAAGGGTGGTGTGGACATAGCTCCTCTTAGCAGGTGTTGGTCCCACTGGGAAAGTGTTAATTGGGTTCTGTGGATTCACTAAGGCAGGGGTTCACATTACTCCACCTGGCTATAGGGAAAGTAGAAGTGGCTTTGTAGTGCAAAAGGATCTAGATTGTGATCTGAGCAGTCTGGAGAGAGAAATCCAAGGAGCAACCAAGCCTGGGTTCAAACTGAATTTTATGTTACTTTGTTTATTTCTGTGCTAATAAAACTAAACCCAATTAAGGGGTGAATTGGACTCTATCTCATGTGTGTCCTGTGTTTGAGGGTAGGTTGGAAAGACACCTGTTTACACCCCATTGCTTGAAACTTTTAAAAGTAGACTGAACAAAAACATGCACAAATATATATTGCATGGAATGATCCTGCATAAGCGGGCAAAAGTGGAGATAGGTTACATCTGATAGTGAGTAGGCAGAACTGACACACAAAAGTGTGATCCAAGCCAATGTACAAGAGTGAGGAGAAATTAGGTGATATATGAATCAAAACAGGGCACGCAAAACCTCACCTGCCTATCCTGAAGAATATTGAAAGGGGGACTCAATGACCTAACAGGTTTTTTCCTTCTCTAATTCATTTGAATCCATATATTTCAGAACAGAGGGAACATTCAAGAGATCTCCAACCAATTCAGAACAATGACTACAGTTGAATTCTAACATATATACTATTCATATGCATCAACACAGCTTTGACTGGATTTTTTCATTGCTGAGTATCATTTTCTTTTGACGATACCACTTGGCTATTTGTACCCTGCTCCTTCATAATCTTGCAGGAGTTTTCAAACCTAGCAATTTGAGTTATATGCCCTTTAGACCATTTGCATTCTGCAATTCTACTATTTCCAAATAAAGTAGCATCCCGTTTTATCAACACAAGATTCTTTTACTGCTAATATTATTTGATGACTTGTTTATCCCAAGAACCCAAATGTCAACCAAAGGCACCAGTTTTCCATATCTTGCACTCAAAAAACATAAACCAAAAATATGTGTTAGTGAGTGTGATTGCTTTGAGAAGACATAGCTATGCAAGTAACGGTTTGCTATTATTAGCACTATTATAAACCCTAAACATACGGGCTATCCAATGCTATAAAAAGGAAAAACAGATTATTCTGTACATTGCTGCACAATAATTATTTCTGACTTTCTGGTTAAGTCAATGTAAAACTAGAATCCTGCAATACAAATGTGGATGTTTGAGAAATGTTTGTACATTTTAATGAAATGTTTTGTTGTTTCTCCTGGGTTGGGATTACTAAACTCAGAATGTCCTCAGTTCTGGGGCAGATTTCTGACTCATTAACACACTGCAAACATGCTCCAGATTTGCTCTTCGGATAAGCAAAGTTTATCAGATTGTTTAGTGTCTTTGGTGAGGCAGTAGATGTGTACAAGCGAATGACCTCATTCAGGCATAGTATGCTCAACGTTTCCCTTTCATATCCAGAGTGCGGAAGGAGCAGCAAGGTGTGGAAAGATCAGAGAAACAGACACAGGAAGTCATTAAATAGTAAATTGCAAGGATCCTTGGAAAATCTTTGTGATAATAAACCATAGAAGTGTGGTGACAAAATATGGGCTAAATCCATCTTATCTAAATCATGTGATTAGTTCCATTAAAGTCAGATTTCAGAGAGACAATATGCATGAGTAGGGCAGACCAGGACTTGACCCAGTTGTTGAACAGAGTAGAAAACCACAGCTAGTGAGTCAAAGAATGTGCGTGCAACTTGAGAGAGGAGCCAGAGCATCCATGTTTATTTAATTTACATAGCACCTATGGCAATGGCAGCTTCAGTTTTAATTACATTTTTAAAAGACTTTAATTCCATGTAAAGTAAATAACCCTCAAATGATAGCACTCACATTGGCATTCTTCTAACCATCACCTACCTGCCTCAGGACCCTAAGGCTAGTCCCAAAGAACCCAACATTATTTATCAAAAGAAACATAAAATAAGCACTGAGACAGTCTTAACTAAACAAAAACATACAGCAACTGCTGAAAGAATCATCAACCCCCAGCAACCTGAGCTGAAGAACACACCCCTGCCCCACAGCAGATAGCCCCCAGTATGCTTGAAAATCCACTGCCATGCTTACATGATGCACCACTGAGGGACATATAGCTGCCAACCACAGTTACTGCCGCTTGTGATATTTCTCATCATAATTTATCATTTATTTCCAGGATAATCATGCATAGTACTTTGGCTGTACCTGACCCTTCTCACCCACAGACTACACCCCCTATTAATGTTGTTGACAAATGAACTGTGCAATAACATTTTTGTATTTTAATTAATGGGCCATATTCCAACAGGGAAATTTTGACTAGTGCTCAAGATTTGTGGTATATTAAACTATTACACTTTTCTTCACTCAACGGGATGACACTAAGGCTACATCTGCACTATGAGCTAGGGGTGTGTTTCCCTGGCTCACGGACACATTCTGACATTAGCGCTCATCCAGCTAGCATGAGTATAAGTAGCAGAGTAGATGAGGCATGGCTTAGCCATGTCAAATACATACTCACCGATTTCAAGCAGGTACTTACTCAGCACAGTTAAGCAGTGCCTGTGCTGCCAGTACGCATGCTACTGCAATTACACTGCTAGTTATACTCATGCTACCTCAATGAGAGCTAGCATGAGTATATGTACAAAAGCAGGGGAATCACACCTCTAACTTGTAGCCTAGATGTAACCTTAGTTTCTTTTCTTATACTTCATAGTCTGCAGCCATCTAACTTGAAAGGCATCTATCCATCCCAGCCATCCCACTTACACAGCATCTGTCCATCACAGGTTGTTATCCAGCTTCCGTTACTATAGTGTCTGAGAACCTTGCAATCTTTAAAGTATTCACCCTCACAGGAAAATATGATTATCCCCATTTTACAGATGTAGAACTGAAGTGCAGGTCACACATGAAGATGTGGAGGAACAGAGAATTGTACCCCCACCTCCTAAATCCGAGACTAGTACCCTAGCCACTGGATCATCCTTCTTCTTGTGGGTCAAATCCAAGTCCCAATGAAGTCACTGGGAGTTTTACACCACTGAGCTATCATGCCAGGTTGATAGTAACTATGCCGATACTACCTATGTACTGCAGTTCAACAAACACAATAAAAGAACATAAATAGACAAATGTGGAAACATGTTGGAAACTTTTCCCAAATTTTTACTGAAAGAAAAAAAAATAACCTAAAAATACCTCAACCCAACCCCTTGGCTACTACCCAAGCTCTCCATGTGCTCATTGGGAACTGGATTCCCAACACTAGTATTTAACAGCAAACTCTCCCACCCCCACATTTGATAAATGACTTGAGTGTTGAACTGGTGGACCACCAAAATAGTAATTTAGGAGGCCCCCACAGGATTCATTCTTTCTCCCTTTCTCATCTCCGAATTCAGAGACCAAACTGAAAGCTGCTACAAATAGCTCCATTATTTTTGCCATGGTTCTGTGGAAAGGGAGCCAGACACTCCTCAGTTCTAAGCCCAGCTCTGCCACTGATTTGAATCCTAGCCTTAGGCAGGTATTTACCCTCTCTGAGTCAAATTCAGCCTCCATAAATAAATGTAGTTTCCATAGAAGTCTCTCGTTCAAATCCAACAACGCCACAAATAGTGATATAAATTACACCTTGAGGGCAAGCTGGTCAGAAAAGGGGTGTAAATGGTAAAGTGGAGTTGCCAGCCTTTGCATTCAGTGATCAGGCACAATTAGTGTAACTTAGTCCTGGTTTACACTTAAAATTTAGACAGATATAGTTATGTTATTCAGAGGAGTGAAATATGCACATGCCTGAGCACCATACTGTGCTGATCTAACCCTGAGTGTAGATGCGACTAGAATGCTTCTGTCAGTCTAATTACTGCTGCTTGGGGAGGTAGATTATCTACAGTGATGAAAACCCTTCCCATCACTGTAGGAAGTGTCTACATTATGGTGATACATCAACATAGCTACAGCGTTTGAGCTGTGCCACTGGACTGCCCAAAGTGTAGACGTGGCCTTACACTCAGAAAGGCAGAAGGGAAGTTAGTGTAGCAGGAAAAGCACCTGACAGGACAAGAGTGTCAAATAAAAGCAGGGCCAATCAGAGTGGGGGGCCAGGAGGGCCATTTAGCCTGGGCCTCAAGCTCAAAGGGGGCCTCAAATTTACACACTTGTTAATTTTTTGGCATTTGATAAGTTTTGCAACTTGTTTTTATGCGCATCCCTATCAGACCAAAATGTGACTCTCTCTGATCTTAGAGCTGCAAATAAGAGAAATATTCAGATTATGTCTCACTCTTTTTTGGGTGCCTTATTTTGTTTTCATGTGTCGTCATTTTTTATTTTTAATATGGCTAGGGACCTCAAAAGATGGAAGTGGCCTGGGCCTCTCTGGATCTCTGAATGGGCCTGGATAAAAGAAAGACCCAACCCCTTCAGACATACAAATAGAATGTAATTCTCCTTTTCCCTTACATTAATACAATCAGAAATCATTGGCTCAATGGAGTTAAATTGGTGTAAAACAAGGGCACATGCTTTTTCCCATATCCTCTCATAAGTAGCTTTTCTTGCTACCACTGCAGCAAGTAAGTCACATTTGTTTATATGGATGTGGCTGAACCAAAACAATAGATCTGGGTTTGCAGCTCAAATCTGTCTGTATATTATTGTGCCAAATCTGAACTCCAAATCTAGCCACCCTGAACACTGGGAAAGTTTAGATTCAGATCCAGAACTTGACTCTCCAAATTCAGGAGTGCTCGATTCTGGAGTGATTTCCTTTTTTTGTCTTAAAATGTTTTGTATATCCATTGAATGCCATGAGGGTGAAAGTTGCACTATTTTACACCCATTTACACTTGTTTCCTTTAGTTCAACTTACACCAAATTTGTAATTACACTATCAATCACATCAACTCTGGTATTCTGTGTCGCAGTATTCCATCTGTAAAAGGGAAATAATTAAACTCACCCAGCTACACAAAGTGGGAATATGAGGCTTATTTCAGTAAGTGACCAAGAGTGACCTGGCCCCACTGAAATCAATGGGCGGTTTTCCCATTAACTTCCAGGGAGCAAGGATTTTACCTCAAGTGTGTATCTGGTGCAATTCCAATGAAGGCAGTGGAGTTACACATAGGATTAATATGGCCCATTGTTTATTAATCTGTTTGAAAATATAAAATGCTATGCAAACAGTAAGTGTTATTATTTTAGACGTAGGATAAAAGGGGTTTTGTTTTCATTTTTAAATAATAGAAGGAAAACACTGAAAACTTTACTGAAACAGACAGATACTCACGTGGATAATAACCACGGTCCCAATGCAAAGATTGAAGAGGTCTTTCTTCTCAAAACAAAGTTCAATTTAAAAAATTGTGCCAGCAGAGATCCAACTGGCATCCTTTTTATGTTCAGGAAAGATAGCTGCTATTTGTATATAAAGTATTACAACAATCAATGTGATGCTCAAAGATTAAACAGGAACATCCTTTACTTACAGAACAAAGGACAAACTGACTTATGTTGTTTAAAGTTGGAGTGGAACTAACCTGCCCATTCTTTGCCTCTAATGAATTCCAAAATTTAATCTAAAATAACTTTAATTTTAAAAGGTATAGTAACTAGCAGTATATTTACCTATTACACCATTCACAAACCTAAATATTTAAAAGCAAGGAAAGGATTAATTAAGAACACTGTAAATCTTACATATCTGGCCAGGCATACTCCCTTTTAAGTCCCCTTTACACTGATAGAGTGGCATAAAGCAACTGTAGTGCAAATAGAAATTTGGCCCATCATTCTTATCAAGTACAAATAAATTCATAGTTTTTCATCACAATACAACCTGAGCTCTCATTTAAATGGAATATTTTTGTTCTCTTGATCTCAGTATCTAAATGCTTTCTTTTAAAGGATACTGTTAAATGGAAAATATTTTTAGTTAATGTATCCATCAAGAGTTGAAATTTCGGTAAATGATGTATATCTAGTCAGTGTGATATGTCCCAGAGATAACTACATTTATCTATCTATTGTACATAAGTTAGGCCACACGTAAGAAAAACAAATGTCTCTGTGACAAGCAATACAGATCCAGCGGGCCCCCAACGTAAGCTTTAGCAGTCCTGAATCTCTTGATACACCCCTTGCCCAGTTTCTCTAATAAAAGGAAGCAACATCAGCCTAGACATTAGGTCAGTAGGACTCCACAGGAATCTAGCCACCAGAAGATTTCCTCGTGTAGCTCTGGAGAGTTGAGAAAAGGACATCTAACCCTTTATGAGCTTTATTAAATACAGGTGAGTGTGCTGCATTCCTAACACAGGGACTTATAAAGAGAGGAAATTCTCCAGGGACGGTAGGCTAAAGAAACCTGCTTCCATTTCCCTCAGGAAGCTTAGGGAGTCTAGTTGTGTAGACTTGAGTATTAAGCCCTGGTTTGTTTACTTGTTGTCTATGCTTTGGTTTGTTTAAGCAGCCAGCCCAGAAGCACTGCACAGGACTTCTGAGGCTTACTGCCTTTTGTTTTTTATATTGTCTAAACCCAATAAATGAGGCCAGTCTGAGAATGGAGTTTTCTTTTGTTTAAGCACAAGAGCCTCCAGTGGTTTGTGATGGGGCTTGGGAACAGGGGCTTGGACATAATGTGCATTAGAGGATTTTATTAAGAAACTTAGGGGGAAAGGACACCTTTTGCAAATGCTGTTTTACTCTTGATTGACTTAGTTTTTTGTTATATTTGTTGTCACTAGTAATGCAAGAGAAGGAGTAAACTAAGCTAAGAGTGGGAAGACATATATTAGTAGATCATCAGCAAACATATAACTCATCTTTGATTTTTCAGGTCAAAATCTTAAACAGATCTTATTCATCATCAGAACGTCTACATAGAAGTTTAGTGAACCACAGTACATACTCGAGTTATCACTCACCAACAGCTAATCTGGGCCACATCATTTTTTCTTGATACAAATTACAACATTATTGCAGCAATATATGCAAACATGTTTTTCCCCCCTACTTCTGAATACAGAGATTTGCCCCTCTCCAAAAGTCTGTTTACTAGAACTGGTAGATGTTTTTCCCTGTGCTGCCTCTCAAGCTGGGGAGGACAGCCCCATAAACATAAGCAAAGGTGCCTCCTCCTTATCCTTCTTACAGTCCCTCCTTTAAAACTCTCTTTTGCTATGATTTCTACAAAAAAACCCAGTGCACTGAGACCACTGACTATCATGCTGACCAATATTGCCTCATTCTTTCCTTATATGTCCCCATCCATCTATCTATAGCCATCTATTTTCTCTTGGCTTGTATTTTGGGTTTGTACAGCACCTATATGAGAGGCATGAGGCCTGGGCCTACCAAGTCAAAGATCAGGACAGGAAAGAAAGCATGTTTCTATTTAGACTCTGCTATCAACAACCACTTTGTTCATTCATGTTCAAATTCTTTCCAAAATGACTGCCAGGATTACTCAGAATGGCATTGTCAAATGGACACATGACCATTATATCTGAAAACATGCCCTGGCTTTCATTCATTTGTATGTTGGTTTTTGATATCAAATATTATTCTCTTAGAAGCAAAACAAAAGCTATAAGGGAATATGACTGCACTCTACAAACACCAGGGAGGGAACTGAGTTATTTAAGCAAAAGGACAATGTGGGCACAAGAACAAATGGGAATAAACTGGCCATGAATAAATTTAGTCTGGAAATCAGAAGATATCTAACAATCATAGGAGTGAGGTTCTGCAACAGGCTTTCAACAGGTGTAGCAGGGGCAAGAAACCTAACTGATTTTAAGACGGAGCTTGATAAGTTTATGACCACTATATGGTGGGGTTGCCTGTGATAGCAGGTGTGTGCACTCAAAGACACAGGAGGTCTCTTCCAGTCCTATGTTTATAGTTGAATCACCACTCTACTGCCTATCATCCTCAAAGAAAGAGATCATAAAAGGATCATAAAAGCTCAGCATTGTACATATCGCTTCCTCAATAGATATCAGAAGTTTGAAAAAAGCAAAATAAAACTAATCTGCAATTTGATATTAGTGAAAGATATTACTGGAATTATGCCTAATTCAGAAGCACACGAGTTATCAAATTGTGCTCTAACAATTTTTTTAAATTGACGGAGGTTAACATAAAAGATTATTAGAGTTTTTTGTTTATTTTATTTTATTGGACTACATTGTGACTTGTTGAGACTACATGTCTCTACATAGGCTATCCAGAATTTAGTTCTGGGTAGGTGGGGCTGCTACATACCCACTGTTCCTGAGGCAGAGTTGATTGGTGGGGAGAGCTGGGGAAATAGGTTTTACTCCCTCCTCTCTCACATGCCAATGAACACACACATTTTGCTGGCTAGTTCACCTGAGCCAAGCCAACAAGGAGGAAGGGAAGGAGTAGTTTAATGTTGGTACCAGCCAGCAACAAATCACAATTTCACACGCTCAAGCAAGAGAAATCAGGAAGAGGAACTGTTGCTCAGCAGAGTGGCTTGAGGCACACTGTTTTCTCCAAACTCACAATGTATTTGGGATCCAGTACTATATGGTAAAATTGATCAACAGCTAAATCACTGTATTGAAAGACATATACAAGAAAATCATCAACTTACAGCCTTTACTGCCATTATCTGAGGATGAAGAACAGCAATCAAAATGATTTGCTTTACGTGTGAAGTTTCCATTAAATAACTTAGTAATGTCATACTATTCCATTATTATGTTCCATTCATTATTTCCTTTAAGACCAGAAATGTACACAAGGTAATATTTGACCCACCACAAAAATGAAACACAAAAAAGTGCTATACATGGATTGGAAATAAGGGAATAAAGTGGAGGTTTTCTGCCCACCTAACCATACACCTAACATCAAACTAAAGCCATTGTTTTAGGAGACATCTTATCTAAACCTGATATTACTATGAATGTCAGAACTGTTCAAGGCTTGAAGCTATTGCTCATTCGAAGCAGCTGGAAGGGGTCACCTCATGACACTAATAGGTGGTGAGTTTAAAACAAAGAAAAGGAAGTATTCACCCACCACACAGCCAACCTGTGGAACTCCCTGCCAGGGGATGTTGTGCAGGCCAAAACCGTAACTGGGGTCAAAAAAGAATTAGATAAATTAATGGAGGATAGGTCCACCAATAGCTATTAGTGACGACTGTCAGAAATGCATCCCCATGTTCTAGGGGGGTCCCAAAACCGCTGACTGTCAGATGCTGTGAGGGGAAGGCAAGGGAGGGATCACTCAACAGTTACTCTGTTCTTCTGGCATCAGGCTCTGTCAGAAAACAGGATACTGGCTAGATCAGTGGTGGGCAACCTGCAGCCCGCTGGCAGGCCGCCAGACAGTTTGTCTACATTTGCACAGCCCCCCGCAGCTCCGGTTCGCTGCTCCCGGCCAATGGGACCTCCAGGAAGCGGCGGCCAGCCCGTCCCGGCGGCTGGCGCCACTTCTCGCAGCTCCCATTGGCCGGGAAGGGTGACCCACGGCCACGGGGAGGGGCGGGCGTAACCAAGCTGTCCGGCGGCCCACTGGGGGATTCCCCTCAGGGGCCGCGGGCCGCCCACCACTGGGCTAGACGGACTACTGGTGTGAGCCAGGCTGGCCGTTCAGGGTTGTGGCCTTACATGCTGAGGCGCCAATGACTGATCACAGGGGGATGCACATTGTGTCGGTGGCGTGACCATCTCCCCCCTTCAGGCGGCAAACGCAGAGGCCGGGCGCACAACTCCTGGACTTCTGGACCGAAGCGCAGCCAACTCCTGCGGCCCCAGAAGTCTGTCCCGGCCCCGAACACGTGCCGGGGCCCGGGCAGAGAGCGCGGGAGCCCATCCCCGCCCGCTGGCTTCGCCTTCCGCTGCGGCAGGCCCGGCAGCCCCCGCTCGCCTCGGCGGGGCGGGGCGGGGCGGGGCGTGCGCAGGGGCGAGAGGGCGGCCTGCGGCGCGGCGCGGCGCTCTCCGGGGCGGGGCTGCTCCACCCGAGCCCAGGCCGCGCGGAGCCCCGCCGGAGGCAGCGCATGGGCGGAGCCGCCATGGGGCTGGAGAAGGAGACGGGAGACACGAAGATCTTCATGGCCGAGGACAGCGTCGGGCGCTCCGGCGGCCCCGCGCCAGCCGGCCCGGAGAAGCGGGTGGAGAACGGCCCGTGCAGAGACCCGCGCGGGCTGAACACCCACCTGAAGGTGAGGAGGCGGCGGCGGCGGCGGCGGCGGGGGGGGTTAGGGCCCCCTTGGCGGCCTCCTGGCCGCTGGCTCCTTGCGAAGCAGGGGGCTGCGTTCCCCCTTAGCCGCCGCTCCGCAGCCCCCGTGGCCGGCCTCGGGCATCTCCCCCCCCCCCCCCCCCGAGCCCGGGCCGTTCTGGGCGCCTGACAATATGGTTTAACCCGCGCGCTGTTGTTTGAAAGGGGGCAATACAAAAATCGCGGGGTCTCTCTGCCCGGACACCTGTGCCGGTCAGGCTGAGCTGAATTGTTACCATCCGAGCTTCCCTGGTGTCCTGCAGGGGCCTCTAGCCAAAAGCCGCTCTGCGCTGTAAAGCCTGGGGACAGGTGTACTTAACAAATCCGAGGGCGACCCATCGGCAACAAAAGCTCCAATATAGTTCGCTCTTCGTCCCCAGCGTTGTATCATTGCAATTGCCGTGGGAGACAGACGCTGATTTAGCGGCGGGGCGGTGTTTCCTCTGTCTTTCTAGCTGGGGTTTGAGGATGTCATAGCAGAGCCCGCATCATCTCACTCCTTTGACAACGTTTGGATCTGCAGCCACGCTCTCTTTGAGCTCAGCAAATACGTGCTGTATAAGATCCTGACTCTGTTCCTCGCTATCCCACTGGCTCTGGTAGCAGGAATTGTCTTTGCAGTACTCAGCTGGCTGCATATCTGGTGAGTAAAGGTATTGCCTTCCGCTTCAGTTGTCTTCCTCCTGAAACGTTAATATCTATATACAGTAAAGAAGTGCCGCTATAAATTCAGTCTCTGTGCACAAGGGAGAGTGAACAATTCTTATGATGTTGCCATAGATCCTAACTAGCGATAGGCACCTCTACAGCGAGTAAATTCAGGCCGACTTGAGTATTTGCTGTGTTTTTAAAGGGACGGCGATGAGCTTTCTGTGCCTCGGTTCCTCATCTGTAAAATTTTTTCGACCCTGGATCTGTCTTGTTTATTTAGTTTGCAAGCTCCTTGGGACAGGGACTTTTTCTTACTTTGGATTTATGCTTAGCACAATGGGGCCCTGATCTTGGGTAGAGCCTCTAGATGTTACTGTGATGTAAATAATAATGATGATGATTTAGTTTATTGGACTATGCAGATTGCTTAATCGTGTGTATTTAATATAAGGACTTGGCAGAGGTATAGTGCCAGCTGGCTAGGAGGGCCATGTTTCCCTCCCTCCCAGTGCAACTTTTTCTCATCAGTTTGACACCCAGTCCCCTACCTACTCAGTCTTACTCAATTGAGCCAGCTACTCCTCCTTTCCCATGCCACCTTTGCTATTGCCACTAAAGCTGCTGCCTCTGCCTTTGAACGTGAGGCATGCTCATAACAACATGCAATGCAATATACCCTGGGAAAGGGACCCCCTGCTGAGCTCAGACTGATCCTGGCCACATGCCAAGTTCCAAAGGAGGACACAGTAGCTCTAGAAGCTCAAAAGGAAGCTGATATGCTTTGTTACATTTTTGGCAATGGTTTGGAGAATCTTCAGAACAGAGAGGCAGCTAGATTGTGGAGATGAATGGGGGGCTGGAGATGAAAGGGGAAGCTGGGAATCCATCTGGCTGCCAAGGTAGGTAAAAGGAGTAGGATGACCGTGTGCCCAGTACCATGCCCACAAACCAAGATTTTTTTTATGTACTAGTTTTAGACAAGATTTTCATCGTCAGAAAATGAATTCATTAAGACTGTTCTAGGCTTCTGTGCCACAGAAGCACCTCTTGTATAGATTTCCATGCAATGGAATGCAGACATGAGTTTTACAGAATTAGGTCTCTGAAAATCAGTTACAGTGCCAAATCCGACTCATGTGAGTAATCCCCATTGACTTTAACAGGAGCTGCAGTGGCTCAGCACTTCTGAGATAGAGGTGTCCAATCATAGGCACCCAATTTTGAAGATTTTTGGCCTCTCTCTCTGGGCCTAATTATTTCCCCCACTAAAAAAGTACAGAAGAAAACTTTCATTCTGATCTCCTGTGATGCCCGGAGTGGGGTGTAAAAGAGTTAGCTACCTCTGGCTCCATCCCTATCCTAGCTAGGATCCAATTCTAGTAGGTGACAAAGACCAGCTAAATGCAGTTTTCCCCCACTAACTTCAATGCAAAGTTAGTGAAGCTTGAGTCTCTGTTAACTTCTGTGCAGTACTGTCTGCCCATTCCACATTCCCTGGGAGCATGGATTTGAACGGAGCTGTGCTTCCAGGATCTGGTAATGGGGCAAGAGACCCCAGAGCTGGCATGGAGTGGAGGCATAGGGTTTCCAAACAGACAGTACTGGCTTCTTTTGGAATCCCACTGAGCTTAGGAACATACCTGCTGCTTGTTTTGTGGGTGGGAGGAGGGGAATTCCAGGAAAACTCCATTAACAGATTGCGAGTTCTCCCTCCCAATGTAACTGGCTGCAGGAGGGGCTATCAGAGCCTCTATGCCTCAGTTTCTTTATCTATGAAACTGAGCCTATTATACTGAGGGGTCTGTTATGAGGCTAAATTCCATGCTGTTTGCAAAACACTTTGAAGTCCTCAGATAGAAAGTACTATAAACATGCAAAGTACTGTTGTAACTATATTGGCATGCTAAAAATCCACATAGGCCTGGCCTGACGTGGCATTCCTCACTCACCTAGAACTCCCCAGGATTTCAACAGCAGTTGTGCACCCCAGATCTGAGAGCAGATTTTAGATCTCGGTAGCTGGGATAACTTTAAAGAAAGACGCAGCATATTATACATCATGAAATGGGAGTGGGGAAGGAGAAGGAAAATTAAATGAGAAAAATACCAACATTGTGATTTGATTTACACTTCCTTTTTAATAGGAAAATAAATTAAACCCATTCTGGACCCTCCCTTATCCTGGCAGCCTTAAGTCAGTCTCCATAGTTATACTATCTGGTAAGAATGAGACAGTCTGAAACTGGGCCAATGCCAGCCAACAGTTTAGGGACCTGTATATGAGCTCCTTGGAGCAAGGTTACTTCTCTGCATTCCTTTGCCTGTAGTGATTTATTTCTCTCATGCTACAAACTGTAAGTTGTGGAAAACTTGTCACACCAACTGTTAGAAGCTCCCTGTGAATATCCTGAGTAAACTTTAAAAAATATCCTTAAACTGGCGCTGGAATTTTCTATTGAAGTGGTTCGCTTTATGGTTAGGTTGTGCTGTTTCAATACCAGCATTCCAAGTGATTAAACTCAGAATTCTGACCCTAACTGTAGATCAGGGATGAAATATTGTTCCAAGTTACATGTGTGCAACCACTTTGAAGTATAACTCATGTGTCTCATGTGTAACTCATGGCAGAATTTGGCCCTGCGCTTTTTTTTCTAAAAATGTCCCGGTGTTTGTTCATTAAGGTCTTAACCCTGAGAAAAACTGAGGACTTGCAACTCCTTTGGGGAACTCCATGCTAGTGTAGCATGCACGGATTTCCTCTCCCAGGTTGCAAAGCAAAGTTCCCCTCTGCCCATGTAGAGATTTCCAAGACCCAGCAAGCTTCATGCCTTGACCTCATTTGGAGCTGCAGGTGCTTGGCATTATTCTGTTTCACAGCCTCATGGCCTGAATTTCCATCCATCACTTACTATGGTGTACAGTCAATGATCAAGATGCAAAGAAGTGGACATCTGTCACCTTTAATATTTTTCTTTTATGGCTTATAGCTGTGGTACTCAACCTTGTGATGACCCCAAAATCATGAGTGCTGAAAAGCCACATCCTCACTGAATGAATGGAATCAGAAAGCCACTGAACAACTGTCCTGACATTGTGTTGTCTCAATGTGAGAGTTGTCTGTCCTCCCTCACCCTGTCTACCCACTTCTTGGCTGCAGGGAACGAAAAGGAAGAGATGTTGTTTCTCTCTTTGCGTTCCCCACCCCACCAACCTGTTCGTAGGGAGTGGATCATTGAGGTTCTAGTCTGTTGGTTCACATATTGCATTCCGCATTGGGCAGCAGGGAGTATTCTTGTGACTCCTTACTGAGTCTTATCAACCCCTCTGTTATGAGTCTTCACTATCACCTTGATTATATTTTAAGCCAATGGGTTTGATTTACTGCTGGAAGCCATGGCTGTGTGTTCCCACGAGGCATGTCTACACTGCATCTCGGAGCAAACCTCCTAGCCAGCACCCACAGACTCTCACTTGCGGGGCTCATGCTAGCACTGTAAAAATAGCTCGGTAGATGTTGCAGCTTTGGCTGGAAGGGGCTTGAGAGCCCGAGCTCCTCCCCCAGCCGTAACATCGACGCACCATCTACACAGCAATTTTTAGAGCACAAGCGCAAGTCTGTGGACCCAGACTGGGAGACTTCCTCTCAGATGCAATGTGGACATACCCATTGCTCTGAGGGGAGTTTGAGGGGCTCAAAATACCTGCCGCCTACACCACTGTAGAGCCTGGAGCAATCCTGTGTACCCCAGAAAGTAGGAGGGGTCAGCCAAGGAAAGGATTCTTCCAGAATACCTGTGGGGGGCAGTTGTAAGAAATCTCCCCGAAGGACAAATTCTGTTACTATTACTGCTGCCCTTGCCAGTTCTTCTTCCCAAGGATTGCAGCTTTACCACTACCTGTTCATTGGGGTGATTTCCTTCTCCCCCTACCCCACTCCTGATGCAGCTCCCCCCATAGGGTTTGGGGGGGAGGTTTAAATTGCACTAGATTATTCAGCAAATAATGTCATCAGACAATAATGTAGAGAAAATCATTAGCTACTCATGGAAAATTAGTGCACAGAAGAGGAGGCACCATTTATCTAGCAAATGACATGCAGCACACTATATGCTATAGTCATAATAAATTGTATACACAGTTGAATACACATAGCCCCACTTTTGAGTGTAGCATTCCCTCTTATACTACATGCATATTATTCCAGTAGCATTCACAGTTCTATATGGTATGTACATTACTTGCTGTTTCAGCAGAGACAAAGAAAGGGAAGGTGTTAGAAGAACTATTCTTGTTCAAATCCATCTGGGTTAGCTGAGAGTGCAACATAGACATATTAGTATACTGTTTGCATTGTTGGACTTGATTTGATAATGGCTGAGAACCCAAGCAGACAAACATTTAGTATTGCTCTATGGCACAGCCTTTTAGAAAACCACTTTAAAATCACAGTTCAACATTACATAAATCATTTCTACGTTTGTTTTTTATCTACACTGAACACCCTTTTAAATGACTTCTAGCTTACTGAAATGCCTGGATAAATGAAGCTAGGTCACGTCCCTTTTGCACTGTGTACACCATATGTTGCTTCACAACATAGCCAAACTCCCATTTTTCTGAAGGTTTTAAATGTCTCTGAAACCTTTTTGGTTAAATAAGATTCCATTGTCATTAATAAACGTAACCTAGGATTGACTGGCAAATCCATTATTCTATAATAGTAGTAATCCTCAAATCTTCTACTTTCTCCTTTCTAGGATTGTGATGCCTTTTGTAAAGACCTGCCTCATGGTCTTGCCTTCAGTGGAGACTGTATGGAAGAGTATGATGGATGTTCTTATTGCACCGTTATTTCAGAGCCTAGGTCGATGCTTTGCTGCAGTCAATATACGCCTGGATCAAGAGTAAACATCAGGGACACAATTCTGTTGTAGTCTTAGATGATGGTATACCTCTTTGCTAATGAAACATAGATGCACTTATTCATTCATTCCAAAACTGTTAGGATTAAAATAGCTGGTTTAAAGTGGGGACACGTTATTTAAAAAAAAATAATTTACTTTCAGGGGATAAATTTAAGATAAACTAGACTATTTTCATATCTAACTATTTTAAACAATGTGGGGTATTTTGGCAACACTTTATTTTAATGGTACATTGATTATCAGAATGAAGAAAAATTCTTGTGGAGGTATATGAGACCACCACAATAGTATCATAGAAAATTGCTGTGGCTGGTGGTGTTACTTTGAATACTGGTGAAATTAGCAGCGATGTGATACACTGGGTCAAACTCACTTCTAGGGTTTCAGAGATGGGTCTGGCCCACTATTCAGCATAATACATGGAAGGTTGTGTGCTCAGTTCTCATTGTCAGCAGGAGTTGTGCCTGCAACTCCCTGCATGCAACAGTATGAGGAGGGGAATTCTTTTCTACTGATGTGCATGGGTAATATTCACTCAGCTCTCATTACTGCTTTGTAAATCTCCCATATATCAATGGAGAAAAGTTCCCCAAAGTTTACCCTTTAAAATAAGATGTTAGCTAATGGTTTGAGACAATCAGCTAATCTATATATTTTATGTAATGAGATTTTAACTTTGCTGTATATTTTGTATTTATGTAAATGTTTATCAGTTTTCCTTGAAGCATTATTTCTACACCATTTGTATACTTGCGGAATTATTATGCTGAAGAAGTTTGACACTTCAGAAGATTAAATAAGATTGGTGAGATTCTACTGACTAGATTACACAGATCTTTGGAATGCTGCTGTGCAATTCAAGTATACCAAGTATATATTTTTTTCATAATTGAATCTAAGAGCAGTGCACACAAATGTTTTTATACAAGATTATGCAAAAGAGTTTGAAATACATGTTTATGAGAATTGTTCATTTTTTTTAAAATTAAAAACAAGCTGTAATGAATGCAGCCTTGCCTATCTCTGTGTATGATCAGCAACCCTGTGATATTTAAAATAATATACACTATTCTGGCACTTAGATTAAGTGGAAAGCATTCTCTCTTATGTCAAGCAAGTAAACATATTTAGTATGCTTGTCCAGTTCTCTCCACACATTTAATTGACTCTGGTAAATGCTTTATTTATTACTTTTAAAGTCTAACTATAAAGGATAGTTTTCCCTCCTGCACTTAATACAGCTTTATAAACCAGAATGGCGTGTATACAAAGGTACATGAAAATTATATTGATCTTTTGATGCGGTACATGCTACTGATTTATATAAATACAGATGAACAAGTTACAACTGTAAAATGTTTATAATGTGGTGCAATATTCTGAAGCAATGTTATGCATTATTCAGTTTTTGGTAGCCCAATTTACTAAATCATCTTTTCTTGTCTTCGGTAGATAGATGACAAATATGTAAATCATTTTAAAAAACTTTTTTTTAAAAAATGAATGTAGGATACTTATGCAACTTTACAGTAACATATGGTAGGAAAAAGATGGTGTAAATGGACACAGCTCCACTGATCTTGGTGATGTTTCACCCATTTACAATAGCAGCGAATTTCTCTCCCTATGTAAGATTTAGAACCACTCATAAGTTCAAACTTAGTAAGTAAGACAGAATACTTTCTTCTAAAATCATGTTAATATTCTCTAAAATAGATTCCCATTGAGGTACTATGGCTACATGCCAAATGATTTTTGGAAAAAAAAAAATTAGGACACAAATTTCATAGCATATGAAACAGAGCTTTATTTTCTAATGAGCTGCAAAACATTCTCATTCGCCACCCAGTAGTAAATGAACTAGTATACATTATGTAGTCTTTGTACTTCAAAAATGTACTTTTTTCCATAGGTAGCAATTGGAGATGGGCTCAAACCAAAGTTCTAGAACTGCACATTTTCACATTCAAATCTGGATCTTAATACACATAGCTGGTCCCTATTGTGCTAGTCAGAAATTCCCACCCTCTCCCAATTAACAATTTCAATGAAAATATGTTCTTCAAAAATTTTCAGATTTTTGTCAAAAAACAAAGTTTTGTCTTTTTGACAATCAAAAAACAAAATTTTTCACCTTTTGTTTTTTCAGTGAATACCTGCACATTTTTGACATGCATGTCCCCCCCCCCATAGCTTTTTCTACAAAATGAAATTTTGCATCAAAAAAGTTTTGACAGAAAATTGGTGACCAGCTGTTGCTCTTATCTCTGAAATGTGCTGAACCAGTACCCCATCAATGAATAGCACTAAGCTTTGAGGAAGTTCAGCTCTGGATCCAAACTTTATGATTGAGGCCTAGTGACAACTGATTTTCTCTTGGTCACATGCTAATGGATATGTGCATTCTTAAAAATAGCTTGCTGAAGTCAGTCTTCTAGATTCTCTTTGGTAGTTTAGAGCCCTGCTGATCTGTGTTGTTCTTACTTAGATTTTGGCCAGCCTGTACTTTATTCATCACTAATTGATTTTTTTTTTCACCATTACTGTAACTATAACACAAGACAAAAGCAAGCTTTTAATGAAGAACATCTCATTAAGGAAAGTATATATGGTTATAAGCTTTCTTGTTTCTTTTATATTTTAGGGCCAATAACTTTCTCTGGAGCAGATATACCTCTGCTTATAAAAGTGTTGCTTCCATCCTTAAGAAAACTGTTAATATTTTACATGACCAAAAAAAAAACCCCCCGAAGATAAGTATTATAAAAAAGGAGGAAAGAATCACAGAAATGTAGGACCTAAGTTCCCTCTAAGGAGCACACCTGTGCAGCCGTGCAGGAGGCCACCAAGGGCCATGCACTTAACTCCCCCCAGCTCCAGGGCTGCAACCCAGCAAGGAGAGCCACCTCTCCCTCCAAGCTCCGGGGCTGTGGCGGGGAGAGGCGCCTCTTCCCCTGTCCCCAGCCCTGGAACCACTGTGGCGGGGAGAGGCGCCTCTTCCCCCGGCCCCAGCCCTGGAACCGCTGTGGTGGGGAGAGGCGCCTCTTCCCCCGGCCCCAGCCATGGAACTGCTGTGGTGCGGAAAGGTGCCTCTCTCCCAGCCCAGGTGCTGCTGCGGCATGGAGAGACGTTCTCCCGCCGCCTAGGTGCTGCTGCAGGGAGAGGGAGCATGGGGGAGTCCTCTCTCTCCTTGCTGCAGTCCCAGGGCAGCCTGCACCCCAAACCCCTCATCCCTGGCCCCACCCTAGAGCCTGCACCCCCAGCTAGAGTTCTCACCCCCCCACACACCCCAATCCTCTGCCCCAGCCCTGAGCCCCCTCCTGCACCCTGAAACCCTCATCCCTGGACCAACCCCAGAGTCCGCACCCCCAGCCAGACCCCTCACCTCCTGCACCCCAACACTCTGCCCTAGCCCTGAACCCCCTGCTACACTCCAAACCCCTCATCCCCACCCCTGCCACACATCACCTCCATATTGGTGCACATAGCGAAATTCATTCCACACATAAATGGGAAAAATTAGAGGGAACACTGTGTAGAACTGGAACGGTCCTCGATAGGTCATGTAGCTCAGTCCCCAGCAGTGAGGCAGGGCTAAGTATTATCTAGACCATCCCTGACAGGTGTTTGTCTAACCTGTTCTTAAAAACCTCCAATGACGGAGATTCCACCTTCCAGCCTCCCTAATTAATTTGTTCAAGTGCTTAACTACCCTTATAGTTAGGAAGTTTTTCTAATGTCTAACATAAATCTCCCATGCTGCAATTTAAGCCCATTACTTCTTGTCCTGTCCTCAGTGGTTAATGAGAACAATTTGTCACCCTCTTTATAGCAATCTTTTACATACCTGAAAACTATTATCGTGTCTCCCCACAGTCTTTTCTTCTCGAGATTAAACAAACACACTTTTTTCGATCTTTCTTCATAGGTCATGTTTTCTAGAGCTTTAATAATTTTTGTTGCTCTCCTCTAGACTTTCTCCAATTTGTCCACATCTTTCCGAAAGTGTGGCTCCAAGAATTGGACACAATACTTCAGCTGAGATCTTATTGGTGCCGAGTAGAATGAAAGAATTACTTCTCATGTCTTGCTTACAGCATTCCAACTAGTACATCCCAAAATGATCTTTGCTTTGTTTGCAACAGTATTACACTGTTGACTCATATTTAGTTTGTGATCCATTATAAGCCCCAAATCCTTTTCTGCAATACTTCTCCGAGGCAGTCATTTCCCATTTTGTATTTGTGCAATTGATTATCTCTTCCTAAGTGTCGTACTGTGCAGTTATCATTGAATTTCATCCTACTTATTTCATACATTTTTTTTTTCATTTTGTCAAGATCAAGTTCTAATCCTGTCCTGAATAAAATCAGGCCCAGGACTGATCCCATGGGACCTCACTTGATATGCCCTTCCAAATTGATTGCAAACTATTGGTAACTGCTCTCTGAGTATGCTTTTCCAACCAGTTGTGCACGCACCTTAGAGTAGGTTCACCCAGACTATATTTCTCTAGTTTGTTTATGATAAGGTCATATGAGACCGTATCAAAAACTTTAGTAAAGTTGAGATATATCTCATCTACTGCTTCCCCCCATTCACAAGGCTTCTTATCCTGTCAAAGAAGGATTTTAGGTCGGTTTGGCATGATTTATTCTTGATAAATCTGTGTTGACTTTTACTTATCACCTTATTTTCTTCTAGATGCTTACACATTTATTATTTGATTATTTGCTCAATTATCTTTCCAGATATGCAAGTTAAACTGACAATCTATAATTCCTGCATTGTCCTTGTTTTCTTTTGTGTAGATAGGTACTATATTTTCCCTATTCCAGTCCTCTGGGATCTCTCCCATCCTCCACATGTTCTCAGTGATAATTGCAAATGACTCGGAATCTCTTCAGCCACTTCCTTACGTATTCTAGAATGTATATCAGGCCCTGCAGACTTAAAGACATCCAACTTAAGTAATTCTTAACTTGTTCCTTTCCTATTTTAGCCTCAGAGCCTATCCCATTTACATTGATGTTTGTTATGTTAGACGTCCAATTACTGCTAACTTTTTTAGTGAAAACTGAAACAATGAATGCCACGTTGGCCATTGCTGCATTTTGTGGTGTTGTCTTTCCTTCCTCATTGAGTAACGGGCCTACCCTGCCCTTGGTCGTCTTCTTGCTTCTCACTTATTTGTAAAATGTTTTCTTGTTACCATTTTATGTCCCTAGCTAGTTTAATCTTTTTTTTTTCCCTTGGCCTTTCTAATTTTGCCTCTACATTGGGGGGTTTTTTTTATATTCTTCCTTTGTAAATTGACCGAGTTTCCACTTTTTTGTAGGACTCTTTTTTGGGTTTCAGATCATTGAAGATCTCCTGCTTAAGCCAAGGTGGTCTCGTACCATACTTCCTATCTTTCCTATGCATTGGAATAGTTTGCTCTTCTTCCCTCAATAATGTCTCTCTTTTTAAAAAAAACTGCCAACTCTCCTGAATTCTTTTTTCCCTTAGACTTGCCTCCCATGGATCTTACCTCCCATCTCCCTGAGTTCGCGAAAGTCTGCTTTCTTTAAATCCACTATCTTCTGCTGTTTTCCCCCTATCATTCCTTAGAATCATGAACTTTTATCATTTCATGATCATTTTCACCCCAGCTGTCTTCCACCTTCAAATTCTCAACCAGTTTCTCCCTGTTTGTCAGAATTAAATCTAAAAGAGCCTCTCCCCTAGTTGATTTCTCCACCTTCTGCAATAAAAAGTTGTCTCCAGTGCATTCCAAGAACTTGTTGGATAATCTGTGCCCAGATCTATTATTTTTCCAATAGACAGCTGGGTAGTTGAAGTCCCCCATCACCACGAAATCCTGTGCTTTGGATGATTTTGTTCATTGTTTAAAAAAAGCCTCCTTCACCTCTTCTTCCTGGGTAGGCGGTCTATAGTAGACTCCTAACATGACATCACCCTTTTTACCCCTTTTGTCCTCACCCAGAGACTTTCAACAGTTCTGCCTCCCATTTCTATCTCCACCTCAGTGCAAGTGTACACATCGTGGATATATAAGGCAACACCTCTTCCCTTTTTTCCCTGCCTGTCCTTCCTGAACAAGCTGTATCCTTCTATACCAATATTCCAGTCATGTGAATTATCCCACCCAGTGTCTGTGATGCCAATTATGAAGTAATTGTGATTATTCACTACTATTTCTAGTTCTTCCTGTTTATTCCCCATACTTCTTGTATTAGTATTCAGACATCTAAGATCTTTATTTGACTCCCCTCTATATTCCCTCATGTCTCTTCTTTGTCCCTGCTATGATTGCCCATGTTCTCCCCAGATTACAATCCTGTGCCCAGATCTCCATGTTTTGGACTTACCTGTGGGCTTTTGTCTCTCCTGCCCCCATTGAACCTGGTTTAAATCCCCACCTCACTGGAAAAGATTGTGAACCAGTCACTCCTTGATCTGCACAAGCTGGCAACTGACAAGAATGACCCACATTTGTGTGACTTCATTGAAACTCAGTTAGGTTAGCCAGTCTGCAGCCAGAAATACTTTTCCCCTTCCTTGATAGGTGGACCCCATCTCTACTCAGCAGTCTTCAGAACAGCATCCCACGGCTGAGGAAATCAAAGCCTTCCTGGTGACACCATCCATGTAGCCAACCATGTAAACTGGTGAAAAGATACAGAGACCACTCAATACCTGGTTACTGATATGAATCTACCCCAGTCCAGTTATTCTTCCATTATGCCTTGCACATATTAGGCCAAAATCTGCTCTCAGATACACAAGTATAAATTCAGAGAGATGTCATTGACTTCAGTGGAGCTGTTGTAAATTTATAAAAAGAAAAGGAGTACTTGTGGCACCTTAGAGACTAACAAATTTATTTGAGCATAAGCTTTCGTGAGCTACAGCTCACTTCATCGGAAGTGAGCTGTAGCTCATGAAAGCTTATGCTCAAATAAATTTGTTAGTCTCTAAGGTGCCACAAGTACTCCTTTTCTTTTTGCGAACACAGACTAACACGGCTGCTACTCTATATATAGTTATATACCTAAGAGGAAGGGTTGTCCAGTGGTTGGAGAACTAGCCTGGACCTAAGAAGACCTGGATTTAGCCTTCACAGGCTTCCTGTTTTCAGCATGTCATACGGGTCACCAGATCCTCAGCTGTCAATTGCTATAGCTCTATTTGACAGATGCGAAGCCAGGCAGCAAAAGTAAAAGGCTATGGATGCACATCTCAGAGAATCAGAAGTGTAGGTTTGGAAGTGTTGGAAGGGACTGCAAGAAGTCATCTAGTCCAGTCCCCTGCACTGCAGGCAGGTTTCCTCAAGCTAGCACAAGTATAAACAGCAGGGTAGCTGTGCTAGCATGGATAGTGGCTGCTGAGGTACAGCTTAACAATATCCATGGGGTTCAGATGGATTTGTACTCGCACATGCCTGTGCTACTGTGGCTATACTACTATTTATATTTGTCTAGCTCATTGAGAGCTAGCACAAGTATGTGTATGTGAGCAGAGATGTTGTGCCCCCAGCTCATAGTGTAGATGTAGCTTAAAGGGATGGATCCTCTGCTCCGTTGACTTCAACTGATTTGTGACAATTTACATCAGCGGAGGGCTTCCACTTAGGTTTTCTGAGCCTCGCTTCCCATCTGTAGAATGGAGATAATAGTACTTCCCTTGCTCACAAGTGTGTTATGAGGATAAAGACATTAAAGATTATTGTAATTACAAATAAGTACTTTAGATAGATTTATATTTATGAACTGTCAGTTTAGCTCTGCTAGGGAAATCATTTCAAAATCATGTTTTACAGGTGGAGGCTATTCTTATTTAAAAAGCATAACTAACCTTAGATTTGTCTTATTCTATATTTAATTAATATAGAGAGGGCTTTAACCAACCTCCTCACATGAGTTATTGAACACAGTCCTTTGCATCTGATTTATTGTAAAACAAATATTTTACTGTTGCATGTAGAAAGAGGTTGTTACATTTCTATCTTCCCCCCCACCCAATGTGTTCTTTAATAAAACTGAGTTTGAAAGAAATCCTAACAGGAATGTTGATTTATGACTAAATGAAAACCCCTTTCCCACCCATCTAACAAGTATACTTAGGCACACACGGTTTTTTTCAGAGATAGCTGAAAAGTTCAGGACACTGCTGCAGTTCTGGTGCATTGGACCACACACTTATATCTGGTAGAAGCCAAAAAATAACGCCATTATTTGTACTGGGTGTGATCTTCCCCCACTTGCAGGGATAAACTGTTGCTGTAAAGTCACATGAACTCTTTTTTAAAATTACATGTTGAAAAAGAACAGTCTTTAAGAAAAACAAGTAGAACGAGGTCAAACACTGGAGACTTCCACCACTATTGTACATGAACAGAGTGAGCATAAGAAAGTTGGAGCTAGAAGCTACAGTAAATGCACTCAACCTGCAATTATAAAAGAGAAGGCAAGTGAGGTGCTGTAGATGCACATTATGTTCTAGATGGCTAAATCACTACAGCAAGTGCCTATGTATTGATTTCAAACCCAGCAATTGGCAGGCCACCTAGTCTTCAGCTGAATGAAATGAATATGGTTATGCCACAAATGTTTTAATACAAGAATAGCTTCCCCTGGAGATGCTTGTAGTTAAATAAGTCTTAAGTAACTACTGCAAGGATTTAATGGATTATTACTCTGACCTTCAATAACACAGAGTAATCACTTGGCTAGAGATAGGTATAAAATGCAGATTCCCTTTATGCAAGATATTCTCCTCCCATTGAAGTCAATGGGACTTTTTCCACTATCTTCAGTGGAAATGGGAACTTCCGTCTGTATTCATTACTTTGGACCTGATGCAAGACAACACGGTATTTCTAGCTATTAAAAAAAAAAGAGAACTCTGCAGCAAACCTCACAAAAATATCCCTACATTTTGGCTTGCTTGTGAGAGTGCCTAGAAAATGTACATTTTTCTTTGGAGAGATTTCTCCATCAAAAACAAAAACCTTTCTGCTTACCAGAATAATTGTGTGTTCCAGTCAAGGTGATGCTGATGGTCATCAGTGAAATACAGCTTATTTTGTCACTTTGACCTCAATCTGAATACTATCGATACCAAGTATTCACTTTGTAAACCAGCAAAGACTTGATGATATAGTGCAAGCACTGAATGAACTGTTGAAGGAAGCTATAAGACCAATGGGGATTAGCCAGTTGCATTATATAATTCACGCTAGAGCAACTGAGCAACTGTAGCAGCTCATCAGTTTATCATTAAGCCAGCAGAGGCTGTGAACCAACAGAAAAATTGCTATATTCAAAAACCTCCATGGAAATGAAGGTTAAACAAGAAGATTAAGTTGTCATGTCACAATATCAGCGTATTGGATGAATGGGGAAAAAACATTTAAAAATAAAACAGAAGCAAACAGCACTGGAGATGAAATATGAATGAAAGGGATGTGAGAGTTGTGAACGAACAACATAAGCAAAAATTGACCATACTGAGTCACAGACGTGAAAAATATTCAGCACAAAGCTGTCAATGTCAAGAGAACAGACTCTCCATGAGAGACCACAGAGATTCTTTGATCAGATCAACATTAAAAGCAGAATAGGAAAATGTAAAGAGACAATCAATAATGAGAGAGCGTTTCAGCGCTACTAGAAGGAACTCTGCACAAAGGCTGTACAACATAATCCAAAAATGTAGAAAATACACAATAAAGGAACACAAGGAAATATCAACGAAAGAAATAGATGAGATATTGATAGGAATTAAAAACTGGAAAGCACCTCGACCAGATCGGGTGCATGGATTCTGGCTGAAATACCTACCAACTCTCCATGATTGTTTACCTGAACAACTTAACAGATGTTTGAAGAACAGATGTCCAAGATGGATGGTGATGGGGAGAAAATATTTATATTATATTATATATAAAGAAAGAAGGCCACAGTGATCCTATGGAGTATAGACTGATCACATGTTTACCAACTATTTGGAAACTTCTAATGGCTATTCTATCCAAGAAGATTTGAATAGTTCTAGCTCTCCATGGAATGCTACCTCCTCAACAAAAAGGCTGCACAGTAAACATGAAAGGTAGAAAAGACGACCTCAGACTGAACAGAAGGCTCACAGAAGAAACAAAACAAAAAAAGAAAAAATGTAGAGATGGGATGAATGGACTACCAAAAAGCATATGACAGCATCCCACATTGGTGGATAATTGAGACACTGAAAATGCACAAAGATGATTTCCTTTCTGCAGCAAGATAACTGAAACACTCAACTCATCCTGGAAAGTCCAAATTAAAAGAGGAATCTTCCAAGGGGATTACTTATCTCTAATGTTGTTCATGGCAGCAATGCTGGTGCTGCCATGGATGCTCCATGAGATAAATGGTTGTTATATCAGCTAGGAGCAACTACTAGTTAACCATTTGTTATACACGGATGGTCTGAAACTATATGGATGGTCATAAAAGGAGATACAGAGATTGATGACTTGTAGAAAAGTTTGGTGAAGATATAAAGCTATGGATTGACTTGGTGAAATGTGTGTTTGCATCTGTAGAAGGAGAGGCAAATAATGTGGGTGAAGTCAAGCGACAACAGTTAAGATGTTTGCACCCCAATGCAAGGAGCATGGATAACAAAATAGAGGAACTAGAACTACTGGTGCAGGAAGTGAAACCAGATATTATAGGGATAACAGAAACATAGTGAAACAGTAGTCGTGACTGACTGGAGTATAGGCATTGAAGGGTTTGTGCTGTTCAGGAAAGACAGAAATAAAGGCAAAGGTGGTTGAGTAGCATTTATATTAATGATGAGGTAGCAGTAAAGAAATTAGAAGTGATGGAATGGATGGGACAGGGTCTGTTTGGACCAAAATCACTTTGGGGAAGGAAGCTGCTAGAGGTTCCCTTGGGATAGTGCTTAGGGCATGCTACAGACCTCCAGGATCCAATTTGGATATGGATAGAGACCTCTTTAATGTTTTTAATAAAATAAATACTACTGGGAACTGTGTGATTATAGGAGACTTAACTTCCCAGATATATATTGGAGGACAAGTGCTGCTAATAATAGTAGGGCTCAGATTTTCCTGGATGTGAAAGCTGACAGAATTCTTCACCAAATAGTCACTGAACCAACAAGAGGTGATGCCATTTTAGATTTGATTTTGGTGAGTAGTGAGGACCTCATAGAAGAATTGGCTGTAGGGGACAACCTTGGTTCGAGTGATCATGAGCTAATTCAGTTTAAACATAATGAAAGGATAAATAAAAATAGATCTACAACTAGGGTCTTTGATTTCAAAGGGCTAACTTTAAAAAATTAAGGGAGTTAGTTAGGGAAGTGGACTGGACCGAAGAACTCATCTGAATGTGGAGGAGGTTTGAAATTACTTTAAGTCAAAGTTGCAGAAACTATCTGAAGCCTGCATCCCAAGCAAGGGAAAAAAATGTGTAGGGAAAGGTTGCAGACCTACCTGTTTGAACAAGCATCTCAAACAGGTGATTAAGAGAAATCAGAAAGGCTACAAGGAATGGATGATGGGATGGATCAGCAAGGAAAGCTACCTCTTGGAGGTCAGAAAGTTTAAGGATAAAATGAGAACTGCCAAAAGCTAAGCAGAGTTGGACCTTGCAAAAGGAATTAAAACCAAAAGAAAAAGGTTCTATAGCTATATAAAAAAGAAAACAAGAAAAGAAGTGGGACCACTGACGATGGGGTGGAGATTAAAGATAATCAAGGCATGGCCCAACAGCTAAACACATACTTTGCCTCAGTTTTAATAAGGATAATGAGAGCTTAGAGCTAGTAGCAGGATGGCTAAATGGAACAAGGACATGGAGGTAGGAATTACCACATCTGAAATTTCAGGTTTCAGAGTAGCAGCCGTGTTAGTCTGTATTCACAAAAAGAAAAGGAGTACTTGTGGCACCTTAGAGACTAACAAATTTATTAGAGCATAAGCTTTCGTGAGCTACAGTGAGCTGTAGCTCACGAAAGCTTATGCTCTAATAAATTTGTTAGTCTCTAAGGTGCCACAAGTACTCCTTTTCTTTTTGCACATCTGAAATGGAAGTCAAATGCCAACAGTTTAATGGGACTAAATCAGAGGGCCCAGATAATCTCTGTCCCAGAATATTAGAATAACTGGCACATAAAATTGCAAGCCAAATAGCAAGGATTTTTAAAGAATCTGTAAACTCGAGGATCATACCTTATTACTGGAGAATTGCTAATATAGTACCTATTTTTAAGAAAGGGGAAAAAGTGATCTGGGAAATTACAGGCCTGTTAGTTTGACCTCAGTTGTATGCAAGGTCTTGGAACAAATTTTAAAAGGGAAAGTAGTTAAGGACTTAAAGGTAATTGAGATAAAATACAACATGGTTTTACAAAAGGTAGATCATGCCAGTCCAATCTGATCTCCTACTTTGAGAAGATAACTGATTTTTTAGACAAAGGAAGTGCAGTAGGCCTAATCTACCTGAATTTCAGTAAGACATTTGATACAGTTCCACATGGGAAATTACTAGTTAAATTGGAGAAGATGGGTGTTAATATGAGAACTGAGAGGTGGATAAAGAACTGGTTAAAGGGGAGACTGCTACGGGTCATACCAAAAGGTGAACTGTCAGGCTGAAAGGTGGTTATTAGTGGAGTTCCTCAGGGATCAATCTTGGGACCAATCTTATTTAACATTTTTATTACTGGCATTGGCACAAAAAGTAGGAGTCTGCTAATAAAATTTGTGGATGACACAAAGTTGGAAGGTATTGCCAGTATGGAGGAGGATCAGAATATCCTACAAGATGATCTGGACGACCTGGTAAACTGGAGTAATAGAAATGGGTTGAAATTTAAAAGTGTAAAGTGAAAGGTCATGCATTTAGAGACTATCAAGAATTTTTGCTATAAGCTGGGGGCAAGCTATAAGCTTGGAAGAAGCAAAGGAGAAAAAAGACCTGTCTGTATTGGTTGGTCAAAGGATGACTATTAGCCGCCAATGTGATGCGGCTGTGAAAAAGGCTAATGCAGTCCTAGAATGCACTAGGCAAGGTATTTCCAACAGAGAAAGGAAAGTGTTAGTACCATTACACAAAGCACTGGTAAGACCTCATCTGGAATACTGTCTGCAATTCTGGTCTCCCATATTTAAAAAAGATGAATTCAAACTGGAACAAGTGCAGCAAATGGCTACTAGGATGAGCCAAGGAATGGAAAACTTACCTTATGAGAGGAGACTCAAAGAGCTTGGCTTATTTAGCCTCACCAAAAGAAGGCTGAAGGGAGATATATATGTATGTCAGAGGGATAAATACCAGGGAGGGAGAGGAATTATTTAAGTTAAGCGCCAATGTGGACATAGGAACAAATGAATATAAACTGGCCATCGACATTAGAAGGTGGGATTCACAAAGGTATTTCACTCACAGGTGAGTTCGGCACCTTTGTGAATCCCACCCTAAATTACTTAAGTGATCTTCTTATGAACCTTCTCCAAAGTGTTCTACCTTTTTTAGTACTGCTACTGCATATGCTGAGGGTTGCTTATGGATAGACACTGTTTTAGAAATAAAATAAATTGGCTGGCTTCTGTAGAAAATAAATTTAAAAAAAATGCATTGCCAGCAGCTGATTCTAATCTCAAATACACCAGAATATATTAGGAATAGTGCAGATGATGTCATTGGAATTACACAGATGTAAAATAGATGTAAATGAGATCAGAATCAGTCTCCTAGTGGGCAGTTATACACTTGTAGTTAACTGTTATATCTCAGTCTCAGACATTGCTATGTGGAGAGTATTTTACAGCTCTGATACCTATTTGGTGGAGTAGGAAATCATGCTGGGTATTAATCTAGAAGCATATAACACAAGTGCCGAAAAACCTTTAGCTTCTAAAAATGAGAAGTACTGACAGTGCTCAGAAAGTATTTTGTTCAATTCTACTCTTAACTTTCAATCTTTCGAAAAGTTCCATAATGGTTTTATATATCTATATATATATCTTCAGATAGTTTTTCAACAACAGATTGTTTCATCTGATGAACAATATAAACCGTGCTGGTTGTTCTTTTGCTCAGTCATGTTGCGTCTTTGGATCTACATTTTTGTTGGCTGGTTTGTTTGATTTATTGATTCTTATGAAGGTAATGGTATTATTGGAAATGAACAGATTCTTTTGACCCTACCCATCCCTACAGATATGCCTCACACTCAGAAGTTGATAGCATCAGTGTAATTTTCGCTTTGTGATTTATTCTCTCTTGGCATTTAACTTTAAGCAGTAACTTGTATTCTCACCAGATACTGTAGTTCATTTCAACCCTATGAAATGTCTACACTACAAAATTAAGTTGAATTTATAGAAGTCAATTTTGTAGAAAGCATTTTTATACAGTCGATTGTGTGTGTCCCCACACAAATGCTCTATGTGCATTTAGTCGGCGGAGTGCGTCCACAGTACCGAGGCAACCATCAACTTCCAGAGCGTTGCACTGTGGATAGCTATCCCACGGTTCCCGCAGTCTCTGCCGCTCATTTGAATTCTGGGTAGAAATCCTAATGCCTGATGGGGCAAAAACATTGTCCCGGGTGCTTCTGGGTACATATCATCAGGCACCCTCTTCCCTCCCTCCCTCCGTGAAAGCAATGGCAGACAATTGTTTTGCACCTGTTTTCCTGGGTTACCCATGCAGATGCCATACCACGGCAAGCATGGAGCCCACTCAGCTCACCATCACCGTATGTCTCCTGGGTGCTGGCAGACGTGGTACTGCATTGCTACACAGCAGCAGCTCATTGCCTTTTGGCAGCAGACAGTGCAGTATGACTGGTAGCCATCGTCACCATACTCCAGGGTGCTCTTTTAGCCGACCTCAGTGAGGTTGGTCAAGGGTGCCTGGGCAAACATGGGAGTAACTTAGCCAGGTCATTTCCCTTTTAAGTTTCGTCTCATGGCAATTCAGTCCTGCAGGCAGTCCTACTGCACTGTCTTCTAATGAGCAGCCAGGAGACAACGATGGCGAGCTGTCATACTGCACAGTCTTCTGCCGAGCACCCAGGA
Organism: Dermochelys coriacea; assembly: GCF_009764565.3. NCBI lineage: Eukaryota > Metazoa > Chordata > Testudines > Dermochelyidae > Dermochelys > Dermochelys coriacea. The sequence continues at coordinate 306,123,917 of NC_050068.2, forward strand.
GATGACAATGGCCAGCAGTCATACTGCACCATCTGCTGCTAGCAAGATGTATAAAGATAGATGAAGTGGATCAAAACAAGTAATAGACCAGATTTGTTTTTTATTCATTTTCTCCTCTCTCCCTCCCTCCGTGAAATCAATGGCCTGCTAAACCCAGGGTTTTGAGTTCTATCCTTGAGGGGGCCATTCTGTTTCTCCTTGATGCAAAGCTACCCCCTTTGTTGACTTTAATTCCCTGTAAGCCAACCCTGTAAGCCATGTTGTCAGTCGCCTCTCCCTCCATCAGAGCAACGGCAGACAATCGTTTCGCGCCTTTTTTCAATGCAGACGCCATAGCACTGGGAACATGGAGCCCGCTCAAATCATTGCAGCAATTATGAGCACTATAAACACCGCGCGTGTTATCCAGCAGGATATGCAGAACCATAACCTGCCAAGAAAAGCGAAACCAAGTGAGGAAGAGGCAACTGTAGCGCGGCGACGAGAGTGATGAGGACATGGACATAGACTTCTCACAAAGTACGGGCCCCTGCAATGTGCACATTATGGTGTCAGTTGGGCAGGTTCATGGCGTGGAACGCTGATTCTGGGCCCAGGAAACAAGCACAGAGTGGTGGAACCACATAGTGTTGCAGGTCTGGGATGATTCCCAGTGGCTGCAAAACTTTCTCATGCGTAAGGGTACTTTCATGGAACTTTGTGACTTGCTTTCCCCTGCCCTGAAGCCCAAGAATACCAAGATGAGAGCAGCCCCCACAGTTGAGAAGCGAGTGGCTATAGCCCTGTGGAAGCTTGCAATGCCAGACAGCTACCTGTCAGTCGGGAATCAATTTGGAGTGGGCAAATCTACTGTGGGGGCTGCTGTGGCAAGTAGCCAAAGCTATCACTGAGCTGCTGATATCAAGGGTAGTGACTCTGGGAAATGTGCAGGTCATAGTGGATGGCTTTGCTGCAATGGGATTCCCTAGCTGTGGTGGGGCGATAGATGGAAACCATATCCCTATCCCTTGGCACCAGAGCATCAAGGCAGCGAGAACATAAACCGAAAGGGGTACTTTTCAATGGTGCTGCAAGCACTGGTGGATCACAAGGGATGTTTCACCAACATCAATGTGGGATGGCTGGGACGCTCACATCTTCAGGAACTCTGGTCTGTTTCAACAGCTGCAGCAAGGGACTTACTTTCCAGAACACAAAATAACCGTTGGGGATGTTGAAATGCCTATAGTTCTCCTTGGGGACCAGCCTACCCCTTAATGCCATGGCTCATGAAGCCATACACAGGCACCCTGGACAGTAGTCAGGAGCTGTTCAAGTATAGGCTGAGCAAGTGCAGAATGGTGATAGAATGTGCATTTGGGTGTTTAAAAGCACGCTGGTGCAGTTTACTGACTCGGTTAGACCTCAGTGTAATCAATATTCCCATTGTTATTACTGCTTGTTGTGCACTCCACAATATCTGTGAGAGTAAGGGCAAGACATTTATGGCAGGGTGGGAAGTTGAGGCAAATCGCCTGGCCACTGATCACGTGCAGCCAGACACCAGGGCGGTTAGAAAAGTACAGGAGGGTGTGGTGCGCATCAGAGAAGCTTTGAAAACCATTTCAGGAATGGCCAGGCTATGGTGTGAAAGTTCTGTTTGTTTCTCCTTGATGGAAACCCCCCTCCCCCTGGTTTCACTCTACTTTCCTGTAAGCTAAGCACCCTCCCCTCCCCTCTTCGATCACCACTTGCAGATGCAATAAAGTCATTGTTGCTTCACATTCATGCATTCTTTATTTATTCATCACATAAATAGGTGGATAACTGCCAAGGTAGCCCAGGAGGGGTGGTGGAGGAGGGAAGCACCGGGTGGGGTGGTGGAGGAGGGAAGGACCAGGATATACAGCACTTTAAAACTTATTGAATGCCAGCCTTCTGTTGCTTGGGCAATCCTCTGGGGTGGAGTGGCTGGGTGGCCGGAGGCCCCCCTACTGCGTTCTTGGGCATCTGGGTGAGGAGGCTATGGAATTTGGGGAGGAGGGCGGTTGGTTACTCGGGCTGTAGCGGCATTCTGTGCTCCTGCTACCTTTCCTGCAGCTCAACCATACGCTGGAGCATATGAGTTTGATCCCCCAGTAGCCTGAGCATTGACTCCTGCCTTCTTTCAGCAAGCTGACGCCACCTACCATCTTCAGCCCGCCACCTCTCCTCGCGGTCATATTGTGTTTTCCTGCTCTCTGAGATTGTCTGCCTCCATGTATTTTGCTGTGCTCTGTCAGTGTGGGAGGACAGCATGAGGTCCGAGAACATTTCATCACGAGTGCGTTTTTTTCACCTTCTAATCTTCGCTAGCCTCTGGGAAGGAGAAACATATGCAGCTAGTGGAGGGGGGAAAAAGGGAGAGTGACAGTTAAAAAGACACATTTTATAGAACAATGGGTACACTCTTTCACAGTAAACCTTGCTATTAACATTACATAGCACATGGGCTTTCATTACAAGGTCGCATTTTGCCTCTTACTGAGGGTATGCCGGTTTGGTGTGAGAGATCACGCACGCATGGTCGGGCAGCAGAATTTGTCTTGTAGGCAGCCATGGTAAGCCAGTCTTTTGGCTTCTTTAACCTTCATAACGTGGGAATGGTTTCAAACAGCAGTGTCCTCCTTTCCCATACGAAGTAGCTGTTCAGTTGGCCATTAAAAATGGGTTGGCACTTTAAAAGGAGGGGCTGCGGTTCCCGGGTTCACATGTAGCAAAAACCCAAATAACCCCCTCCTCCCTCCCCCACACAACACCCAATTCTCTGGGATGATGGCTTCACCCCTCCCTCCACCACGTGGCTAACAGCGGGGAAGATTTCTGTTCAGCCACAGGCAAACAGCCCAGCAGGAACAGGCATCTCTGAATGCCCCCTTACTAAAATCACCCTGTTTCAACCAGGTGACTATGAATGATACCACTATCCTGAGGGTAACACAGAGAGATAAAGAATGGATGTTGTCTGAATGCCAGCGAACACCAGGACCATACGCTGCAATGCTTTGTTCTGCAATGATTCCTGACTACGTGCTACTGGCCTGGCATGGTAAACCATGGTGGACGGAATAAGGCTGCCCTCCCCAGAAAACTTTTGCAAAGGCTTTGGGAGTACATACAGGAGAGCTTTATGGAGATGTCCCTGGAGGATTTCCACTCCATCCCCAGACACGTTAACAGACTTTTCCAGTAGCTATACTAGCTGCGAATGCCAGGGCAAATTAATCATTAAACACGCTTGCTTTTAAACCATGTATAATATTTAAAAAGGTACTTTCACCAGAGGTCCCTTCTCTGCCTTCATGGTCCAGGAGCCTGCCTTGGGTGGGTTCGGGGGGGTACCGGCTCCAGGTCTAGGGTGATAAACAGATCCTGGCTGTTGGAAAAACCGGTTTCTCCGCTTCCTTGCTGTGAGCTATCTACAACCTCCTCCTCATCATCATCTTCCTCGCCCCCAAAACCCACTTCCACATTGCCTCCCACTCCTTGGACTTGGAGGGTTGGGGTAGTGGTGGCTGCACCCCCTAGAATGGCATGCAGCTCATCATAGAAGCGGCATGTCTGGGGCTCTGAACCGGAGCAGCCGTTTGCCTCTCTGTTTTTTTGGTAGGCTTGCCTGAGCTCCTTAATTTTCACACGGCACTGCTGCGTGTCCCTGTTATAGCCTCTGTCTTTCATGCCACTGGAGATTTTTTCAAATATTTTGACATTTCTTCTTTTCGAATGGAGTTCTGCCAGCACGGATTCATCTCCCCATACAGCGATCAGATCCCGTACCTCCCATTTGGTCCATGCTGGAGCTCTTTGGCGATTCTGGGATTGCATGGTCTCCTGTGATGGTGAGCTCTGCATGGTGACCTGTGCAGGTGAGCTTGCCACACTGGCCAAACAGGAAATGAGATTCAAAAGTTCACAGGCCTTTTCCTGTCTCCCTGGCCAGTGCATCTGAATTGAGAGCGCTGTCCAGAACAGTCACAACTGAGCACTCTGGGATAGCTCCCGGAGGCCAATACTGTCAAATTGCATCCACAGTACCCCAAATTCGACCCGGCAAGGCCGATTTCAGCGCTAATCCCCTTGTCGGGGGTGGAGGAAAGAAATCAATTTTAAGAACCCTTTAAGTCGAAAAAAAGCGCTTTGTCATATGGATGGGTGCGGGATTAATAACTCTGCTAAATTCGACCTAAACTTGTAGTGTAGACCAGGCCGAAGTTCCTTGATCTGGAATTCATCTTGCAATGTGTATAAACTCTGCCAACTTTGAAAATTCTTTGTACTGAAGTGGTGCTGCAATCCTACCTGACTTCTTAGAAGCTTCCTAGAAACAGGTTTCTTCTGCAGAATGTAAGAACTCTGGATCCATGTAGACTTCGGAGTTAACAAGTGTATCTTTAATTTAGTCATCCTTAAGGCATGCAACAATGCTGCATAATGCGTCTAAATCTTCTGATACACGTGTGAAACTGACTAATTTAAACATTCCTAACTTTTAAAACAATGACATGTTCTTCAAATGCAGATTGGTTTAAAAAAAAAAAAGTTTAGGCCAAGTTTCTAGCCCAACCAATTTTACAAAAAAAACCCAAAAAAACAATTAACAAGATCGTATTTGAAATGAGAGCCAGTGTGAAGCATGGAAAATATTCGCCCTGAAGGGAATTTGTCTGATAAAGTTCTGAGCACTTGGGGAAAACAGGGGGGGGTGAAAGGAGGGATAAATTTACCGTTTTAACTGATGACCCTCTCTCACTTATGACCATCACGATAATATCTTTGAACTCTATTTTCATTTTTAGGTGATGAACTTTACGGGCTATTTTACAGCATTAGACCAAAGTTTACATCTAGTTTTCTTGGTGCAATACTCTGCTAACGGACATGTTTTTAAAAGGTCAGATTATCTCTGCAAACGTTTAACAACAGCCTCCAGGAAATAACTGATCGTTCCAACACGGCAAAATCTTATATAGCAAAACAATTAATGAGTTCCTAGCAGTGCAGTGCCTTTGTAATCGTAAGCAAAGGCACCTCAGACCCACAGAGTGCTAAGCATTGTTCTTATTTATTATTAATAAAACCGAAACCCTCAGAGTTACCGTGGGCTTTAGATTATAAAGAAACCCCATGCTGAAAACACTGCAGCGTTTACCTCAATGCCTCGTCTTTAAAAATCCCGGAAGATAATATGCATGGCAAACATGCTACAATATGTTGGCATGGATCATTCTCCTCCCAGAAAAAAAAACAACAGTAAAATCGCGGATTTGTTAAATATTTGCATAGCTGTGAAATGAATCACTGGAACAATCTCCCTCTTGCAATCTCCCTCCCTCCCCAAAAGGACCCCCATTTTCCACAGTTGTTCTTATATGTAAATACTGTCAAAGAAAAATACAAACTCCTCACTTTGGTTTGGATGTGAAATACAACTAGTCTCATTGCTTTCCGCACTGAAACATCAATCAGGTTTCAGAGAAGCAGCCGTGTTAGTCTGTATTCGCAAAAAGAAAAGGAGGACTTGTGGCACCCTAGAAACTAACAAATGTATTAGAGCATAAGCTTTCGTGAGCTACAGCTCACTTCATCGGATGCATTTGGTCCCCTCTGTTTTTTCCACCAAATGCATCCGATGAAGGGAGCTGTAGCTTATGCTCTAATAAATGTGTTAGTCTCTAAGGTGCCACAAGTCCTCCTTTTCTTTTTGTGAAACATCAATGTAACCGGTTTAGTACACACTATCTGGTGATCTGCAAGAGGATTTATGAAGGAAACTGGAGGCTTCTGACCGCGACCAGAGAACACAGAGACAGCTCCGAAGAGCTTGTCATCTGAGGGCTAAAATTTGGTGCCTTTCCAGCACCACCGCCCTCGCAACATGCCGACGTGCTGCAAAGCGAATACATCGATTTTCCTTTTCGAAGCAAGCAGCCGCCTAACTTGGATCGCCGTGTGGAGTGGTTGGCAAGGCAACCTCGCCCCAGGTTTCAAAATCTGCACAGGCAGAACAAGGTTGGGAAAGTCCAGTTTCGGGATTATTGTTTCCCCTTTCCACCCCTTGCTGCTCCCAGAGCTTTGGGGATGTGCCTAGACCCACCACGGCTGTCATCCCAGCCAAAAGCAAGCAGAACAACCCCTGGCCGGCGGCCAGCTGTCTCACTTACAGCTACCTCCCCCTCGCTTGCTTTTTACAATACAGGCTCTTCCTTTCTCAGCGCGTCTAAAGTATAGCGCAGTGAAACCGCGGTCCGACTCTCCATCGAGCCCAGGACAGCATGTCTGGTAGCCAATACGTAGACTCAGAGGTAGGATTTGCCTTGGGATCCTTTCAAAAGTCAGTTTCAGGTCAGATACTTCTCGTTCCTGCTTCTTCCTGGCTCCAAGTACCTGCTTCAGCTATCGCTGGCTTGGCTTCTCTGGGCATTCTTGGCACTTTTCTTTACTGCTCTTGCTCTTGACCGTGACCCCCCCCCCCACCCCAGCAAAGGAGATGGGGAGGGATGGTTAGAGATAAGGCGGGTTGTTTGTCCACGTTGCTGGCTGCCCAAGGACATTTGGGTCTATTATTTGTCACCTTTGGGAAAGTTCCTCTCCCCAGCCGGAGCCGATCGCTTTCCCTTCGTCCGGCTCTTTAGCTCGGATTTGTAAACGTCTCTGTAGGGGACCGCGTCGCTCCGCAAAGCGACAGGCCAGTTTATTTCGTGGGGCTGGCCATGGAGCTGCAGGGTGTTTGCCGGCCAGCACTAGCGGCACGTTGCACAACGAGCAAAAGGCCCCACCTGAGCAGGCTGTTCGGCCCGCTGCAGCCCTGTCGGGAAGGGGCTATGCTCTGCCCCGGGGACGAGCATACCCTTGGCAGCCCCGGGGACAAGGGCCCAGGGCGCCCCGAGCCGGGGGCTCTGGGCGGAGGGCAGGAGGGGTGAGATCAGGGTACTTGGAGCCGCAGGTGGCTGGGCTGGAGACGGGAGCCGAGATCGGGGGCCGGGCACGCTACAGCCCGAGGCTGGGGAAGGATGGCTGAAGGGAGGCTGGAGATCGGCCTGAGACAGGGGCACAGACCTGAGATCCCCGCCGGCGCTGCCGGGACGGGTGGGGGGTGAGGGGGGGGGGAAGCGGGGTGCAGAGCGGGACCGGGCGGCGGTGGCGGGGGCACGGAGCGGGCGCGGGTTCAGCGGGGCTGGGCACATTCTCCTCAGGGGCGAGGGCGCGGCGGGGCGGGGCGGGCTGGGCGCAGGGGACCCCTGGCGGTGGGAGTCGGGAGCGCGCGCGGGGGGGGGGGAAGGGGGGGGCTGCTTTTATCCGTTTAAAAAGCCAGCCGGGGGGGCAGGCTCGGCGCTGAAGGGTCCCCGGCTCCGCGCGCGCTGCAGCCCCGCCGCTGGAGGAGCCGGTGACGCTCCCCGCCAGCGCCCAGCCCCGGGGAGTGGCTCATCTCTGCCCCGCTCCCGTCCCGTGGCCAGGGGCTCCGGCACAGCGCGCCCGTCCGGGAGCACGGGAACATCTACAAACCCCACAACAAGAGCATGGCCGAGGAGCTGAACGAGAAGGCGATGCACGACGTGCACACCAAGGAGATCGACCTGGTCAACCGGGACCCCAACGGGCTCAACGACGACGTGGTCAAGGTAAGGATTCAAAAGCCCGGCGACGCGGGAGATCCGGGGCTGACCGGCGGGGTGGGGGGGGTGGGGGCAGAGAAGCTGGAGCCGTTTTGTTCTGATGGGGGGATTTATTTCTTTTTTGTTGCCACCGCAGCTCCAGGGGCCGGCGGCACGGGGTTGGCAGAGGTGCCAGGGACCGAGCTGGCAACATCTGTGACCGTTCCTTGCTTCCCTCTCCATCACCTGCTGTCCCGGCAAACTATTTAAAAGCGGGGCGGGAGGGGGGGGGCACTTTACTGCAGCGGCTTAAATAGCCTCCTGTGAGGCAGTACATTCAGGGTGACTAGCTGGGGCGCTGGAAACCCGTGGGAGCGCAACAGAATGGGGGGAACCGGGGGACACCCCCGCTAAGTGCATGAACCTGCGCGACGTGTTCCAGACCCAGGGAAGCTGTTGCGGGAGCGCCAGGGAAACGGGGGGGTTCAGCCCGGTCCGCGCAGCCTGCTACTCTGAAACGTGTTTTCTGGGCATCTCTAACCGGTAACCAACTAGCTCCTGTAGCTTTCACGCCAATAGTGCAAGCTGAACAAAATGCAGCTACAACTGTGCGAACTGTCCTTTTGTTAAAAGAAAAGGAGGACTTGTGGCACCTTAGAGACTAACAAATGTATTAGAGCATAAGCTTTCGTGAGCTACAGCTCACTTCATCGGATGCATTTGGTGGAAAAAACAGAGGAGAGATTTATATACACACACACAGAGAACATGAAACAACTACCTTGCTTGTCACCATGAAAGGTTTTCCTCCCCCCCCCCCCCTGCTGCTGGTGATGGCTTATCTTAAGTGATCACTCTCCTTACAGTGTGTATGATAAACCCATTGTTTCATGTTCTCTCTGTGTGTATATAAATCTCCCCTCTGTTTTTTCCACCAAATGCATCCGATGAAGTGAGCTGTAGCTCACGAAAGCTTATGCTCTAATAAATTTGTTAGTCTCTAAGGTGCCACAAGTACTCCTTTTCTTTTTGCGAATACAGACTAACACGGCTGCTACTCTGAAACCTGTCCTTTTGTTGCGGTCCCGCTGGCTGCAAATACTTGTTGGTGGGGTGAGACATGGAACGAACATTACCATATTTAACCCAGGAAGGCAGATTTTACTGGCTAGCAATGATTCCTATAAATGCCTTATAAAGGAATGGCCAAAAAAAAAAAGGCAAAAATCAGGTGGAACTCAGATTACACTGTTAAGGATATTGACCGTGAGTTCTCTAAACTACTTTCCTGTGGAACGGCTTTTTCCTGATCCAGATGCACACAACTCACTTTTCCGAAGCCAAATGTTTGCAAAACCATAGCTCCTGGTTATTTTTTCCCCGCCAGCAGTGGAATGATAAAAACAGGCAATAAACAAGCAAAAACTCACTGGGACTGGCTCTCTGGTCAGATTTTTAATTCCAATTTTGATCATTTCAGCAAATCTGGGTCAATGGACATTGTTGCCTGGGCCCATCTGGGTCAGAGAAACCCTGGAGTTGATCCCTCATTAGCAGAGGAATTTTATACTACACATGTGAAGGCCAAGGACAATATCCTTCAAGTTTGTTGGAATCTGGGAAAAACAGCAGATATGCACTCAATGCTAACCTGTTTCAGATCCAGCAGTCATTTAGTGCAATCCTAGTCCATCCTGCCTCTAGGATGGGAGGTAAAGTCTGTCTATTCAGGTACTTTCAAGAAATGTTTCATTCTCTCTGTATCAGAACAATTTCACTTTTGTTGATTTTCAAGGCAGGTTGGTGAAATGATTTAGACCTCTAGGGTCTAATCCAGAAAGGTACAGAGCAGTCTTAAATCTCATTGACTGCGACAAGATTTGAAGGTAGTCATCACAGCAGAGGCTCTCTGCCTTGCTGGATCAAGCCCTAAAAGTTTTTGCAGGCAGATGGAATGCTCATGGAGCTATTTCCATAACTTTGGCTTTACAATCTAGAAACAAAAGAAGTTAAATTCTGTACACACTGAAAAATGGTCTACAAAAGATACAGAATGGTGCAAATCTCAATTTACAAACCAACAACTTGTATTTATAAACCAAGAATGTTGTTTTCCTTTTGGTTGTGGAAGAGGAGATGTAGGGGGAGAGCTATGTGAGAGTTCAGAGAGGAGCATGCTAGTGCTCATGTAACCCACATATCTCCTCGGTGTGGTGTTCTATCCCATCTAGTAGCACCCAGCCCACTTAGAAAGATTAATGCGTCTACTTTACCGTGTCAGCTAAGGGCCAAATGGCTTTTAGCTCATTGTAGTAGAGGCTCATGCATTTAGCTCCAGAGGTCCCAGGTTCCATCCTGCCCACTAGTGACCTGGGACTGTCGGTGTTACACTCACTGTATGCTGCAGCAGTGGTAGTAGAAGTCCCCCATGCAACTAAAACTTCTGAGTATGAGTCATAGCCCCCAGGCAGGCTGGAATCTGGATATCCACAGAACAGAAAGAAAGATCCTACTGGGAAAAGAAGCAGATCGCAGATGGGGGGAAAAAAACATAGCTGTCTTAAAGGAAACTGAAATTTACAAAGCACATCCCTTCCACCCGCCCACAGGGATAAGTCCTGCAGATGGTTATTTGTTACTCCCAGTGACCCAAAAGAAAGTTAGAAAGTAAGAACTATAGGAATTTAAAAAAAAACAAAACCTTTGATCTCTCTCTGAAACAATCTGGAACCCTCTTATCCACAAATGTGCCACTTGCAAACACTCTAAAAATCCCCACCAGCCAACCAGTCAGAAAACTGATATTGCTTCCAAAGTATGCGCATCCCAGTGAGTGAGTGAGTGACAGGGAATGTCAGTATCATATCAAGACAGTGTTCAGATCCCCACTTTCAGTAAAGTTTAGAGAGATAAGGTGGGTGAGGTAATATCTTTTATTGGACCAACTTCTGTTGGTAAGAGAGACAAGCTTTCATGCTACACAGGGTATCCATCTTTTGTTTTTTACTAATAGCAACATTTGCAAAATTCATAGGGCAATTGGAAAAACAAGATTTTCCCACCTAGTTACAAGACAGGCAACAATTTCTTTTGCTATTTATACTTTATTTCACAGATAGTTCCAATTTGCAAACTTTAGATCCAAATTTCCGGGTTCTTTGGCTACTGCTTTTAAGTTCAGCTCTTTAAGGGGCAAACATAAAGTTCATATCCAGTTTCTGATCCAAATCAGAGCTTTCTGAAAGCTTCTGGAAAGGCAGTGTAGTCTAGTGGACAGGACTTGACTGGGTGTCAGGTAATCTGGGTTCTGCTCCTGTCTCAACCACTAGCTGGCTGTGTTCCTTGAGCAGGTAATTTTGCTTCTATTCCCCCCTGCCATTTGTCCATCTCATCTACTTAGACAGTAAGTTGTTCAGGGCAGAGAGTGTCTCAGGGCAGCGAATGTGTTAGTACAGTACCTAGCATAATAGGGCCCCAGTCTCCGCTGGGGTCTCTAGGTGCTACCATACAAGTAATATTACAATACAAGTAATAAACAAATAGTACAAGTTCAGGGGTGTATGGAGTCAGAGTTGTGATTCAGCCCTATTTCTACTTTGTTTAAAATATTTGTGTTTCACCAGATTCAGAACTTTCAGCCTTTTACTCGGTATCCATGCATTTCTTGCCACTATGCTATGAGAGTCAGATGGTAACATGGGGGCAAGTAAATCAACCATGAAAAGTAAATGATTAGACAGAGAACAAGGAATCTGCTCTGTAAGCAGCTCTTTAAAAGGCCTCAGTGCTGCCTGCATTCAAAAAAATCTCATAACAAGTTTTAAAAATAACCCGAGCTTGTGAGAAGCAGGGGATGCGTTCCCCTGATGTACATCACGCTGAGCCACACAGTTCACTGCATTTGCACAGTGTCCTCTGCACCAGATAAATAAGCTGTATGGAGCACAGCAGTAAAGTAAGGTGATGTCAGCTAGGTAGGAATCAAGAAAAGGGCATATACCTGCTCCTGATCTGTATTGACACTAGGGGACTGGAGGAGCTTGACTCTAAAGCTAAAGAGATTGGTGACCTAAGCTTCAGTCACAATGTGACTTTAAAAGATCTATGAAATGGAAGCTAAGTGCCATACTAATTCCTGAAAAGCTGACTAAATGGCCTGATTTATTTTAGCATTGGGGTGTATATTACAACTCCCAGTACATAAGGCCCTCTCAGTTAAGGTGAAAAGGCAGCATGATGTGGGATTCTATGTGGGAGGAAGGATGGTGTAGTGGTTGGGGTAGGCCAGGCCAGGCCTTAGAAATTGTAGGGTCAATTCCCTATCCTGCCACAGTGCTTGCTCCTCGGCAAGTCACTTAGTCTTTCTGGGCCTCAGTTCCCCTTCTAACAGATAATAATAGTGCTTCCTTATCTCACAGGTATATGCCAAAGATAAATACTTTAAAGCTTGTGAGGTACTCAGGCTCAGAGCCACAGTAGGCACCAAGTCCAAAATTTAGGCACAAGTGAGATCCTCAAAAGCCTCACTGAGCTGCCACCTAACCCTGAAGACTCCTAAAATCTCCTGAGCGACATTTTCACTGTAAAAGTCCCCAGGCCAGGCCTTAGAAATTGTAGGATCAATTCCCTATCCTGCCACAGTGCTTGCTCCTCGGCAAGTCACTTAGTCTTTCTGGGCCTCAGTTCCCCTTCTAACAGATAATAATAGTGCTTCCTTATCTCACAGGTATATGCCAAAGATAAATACTTTAAAGCTTGTGAGGTACTCAGGCCCAGAGCCACAGTAGGCACCAAGTCCAAAATTTAGGCACAAGTGAGATCCTCAAAAGCCTCACTGAGCTGCCACCTAACCCTGAAGACTCCTAAAATCTCCTGAGCGACATTTTCACTGTAAAAGTCCCCAAGTTGCCCAAGTTTCCGCTGCTGGGCATATGCACAACACCTCACTCTAGGTGCCTGGGCCCCAGACGACCCTCAAACCAGATGAAGATTGTCTCATGCCCTGTCTATCTCATCTGTGGGCCAGATCCGATAGGCATTTTCAGAGCACACCCAATGCCAAGCAAAACAGCTGGAGGAGCAGAGGAGGCATTGAAATGCCTCAGATTTGAGCTTCAGATCCTACGGTGATGTCCCCCTTATAAGTACCTTCAATAGTTAGTTTTACCCCTGTCCAATCTCTGACTGTGGGGTGGAAGTGGGGGGAGAAAGAATCTTTCAACATCTGGCATTTCCTCATGCTCACGAAAGGCCGCGTTCTACAAGATGCCAAGTGCCCCTGACTGGGCAACATGGTGCAGGATGAGGTTCTAAATTAATTGATATGCTCAAATCTCTTCATGTGTGCACAACATTGTGTATTCATGAGGCCGTGTGAGAGAAAAACAACTTGCTTTAAGCAGTGACATGTGTTGGACCGTTTGGACTGAACTACCACAGGGTGAATACTGCAAAACTTTTCCAGGGGTATTCTCAGTGTTGTCAATGAATTAGCTTCAGACACATGCTCAGCTTTCATGTCAGCTTGCAGTGAACATTCATGTGATCAAATGTTATTGGCATGAATGTTCATGGGACATGAATTTCATAGTTACATGCATGACTATTTTCCAAATTGAATTTGAAAACTGACACGCAGAAGTACTGGTGTGCTTCCACACTTGTCCAATCAGGGAAGAGAAACAATACCACATGTCTTATTTCATAGACTCATAGATTTTAAGGCTAGAAGGGCCTTTAAGGACTGTCCAATCCACACTAACCAACAGAGTTCAACTAATGTATACTCACACGCAGATGTTTGATGTCTATGGAGTGAAAAAAATTGCCATAAAATTAATAAAATATTTTTAAAGAACAAATACATCTAAGAAAACTGCAACATTAGGGGACATTTCATGAGCAGAAAAATATCTGCTACGTTTATCAAACATATTTTTGTTCCAAGCTTTTTACTCAGCTCCAAATTGAACATTGTTGTCTCGTGTTAGTCTTTGAAGTAACAGTCCTTTATAAATAAAACAGTCAGCACCTCTGCAATTTTATTTTTCTTATGCACTCAGATACTCTGGAGGCCATATAAGTTTTTAAAGAGAGACAAAATAAAAGTAATTGTTTGCCACTGAGTGCCAGATTTTCCTGTTTTATTTGCTGTATGGTCTACATTATCAAAAATGACCACTAATTTTTTGTCCAGCTCCTGGGTACCAAACTTGAGACCTGTTGGGTCTAATTTATGAGTGCTGAGCAGAAGAACATGCCTTGATGTCTCAGGTTGGGCACCAAAATTGAGGCACCAAAAACTGGTTCTTTTCAAAATGTAGGCCTTCAGTAGTATCTATATTAAGTTCTTCTTTCATCATGCAGATCTGTTACAATTTATTCTAAAGTTACAATTTTCCTGAGAGGATGTTTTTCATTCACGTAGAAAAAAATGGGGTAAAACGCTTAGTTACATGTGTGCAAACCCACTGAAGTCAATGGAGTCACATATATGGAGGAGAACAGAATTTAGCTTGTCTTTGTTTATGCTTTCTTTTAAAAACTTAGCTCAATTTGCATAATGAATTTAAAAGTGAGTGTTGGTGCAACATTTTGATATAAAGAGAGAGGTATGAAGACATGCTGGAATCTCATGAGTATGTAAAGATTCTCTGCTTATCAAAATCTAGATCATTTTCAGCTGAAGCCAGACTTTACATCTACAAAAAGGCACTTTCTGAGGGTTAAGGCCTATATTAATTTCTTCAATCAGAAATCATTTGGGATAGAGGTATAGGAAGGAGGGGTAGAGTGTAACCTCAACTCCCTTGTAAGACCCACATAAGTCCAGGCAAAACTGTAGTCCTAGCACTCAGCAGGAGGACAGACAATGCTCCCTCTCTGTTTCCTCTGGGATGAGGGGGAGAAAGCTAGAAGATGGGGTAATGGCTCCAACTACCCGACAGTGGAATTGGCCGGCCAGCTGGAAGGTAGTAATGGGTTCTAGCAGCAGGTGTACTGCCTTTGCACCTGTGAGATCCTGGGGCCATTCTGTAGTACATAGAACAGCCTTACAGCTATATAGCTCATATACCACAATTGACTCTGAGCTGTACTCTGCACTTTCTATGCCATGTTCTTCACCTCTGTGAGAGGCGACACAACCATTAGTGTCTTTATCACAATAGTGACCTTTATCACAAACCCCTTATTGTTCTCATCTGCCTTTTATCATTCCCCAAGGGAGCCAATATTCACCTGTGTCTGGCTGAGGAGGAGGGGGTGCTTTCTTCATGAGGACTTTAGCACTTCCTAAAATTGTGCCCCACAACACACTTTGATTTTTTTTCATCATAGGGCCAAATTATGGTCCTGAAACCCTCTGGAGTACTGTGGCCTGGGGAACACTTTGAGTGCTCCAACTGTGGTGGAGGAAAACATTCTGCCTGCATAAGGCATAACAACTTCACTGGTGCTGGGAAAAGCACAGCGAGGAGCAGGTTTCTTTGCACCTTAAAAAATATGTAGCCTATCCTCCTCCAGCAATTCCTTGTTTCTTACACAAGCTGGGTGGGCTATGTCCAGCCTCCCAGCCCACTCAGCTGTGCCGCCTCAGTACCAGTACGCACTACCAGTGATGATACAGCTACAGTATTTGGTTCCCACTCCTTGGTCATGAGCATAGCCAGCCAGATAAATACTGTCTCCTTCAAGGGTGTGTTAGATAGGAAATTTCCATTGCACCCTCTGGAAAACCCAGGCAAGGCCATCCACAATTTGGTTCTTATTTTGTTTTTAAAAAGCAATGACCACCAACTACTTACTGCCTGAGAGACCCTTCTTTTGGCAGATGTCTCCTGATTTACTACAGATACAAACTACATCTACAAATTCAGGGGTGGGATAGCTTAGTGATTTGAGCATTGGCCTGTTAAACCCAGGGTTATGAATTCAATCCTTGAGGGGGGCCATTTAGGGATCTGGGGTAAAAATTGGGTGTTGGTCATGCTTTGAGCAGAGGGTTGGACTAGATGAGGTCCCTTCCAACCCTGAGATTCTATGAAACAACGAGGAGTTTTTGCACCTAGTTTAATTTGCAAAAGCTTTTATCATTGTTGCTCAAATATAATTAAGTATTCAGTCCTTCCACTTCAACAGTTTATTCAGCTCGATGCGGTTCAGCTCACTACAGGATCAAACATATTCCAGAAACTTTGATCAGATGTGAACAAACATCACATACACCATTTACACTGGTATCAGGGCGGGCACTACTATTCAGTCTGTCCAATGAGCCACGCTGGCTTGGCACTCCCCCTTTATGATTCTTAAAACAAGACTTAGCAGAATTTGATTTTTTTAAATATAATTTTGATAGATAATATCAGTGTTTATTTGTAAGTATTTTTTCTATTTTTATTTATTTAAAATGTCATGGTTGTGGGAAATTATGCGGGGAGCAGTATCAGACAACAGGATGGGTCAGACACTAATAATTTAATAACCATAGACATTGATTTAAAAAAGTTAAAGCTTTATAACCATTAAAATAGAAATTGTCAACATCATGTCAAAATATACAGAGAAAATATCCTTAAATCAAACTCTACTAAGTTCTAGCTCAGCATTTTTCTTACTTTGCCTATCTGTACATTTCTGTTATTAGCAATGAAAATATTTTTCATCGGTTTGTGGGTATGTGGTTAAATTGACATTTTACCGACATTTACGGATAAAAATCTAATCCTTCCAAGCCTACTTAAAAACATTTATGATTCCCATCAATGGCTAAAAAGAGAAAGTCAGTGCCAAAGGCAATATTAACTCAAATTAATCACCTCATCTAATACTTTGCACCTAGGCAGTCAGACACCTGTGTGTGGAGTGCAGCATAAATACGGAGACAGATGTAGATGTACAGAGAGAGCATCTTCCATCTAATGAATGAAGGAATATCTTAGTTCACAAACCTTCTGTGAGGAAAGTCAGTTTTGTCATCCATGTTTTACAGATGGGAGTGCTAAGGCACAAAAAAAAGATTGTGGCTTGTCCAGAGTCAGTGGCAGAGCCAGGAATAGAATCCAGGGGTTGAACTAGATGAAATAAGAGAAAATCCAGAGCTCAGCCAGGACTTTTCTTCCACCAGGAATGGATGAGATTTAATATACAGTCCCTTTCCTTTGTTTCTGCACAGTGCTGATAGTTTCTTAATGTCAAATATTAACTTGCAAGTGTTTATTTGGCTCCTTAATTGTACATAGTCCCAGAAGTTTGGACAAACTTTGCCTACCCATACACTCTGGTGG
Organism: Dermochelys coriacea; assembly: GCF_009764565.3. Taxonomy (NCBI): domain Eukaryota; kingdom Metazoa; phylum Chordata; order Testudines; family Dermochelyidae; genus Dermochelys; species Dermochelys coriacea. The sequence continues at coordinate 306,140,814 of NC_050068.2, forward strand.
CCTTGTTCAAATGACTCTTCTATAACTAGCTCTGGATTCAGGGGTTAGGGGATTGATTCACCATTGCAATACTCCAGTGTTATATCAGAGTACACTGGTTTGGAACTGGAGTAATGTAGATAGGGAATTGAGGCTGAGCACAGTTCTTTCAAAGCATCAGTCACACTTTACATGGAAGACAAGGAAGTATTGGGTACTCTTTTGCTGGACTTGGAAGATTAATCATTCATAGGGATTACAGTGGTTAACCAGTAATTGTATTTATTCTGATCAAAGCCTCTTTTTAAAATATTTTGTTTATATTTAAGCTCTCACCATAATTAAACCCTTATGCATTGGCTTCCTGTTTAACACCAATGAATATGATTCATAATGTTTATTTGTTTGCTATGGTGACATAATGAACTATTCAGTACTGATGCTTATTGTATTAGCATTTTTACACTGCCCCAAATTATACGAGGTGCTTCACAGAAGGCAAATGTTATAGCCAACATAATTTGACAGATGACATGTAACACACAAACTTTAAAAAGACTTTGACAAATTAGAATTGTCAGTGGGTAAATGTCATTTTGGGGAAGAATTTCCTGTATGATGCATAGTGTTGAACTCTTTATCTCACAATTCTTCATTAACAAAACTGGGAGTTCTGTGATATGAACATATAAGGAGTATGCAACCGAGAGATCTGCACATCAGGTCCAAAAAGAGTATTTTACACTTTGACACTTTTCAAGCAATAAGAAGCAATACATTATACTAAACTGGCTTGGATGAAGCTATAGAACTAGGGGCACCTGCTAACGAAGAGAAAATCCATGTCAATTAAAAAGAAAAGGAGGACTTGTGGCACCTTAGAGACTAACAAATTTATTTGAGCATAAGCTTTCGTGAGCTACAGCTCATTAAATTTGTTAGTCTCTAAGGGGCCACAAGTCTTCCTTTACTTTTTGCGGATACAGACTAACACGGCTGCTACTCTGAAACATGTCAATTAAGTTAATCTCAGTATTTCTCTGTACCCTCCAATGACCAGCCTCTTAATAACTTTAAATGGTAGCCCTTATTATAGGCAATTTCATCCACAGTGTAACTCTCTGACTTCAGGGGAATTGTATGTGGGAAGAGTTTGGTCTGTAGTCTTATGTTTATCTGGCACACATGCTATGTTTTCAGACAAGTGGGAACTGATAAGTTCAGCTTCTCAAATAGGAAGTGAGAAGATACCATCACAGCTTAAGGTGAAAGCATCACATTCCCTGTTCAGACTGCTGCTGTGCTCAGTTTAAACTGGGATTTTCAAAAAACACATAGACTTTAAGGTCAGAAGGGGCCATTATGATCATCTAGTCTGACCTCCTGCACAATGCAGACCACAGAATCTCACCCACCCACTTCTGTAATAAACCCCTAACCTATGTCTGAGCTTCTGAAGTCCTCAAATCATGGTTTAAAGACTTCAGTGTGCAGAGAATCCTCCAGCAAGTGACCCATGCCCCATGTTGCAGAGGAAGACCCCCCAGGGCCTCTGCCAATCTGCCCTGGAGGAAAATTCCTTCCCGATCCCAAATATGGCGATCAGCTAAACCCTGAGCATCTGGGCAAGACTCACCAGCCAGACACCCAGGAAAGAATTCTCTGTAGTAACTCAGATCCCACCCCATCTAACATCCCATCACAGGCCATTGGGCATATTTACTGCTAATAGTTAAAGATCAATTAATTGCCAAAGTTAGGCTGTCCCATCATACCTCCATAAATTTATCAAGCTTAGTCTTGAAGCCAGATATGTCTTTTGCCCCTACTACTCCCTTTGGAAGGCTGTTCCAGCACTTCACTCCTCTGATGGTTAGAAACCTTCATCTAATTTCAAGACTAAACTTCCTGATGGCCAGTTTATAACCATTTGTTCTTGTGTCCACATTGGTACTGAACTCAAATAATTCCTCTCCCTCCCTGGTATTTATCCCTCTGATATATTTCTAGAGAGCAATCATATCTCCCCTCAGCCTTCTTTTGGTTAGGCTAAACAAGCCAAGCTCTTTGAGTCTCCTTTCATAAGACAGGTTTTCCATTCCTCGGATCGTTCTAGTAGCCCTTCTCTGTACCTGTTCCAGTTTGAATTCATCCTTCTTAAACATGGGAGACCAGAACTGCACACAGTATTCCAGATGAGGTCTCACCAGTGCCTTGTACAACGGTACTAACACCTCCTTATCTCTACTGGAAATACCTCACCTAATGGATCCCAAGACCGCATTAGCTTATTTCACGGCCATATCACATTGGCGGCTCATAGTCATCCTGTGATCAACCAATACTCTGAGTTTCTTCTCCTCCTCTGTTACTTCCAACTGATGCGTCCCCAGCCTATAACAAAAATTCTTGCTATTAATCCCTAAATGCATGACCTTACACTTTTCTCTATTAGATTTCATCCTATTGCTATTACTCCAGTTTACAAGGTCATCCAGATCTTCCTGAATGATATCCCAGTCCTTCTCTGTATTGGCAATACCTCCCAGCTTCGTGTCATCCACAAACTTTATTAGCACAAGGGAGCATCAGTGGGGTTTGGACACCTACTTCCCACAGGCTCCTTCAAAATCTCTGCCGTCACTCCCAAAAAATAACAAGAAACATGCTCCACTTTCACACTACACACAGTTACTATTTCTTATCGGCCCCATTTCTCTGCTCCCAATCCTTTTAGGAGCTCCACACAGACACATCTCTGTTCCTGTGCAGACTTCATTGCAGGAGCAAGGCCCTAGACTCACAGTGTCATCTATAAAAATTATAGTAATTTTTAAAATTAAATAGTTTTAACACTGTAACTTGAGGATCTGTAATTTATGGCCTTCCATAAAAAAATTCTAACAGAGGACATGCAGAGACAAATATTTTTAAAAGGCTCAGAAAAGTTCATTAGATTTTAAACAGCTTTATGCACCTTGTATTAATGCTACCTTCAGTTCTAGGCATGGCAGGTAAAAAACAGGCCGGGGGGGAGGCACATGAGGGGAAGAAGAGAGAGAAAATTATTACATATCATTATGGCAATCAAAGGGAAAGTGTTTATTTCAGTTGATGTAGTGTGGCTACCCAGTGGAAACTGGGTGTTGGGAAATTATACTTCTTCTCATCGCAATGATGTGTTGGTGCCTCTACACAAATTCGCATTAAATTTGTTTAATAAAATCTTTATTGATTATTTTGTTATTAAGGAGCTTGTGTTTGTAAGTGAGGAGGTTTAGGTGAATGAGAGAGAGGCTAGAGATACAGTATAAAGTGGTACTGGAGCACAAACAAGAGCTAGAACCTGATCCAAAGGCCGTTATAGCTAATGGAAATATTAACAGCATCAGGGCCCTAAAAACAAGACATTTTGTTTTAAAGAGTAGTGGAGTCTTTTAAAAATCTGTTTACCAAAATCTTTATTTCTCATAAAGAAATCCTAGGGTGAAATCCTGATATCAATGGCAGATTTCTCCTTGACTTCAGTGTTGCCTGAATTTTACCTCAATAATTTATTTTTTCTGAGTAGGAAACATTTTCAGATATCCCTGGTGTAGGTGGTTGAATCAGATGTATCAAATTGTGGCGTGTGAAACGAAGTGATACAAAAAAGTTAAATGTAGTTGAGAAAAGTTTCAGTATGGGGAAAATGTAGTGACCTAACCTAGCTTTCAGAACACCAGTTTCCAGGGAGGGAAACATCAGCTTTGTTTCCTCTATGACAAATTTACTCTGGCAACATCAAAGTAATTTTCCTTGGGAATTGGCTGGTAGGAATACACCATCTGCACAGGACATATAGCAGTACTTCAGAGAGATTCAGATGACTCCTTGGATGGATAGTTCATCAAATCTCTCAAGCTATATTCAGGCAAACCAGGTGAGAACTTGGATAAAGGCCCTCTAAAGAATGCCTAGTTGTTGCAAGAAATTATGTTGGTAAAAGCAGGTGGAATTCTCTCTGCATTCACATGCATAACTTTGATCTCATAAGGAGTTACAGTGACTTCAGTGGGACCGCTCAACCGATCAAGTTAAGCAAGTGCTAAGAAATGTATGCAGGCCTTGGTTGGTACTGAATCAATAACCCCACATAGTGTCAGGGAACAAGATGCTATCTTCTTGGCAGGACATAAACCTGGAGCTGGGTGAATTAAAAGCAAATAATTTATCTGAAATGCGCACAAGCAAATCATGATTTTTCTCAGATTTATTCATTATTCAAAATTATTTACTGAATGTATCTCTGGATTGTTTACAAGCAGCCCATTGGAATGATTTGATATTCAGAACTGAATATTTGAACCATATTGGTTAGTTTTGATTGAACACTTGCAATATTTCTCTTTGCTGATTGGAGGAGTGTCAGCCTTATTATCAGGATTCTTATTTATGAATTCAGCATTTGCTTTCTGTGAATATTTTCAAGTACTCACCGAAGATTCATTATTTCCAGGAACATTCTTGCTAGGAAACAAATTTACTAGAATATTGTAGTGCAAGTGAACACAAAAAGGGAAGGAAACTCAATCAAAACAAACTTACTTAAAAGTTTGAGCACATATTTGTGGGATATTTTTATTTATTTAATTTCATCATTGAGCCAGTTCTATATAAAACCAAGGGTTTGACTATTTGTGGTCCTATCGTTTCTTTTTTTTGTGCTAAAGGAAAAGTGTCATCCCTGGGGGACCTGGCGGGCTTCTATGAAGGCAGTGTGCTCTGATGGACTGATTTCAGGGCTGGAAGCCAAAGTCTCATCTTGACTTTTGTATTCATTGGTTGTGTGGTCAAAGGCAAGTTACCTCTTTGTCTCATGTGCTGGAAGAGACTCTTGATACATTTCATCCACCAGATTACAAGTCAAGGTGATTTCCCTGTTTCTGATAAAAATTATACCTGGATACTGCTAGAGACTCCTAATCTCTAAACGTCCTTGTCAAACCATGAGGATCTGTACTTTTGAATAGTAAGAATTTTGCCTTTGTCAGGTACCAGATTTCACCAAATGGCCAGTATTTAAAAGGGTTATCAGTGGGAAGCAGGACACCTGGGCATGAGCATGCTGTGTGTTTTCAGGGACAAAATATAAACATCCCCAGAAATGCAGGTGAATATGTTTGTTTGCCAGACGGTGCTGCCACCGTCCTCGATTCTGATCTGAGAGAGAGTTTTTGTTTAAAATGGAAAACAAGTGAAGAAAATCCTCAGTTCCTCCCCCGCCCCCACCCAGGCACGTGCAACCCAGGGCAGGGGGGAGTATTACAGGTCAAGGAGTGAAATATCTGTTGGAGTTTCTTGTAATATGGACAGCAGCTCACCATGCCTATTTCCTTTTCATAAAGGCTTTGAAGCTCTGAAGTGCTATTTAATGTCAGTGCTCCAGTTTATCATAAAATCAAAATCAGTAAAATCACATGGTTGCTAGGAGTCCAGGCAAAAGAGGAAAGAAGCAGCTCAATGACACATAACCCTACTCCCTCTGCTTCAACCCCAAATCAACCCCATATTCCTCTCCTAGTCTTCTCCTCTCCGCACATTCTGTGGGGATGACCTAATGTGCTTTTCCAGCTTCTCGGTTCCTCTGATACATTGGAAGGACTGTCAGGAAGACAGTTGATTCTGTGTGTGGAAGCATGTATTTTGCAAAGGAAGTGGGAATGATTGAGTCAGGGAAGCATTTAAAAGTTTGGATGCATTTTATCTGCAACTATTGGGCACTTCTTGCATAACTTTTACCTAGTTCCAACCACCTAACAGTGTTCTCCAGATTTTGTAACTGCACATTTTCAATATCTAAAAAGTAAGGACACAATAGCTAAGAACAAAATCCTCTGGACCTTCCATTTTTAATAACTCACCAATAATAATTTTAATAATTCACCAATCTTAACCACCTCTGGAAGAATTGCATCTGTCCTGAAGCTTCTCTCCCCTCCCAGATATGACTCATAATGCAGTGCGGCTATGGTCATTTTGAGACTATAGGCAACTTTACTTCAACTGAATTGTTTTTAAAGGAAGTTGAGTAAATGGAAAAATTTAAATGATAAGCTGAGCACAATAGGGAAAGATCTTATCTGCTTCCTGCTATATGATTGTTACTAGTCTTGTAAGGACACAATATAATCTAGCAAAAATATTGGTTTATTTAATATTTATTTAATGTGAGGAAAAACTTGCCGTAAAACAGCACAGTGCTGGCATTAAAATCAGCCTCAACATTTCATATTAGACATGTTTTAAAAATATAAATAACCCCTTTTTATGGCGTATATAAGATGATCAGAGGAATGGAAAACCTGTCTTATGAAAGGAGGCTTGTTTAGCCTAACCAAAAGAAGGCTGAGGGGAGATATGATTGTTCTCTATAAATATATCAGCGGGATAAATACCAGGGAGGGAGAGGAATTATTTAAACTCAGTACCAATGTAGACACAAGAACAAATGGATATAAACTGGTCATTGGGAAGTTTAGAGTTGAAATTAGATGAAGGCTTCTAACCATCAGAGGAGTGAAGTTTTGGAATAGCCTTCCAAGGGAAGCAATGGGGGCAAAAGACCTATCTGGCTTCAAGATTAAACTCAATAAGTTTATGGAGGAGATGGTATGATGGGATAACATGATTTTGTAATTAATTGATCTTTAAATATTCATGATAAATAGGCCCAATGGCCTGTGATGGGATGTTAGATGGGATGGGATCTGAGTTACTACAGAAAATTCTTTCCTGGGTATCTGGCTGGTGAATCTTGCCCATATGCTCAGAGTTTAGCTGATCGCCATATTTGGGGTCGGGAAGGAATTTTCCTCCAGGGCAGATTAGAAGAGGCCCTGGAGGTTTTTTGCCTTCCTCTGTAGCATGGGGCACGGGTCACTTGCTGGAGGATTCTCTGCTCCTTGAAGTCTTTAAACCACGATTTGAGGACTTCAGTAGCTCAGACATAGGTGAGAGGTTTGTTACAGGAGTGGGTGGGTGAGATTCTGTGGCCTGCGTTGTGCAGGAGGTCGGACTAGATGATCATAATGGTCCCTTCTGACCTTAGTATCTATGAATCTATATTCATGCATGTACATTGCTCATTAAGCACTTGGCTTTTGATCAGGCCCCGCAGCCCAGCAGAGCATTTAAGCCCATAATTTCAATGGGCCCATTCATGTGCTTGAAGTTAAGCACATACTTAAGTGCTTTGTTAGATCAGGGGTTTAAGGGTTCAATTTTGAAAGGGGCTGAATGCTTCCATAAGGAGCTGAACACCCTCCCACTGATTTCAGTGGAAATTGCAGGCTTTGAGCACTTCATCATAGCGCTCAGCACCTTGCTAGTTCATGCTGAAAATGAGCATCAGTGGCGTATGTAAATTGAATCGTTTGTGACCACATGCTCCAAAAATATGGCAGTGTTTTTTTGGGCATGCATCATCATAGCTGCAGAAATGTTGGCTGGATTGAAACCTCTGTGAAAATGTGGCCTTTAGGTATCTTCCTAGCCAATACAAAATGGTAAAGTTTGCTTTGCAAAAGGTGATGTCTCAAAGAACAAACTTTCAAAAGGGGTAGCAATGATAGCTGGAGGTTTGGGACTGGAATTTGTAGGAAACACCGCATGACTCCACAGCTTTTGATCTATAACTCACTCTTGCACCTCTCTCTCTTTTCTCATATAAAGAGTGCATATTTCTTCATTGAGCAGGCTGCTTCTTTGGAACAATAACTCTTATCTAAGACACTGTAATTAATAGAGGTTTTCTTTAAACAAACCTTGAAAGAGTAGACAAGTTCTTCATATCATTTGCCTCCTTGCAAATAAATCTCTGTTCAAACGGACTTAACTCACTGATAAACTAGTTTAAAAAACACCTCCAGGGCAAATGAAACTGCAGTATTTCTCATAGCAAAACCTAACAAAAGCTACAAGCAATGCAACAACTGGCTTTACCAAACTGAATAGTAGGAAACAAAGAACCGCTGAGGTCAGGAAATGTATTGTAGACGTAGAACAGAAGTTGGTAATGTTTAAAAATCTTTGGCCTAAACAGAAGGTTATTTTGAGTTATTAGCATCCTTTAATTGGTCAAAGCCCATTTCCTTACCTTGTGTCCATAATTTAGCATGCCTGTATTTTCATTAGCATTGCAGACGTGTCATGGCCATGTCACAACACACCCTAGAGGCTGTAGAATAACAAGTTCCCTGGTGTACATGTACCGCAGTTAGGGAGGCCTCTGCCTAAATCTGTGCCTGCTGCATGGAGCTGCTACAAGGTCTTTACAGGCTAACCTACATTTGGTATATTTGACAAAAGTGGAACCCAAGTAAAGTTTATCTTATCCTTGTGAGCCAGTGAGTTTCCCTACTGAAAGCTAATGGGAACCTTTGTTGTATCTCTCTGCCCTAATGTCCATATTTCTGGCCACTTCACTCCTATTTTTACATGGCTTGGTTCACTTTGGCTCTTGTTATCAGTCTGATGACACTCATCATCGCAGAGTGTTACTGGACTGATAACCAGAGGGGAAAGCTAAGAGACATGAACATGCTGCGGGAGAGGCAGAAAGAGTGATGTAGTCAGAACAATGGAAATGACCGTAGAACCTAGAAATGAGAATAACAAAATGCATAAGTTGCCTAGTGCATATGCTGCTTGTACAGGGTTGATCCCTATGCTAAGGGCAGAATCTGCTCCTCACAGAAGGCATCAGGGTGCTAGTTATGACTAAGGCTCCGCGTTAATCATGGCGGTCAGGTCACAGATTTTGAGACTTTCCGTGACCACCTGAGCAGCTCGGGCAGCCCCCGGGCCAGGCGCACCAGCTTTTGCTGTGGCTGTCTCAGGCTCCCTGCCCTCTCCCCTGCCCACAGCAGGTGTTTGGGTGTGGGGGGGCTCAGGGCTGGGGATTGGGGTGCCGGGCGGTGCTTACCTGGGGCAGGGGGGCTCCCCAGAAGGGCAATAGGAACTCCCCTCCCTCAGCTCCTAGCTCCAAGTGCTGGCTCCACCCACAGGCACTGCCCCCGCAGTTGCAGAACCCAGCACCCACAGCGCCCCCGCCCCAGGCCATGCTCCTCCCCTCCCCGAGTACCCCTAGTACCCCCCATGCCGCCCCCCGCCCAGCACCCACAGTGGCCCCAGGGCCGCTCCTCTGAGCCGCCCTCCCACCAAGTTTTAGTCAGGGGTATACAGTAAAAGTCCTGGACAGGTCACAGACTGTGAATTTTTGTTTATTGCCCGTGATCTGTCCACGACTTTTATTAAAAATAGCTATGACTGAAATGTAGTCTTAGTTATGACCCGCTCCCTGATTCTTTGGGCTGATCTGCGCTGGCTGCACTTTGAGGTAGAGCACCCTTGGGGCTGCTCTATCTTATGCCAGCTGGCATAACTCCTAAATGAACATATAGCAGCTGAGAATTGGTGGAGCCCAGCTGTGCTCCCTTAATAATAATAATAATAATAACAATACTTCCTTTCTCCCACACTTTGCCTGTCTTGTCTATTTAGACCATAATCTGCAAGAACTGTCTCATCCTATGTGATTGTACAGCACTTAACACACTGATGCTCCAGTCTTAGCTGAGACCTCTAACCACTTATGAATTTCACTGCGTTTGGGGCCATGAGCAGACTGATCGCTACATTTATGAATACTGTACATGACTGAAAGTCTCCTAATTTGCCATGCTGCTCATTGGTCTTTTCACTCTCAGGAGTCAGGTTAACATCACTACTTAATCACTGTGGAGCAGCTTGTGGCCAGTAGAAAAGTGAAAAGGGAAGATGTGGCAATGGGATATGAGACGGTGTATTCAGTATTGTGCAGTATAATCTAAAATTGATATAAAAGTTCCCACGTTTGTTAAAGTTAGTCTGGAACAGTAATCCCTCCCTGATTGTTGGTGGCATGAACTAATCATTGTATAGCCTCACACACATAACAGTTCCTATGTACTTTTAGGACATTTGTGTGTGATTTGAGCTGTGCCACCGTGGCATAGCAAGTACCATGATTCCATGACATCATCTTCATCTCTTACACTTAGAAAAGGAATGTCTGCCAAGAAAAGAAATATGGCCTGATTATCCTCTCCTCAGGAGTCACTCCACAGAAGTCTATAAAGTTAGGCTAGTGTTGTAAGATGAGCAGTTACTGAGACTCAGGCCTAGAGAGAACATTCACTCTTGACTTTTCAGCCTGAAAAGTAATGAGATTGCTTTGGAGTCATATTTTTAAAATAAATATTTCACCATTGTAATGAATTATATATAAATACACCTGAGCACATGGGTGATTCTAATAATTTACTTTAACAGCTCCGTGAGTTCCATATAAACATATAGTTTCTTTTTTTGGGTGCCAAAAAGATAGTCTATTTTTAACAAAAAGGTTATGCTTGACTACCGGTAAGTTAAAGATGCAGCCTCAGAAGGGCTAAAGGGCTTCAATGCAAAGTGAGTTTCCCAGTAAGATTTAATGTTTCTACTATGAGCCAGTTGAAAAAATAAATTCTCCTCTAAAACAGCCAGCCCGTACAAACTCAATCCTGAGGTCCTTCTAGATGTGTGAAAACACTTTTGGCCTAATCCTAAAAATCCTTTATGCACAGGATGACTACTGAACTAATTTGAGGAGCAACTTGACTCATTGCGGAAGCAAACAAATGTATGTTGCTGAATACATTTTATGTTTCACCAACATTAGCATAATGTGATACAAAAGTGAATGTTGATGACAGGTTTTATGTGCTTAACTAGAAAAATCCTTGTATAGTTTGGGAAAAGAGTTACTATAACCTAAAGCTTATTATCTTAACTATTGCAGAAATGTCTTTTTTTAACAACATGTTTTTATGTTCATGAATGAGGCAATATACACATTGCATAGATTCACACTCATATGTTCCCTGCCCTGTTAGGAAGGTTGGCTCTAGAAATCAGTGTTGCAGGTCTTAGAATCATCTAAATTCCAGCACATGGATCACTAAACTCCAAGTTTTCTACTGAAACAGAAATATAATATCCAGACCCTGTCCTAATGGAAATGAGGCTTTTTTTCACTTCTGCATGTATACATTTTTTTGTAATGTATTTGACTGGATTCAACACCACCTGACAGTTCATGTTAGCCAAATGTTACAACACATCAAGCATATTCAACACATATTCTTAACATATGTTACTAGATTTTGGTTAACTTGTACTTGCAAATTCATAGATTTATTTTATAAGCCAATGTGCTGCACAAAAGTATTCAACATCATTTATAAAAGTCCAAAATATAAACCATTCAATCCTAACAAAACCTTAAGGGAAATACAGAGAAATTGGAGTATATTTATTTCTTTGAAGTCACTCACAAGATTGCCAGCATAGCAATATGTTTCATTCATTACAGTTAAAAAAATTCCATTTTCCTATCTTTGCTCAATGATGGTATTGAACTTGGATGACTGTAGAACTTTACAGCAGAAAAGCCCCTAGTTTTCTAAGCTGATTTCACAGGGAGTTATTTTCTAATGAGTTAAAACAAAAATGCATTTATATGAGCTACAAAACATACACTGTTTCTAATTATTATTTTAAGAAAAGACATTTGCCAATCCTGCCTTTTAAAGTTGATATTTTTATTATTATTATATTTTAAATTAGGTCAAGTTACATTTTACAAACTCCTTATACATTTCTGGCTCTGCACAGCTTCTATAAAAATACAGAGTTGTGTCTCTATTGCACATATAACACGTTTTCCTAATGGAAGATTGATTCCATGGATGAAATCCTGGCCTCTTTGAAGTCAGGAGTTTTGCTATGGACATCAATGAGGCCAGACTGTCACCCTATATGCTGTTGTATTGGTTAGAAAACTTGTTTTCATTTGGTGAAATAATTCTTTTAGAGAAGTACCAAATATCACTTTTGTGCTATTAGAGCCTTCTTCAGAGTGGCAGATGATCAAACAAGTATCATTATAGCTTCCTATTTGCAGAACCAGGGAGAAGAATTAGGCTGGGAATGGATACCTGCAAGTAGCTAGGGCTGGGGAGAAGTCTTAGGCTTAGTAACACACCAAATTAAGCTAAGATGATATTATCCATCCTTAACTGACACTACACCAGGAAGTTGTATCCCTTTAAACAAATTGATTTAGAAACTGATTTAAACTATTGGAATTTCAGAGTGAAACCCTGGCTCCATTCAAGTGAATGGCAAAACTCCCATTGATTTCAGTGGCGACAGGATTTCACCATCTGTGTGTATACCAGCTGTTGGTTTGATGATTAGACAGTGTTATTATATTGGAATTTTTGAATAAAATGAGATCCTCCATGGTGGTGACATGGCAGCTAATGACGCTACAGCGAGTGTGTGGCTTGTGTCTGGAGCTGGGTGGAGACTGCACAAATTTACAGGGATTTACATCCAGTGTCAGAAATCAGAGCTATGCATTTTCAAGCCAAACACATTCCCAATATTGCAATAAGAGGTGGTCTCCATGGAAATACAATTTTAGCTGCTTATCCATTTATGTGCATGATTTGTCATCTTTACAGGTATTACAGAAGAGGTTAATGATTACATTCCCTATCCCATAAGGGGTTAAAAATATCAGACTCCATAAACATTGGGTAGAGTAGGATGCTGCTGAGAATTGTGTAATTAACAAATGTGCTGTGCCTTAGAAAAGCACATTAAAAGAACCATTGCTGTGTGTGTGGCATATTGAGCCTGATTCAGTAAACCCATACTCTTGGCAGCAGTCTCATTTGTATCAGCTCCTATGAGTGTATTGTTCTTTCCACCAATATATATATATATATATATATATATATATATATAATTGTTTTAATTTCTTGCAGTGGAATATTATTGCGATGTTCATTTTTCCTGTTGACCTACTCTGCTTGGTTATGTTGGCCACACTAAATATCCTGTGTGGTGGATTATATCAAACACATGTTTAGCTTGTGTGACATGGGGCTGAACTATTATGTCTCAACATGTTTCTGTTAATATTGTAATGGAAATGTTATGACAATTAAGCTTCCTGGATATTTTGGCATTTCAACAGAGACCTGTAAAATATGCACCCTTTATTGTAGCACTTCCTTCAGGTGAGTTTTTGCACGGGTTGGCTTTAATAGTCAAAACTATGAAATGTGTACGAAAGCGTATTTCTTCTAAATATTAATATATTAGCCTGGCCAGGTATCTTACCAACAGAGTGTCAACCCATGATCTGTATGGGCAAGAACAAGACTACAATGTAAAGATGTTCTTAATGCTTAACTCAAACTGAGAACCCCCTGACACTTCCAGAATTTAAAGAGATGCATCATCAGGTGCTGTTATAAATATGGCATATTAACAACTATTTATGTTTGGTTTTAAAGCACAAGTTTAAAGAACTGTCATCCCCACACACTGACTGTAAAAATTCAATAAGGGTTCTAAGGGTGGTATTAGAAAATTCAGTCAAGAGTGCATGTCTTCAAGTTAGACGACTGCATGATGTGGCACAAATGGATGTAATCACTATAGATGGCTACATACTTATTTAGGACAGCTCCCAGAAGGTTGTGTTGGGCACTTATCACACTGAAGATGCCATACTATGTCTCACAATTTTCCCCTCTCAGATACTTTGAATCTGAGGGGGCTAAGATTGAAATCTGTGGCACTCCACACGCATAGGTCCTTGGGAGGAAGGAGCTGCTCTATGTCTCCTTTTCATCAGGCCTAGACAGACAGAATCATTTCCTGCTATCCTAGGTTCTGATCCAGCTCTTACTGATTTCAGTAGGAATTGGATCACTCCCTTAGAATCTGGTGGAGAGACAGGTACATCTGAATGAAAGCCAGATAGATCTCTTAGGCTCACTTTGGGTAAGATAAATGTGATGCATGTTGGAGCGAGAAACATTTTGTAGAATTTGCATAGACTGTGGCTGCTATTTCCAGAAGAGAAGGCATCTGTTCACCTATTTTGCTTTTGCCATCTCAGGACCTCTAGTAGATTCCTCTACTCCCAGAAGGTCAGAAAAATCATTGTCTTCCTCAACTGACTGAGAAACTTCATCCTTTCCCTTGAGATGCAAACCTCACTATAATGGTCCATGCCTATATCATTTTAAGGTTGGACTGTTGTATTACACTTGATCAGGGGACAGTCAGAAGGCCCATTAGAAGCTTCTACTCCTCTAAAATGTGGTTTCCCATCTTCAGAGCAGAGCGGACTAGTGAGAGCATATTGCATCTGTGGTCCATCATATCCACTAGCTGCCAGTTTTCTGCTGGGTGAAATGTAAGGTGCTGGTTACTACCTATAAAGCCCTAAAAGTTCTAGAACCCTGTTATCACAAAGGCCAGCTGTCCCTCTTTTCCCCATCACAATGCCAACATTTAACAGAAATTCTTTCCCTGCCTATCAAGGGTGAATGGGCTCTGGAACTAAATGTTCCCAGCAGATGTTCCTCATTTCTAGAATTCACTCCTATCTGAAGTGAGCTGGAGCCTGGCCACTTTTAAAACATGATGTAAGCTGAATCTCATTAATCATGTCCTCCACAAATTGCAGGTTCTGGAATCCCAAGATATATGGTTTACCAATTGATCTTCCCCACCTTTCAAGAAGTTGACTTGGTTACCAGAGGGGTGATTAGGTGTGTGTTAGGTGTGTGCTTCACATGATTGGGGAAATAGTGTTTGCTCTTGATGTAAGCTACATAAAATGTGTCTAGATTCTGAATACCTCAAATACATCTAATAAAATAATTTATATCTAGGGTTTCTGGTTTTCAATTTACATTGAGCTGTCAACATTTTACAACTATTAAATTGCTGTCACCTTGGAATGTGAAAATGACTGCCTGATTCAAATGAACCAGAAGAAGTCCCTGTTGCACTGTTGAAGTCTGGAGCTTGGTTTCATGGTAACATATATGTCACAATGTGAAGTGGCTGGAATTTAAGGGTCCAGTCATTCAAGAGGCAGAACATGCAACATGATCCTGTTGATTACAGTAGGAATTGAAGACAATCAGCACCTTTCAGGTTAAACCCTTACATGATCAGGAGGTATGAAAATGTTGGGTTGATATTTAATGGCTTAAATTTGTTTCTCTCAATATTTGCTCCTCTATAATTGACCTTATAGGAAATAAATAAGGGAAAGATGCACTTTTATTTGAAAAGCTTTTATTGGGGTTTTTAACCTCATTCTATTAAATTAAAATAGATTTTCCGAATGCACTAATTGTCTAAATAAATGACTTGTAATTTCACATAACCACATAATACTCCATTCACAGTGCTTTAGGAAAGCAACTATTTTGTAAACAAAAATTTAGACTTATAAATTCATAATATTCAATTTTTCATTCTAAGAAAATTTTCTTCTTTAACAACCAGATAAGCCCAGTGTCAAAAGAGCAGTGCCTCATTAGAATTCAAAGAAAATTACACAGAACGTATTATAACTCTTTAACATCAATACTTTGTCACTTTCATAAACCCAACAATAACTTGTTTCACTATTAAGAGAGGTCTCAAGAGACAGGACAGAAATTCACTGTCTAGTGTGAGTAAATCTAAAATTATTTAAATATTCTAAATGCTTTTGCAAAATGGGAGGGTTTGCATGGAAATCTTTACTACTGTTTATAAGCCATTCATTCTATCGTATTGCATATTGTGATTTTGCAATGCGGAACTGCTGCTCCTCTTTTTAATACTACTTTTCTCTTCCAGAGCATTGCATATTTACGTTAGACTATATGGAGCCTAATCTTGATCTTACTTCCCTGATCATATAAATTAGGAGAAACCCCAGTCACAGCTATGAAATTTCACTGTTGTAAGTGGAAAGCAGATGCTTGTCTGCTGTATCTTCTTGTGTCCTTCAAGGATTGGTTCACAATCAGATAGCAGCATTTCTCTACAGTGCAATTCTCCTTATATCCTTTGGAGGCCTGAGAATGGTGTCCCCATTTGTTCTTCTTTTTTGCTCCTTCCTTTGGGGTCCATGACCCAATTATCGTGTCCAGCATAGGAGGAAACTCCAGGCCAGGAATCTGAGCTTCCATTCCAGTTACATGAACAGATCACACAATTAGCAAAGGCTCATTTTATATTTTAGACACACTTACATGCAAATGCTTCACACAGTCCACAAGACTGTTCCATGCAATTCAGAGACTAAAGTCGTGATTCAGCAAATTACTTAAGCAGGTGCTTGACTTTAATGACATGAGTAACCCTATCTTTAGTCAGCAAAAATGTAAGTACATGCTTAATGTACATATGTGCTTAAGTATCTAAATCTATGGGACTTGCATGCTCAAAGTTAAACACATGCTTAAGTGTTTTGTTGAATCCAGGCCATAATGAGTAGATCACTGTTAAGACAAAGGGTATTTGGAATCCACACATCTGTGTCAGTTGTGAATATCTGTCTAACCTGCTTTTGTGTCCTCTTTGCCTTCAGATTGATTTTGAAGGTGTCATTGCTGAACCTGATGGAACACACAGTTTTGATGGGATTTGGAAGGCCAGCTTCACCACCTTCACTGTGACAAAATACTGGTTTTATCGCTTACTGTCGGCAATCTTTGGCATTCCTCTGGCTCTCATCTGGGGTATTTACTTTGCCATTTTGTCATTCTTACACATCTGGGCAGTGGTGCCATGCATAAGGAGCTACTTGATTGAGATCCAATGCATCAGCCGGGTCTATTCTATCTGCATCCACACATTCTGTGACCGATTATTCGAGGCCATCGGCAAAATGTTCAGCACTATCCGGACAACAGTACGAAAAGAAATATAAGTGATGCTTCAAGGACAGCTCTCTGTCTGGAGAGTCTTTTTGTGTGCCAATTTCAAGGCTCCTAAATCAATCTGCAGTAACTGCTGGTGAATATACTGGCCCAAAACAAAGAATCATGTGTTCGGTTTTTATTACTAATATTTATCCCTACTGGATTTTTTTTCACTCTGCATTTTTCAAACTGATCTTGAATTGATACTCTCCCATTCCAGCCGCATATCATTTTGCTGACCATTTGATAAACATATTGATGTGCTTTTGTTCGGGTTTTTTTTTAGCCCTCCATTAATTCCTTGCAAGATACATTCACAATGATATAATAAAGAACTGCAAAAATGCTTTTCAACACTGTCATGCCATTCATTTTATTGTGGGCAAACAGTATAAAGCTATTGCAGCAGAATGAACCTGACAAGTTGGCAGGTTTTAAAAGAATGTTCTTTTTTCAATTGTATTGTCAGTTGACTACAGCCATTTACTGTAATGGTCAGATATGAAAAGACAGATATAAACAAATTACTTAACTAATATATGTTCTGAAAATTTAATGCCTTATCAGGTCAGAGACTTTGACACATAAAACTTTCCATGTCTGAATGCTGAATGTCCATAAAAAGCTACAGTTAATGCCTTCTTGTGTCATAGTAGCTATCCTGAAAGTTTGCTGCCAACTGTTTGTCAACCCTTCACTATAATTACAGAAGCAAACTGAAGATCAAAATTAAAAAATATTGTTTTTAACATGTTTTTCTGGCAGTGACTTATGATATGTCTCTTAGCTAATATGTAGGTGTTCATCACACCAGTAAATATCACAAATGTGTCTGAGATGACACTGGCTTAAAAAATGAATAATCCAGGTGCGCCAAACTCATGCCATATCATGCCAACTATAGCTGTCTCTGAGAGAAGCCAGCTTTAAAAAACCTTCCTGTCAGCTGAGGTCAGCATGCTGTTAGCTCACAGATTAGTTTCAGGAGAATTCACGCTTTGCTGAGTCCAAACTAATCCATCACAAGAGATGCTTTAGAAACTCCACATTGTGTTCCACTTTTTTAGCTGAGCTGCAGCCATCAGGAAGTCTTAGTGGAGGGTATTGTGTGAAACTGTCAAATGTTGCAAAGCACGAGCCCTTGAAAATAAAGCATTTGCAACATATTATGCTGTGACCCATGGGAGCCTTTGACCTTACAGTGATGTTACTGAGTTCAGAGGACATCCTCATAAGGTTTGCATGAAGCATTTGAACCCTTAAAACCTGAAATGCACATAAAGTTGTCTGGTATCGTCAAAGCTTCCTGCCTAATGCTTCATATGAATCGGGGTGCCTTCCATTCAATTTCTGCCACAAGTGCATTTAAATCTGTTTGGAGGATGCAGCTGCTGCTTCTTCTCTCTCTTTTTTTTTTTTTTTTTTTTTTTTTTTAATAGGCACATGGATTGCAAACCTATTAACTACTTTTGTTTTGCATTTAAAACAGACCCTGGTATGGGTAGAGTTTTATGGTTTTCCTATGCACAGAACTGAGAGTGTACTATTATAGAGATTTTGCAGTTCTAAAAACAAGCAAGATTGTAAACAAGAAATATTTTATCTTGATATGAGGAAAATCACTTTGAAAGGCCTCCTTGATTTATCATGTAAACTGTGTATCCTGAAACACATCTGTTCACTTAGACTTATTAGTCCCTAATCCAAATACATTGCTGATCTGAGACATTTACATTGCTATTATATGCTTACAGATTTAACTGCCACCTTTTTTTTATTTTGCATGTACTGCAAAGCCTACAATCTACGCAATAAAAAACATTTAATGGTAGCTCCTGTCTGAATTATTCTTTACCTAAAAAGCCATTTTCATAAATCTCACATCCGATGAAGTGAGCTGTAGCTCACGTAAGCTTATGCTCAAATAAATGTGTTAGTCTCTCAGGTGCCACAAGTACCCCTGTTCTTTTTGCGAATACAGACTAACATGGCTGCTACTCTGAAACCTGTCCTTAAGAAGCAAGACCAAACATCTCCTGAGTAAAAGTCAAATCATGAAATGATTCTTGAGAAAGACCCTGTAAATAAACCTTGGGTGGTGACTCAGTGTTTGCTAGGAGTAGATTTTCACAACAGTAAATTCTGTTTCCCTCACTGTTATACACTGACATTATTTAGCTAGTCGATAGTACACGGCATTGGGACTTGGGAGATGTGGCTTCTAGTCCCAGCTCTGCTACTGGGTGAGCTTAGGTAATTCACTTTACCTTCCCATTCCTCAGGCATTGGGGTAATAATACCTGTAAAGTGCTTTGGAGCTGTTCTGATGAAAAGCGCTAGGTCAGAGCTAAGTATTATTGTATATTTCATTTGACATAAAAGACATTGTGCCTGATCCTGCCACACTTGAGCTCCTTGGGAGTTCTGTCATTGACTTCAATGGGAACAATACCACTGTTTATCGTAAGCATTTTTTGTATTGTAGATACTGTACTATGTACTGCATCTCTTGTCCAGTCCTGAACTGACATAACATATGACAGGTTTCAGAGTAGCAGCCGTGTTAGTCTGTATTCACAAAAAGAAAAGGAGTACTTGTGGCACCTTAGAGACTAACAAATTTATTAGAGCATAAGCTTTCGTGAGCTGTAGCTTATGCTCTAATAAATTTGTTAGTCTCTAAGGTGCCACAAGTACTTCTTTTCTTTTAACATATGACAGGCTAATTCTTTCCTTCAGGTTTATTACTTGATATCTGCCATCCTCTTACTATAATACAAACACGTGCTACAAATTAGGATATCACATTTTGAGCCCATAAATCTATTAGCTATGCTTTAAAGCACAAATTGCAAACATTAGCACAAGGTAAGTTTTCCTACATTCTGCACTCACAGGACAGTGTGTTCAATGATAATATAGTAAGCAATGCATTTAATTTCCCTGCAGTGTGAATGAAGAAAGCTTTTAAAACAGAGAAAATTTTAAAATAAATTAAAAATGAAATGTGGACCTGGAGCAGATGAATATATGGATGGTTTGTGCAGAAAACAGGATATCAATATTTAAAATGCCTGAAATGCTGTGTTATTTTTCCTTTGAAAGCGGCTTGATATACCTGGGACAAAAACATCCGTCCAACTTGTCCATCTGACAATGGCACATCAGCAAGAGGCTCCGTGGAACATGGGGATCTGACTCTCTTTTCCATCCTCTGTAGCAACTCACTAGCTGGAGTTTATAGCAGGGAGGACTAGATGGGTATTACACTGCCGTGGCAGATTAGGCTCTTGCTGCAGAACAGGTTTCCAGCCATGCTGTTCAATAATGGCAGGGAACAGTCATGATAATGATTTAGCCTGGTTATGAAACGTGGTTAAGGTCCACGCTAAACTACAATTTGGAACCATATTTATAACCATGGTGTAAGAAGATTGCCTGCCACAGCTATATTTGTAGTGTAGACAAGGCCTTACATTGCTAGGTTGGTACATTACTAAAGGGTCAGACTGCCCTATAGACTCAGATCCCAGATCCTCTGGTCCAAAAAGCTATGCTCAATGGGGATGAGGATAAAGGTGGCTTTAGGTCACATTCCCTGATCCCACAGCTTCTGGATGCAGTCCCAGTCCCCAGCATAAAACAAAGCAGACTGAAAGCTGCTGTATTTCATACAACCTGCCGACTGCCCTCAGGCCCTATTCTGGCAGCAGGGACCAGCAAGGTACAGGACTGCCACAGCCAGTAACTTTCTTCCTGGTCATATCCCTTAACCAGGAGTGGGGACAGCCCTTTACCAGATCTGTTCAAGAAGAACCCTTCTCTGGACAGTTAAATCAGGTGTAAGGCCGCTGTACATGCAAGAAGCAGCACAACGCAGCCTGAATGAACCAAAAGGTGGTGTGCGGGGCGGGGGGGGAGTGGAAAACTTTCTGGCAATTGGCAAAATATATAGACTATCACATATCAAAACACCCATCTCCCCCACTTCTAGCAACCAGAGCTCCAGGTGCACACATTGCCAGAATTCCTGCTGGCAGGAAACCACAGATGAAAACAAGGTTCAGCAACTAAACGTAAAAAGAGTTAGCCCAGAAAATCAAAACCAAATGGTACGTTGCACAGGACAGATGTATTCTAAAGAGAGACTGAAGAGTCAATATGTAACTTAAAGGAAAGTAATAAACCGCAATAGAATTATACTGGAGGGAAAACGGTTCAAAACTTGTCAGGCCAACCACAAACCAAAGCATGCAAAAGCTGAATATAATGTGGGACAGTCTGAACAGCAGCTAGCCAGCCAAAGAAAGAGGCTGCAAACATAAAGACTGGACCGTTTGAGGGAGTAGACAACAACCAATAGTCCAGGAGTCAAGGGTGTGCACAAGGGGGGGGGGGCAAGCAGGGGCCTCCAATAATGGTCAGGGGCACAGAACTTCTCCAGCCCCAAGGCCACGGTGGCAGGGAAGAGCAAGCTCCTGCCAGAAGCAGTGCAGGGGGGAGGGTAGAGCGAGCTCCTGCCGGGGCCAGATGGGGAGGCAGAAGAGCAAGCTCCTTGTGGGGGCACAGCATGTGCCCCTCCAAAAGGGGTCAAATTTAAATTCCTCTGCACACCCCTGCCAGGTGTCAAATTTGGGGCCAATGCAATGTTACTCAATTCAAGCACTGTATGCAGCCGCAGCCCCACCCCTCATCTCCAAATAGACAATAGATTGTCACAGGACAGCACTGACTATTTCAGAAGAAAGAGACCAGTGCACCTGTGCCTGGTTAGCTGCCTCCCAGCTGAGGTTAAGGGAAGGCACCTGGGCCACAAAATGGGGAGACTGAGATGGTGGGACCAACCTGGAAAAGGGGCAGGTGAGAGCTGCCTGACAACAGCTGAAGAGAGTCAGAAGATGGACAGGTGAGTGCTTCCTGAGACCAGGAGAGTCAGGAAGAAGTAGCAGAGGGAACCTGAGGGAAAGAGTTGGAAGGAGGGCAGAAACCATGAGCTGCCGGTGAGGAGCTTGGAAGAAAGCTGTTGGTGACAACTGTCCAGTGCTGGGGACCTCTGATGAGCAGAAGGCTAGTGTAGTCGAGCTTGGTCATGCAAAGCTGAGCAGGAAGCAATAGGGTTGTTGTTGGAGGGTGGATCTCTGAGCAGGGGCAGCATCCCAAGAGGGGGAGTAGAACATTGCTGGAAGGGGAGCTCTTGTACTGCAGACCTGAGTGGAGGGTTGTAGGAAGACTGGTCTCTCTCTGGCAGGGAGGTCTGGAGAGTGGGGCCCTGCCTCAGGGGAAAAAGGGAGGAGCTTACACTGAGAGGAGGAGAGGGGAAACTAAGTTAGGTGCATCTGTTTTGCTGTGGCCTGCTGCAGGAGGCGGCCCCAGCCAGGAGCTAACTTGTGACATGGGCAAATGTACTCAAATGATCAGCTGCAAAACAGGTCACAATGATGATATTTAAATTACTATAATTAAACTTCAGAATCAACATCCCACTGAAACGACAGCTGTCTCACACCTCTCCTGCTGCTGGCATTTCAGTCAGTCCCAGCATTGGTAAGACAGGATTACATACAGTCAAGGTTTCGAAGGGTTTTTTTGCTAGCGTAACACCATATAGAAAGTGTACTTTGCAGAAACTGATGGGATCCCAGAGAAGCTCCCAGTATGTCATTCCTACCATACACTCCTTAGAAGTTTCCCTTTCTGTTGGAAACAATGATGGACAATTCACTGAAATTTCCAAGCAAAGATCCTTCCCCACCATTGATACTGATCATGGATATAACTAAAACAATAGATAAAAATATCACTACCAACATGTTGCACAGAATCTTCCAACTCTCACTGTATCAGGTTATTGCAAAGATGATATCTGACTGCAAGACCTCCAGGGTGGGGACCATCTTTTTGTTCTGTGTTTGTACAGCACCTACCACAATGAGTCCTGGTTCAATGAATGTGGTTCCTAAGGGCTACGGTAATACAAATAATAATTATCCTCTGGTCCCAGAAATCTGAATCACATGTACTACCCAGGCAGGAGGAGATGAGTCTGTATAATGCAAAGGTAACATCTTGCACCTTCAAGGCCAGAATCCCATGCTCCATTTGCAGGCAAAACTCCCATTGAAAATGGCAGAAATATGTAGTAAGCCAATATTTATAACTAAATCCTTCAGAAGGGAGGGATCTTGTACCATTTAGCAATAACCTCTTGTCAATAGAATCAATGTAAAATGGGAAATTATGGTCTCAAACCAGTCAAAGAAGTAAAAAGCATGCTGAGACACAAGGTCTCTGTAATATCCTGGGACCAACACAACAGCTACAACAATGCTGCAAACATATAAAGCAAATTATCATCCTCTTATATTGTTCAGGCAATTATAGCCTTTACTTTGTCATAAAGCTGTGACACTCTGTAGCTCAGAGTAGCACCCTGGACCCTCATCTTCACCACTGTGATATGATTGATATGTTTTGTAAACTATGCCTTGTGAGATACCATTTTTTAAAAGGCTTGATCTGTTGAACATGAATATCCTGTTGGATTGTATGTGCTATCCTTGTCTGAGAAGTTACGAAGTATTACTGTGTTACTGAAATATGCTGTGAGGTTGGGAAACACCCCCAGCCAGCCTTTCAGTGGCTACAAAGGAGCACCTAGTAAGACAGATTTACGTCAGGACCAACCAGACATGTGTTGATGGCCCACTAAGGGAATTCTACTCTCCCAAAGGCCATCCCAGAAAAGCCTAATAGAGGGCATGTATTCAATGAGGGCAACCTAACCCAAGTCACAGCAAGGATCTTTCTAGCAGCTGGAAGAAAGTATAAAAGAGGGACAGTGACATCATCACTTGACCTCTCTCCTCTTCCATCTCAACACCTGGAAGATCGTCTGGAAGACAAAGACTTTGAACTGGGGAGATTGGTCCCAGGCTAGGAAAGGAATCCAGCCTGCGTATTAAGAACTCTGAGCTGACTAACATCTGGTAGGGTGATTGCCTGGTGCCCCTCGCTGTATAATTCATGAGTGGCTTAGTGAGCCTTTATGCAATTTAGCTGGGTGTGGGGCTCCACATAGAATCATAGAATATCAGGGTTGGAAGGGACCTCAGGTGGTCATCAAGTCAAACCCCCTGCTCAAAGCAGGACCAATCCCCAACTACATCATCCCAGCCAGGGCTTTGTCAAGCCTGACCGTAGAAACTTCAAAGGAAAAAGATTCCACCACCTCCCTAGGAAACGCATTCCAGTGCTTCACCACCTAGTGAAAAAGTTTTTCCTAATACCCAACCTAAACATCCCCCATTGCAACTTGAGACCATTATTCCTAGTTCTGTCATCTGTTACCACCTGAGAACAGTCAAGATCCATCCTCTTTGGAACCCTCTTTAAGGTAGTTGAAAGCAGCTATCAAATCCCACCTCATTTTTCTCTTCCACAGACTAAACAATCCCAGTTTTCTCAGCCTCTCCTCATAAGTAGTGTTCCAGTCCCCTACTCATTTTTGTTGCCCATCCTTCTTGTAGTGTGGGGCCCAAAACTGGACACAGTACTCCAGATGAGGCCTCACTAATGTCAAATAGAGGGGAACGATCACATCCCTCGATCTGCTGGCAATGCCCCTACTTATACATCCTAAAATGCCATTGGCTTTCTTGGCAACAAGGGCACACTGTTGACTCATATCCAGCTTCTTGTCCAATGTAACCCCTAGGTCCTTTTCTGCAGAACTGCTGCCTAGCCATTCGGCCCCCAGTCTGTAGCGGTGCATGGCATTCTTCCATTCTAAGTGCAGGACTCTGCACTTGTCCTTGTTGAACCTCATCAGATTTCTTTTGGCTCAATCCTCTAATTTCTCTAGGTCCCTCTGTATCCTATCCCTACCCTCCAGCGTATCTACCTCTCCTCCCAGTTTAGTATCATCTGCAAACTTGCGGAGGGTGCAATCCACACCATCCTCCAGATCATTAATGAAGATATTGAACAAAACCAGCCCCAGGACCGACCCTTGGGGCACGTCCACTTGATACCGCTGCCAACTAGACATGGAGCCATTGATCACTACCCTTGAGCCTGACAACCTAGCCAGCTTTCTATCCACCTTATAGTCCATTCATCCAGCCATCTTCTTTAACTTGCTGGCAAGAATACTGTGGGAGACTCTGTCAAAAGCTTTGGCTAAAGTCAAGGAATAACACGTTCACTGCTTTCTCCTCATCCACAGAGCCATTATCTCGTCATAGAAGGCAATTAGATTAGTCAGGGGGGTGAGTGGCTGAGTGATAACAGCACTGGAGGGGTTTGCCATTTGTCACGGGCAAAGCATCGTGAAAGACAGCCCAGGCTGGAAAGTTAAGGTGCACAGCACTCCACACTTCTAGGTTGTATGTTCGGAATCACTAAAATGAGTGTCTTGTTTTTTGTATTTAAGACCACAGAGGATTGACTTTGGAGGACAGGATTCACCTCACAGGCTATGCCACATGTCCAATAAGATGGGTATATATGAATCTATAACAATATGACACTCATCATTAGAGCTGCTTGGAAATTTTCTTACTGAAAGTTTTTCCTTCAGAAAATGCAAATTTTTCCCCCAAAACTATATTTTGTGGAAATGTGTTGATATCAACAAAATCTTACAGAAAAAGATTTAAAAGCCTTTCAAAAAGGCCGAAACTCTCCTTTTCAGCCTGGAATGTTTTGAGTCTCCATTTTCAAATGATTTTTCCATTTTTAATTTTATACGCTGTAAAACTTTTGAAAAGTCAAAATCAGAATAAAATGTTTTTAATTTTATCCAAACAAAACATTTCAACTGACTGGATTTTTTTTTATTTTGCTTCATGGGATTACTTGTGGCTCATTCATGACAATAGAGTCAAAGGCATACTCTTTGCCTTTGAACTGATCCAGTAGTACATTCTGAACTGATCCCAACAACTCATTTGTCCCCCTGGTTTACTGAGCATCTGCTGTTGGTTAAGGATCTGGAGAAACATAATTTAGCTGTCAAAGTGACGCCGCATGAAGATAATTCCATGGACATTCAGTTTTTGGCTCTGCTGGAACTGACAACTAGGAAGCTAATGCAAGTTCATTGTGTCAGTGGTTTCTGTGATGTCTGGAGGTCTGGTCACTAAAAACTACTAGACTGAGACCACAAATTCATTTCAGATAGGCCTGTCAAGGTTCCTTCCCCACTCTGAAATCTAGGGTACAGATGTGGGGACAAGCATGAAGACCCCCTTATTCTTACCAACTTAGGTTAAATGCTGCCATCACCATACTGTTACACAAAGAACAGGAGAAGTGCCCACTTGGAAAAGTCTCCCCCCCCAAAATATCCCCCCCAAGCACTACACCCCCTTTCCTGGGGAAGGCTTGATAAAAATCCTCACCAATTTGCATAGGTGAACACAGACCTAAATCCTTGATCTTAGAACAATGAAAAGCAATCAGGTTCTTAAAAGAAGAATTTTAATTAAAGAAAAAGTAAAAGAATCACCTCTGTAAAATCAGGATGTAAATACCTTACAGGGTAATCAGATTCAAAACATAGAGAATCCCTCTAGGCAAAACCTTAAATTACAAAAAGATACAAAAACAGGAATATACATTCCATTTAGCACAACTTATTTTATTAGCCATTTAAACAAAACAGAATCTAACGCATATCTAACTAGATTGCTTACTGACTTTTTACAGGAGTTCTGACCTGCATTCCTGCTCTGGTCCCGGCAAAAGCATCACACAGACAGACAGGATCCTTTGTTCCGCCGCCCCCTCCAGCTTTGAAAGTATCTTTTCTCCTCATTGGTCATTTTGGTCAGGTGCCAGTGAGGTTCTTAGCTTCTTAACCCTTTACAGGTGAAAGGGTTTTTCCTCTGGCCAGGAGGGATTTAAAGCTGTTTACCCTTCCCTTTATATTTATGACAAGGCCATTAAACAGTGATTAGACAGTAATGTCTTTTGTTCCTCATGAATCTGGTGTAGATTTAAATCAGGTACCTAAAAGCAGAATTTTGCATAGAAATGCTCTGGTTGTTGACAGAAAACTTTTTAAAAATGAAACATTTTCAATTTGGGGCTTTTGAAAATGGAAATAGTTTTGGTTTTTAGGGACAAATTTTCTGCAAAACAAATTTTTTTTTTTCCAAAAGAGGCATTTTTTTTTCACTAAAAAGCGTTCAACTAAAAAATCTGGAACAGCTGTATCTAATACCAATTTACTAAGCCATCTAAGTCAACTTTTTTTTATAAGAATAACTCCTGTTCTTGGTATCTTATAGAAATCTTCTGTTGCCACAAATTTGCTCAGAAATTCTAAAGTGCAAAGAGATCAACTATCAGCTATCCAACCATTTCCCTACCAATATATTGATTCAGCAAGGTACTTAGAACATTAAAGTACTACTTTAAGTACATCATAGTCTCATTGAGTTCACTGGGATTATACACTTGCTTGAATTTATGCATATGTGCACTCAAGTCCTATCAACCATTGGTCCCTGTATGTTAATGGCATCATACTTAATTCTGAATGAAAGCTGAAAGTGGAATTCCCATTAAAGTAAATGTTGCATCTACACAGATGAATGTCTTATGAACAGTGCTGCTACAGGACATGTTAAATACATTTAAAACACATACTGAACACAGTGTTATTAAGACAAATAGGGGCTAATCCAAAATATTGAATCAGGGCACACCTGCATCCTATGGTCCATTTAGTCATCTGACCAAGTCCCTTTGTAAAATATGGTATCATTAGATGATGTAGGTTTCTTGCTCCCATGAGAATTTTTGCCTTCTGTACTTTTAATTATAAAGTTTTCCTTCTGAGACTTCTTGTTGCTGAAAAGATACAGCCTGATATAACAAGAACATGTTCCATTCGTGTTGTTATTCTATATTTGGCAGATTATAATATGAAAACAGTGGCAATCCATACAACTAGAAGTCAGTGCTGTAATATGGAGCCTTATAAGTGAACCTAGCATGTAATATCCCTCTCATTTTTAATACTGGTTCTTTTTGATATGCTTTTCAACTTCACTGTTAGGAAAGAAGGTAGACACTGAAATAAACTCTTTTTGTATAAATGGAACTCCCTGAGATTTAATTAAAACTGATTTATATTTAAACATGGAGTAAATTCTGTCTGGAATGAAATCTACAACAGTAGAAACAGAAGAGGTAGATGATACACACCATGCCATAGTCTGAGTAATGGGCAAAAAATTGGAGTGTAACCCTATGACCATATTAGTTTCACATCTAAATCTTTGCTGGCCTAAACCCGTCCCACATGTGCCTATGAGCTGGACATTTTTCAAACTGCATACAATCAGAGCCCTGAGTCTCACAGACAAAAATGTAGGAAGACTAAGACCAAAGAGTACAAGGTTTTCTTTCTTGAGGGAAACATTTTTCTTTCTCAAACAGAGACACTTTCAGTCATAACTCAGCTTAGTGTGTGATTTTTGTCAATTCACAACAACGATAACAAAAATACAAGAGCTGAAGTAACCATTATAATTTCTGGAGTTCAAATGTACAAAATCAAAAGGCGTTCCTATTTTTAAGAAAGTGAGCCTAATTCATCACCAGTGTCAGATGCTTGAAGACATTGGAGCTACATTAGGGACACATTTGGCCCTTATAAACATTGTACCTTGTATTTTCCAACCTACCAAAGCACAAATGTCTGACAAAGTCACAAAATGAGGGACACAAAGAGTATTCATGCTGTGGGATTCACTCCTTTATTGTAAACAGCTCTGTATACAACCCCTGCTTCATGATTCTCTATTTCTGATGTAAATCATTTTCAGTATCAAAAGTGATGGGAGAACGTAAGGAACTTCGGGACTCAAATGAATGATGTCCCTCAAAGTAAGAAACATTTCAGAGGCATCTGTATCTTGTATATCTATGGTGGGAATTTCAAAGTACCAAGGTTGGCCTGACTCTTCTCCCACTGAAGTCAAAGGAGTTTTACTATTGACCATGGAAAATCAGATCCCAAAACTAGTAATTGAACCAAATCTTGCTCACTTTACTGTGTCATTTGAATCATTGAAAGGAGTTACTGGCGTGAGTAAGGCAAGCAGGATTTGCCGCACTATTTCTCCTCCGATTTGCACCATTGGCCCTGTTCTTCTGAGATTCAAGAGTTACACCTGCTAAAGATCTCACTCTTAATGTCCAAAAATGAGAACATAAATGAAACCTGTCATGTCATTTTTATTCCAGTGTGATTCCACTGACTAAAATGGAGTAATTCCTGATTTACTGGAACAAAATCAGGCTCATGCAGTTTAACTGGTTTCAAGCAATCAGTCTGTTTTTTCCCTTGTGGTCTGAGATGAGGTTTGAGGAAATCACCCTCTGGAATTCTGAGGCTCACAGCTAGTGGTGTTAGAATGATAGATCACCTTATATAAAAGAGCGCTTTCAATTTTTTTTTCTGAAATTCATTATAGTAAATGTTCTACAATGGAAAAATAATGAGAGATTTTATTTTAATGTTCTGTAGTGTAAAAATAATGGTCTTTTAGCAAAATTGCAACTGAAAGGGAGCTTCCAATACACCTAGGACTCTGTTAAATGAACTGTAGTTCTGACATTCCAGGAGCTGACAAAACAAAATTCTAAAGTTTTTTTTTTAAAAGGCTCCTATTGAATTATAATGCTCAGACTGCCATCTACTGGCTGCCTACAAACCAAATAAGAAAAGGAGTACTTGTGGCACCTTAGAGACTAACAAATTTATTAGAGCATAAGCTTTCGTGAGCTACAGCTCACTTCATCGGATGCATTTGGTGGAAAAAACAGAGGAGAGATTTATATACACACACACAGAGAACATGTGTGTGTGTATATAAATCTCTCCTCTGTTTTTCCACCAAATGCATCCGATGAAGTGAGCTGTAGCTCACGAAAGCTTATGCTCTAATAAATTTGTTAGTCTCTAAGGTGCCACAAGTACTCATTTTCTTTTTGTGAATACAGACTAACACGGCTGCTACTCTGAAACCTGGTTTAAAAAGAGCTCTCCAGTCAATCAGGAGTGCAGATGTTTTCCCCAATTGGTAGCTTCAGGGGCAAGGTGCTTTGCAAACTAGCACTTTACCTGAGCAACCAGAAAAGGGAACCTGTGAACTATGGGCTTGTGGGCAGAGTACTGTGTGGGTTTAAGTCCCATATTCCCCTCACATCAGGTTTGCTTAAAAAAAGGCACATAGTGAAGAGCATTCATTCTGCAATCAATGTATTTTGTATCATTGCCCTTCTGCCAAGCAGTAGCAGACATCCAAAGCCTTGCAGGCTGACTTTCCACAGAAGGAAAAGTCAGTAACAGGGGTCTCTGGATGTATTCTAAGAATAATTTGCCTTTATTTACATTCACACCAATCCTGGAATGAGTGGTCAAACAGTATGCCAGGCAAGTCTGTCTTTCACGAATCTCAGCCCAACACCAATGCCTAGTTCTCAGGGAACAACTCTAGCATCAGGTCTTGAGGCAATCGGAGACCAAGGTAAAGATCAAACTCTTCCGCAGCTCCCTTTCTGCCTTTACAGGGAACCCTGCATAAACAAAACTGACACAAATACACAGCATGTCTTCCCCAGCCTGAATTCTTTGCTTTCACTCAGACTAAGAACTTGGAAAGCTGCTCCACCTGGTGACACTTGCCATAACAATGTTTAATGTATGAGTTCTTGCTGACCCAGCATAGTTCCCACTGGCTTGAGTTGGAGCAAGGCGTGGCAAGTTCGTAGAAACTTTGGTGGTGCCCAGGATGCCCAAACACTGCCCCCCCAAACTCCACCCCCACCTGCCTACAGCTCTGGGAGGGAGTTTGGGTGGGGGAGGGGGTCTGGGGTGCAGGCTCTGGGCTGGGGCAGGGGTGCAGGAGGAGGGATTGAAGGGTGCAGGCTCTGGGAGGAAGTTTGGAGGTGTGGAGGGAGGGAGTGCAGTGCTTACCTGGGGGTCCTAGGCAGGGTGGACCAGGGGCCTCTGTGTGCTGCTACCCCCAGGCACTGCCCCCACAGCTTCCTATTGGCCGCAGGGGCGCTTGGGGTGGGAGCAGCGTGTGTGGACACAGACCCACCCTGCCCAGGGGCTGCAGGGAGGGGCCAGCAGCCACATGGAGTGAACAGGCAGAAGCGGCTCTGCTTCACTGCAGTGCCTGGTGCATAGGCAGAGACTCCATGGGTGCTCCAGGGTTGGAGCACTGCTGGGGAAAAATTAGCAGGTGTTCTGCACCCACTGCAGCCAAGCTCCCTGCCCTCCCCACCCCCCGACCTCGCCTCCTCCCAGCCCACTGCACCAAACAGCTGTAGCAAGCACTGGGAGGGGGGAAGGAGCAGGAATGTGGCATGCTCAGGGGAGGAGGCAGGGTGGGTATTTGGGGAAGGAGTTGAATGGGGCAGGGAGGGGGCAGAGCAGGGGTGGAGTTGGGGTAGGGCTAGAGCAGAGGGGGGAGTCTAGCACCCAGCAGCACCAGAAGTCTGTGTCTGTGGGTGGGTGGGGGCCATAGGGCCATTCTAAATCACCCAGGGGATACCCAAGGGGAGGAGCACCTGGGGGGTGGAAGGTGGGGCCAAGGGAGAGACCCAGCCTCAAACAGTGCTGGAGCGGGGAGCCAGGAATATTCCTGATGCCTGGGCACCACAGGCCCATACAACTCACCACCTATGAACTGCACTGTCTGTGCATAATGCAGAGCCTGAACTTGCGATTGCCGAGTACTCCCTGTGAGGTGTTGAGCACTGCCAACTCCCATTGGTTTCAGTGGAAGTTGAGGGCATACACTACCTTGGAAAAAGTTGCTCAGGGCTTTGCAGGATCAGGTCTAAACTTTCTATGTACACAAATTTTGGCAGATTTCAGCAATATATTGGAACATAAGAGTGATTAATATCAATGGCCCAATCCTTCTCTCTCTGAAGTCAGTGGCCACACATTGATTTTACTGGGAGCAGGATCAGACTCCTAGTAATGTTCTTTAGTTATGTTTAAATAATTATAGGTTGGCTTTATATTGTCTTGTCATAAAAATTGTGTTGTGTAGAAGAACCTGACAGCACATGTGGACCTGTTAGTCCACATCCTGCACAGATGTCTCCTGCTTAAGCACACAAGACTCATCTAAGTCTCTTTACATAAAGAGGTAAAAGGCTCATTGTGTGAGAAGAGAACAGGGCCTCCAGTGTCAAGTCCTGGATCCTAAACTGTCTAACAGTGAAATTAGACAGATGTAATTACCCTGCCCAGTTAGAGGAACAGGAAATATGCACCTGACCCTCTCACTGATGCTAACAGAAGAAAGAAGGTTCCTAATACTACAAGGATTGCTAAGGAAGGTTCAGATCATATGGTTTGTAAGAAAAATGAATGGCTGCACTAAAAATTATAATGTGGGAAGCCACTGGCAGTGCTGTATACCATGACATAAAAATCAGTGTCAACTCTGAAATGTACAGTAAGGAATAGAATTATAAAAAGTCTATTTTTGCTGCAGAATTAAATGTGTAGTGATCATAGAATCATAGAATCATAGAATATCAGGGTTGGAAGGGACCCCAGAAGGTCATCTAGTCCAACCCCCTGCTCAAAGCAGGACCAAGTCCCAGTTAAATCATCCCAGCTAGGGCTTTGTCAAGCCTGACCTTAAAAACCTCTAAGGAAGGAGATTCTACCACCTCCCTAGGTAACGCATTCCAGTGTTTCACCACCCTCTTAGTGAAAAAGTTTTTCCTAATATCCAATCTAAACCTCCCCCATTGCAACTTGAGACCATTACTCCTCGTTCTGTCATCTGCTACCATTGAGAACAGTCTAGAGCCATCCTCTTTGAAACCCCCTTTCAGGTAGTTGAAAGCAGCTATCAAATCCCCCCTCATTCTTCTCTTCTGCAGACTAAACAATCCCAGCTCCCTCAGCCTCTCCTCATAAGTCATGTGCTCTAGACCCCTAATCATTTTCGTTGCCCTTCGTTGTACTCTTTCCAATTTATCCACATCCTTCCTGTAGTGTGGGGCCCAAAACTGGACACAGTACTCCAGATGAGGCCTCACCAGTGTCGAATAGAGGGGAACGATCACGTCCCTCGATCTGCTCGCTATGCCCCTACTTATACAACCCAAAATGCCATTGGCCTTCTTGGCAACAAGGGCACACTGCTGACTCATATCCAGCTTCTCGTCCACTGTCACCCCTAGGTCCTTTTCCGCAGAACTGCTGCCGAGCCATTCGGTCCCTAGTCTGTAGCGGTGCATTGGATTCTTCCATCCTAAGTGCAGGACCCTGCATTTATCCTTATTGAACCTCATTAGATTTCTTTTGGCCCAATCCTCCAATTTGTCTAGGTCCTTCTGTATCCTATCCCTCCCCTCCAGCGTATCTACCACTCCTCCCAGTTTAGTATCATCCGCAAATTTGCTGAGAGTGCAATCCACACCATCCTCCAGATCATTTATGAAGATATTGAACAAAACGGGCCCCAGGACCGACCCCTGGGGCACTCCACTTGACACCGGCTGCCAACTAGACATGGAGCCATTGATCACTACCCGTTGAGCCCGACAATCTAGCCAGCTTTCTACCCACCTTATAGTGCATTCATCCAGCCCATACTTCCTTAACTTGCTGACAAGAATGCTGTGGGAGACCGTGTCAAAAGCTTTGCTAAAGTCAAGAAACAATACATCCACTGCTTTCCCTTCATCCACAGAACCAGTAATCTCATCATAAAATGCTTGATGATGCTTGAGTTAAAAATACATTTCCCTTTGTAAAGGTGTAATGATTGTTACAATCTTTGAATAGGGGGACTAAATACTATGGGTATGACTCGCCTATAAAAGACTAGTTGAGTGAGGTAGTTTTTTTTATTGAACCAGCTTCTGTTAGTGAAAAGTTTTCGTGCTACCCGGAGGAGGAAAAGAAGCAGCTCTGTGTAGCTTGAAAGCTTGTTTCCGTCACCAACAGAAGTTGGTCCAATAAATGACATTATCTCACCCCACCTTGTCTCTAAAATCCTGGGACCAACACTGCTATCACTTAGACATTAACCTTTAATGAATATCCTCCATATCCCCCTTAGTGATAAGGGGTTTTTATAACTATTTTACAGATTGGCAAACTGAGGTAGAAAAGTTATGACTTGCCTGAAGGCAAACAGTGTCAGAGGCAGGACTAGAATCTGTGAGTCTGAATTCCCACTCCTCTGTTCTAACAATTAGATCAGACTCCCTTCTCTTTACAGTCCCTTTATTTAATCTTATGTTCGAAAATGTTAGAATATAGATATTCAGGCCTGCCTGTGAAGGCCTATACTTTAAGAACGTAGGTATTTTTTTTTATCACTTAGCTAGTTACAGGGGTATAAAAACAAAGAATCAAAATCAGTCCACCTGTGTATAGCCTTCTGTCACCAGGATAGTCTGAGACCTTTGGCTAAGCAGCAGAGGCAGCCATAAGCTGGGAAGCAAACTGTCACATCCTCGCATTCCAAACCAGTCTCATTGAAATAAGGTGCTATTGGGCTGTTAGGAAGACAATCCTGTCCTAATAGTGCCCATCACCACCAGATAAAGAAACAGATCTTAAGATGGTTAAAGAAAACTTAGTTTGATAGCATCCTGTCTGGCAAGAAATTACTTATCAATGGTTGTGAAACCCTCATTTCTGTATTTTATCTTTATGGCCCCCACTTTTCTATAATCTGTCTGGTTCTCTAATTTGTCTGCTATATAATTTTTGCTAGGTGTAAATTAATTAGGGTAGTGGGGTATAATTGGTTAGAGGATTGTTACTATGTTAGGATTGGTTAGTTAATTTCAGTAACATGATTGACCCCCCAGTTTATACAGTACTATTCTCAGCTATAACTAACCAAACAGGAATTGGGGGGGATTGGAATCATCCTTGCTGGGGGGGATAGGAGCAGAAGGGGGAACAGGGACACAGGCAAGACTCTGGCATCAGGCTGGGAGGGGGACATGGGGTAAATGCTCTGTGGTGTCAGAGCTCAGAATGGGGACACTGGGGAACAGACTATCAGCATAATAGAGACAAACCCGACTGGTGGGAAGGGATTTGGAAGATGCTTGCTTGGAAACTAACCCCAATAAACATTGCATTGTCTTCACTTTGGACTTCTGCTGCTTGCTGTCTGTCTGACAAGAACCAGGAAGTGGGAGGGTGAAGGGAAAGCCTTCTAGCAAAGGTTTCAGAGTAGCAGCTGTTAGTCTGTATCCACAAAAAGAAAAGGAATACTTGTGGCACCCTAGAGACTAACAAATTTATTTGAGCATAAGCTTTTGTGAGCTACAGCTCACTTCATCGGATGCATTCTAGCAAAGCTCTTCCAAATGCCTATCACTTCATTAAAACTATAATTTTTGTTATTAGGGAGGCACTCTATTGGAGGGGTTGTGAGGAAAGGGAACATACTTGCACATGTGGTGATTGTATCCAAGAATTAGACAGTTTTGGGAGGAAATTATTAAAGCAAGTCATCTTATAACAGATCTCAGTTTCCCAGAGAACCCCATACCTGCTTACTTAATGCTCCAGTGAAGGATCTGGATTTTTAAATGGAATGGCTTTTTTTATGGTTAGCAGCAAGACTTTTTATATTGCACATTATTGGGAAAATGTGACTTCTCCTATGGAACTGTGGTATAGTAAAACGTGAATTTTCCTTGTAAGGGAAAAGCTTTCACACTAAGTACATACACAAAAGCAGCACCAAAAAGAAGATAGGTATTTAGAAATTTGGTCACCCTTTTTAGCATACTCGGGGTCAGGGCTCCCCAGTCAGTAAGACAGAATCTTTAGCCATGTTTTTAGAGTATTAACCTGATCCTGAATAAGCAATGTATGATGTAGTATGTTAGAATTTTATTATTTTGCCTTAATACAAAGTTTCAGATAAATAATTATATTTGAAGGACTCCCACACTGCCCCAGGCATGTTAGGACAGTACAAAAAAAATTCCAAACAATACATATCACTATAATATATCCACCTTCTAAACTGAAAATAAAAGATAGGGAGGTTCTGAAGATGAATTATCTAGTCACAAATGTAACAACCTAGCCAGGGGAAAGAATAGTCCATCACCCATGCTTAGAGGGAATTTAGTTAGTGATCTGCTGCACAATGTTAGAGCTGGAATCTGAATGTCAGAATCATTGGCAGTTATCCCATTTTTTACTCTTGCTTGAACAACAATAGGATAGAAAATCTTTTCAGAAAATTTGTTAATAAATAGGAAGTGGCAGACTGGATGGCTACATATGTATCTAACTGGAAAACATAGGGAGGAATGAGTCATCAATTGTCTCATATAATGGAAGTCCTTTGAGGAGCATACACTTTAAAAAAAAAAAAAAGCTTGGGTTCCAATTCTACAAGTTGTACTAAGCTCCCATTGATTTCTGAGAGGATTGGGCCTTAAGCAGCCCTGGTATAAGAACCACAAGCCTATAACTGGTATATGCAGGTGCAGAAGCTGCTTCCCCATCACCACTAGAGGCTCTGGTAGTTACCATCAAGAGGAACTGAGAGGTTAAGTCCTGCCCAAAGGGCCATGAGCATCAGCCCTCTGTTTCCTGATTGGCTGGCACTCCCCACCCCCCACTGTTCCTCTGATATTCTTGTTAACTGCTGGAATTAGCCTACCTGCTTGTCACCATGAAAGGTTTTCCTCCTTCCCCCCCCTGCTGTTGGTGATGGCTTATCTTAAGTGATCACTCTCCTTACAGTGTGTATGATAAACCCATTGTTTCATGTTCTGTGTGTGTGTGTGTGTGTGTGTGTGTGTGTGTGTGTGTATATAAATCTCTCCTCTGTTTTTTCCACCAAATGCATCCGATGAAGTGAGCTGTAGCTCACGAAAGCTTATGCTCTAATAAATTTGTTAGTCTCTAAGGTGCCACAAGTACTCCTTTTCTTTTTGCGAATACAGACTAACACGGCTGCTACTCTGAAACCTGTGATTATGCAAGGCACTGAATTTAGCCGTATAGAGTGGAAATCTGTCAACTTCATGAAAAAACTCGCACAGATACAGACAGACATCATCTTCCTCTCCAAATGCAAACAAACAGATGGACATCATACCGAAAGGACTGAAGGTAAAAAATCCATTACAATCTACATACCACACAGACTATGCTGACAGCTTGTGCCACACACTCTCAAGGAAACGCGGAACCACCTGATCAACATCCTCTACAGCAAACAGGGAAAGATTAAGAATGAGCTCTCAAAACTGGATACTCTCATAAAGAACCAACCTTCCACACAAACTTCCTCGTGGCTGGACTTTACAAAAACTAGACAAGCCATTTACAAAACACACTTTGATTCTCTACAAAAGAAAAAGGACACTAAGCTATCTAAACTACTATATGCCACAAGGGGCCACAACAATGGTTCCCGTAACCCACCCAGCAATATTGTTAATCTATCCAACTATACTCTTAGCCCAGCGGAAGAATCTGTCCTATCTCGGGGCCTCTCCTTTTGCCCCTCCACCCCCACGAACATGATACAGTTCTGTGCTGACCTAGAATCCTATTTTCGACGTCTCAGACTCAAGGAATATTTCCAACACACCTCTGACCAACATATTAACCCACAGAGACCTTCCTGCCAACACTACAAAAAGAAGGATTCTAGGTGGACTCCTCCTGAAGGTCGAAACAGCAGCCTGGATTTCTACATAGACTGCTTCCGCCGACGTGCACGAGCTGAAATTGTGGAAAAGCAGCATCGCTTACCCCATAACCTCAGCCATGCAGAACACAGTGCCATCCACAGCCTCAGAAACAACTCTGACATCATAATCAAAAAGGCTGACAAAGGAGGTGCTGTCGTCATCATGAATAGGTCGGAGTATGAACAAGAGGCTACTAGGCAGCTCTCCAACACCACTTTCTACAAGCCATTACCCTCTGATCCCACTGAGAGTTACCAAAAGAAACTACAGCATTTGCTCAAGAAACTCCCTGAAAAAGCACAAGAACAAATCCGCACAGACACACCCCTGGAGCCAGGACCTGGGGTATTCTATCTGCTACCCAAGATCCATAAACCTGGAAATCCTGGACGCCCCATCATCTCAGGCATTGGCACCCTGACAGCAGGATTGTCTGGCTATGTAGATTCCCTCCTCAGGCCCTTCGTTACCAGCACTCCCAGCTATCTTCGAGACACCACCGATTTCCTGAGGAAACTACAGTCCATTGGTGATCTTCCTAAAAACACCATCCTAGCCACTATGGATGTAGAAGCCCTCTACACCAACATTCCACACAAAGATGGACTACAAGCCGTCAGGAACAGTATCCCCGATACTGTCACGGCTAACCTGGTGGCAGAACTTTGTGACTTTGTCCTGACCCATAACTATTTCACATTTGGTGACAATGTATACCTTCAAATCAGCGGCACTGCGATGGGTACCCGCATGGCCCCACAGTATGCCAACATTTTTATGGCTGACTTAGAACAACGCTTCCTCAGCTCTCGTTCCCTAATGCCCCTACTCTACTTGCGCTACATTGATGACATCTTCATCATCTGGACCCATGGAAAAGAAGCTCTTGAGGAATTCCACCATGATTTCAACAATTTCCATCCCACCATCAACCTCAGCCTGGACCAGTCCACACAAGAGATCCACTTCCTGGACACTACGGTGCTAATAAGCGATGGTCACATAAACACCACCCTATATCGGAAACCTACTGACCGCTATTCCTACCTACATGCCTCTAGCTTTCATCCAGATCATACCACTCGATCCATTGTCTACAGCCAAGCGCTACGATATAACCGCATTTGCTCCAACCCCTCAGACAGAGACAAACACCTACAAGATCTCTATCATGCATTCCTACAACTACAGTACCCACCTGCTGAAGTGAAGAAACAGATTGACAGAGCCAGAAGAGTACCCAGAAGTCACCTACTACAGGACAGGCCCAACAAAGAAAACAACAGAACGCCACTAGCCATCACCTTCAGCCCCCAACTAAAACCCCTCCAACGCATCATCAAGGATCTACAACCTATCCTGAAGGACGAGCCATCGCTCTCTCAGATCTTGGGAGACAGACCAGTCCTTGCTTACAGACAGCCCCAATCTGAAGCAAATACTCACCAGCAACCACACACCACACAACAGAACCAC
Organism: Dermochelys coriacea; assembly: GCF_009764565.3. Taxonomy (NCBI): domain Eukaryota; kingdom Metazoa; phylum Chordata; order Testudines; family Dermochelyidae; genus Dermochelys; species Dermochelys coriacea. The sequence continues at coordinate 306,179,870 of NC_050068.2, forward strand.
TAACCCAGGAACCTATCCTTGCAACAAAGCCCGTTGCCAACTCTGTCCACATATCTATTCAGGGGATACCATCATAGGGCCTAATCACATCAGCCACACTATCAGAGGCTCGTTCACCTGTGCATCTTCCAATGTGATATATGCCATCATGTGCCAGCAATGCCCCTCTGCCATGTACATTGGCCAAACTGGACAGTCTCTACGTAAAAGAATGAATGGACACAAATCAGACGTCAAGAATTATAACATTCAAAAACCAGTTGGAGAACACTTCAATCTCTCTGGTCACTCGATCACAGACCTAAGAGTGGCTATACTTCAACAAAAAAGCTTCAAAAACAGACTCCAACGAGAGACTGCTGAATTGGAATTAATTTGCAAACTGGATACAATTAACTTAGGCTTGAATAGAGACTGGGAATGGATGAGTCATTACACAAAGTAAAACTATTTCCCCATGGTATTTCTCCCTCCCACCCCACCCCCCACTGTTCCTCTGATATTCTTGTTAACTGCTGGAATTAGCCTACCTGCTTGTCACCATGAAAGGTTTTCCTCCTTCCCCCCCCCCTGCTGTTGGTGATGGCTTATCTTAAGTGATCACTCTCCTTACAGTGTGTATGATAAACCCATTGTTTCATGTTCTCTGTGTGTGTATATATAAATCTCTCCTCTGTTTTTTCCACCAAATGCATCCGATGAAGTGAGCTGTAGCTCACGAAAGCTTATGCTCTAATAAATTTGTTAGTCTCTAAGGTGCCACAAGTACTCCTTTTCTTTTTAAGAAATATAAAATCTTATAATGTTTAAGATGAAGATCTAGTTCAGAGTTGTCATTTAAACTGAGCCAATATGCAGTTTTGCTTGTGGCCATTTTGAAAGGGTCTCAAGAGGTGGGGAGATGACATCTTGAAAGATGTGTTGACATTAGCAATTGAATATTTCATAGAAGTCCTACACTTGTCTTTGTAGGGATACTTTGCCATTCTTGGTTCAGCATATTAAATGGACTATTGGCAGTGCAAAGAATTATTTTACAATCTAGACCGGGGTGGGATAACTATGGCCCACAGGCCACATCAGGCCTGCCAGCTGATTTAATCCAGCCCTCAAGCTCCTGCTGGGGAGCAGGGTCTGGGGCTTGCTCTGCTCCCATGCTCCAGCCTGGGAGCAGGGTTGGGAGCCGCTCCATGCGACTCCTGGAAGCAGTGGTATGTCTCCTCTCCGGCTCCTACATTTAGGGGCAGCCAGGGAGCTCTGCACACTGCCCCTGCCCCAAACTCCACCCCCGCAGCTCCCATTGGTCAGGCACTGCAGCCAATGGGAGCTGCAGGGGCAGCACCTGCAGACAGGGCAGCACGCAGCGCCGCCTGGCCATGCCTCCATATAGGAGCCAGAGGGGAGACATGCCGCTGCTTCCAGGAGCTGCTTGAGGTAAGCACCGCCTGGAGCCTGCACCCGAGCCCCTCCCATTCCCAACTCCTCCCCCAGTCCCGATCCCCCTCCTGCCCTCTGAACCCCTTGATCCCAGCCTGGACCATTCTCCTGCAGCCCAAACCACTCACCCCCAGCCAGAGCCCTCCCACATCCCAACCCCAATTTCATGAGTATTCATAGCCTACCATATAATTTCTAAACCAGATATAGCCCTTGGGCCAAAAAGTTTGCCCATCCCTGCTCTAGATGATGCATGGGGGGGGGGCTCTCTACTTAAAAGAACGATGCTGATATTGTATTATGACTATTCAGCTGTAGATGTTAAGATTAGGATATAGCCAATAAGTCATTTTAAAACAGTTATGTACTATTCAGCTAGTCTGGTTATGTTTTCTGGTGGCTTTTAAATCTACTTCAGTTATAGTGCCCAACAGGTACTAATGGAAGAGGTGCCTTTTAAGTTAAGATTCATGGTGTGATTTCTATACCTCAGCTCAATTAAAAATTGATTTTTAGTCTGAAAAAAGCTTGATAATTTGGAAAAAATGAAGACCACGTAAAATAGTTTTGTCAATCATTTAGATCCATCCACTCCCTCTGTCAAGCAAAAGACAATGCTGACTGAACAGCCTAATAAGCAAGTACTATCTTAAAGTGCAGTTCTCTGAAAAGTAGTTGCATGTAAAATGATATTTTATTGAATAAAATCTTATCCCTGTCTGTATTTTAACTATCTGCTTTTTTGTCTGGCTACCATAAGATTGCTACTTTTTTTCTTAACTGCAGTTGCCCCTGCAGAACCAACACAACTCCAGAAGAGTGAGTTGGTCTGTTTGTGTTCACACAACATCAGCAAAACTATTAAACACATGCTGAATGCAGAATCTGATTAGTCAGAAGAAATCCAGCTTGACTTTCAAATTCCAAGGGCAGATCACAGGGTTGTCTGCTATGAAATCATCTTTATACTTGTAAATTGATCAGATTTGATAAGCCATAAAGAGACAAACAAGGAACCAGAAACTCCTGTTTTTGCAGTCACATTTCAGAGTAGAACTGCCTTAGAGTTTGTTCAGTCAGCTAATCCTGGCTCTTTAAGTCAAAGTGAGAGTCTATGAAATCCTCATAGAAAGCAAAACCGACTGCAAAATGAATACGGAGTGAGAGCAGCCCAAAAGATGGCAGAGCAAGATTGTTTTACTGGGCACAATATAAAAAAAGCTCTGTTATCTGGCCCGCATTAACCAGCATTTCTGATATCTCCCAATACAAGTCTTCAGTCTAGTAATTGGGACTAGTACATTACCCAGGAGGTTCTGCACTCTACTTTTATGAGTACATTCTGCACTCTACTTTTATGCAAAAGAGGCAGAAGACAAGCAAACAAGTGGATATCGGGGGATTTATTCAAAAAAGCAGCTTCCACGGTGTCAGGGTCATTACAGATTCAGCCCAATCTCCTAAACCTTTTACATCAACAATAATTGATGTTGATAATGATGACCCTGAGTCACTGCAAGAACCTGAAGTGCCTTCTGAATAAAAGAAAATAAATTATGTTCAGGGTAATTTTAGTGTTAAGTGTATTTTTAGTGATGTGGGTGTACACCATGCACTGCCCAGAGTGATATGTAGTGTCGAGAGGTATACAAGTAACCTACTGTATAGAAAATGAAGTGCTTCTGGAAACCAACACTATGCAGTGCAGTACTACTACTGGATTGGTGAGTACCTGTATACTATTTTATACTTATTGTATTCTACTTCTTTGAAAATTGGTGTTCCATTAGTAAAGTAGAACTCATTTAACCAGAATATTCAATTAACCAGCACCCCTCATTCCCCAAACAGAGCTTTTACTGTAAATACATTGTAGCATTATCAGAAAGACAGCTCTTGAATAGGTACAATACATGGAAAGGGTACAGAAAAGCAGAGATTCGCTGCAGTTTTCTCATCTAGGGTACTGTGAAATTAAACTTGGTCATCTTGAAAACATACAGCCTTGGCTTTAACTCCATTTACATCAAAGGAGTCAGTGCCAAGGATGAATGTGGCCCATGCTGTCAAAGTTGGTTAGGGGAAGGAAATGACGTACAATACCTTTCAGTTATATTAACTTGTTTATAGGGCAACTTTTTTAAAAAAAAACAAAAAAAAACACTAAAGTGACTCAGGGCCAGATTTTTAAAAGTGTAGCCATCTAATTCCATTGATTATAAATGTGGCACTTAACTTCCATTTAAAAGGTATTTAGGCACCTAAGAGCCTAAATCCCATTGGTTTTCAATGAATTTTAGGCTCCTAAGCGCTCATTAGGCTGAAAATATAACTTAGTCTGTATTCGCAAAAAGAAAAAGGAGTACTTGTGGCACCTTGGAGACTAACAAATTTATTCGAGCATAAGCTTTCGTGAGTGCTCACGAAAGCTTATGCTCAAATAAATTTGTTAGTCTCCAAGGTGCCACAAGTACTCCTTTTTCTTTTTGCGAATACAGACTAACACGGCTGCTACTATGAAACCTTAGTTTGTTATGTTATCCCTAGTTTCCTATGGAAAAGCCTTGGTTGTCATTTTGTTTGATATACAAGGATTACAGTTAGTAAGTGAACTGAGGAAATGTGAGAATTGTAATAAGTCACACAAATACAGTGCAGTTGAAAAACTCAAACCTGACTTTTCCAGAAATATTTATAACTGCTACAAGCCTAAGCAAATCATTTTGCTGTGAAAAATCTTTGATTCTCATAACACATGCAAGCCAGAGCTAAGCACAGCATAACCCACCTAAGTTGCTTAAAGGGAAGGTGCTAAAAATGTAGAAAGTGAACAAGTAATTTGCCCCATTTTTATTAGTATTTATAGGAGTGGTGCAAGTGTGCCTGGTGCCTTGCAAACATGAAAAAGGACTGCTGTGGATCCTTGTCCTCAAGAGCTTGCAGTCTTATTCAGACAGATGTCAAATACATGACAAAACATGAAGGAATGGGACAAGGCCACAGTAGTGCGGACAACAATATGAAGGCTTCACAGAAGAAATGAGTTTTGAAAAGAAATTTGAAGACTAAGGGAGAGCACATGAACACATAGAAGGCAAGGCTGTTATCATAGGGCAGCAATACACACACACACACACACTCTCAGAGTTAGACTTAGAGAGGACTTGAGAGAGAGAGAGAGAGAGAGTGTGAGTGAGTGAGTGAGTGAGTGTGTGTACACGTACTGGAAAGGAATGTAAAGGAGTAGAAGCAGAGATGGGAGGAGAGATCAAGGCTACTACAGGTCATGCAGAGCCCTACTAAGTACTGCCAGGAAAATAGTTACCTAAGTAAGTCAGTAAGTCCATTCAAGGTCATCTTGTCCAGGTCCCTGAACCTTCCTGTGGAACGTGTTCTGAATTTTTTTTTACCACTTATTTAGTGTAAAAATGCTTCACATTTTCAGCCAGTTAAGGTGTTCTGTTATCATACTAGTTACTACTTAAACTCTGACCACACATCTATAGGTAGACAACTTGTCACAACTCCTCCTGTTTAGAGTGCCTTTTCTCCTGAAAGATTCACCTATGCCTTGTAAATTATGTACAGCTATAATTTCACACACCACAGATTTAATTAATGTGTCTGATGCAAAATACAGCAGCTCTAATGGGACACAACAATGTTACATAAAAATACAAGCCAACTCGGGGTGGTTGAAAACTTTCACCAGAATTTGATGGAAAATTGGATATCCGGCTCAAGTTTTGTCACAAAAAGCGTCTGCTTTTTTGCAGAAAGTTGTCTTTGTTCAAGAAAAATTTAAAATTAAACCACCACCTGAAAACTAAAACATTTCAATTTGGAAATGGCACTGCAGAGCCCCATAAGTGTTAGTTCAGCTGTTTTATACCCCCAATCTTATCTATAGTTAAAGTTCCTCAGTAAGGCTACATCTCCCATGATGCAGCATCATGCAAGAGGTGTGGGAAATATTGTGATAATGGGAGATGTAGTCTGGCTAGGGAGCCTGGTCCACAGAGGAGAATAGGGGCATGAGACACCCAAGTTACAACTCGTGAGGCAGGGGGGTGACATTTTCCAATCAAACCTTTTCAGTTTTCAACCAGAATTTTTAGGTTTCAATTTTTTGCCAAAATGTTGAAATTATCCAAGGGAAAAATTCTGATCAGCTTTAAAACCAACAGTGCAACACTGTAAGTAAACAATTCAATCAGGTTTAATATTTCCCCTCTTGGATGAAAAGAGCACGAGGACTTTTCATAGCCGTAAGTGGTCAGGATCCCAGGAATTCACCTCATCCAAAACATGGCACCTCCAGTACAAAGCACATATGGCAGGGGTGTTAATTCAGAAATGACTGAGGAAACATACTAATAAATGGCTGTTTTTGCCAAAGATGTGCAAACCTTTGATTTTTCTCCAATCAGGGAAGGATTTAAAAATGGCTTGTTCTCATTCCATATTAAGATAACTGTCTATCATGATAGACAAAACTTCTATGTCTGATTCCTAGTACTATCAATGAGCTCTGGATCAACAGATAAAATGAATGTTTGTGACAGTAGGGCCAAGAATTTATACCAGAGCACACTGAAGTAACATCCTGATGCCCAGAAATGAGTAAAAAGAAAAGGAGTACTTGTGGCACCTTAGAGACTAACAAATTTATTAGAGCATAAGCTTTCGTGAGCTACAGCTCACTAGCTGTAGCTCACGAAAGCTTATGCTCTAATAAATTTGTTAGTCTCTAAGGTGCCACAAGTACTCCTTTTCTTTTTGCGAATACAGACTAACACGGCTGCTACTCTGAAACCAGAAATGAGTGGAGCACAGGAAAACAAAGGACTCTAGTTTTTTCCACCCAATGCATCCGATGAAGTGAGCTGTAGCTCACGAAAGCTTATGCTCTAATAAATTTGTTAGTCTCTAAGGTGCCACAAGTACTCCTTTTCTTTTTGCGAATACAGACTAACACGGCTGCTACTCTGAAAGGACTCTAGAGAGACCTCTAAATGGGTTCCTCAAACATCAGGAAGCTAATTTGTTTGTTAGATTTACTGGCAGTTGTGAACTTTTAAAGCAAAGACCCAAGAGAGTGGACATCACCTACGGGTTAGATTGCAGCATCCTAATGAATCTTTCCCAGCCTCAGAATTATTGCTGCACAATGGCTTCAGCATTAAGGACCCCACTTGTCTCTAAAATGACTTTTTGACATGCTCAGACAGTACAAGAGGAGACTAATCAAAGGAATGGCACAGCTTTGACTAGGAAATGTCTAAAAGCAGCAAGAATAAAGCAGATTTATTCAATTAGGCCCAAACCCACTCACCAGAATACTGTTCAAGTACCTAGCCTGTATGCTTAGTACTGGGGAGATGCATAAGGGAAAGAGGAATCCCATCTCCAGCCAGGCCACAGAGAAGCTGCAGAGTTTGTCTGCCATTCCTACTGCAATCCTGAAGTTGCAGTAACCCTGGCAGTCAGGTTAATTGAGGCTCATTAAAGCAGGGTTATAAACCAGAACCAATAGATTGCCAAAGAAAAGGATTCTGTGCAGAAGAACAACACATGCTTGCTTAGCCCAGGAAGCAAGGAGACCTAGGAAATAGAAGGGCCATATATACTATGGACTTTGACTGTCAGGAATTTTGTCTTCCCTGCTGGCTGAAGGAAATTTAAGCTTGTTGAGGTTTATCTGTTTCTTCAGCCTGGTCCAAAAATCCCAGCAAGCAACAAGGGGAATCATAATTGTTCTAAGCAGGGTCTGAACAAGCTCTCACCTGACATCTAGTGACAAACTGGAGGGAAAAGACTTCAGGAGCGGCCTATATTTGTATAGGTGTACCTACTCTGCATAGGGGATCAGCAGAGCTGCTTTTCCAAAGTAATCAATTTTGGCTGGTGTTTGGTTACTATTCACTTTCATATTGAATGCAGGGGTAATGAAGTGTCCTTATTGCATGAGTAAAGCACTGTGCTTAACATGCCCTGACTAAGGGGGGGGGTCACCCTAACCTGAACCTCACTTGCTAAGCAGGGGGTAGGGACGACAACATCCTGGTGAAGGGAAAAGGGGGTTAAGGTAGATGTTTCTGTTTGGAGTGGGGATTTTACTTAGTGTCCTAGTTCTGTAGAGAGGTATGTCTTAGATGTCATTTGAGCCTTTGTCCTCTGATGTTTAAAGACACAGCTCATGACTTGATAGTCTGTTTTTATTCAGTGATGATTATCAGAGCTGGGTCACTGATCAGGTGTAAGGCTTAAATCTTAAAACTGGTGCAAGGATAGTGTTGCAGTGAAAGGGAAGGTTAAGGCTGCACTAGAAGTGAGGTTTCCCTACCCAGTGAAATCACTGAGAGCTGAAATCACCACAAGCTTTGCTAAGTGGTGGAATCTCAGAACACAAAAGCGGCAGTGAGAGCCAAGCCACAGCAGAGAAACAGCAGCAGCAAGAAGCCAGTTGCAAAGGTGCTTGGCAGCAGCGGACACGTTGCTCAACACTCACTCCACCTTTCAGGGATGGGAGGTGAGCCCATATGAATGCACCTCTGAACCCTGGGTGTACACTGACCAAGGACAACCAATGGTGAGTGGTGTGCAGTGGAAGAAAAAGAGTGGCATGTTAAAAGGGCATTCATTTGTCAGAATTTCACACCACAAGGTAGGAAAGTGAGCCAAAGGATGCTGCCCAACATACTATGAGATGGATTTTTGCTTATGAATCATAGTTGTGGTATTTTCACAAATTAATACTGGGATCCCTTTCCTTTGTTTTGCACAGACTCCATGCTTGTGAATAGGGAAGTATTGCCTCTTAGAATGACCCAGAGTGGTCTTTACTTTTCCCAGATTATTGGGTTAGGGCTTGAGCCAGTTCAGTTTTGTATTAAGAGGAATCCCTAGATATTGAACCTGGCCCTTGTTGCTCCTAGCAGCCCCTGGCAAAATGGTTTCACCTGTATTGGGCAAAGGCAGTAAAATGTTCTGCAGCGATGCATGTGTCTTAATGTATGTTTAGTGCTCATTCAACCATCCCCTCAAAAAGGAAAATTCATTAAGAAAACCTTCATTCTAAAAGTTAAGGTTGATAGTGTCCATATTACACACAACCACACAGCATTTACAAACAGTATTACCTTTACAAAAATAACCCGAACGCTGGACTGTCTGACAATGCAGTTAATAACCCTGATCCCTTAGAATTTTGAAGAGGAACAGTTCCCTTTGAGGGGGTGGTGACATGTGTAGAATTTCCATAAAGAAAATACTAGCCTGGGGCTTGGTCTTTCACCTTTAAAGGGAATGGGATATTTGCAATTGACTACAGTGGGAGTAAGATCTAACCCTTTGAGTACTAACACCACTAAAACAGTGTACAGTCCTCAAGTGGAATTCTTTTTACAAGTAACAGGGGGGAAAAAAAGCTGTGCACTGTATTTGACCCTACAACAAGCTACAGAACTTGCAGCAAAGTGGGGCGGTATCTGTTTTTTTGTTTCTATTTCACCATAGCTGCAGGGGCATATCTAAATGTAACACACATGCACATAACCCTTTGTTGCTGGGCCACTAGAAAGAGCAGGACACTTAGGCCAAATTGCTGGCTGTCCGGCTTTGTTTTTGAAATATGTTATTGATATTGACTTTAGATCTTGCCTGACTTACTTTAATTTGAGCAGGGCCTCTACAGAAACCTGTTGCCTAGGTAACAAATGCTATACACCATAATAAGGCAAATTGCTGTTGAAATAAATAGTAATTATGGTCATGGCTTTAAAACTATTATCCCCCTTTATTTTATACCATCCACAGATAAGATTCTAAATACAAGCTTTCTTCACTCCATGGAAGATGGGGGAGGGGAAAAATTTACCACCTTTGTTCCTCCTTCTGCCCCTCCATAGCAACTCTAGTTGTATAAAGAGCTTTTTAAAATTCTCAAGGGTGCATCACTACAATGTATTAATATATACAGCAGGAAGGAACAGGTGTTGAAATTATTCCTGTTCAATCTCTGAGGAGAATTGCTCACAGAAAAACATCTTTAAGTACAAGTACATTCATATTTGGCTTACCCTAGATTCCCCCCCCCCCCATGAAACCTAGAGTCTTGTCCTGACATGGGACCTTGCATATCAATCCATGTTTATCTGAGATGGAATCTGTTCAGCATATACAGCTTTCCATGCATTACTTCAGTGATTTGCAGACAAGTATGAGCTTGAAAGTGGGCAAGGTGTGCATAACAATGTGATAGCAAATGCTTTTATTATTTAAAAGTTAATTGCACTAGAAAAGCAAATAAAGGAAGAAAATTTGGGTGAGTGCAACCCCTTGGGAGACCTGTGTCTAAATCTTAGCTCATGACCACCCTACTCCTTTTCAGTTTCTTCCAATGTCCACATTACAAAATCATTAGTACAATTGACATTCTGGGCTGAGCAAATGCCACAGCCCAAGCACTGCAATAGCGGAGGGGTTGAAATGGCAGAGCTGTGTGGGGAAGCATCTATTTTAATGAATGCTAATTCACTGAATTTTAAAAAATATTTAAGTTACAGGTGTTTGGGACAGTCTGTTGTATAAAATTCCCCCATACTAAGTCCCAGGTTGTCTCTATCTGTAGTGGAAGGCAGTGGAACCAGTTTGGTCTATTCATTGCATTATGACCCCTTTGACAACAAAAGTTACTATACAACCCCAGGAGGGGGACCAAAGCCCTGCCACCCTAGGAAGGGTGGCCCCCCCTCAAGCACCATTACCTGGGGGGGGAGGGGCAAAGCTGAAGCTCAAGGGCTGCAGAGCCTGTAACCTGAGCCCCATCACCCAGGTGACGGGGCTGGGGCTTCAGCCCAGGCCCTAGCAAGTCTGACCGCAGCCCTGGCAAACCCATAACAGGGTCATGACCCACAGTTTGAGAACTGCTGCCAAAAGATCACACAAGGGGTTCTGCATCCTATCAAACTGCCTGGAGTGGCTCAGGAGCATTAATTCCAACCTCAGGGAAGACTGTTAAGAAGCAGGGCACACACCCCAAACTGGCTGTGAGTTCTACTTAAATTTCATCAACCAAGTACCAGGTGTGAACTACTCAAGCACTGTCATAGCCTTAACATGGAGCCACAGGCAGTCCCATTGGGTACTCTGGTCGTCTTGCCTCCCAGGCAAATTTCCTTTTGATAGGCAGTCCTTTACACCAAAAAAGATCACAACATTCAGGTTATTCCAAGACAATTGCTCCTTAGATCCTACACCAAAGACAGTACTTGTAGCCAATCCTATAATAGACAATTTATTAAGACGAGTTTTTCCAATGTTAAAAAAAGGTAAACATACACACCCAAATGAGTTAGTCTTAGGTTTCAAAAGGTGATAGAAGCTGCTGTGATATGAAAGCTGTGTCCTTTAGGGCTAACCTGTGCTAAACACCCAGGGATCCCTTCCTTATGCTTAGAAATCTTTTGCCCTCAGAGTCCAAGCAGCATAAAGAGATCCAGTTTCTTCTTGTCAGGAATTATTATTCCCTTTTCCCTGTGTTCAGACTGATGGGATGAGTCCACATGCATATCTCCACTCCAAGGCTGTGGTGAGGGAACAGTTAAAGTCTTTGTTCATGGATGTGAAGGCTACTCCTATGCAGTATCTCATTAGTAGATATATAGCAGCTCTTTGGCATTCCACAGTGGGCCTGGTGCTTCCATTCCCCCAGCACTAGAACCATATGTGGGGTATGCAAGTTGGAGGACAGAGGAAAGACTCCTCATACCTTTCCCCCATGTGTAAGGAGCTAGTGTGACGGGGTGTAGCACTGCAGTGCCACCTATTGGTTATGCTGGAAATTAGCTCTCTTGGGCCTTTTACTAATGGTCTCATATGCTGTTATTTTCACTTCCTCCACCATTTGGACCCACTTCGCTGCCAGACCACAGTGTCCTTTTCAGACCACAGTCCTCCAGCTGTGTCCCAGCCCACTGTCTCCCTCCTTCTGGGGGACAGGCAGTCCTCAGTCCCTCCATTTGCCTCAGTGGCCAACTGAAGTCTCTAGTCTAGCCCAGCCCCTGGATTCAGGGGCAAACTGCAATCTGGATTTAGGCCACTCTCCTCATTGGCAAGTAGGAGTAAAGGGGGGGGACCCAAGCCCACCCACTACTGTGGGTCCTAGCTCAGGGACCCTATAGCTGGCAGCGACTAACTGCCCCTGCCCCTCTTCCTCCTCCTATTCCTGCTGCCTACTTTCCCCAGGCCACTTTCCCCATAGTCATAGCACCTTCTCTGCCCCTTGCTTCATGGCCTCAGTCTGGCTATGGTTAGCCAAGAGCTCCCCTATTCTCCATTACCTTGCCCAGCACTGCAATATCTCCAGGGCACCTCAGCGGATAATCCTTGCCCTCCAGGGAGAGACTGCCCTTTCCTTTGCTGAGCAGCCCTTTATATATGGGCTGCTCCAGCAAGCCTTCTCTCGATTGGCTGGGTTCTGCACAGCCTCTCCAAGGCTGCCAGTGTGGGGCAGCCATCACACCACAGTACCTCACACCGATTCCCAAAGGATTAATGTGGGCCTGAGAGGCCAGTTAACATACTAGATTGCAGGTGGAGGGAGGTCCAGGCTCAACTGATGATAAAACCCAGCAGGGGAGAGGCTGGGAGAAGATTATACACAGAGGAAATTGAGAGTAGAAGGAGCTGTAGGGGAGAATCGGCAGTCACTCTCTGGGATGACAGACATCTACTTACATATCCACACACACCAGGAAGGTAAAAGGAGGAAGCCCGGGCCAGGGAGGATCTTCTCCTGAACCAAGAAGTGTGGCAGGAGGCCAGGAGAGAGAGAGAGACTCAGCAGCCATTGGGAGCAGGGAAGGCTCCAGTGGTATGCCCTGGTAAAACAACATGATTTAGACTTTTTGGTAGAGAGCTCTGGGAGGTGTTCATTGGAGAATAGCAAGGGGAATTTAAATGGCATGAATGGCCAAGCTTGAGGAGGGCAGAAGTTGGCTTAACTTTGTACATTTAGTTTGTTAGATTCCAGAGAAGGGCCTGAGAGTCCCAGCCCTGAGAGAAAGGTGAACCAACAGAGAAGGCCTGAGAAAGGCTAGTTAGTAAGAAATCCAGGGAGGCAACAGTAAGGAGCTTCATGAAAGGTTTCAGAGTAGCAGCCGTGTTAGTCTGTATTCGCAAAAAGAAAAGGAGTACTTGTGGCACCTTAGAGACTAACAAATTTATTAGAGCATAAGCTTTCGTGAGCTACAGCTCACTTCATCGGATGCATTTCATGAAGTAATCCTTGGCTGGTTAAAGGGTCCCTTTTGTTGTTTTTAATATATTTTCTCTGTAATACTTTTATAAGAAAGCACATTTATTCTTAAGAGCTGTATGGTAACTTATAATTGCAGGCAATTATGCTGTCCATAACCTCTGGAGAAAAAGCAAAGCACAGATGTTGACCTTTTAGGCAATCTGGCTTGCAGAGGATAACCCAGTGTACACCCAGAACTGGGCAGCCTGGAAAAAACCCAGTCAGGAGGGAGAGAGACATGGGTCTCTGCCCCATGGAGCTGGTGGCTGAGGAGCCAGGAGCCTAAACTGGGTGCCATTGGTGGACAATGGAGGAGGAATACAGGTGCAGTTGCCCTAAACTGTGACAAGACTGGAGAAGATGACAAAGCTCTGAAAAAAAGAGCGTGAAGACCATGGGGTCCAGAGTTGGGGCTGAACTCCTGCTACAGGGTTTTGGACTTTGATTTGTTTGACTTTAAATCCACCCCTTTCAGGTTAACAGAATTCATGACAGCGCTGGAGGGGTGAGTCATGGGAAGAGGCACTAGAGGACCAAAGCAGCTGCCAGCAGGGGAACCCAGATGGGGGGGGGGGGGGAGAGAGAGTCACTGTGCCATGAGGAGGTGCCCCAGTGGTGAGTCTACTCTTTCACAGCTAGGCACAATCTGTTCCTAAGTATATTTATTGGCTGATCCAGGGATAGATTTGTTGAATTCTAGTGGAATAGAAACTAGAAATGCCAGCCCAAAAATGTCATGTTTTCCTTACTGGTCAGTGCAACTCCTGAGGGATTGCAGTATATGCAGGACATACTTCAGCTTAACGTTTCAGCTTTGATTTTTCTGCTACTTTCATCTGTCATACATTTACTTCCTAGCAAGTTTATAGCCGTTCTTCTGTCATACATCTGTAGCTTACTATCTCTATTGCAGTACTCAGGGAAGTAATGAATATGAATTTTTTTTTTTAAAATACCACTTTGCTTACTGACACTTTCTTTCTTTGCTACATCCTCAGATCTTTCTGAGCTTTGCTTGAGATGGGGTGGAGACAAGGTGGGTGTAGGCCACCTTTACACTCCTCTTATGATCTTGGTGCTAGCCAGTAGTCAGTTCAACTCCCAGGCACAAGTTAGAGCAACCTCAGACACCACTCTTAAAACTTGTCTCTGAACATCTTTTCATTCATTTTATTTCATATTTTCATTAATGACTTGGATAATGGAGTGGAGAGTATGCTTATAAATTTGTGGATGACACCAAGCTGGGAGGGCTTGCAAGCACCTTGGAGGACAGGATTAGAATTCAAAACAACCTTGACAAATTGGAGAATTAGCCTGAAAACAAGATGAAATTCAATTAAGACAAATGCAAAGTTCTTCACTTGAGGAAAAAAAAATCAAATGCACAATACAAAATAGGGAATAAAAGGCTATGTGGTAGTACAGCGGAAAAGAATCTGGTAGTTGCAGTGGAGCACCAAGTGGATCTGAGTCAACGTGATGCAGTTGAGAAAAAAGGTTAACGTAATTCTGGGGTGTATTAAGTGTGTCATATGTAAGACAGTAAATAATTGTCCCCTTCTTCTTGGCACTGGTGAGGCCTCAGCTGGAGTACTGTGTCCAATTCTGGGCACCATACTTTAGGAAAGATGTGGATAACTAGAGACTCCAGAAGAGAGCAACCGAAATGATAAAAGGTTTAGAAAACCTAAGCTATGAGGAAAGGTTAAAAACAAATCAGGGATCAATTGTTTTACATGTCCACTGAAGGAAGGACAAGAAGTACTGGGCTTAATCTGTAGGAGGGGAGGTTTAGGTTTGATACTAATAAATATTTTCTAGCTATAAGGGTTTTTAAACTCTAGAACAGGGAGGCTGCAGAATCCCTGTCAGTAGAGGCTTTTAAAAACAGGTTGGACAAACACCTGTCAGGGATGGTCAATGTTCACTTGCTATGTCACCACAAGGGGCCGGACCTGATGACCTCAAGACCTTTTCCAGCCCAACACTTCTACCATTCTATGTATTCCCTATGAGATTTGCAAACCTTCCCTTTGTAAAGTTAGCCCTGAGGGAAACAGAAGATGAATTTTTACCAGTAAACTGAGTGGGAGAAGTGACAGTCTCTGCACTGACCAGACAATGCTGAGAGAGAGAGAGAGAGAGAGAGAGAGATCGATCATGCCTAGAAAGGACTAGTCATGGAGAGGGCATGAAACAACTGGTTATGGAAAGCAAACCTTCCTGCTCTGGCCTGCTTCTCTGCTGACCCTGAAAACTTTTTTGCAAAATTTTGAAACATTCACGAGGGGAAAAAAAAAAAAATCTACATGTTTACCATCTACCAAGATTTAATTGCCAAGAAAGACTGAAAACACTCTCAACTTCTGTTGGGAACTATGTTATCAAAATTCACCACCATAACTACCTCTTTTGTTTGCATATTAATAGGGAGACCACTAGAGGACCAATGCAGCTGTCAGCAGGGGAACGGACATGAAGACCGAATAGCATTAGTATCCCTAAAGCCAAGGTGTTCTCTCCAGCTCACGATTGAGGTACACTGGGCAGGTAGTTTGGAGAAACTTATACTGCCATCGCCTTTGATGTACTGTTACGTAGATAGTTTCCTTTCTCCACAGCTATTGACCTAGCATCTTTCATGAGCTCTAAATTCACTTAGAGGGGAATGGCAAGAGAATAGAGGTAATTATGACTTCTGATATTAATTCAGAAAAACAAAATCTATTTACCATTGTTTATACCACCACAACTTTATCTAATTATTCACATTTCAATGGTAATACAGGAAATATTGTGCAATAATCTAAAGATCATCTATCTGTAGACAAGAAGCTTTTTCTGTTATTTCTGTTGAAACTCAAATCCTACAGTCTAATCTGGCAGGAAACTGTTAGTCTTCTTGAATTTTAAGATGTAAAACTACAACACACAGTTTGCCACTTATTGTCAGCTAAGTTATGTAGGTTTCAGCCTCGTGGAATGCCAAAATGGTCACCATCCTGATAGAAAATAGAATGAGGCATATTTTGCTGCAAAAGGGCAGAACTAACGTCATCCTCTATTCATCAGTAAGCAGGGGCAATTTTCGTGCTACTTTGCCCAAAGAGCTTACTTCCTGGGATCGCCTGCTGTGACACGTACTCTGAATAAATCTATAAAATTTGATAGATTTTAAAAAAAACCAGGACCTATCATTTAGAACACCTTTTAAAAGACAGGTGTTCCACAGTTCCAAGCCAAGCAATTATCCTGCTTTGTTCCATGCATGTGTGCATGGTTTGGGGGAGAAATTATAGCTTGGGGGGGGGGGGAGAAGCATCTTCACAGGTACTGTACATCTCTGTAGTAGTTCCCTGATCCTTGTATTCTCTAATATTTGTGTTGCTAAGTCTTTTGTGCACAGTTAATTTAGACTGGACAAAAGACAGAGTCAGATTCTGTAGCATGGTGTGGCTGATTTACTGTACTACTGGCAAAATCTGCCTGTAGAACTAGCATAACCAGCTAGAAAGATCACTCCAGTGCAAAGGGAGCCAGTGATTAAGAGGCTTTTATGGCATCCAAATTCCCTGCTGCAGGCATAGCAGGAACAAAAAGGGTATGGTCAGGGTTTCCTTACATCAGGCCAATCACCAGCTTGTGTTTTGGCCCTTTACAGCCATTGTTAAATGATGTAATTTACAGTGGCCTTCAGGCTGCTTTATGCTAGGCGATCACACAGTCAGTCCAGGATCAGGGAAGTGCAAATGTGATCAGCAGGTCACCTTTGCACCCTTTTACACAAACTTCCACTGTGTGCACCTCAGATGTAGTGAAGGATCTGCCCCCTTTGTCGTGCTTATGTCTGTGGATCCAAGAAGCCTGTTTGAATTTAACATTTTGTAAACATTACTTGTTTTTCCCTTATTCATGCCAACTTGGGATCTGGTTGAAGTCAAGAGATCTGTGTAAGTCCCTTTTTGGGGTAGACCTTTTATGGGCTCAAGGTTTGTCTCCCATGTGATTCCATATTTGTAACAACAAAAAGGGCATGCTTTTTTTGCAAAAACATTAAAGCATTAATTCTGAGTGCAAATATTTGTACCTCTGCTCCTAAACATTATGGTATCTAACGTTGTTAGCTCAATGTTAAACAGTGGTGCCAGTGATGATGGATCAAAACAAGCTTTTCTTCTTTGCTTTGCCAATGACTTCAATCCACACTTCTTTAGATATGAAAATTCTTCTGACTCAAACAAATTTAAGAGCAGTCTTGCCATACTGTGTAAAAAGACTACCCCTTCCTTCTGGTGGTCTTTCATAAATACATTGCATGAGGTAGAGCACACGTTTAACATGTTAGTAAAGAGAGAAGGAATTATCTTTTGTCACTGGTGTTTTACTAGAAGGGTTTATGCATAATTTAGAACAGCAGATAAGGTTATTTTAGTAAATCATCTTAATCCAGACATCTGGATAAATTATTCTCCACTGAGATAGAATTAGAATAATCAGATCAAGACAATACAGTAACAGTTAATGTCACAGTTTAAGGGTAACTTCACCTGTATTTCCCTTACCACCTCCCTCCCATGGTCTTCTCAGGGTGTGCGAGTCAGCTTACCTCTCTAAGTAGGTACCCTTGTCCCACTCTCTTCTGACCAGGGTTTTAAGGCTGCATAGCCCCCCTGCCTTACACTGACTGATACCCTAATGAGCCAGTCTGCCAAACAGCCAGTGTTTGTGCCTTGGTTTCTCTCCAAGGGCTATGAACAGAGCATTGAAAGTAGTTACCACGGGCCACATGCCTATCTCAGTAGAACACTTCTTACAGTAAAAGAATCGGAGAAAACAAAGGTTCCTACATGCTTACTAAAAGCTTACCAGATGTCACCCCTCAGTCTTATGGGATCTTAGTAAGCCCAAGGTTTTCAAAGTGGTTGGAGCTCCCTTTGGACAGAAGGTTCTGTGCTTTTTCTGAATCAAAGAAGTCTTCATGCCAGTTAAAAGTCAGCCTTTTTATACCAAAAGGCCCTTTCTTTGCATCTGTCTCTGGAAAACCCAGCTTTGACCTAGTATATTCAAGCCTCCCCGAGGAGTGGTACCTCTCTGGAGGGGTGTACAGTTTTAGTGATGAGCCTTAATCATCCCCCACTGGATTTGTTTTGTTTTTTTAATTCCTGGAGGAGCTGTGGTAAGCCTCCCCGTCCTTCTCCCCAGTGCTGCATAAAATCCCTGGCCCACAGTGATTCATAAACTTAATATGGTCCCCAAATATATTGGGGATGGTTGCAATATCTGTCATGGTCACAAATAGGACTGGACAAAATAGGAACAAGCTGTGTGGGTTTTTTAGCAAATTCATAAACATTCTAGGGCCTGATTCTGCTGTAAATCAGGAGCAACTCCTCTGAAGTCAGAGTTACACTGATTTTTACACCAGCGAGAGAGGAGAATCTTGTTCCCTGAGTTCAACGTCAGCCATACCAAGAACAGGAAGAGGAAGTCTTCATGACTGGAGATCACAGAAGTCTGGGCACAGTGTTGTTTACACCAGTCCCCAAGCCAAATTCCAGCCTGAGAAATTTCATTTTGATTGCTCTAGTTTTGCTACAGCAGCTGTTTGTATGCTCATTGGGGACAGAGATTGTGTCTTCCTTTGTGTTTGAAGAGAACCTAGTACAAGCTAGAGCTAAGCACAATCTAAATAATAACGATTCTTTATTGTCTTTTGTAGGTACAGTCAATAGAAAAAGCCTCTCCATCTCAGGAACCAGGGAAGCAGCAGGCAGAATTCTACCTCTGAGGTCTAAGGGTCATAGATGCGTGTAACTCTACTTCACCATCTGGACACATCTGCTGGCCAGCATTTAAGAGGGACAGCCATGGCCCTGCCTCCTCCCTGCCCCTTCCCACCAACTTTGGGCACAAATACACATGGAACATGGGAGGGAATGGGAGTACAGGGACTAGAATTTTACCTTATGTGGGTTTGCCCAAGTTGAGGGGTGGTGGGTGGAAAGCCCTCCCTGCCCTGAACACACACGGACCAGACAGAATCTGGCCTCAATAATAATGGGTCTGACAGTTAATCTCCACCAGCTCCTTTGTATGGGATCCTTAGGGATGAAAAGTTTATATAATCTAAGATAGTTACTCTGATGGAACAATAATGAAACATGTTTGCCTTGTTTTTTCTGCTTTTGAGAAAAGTCTTCTTGCAATACTAGTGGGTATATAGTCTTACAATACTAATCTTGCCATTCTGTTCATCAGGCTCTTTGTTACAACACTGGATATGCTGAAAAGTGCCCCTGGTCTGGGAGTGCAAAATTTGAGATGCAGGCAAGAAAAGGCTGAATTGCAATGAATGACTAACCTACCTGAAACACTCTACAGCAGCTTTAGGAAAAGGTGCCAGGGAAATTTGATTGCAAGCAAGCATTATGACAGAGTTAGGCCTGGTCTAAACAAAAAAGAGTTAGGTCATCCCAGCTACAAGTTTGCAAAGCTTCTCTCTAACAGAAGTTGGTCCAGTAAAATACATTACCTCACCTACCCAGTCTCTTGAATATCCTAGAGCTGACACGGCAACAACTACTCTCCAAAGATTACTCGAATGAAACAAAAGGAATTAGAGGCCAGTCAAAGCTATGAAAGCTTAAATGAACATATTGGAACAAGTTGTCCCAGAACATGGACAAAATTTATAATGGTATGAGTAGACAAGCGACCCCAGAGAACAGGGTGTACTAATTGCAGGTATGCTGGTAGCGACAGTATTGTGCCCACTGTTTCAGATGTGACAGTAAAAACCACCACCAGTCAGGATGTTGGGCAGGAAAATCACAAGAGTGCAGAAACAAAGTTAGTCTCTTGCATCCGATTTACCAGGAGTCTGACATTTGCCATATGACTCCCAAGCAGCAAACTGGAATAGCTAATTTCAATATCTTCATTAATGATCTGAAGGATGGCATGGACTGCACCCTCAGCAAGTTTGCAAAGGACACTGAACTGGGAGGAGAGGTAGATATGCTGGAGGATAGGGATAGGATACAGAGGGACCTAGACAAAATTAGAGGTTTGGGCCAAAAGATGAGGTTCAACAAGGACAAGTATAGAGTCCTGCACTTAGGATGGAAGAATCCCATGCACTGCTACAGACTAGGGACCAAATGGATAGGCAGCAGTTCTGCAGAAGAGGACCTAGGGGTTACAGTGGACAAGAAGCTGGATATGAATCTGTGTGCCCTTGTTGCAAAGAAGGCCAATGGCATTTTGGGATGTATAAGTAGGGGTATTGACAGCAGATTGAGAGATGTGATCATTCCCCTCTATTTGACATTGGTGAGGCATCATCTGGAGTACTGTGTCCAGTTTTGGGCCCCACAGTACAAGGATGTGGAAAATTGGAAAACGTCCAGCAGAAGGCAACAAAAATGATTAGGGGACTGGACCACGTGACTTATGAGGAGAGGCTGAAGGAACTGGGATTGTTTAGTCTGCGGAAGAGAAGAATGAGGGGGGATTTGATAGCTGCTTTCAACTACCTGACAGGGGGTTCCAAAGAGGATGGATCTAGACTGTTCTCAGTGGTAGCAGATGACAGAATGAGGAGTAATGGTCTCAAGTTGCAGTGGGGGAGGTTTAGGTTGGATATTAGGAAAAACTTTCACTAGGAGGGTGGTGAAGCACTGCAGTGAGTTACCTAGGACAGTGGTGGAATCTCCTTCCTTTGAGGTTTTTAAGGTCAGGCTTGACAAAGCCCTGGCTGGGATGATTTAGTTGGGGATTGGTCCTGCTTTGAGCAGGGGATTGGACTACAAGACCTCCTGAGGTCCCTTCCAACCCTGATATTCTATGAGCTTGTGCTCAAATAAATTTGTTAGTCTAAGATGCCACAAATATTTTCTTTTTGCAGTCTGCAGATGTTTCAAGTTATGACCACAGGTTTCAGAGTAGCAGCCATGTTAGTCTGTATTTGCAAAAAGAAAAAGGAGTACTTGTGGCACCTTAGTATCACCAAATGCATCCGATGAAGTGAGCTGTAGCTCACGAAAGCTTATGCTCTAATAAATTTGTTAGTCTCTAAGTTATGACCAGCAACCTGTACAGAAGGTTTCCATCCCAGTGCCTCACCCACTATATAAAGAGGTAAAAGGAGTATCAGCAAGATCTTATCCAAAGGATGGATCACAAAATCAAGTCATCCTATTCATTGCCAGAAAAGAGATGGTAGTCCAAGACTCTGCATCTACTATAGAGAATTGAATAGATTACCAGACCAACAACCCATCCCTTGAATCCAAGATGTTCTGAATGCATTAGGAGGCAACTCTGGTTTCTCCATCTCGCATCTAGAGAAGGCTTCACATCAAGGTTTCCTGAGTGAAAAAAGCTGTCACATCACAGCCTTCATTACTCCATGGGTGGGGGAGGCCATCGACACCCTGGTCTGCCCCATTCAACCCCCTCCATACTGAAGCTCATAATCAGTTTTCTCCTTTCTGTCTCCCTCCCCCCCTCTGCAGCTCCAAGAGGAGAGAAGCTCTGTTTCCATGCCTTCTGCCATGGCCTCTGGGCTGTGGCAGGGAGTGAGAGCTCTTCCAGCCCTGAGGCCATGGCAGGGAGCTAGAGCTCCCTCAGTCCTGGGGCTGCAGCCAGGGTCCAGGCCCTAGGGCTTCCCCTGCAGCCGATTGCTCCTGCTAGGGAGTGGGGTCAGGGCATTGGGGCTTGCCTTGCCCACCCGGTGCTCCTGCTGGGAAGCAGGGGTGCCCATTTTTCTGGGGTCCCCCAATTGGCTAGGGTCCTTGGGCATGGGCCCAGTCAGTCCAGTGGCTAATCCACCATTGACTACACACAATCCTTTAAGGTTTACAGTGATAACAGCCTGCTAACCTGTTTTCACCTTGGAATGCCACAGCACACTGGTGGATTGCAGAATTAGCTGACTAACTTCAAAGTTAGATATTGTCCAGGGAAATCTAATGTGGGAGCAGATGCTTTTTCCAGATTTCCCCTTGATATGGAAAATATATGAGAGAATGTGATATGAGAAGATATGAGCAAAGATGTTAATGCTGTCACACAGTCCTGGATGTATAAAGAGATGGCAAGGTGTTTTGATTAGCAGCTATTACTACCAATCTTTTGGCAGTAGAAGAATTCTCCGAGTATTAAAGCCACCATAAAGTCTATACCATGAGAAGAGATTTTGGCAGTTCAGAAGAAAGATCTAGCAATTGTTACAATTCGTCACAAGCCCTCTGGGCACAAACTGAACCACTGAGAGAACACAGGAGGATGTGCTAAGATCTCCACCCTGATGTGTGAATAGGGATGATTTAGTTGGGGATTGGTCCCGCTTTGAGCAGGGGGTTGGACAAGATGACCTCCTGAGGTCCCTTCCAACCCTGATATTCTATGATTCTAATGGAATTCTTTATTGGAAAACCAGGTGACCAAATAAGCTACAAAAAGGCAGGTATCAAGAACTACATGAAGGGATGGGGATTTAGGAGCAGTGCAAGTAATCAGTCCCACACAAGACTGGTTTTACTGGTTGCAGATGAAGAGGGACATTGAATATTGTCACAGAGCCTGTATATTCATCAAGCAAAAGAAACCTCACCAGCCTACCAGAGCTCCACTAGCTAACATAGTTGGAACAGAACCATTTAAGCTTTTATCAATAGATTCCTTGCATCTAGACAGAAACAAAGGAATACATGTACACATCTTGGTCATAGTGGGTCACTTCTCTAGGTTTGTCCAAACCTGCCCTACCACTACCAAATCAGACAAGACTGGGACAGACAACAGCTTCAATTACTTTTGTTTTAAAATTTGATCTCCCCAAAAGGATCCATCATGACTAAGGACCAGAGTCTTGGGAGGGAGCCTGAGTGAGTGTCTGATTGGCTGCTAGCCTGCAGGGGGCGGGCATTAGGGTGTCTGTGTGTTTGCGTCAGGGAAGCCTGGCTGTTTAAAAATAGCCGGAGCCTCGCGAACCAGCTGAGCGGCAGCGAACCAGCGGAGCAGCGGGGACAGCAGAGCAGCTCACAGCAGGAGTTTGCCTGGGAGTTCGCCTGGAGTGAGCCCAGTGAGGCTTACATCTTGCCAACGTCTCTGAGGAAGCTCCGTAGTAGGTAGGTGATATGGAAGGGGGGAATTCAGCTGTTGTGACCTGCACTGGATGTGCCATGTTTGTCTTTCTTCCACAGGACAGAAGCGACTTTGTCTGTACAAAGTGCAAGCTGGTCTCCATATTGGAAGAGAAGATTGAAGGTCTGGAGCAACAGGTAACGACCCTGCGTTGTATACGAGAGACTGAGGATTTTCTGGACCAAACTCAGGATAGCCTTCTAGGGGCACAAAGCTCTAAAGATGTAGAGCAGGTTACACAGAGGAGCCAAGAGGCCAGTGAAGAAGCTTGGCAACATGTGACCTCCAGAAGAGGTAAGCGGAATGTCCGGGTTCCAGTAACACAGACACAGGTAACTAACCGCTTTCATGTTCTCTCCACAGGTACCAATGCGGAGAGTGGACCAGATGATATGTCTGGGGGGAGAAAGCAGAAGGAGACTCCGCTGGTTGGGAGGCATGAGATGCGATGTCCTGAGGTTGGAGGTTCCACGACCACCACTCCCAAGAGGAGAAGGCGGGTGGTGGTGGTCGGGGACTCTCTCCTCCGGGGGACTGAGTCATCTATCTGCCGCCCTGACCGGGAAAACCGAGAAGTCTGCTGCTTGCCAGGGGCTAAGATTCGTGATGTGACGGAGAGACTGCCGAGACTCATCAAGCCCTCGGATCGCTACCCCTTCCTGCTTCTCCACGTGGGCACCAATGATACTGCCAAGAATGACCTTGAGCGGATCACTGCGGACTATGTGGCTCTGGGAAGAAGGATAAAGGAGTTGGAGGCGCAAGTGGTGTTCTCGTCCATCCTCCCTGTGGAAGGAAAAGGCCTGGGTAGGGACCGTCGAATCGTGGAGGTCAACGAATGGCTACGCAGGTGGTGTCGGAGAGAAGGCTTTGGATTCTTTGACCATGGGATGGTGTTCCATGAAGGAGGAGTGCTGGGCAGAGACGGGCTCCATCTTACGAAGAGAGGGAAGAACATCTTTGCCAGCAGGCTGGCTAACCTAGTGAGGAGGGCTTTAAACTAGGTTCACCGGGGGAAGGAGACCAAAGCCCTGAGGTAAGTGGGAAAGCGGGATACCGGGAGGAAGCACAGGCAGGAAGGTCTGTGAGGGGAGGGCTCCTGCCTCATACTGGGAATGAGGGGCGATCAACAGGTTATCTCAAGTGCTTATATACAAATGCACAAAGCCTTGGAAACAAGCAGGGAGAACTGGAGGTCCTGGTGATGTCAAGGAATTATGACGTGATTGGAATAACAGAGACTTGGTGGGATAACTCACATGACTGGAGTACAGTCATGGATGGTTATAAACTGTTCAGGAAGGACAGGCAGGGCAGAAAAGGTGGGGGAGTAGCACTGTATGTAAGGGAGCAGTATGACTGCTCAGAGCTCCGGTACGAAACTGTGGAAAAACCTGAGTGTCTCTGGATTAAGTTTAGAAGTGTGTGCAACAAGAGTGATGTCATGGTGGGAGTCTGCTATAGACCACCGGACCAGGGGGATGAGGTGGATGAGGCTTTCTTCCGGCAACTCACGGAAGCTACTAGATCGCATGCCCTGATTCTCATGGGTGACTTTAATTTTCCTGATATCTGCTGGGAGAGCAATACAGCGGTGCATAGACAATCCAGGAAGTTTTTGGAAAGCGTAGGGGACAATTTCCTGGTGCAAGTGCTAGGGGAGCCAACTAGGGGGAGCGCTTTTCTTGACCTGCTGCTCACAAACCGGGTAGAATTAGTGGGGGAAGCAAAAGTGGATGGGAATCTGGGAGGCAGTGACCATGAGTTGGTTGAGTTCAGGATCCTGACGCAGGGAAGAAAGGTAAGCAGCAGGATACGGACCCTGGACTTCAGGAAAGCAGACTTTGACTCCCTCAGGGAACAGATGGCCAGGATCCCCTGGGGGACTAACATGAAAGGGAAGGGAGTCCAGGAGAGCTGGCTGTATTTCAAGGAATCCCTGTTGAGGTTACAGGGACAAACCATCCCGATGAGTTGAAAGAATAGTAAATATGGCAGGCGACCAGCTTGGCTTAATGGTGAAATCCTAGCGGATCTTAAACATAAAAAAGAAGCTTACAAGAAGTGGAAGGTTGGACATATGACCAGGGAAGAGTATAAAAATATTGCTCGGGCATGTAGGAAAGATATCAGGAGGGCCAAATCGCACCTGGAGCTGCAGCTAGCAAGAGATGTCAAGAGTAACAAGAAGGGTTTCTTCAGGTATGTTGGCAACAAGAAGAAAGCCAAGGAAAGTGTGGGCCCCTTACTGAATGAGGGAGGCAAGCTAGTGACAGAGGATGTGGAAAAAGCTAATGTACTCAATGCTTTTTTTGCCTCTGTTTTCACTAACAAGGTCAACTCCCAGACTGCTGTGCTGGGCAACACAAAATGGGGAAGAGATGGCCAGCCCTCTGTAGAGATAGAGGTGGTTAGGGACTATTTAGAAAAGCTGGACGTGCACAAGTCCATGGGGCCGGACGAATTGCATCCGAGAGTGCTGAAGGAATTGGCGGCTGTGATTGCAGAGCCCTTGGCCATTATCTTTGAAAACTCGTGGCGAACGGGGGAAGTCCCGGATGACTGGAAAAAGGCTAATGTAGTGCCCATCTTTAAAAAAGGGAAGAAGGAGGAACCTGGGAACTACAGGCCGGTCAGCCTCACCTCAGTCCCTGGAAAAATCATGGAGCAGGTCCTCAAAGAATCAATCCTGAAGCACTTAGAGGAGAGGAAAGTGATCAGGAACAGTCAGCATGGATTCACCAAGGGAAGGTCATGCCTGACTAATCTAATCGCCTTTTATGATGAGATTACTGGTTCTGTGGATGAAGGGAAAGCAGTGGATGTATTGTTTCTTGACTTTAGCAAAGCTTTTGACACGGTCTCCCACAGCATTCTTGTCAGCAAGTTAAGGAAGTATGGGCTGGATGAATGCACTATAAGGTGGGTAGAAAGCTGGCTAGATTGTCGGGCTCAACGGGTAGTGATCAATGGCTCCATGTCTAGTTGGCAGCCGGTGTCAAGTGGAGTGCCCCAGGGGTCGGTCCTGGGGCCCGTTTTGTTCAATATCTTCATAAATGATCTGGAGGATGGTGTGGATTGCACTCTCAGCAAATTTGCGGATGATACTAAACTGGGAGGAGTGGTAGATACGCTGGAGGGGAGGGATAGGATACAGAAGGACCTAGACAAATTGGAGGATTGGGCCAAAAGAAATCTAATGAGGTTCAATAAGGATAAATGCAGGGTCCTGCACTTAGGATGGAAGAATCCAATGCACCGCTACAGACTAGGGACCGAATGGCTCGGCAGCAGTTCTGCGGAAAAGGACCTAGGGGTGACAGTGGACGAGAAGCTGGATATGAGTCAGCAGTGTGCCCTTGTTGCCAAGAAGGCCAATGGCATTTTGGGTTGTATAAGTAGGGGCATAGCGAGCAGATCGAGGGACGTGATCGTTCCCCTCTATTCGACACTGGTGAGGCCTCATCTGGAGTACTGTGTCCAGTTTTGGGCCCCACACTACAGGAAGGATGTGGATAAATTGGAAAAAGAGTACAACGAAGGGCAACGAAAATGATTAGGGGTCTAGAGCACATGACTTATGAGGAGAGGCTGAGGGAGCTGGGATTGTTTAGTCTGCAGAAGAGAAGAATGAGGGGGGATTTGATAGCTGCTTTCAACTACCTGAAAGGGGGTTTCAAAGAGGATGGCTCTAGACTGTTCTCAATGGTAGCAGATGACAGAACGAGGAGTAATGGTCTCAAGTTGCAATGGGGGAGGTTTAGATTGGATATTAGGAAAAACTTTTTCACTAAGAGGGTGGTGAAACACTGGAATGCGTTACCTAGGGAGGTGGTAGAATCTCCTTCCTTAGAGGTTTTTAAGGTCAGGCTTGACAAAGCCCTAGCTGGGATGATTTAACTGGGACTTGGTCCTGCTTTGAGCAGGGGGTTGGACTAGATGACCTTCTGGGGTCCCTTCCAACCCTGATATTCTATGATTCTATGAGTTTGAAACAGTTTATTACAAAGATTACAGCAGTACTGTAAAATTGAAACATCTTGCATAAGCCCATACCACCCACAGAGAAATAGGAAGTTAGAAAAGTTGAACCAAACTTGGCGGTTATGTTGGGAACCTTACCAGAAGAACAAAAGTCAAACTCTAAGAACTCTTAAGTCATTTATGCCTATAATTGTACACAAAATGAAGCTACAGGGTTCTCCCTCTTATTATATGGAAGATCACCACGTTTACCCACTGACATCACATTTGGTTTACCGATAAACTCTGAATCCGCACCTGGCCATCATAAAGATTACATTGAGAAACGTAAAGAGCAGGTGAAAGAAGCTTATGAACTGGCATCAAAATGTTCTTAAAAAGCTGTTACTTGTGGTAAGGCTCCCTATGATCAGCAAAAAAGGGCAGTGCCATGCATTACCAAGTGACAGTATTTGTCAGGAGCCTTTCAGAGAGTGGGGGACCAGGCGATTTAAGATTTTACTGGGAAGATGAGCTTCTTGTAGTACTAAAAAGGAAAGGAAGTAAAAGCAGAAAAACATGGTTAGTTCTTCACCACAATCTTTTACATTCTGTGACTGACTTCTTGCCTTGGATATGACACTGCTCTCTAAATCACCACCATAAACTAGCACAGAAGAGATCAAAAGGAAGATAGAAATTTGGATGCCAGTGATACTGCTCATGGCACAGAGACTTTGAATCCAGAGGCAGAGACATTTCATCCATGTCTGGGAAATGATGTTATTGATACAGTAAACTTGGAAACTGCTGGTCAGACTGATGAGACATTCACACCAGCCGTAGAAAGACATGAATGCCAAAATGGA
Organism: Dermochelys coriacea; assembly: GCF_009764565.3. Classification (NCBI taxonomy): domain Eukaryota; kingdom Metazoa; phylum Chordata; order Testudines; family Dermochelyidae; genus Dermochelys; species Dermochelys coriacea. Next base: position 306,207,593 of record NC_050068.2, read on the forward strand.
ACACAAAACCAGCAGTGCAAGGGGGCAGACCACCACAACAATCCACTGACACAGAAGGTCATCCATCTAGAGACAGAAGAGACACTGACACATGAACAATTAAGGACACCTACTTATCAGTGTCTAAATCCAACTATTGGACTGGTGAATGCCCCATGAGGTTATCCTCATATTTGTTATATGCCATACCAAGTGCCTATTTCTGCATCTTATCCTGCATTCTATCCAAGCAGGATATGATATTGGTACATGAAGTGTGTTATAGTTTTGGATAGTTTACTTGTTTGGTACACTTTCTAAATAGCTTGCCATATGCTCAGTAACTTGGAGTTAAATAGTTAACCATTGATTATACATGAATGGTTTCATAAATCCCCAACTAGATTAATATCTTAAGTGTTCAAACTGACTTCAGTTGGACAATGGAACTAAAATTGGTGCAGAAATTTTGCTTAATGTGAAATAAACTGAAAAGAGATGCAGAAGCTTCCACCATCAGAACCAGAACTTATGAAAGAGCAGAGAGACTCACTTGAGCTTATGAACTTGTGGACAACTGCTAATAAATCAAATGGATGGACTGTTATATTTTGTTAATGGAAATGTCCCAACACTTCTAGTACAAGAGGGAAGTGTAGAAATGCTTTCAGTCATTCTTCAGACTGAATGAAGAACAAATTATGAGCAACTTAAACTACAAGACAAATATTTGTCATTAGAATGGATAAATGGAGCGAATATATTAGCTGAAGTGGAGATTACAGAAAGTTAAGTCTGATGTGAAAGTTAAGTAGTTTAATTCTGTTAATTATTTCAAGTGCCTTTTGCAGCATGCTGAGAGTCTAGTGAAAGTATGAATCATTGTCTGGCTTTAGGTTTCAGAGTGGTAGCCATGTTAGTCTGTATTAGCAAAAACAATGAGGAGTCCTTGTGGCACCTTAGAGACTAAAATTTATTTGGGCATAAGCTTTCGTGGGCTCAAACCCACTTCATCAGATTCATGGAGTGGAAAATACAGTAAGCAGTATATATATATATATATTTTACAGCACATGAAAAGATGGCTTTAGCACAAACTAAAAAGAAGCGTATGCCAACAATTGGTGACATTGTCTATTATCCCATATAATTTTGTACTAACATGGCCTTCTAGTATTTAGGAGTTTTTAATCCCACTATGGCCAAGACCTCCGATTTCTTCTTTGTATAACACAATCTAACCTCCTTCCATAAGTGTCTTTAAATCTGATTTTCAAAGGAGTTACTCATTTCCTTAAAAGGCTGAGTTGTTTTGCCAGAAATAATAATTCTGCTACCTTGAGCATAGCAATTTTTTTTAATAAGAGTTATCTTAACAATTCATGCTGCACATCATGCTGCAGCAACATTTTATGAGCAGCTTTGCTTCAAACTGATTTTTTGGTGAAAGGGACCATCTATCACAAAGGCAAGTTTGCTTAGCAAGATATACCTGAGCACCGAAAGGGGACTATCTGATTCCATGGATAGGATGTTATAGTGCCTGAGGAGTTTACATTTGATACTTAGTTGGTGAAATCTAAGTATAGAACTCACAGCCAGTTTTGGGTTTGTGCCCTGCTCCTTTAACAGCGTGCCATGACGTTGGTACTCATTCTCCCGAGCAACTCCAGACAGCCAGACACTGGTTACATCACAAAACCACAGAGCTGCATGAGGCTATGCTCTCCGCTTCCTACATTTTACAACTTCTTCCTCTCAGGATCATAACTTCTCAAATGCAATCTGGAGGCATCACTGCCACTCTCAGGTTATTAACTTGCATTAATGGGATGATGGGGCTGCATTACTGTAGGAGTTGCATCTAAACCAGTAGTGTTAAAAAACAAAATATTACATAGAAGAGGACAGGCCACCTATTCACCTAACTGAAATAATTGGGACTTAAGCACCTCACCTGCTAGGTGCCAACAGGTGGCCATCTAAAATATCTCTGAAAATCTAGCCCTTAGAGTGTAAGCTTCTCTAGGCAGAAACTGCTTTTTATTTGTGTGTAAATCATGCACCTTTGTGTCATCATAAAAAAAAAAAAATCAATAATTGAAGTGAGCTGTAGCTTACAAAAGCTTATGCTCAAATAAATTTGTTAGTCTCTAAGGTGCCACAAGTACTCCTTTTCTTTTTGGGAATACAGACCAACACGGCTGCTACTCTGAAACCTCTCTATATTTGCAAAAAGAAAAGGAGGACTTGTGGCACCTTAGAGACTAACAAATTTGAGCATAAGCTTTCGTGAGCTACAGCTCACTTCATTGGATGTTTTACTTTGTGTAATGACTCATCCATTCCCAGTCTCTATTCAAGCCTAAGTTAATTGTATCCAGTTTGCAAATTAATTCCAATTCAGCAGTCTCTCGTTGGAGTCTGTTTTTGAAGCTTTTTTGTTGAAGTATAGCCACTCTTAGGTCTGTGATCGAGTGACCAGAGAGATTGAAGTGTTCTCCAACTGGTTTTTGAATGTTATAATTCTTGACGTCTGATTTGTGTCCATTCATTCTTTTATGTAGAGACTGTCCAGTTTGGCCAATGTACATGGCAGAGGGTCATTGCTGGCACATGATGGCATATATCACATTGGTAGATGTGCAGGTGAACAAGCCTCTGATAGTGTGGCTGATGGTATCCCCTGAATAGATATGTGGACAGAGTTGGCAACGGGCTTTGTTGCAAGGATAGGTTCCTGGGTTAGTGGTTCTGTTGTGTGGTGTGTGGTTGCTGGTGAGTATTTGCTTCAGATTGGGGGGCTGTCTGTAAGCAAGGACTGGCCTGTCTCCCAAGATCTGTGAGAGTGATGGGTCGTCCTTCAGGATGGGTTGTAGATCCTTGATGCGTTGGAGAGGTTTTAGTTGGGGGCTGGAGGTGATGGCTAGTGGCGTTGTTTTCTTTGTTGGGCCTGTCCTGTAGTAGGTGACTTCTGGGTACGCTTCTGGCTCTGTCAATCTGTTTCTTCACTTCAGCAGGTGGGTATTGTAGTTGTAGGAATGCATGATAGAGATCTTGTAGGTGTTTGTCTCTGTCTGAGGGGTTGGAGCAAATGCGGTTATATCTTAGAGCTTGGCTGTAGACAATGGATTGAGTGGTATGATCTGGATGAAAGCTAGAGGCATGTAGGTAGGAATAGCGGTCAGTAGGTTTCCGATATAGGGTGGTGTTTGTGACCATTGCTTATTAGCACCGTAGTGTCCAGGAAGTGGATCTCGTGTGGACAGGTCCAGGCTGAGGTTGATGGTGGGATGGAAATTGTTGAAATCATGGTGGAATTCCTCAAGAGCTTCTTTTCCATGGGTCCAGATGATGAAGATATCAATGTAGCGCAAGTAGAGTAGGGGCATTAGGGGATGAGAGCTGAGGAAGCGTTGTTCTAAGTCAGCCATAAAAGTGTTGGCATACTGTGGGGCCATGCAGGTACCCATCGCAGTGCCGCTGATTTGAAGGTATACATTGTCACCAAATGTGAAATAGTTATGGGTGAGGACAAAGTCAAAGTTCAGCCACCAGGTTAGCCGTGACAGAATCAGGGATACTGTTCCTGACGGCTTGCAGTCCATCTTTGTGTGCAATGTTGGTGTAGAGGGCTTCTACATCCATAGTGGCATACCACTCGATCCATTGTCTACAGCCAAGCTCTACGATGTAACCGCATTTGCTTCAACCCCTCAGACAGAGACAAACACCTACAAGATCTCCATCATGCATTCCTACAACTACAATACCCACCTGCTGAAGTGAAGAAACAGATTGACAGAGCCAGAAGCGTACCCAGAAGTCACCTACTACAGGACAGGCCCAACAAAGAAAACAACAGAACGCCACTAGCCATCACCTTCAGCCCCCAACTAAAACCCCTCCAACGCATCATCAAGGATCTACAACCTATCCTGAAGGACGAGCCATCGCTCTCTCAGATCTTGGGAGACAGACCAGTCCTTGCTTACAGACAGCCCCCCAATCTGAAGCAAATACTCACCAGCAACCACACACCACACAACAGAACCACTAACCCAGGAACCTATCCTTGCAACAAAGCCCGTTGCCAACTCTGTCCACATATCTATTCAGGGGATACCATCATAGGGCCTAATCACATCAGCCACACTATCAGAGGCTTGTTCACCTGCGCATCTACCAATGTGATATATGCCATCATGTGCCAGCAATGACCCTCTGCCATGTACATTGGCCAAACTGGACAGTCTCTACGTAAAAGAATGAATGGACACAAATCAGACGTCAAGAATTATAACATTCAAAAACCAGTTGGAGAACACTTCAATCTCTCTGGTCACTCGATCACAGACCTAAGAGTGGCTATCCTTCAACAAAAAAGCTTCAAAAACAGACTCCAACGAGAGACTGCTGAATTGGAATTAATTTGCAAACTGGATACAATTAACTTAGGCTTGAATAGAGACTGGGAATGGATGAGTTATTACACAAAGTAAAACTATTTCCCCATGGTATTTCTCCCCCCCACCCCACCCCTCACTGTTCCTCTGATATTCTTGTTAACTGCTGGAATTAGCCTACCTTGCTTGTCACCATGAAAGGTTTTCCTCCTCCCCCCCCCCCCCCACTGCTGGTGATGGCTTATCTTAAGTGATCACTCTCCTTACAGTGTGTATGATAAACCCATTGTTTCATGTTCTCTGTGTGTGTGTATATAAATCTCTCCTCTGTTTTTTCCACCAAATGCATCCGATGAAATGAGCTGTAGCTCACGAAAGCTTATGCTCTAATAAATTTGTTAGTCTCTAAGGTGCCGCAAGTACTCCTTTTCTTTTTGCGAATACAGACTAACACGGCTGCTACTCTGAAACACCTCTCTATATTGTAACAGAAACCACCAGATGGCAGTATCGTAGTTATCTTGTTTTGTTATCATAGTTAGCAAGGAAATAAGTTAAGAAAACATTTAAATGATACATTCATAGCATTATCCTTACCTTGAAAATTAGTTTTAAAAATGTTCAGGAAGTATTTCCTAGTGCCTATGTCCTTTTTATAGCCTGCCAGTTATGCAAAGTTACTTAAAGGTATAAGGAAGTTTCATTGAAACTAGTTGTGTAACTATATGAGGAGCTATGGCTTCTGCAAGATATCTTTCATGTCCCTAATTATCATGGGCTCAATATGGGGTGGTTCTAAGATCACTGAAGAGTGCTGAATGCTTTCAATTGACACTGACTTCAATGGCCTTCAGCACCGTAGCAAGATCCAGCCACACCTATGTCAAATAAAAACATGGGAATTCAGAATGCTATGTAACATATTTTGGGACCAATCATGCTACATGTTCAGTATCTCTCAGATGTGTAAATGCCCAGTTCTGTAAGGTGCTGAGAGCCCTGAACTATCATTGAAGTGAATTATGGGTGCACAGAGCATCACAGGAGGTGCTCAGTACCTTCAGGAGCGGATCCTAAAACCAGCCAGTCCCCCAACAAGCACCCTGAATTTAGACCTAATCTGTTTGTCAGTATCCCTTTAATAAAAGTCTTCTGGGATACAGGATGTGCCTACTAATATGTTTTTAAAAACATCTGTTTAATGCTTTCTTACAAGTTATCAATGCAAAATAACTAGCCTTCTTAAGGAAAAAGTATCCTCCCATACAAGCCCCCAAACTTCCAAAAACACATCTCCAGTGTACACCCTGTGAAAAATAAAAACCTAGCTTTACAATCGGTACAAAGGAAATAAGCGTAAGAGAAAGAGGCCACAACAAGCCTCAGGGCCTGGAAAGACTCTCAGTGACTACAAAGGGCTTTGCCCAAGGTCTGCAAGAGGCTTGTGGCCACTGTGCTATTAGCTTCTCCAGAGAGGACAGGCATAGCAGCACCATTAGTGAACCCAGGTGAGGGGAATGCAGGCTGCACCCTCCTCAAGACAGGCACAGTTTAAATTTGTGAATAATCTCCATGAGCAATTTCTTATTTGAAATGTCAAATTTAAAAATCTCCAATAGGTTCAATATAAAAGTAAGCTCTAGTCATATCCTCCCCAGAAGACACATGGATCTTTCCTTACAAATATCAAAAGGGAAACAATACAATCCTTAAATGAGCCATGTTATCTCCAGATCCACTCTAGTAGAAACAGATTAGGATTCCAACTGCATCTGATTAGCCCTGCCTTTAATAAAACTTGCTAACTGATCTGTATCACAGGCAATGAAAATGTCCATCTATTTTTCCCTGCATTTACTAGTAAATGAGAGAGTACTCTGCACTGTGATCTAAAATGTCTTCCTTTCATAGGAAGATCCAATATCTAGCATCTTCAGTCAAGCTGGATAAGTCCAGAAACTTTACTGGGTTTTTTTGTTTGTTTTTTGGGTGGGGGGTTGCCATAGAACAAGTTGTCACAACACTCAAATAATTTCTAACTCCAGTCTTGATCATTGGAGATAAAGGTTATTAGGAATATTCCCCTTGAGACTTAATCTGATTCATGGGTTTATAAACTTCCACCTGCTGACTTAGCCAGTTTTCCTCTTATTAGTTGGATAAAGGGGTAGCAAATGAAACTGGCTGAGGAATAGAAGCAGAAGCTCTGGTACATGCCCTCTGGTGCTGAGGAGCCATGGAAGCCCCTCCATGTGAGGCAAGATTGAAAAGTTGGGTTTGTTTAGTCTGGAGAAGAGAAGACTGAGAGGGGACATAACAGTTTTCAACTACATAAAAGGCTGTTGGAAGGAGAAGGGAGAAAAATTGTTCTCCTTAACCTTTGAGGACAGGTCAAGTAGCAATGACTGCAGCAAGGGCAGTTTAGGCTGGACATTAGGAAACAATTCATAACAGTCAGGATGGTGAAGCACTGGAATAAATTGCTTAGGGAGATTGTAGAATCTCTATCATTGGAGATTTTTAAGAGCAGGTTAGACAAGCACCTGTCAGGGATGGTCTAGATAATACTTAGTCCTACCCTGAGTGCAGGGGACTGGACTAGATGACCTCTTGAGGTCTCTTCCAGTTCTATGAGGTGATGGGGTAGGGTGACCAGATAGCAATTGTGGAAAAAAAAGGGATGGGGGTTAGGGGCATAATAGGCACCTATATAAGAAAAAGTCCCAAAAACAGGACTGTCCCTATAAAAACATGACATCTGGTCATCCTATGATGGGGTATGTTGGGGGCAGGATGTGGCTGAAGATGGGAAGCAGACCCTCTTTGTGGCATACTCACCTTGGGACACAGCATATTTCCAAGCTGAAACCTACATGGGAGTTAATGCAGCTAGACTATGTGATATGAGAACACTTTGTTCATCCCAAAAGATTCTAATGTTAAGTATTTATTATTAAAATATTAACAATACATTCTTGCAAGGGGTAACATTTTCAGAAGTGCCTAAGTAACTTTGGGCTAGATACACAAAGGAATTTAAGTGCCCAACTACCATTAAATCCAACATTTAGCCACCACTGAGATCTTCAGATCTGAAGTTGAGTGAAATTTTTTCAGCCAATAGTAAATGTGCCAAAAAATGCATTTTGGGGACCTGAAGACTATTTACAATTTTGGATGTAATTTGGCAAATAGTTTGTTTTAAAAAAAAGTTAAAACTGTCAAGACATTTCAGTCAACCCAAATGCAATTTTTGTGTTTTGATTCAGTGAGAACAAACAAAACAAAAATAGTTTCAGTTAAAGCTATTTGTTGTTTTTTTTTTGGTTTGGCTGCTGAACTGAAAAATCAAATATTCATTCAAAATCCCTGCTCAAGCTGCCACCTAGGTTTCTGTCAGTGGGCACTTGGAAAGCACCTAAATCTTGGTGATGCAAAGTGTTTGGCAACCTAGTTTATGCCTATGTCCTGGCAGGATTGACAAACTAGGTTTCCCCTGCCTGTCTCCCCAGCAGGTCCCAATTTGCCTGGCATACTTTAAGCACACCTAACCTGCATGAAAGATGATCAGGATGATTAATTATTCCCAATAGCCAGAGCACTCAACAGGGATGTGTGAGACCTAGGTTTAAATCCCTAATCTGGAGCCTGAATTTGAATCTCCCCCCTCCAAAATGAGTGTCCTAATGACTGGCTAGAGGGTGTCCTCGAATTGGGCTCTCTCCTGTGGAAAATGTTCCACTTTTTATAATAAAGTATCATTAGAGGAGTGGAATGGATGCTGGGTCTCCAATTAAATGACTATTTAATCCAGAGTGAACCAGTTTTAACAGGAGAGTCTAAGGGAGCCTGTATCAAAATATCCCATAAAAAAAATCATTCAGGCATAGGGAAGAACTAAACCTAAGTCTCCAACATCCTGGGTGAGTGGTCTAACACTGGGCTGATATTTATCAGTAAACTGCTATTGCTAGCCAGATTTTTAATGGTGCCTGAGCACACCTACCAGATCTGGCTCTGCAGGCAAGATAGGTGAGAAATGTCTCTTCCCCTGGTTTGTGGATCACGTTGGAGATTAGGCCTGAGGTAGGCATCTAGATACTTGCCTGAGTCAGCAGTGGGCACAGCTAAATATAAACATATACATCTAGGAACAAAGAATGTTGGCTATGCTTACAGGATGGGGAAGCAGTTCTCTAATAAAGATTTGGAGTGTAGTGGATAATAAACTGAACATGAAATGTAGTGGATAATCAGCTGAACATGAGCTCCGAATGTGACACTCTGGCCAAAAGAGCCAATGCGATCCTTGGATGCATAAAGGGGAATCTCAAGTAGGAGTAGAGGGGTTATTTTACCTGTGTATTTGGTACGGTGCTACTGCTGCTGGAATACTATGTCCAGTTCTGGTGCCCACAATTCAAGAAGGAAGTTGATAAGAACACAAATTGGAGAGGGTTCAGAGAAGAGTCACAAGAATGATCACAGGATTAGATAGCATGCCTTATAGTGATAGACTCAGGGACTCAGATCCACAAAGATATTTAGGCTCCTAATGTCTATTGATTTCAAAATTAATGGAAGTTAAGAGCTTAAATAACTTTGTGCATCCAGGCCACAGTCTGTGCCTTTGATCCCCATCTGTAAAACGGGGATAATAGCACTTCTCTACCTCACAGAGGTGTTGAGCATAAATACATTACACATTGAGGTTCTTGATATTAGGTAATGGAGGCCAGGTGAGTACATAAGAAAGAGAAGACAAAACATTGTTATGGAGTTGACACTTATGAAGAAGTCAGAGGTAGAGTTGGTTTGAGAGGGTAGTTCCAGCCTTTATAAGATCATTTAAATCTTCTGTCTAATAAAGAAAAATCTTTCTGTATTAGAAGCATGCATAGGTGCTGACTCCATGGGTGCTCCAGGGCTAGAACACCCATAGAAAAAAAATTAGTGGGTGCTTAGCATCCATCAGCAGCCAGTTCCTCTCCCACCCTCCCACTGATCAACTCATCCCCCACCCTCCCAGTGCCTCCTGCCAGCTGTGATCAGCTGTTCTGCAGCATGCAGGAGGCTCAGGGGAGGGGGAGAACTGGGCAGGAAAAGACAGGTGGAGCAGGGACAGGAAGATGAGGGGCAGGAGCAGGGGCTTAGCACCTCCAGGGAAAGGAGGAAGCCAACACCTGTGGAAGCATGCTATTAATAATCAAAAGTTCCTTGCCAGCAGCATTTTAAAACTGTCACCTTTCTAGCTTTTAATTAGAAAATTTATGTTGTCTGTGCTGTTCATCTCTAATTCTCCCAGTTCTGACTTATTTATTGTTTCCTTTTCTCTCTTTTTCCTGTAGATGATTAAAAGGATGGTATTGGTAAAAAAGCCAAGTGTTACAAAAACAAATTTTAACATGGAATTTTGCTTCAAGGCTAGTGGCATGTTAGGTCAAAGTCCAAACACCTTAACATGACAAAATATAAAAAACATGAAATTGCATTTCAAGTTTAGTAACCAATGATCTGGTTTTAATATTATTTAGAAAGGATTAAACATCTTCCACAATACTGTTTGACTTGAACAAGTTCCCAAACACAAAGTTAAACAATAAACTTTTCTGAGTCCCAGACAGCTTGTTAAGCCTAGCTCTCCAATGACTATTATGCTGCAATGTTTTTGACTGCATGACAGACTAGCACAAGTGATAAGTTAACAAACAGAACTAGAGCAATTTGAAACTATTTTAATGTGAAAAAAATATATTGCTATTAGTACGTTAAGGGGACAAATGCTTCCTGAATGCAGGCTATACAATATGAGTGTGATCTTCCCTAACTGAAATCAATGGGAGCTTAATATTGACTTCATTCACAGTAGAATTAGATCCATTATCAGAACATCTAATTAAATTATGCAAGTTATTAAAAGAAAAAGTTTCCTATTAAGATTTTTATGACTAATTTATATCCTAAACCTTATGAAGGAAAGTTTTTGGCAAATATTGTATAGTTACATCTGTGCAAAATAATTTTTTTAAAAAGTTAATCCAAACAATGTAGACACTTAAAAAAAAATAATGAGCCAAATCCAGCCTTACACTTCATTAGTTCATCACTGAATATGTCCCATTATCTTTTAAATTGCATCAAAATAGGTAATGCAGAGAACACACTCCAAGTTACATTTGGAAAGTACATAGTATTTATGATACAAAGTAAAAAAAAGCTAATAACCTTCTTCAGAGTTGTGCTCTTCTGATATGCACAAATATATTTTATATACAGATTAGTATCTAAAGGGCCAGATTTTCCAGACCAGCAAGGAACTTTTTGGTGAAAGACTGTAAAGGTGAAAAAGTCTCTGAAACTTGTTTACAGCTCCCCAAAACTGGAGATGCAAGGCAAAGGCTGCTTCAATCTACATTTGGATATAAGAACCTGATCATGCAAACACATATGCATGTGCTTAGCTTTACTACAAATAGCGTTGTACCTTCTCTCTATCATCTAGTCTAGTGAGTAGGGTATTTACACAGGATGTGGGAGATCCATGTGTAGCAAAATACCTTGTTCACCTCAGTAGGCTCAGTCCTTTTTAGCCTTGGAGACTCAGGTTTGGGGCAAGGCGAATCCTTATAGGTAGCACAGAGTCCTGCTACTCCTCTCATCAGTCAGTCCCTTGTGCTTGTTTTCCTTCCCTTCTGGGGACCAACTGTAGCCTCCCTACCGGGAGAGTCTAGTGCCTAGCTGCAAACAGCCTAGTGGCAGCTTCCTTACTCTCCCCTTCCTACTACCCAGGGGAGGGTTTAAAAAGGTCCCAAGTAGTTGGAGTCAGCTGAACCTAATTGGTTCCCTAGCAACCTCTTTTTCAGCTGAACTTTATTGTCCCATGGTTCTCTCTCCTCAGTGGATAGGGAGGGGCCTTTTAATCCCCTGGGACTAATTACTATCCCCCTTTTGTAGCTGTTTGTCCTGGGTTTAACCACACATGATTCAAGTTCCACTGCCCACCCCCTTAGGTGAGTGCCCTACACACTAGGCTACAGAGACAGTCTAACTCTTGCACTCTCCTGACTAATATTTAATTATTCAGTTATTTAATTAAAATGGAACAACTTCATAGGAGAGAGTGAAGGAATCACACATGTACCTGTGAGGTGATAGTTGCAGTTCAAACCCCTTCTCCCTGTCAGGAGATAGGGGATTTGAACAGGGGGTCTTCCCCTAATCTGGGGGAGTTCCCTGTCCACAAGGTTATAAGGGAAATCCCCTACTCTTGGTCCTCTGCCACCCCCCAGATGTTTTATGTAAACTTGTCTGAGGAGCCAAATCCAGTAGGTTTGAGCATACTTACCAGTTTAGGCCCCCACACGTGACTTAGGCAGCTGAAGGCCTATCTTTCCTGGTTTGTGAATCACTATGGGGCTTTGGAGTGGGAGATAGGCATCCGGACATCTAACAGGAGACAGCAGTGTGCATGCTCCTGTGGGAGATAAGCACCCAGGTGCCTAGAGTGAGACTGCAGAACGCATGCCCAGAGGCAAAATCGTAGGCACCTAGTGAGTTTAGGCACCTAATAGGGTTGCCAATTTTGGTTGGCTGTATTCCTGTAAGTTTCATCACCTGACATACTCTTTAATTGAAGATTAATCTTTAATTCCTGGAGACTCTAGGACAATCCTGGAAGGTTGGCAACTCTATGTCTACAAGGTTCAGCAGCAGCCATGCAGGAGTTTTCTGGGTTGCAGTGTTGCCCAAAAACGGAACTTAGGGACCTCAGAACTTTGTGGATTGTACCCAAAGTGCTGCCAAATACAAAGAGTAAACAAATGGAAAAAGAGAGCTGTTTATTTAATATCTGTAAGTTATACTCCTCTAGGTGTTGCTTGCACCACTAGTAATGTTAGCAGTCGTATGCTAAAATATTGTCAGATAAAGGAGAATTTTTAAGTTGATGGTGTCTTTTTAAATGTAGAGTAAGTGTGGTACAGGCTTGTGTTTGGCAAGTGACACAATGTGGAACTGCGTAGTCAAGCATAGGGTGTAGTACCGCCACAGGGTCCAGTCCTGCAAACACTTACACATATGACCTGCTTTAGCGAAGTACTTATGCATGTACCTAACTTAAACACATAAGAAGTTACAATGAAGCTAGTGCCCCTTAATGTTAGGCATCTACTTATGTATCTTGATGGATCGGGGCTACAAATAGTCCCATTAGTGCCAATGGGACTGCTTATGTATGCAAAGAGATTCAAAAGCGTATTCGTACCATGCGCCTCACCATGCGCAACAAATGCATTTGTGCGTGTGTAACTGAGAACACAATCTGCCTCAAAGCTTTCAAATAGATAGATTTGCTATTTCCAGCCTGGGCAATGATCTTTATGCAGGTTATGAACTCTGTAAACAGGCACAGTAAACTATAAAAAAAAATGCTGTCACCTGAACTTTATGTATCAGACTAGAAAAGGCTCATGGACAATTCTGGAATAGTTGTTTTAAAGATAATCGCACAAAATAGGAAAGATCCTAATCAGAAAGACTTTAGCACATAGCTCCATACAATCTGCCTTGTAGTGAAAATAGATACAAAAAAAATCCAGTGAAAAAAGGATGGCACTGAAAAAATGTCAAGGAATGTCCATATTTATCAGATCCTTTAAGATAAACCAAATCCAATGAAGATATAACATAAATTGCAGTATGCCTATAACACATTCCAAACCCCATATGTCATAAACATTTTCCTTCTGTTTATAACAACCTAATTTTAAGCTATGCAATGTATGCTTGAATTTACCGCTCTGAGTAGATATGTATTTGATATTATGCTGGTTTTTGATCCATGCACTATTCTGAATTAATGTACTTTTGAAAAGTACTAGAGGTCACACCATTGCTTCTGTAGGCTGAGCTCATTGCACACACCATGGTTTCCTTGCATTCCTCCATTTCCTTCCACAAGTTCTCTGAGTGCCACTCTCCCATCGCCATTTATTTCAGGGACATATATAATAGTTAAACTCATACAATTTTTAATTCGTGAAATTATTTTTTTTCTTTCTATCTGAGAGATAAGTCATTAAGGGTGTCAACATTTTATGTTTGATTGGCGGGATGGGCAGAGCTGAAATGGAAGAGGGGTATGTTGGAAGGTGGTAATGGTTGCTGTCAACCAGTTATTTGCTCTATAGACAATTACAGACCGACTTAAAGTTACTAGGCGTGCTAACCAGATGCCAGGCGCACTCTGTGTCCCTGATTTCTCCCTTCCAGTTTACCAGTTTTTACCAAAATCGATAGAGGTCTACCCACTGACTCCTAGAATATTCTCTAAAATTTTGGAATTGATCGTATACAGTGTTCAAACATTATCATGTTAAATCCACAGAGACAGAGAGGCAGAGAAACGCCATCAAGTTGAGTGTAGGGCCTCACTTTGCTTAGCCAATGAAAACAGAAAAGATGTCACTTGCGATACACAATGGAAACTTTGCATTCACTGGACACGTGTTAATTATGTCATTTGCATTGTTCTAGTGATCCCATCTCCAAGGCTCTGTTTTGGGAGGTCTGGGGCAAAATCTGAAACTGAGGCCCCCACCCTTCCAAAGAAATTATCATGGAGATAATGAGTCATGAAATGACAGAAATCATGAGATCAAGAATGTAAAAACACCGAGAGAAGCCCTGGGGGAGAGGGGACTGGAGAGTAAGCCTGGCCTGCACTAACCTTAAAGCAGTGGCTCCTGTCCCATAGGACTGGACCCAGCTCTCCACTCCAGGTGTTGAGACCTGGTGCATGGGGCCACAGCGCCATTCAGCTTTGGCCCGGCCAGGCTGGGCCAAATCAGAGGGGCACTATAACCCCATAAACCAGGTCCCAATGCTACTTGGTTTGGCCTTCTTCTCCCCCCTCCCCCCCATGGATGGCCCTGCCCATCTGGCTGGAGCTGAATTGCTCAGTGAGATTTAGGGCTTAAAACTGGGAACTTGGAACCACAACTCATGATTTCTATTCCTGACTCTGCCGTGGACTTGCTATGTGATCTCTGGCAAGTCTTATAAACACTCTGTAGTACCTAGTCCCTTTTACATCTATTTTGCACAGGTGTAAATGACTACATGAGGGTACAGAGGATCAGGTCCTCTGTCTGCAGGAGATATAGTATGATATATTTTTATACAAATGTTCATAGCCAATTTCTAATACTGAATGTAAGAATATGAAGTTAGGCAAGAAAAGCACTTAGGGCCCAATTCTGTCATCTATGCTTATGTTAAATAATACCGTATTCTATGAGTACTACTTGGAATGAATAAAGGTGGCTGAATTTGGCCCTTACGTGTCACAGGTACAGCAGCAGTAACTCACAAATACATATTTTTGCATTTTCATTCTCCATCTTTGGCCCTGGAGAGATCACCTTGAAAACTCATATCTTGTGTCATTTTTCTAATCCTGTTCTTTGGTCAGTGCTTGTGCTTATTCATCCTACCTTTATCTTGAAGCAAGTAAGGGTGGAAAGCATATAGCCAGGACTCTCTGACAGTACAATTTGTACATTCCACTTCTTTTATTTGAATAGATTGCACCAGCTCACTATTGAACTGTTTTTCAGCTGGGGCCAGCTTCCAAAATGCTCCACACCATCGTATCTATGCCAGCCTTCTTTTCAAAGTGCAGCTGTGGACAATGGCAAAAGTTAAGTCATGAGAAGAACTTGAAAAAAATGGGAATCAAGCTGAGGTCCTGCTACCTAATTTTTGCTTCTGAAAGAGGTTTCAGCTTCCAGTTAAGGTGTTTATAAATCATCTCTCTGATTTTAGGATCAATATGTATCTGGGATATCCATGTGTTCTGCAGTTTGTGTCTCATATTGCTAATCTAAAATAACATGGCATCAGCATGGTAAAAAATGTAAAGGAAACATCTGTTTCTCCTTTTTATGCTGGGTGACAATCCATTTGTTAACGTTAGAATAGCACTGACTATGACATTAATAACAGTTTTGGTGCTGGCTATTATTCTGCCAAAGCAGGTGCATCAGGAACTAGAGAGCAGACAAAGAGCATATGACTTGCTTTCTTGATCACGGCTATCCTTACATGTGGGTGATCATTCGATTGATCCCTTTTTCTTTACCTTTTCCTTTTAAAAATAATAAGGATCTATCCAAGTCTGTTGTAGCTGTTTATACTTCTGTCCTATTAGTGCTGGATGATGAATGATCCTGCATGGGAGCACAAGGGGAATTGTGGGGTAGGGAGAGCCTTCTACACTGGTTGGCAGAGGGGTACACATACTGTACCTCCACAAAGAAGTAGAAGGCACCTCTAATCATGTTTTTCACTACCTCTGGAAGCATTGTGTCTGCCTGGGAGCACACAGAATGCCTCTGGGGACGGGCATTTGTGTGTTCTACCTCCATATCCTCCTTGGAAGGCTGGTCCCTGTTCAGAGGCAATAGACAAGAGCCTTTAATCTGTATTAGTATTTTGAGCACTAATGAAGGGCCTCATCATATTTTGTTACATTATAAGGGCCTGATCCAAAGCCCATTGAAGTCAATGGAAAGATTCCAATTGACTGTGAAACAAATTATATCAGGCCCTGAATCAATCAAAATGATATCTTTAGTGTTGATTTTGTTTTGGAGGGCAAAGGCTGTTTTTATTTTTGTTTTGCACAGCACCACACATTTTGTCAGCGTTTATGAAATAATGAAACAACAAATAAAAATAATCCTTTAGTTGTCCTGTAGTCATAGGACTGTAGGGTTTTTCTTATTAAAATATGAACTCCTTTATGTTAGTTTTGGAAGTGCAAGATATTATAGTATGAGATTCTACAAATTAAGCAGATAAAATAAAAAGAGTAAAATTCTGGTTTGTTGACACATTTGCTTTTGGCAATGAATCATTTCCCATCTAGGTTAGATACCTCTATCACTAAAGCCAACAAGTTAGTGTGAAACACAGACATATAAGCAAATTGTGAAAATGCTGATGATGCATATTAGTGGTAGGTTGGCTGACTGCTTTATAAAAATAACCACTGGGCTAAAGGTTATGAGGAAGTGCCTCAAGGCTTTGTGGATCAGACTGTTATTGCAGTGATTTTTGTAGGCACCTAAAAGTCGAGTGTTGCAAAGCTAAAGTCCCTTTGTAAAACTGGACCTCAATCTCTCAGGGTATGTCTACAATGCAATGTAAATCCAGAACTAGTACAACTCAAGTTAGCAGATCCTGGGTTCATTAACACAGGGCTTGAGCATCTACAACCATTTATAACCCCAGGTTAGGAATTGTTGAACTCTGGCTCCAAACCTGGGGCTCCAGCATTATGCAAGCCCCAATCCAACAACCCATATCTCCAGGGCCTAAATTCTCATAGAATATTTCCTGGAGCTCCTAGTCTCCCATCCCGCTCAGGGCTTCAGGCCCACGGGGGGATCCCCGGCAGCTCAGGGCTCCCGGCTTCAGGTGTGGAGCCCCAAGCACCCCTAGAAACCGGCTCGCAGACCCCCAAAGGGCTGCAGACCCCCAGTTGAGAACCAACAGAATCAGGCTGGAGTCATTATTTACCAGAACTCTGCTCCAGACAGCTCCAACTGAATTTAAGCCGTACAAATCTCAGACTTTCTAGCACCTTCCCAAACTATAGCTGCTCTAGCTCTTTATTCCTGGTGCAGTATGGGAAAACTTGACTTTCCACCAAACGTGATTGACAAGAGGACAAAAAAAGTCAGTCCTTTTTGGGAATATGGAATACTTCTGGCAGACTCCCAGAGCACAAATCCAGTGGGGCTGTGTCTCCAGTGCAAAGCCATAAGGCTTGAAGCCTGGATCTCGGCTTCACTCAGGCTCAGCCCCTCCACTCCTGTGGACTCGGAAACCTGGGTTAGCACAATTTGTGTGTAGATGGGAAGGGAGGTTAGGCTTGAAAGCGAGTTCAAACCATGGGCTTACATTGCTGTGAAGACATACCCTCAGACAGTGCCTCAGTTTCTGATCTGTAAAAATGGAGAGGATACCTACCTTACAGAGGTGTTGTGAAGATAAATCCCCAGTACTACATATCTGAGCACTTAGTATCCCTTTTTTCAGAGTAGAGAGTGGAAATCTGTCAAAATTTGTTAGTCTCTAAGGTGCCACCAGTACTCCTTTTCTTAGTATCCCTTGTGACTCACAGAGGCACCTTTACTGACAGATGGTTATTTAATTATCTATATGGGATTATTTAAATCCATTTCCTAGAGAACAGATGTTCACAATACAATTCCCACCTCTGACACTGCCGGTGGAGAGACTATGGACCAATTCCCCTTCTCAGGACTGCCTGGTTTGTGCTGTAGCTTGGGCAGCATGGCCGGGACACTGCCACTGAGTTGCTGGATGAGAAGGTAATATTTCTTCAGGTACCAATACTCTCAAGTAGTAACACAGGGGAGAAGATCTGCTTTTAAATCCGATTTTTTTTTTTTTGAAGGCAGCATAAATAGCCCCCCTCTGTCTGAACACGTTTTGTCTTCCGGCCTTAGAGGAACCACCTAAGGGCTGGATCCGGCAAGTCTCTCCCGATGGGCTTGCAGGAACCAGATCAGTGAGTTCAGTGGGGCTCTGCAGCTGCCGCTGGGAGCAGGCTCAGGGGCGGTTAGGGATGAGGAGTGGGGAGGCAGTTGCGGTCTTTCCACTGTACTCTGGGCGGTGCGTGGCCCTTCGGGGGAAGTCCAGGTCCCCCGGAGTTTGCTTGGGGGCAGTTACCCAACGAGGGAGAGGCAAACAGCAGCAAAGGTGGAGGGGAATCCCGACGGGTGGCAGGGCCCAAAAGGCCACTGGGGCTCTGCGGGGCCTGGCCAAGTTTGGATCCCCTCCCAGACCCCCATTGCCCGCTCCCCGAGCCAATGCCTCGCTTGTTGTCCCCGCTGAGTCCGGCTCGTCGCTGCTCGCCTGGGCTTAGTCGCTGGGCTGCTGACCCAACTGGTTGAGGGGAGCGTCGCAGGAACCGCCCCCTTTTCACCTGGAAAGTTGGGGCGCGGGGAGACGGAGCTGTGGGGCCGCGGGGCTCTCCACGTGGGCGGGGCCGGGGGGGGCTCTCCACGTGGGCAGCGCCGCCGCCGCCGCCGCCCCCCTCCCGGGAGAGGGGGAAGGGCCGCTTCCCCCGCGCTCCCGGGCCCCTGCGAGGCAGGCGGTGAGTCACGGCCAGGTCAGGACCGCGCGGGGCGGGGCGGGGCGGGGCGGGGGAGCCGAGGCCACCCGCTGATTTACCGCTGGGAGCCGCCACAGGAGCGGCAGAGGCGCCGAGGGAAGCGCGCAGCGCCAGAGTGACCGGCGCCTCCAGGTGCCTTGGGGAGCAGCAGGGCGGCGCCCCCCCCCCCCCAGCAGCGAGGTCGCCTCCAGCTGGCGGGAGCGCAGCGCGGGAGTCGGGGACCCAGATGCGGAGCGGCTGCCTCGGCTTCCCCGCCCGCTCAAGGTACCAACGGAGAGCGCCGGGGACCGGCCTGTCCCGCCAGCCGGGTCCATGCTCAGCCCCCCGCTCCTCCCTCCCCGTGTGGGAGGGGGATTCCCCCCGCGCCCGGCTCCGCGCGCTGGAGCCTCAGCGGCCCGGGGAAGGGGCCAGATCCCGCCGTCCTCAGCCTGAGCGAGGACGGGAGGATCTGGCCCCAAACTCGTGCGAATCCGAATCGACCCCGTTGGCTGTGGCCGTGGACTGGAGCCCGCGGCCAGGGGGGGCGGGGAGGAGGGGTTAGCGCACTTGTAGCTGTCAGTAAGCCCGGGGACCGCAGGGGCGGTGGGGCGGGGCCGCGCGCGCCTGGGGCTGAGCGCGAGGAGAGCGAGGCTGCAGGATTCAGGAGGGAGCGACGCCGCCGAGGGCAGAGGCGGGAAGGTGAATGAAGACGGGGGGCGCGCGCGCGCGCGCGCGGCGCCTACAGTCACCCGCTCGGGAACCACCGCCGTCTGACTCAGCCTGACGGCCGCGGCGGGGAAGCGGCCGAGCCGCGCAGTAGCCGCCAGGAGCCCCCGCACCCTCCGGCGCTGAACGGGGATCGCCTCGCCCTGCCCGCAGGTGCGCGTGCATCTCTGCTGGCGTCCTTAGCGCTGCGCCTCCCGGGCGGCTTCTGCCCTCGCGCATTCCCAATGAGATGACCCGGCTGCTCGGGAATGTGGCGCGCGGCGTTGGTGTCCTGCTAGAAACCCTAGAGCGGACCCCGGCTGGCATACCGCGTGGTTGGCTTTAGCAGAGGCAGGTACTGTATGCATGTTGCACCGCCCTGGCGTGGGAGTCGGTTAAGGGGCTCAGATTAATGCCGACCAAGGGAAACGTCAACTCCACGCTGGTGTCTTCTGCAGTAGTGTTTTATTTTACAGCAATCGCTGCTTTAGCAGCTGGACGCTTCCCGGGTTTGAGATGTAATAATAAAACCCTTTACCCCCCTCCTGTGTGTGAGGAGCGTCACAGAGTCTAATTTTGACATAATCATGCCAGTTCTTCTAAACTTTTATCAGATGATTATCTCTATACTTTTTTCATTTTTAAGATATCCTAGTCAATTACTACAAGGGTAATTGTTCCAAACGGCATTAGAAAGAAAATGCCACACTTACAAAGCCCTCTCTCCAGAAATGTTGTAAGAAGCATCACATTGTATAACACAATAAGAAGAGGAGTACCCGTGGCACCTTAGAGACTAACAAATTTATTAGAGCATAAGCTTTCGTGAGCTACAGCTCACTTCATCGGATGCATCGACTAACAAATTTATTAGAGCATAAGCTTTCGTGAGCTACAGCTCACTTCATCGGATGCATCGACTAACAAATTTATTAGAGCATAAGCTTTCGTGAGCTACAGCTCACTTCATCGGATGCATCCGATGAAGTGAGCTGTAGCTCACGAAAGCTTATGCTCTAATAAATTTGTTAGTCTCTAAGGTGCCACGGGTACTCCTTTTCTTTTTGCGAATACAGACTAACACGGCTGCTACTCTGAAACCTATAACACAATATTTAGGCTTGTATGTCAGTCCCTAGGAGCCAGCCACCTACCGTACATATGTTGCTTTTAACATGCATCTTGTGTACTATTTTTCTTGTCAGCTATTATACTTTCTCTTTGTGACTGTCTGTTTGCAATGATCATATAGACCATTAGCTGTGCTGTTTGGGGCATAAGAGGTGCAGAAATGCAAATGAAGTCAAAGGCTTTGGGTTATTCAGATGGTTTTGTCAAATTTAACTTGAAAGTTCATTTTAGAAAAAAATGTGTTTTAAATATTTGGCTACTGATACATTTTTGCATAGTCAATCAGGCTTACATCAAGTTAAATGCTTTTTTTTTTTTTTAAAAAAGTATACTATCTTTCAAATGACCAGATTATGTACTTTACAGATCTGGTGTATTTAAAATATTTCTTGCTGTTGTATTGTAGATTTTTTATTTTAAAGATTAAATTTGTTCACAGTTAGGAATAATTTATACTCTGTAATGAAACCTTAGTACTGTGCCCATATCAACATTAAGTTAGATGGTCTCTTCTTTATAAATATTTATGTATGTTCTAGAAACTGTAAGTATTTAGGTTAATCCTCACCTCCTAAAATGTTGAATAATATTTAAATAATACAAACATGTTAATATCTGTGCAGTTCATTGGGATTTGTTGCATTTATAATCTACAGGATTTACTTTGAGAAGCTGCAATGTATGGATGTTTTCAGTTTTCCCAAAATACCTTTGCATGTTGTGGTAATTCATTTGCTTTTGATATATCTCATTCAAAATGTCCTTTTGCATTGCTGGGAAGCAGAATTAGGTGGGAATCATTTTTGAGATTCAAAAAGGCACAAACTCATACTTAGGCAAGGTACAAAAGTCCCACTTCTCTATAAGAGCTGTTTAAATATTTGCAGCTAATATTTACAGTGTGTTATCCAATAAAGACCACAACGCTACTGTTTTGCAAGAGTCACACATTAAAAACAAAATAACCTGAGAGATTAACTACCTCATTGTCCTTTGTACCCATTACCTCCTTAAACTTCTATAGCCATAGATAATTTGTAATACAGGTCTTTTAGTACACAATTGATAATTTGAAGAAAGGTAAATACACCAAATTAGTTATGTACAATAATCGCTTTTAAATTCTTATCAAAATCTATTTCCAGAGGGTTGCAGAAGTTTTGTCTTGTCTTTTGTCTTAGTGTTTTTCAGAATTTATGACCATTCCCTAACACTTGTTTCTCTTGAGACACAGCTGCAGATCTTCTTGTTAGAAGGTTGCTTTCTTTACAAAGGTAGTTCTGAAGCCAGCCTATGGCTTACAGTTGATGGTAATGCAATGGGAAACAGAGTAATTAAGGCCTAAATCAGTTAGAAACCCAAAACTTAGCACAGGTTCATTGAGAGGTTCATGAACAAAGAATTGTTAGCAAATTTTGGCCTCTTACCTCATCAAGTGTACAAGTCCCTAACCTCCTCTTTCCCCCGCTCTACTGGCTCTGAGACCCCTCCTTCATTTGTAATCTTCTGGGGGCTTGCATGGTGACCTGCAACCCCCTTCTGCTTTGTCCAGTGCTGTTGGGGGGCCAAGTGGCTTTTCCTCATCCTTCTGTGATCCTCCAGGGGCTGCTCCACATTGTTTATCTCAGAGGGGAAAGAGAATGGCCTCTTCGGTCTGCTGGACCCCAAATCAGAGTAAAGACATTCTGGAGCTCACCCTAGCCAACTGGCAGCTGTGTAGCTGTAAATATGCCTGACTCCACAGCAGCCAAGGGAACCTGATGCCTGAAAGATACCTCAGAAATCAGGGCTTCCCTAGCTACAGTGCAGACTCCAGGGCAGCGTCCACACAAGGAATTCTGAGGTCTCTCTCAGGACCCAGCACCCCTTTGTAGTAGGCACCTATCTTAACTCTACACATTGGGACAGATACAGTGTCTTCACATGTTTGTACAGTACCTAGCACAATGGGATCCTGCCTGGGATCTCTGGGCTCAATAGTAATACACATAATAAATATTAATAATACCAATGATAAAATGGGGAGATAAAAGAGCAGTCGCCTGGTATCCTCTGAAGATCCCAGGACCAAGACACTGGCCCCAAGGAGCCTTAAGGATCCCAGTTCCAAGGTGTGTTGGCGGGGAGGGAAGAGAGCGGGGAATTCTCAGGGATATTTGCCACCTGTCACTCTGAACAAACGCATAGGGGTTTCTTGTCTGCAAACCAGCTCCCCTAGCTTTAGTACATGAAACCCATGTGACCAGGTTTCCCCCACTTATGGTCATTACCTCTTTGGGCTGCATTTAAAGCATTGGCACAAAGACCGAATGTTTAAACAGCCCATTACCAGTCAGTGGAGGCATCATCTTGTGCATCTTGTCTATGGTTGCCTCCTTTATAGAGTGTGTAGTCATTGAATTCACAGTTTGCAGATTCTAGCCATGCTCTTTCTAGTTCCCTAGTCTACCCAAACCTCTCCTCTCCCACGTAGTTCTATGGAGTGAGCCACTGTGGAGGTGAGCTGACCTCAATGTAAAGTATTGATCTGCATGGCCTGCCCATCCCCCACTGTGCAGCCAAACCATCAGGTTCTGTTTTGTTGGGCTTTCTTTCTAAAGAATGTATTTATCTTAGCAATGGTTTTAACAAATCTATACCTCATCCACAGCAGCTAACACAGGCATGTAAGCAGAAACCGTCTTTAAAGCAGTTTTGTCACCCAGGGGAAAAGTAGTGTAGACAGGGCCTTAAAGAAAGGAATAATTAGGTGACCTCTTTTCCCCAGAACATCAGGCCTGTTTTATGTAGAGCTGTTTGAAATCCCACAAATTCTCATTACTCTTAGAATCGCTAACCTTGTGTTGCTTTCCTTGTTTCAAATACCTTTTAGGAAATCCAATCAGGGTTACAATCTAATTTCTAAAGGCAGTCATACACATGGTATGTGTGCTAACTTGTTTCCTTTAACATTAACAAATCTCCCAAATTGCCAAGCTATTTGCCTTCAGGAATATTATTATGTTGTACAGGAAGATAGAGCATTTTTCCTGCAATTTTAAATATGGGAGGAAAAAAAGGGTAAAGTTATTGGGCCAGATTCGTCCAGGTGTAATGCCTGTGAGGGAAAAGGTGTTGTTTTAAGGATGAATATTGCTCAAGGAGATCGAGGGCCATTTCTTGTTTTGTTTTTAAATTACACAATTATATTGTTATGCCACCTGATGTGATCAGATAGTGCCTGATACAAAGCCCATAGCAGTCTATCCTGTTGACTCCAATGGGCTTTGAATCAGGTGGGTACTGTTTGCACAGATATTTGGGTTCGGACGTGAAACTGAAGCAAGAGAATTTGGGGCACTCGATAGTTACTCCTGGGGGAATTCTGCATCACTGCACGTGCGCAGAATTCATGCCCCCTGCAGATATCTTTGTTTCCCAGCAGAAAAATGACTTCTGATGGGGAAGCAAAGGGAAACCACAGGAATGGTCATGCGCCCACTTCCTGACAGTGCAAGCAAGTCGGTTTGGGCACCCACAGCAGCCAAAAGAGATGTAAATCATCACTCAAGGTGGATGGTGGTCTGAGTAGTCATGAGTGTGAGAGAGACACTCTGTCTCTCTCAACTGCTGTTGTGGTGTGCTCCGCGTGGAGGGGCAGGGCTTTGGGTTGTTTCTGAAGAGGGAGACGTGGGG
The DNA here is from genome assembly GCF_009764565.3 of Dermochelys coriacea. Classification (NCBI taxonomy): domain Eukaryota; kingdom Metazoa; phylum Chordata; order Testudines; family Dermochelyidae; genus Dermochelys; species Dermochelys coriacea. The sequence continues at coordinate 306,231,674 of NC_050068.2, forward strand.
CAGAATCTGTTCCCTCAGACAGAGGAGAATGTAGCAGCCTGCCTGCTTAGTGAATTGTTCCCATTGTTCTTATTGAATTCCCTCGGAGTATAAAACAGGTGTAAACATTTTTACATTTTACATTCCTTTTACATTGCCAGAGTGCTGTAAAGGAACTATATGGTAAAGGACAGTATGGCCTTATAAATGCTTATGATGCTTTAGTGGTTAGAACTGGTCTAAGTTTTTGGACTGAAAAAATTTCCTATTAAAATGTGCTCCATGAACTGTTTGCTATTGATCTTTTTTGGAGATGGTCAGTAGCCAATATAAATTGTGAGTTTGAGTCCCCAGCCCCTACTTGCTCTTCAGTTGCCTAGGATGTAACACTAAGCATATGGATGCATATATTTGTTGACTAATAACTAGAGGTAAACAGTCAATTACTAGCTACACTACTATTAGGCCGAGTTGGTGTGGTGATTTCCTCCAATGCTCCCCACTCCCATTTTCCATCCATTGTACTGTAGTTTAAATAAATTACAAAAATAATTGAAACCAGCTGGATTATATTGCATTATTTTGACCAAAAAAATGCAGAATTTTGCGGAATTTTAAAATATTGTATGCAGAATTTTTAAATTTTTGGCGCAGAGTTCTCCGAAGAGTAGGTGGTGTACAATTTTGCTAGAAGATTTCAATAACAATGGTTTTCATAACATACCGATATCTGGTGTTCTCAAACTTCATTGCACCACGATCCCCTTCTGACAACAAAAATTACTACACGACCCCAGGAGGGGGGAAACAAAGCCTGAGCCCACCCGAGCCCCAGGGCCCAGGATGGGGGGGCCAAAGCCTGAGCCCCTCCACCCTGTGCAGGCAGGGAGGTGGGGGAAAAAACTGAAGGCCAAGGGCTTCAGCCCAAGGCAGGGGGCCTGAAACTTAAGCCCCATCACCCAAGGCTGAAGCCCTCAGGCTTTGGCCCCAGGTGGTGGGGCTCAGGGCTTCAGCTTCAGCCCTGGGCCCCAGCAAGTCTAAGCCAGTGCTGGCAACCCCACTAAAATGTGATCGCGACCCATTTTGGGGGCCCGACCCACAGTTTGAGAACTGCTGCAATATATAATAGTTGCAGAAGAACTTCAACAGAGAGTCTTTGAAGTGTGTTTTACAATTGTATTATACAGCTTCTTCTACTTACTAGCCCTAAGGAAATCAACATGAAATAGATTTTTTTTTTTTGTAGGGGAGGCAATCCTGGAATTCATCAAATTCAGATGAAACCTTGTGTGAAATGAAAAATACTTAAATGCTGTGCCTTCAAAAAATTACTATTTTATTCAGTTTCTTATACCATGCCCATCATTGTGGTATTTGATTCCCAGCAGCATTCTGTTGTGTATGCCACAGCTGCAATTCTTGTCTTATGAGCTGTGTCTGAATAATTTTTCTTCCTGTATGGTAAGGTACAAATAAGGATTCATATCCTTAGTCACTCTTCTCTACTATAGCTCCTTCATATTAATACTTATCCTACTAAATAGCATCCAACTTCTTTTGACATGTGCTGGCATAATTTCTGCTAAGGATCAGTGATCTAGCTTGATAAATTAAAAAAAATAAGGCATATAACTAAATATACGACATTCATTGAAATTCATTTTTTACCACAGAGCTACTTCATTTCAAACATATAGAGAATAGTAAAGGATTGCAGATGCAATTTGATTAAATCGGCAGTTGTTACCATTTGCCTTCTGAAAATTGATTTCCCCCCCCAAAGCTTGACATGCTTACTGATTAAAAACCAGGCACAGACTAAGACAGGTTTCATTTGTTTGTGTTTGTATGCCATCCATGCAAGTTCTAACAGGTTTTGAAATGTACTGTAAGTCTGGTATACTCATAACCTACTGGAAAGGGTGAACTTACTTAGCAATAGCCATTTTTGTTTTAAACTACATGATGACACATCTTTAAATTCTATTGTGTAAAGAAAAACACCTTCTTACTGTGGAGAGATTTCCTGTTTGTGTGTGTTTGCTGGAACTAAACCTTCCCCTGTGTGTTGACCAAACTTTTCTTCGTAATCCAAAATGGTAGTTATGAGCTATCCCATGAGCTTACTTTTTTGGACAGGATATAGTACTTATTTTTACAAAATAACTGTGCATTTGGAGCTGATGACAAAGTATAGGGGCCAAATTATGCCCTTGGTTACACTCCTGCAACCTGACTGAGCTTACTTATTAAAGTTGCACAGGTATAAATCAAGACAGATTTATGTGGCTAACACATTGTAAGTTTCTCATTTCCCACACATGTAGCTTTTGACTGAAGACAAATACTAATGATTCATAGGATCCCACCCACTGCCATAATAGCAGGAGCAGATAAAATGTACTTTGTTGCGGCAGGATTTGATGGGTGAAAACCCCCCCAATTGTGGTAATTTGTGGGAAAACATTAAATCTCTTGTCAGTTTGTCATAACTAGAATTTTAGCAATGTAAAGCAAGTTTTTCTTTTTAAAAAAAACAATAATGGTTTTAATACTTAAATTTAAGCGAGGGTTAGAAAGAGATTTGATGTCTGTTATAACAGGAGCTAAAGTATTTATTCTTTTAATGATAAAAATTGTGTCTGAATTTCGTGTATGTGGAATCTGTCTCTCTTGCAGGATCTAATGTTTTTGCAGGTGGGAATGGGATGACCATGCAGGAGAGGGTGGGAGTAGGTATTGCAGGGCAGGAGCAGGATTAAAAAATAGTCCCACACAGGGCTCTAGTCCAGAGTTTGTCTTGGTCTGCTTTCTCCTCACCACAATTCTCCCCTAATGACTCATTGACTCTGTTAGAGCAGAAAGGTTAAAACTTGACTTTTACTCATTAATTTTTGCTCACTAGGAAGTGATTTGCAGGATTGGGTCCAACATCTCTGATTCAGGGCTGAAAATTTTGGGCAACCCCTCCACCATTGAGCCCCATTGGCTCCAATAGTTAGGGCTTTTGTGGGTCAATAATTAGTTGTAATTTTTTCTTTATAATAAATAAAAACATAATGTTGGGAAATATGTCTCTGTTTAAAATATCTCTAAATATGTATTTGACCCAATGTGCAGCAGCTGCTTCATATCTTTTGAGAGGTAATAAATAGGCTATCACCCTCTATTCTTTTATATCCTTATTTAACACTGAGATGCCTCCAAGAAATCAGCCAACTTAATCCTGGCTGAGTTGAGAGGCAGATGGGGATAGCTGACACTTACTTTTATGTATAAAAGCATTATTTCCTTTTGACCAGAGCAGTTGCCAAAATTTGGGGTCCTATAAGTTGTTTCTGTTACGAGGAAATAATAATGGCAATAGTGGCTCAGACCAATGGTCTATGTAGCCCAATATACCAGTGCCAGGTGATTCAGAGGGAATGAGCAGAATAGGCAATCAGAGTGATCTATCTCCTGTTGTCAATTCCCAGCTTCTGGCAATCAAAGGCTAGAGATACCCAGAACAAGAAGTTGCATCCAGACCATCTTGGCTATTAGAAATAGGAGAAATTGTTGGAGTCAGGAATATACAAAGTTCTGTTTCCCTGGACACAGTAGGAATCAAACAGGATAGAGTTCTTTGCTTGCAGTTCCAAGCCTCTGTCAGCCAACATTCATTTGCAAAAGCTCTCTCTAGGCTTTTTTTTCCTCAGTGCCACTCTCCCAGTGTTTGTCCAGGCTGTATTGTCTTTGGCTTTTTGCTTCTCCTCTTGATCTGCTTCTGTGGTGGATTTTTTTGTTGCTCTCTCTCTTGCACACACATGCCCTGTTAGTAGAACAATACCCTGTAAACTCCCTCTGCCTCCATGTGCTTTGCATATGCCTGTTTTTTGGGTGGAGGCTGTGCTGTTTCAGCTAGCTGCAGAGGTGCAAGTAAGCCAGTCTGGTTCGGTACAGCGTACCAGCAAGAGCCAGCATGCTGTGCCGGACTGGACCGACTTCCCCGGCAGTGATTTAAAGGGCCTGGGGATCCAGCCACAGCGGCTGGAGCCCCAGGCCCTTTAAATCACTGCCGGAGCCCTGCCGCTGCTACCCCGGCAGCCCCCATCCAAGCAGGGCTCCCGCAGTGATTTAAAGGGCCCAGAGCGCCACAGTGGCCGGAGCCCAGGGCCCTTTAATTCTCCCCTAATCTCTGGGGCTCTCAGCTGCCTCTGCAGCTGGTAGCTCTGGGGTGGTTTAAAGGACCTGAGGCTCCCAGTCACAGCTGAAGCCCCAGGGCCTTTAAATCTTGATTTAAAGGCCCCACCTCTTCTGGTTGAGGCCATGCCCCCCTCAGGACTCCAGCATACCAGTAAGTCCTTTAAGTTACTTTCACCCCTGGCTAACTGGTTCCATAAAGGAGCTGACTGGTTTCTGACCACTACTTTAAATGAAAGACAGCTGTTGCAACCACCAGTTGCAACAAGGTTTAATCCAACCCATAAAAACAATTTTAAAAATTGCAAATATATATTAACATTGTATGCATTTGAATGCATCCCTCACCTCTCCCCCATATGTCAATTGTTTAGGGACTAGATTGAAGCTTTGCACAGTGTATGCAGCAGAACAAAGCTGTGCTGCCTTAGGAGGACCCCCCGGGAGGAAGTCACAATTTCTTCCTGGCTCCCACCACTTTGCTCCTGTCAAGGTTCCTTCCCCATTCTGAACTCTAGGGTACAGATGTGGGGACCTGCATGAAAGACCCCCAAGCTTATTCTTACCAGCTTAGGTTAAAAGCTGCCACCAAAGTGTTACATAAAGAACAGGGGAAGTGCCCACTTGGAAACATCTCCCGCCCAAAATATCCCCCCAAGCACTACACCCCCTTTCCTGGGGAAGGCTTGATAAAAATCCTCACCAATTTGCATAGGTGAACACAGACCCAAACCCTTGGATCTTAAGAACAATGAAAAGCAATCAGGTTCTTAAAAGAAGAATTTTAATTAAAGAAAAAGTAAAAGAATCACCTATGTAAAATCAAGATGGTAAATACCTTACAGGTATTTAGATTCAAAACAGATTCAAAATTCAATCAGATTCAAAACATAGAGAATCCCTCTAGGGAAAACCTTAAGTTACAAAAAGACACAAAAACAGGAATACACATTCCATTCAGCACAACTTATTTTATCAGCCATTTAAACAAAACAGAATCTAACACATATCTAACTAGATTGTTTACTAACTCTTTACAGGAGTTCTGACCTGCATTCTTGCTCTGGTCCCGGCAAAAGCATCACACAGACAGACAGACAGAACCCTTTGTCCCCCCCTTCCAGCTTTGAAAGTGTCTTGTCTCCTCTTTGGTCATTTTGGTCAGGTGCCAGCAAGGTTATCTTAGCTTCTTAACCCTTTACAGGTGAAAGGGTTTTTCCTCTGGCCAGGAGGGATTTAAAGGTGTTTACCCTTCCCTTTATATTTATGACAGCTCCTGTGGAGAAGTCATTCGCTATAGCCATTTACCAGCTGTATGTTCCTTCTCTTTTGGACCAGCTCAGTTCTGCTGGCTAGTGCCTTGAGGAAGAGGGGCCTACTTGAAGTGAGAAGTACAAGAGGACTAGTCCCTGCTCTTTTCCCCTCCCATGCCCAAACCCACAGTGCAGGGATCTGTAACATGGCCACAGAGACTTACTTCTCCTTACTGCCCTATGTGGCCGTGTTAGGAGCCAGGCACAATCTGATCCTCAAATTGTAACTTTTGTGGTACAGGAATCATGGGTGAAATCTGGCCCCATTGAAGTCGGTGTGAGTCTTGCCATTGACTTTAATGGACTCTGGATTTCACCCCAATGCTTTGCATGTGTTTGTACAGTACATAGCGCAATGGGGCTGCAGTCTGCAATATAAATAGCAGAGCTGGATCAATTTTTTCATTTGAAATATTTCTCTGTTGAGAAAAAAATTCTTCTTTTTGTTGTTGTCAAAATGGAAGCGTCCATGGAAAAAGGCGGTTTTCTCAAAAAAAAAGATTATGGAAACAAAGCATTTTCTGCGCGGGTCTAATAAACGGTCAATAAGAACAACAACCTGTTACAGTTAGGCTGACCACCCATCCCAAATTGGGCAGAACAGGCCCAAAATGCAGGAATACTTGGAGATGAATCAGGATCAAAATTTTGATATTGGCCCTTATTTTTATGGTGAAAACATGGAAAAGCCTAAATCTAAATACCCCCCTCTGGATCTGAGGTTTGTGGCTTGGCCTGTTTGTAGATTTTACAGTAAGTGTAATAAAATCCTGTATTTGTAGAGGAACACATTTTTGCACTCACACTGTTTAAATCTGGAGTAAAACCACAGACTTCAGTTTATTACAGATTTATGCTGGTGTATATGGGAGCAGAATTTACCCCTGTCTATTTAAGACTTGATATTTCTCTGAAGCAGGACTAGAATCTCTGCTTTGAGAAACACAGTTACCACATATATTTTTATATAACCTGTACCCCCACCTCCCAAAAAATCAGTTTCTGTAAATCAGTTTAGAGAACATATGATAAATACCAGATGGAGAGTTTAATTAAAGACAATGAAAGGTGACAGTACTTGAATATATATCATAAGTCGATTAATTACCTCTCCAAAATGTTATTGAAAATGATAAATGAATTACTGGACTAGTATTCAGGCTTCCTGGCAAATTCTAAGTGGATTTTACTTTTAAATACTACATAATACTATGATGCAAATCCTTTGTTTAAAATCTTTAGATTCTTTGCATTTTTTCCTAAAAACCAGAGCTCCGTATCTTGTTGAAAGAAAGTTGTTTGTAATTAATACTTTGTGTTTGGTGGTGCCATAGGTATCATCCTTCCAGATGTCCCAAAAACTGTGGTTTAAAACTAATACAATCAAACATTAATATTGTTTATGTACATTTTGTGCTTACAAAATTGGGCCCTGATCTTTTAATGAACCTTTCACAGGCATCATGCATACATGCATACCATGCAGGCTTGGGATACCCAGGAGTCGGTCTATCTAAAGCTCATTGCAACATTGGGGACTTTGAAATCCAATAGACCTCCTACTACCAGAGACTATAAGGCCAGGTTTTGCCTTGGAAATGTGCTTAGCTCCTACTGAAGTCACTGGGAAATGCCCATGTGCATTTAAGGACAGAACTTGGCCCATAGTAACTGATTATTCATAATGGTTATCTTGATTATTGGTTAACCCTTCTGATGAGGGCAAACTTGCCAATGTTGTCTGCCACTACCTTTGGGCAAATGTGCAAGGACAGAGTGTTGCATCAGAATAAAATGTGTCCTTGTTTGCATACACTGCTCCAGTTTACTAAATCCACACGCTCAGCTTTTTGGTACATGGGCTACATCTGCCAAATTTAGGACCCCATCTACTCTCCAAACTCAGGTAAAACTCCCACCAACTTCAATGGGAGTGTTGCATGTGTCCTGAGAGCAGGCTAGAGCCCCATTTACACCTTAACCCCATTTTTTCTAATTCCAGTATTTACAGGGTTGCCAGGCATCCAGTTTTCAACCGAGTACCCAGTCAAAACGGACCCTGGTGGCTCCAGTCAGCACTGCTGACCAGGCTGTTAAAAGTCTGGTTGGCGGCGCAGCAGGACAGGCAAGGTCCCATCCCTACCTGGCTCCGCGCAGCTATCGGAAGCGGCGACATGTCCCTCTAGCTGGGGGGTGGTCAGGGGGTTCCGTGCACTGCCCCCACCCTGAGTGCCAACTCTGCAGCTCCCATTGGCCAGGAGACCCCAGGCCACACCTGCACCTAGGAACTTGAGGGACATGCCAGGCGCTTCCCGGAGGCATCGGAGTTAAGCACCACCTGGAGCCCGAACCCCCTCCCACGCCCCAACTCCCTGTCCCACTCTGAGCCCCCTCCTGCATCCAAACTCCCTCCCAGAGCCCGCACCCCTCCCACACCCCAACTCCTTGGCCCCAGCCTGGAGTCCCCTCCTGCCCCCCAAACTCCTCATCCCCAGCCCCACACCAGAGCCTGCACCCCCATCCAGAGCCTTCACCCCCTCCCACACCCCAATCCCCTGCTTCAGCCCAGAGTCCCCTCCTACACTCCAAATCCCTCGGCCCCACTCCCCAGCCCAGAGCCCCCTCCTACAACCCAAGCTCCTGCCCCAGCCTGGTGAAAATGAGTGACTGAGCAAAGATGGGGAAGAGCGAGCGACAGAGGGAGGGGGGATGGACTGAGTGGGGGCTGGGGCTTCAGAGAAGGGTGTTTGGTTTTCAGCAATTAGAAAGTTGGCAACCCTAAGTATTTAGTGTTTACCAAGCAGTTTCAAATCTGAATAAAAAATTTCCCTGTGACCATTTTGCCTGGTGTTGCTGGCATTTGCCCTACAAATAAGATGGGCAGGGGAACGTAGTACAGTGACATTTCTTGGAGCTATGTTAAACTCTCCACTTCTATGAGTGGAGGGTCTAAGGATCAAGCAGTTCCTTGCCTGGAGAGGACCATTGCTCCTCCCTTCTCCTGACCCCACCAAAGTCCCTCTTTGAGGTCTTCAACCAGGCTTCTCTTATGGAAAAATCCTATAGAATTTAATATTAAATTAGAACCTTTGAGTAACTTTTGTGGTACAGGAATCATGGGTGAAATCTGGCCCCATTGAAGTCAGTGTGAGTCTTGCCATTGACTTTAATGGACTCTGGATTTCACCCCAATGCTTTGCATGAGTTTGTACAGTACATAGCACAATGGGGCTGCAGTCTGCAATATAAATAGCAGAGCTGGATCAATTTTTTCATTCGAAATATTTCTCTGAGAAAAAAATTCTTCTTTTTGTTGTTGTCAAAATGGAAGTGTCCATGGAAAAAGGCGGTTTTCTCAAAAAAAAAGATTATGGAAACAAAGCATTTTCTGCGCAGGTCTAATAAACGGTCAATAAGAACAACAACCTGTTACAGATAGGCTGACCACCCATCCCAAATTAGGCAGAACAGGCCCAAAATGCAGGAATATGCACTCAAGGTTCTTTGAGTGGTCCTTATAGAATTTAATAGCGAATTATATGTTTGCTATAGAGTTCTATAGATTGAAAACAAAACAAGACAATCCCGCCACACGCTGTACTATGGTTAACACTTTCTATTCAATTCCATGGAACCTCATGGGTTTCATGTCTCTCAAACTCTATAGGATTACTCCATAAGGGTCAGGATCTTGTGTGCAGGGAGGTGGCAAATTGCTGGATATGTGTCAGGGTGAGGAGTAGGAAGATCTTGTCAATACTTATGGTAATAAGCAGTGTGGTAAAAACCTGGATATAAAGTGGGTCTGAACTAGGGTTATACTTCTTAATCAGAAGACAAGACGCAGCACCGTCCCCACCCCCCACTGCCTAATCAATCCCTTGGAACTTTTATGGGTAAGTTACTGGTAGTAACTTACTGGGTTTTCCCCTCCATTCTGTAGGTTTTGTAGGCATCATGCTCAGAGGAGTCTGGAAAGCTGGAAGTCAGCACGGAAGTGTATAACCCTCACATTGATTTCCATATATCACATGTGAATCCAAATTCTTCAGAGGTTCGACTGCTTTGTGGGGCTGAACTCCCTGTTTCTTCTTCAGGGTGGGAAAGTGATAACATGGTGCTGGGTCATTATCTGTCTGAAGGACTACTAATTCCTTGTGAATCTCTGTCATTTCAGTTTTTCTGAGAATGTGTTTAGAAGATTAATCACATGATTTTGTTTCATAAACCTTAAGCTGTCATGATAAAATCTGCTTGCGAGTAGTTCAGTGTCATGTTTGCTGCTTCCAGAGAAAATAGCTTTTTTTTTTTAAACTGAGGATTTTTTTTGCTTAACATGCTTTCAAAAAATGTATTTTCTGGAAAGTAACACCACACTACTTTCAAACTAAGTAAAAGTTGGGCCAAACTTCCTTCAGATAAGCGCACACAACTTCCATTGGCTGTGGTGGGAGTTCTTCCTGCTTATGTGAGAGTAATGTTTGGCTTGAAGTTCCTTCTGGCTACAACAGAAGCTAATACAACAAGTTAATTCTTTCTACAGTACAAAACCTCTTCCAGGAAACAACACTGAACAGTAAGAGATAGCTGAAGAATAAGAGACCTGTTTCCCTACTACTTATTGGTGAATCTTTAGCATTTTTCAAATTCAATTCTGAACATAAGTTATTGACTGAGAAATGAGAAATCAGTCAAGTCTCTGACAAGTCTGTGTATTTATAAGTAAGGCTACGTTTTAGTCGGGTATTTTTAGTAAAAGTCATGGACAGGTCACAGGCAGTAAACAAAAATTCACAACCAGTGACCTGTCCATGATTTTTACTATAAACACTTGACTAAAGCTTGGGGGGTGGGTGGCTCAGGAGAGTGGCCCTGGGACATGGTGGGTGCTGGGGAGTGGGTCATGGCCTCGGGGAGTGCTGTGGGTGCTGGCAGGGGCGTGGCCCAGGGTGGAGCTGCAGGTGCTGGTGGGCGGGGAAGAGTAACATCCTGGGGGGTGCCATGGGTGCTCAGGGCGGGAGTCGTGGCCTGGGGGGCGCTGCAGGTGCTGTGTGTGGGGGGGTTGATGGGGCTGGGGCAGGCACCAGCTCCTAACTCCACGTGCTGCATCCACTGTGCCCCAAACCCTGCTTCTGGAGCTCCCATTATCTGGGAACCGTGGCCAATGGGAGCTGTGGGGGTGGTGCCTGCGGGCAGAGGCAGCACGTGGAGCTAGGAACTGAGGGAGGGGAGTTGCTGTTGCCTTCCAGGGAGCCTCCCCCCCCTTCCCCAGGTAAGCACCGCCCCACCCCCCCAGCCCTGAGCCCCCTCACACCCAAACTCCTGCTGCTAAGGGGCGGAGGGGCCCAAGACTGCCCCAGCAGAGCTGGTGCGCCTGACCTGGGTGGCTGCCTGAGCTGCTCAGGTGGCCCCCGGGCCAGGCGCACCAGCTGCTGCAGAAGTCACAGAGGTCACGGAAAGTCATGGAATCCGTGACCTCTGACAAACCCAAAGCCTTATTTATAGGAAATTCAAAGATATTTGAAAAGACAATGCCCATGTCCATTAATTAATGTTATTGGGAAATAATATGTTTTTTCATTCATTCATTAGAGAATAATTCATTTCTTCATTAAACAATATGTAAGATTTTTAAAGATTTATTGTTTTACTCCCTGTCATCCTTTTGACTTATGCCCTGCACATCTCACTGTTTGTCATGTATTAAGTGTTGCTTATTTTAAATGATGAAATATTGAGATTTTGTTATCTGAAAAGTTCTTCTGCCTCTTAGGATGTTTAAGGGCCCATTCTCCAGTCCTTACTCAGCTAAACTCTTATTGGAATCAATGAGAATGTTGTCTGAGTAAGGGTTGCAGGACTGTGCCTTTAGTTACTTGGAAAAGGTGGTACATTCACAATAAAGGGATATCACTTGCCCAGACAGGCATGTTGTTTCCTCACTTCCAAACCCAGGCTTTTCTACAAATATCCAGGTGCATAGTAACTTAGACCTGCCACTCCCCCATCCCTGGCAGCTGTATCCTGTGCAAGTTAAAAGCCCAATTCTGAACCCTTATTCTAGTGAGTAATTCTTAGTCACACAAGAAGTCTAACTTGGGATAAAGGTCTGATTCACAGGAGTGCAGGCAAGAAACTTCAGCTTGATTTCCTGACCCCAGTTACATGATCTGGGTCAGGGATCCAAAAGTCAATACTCTTGTTACATGACAAGGTTCACTGACTGATGCCAGGGGCTGCTATTAAAACATTGAATTCAATGGTGTTACTTATTTGAGCAAGCATTACTCACAGGAGTAAACATTGCAGGATCAAGTCCTAAGTGACGCACATATACAAAATAAGCATCTGCTAGTTTTATCCCTGTCACTTTAACTTGACCGGCTAACTTGAAAGCAAAATAAAGACTAAGGGCTGGTCTACCCTGAAAACTTACACCAGCATAGCTACGTCACTCAGGGATATGAAAAATCCACCCCCCTGAAAGAAATAGTTGTGCCGAACTAACCTCTGGTGCAAACAATGCTAGAATTCTTCTGTTGACCAAGCTACAGCCTCTCAGGGAGGTGGATTAACTACAGAGATGGGAGAACCCATCCCATCACTGGAGTGAGTGTCTACACTGAAGCACTACAACAGTGCAGCTGCAAAACTGCAGCTATGCTGCTGTAGCGTTTTAAGTGTAGATGTAACCTAAGGGGGAGCTTTGTCTCTAACTTGTGTTGCCCTACTCATGTGGAAACTACAAACTGCCTTGGCTTCATTAGGATTTTGCTTTCAAGTTAGTTAAACCCTTTTTTTTTCTAGTGAAGGTGCAACCTTATTTTATGAAAGCTGAGATTCTGGTGCACAAGTTAGCAATCTGGGGTAGGTGCTGTTATGGTGTAGTGTCCCACACCAGTCCATTCCAAGCCCTTATTTGGGACTCACCTGTACTTTTTGGAATCTGTTTATATAAATGCAAAATCGTACAGATCCCTGTGATTTGTAGGACTCTGTCAGTCAATAACCACCTGCATGTCTGTGGCAGGATTTAACATGTGTTAGTTCATTGTTCCCAAATAGAGAACAGACTTCATAATTAATTAATTTATTTAAAATATTCTCTTCATCAAGACTAACAGCAACTGAAACACATCACACACCTATATAGGTGCAATCCAAGCCCAATAGAAGGTAGTCCTGGCCCCCTGAAAGAATACCTCTTGTTCTGCCCCAGCAGTCTCTGTGCTTTTGGTGGAAAGCCCTCAACTCTGGAATGTTTAGTTCAGCAAGGCCAGAGTTTATTAGCCCTTCAACTAACACTGCTGGGCCTGCCTGTTCATTGTGGCAATGGGTAAAATCAAGGCCTTGATGTTGAAGTTTTTAAATTGATTGTGCATGCAATATTTTTTTATAGAAACTATGCTTAAGGATAATCTCTGCCATCAGATCCAAGGCTACTCTCCAGTTTTTACTTGTAAGTAGTAATACTTAGCACGTTATATTTTCAAAGCATTTTGCAAGCATGAACTTACTTATCCTCATGTCACCCTTGTGTGAAAGATAAATAATCTGAAGTCTGGAAGCAGCTTCTTTGCTTATCTTACAAACTCCGGGAATCCTGCTTTCCAGCTCCAAAAAGGTCTCCAAACCAGGCGTGTTTTGGCCTAAAGAGTAAGTATGAACAAGTTTGAAATTAAATGAAAATCATTTTACAAATGGCCCTTAGGACTATTAGTTGTGCATTTTAGCCTTTTCAGATATCTAGCTAATGGAACTGTCTGTCTTCAAGTCTGTCTTCACAGCTCTAGCAGTATCAGGAGCAAATATTTTGCTTATTTCAGTTTTACTATTTAATAGACACTTATCCCAAGTGCTAGGCACTCAGATAGGAGCTTCAAACTGATCCAAAATGGAGGGAGAAGCATAAACAATATGACAGCAGATCCCATCCAATACAAAGCCAGACACTTAGCATGAAAATAAACCCACCCCTACACTCTGACCGCTCAGCATCCCAAAACTCCGCACCAAACAAATGGGCTTTTCATATGATCCTAGGGTGGCCAGATGTCCTGATTTTATAGACAGTCCCGATATTTGGGGCTTTTTCTTATATAAGCACCTACTATCCCCCACCCCGTATCAATTTTCACACTTGCAATCTGGTCATCCTAGCAGATCCTGAAGTCAGCAGACTGGAGGGCTTTCAGAATAAAAGTGGACATTAATTTTATAGTTGATGGCCCCTCAAGAGAAAGCTCTGCCAACAAGAACCAAGTTAGTTCCAGCTCAGCCATCTCCACTAATTGTAACAATGTTGCACAGGAGAGAGCTGGCCTATCAGATAGGCTAGTCCCAGGCAATTTAGGCATGTATAAGTCATCACCAATACCATAAACTCTTTCAAAACAGGTCAGTAAGCACTGGTGTCATTCTCACAGCGAGCTGTTTAGCTTAACAAATGGGTCAGCAGTAGCTCAGCTTCTAAACTGAGTTAAGGTGGGTGACCTTGTCTAGAGTACATTTTAATAATCTAATCTTGTTGTGAGAAAGGGAAGGTTAGCATTCAAAAGAGAAAGTCACAAGCACTGAGCCTAAACACAGTTGGGAAAAAAACATTGCACCTATTTGATCATCCAAAAGCTACAGGGAATCTACCCGGACACTCAAAATATTAATTTTGATAACATATGATGGATATACACCACCAACCAATGGTGTGTAGAAGATCGTAGTTCTGTTTTTGTGAGGATTTAGCAATTTCAGCATTTGGCTTTGTTCTGAATGAAAACGAACTGAAAATTTTGAAGTTTTATGAAGGAAAATTCTGAGGGGTGGGGGGGGAATCATGTTGGGGCAATCAAAAGGTTTTGTTCCAACAAAATAGTTTTTTATTTCAACTTTATTTTGTATTATACAAAATTTAAAAATATTCAAAACAAAAAGTTGTATCCAAATGAAAAATTGAAATATTTAATTTAAAAAAAGTCACCATTGTCAGAACTCTTTTTTTCCTGGTTTTCTTCCAAAAATAAAAATCTGGCAAAATCAGCCCAATTTCACAAATCATTTTTATTTCAATGGAACCACATACTCTGACAGAATATGGTCCATTAGCATTTCTCCATCCAGCTCTAGATATCTGAGAAGGCTAAAATGCATAACCAATAGTCCTAAGAGTCATTTGTAAAATGATTTTCACTTAATTTCAGACTTGTTCAGACTTACTCTTTAGGCCAAAACATGCCTGGTTTTGGAGACCTTTTTGGAGCTGGAGAGCAAGATTCCTGGAATTTGTATGATAAGCAAAGAGGCTGCTTCTCCATTTCCTTTGGTTGCTTCTCCCAGCCCACCATTATCACCTTAGTATTTAAGGTTTAACCTGCTTAATCAACATAGTCTTATCTATGCACCAATTTCACTTAGACAGTGAGGGCAGTCAATCATCCTGTCTGCACTAGATGATAAAGGAGTGTGACAGCAGCCTACTGAAAATATCTGACTCTTTGGGCTTGTCTTCACTTAGCATGGATTGACGCTGTGGCGATCAATCCACCGGGGGTCGATTTAGCGTGTCTAGTGAAGACCTGCTCTCCCGTCGACTCCAGTACTCCGCCGGAACGAAGAGCATAAGGTAAGTAGATGGGAGAGTTTCTCCCATCAACCCAGCACGGTGTAGACACCTCAATAAGTTGACCTAAGGTACAAGTTGCGTAACGTAGGTTGACTTTACCCTGTAGTGTAGACTGCCCTGGCCTGCCCTGCCCTGGTTCTCCTCACTAACTCTCCTCATAGACATATTGAATAAGATGGGTGAGGACACAGACCATAGACCGCCCTTAGGACAAAAAAAGCAATTGACCAACACTAGTATGGACTCTCAGGGCTTGTCTACGCTTATTGGCGGATCGATGAGTGGCGATCGATACTTTGGTGGTCGATTTAGTGGGTCTTAGACCCACTAAATTGACCGCAGATCAATCTCCCATTGACTCCTGTACTCCACCAGATTGAGATGAATAGGGGGAGTTGACAGGAGAGTGTCTCCCATCGACATCGTATAGTGTGGATCCCGCGGTAAGTATATCTAATCTACGTCGACTTGAGTTATGCTATTCATGTAACTCAAATTGCGTAGCTTAGATCGACTTTTCCCTGTATTGTAGACAAGGCCTCAGAGAAAATTAATAAATCACTTAATATATGTTATGTACATAGATTGATCCTTTATGTTGGCTTCGTGTTCAGATAATATTCTATCTGTGAACAATAAACATTGATGTGCAGGACATTTTTTAGGAATTAGTAACTGGCTAGGAAGAGTTATTGGTTCTGGTACAGTTAAAATCATTAACTGATAACTAAACCCCAGGAAATGCCCTGCATCAGGATCATTCATAATTGCTATTATAACATTTTGACCATCTTTGTACTTTCCCTGGGTTACTTATTATTTGCCCTTTTCCCTTTCATTTTATGACCCATTCCATTCTGTTTATTATCCCAGTATGTAAAACTGCTAGCTTTACTACAAGTATGGAATGGTGTACAAAACCTGCTTTCTAGTTCAATGCAAGAACTACGCATATGGCAAGAACACAAATGGAAAAGTAATACATCAGGGTAGTCAAATGGGTGGAAATAAAACTCTGCTTACAGCCAGGCTTGCCTACTTGGATCTTCGTGAAAGCAAAGACTGCATACCAGGGAAATTAGGCTGCCCCTGTTCTGTGCAGACCACCACAACAAATTTGCACTTATGCAAGCAGATCTTCAAAAGGACAGAACTTGTCAGGAACAGTGAAGTGTCAGAAAACTGTTTCCCTACAGGGTGACTTTTTTTACTTATAACAAAATGACTGTTAAAGGACCCACATCTTTACTTGAGGTTGTGTGCCTTGATCTACTCCTTGCTGATTAGGCCTCATCTGGAATATTGTGTCCGGTTCTGGGCGTCACATTTCAGGAAAGATGTGGATAAATTGGAGAGAGTCCAGAGAAGAGCAACAAAAATGATTAAAGGTCTAGAAAACATGACCGATGAGGGAAGATTGAAAAAATTGGGGTTGTTTAGTCTAGAGAAGAGAAGACTGAGAGGGGACATAACAGTTTTCAATTACGTAAAAGGTTGTTACAAGGAGGAGGGAGAAGAATTGGTTTTCTTAACCTCTGAGGATAGGACAAGGGTAGGGGCCACCAAATGAAATTAATGGGCAAACAAATAAAAGGAAGTTCTTCACACAGCACACAGTCAACCTGTGGAGTTCCTTGCCTGAGGAGATTGTGAAGGCTAGGTCTATAACAGGATTTAAAAGAGAACTAGATAAATTCATGGAGGTTAAGTCCATTAATGGCTATTAGCCAGGACGGGTAAGGAATGGTGTCCCTAGCCTCTATTTGTCAGAGAGTGGAGATGGATGGCAGGAGAGAGATCACTTGATCATTACCTGTTAGGTTCACTTCCTCTGGGGCACCTGGCATAGGCCACTGTTGGCAGACAGGATACTGGGCTGGATGGACCTTTGGTCTGACCCAATATGGCCATTCTTATGTTCTTATGTTCTTAAGAAGCAATGGGCTTGAATTGCAGCAATGGTGGTTTAGGTTGGACATTAGGAAAAACTTCCTAATTGTCAGGGTGGGTAAGCACTGGAATAAATTACCTAGGGAGGTTGTGGAGTCTCCATCATTGGAGATTTTTAAGAGCAGGTTAGACAAACACCTGTCAGGAATGGTCTAGATAAGACTTAGTCCTGCCACGAGTGCAGGGGACTGGACTAGGGGACCTCTCAAGGTCCCTTCCAGTTCTATGATTCTATGATAATGAACCTCAGCAAATACTGACTAGTATATTCCAAATGAATGCTATTCAAAGTCTGTTTTCTATTTTCCTGCTATTGTCAACTAATAACACCTTCAAAAAGAAAAGCCATGTCCTTGTACGTCAGGATGTGGAAAACGCTACTGTATTGACAAGTCCCAGTCCATCTGAAAATGTTAGCAGTATCACAGATTAACATATGGACTATCCATTCTTGTGTGTTTGTCTTGTTTTTCAATTATTCTTTCAATACTTTCAGCATCTTTCTGATCTTTTCTCATTATGGATTTGGCTCTGCAATCCTTACATTGAGTAGCACTTCCTCATGCTAGTAGTCCCAGTGAATCTCAACAAATGCTGAATTCCAAATTAGCCCTTTTTGAACAATGTAACACTATCAATCTACTCCATTCATTTGGAATGTACCAATCAGCTCTGTCATTATGAGAGCACCTCTACTGCCATTGTAATCCGTCACTAGCAGAAGCAATTAAAAACAAAAATTGTGCTACAGACTCAAGACCTGCCTTGTCCTTAGGATGTTAAGCACTACAGGAGGTTTCAAAAGAAATGCTGGGATTTGTATTGCATTGCAATATACTTTACAGTAAATTAATGTTAAACAAGTAAAAAAAATAGTTTTCCCCCTAGCAAAGAATAAATTGATTGTTTTGTGTTCTAGTGTGTGTTTAAAATAATCCTGACAAAACAATGAACACTCTTTTTACTGTAAACAACTGTAAATGACAATAATATATTGGACCTGTTAATGGACTGTGCATATTAATTAATATATTTTATGCATTGAGTTTATAAATTTATCTGATTTCTACTGTACTAGATTTTCATGTTAGAATGAATACAGTAAAAAGCTTTCAGATCAGCCCAACAGGCTAATGAATTCATCTCTTGGAAAACCATTGCACATATTGTCAGTATTGTTCAGATTAGCATTTCATTTTTAGCATAAAGCAGTGATGTATGATAGCATAAAGTATGATTCCCTATACTTTTCTTTCAGTGTATATAATAAATGTGCTTATCAAATGTTCTGGACACTTGCACATCAATTATATAAGCAATAGTTGGGCCAAGGTTAAGCAAACGAAACCTTCCCAAATCTTTTCAATGAAACCCCTCCTACCAGCAGGGAGAAACTAGTTAATGGTTTTCTACTGGCTGAAAAGCAGGCACATATACAGATACCATTACCTTGACCCCAGTTTTGCTTGCTGCTGATCAGTTATTTATGAAAAAAATCACAAGCAAATAGATCCCAGAAACTGAAACTGAAGCGAATGCCAGTCTCAGTATAGACAGCAGTGGCAGAATACATCTTAATGTTATTGCCTTTACTTGAGTCTAAACTTGCTTCATAAATGAAGAAAGATTTATTTGACAAGAGTGGGATCTCACTAATTTGCACTAATTACTCAGACACGTTAAACTATTTCATTTTGAAAATTGGCAAGTAAGGAATGAAGTCCAAAACCATCTCCCATTAAAGTCAACGGAGAGTTGGATCAGGTCATAATGTTTTATTCAAGCAGTTTGGGCTGGGAGCTGTGTAGATATGCAGTGGGAAAGGGGAAAGCATCCTCCTCCTTCCCCAAATTCATGGAGAAGTTCCACAGCCATTCCAGGGAGGCTGCTTCAGCCTAATGACTGAAGTAAACCTGCACTTCTCTAAGGTACTCCCCCTGAGACACACACACACACATGCACCCCGCAGAGGAGGACTGGATGATTCATTTAGTATGCCCATCCTCCAGCCTTGGCCTTACCTCCGCCCAGCCCACCTTTGCTCCATCACCCCATTTATTCTGCCATGTATGGAGCTTGCACACACAAACCTGCCCTACCCAGCTCCCTCCTTACCACAGAACCAGTTCCATTGCTAACTTACGCCCCACAGTTGGGGTGGAAGGGCTGTATTTGCCCTCAGAGTAGGTCTACATTGAAAAAAATTCTCATGTTAGAAATCAGTTAGAAAGCACAACTACCTAACACATTTCTTAATATGACTGTCCTGTGATTATTCACAACGGGTGTGTCCTCACTGTACTCTGTACCTCAAATTAATTGGCAATCAATTAACTCAAGGTACAGAAGTTAGCAAAGATGAGCCCACTAAGAGCTAAGTTATGTTTAACATTCCGCTGGTTAACATGTTACAGTGCACTTTCCCCAAGTGAATAAACAATATAAAAAGCAAGAACCCTGCAGCACAAAACATTCTTTGTCACTTGCCAGGGTATATCTCACGTAATCATTTCTCTGCCATTGCAGAGGCCTCCACCACTAGTGCATCGGGGTCCCTTCAATTCTCTGCCTGTGGTACGTAATCATCTAATCTCTGTGGGTTTGTAGTACTTTGGTCTTTTTAATTTTGGTTGTTCAGGTTGGTGTGCAGGTGCTGGATGGTGTTGGAAGCCTTTGATGTGCAGGAAGTTGGACTGAATGATCTGGGTGGCTATAAATTCTATGACTCTATGTCTCTAGTTTATTTGCCAAGTGCAGTTTTGATTTGATTAGTTATGACAGTACTTTGACGTGCTCTCTATTAAGTGCTCTGCAATGTATTTTGTAGAAATCATGGTGTCTTAGTAAGTGGTGTCTGAAATGCTCCTAATAAGATCTACAGTCCCATAATTAATTACTGTAGTGCTCTGCTATTAAATCTTAGCTAAAAATGGGAAGAAGCCATCATTTTTGTGTGGTGATCATAGAGTTTGCAGATTAGTGAAGTGTGAATTACCACAGCTTGGCTATTTCTCACTGGAAAGGACCTATTTTAAGAATGTGTTTTCTAGTGTAAACTTGCCATTAACAACATAAGAATGGTCATACTGGGTCAGACCAATGGTCCATCTAGCCCAGTATCTTGACAGTGGCCGGGAACAGTTGCTTCAGAGGGAATGAACAGAACAGAGCAATTTTTCAGGGATCCATCACTTGTCATCCAGTCCCAACTTTTGGGCACTACTATGTTTGTATATGACACAAACAGACCCCTATCATTTCTTGTCAGGTAATAAAGCAAGGAAAGTTGAGATGTGCCAAATAACAACATACAAAAGCCTGGATTTGTAGGTTAAACAGTATCATTCTCTCTGAAGTTTCATGAAGTGCACTGTGATCAAACCAAAAAGGAAGAGAAATTGTTAACATTAATGCCATAAGACCAAGCACAGCTATGGCATTTGGCTTCCTCACATGTTGCAGACTTGACATTACCTAGCAACCAGCGTTGGTCTGGAATATCACCGCAATAAGAGCAACGTCCTCATTGCCATCAAGAAAAGGTATCGCACTTGTATTCTTACAAATGATGACACAGTGTGAATGAGGCTTGTCATTGGAAAAAAGCTATCAAGTTCCCAGTGATGGATGTTAGTCACTAGCACACAGACTCCAAGTACCAAATATGTATGGGAAGCATCAACCACAGCACTGACGCTGCCAGCACCACGGGCTGACCAAAACCCAATTTCTCATGGGTTATATGAGCTAGTGTCTGCTGAGGAATGGAAAAATGGGGGCATTGTGACATGACCTTTGAAAATATCCACTCACAAAAGACAGAATCCATCCACAGAATTAGCTTAATAGGAAGCACCCACAGGTCAAAATAAGTTAAGACTCTTCTAGACAGATGACGCAGATGGGGATAAACTGATCAAAGGGAGGTCACTAAAACACAACATAGAAACTAACAGATTAATTTTTTTCCTTAGCAACAGAAAGGTATTAACTAATACCTTGACTTGCACCAAGAAGAGAAAATGGAACAAGTCCATAGCCTGGGTATTATGGCACTGATTCAGCAAAGCATCTAAGCATGTGCTAAAGTCCCACTGAAATCAAATTAAAGTTAAGCATATGTTTAAGTACTTTGTTGACTTGGGGTGCTAACATCTCTCAAGAGATGATCTGCTGCATTTTTTTACTAGCTGACGCTTCCAAGTACTTTTCAAGGGTATCACGAAGTAAAGCATTTTGCAGCCTTGAGGATATAACAAGATGGCTCACTATGCAGAAGTCTGCAAAAGAGGAATAGTGACAGTCTCCAGGCCGAAAATTAGGTGAAAAGAGACATTGTGTGCCATCAGTGTCTCCTTGAGATCCAAAAGCAGCAACGAAGATGATATAACCCCAAGGTTGAAATGCCAGATATACACCTCCAAGAGTTGGTGCATTCTGAACCATGCACCCTTTCCTGAAGCTGTGTCCCTCTGCCTATAAGCATCATTCCTGTCTCACCAAGGTTGAGCCTACAGCAGTTTGCTTCTGCTTCCCATTCTTAGACACTGTGAAGCAGGAAATCCATAGTGTATGGGTTTGTGGGGAGCCATCTCCTTTTGCAACTGTATACATGTATTGACCTTGAGGGTTCTATGGACGGAACTCTGCAGGAGTCGGCATCTGAGACTTCTTGGCACATGTCACAAACACAAAGGAAGACAAGGTGTAAACATGATGGGAGGGCTCAGACTGCAAAGCCTGGAGGAAGTTTCGTTCTCATGTGTTGTTCATATTTTCCTTCCTTGCTCATGGAGTTGAGCGTGGTACATTTTATTAGTGCCCCCGTTGCAGTGCACTGAATTAAGGGAGCTATTTAGCTCTGCACCTTGGAACTGGCATCCGATGAAGTGAGCTGTAGCTCACGAAAGCTTATGCTCAAATAAATTTGTTAGTCTCTAAGGTGCCACAAGTACTCATTCACCTTGGAACTGATTCTGTAAATCAACTTCAGCAGGAATTTGTCTGTTCCAGACTGCAGAGTCAAGCCTGGGACTTGAATTCCAGCAAGGAGATTAGTTAGCACCGGTGATTAGCAGCTCTTCAAGACCACAAGGAACCTAGGGAGCTGGGCAACACTTTTTCCAGTGTAGAACCAGTTCCCGTCAGGAGCTACATAATTGCTAGTAGCAGCTAGTGCTGCCACACCGAGAGGGAAGTGGGGACAGTGACCCAGCTGGGGCTTTCCCTTTACCTCTGGGACCTGAACACCAGTGTGATATGGGAAAAGAATAGTCCACCCTTTCTTTACATCTTCTGGGTCCCAGTGTCATTAAAAGCTGGCATTTTGCTCTTTTGGTCTTGAACACCCAGGACAACCTCTGCAGGAGTTCCCTGCGCCTCTCAGATATCCAAGGGACTAGGAAGGTGGGTTTGGGTAAGGGGTCTGTGTTCTGTAGGGGATTTTAGGGGACCGGGGAGGAGGGGAAGTATTTGTGTGTATTGTCTAATACATTGGAAGAAGATGAGTGTATTGCAATCAAGTAACCTTGTGACAATTTTTGTAAATTTCATCTATCCACCCTTCAATTTCTCAACCTATTGTTTGTAGCTCTCAATTCTTGTGTCTTGTTCAGTATTAGAACTTAAGCTAGTTAGGGTAAGGAACGTGTCTGCCTATATGTTCTGCCAGGAGCCAGCACTCTGTAGATACTACAGGTAAAAATATTAAATCAAATTATCACTATTTTATAATAATAATATCCTTGCTCTTTTTTTCCCCAAATCAAATTCTTTTTCTTCCCAATATTCTGCTATTGTATTGCTAATTAATAGCAGAAAATGCCAGTTGCTTAAAAAATAATACTTTCATTACTCACTACCACATGAGTGGATTGTCTTTCCTAGCAGTTTTTCAGAGATTGTTGCTGATAGTCTTTGATTTTTTTTCTCCATTCTTGATCATGGTTTATAGATTCATAGATACTAAGGTCAGAAGGGACCATTCTGATCATCTAGTCCGACCTCCTGCACAGCGCAGGCCACAGAATCTCACCCACCCACTCCTATGAAAAACCTCACCCATGTCTGAGCTATTGAAGTCCTTAAATCATGGTTCAAAGACTTCAAGGAGCAGAGAAGCCTCCCTCAAGTCAACCATGCCCCATGCTACAGAGGAAGGCGAAAAACCTCCAGGGCCTCTCCAATCTGCCCTGGAGGAAAATTCCTTCCCGACCCCAAATATGGCAATCAGCTTAAACCCTGAGCATATGGGCAACATTCACCAGCCAGATACCCAGGAAAGAATTTTCTATAGTAACTCAGATCCCATCCATCTAATATCCCATCTCAGGGGATTTGGCCTATTTACCCTGAATATTTAAAGATCAATTACTTACCAAAATCCCATTATCCCATCATACCATCTCCTCCATAAACTTATCGAGTAGAAAAAAACAAAACAAAAAATGGTTCTTGACAGACCGTTGAGAGGTTTTTGGACAAGGGACAATTCTCTTGTTTGCAAACACTATGTGTATAGATTAATGATGTAAGCCGCAGAAAGAATGCAATATACATTGAAATAAAGTATATGAAAGAGTACATCAGAAGTATTTGTGTTGTTTAAACCAATCTAACGAAAATATAAAAGTTATATATTTGTTATATAAAATTTTCGGTGACTTGTAAAATTCTGTCATTTTAACCAAAATTTTGCTTTTTTTTTTTTTAAAAAAGTCAGTACAAAACTCCTGATGATTATATTTTGTATTTTAAGTCTCTATTTAGGTCTCTAGAGACTCAATGTCCTTGTGAGCATTTGTCTATCAGAAACAATTGTTTAACTATAGCCAAATTATAAGATGTTTTTTCCATAAAATCTTCTAAACAGCATGTAATCATATTTCTTTTAGAAAGTATAATTGTTTTCTACATAAGGAAGCCAAATTGAGCTTAGCAATTGTGGCAAGATATTAAGAGAACAATGTCTGGTATGATTTATGATATAATGTAGACACTGAACCAAAATACACGCCAACCACAATTCATGTACTTGGTCAAATGAGAGGGTCTTAAATATCACACTAGTCATGGGCTTTTGATTTTTAAAGCCACATCAAATAAATGAGGAAAATAAGTAAGAAAGAAATGTGCTAGGTTTGTTGATTTCATCACTTCATGGCTCTAATTCATTTGATATCTCTTTGTTTACAACACAGGGCTTTGCCTGTATCTTCTGAAGGTTCTCTCAAGTGACTTATCGCTGTGGTACAGGGCCTAAAATTAACTTGCACATGTCAAGAACCACAATACATACATAGAATGTTTTAAGGATATATTGTAATGCCTTGTTTACATGAGAGAAAATGACCATTCCAAGAACTAGAACTGGTTGAATTCTTTTCAGACAAAACATTTTTTTGCCTTTTATGGAATTTACAGGGGAAAACAGAATGGCTTTTTGGTAGTGAAAAATTTAATTAACCATTTCAATAATGATTTTGATAAAAATGTTGTGAAACACTGAGCAAAGAACAAAATGAGTCCACTTAAATACAAATGTCAGTATTTTTTGTGATTTTTTTTTTTTTGACCAGCTATACTAAAAACCACTCCAACCCCTAGGTTTTGCAGAACATCTCTTTCCCACACAAAGTTCTTCAGACACTTTATATGTGTTTCAAGAACTGCTCTGATGAGAATTTCTTTCAGACTATTTAAGGATTGGGTTGATCTAAGCCATTTCAGTCTAAACTGTTTTAGCATCAATGTGGAAATAGAGTAGCTGATATTATCAGCTCCCCACTACTACCCCACAATGCACCAGTGGTCTTTCAAAATCCATCATAATCCATTGCTGCTGGGAAGTGTGCTGGCAGTTTTGAGATAGGTATCCATTAGACATTGTAATGGCAACAGTTTAGAACAGGACACAGGACAAAACTGCAACTTGTTCTCAAACTGGATTAGAATGGCTAATATACATGCAGCATAGAAGCAGATCTCTGATAATTGATAAACTGAAGCTTTACTATATGAAATATAAACACTATTTATTTAAATATATTTTGACAGGTTAAATCTATAACAATGAAGACTGTTGCTGCGTTTACTTCTGGGATTATTATATTCCTGTTTTCTTTGGTGCAAAGGACCAGTGGACAATGTAAAGAAGCAGCTATAAAGTCAGAGATGAATGTGAGCATCAATTATCAGCTTCCTCATTTTATCACAGAAACGCCAATACAGAATATAGTTTTATATAAGCATCATATCTATATTGGAGCAGTCAACAAGATCTATGTCTTAAATGAAAACCTTCAGAACATTTCTGTGTACAAGACTGGACCCGTCCTGGAGAATCCTGATTGTGCACCATGTGAAGATTGCAAAGAGAGAGCCAATTTATCCAATAGTAGTTGGAAGGATAATGTCAACATGGCTCTGCTCCTAGAAACGTACTATGATGATCAGCTCATCAGCTGTGGTAGTGTAACTCGAGGTGTATGTCAACGTCACATCATTCACCCCAACAACCCTGCTGACATAGAAAGTGAAGTGCACTGCATGTACTCAAAGCAGAGGGATGGCGAGTCAGACAGCTGCCCTGACTGTGTTGTAAGCACTTTAGGAACCAAAGTTTTGGTGACCGAAAAGGACAGATTTGTAAACTTTTTTGTTGGGAATACTGTGAAGTCTTCATTTCAACCACAGCATGCACTACATTCAGTGTCGGTTAGAAGGTTAAAAGAAACCCAGGATGGTTTTGAGTTTCTCACAGATCATTCTTATATGGATATTCTCCCACAGTTCAGGGACTCTTATACCATTAAGTATGTCCATGCCTTTGAAAATGACCACTTCGTCTACTTCCTAACAGTCCAGCGTGAATCTCTTGACTCCCAGGTTTTTCACACAAGAATCATTCGTTTCTGCTCTTTTGATTCCGAGTTGCGCTCTTACATGGAGATGCCTCTTGAGTGCATTTTCACTGAAAAGCGGAGGAAGAGGTCAATTCGAAATGAGATATTTAATGTTCTGCAGGCTGCATATGTCAGTAAGCCAGGTGCAGTTCTGGCCCATGAAATGGGGCTTAGTGTGAACGATGACATTCTGTATGGTGTCTTTGCACAAAGCAAGCCGGACTCTTCGGAACCAACAAACAGATCTGCTGTCTGTGCAGTCTCTGTCCGAACAATCAATGAATTCTTCAACAAGATTGTAAACAAGCAAAACATGAAATGTCTTCAGCACTTTTATGGGAAAGATAGCAAATACTGTTTGAAAAGGGTAAGTGAAAATTACTTTGTCACATATAAATTTGGTACAGGATTCTTCCACCTGTTACTCACATTGATTACTCCATTACTGTGTGATTGTCCCATTGATTGCAGTAGTGAGATGCAAGTCTTTGCTGGCTAAGGCCCCTAATCATTTACAGGTTATTTGAACTGTCCATTTAAATAAGCAGTGATTAGCACAAGTTTGCCAATTATTCATCTTTGCAAAAAGCAATTACTGTAAATCGACTGCAGGAGTCAATGAGGGGCTTAAGGAGATAAAATAAAATATTAAAGGGACTGAAAAAATTCTTTTTAAAAAACAACTAATTTGTTTTCTGGTTTTGTGTGCTTTTGTTTCTAAGGATCATTAGGCTGTAGATGGAACAATGAGGGAATTTTATCTCCTGCTGTCATTAAAAGGGGTTCACTAATATCAGTCCTCTTGTGCATTGAGTCAACTCACAGAGAATGTTAAAGGTGAAATAAAGGTTTGGGGGTTTTTTGGTAGGAAAAAAAAATCTGTTTCATAATCTAAATCATTAAGGGCCAGATTGTGCTACCCTTACTCATGTTTCATACACAAACAGTCCCACTGAAGTCAGTTTAGTTAATTCAATCTGTAGGATTTCTCGTAGAGTGAAGTGCTGAATCTCACCCTACCCGAATACAGTCCCAGTCCTGCAGAGAGAACTAAGCAAATGTACTCTTGTCTCTGCAAATTTCTCTGTGAAGGATTGTGTCCTAAAGAAGTAACCTAGAAGCTCATTTTTTCTGAATGCAATGTAGGGTTTATTAGATAAATGGGAATCTGGGTAAGAGGAGTTTTTTGTGATAAATATTGTCTACCAAAAGATGCAACCTGAATTCAGATAATGAAGGATTCCATATCTTTACATCTATGCTTTCACAAATCTACTACATATTGAGGGTTTCCCTGATAGTGCTGGTGGCATCCCAAGCAATTAGAACAACAAAGAGGAAACAAAAGAAAAACCCCTCCTTCCTCTCTATTGAGTGGTCTGTGGTGATGTCAGCAGAAATATGGAATCCTGTATTCAGGACTGGACAAGAAGGATTTTACAAACAAAATATTTAAAATGTAGACATGTTTGTAACACATTCTGTTAAGGACCTGAGACCTTACAGGCTTTGCACAGTCCCTCCCAGATGGCAGCGGATGTTAGGCGTTCAGCACCCGGATGGGGCGAAGGTCACACTTGGCGAATCAATCACTGCACAGATCCTCTGGCATTTCCCTTGTGGCAGAGTCATGCTCCACTGTGGAGAGTCACCTAGCCATTGGGCTAGAATAATCTCTAAATAGGCTCCATTATGATTCTGCAGCCTTCAGTGAAGGATTCCTTGCCAGAGGTTCCCAGAACTGAGCTGAGATACTAGAGTTGCCACTTAGTGCTGGCACTGTGAACATGTCACATTCTATATTTTACTATTTTTCTTCCTAATTTTCAGGAAAATAAATACAGTTTAGAAAATTCTTAATATAGTAACTTCTGTTATCTTTTTCAAGTGCTTTGTCCTCGTCTTTTCTCAAACCTTAATATTTCTTCTTTATTTTTCATTTTGTGTTTCACTCTGAATATCCATTTTTATTCTCTGAAAATAGTTTTCTTCCTTATTCTCAGATTATTTATTGGGGGGGGGGGGTTAAGATCCTTTTGATCCTTTTATCTCATTCTCCTGTTACCCAGCCAAGCCTCTTAATAAGATGGTCTTTTCACAGCAAAGTGTCCCTTTAATATATTGATGGAATAATCTGTGAGTTTTCACATTCTAAGAATTTTTTTCCTGCTTCAAAATGCTTTCTAGGCTCTGCCACCGTTTTGCATATCTGAGCTGAATGTATTATGGCTACAGAGGGTTTATTACAGTTGCATGTTTCCAAGAAATGTCATCAGAATTGCAGATTTCTGCTCTTACTTCAGCTATATAACATTGATAAAGGATTGCTTCAAAAGGAGGAAAATGGGCCTGTGCCTTTTGTGCACCTTTATTTTGTATAAAGAAGGCTTGAATGTAGTTTTTTACCATGGAAATATCAAGACTGTCAAGATTAACATTCTTTTTTTGGTGGAGAACTCATTGGAAGGCTTAAATATCTATTGTGAGCTTTCTTGGCCCTGGATTGAAAGGGTAGGTGATTAGCAAAGGATTTTTAAAAACTGGGAGTATGCCCTTTCATTGCTTCATTATAATGTATAAAGAAGACATAAAAGGTTTTGGTTTGGTTTTAGGAGGGAAATAAAGGTCTTTTTTTCTCTTTTTTTTTTTTTCTTTTAATCTCAGAAATATCAAGAATGTCAAATCTCAGATTTTGCTGGAGAACCTCTGGGTGGTTTTAGGGATGTTTACTGTGAAGTTCAACACCTTAATTGAAGAGATTAGGAGTTTGAATATTTATCTTACGGTTTCCTTTATCCAGAGTGTTCTTTAATCACTCACGTTCAATAGGTTTCACGGTAGCAGCCACGTTAGTCTGTATCCGCAAAAAGAAAAGGAGTACTTGTGGCACCTTAGAGACTAATTTGTTAGTCTCTAAAATGCCACAAGTACTCCTTTTCTTTTTGAAGTTCAATAGGAAATTATAAAAACAAAAATCAAAGAGTTTTAAAAAGTCTGACTGAAAATCTCTTCCCCTGTCAATTACTCAGCTTTCATTTTCTTGACTCTTGTAATGTCACCATTTCACATATTTTTCCAGTCTAGAAGGACATAAATTTCTAATGTAAAAAACAAAAAGGGAAAAATTTCCTTTTAAAAACTCATCAAACAAAAGCACTTTTCAGGCGTTCTTTATGCGTCATAGAGAAATTTAAAAGGCCACAACCCAACTTTTCCCTTTTGTAGGTCACCTTTCACTTGTTATAAAACTTTGTGTAAACTATGACAATTTGTCATAGCTTATTTTGGCAGAATCAGAATGTTATTTTATGTAATTTAGCCAAAATGATGTCTCTCTTTAATGTTATGAGAGATGCAAACCACAGTCCTCTGATGCAAGAGAAAATGTACTGACTTCTACAGGATTAAATAATAAGAGAGTTCAAACAGTACTGCAGTAATGTTAGCAACATCCAAACCAAATGCTGCGTCTTTAGCACTCTTTTCAAGGCAATCCTACAATATATGATCATTTACAGTCAAAGGCTGATAGGTGATGGACAAATCACATTAGCAGAAAGTGTTGCAAGACACATTGCCTTTGTTTCTGTTAGGCTAACAGATAACCCTTTGAATGACTATTCCTCGTGCTTTTGTTGTTTGGTGTGAAGCAGTTGAAGCAAGAAATGGGCCCAAACAAGAACAAATTATCTGAAACTTTCCCTCTACCCTTCCTTCCCTAATTTGGGTGTTTGAATGAAAATGTTTCAACTCATCTCGGTTTGGTTGACAAAACTGGTTTTGGTTATAAAAGCCTGTCGGTTTTTACAAAACATGAATCAAAACTGGCTCCAGTTTTCCCTGTCTTTCAGGGAAGCTCATACAAGACCCAGCCCATTAAAGTCAGGCGTGCAGATCCACAGCTGGTATAAATCGTCATAGCCCTATTTAAGTCAATGGAAATATGACCTTGAACACCAGATGAGGATCTGCTCCAGTTTTGACATTGATTTCAATGGGAACAAGAGAGCAATCAGAATCAGTTTTGAATCAGAAATAAAAAAGTGGAGTAAAACTAAAGGTTTTCTAGTGCCTAAGCTAGGGCAAGAAGAGTACTGTGAAGTGTTTGCAAATCTCTCCTGGAGGTTTTCGAATCATTGCTCTGGCATCTCCTCATCCTCACCCGCTGTGGAAACTGGGTGTCGGTTTTAGTGGATTGAGCCTTAGTCACTGGTTCAAAATTAGTCATGTTCAGCTACTAAAATAGATGAAGATTCAGATCAAGAGCCAAATACTACTTGCCTTTCCTCACTTATGCACATAGTCCCAAGGTGCCTATCTAAGTTCTGACTTCAATGGGACTCCTTAGGTGGGTGAGATGAGCAGGTTTTGGGCTCAACAGGTACAGATGTATTCTACATTGTAATATTTTTACTGAGCAGTAAGCTTAGAATTTTTTTATTTAGAGTTTTTTCACATTGATTTTTTTTTATGTAGTAAACAATTGTGAGCCAATTTGGCTCTCAGTTACGTGGATCCAATTCCCATGGAGCCGTGCCTGTGGAACTGCAAGCAGAATTCAGCTCTAGATTTCCTGTGGCACAGGGATTCCTTTTGTTTTGTTTTTCCTGTGAGTTTTCAGATCCAAAGTTACTCCATACAGTGTCTTTGATCCAAAGCATGGTAAAGCACTTTGCAAACAAACAGAGAAACCATAGGCTGTTCTTTGTCACCAAATAACCTGGGATGTGGCCAGACAAACTGGTCACCACTCCTATCAAAGGAAGAGCACAGATAAAAATAATTTTGAAGGAAGGTGAAATGAAAACAAAGTGAAAAAGACAGTAAAATAAACATGCAGTGATGTTTCTTTATTACTGTTGCAAAGATGATAGATGAGTTAAATTGGGTTATGCTTATATTATAATGGAAGAAAATAATTGTGACCTTCCATCAGGAAACCACAAAGACCCTTATTGATCTGTCATCCTCAGGGTATGTCTAGTAATATTTAATAAAATAAACAGAGAAAAATAACTCTTTAGAGGCCCTGTAATCTCCCACACCATTTGGATTACAAATTTTTGGCAGAATTAAAAATAGCCCCACATCTCTGTGATTATAAAGGCTTGGAGGAGCTCATTTAAACAATCTCGCACAGTAAAGGAAATGGATTTTCTATTACAAGTAGAATATAATATGGGCTGAAATATTTCTCCTAAGAATCAGAAACTAGAGTCCTAATTTTTCATTAGTTGATGCTTTTGGAAATGCTATATATTAAAAAACATAAAAATATCATCTGAGATCCTCACTTGTGATGCTAAAAAGAACTGTGGGCATGTAACCTTCCTTAAGGTTGGTATACCACAGTAATCCAAATTAAAAAGCTGTAAAGGTTAAGGGCCTGATTGTACCCACTAAATCTATGCATAGAGGGTACTGGCGTATGCTGCAGCATCCCCTCTCGCCTTTACAGCATCTGTAGGGGTTCTCGGTAGGTCATCTGTTGGATGCGTAAACAGGATGTGACGGGGCAATGGGAAATTTACATTGTCCTCTAGGAAAACATGCTTAGCTCACGGCAGAAAGATAATACAGTGTAAAGGTGTATTATCTCTGTATGACAGGTTTCAGAGTAGCAGCCGTGTTAGTCTGTATTCGCAAAAAGAAAAGGAGTACTTGTGGCACCTTAGAGACTAACAAATTTATTAGAGCATAAGCTTTCGTGAGCTACAGCTCACTTCATCGGATGCATTTGATGGAAAAAACTGTACTTGTGGCACCTTAGAGACTAACAAATTTATTAGAGCATAAGCTTTCGTGAGCTACAGCTCACTTCATCGGATGCATTTGATGGAAAAAACTGTACTTGTGGCACCTTAGAGACTAACAAATTTATTAGAGCATAAGCTTTCGTGAGCTACAGCTCACTTCATTGGATGCATTTGGTGGAAAAAACAGTTTTTTCCACCAAATGCATCCGATGAAGTGAGCTGTAGCTCACGAAAGCTTATGCTCTAATAAATTTGTTAGTCTCTAAGGTGCCACAAGTACTCCTTATCTCTGTATGATCATTCTCCATTAAAAGAGAGATCCAGGGAAGGAACCAGGTATAGAAGCCCTATCATTCTATTGGAATCACACTGCCAGGAAGTAGGAGGTGACTTTTGGAGACCCAGATGTGGTGCAGAAATGTCCTCCTGCTGATCCCTGGGATCCATGGAGTTTGGGGCTGCCACTTGCTACCCTGATGGGGAGAAAGCTCTGCAAAGAGAACCTTGCTGAATTTCCCTCCTCCTGAGCTCCCTGCTCGGGGCTGGTCTCTGTGTATCTCCTACTCTGTTGTTCAGCGTGATGAGGATTTTTTTTGTTTTTAATCATTTTCTTTCTGAAAGTCGGGTTATTCTGTGAAACTGACATTTGTTCTCCTGTCATCTTCTGGCAAAGACGCTGCTTTTTCAGGAAAGCCAATGCTCACCTCCAGACTTTTAAATCAAATCCTTTGATTGAAGAGAAGGCTGCCCATTGGTCACTAGTGTAGCAAGAGAGTGTACTCCATACTCTGAAAATGCAGAGCCCAAACTTCTAGTAGCTCAATGAACAGTTTCTAGATGTTAACCAGTGGATTGAAAAATTGCATTTTTTTTGTCTCATATTTGTAAAATGTCTTTAAATGTCTCTTAAAGCATGTGAACATTAATTAAATAACAAAATAACAGGTTTTTTCATATCAGGCTGAAGCCCCAGCTAGTCTGCAACCTGGCCTCCTTCAAAGTTCCTCCTCTGTCCCCTCCATTCCACAAATGATGCCATCCGTTGTCCCACTCCTGCCTCTGACCCTCCTTCCATCCCATCCCCTATGCCTGGGACACTCTCCCTAGGTCTGTTTCTAATGTCACCTCCTTCTCAGTCACATCACTCCTAAAAACCCGCTTTTGCTATGTCACCTATGTGAAACAAAATGAACAAACATAATAACGCACTGCATCGTCCAAATGTACACATTTGCCTTACTGCGTAACCACATTGAATATACAGTCATAGAGTTTAAGGCCAGAAGAGACCACCAGGTCCTTTAGTCTGACCTCCTATACATCACAGGGTACCAAAACCACGCAGAACCCCATGTTAAACCCAACAACCAAAATTAGACCCAAATATTACAGCCCCTGGGAGACTAGACTATTATATGCTACAGAAAGAGAATATGAGGGATCAAGGTGCACCAATACCCAAGGACCCTGCACTGGCAGGGGAATGATTAAGTGAAATATATACAGATAATCCTGGCAGGTGAAGATGAACCTCACCCCCAAAAGTCACTGCCAATCTGACCTAGGAGAAAATGCTTTCCCAACCCCACATATGGTGATCAGTTAGACCCTAAACATGTGAGTAAGAACTAGCCACCTGAGAGAGGCAAAGATCACTTTCATCTCAGAGCCCTGGCTCTCCCCATCCACTGTCTCCAGCCATAGACACTGTCTCTTCTGATACTATAGAGGAAGATGATTTAAAAAAAACCCACTCAGAATACACTGGAGGAGGGGGAACTCCCTTCCTGGCCCCAGGTGACCAGCAGAGACCCTGAAGCATGAGCTTTTAGGAACATAATTATTATGGACGTGAGCCCAGCCCACTCCCGTCGCAAACAACCCCATCATACAACTGAACACGATTGTCCAGCTCTCTCTTAAAACTAACTGTTGTCTGCCCCTACAACTCCCAACGGGAGGCTATTCCAGAATCTCACCCCTCTGATAGTTGGTATTATAACCCATGTACCTCCACTCCTAGTTCCCCCTTTTTGTCATGTCTGAACTGAAAGTCTAAATCATGCAAACACATATGTATGGCACTTCAACTCCCTCAGTACCTATCCTACTTCAGCTATTCTCAGCATTGCTTCCAGTCAGGTCCAGTCCAATCTGATTTGTAGTTTTATCTGAGTTGACTCCTTGGCACTTTCACAACTGCCAGCCCTAGAGCAGCAATAGGAAATTGGACTTCAGCATCAGGAGACTTTGAAGGAACTTCAGTTCCTTAGTACAGATCTGCCTTCAGCACCTTTGCAGTAAATGCATTAGCTTGTCACAGAAGTAAGCAATTGTGTAACATATGCTTTGGGACAGATTCTGCTCTCACACAGGTTTGACATCATTGTAACTCCATGTCTCCTGATTTACACCTGATTCAGAGAAACCAGAATCAGATCCTGTATTTTATAAAGAATACCATTACTGCAAACAATGGGCCAAATTTATTGGTGGCTTAAGCTGTGACATAAATGGTTTAGTAGAAGACAAATTCAGGTGGCAAAGCAATGCAAGCTGTGCAATTTAGCTTGCAGCAGGTGAGCAGAATGAACGGTTGTAGCAAGAAAAGTACTGACGGAGCGGAAGAAGAGATTGCAGCCAAAAAAAAAGCACCCAACAGGAGGATGTGCTCTGCCTACTCTGTGTGTATGTTATTCTGCTTTTGCACACTTACTGAATGGAAATAGGTACAAATTATACTACTTTACCCTTAAACTCGTACCCATTTTCTGACCTACGTTCATCCCATGTCTTACACTAGTGCTTCTCAAGCTATCTGATGTGGGGGATTTTTTTTCCAATGTGCTCGCAGACTGGCAGCCAATGGCTCGCGGACCAGCACCGGTCCGCAGACCACCACTTTGAGTAGCACTGTCTTACACCACTGTTTAAGGGCTTCTCTAAACATGGAATTATTCCACAATAACTATTGCGTTGTAAATTCATACCCTACCTTTTTTCTGCAATAACTTTCACAGACAAGGCATAAGTCACAAATGAATGTGTCCTAGGGACTTCCATGGGAGATTCACTTGCTGACACCAAGTCTGTATTTAGCTCAGTGACACTGAGATATTTTACCAACATCATCTGTGTCTTATTTTTAATTCATTAAACTGAATAATGAACCAACACCTCCAGAATGATAATCTGTGTACTGAGTGAAACGTCATAAAATTAGTATAAAGGAAATGGACAAAATTCAAAGATTGCATAGGTCCATTATATCTGACTGAATCAATAGTATTTACTTAGTGCTAATGCACTAACTAGATTACAAGAACTAATGCAACGGTGGTCAGTGACAAAAACAAATAATTCTTTGAATGATCTTGACAATAGAATGTGCAATGTTTTTAATTTGTATTAACTAATTGCACTAATATGTATGTCTTTTCTACCTCGTTATCTTAAAATAATCT
This sequence comes from Dermochelys coriacea, assembly GCF_009764565.3. Lineage (NCBI taxonomy): Eukaryota > Metazoa > Chordata > Testudines > Dermochelyidae > Dermochelys > Dermochelys coriacea. The sequence continues at coordinate 306,266,840 of NC_050068.2, forward strand.
GTCTCACCTCTTTTTTTCTGTTATTCAGCAGTGAAATAGACCAAAGCAACAAGTATTAAGAGTTGATTGGAATGATGATACTGCTATGAGAAATGTACACCAGTGACTTTTTTCACAGAACTACCATTTATTTGGGGTCTGATCAATTTAAATAATCTCTCTGTTGACTTCAGTGGATTTGGGATCAGGTCTTTAAAGTGTAAAGTGTAAATATAACACTTCCTTCCAAGCTTTTCGTTTGTCTGTTTTTTGTTTTGCTACAAGGTGCTATTTCCATGTGACTTTTTGCATGTGTAGTTGTGATTATAGGCAACACATGTAGCATCACCTATAGCTAAGGTTGCCTAAACATTTCCTTTCTAAAGGATTATTTTCAGTTGTTTATAGCTTTCTCAGCGCTTTACCTTTGTAGCCAAAATATGAGATGCTTGTTCTCAGAAAGGGAGTGTACTTTTCCCCTGAAAGTTTCATCAAAAACATTTGAGTCATTTTCAAGCACAAAAGGAGTGGGAGGTGGGAACAATTTTCTGCTTTAAAAAAATTGCAACTTTTTTTATGTTTTAAAGAAAAGCTCTAGTGTTTTAGCTGAAGTTTGTTAGAAACTTAATGTTTGAAAAGGACAGAGGGTCCAATACAATATATTGAAATCTGTAGGATTCTTTCCATTGACTTAAATGAGTGCTGGGTCAACTCCATAGTTCCTCAGTCGTAAATGTGCCTTTCATTGGTTCATAGAAACTCAGATTTGACTTGTCCAAAGATAGTGGAAGATGGATCTGCTTATACCAGGGATGAATTTAGCCCAGTGGATTTGCCCAGGTGTATGAGAACAAAATCTGTCCCGTTCTGCATATTTTTCCTCTGTTTCAGCACTTCATTTGTTACAAGAAGCAGGTCTGGGTGGAAGAGGCAAAAGGGTCAGTTTGCTCAGGCCCCCCATTTGAGCGAGTCCCCAGTGTTACAGAGGGGCTAAATTAGAGTGAGTGGGATTCCAACCTGGCACACTGGGTCACAGTGCCACTCAGGTTTGGTGTCTGCCTTCAATATTGCATGGAGTGACTCGCCTGCCCTAGTGGAGCCCAGATCCCATCATAGCTACCATTGGCATCATTGTACCAGGCCTGAGGCAACACACCAGGCCAGGAGCCCAGAGGCAGGAGCAGGTTGGGAGATACCAGTCCCACTAGCAGTGGGGTCAGAGCTCAGGGACAAGCATGCTCCTGGCCACATGCAGGGTGGAGCCCCACCCATCCCTGTGAGGAGGGCAGCAACTCCACAATCTTGGGCCCTCTTTGACTTCACTTTTTTCCCCCCTTCTTAAGCTCTTTCACCTCCATGGTAATTTTTTTGGATGGGGGGGGGAACACCTCCGTTTCAAATTTTGACCCAGGCCTCCAAAACCCTCTGTACAGCCCTGATAAAGAAGTGTGGGTCCCAATGCTGCTTTGTTGAAGCCAAAGAAAAATATTCCATGTGTTTTGATCGCCGTTTTGAAAATGGACATTTCTCTAATCCCAACAGACAGCCAATAAATTCTTCCTGGGTGGAATTCATCTATGACGGGGACACATGCAGAAGAATCAGGTCCTGGATTGGAGCCTTAAGCATAGGTGCTGGAACTAGCAGTTCTGGGGGTGGGGCAGCACCCCCTGGCTTGAAGTGATTTTCATCGTATACAAGGTTTACCGTTTTGTTCAGTGGTTCTCAGCACCCCCACTATACAAATTGTTCCAGCACCCCTGGCTGTAAATGCCTGGTGGTAAAAAGTCTGCCTGGCTGAGGGTGGGTATTACATGGCACAAGACACCACAACTCCTACTTTACAATGGGAACGAGCAGTGGTCCAGAGCTACCCCAAAACCGGGCAGCATTATTAGGTCATGTACTAATTCATTGAGTCCCCCAGACAGCCTATACTGGACAGGCTTCTATGAAGTCTCTGCTGCAAATTAAACCTACCCTATTAAGCCAGGATACCCAGGGAGGATAGTGCCTGCCCTCCTCAGCAGCTCATCAGTGCAAGGAGGGTGCAATGTACCAATGGGAGTGAATCAGTGCCTTTATTCATAATATTTTGTTGAGAAAGCCAGATGGGAGGATATGGACATGAAGTTAGCACCAGCAATAACTTAGGTACCAACAAGTTACATTGTTCTTTTCATGAGCATTTACTCTGTGGATCAGTGAAAAACAAAACCCAAATATTGTTTGTATGGCATTTCCTGCTTATTTACATGCTGCAGCATTTCTTGGGAACACACCAGCTTGTTCTGGGAACATGCATAAGTTGTGCAATGTTTTACTAAGGAGCAGACCCAGACTGATTACAGTATTGGATGAGTGGGAGGGTCTGCACAGGGCATGAAATAAATGATGGCTCAGCATGAGTCCTTTCCATGGCTGATATGGAGGGAGGTAGCTCAGGGTTAGGATCAGGGAACCCAGTGTTTCATGGATCCACCTGTCAGTATAGGTTCCCCCCAGAGGTTAGCAATTGGGCTTTGCAACTCTTCTATGGCACAGGTAGGAAAATCTGTTGTCTCATTCCCTAGTGCATTTCACAACTGCTTCACCCAACTCCTTGGACTGGGTGCTGGATCTAAATGTGGCCCTGGGTGAGGATTTGCATACATTCTAGAAGAGCACCTTGCAATTGCCTCTGTAGCTGCAGAATTTGCATCTCTCATTTATTTACTGTACTTATTTCTTGAAGTTTGGTCCATTGTACGGTAGATGTTTGTTCTATAGAGATTTCTTCTAATCTGCTTTCTTCCAAAGGAAATCATGTGAATTAGTCATGTGAGTAACTTGAAAGGAATTCAGACCGTGAGTGCCAGTTTATATACCCACAGAGGTAGGAAATCTTCAAGATTTTAAATAACATTTTGTCCAGTTTCACAAACATTCTGTACTACTTAATCATGTAGAAAAAATTCACCCTTCTGCCTTTGAGGGATGAAAGGGGAAATCCATTTACATGTCTGCTTTACCTTTTTCCTTGTATTTTATTCATTTTGTCCAGCTGTGCCTTGACACCACTTGGGAAATGAAAAAGGAGATTCTTCAAGTTGTCCTTTGTTAAGGAAACAGGCCAGAGAAGGATGAAGCAAATAGGGTTTGTAATTGTGTCAGAAACAGGAAAGTTTGTCGTTGTTTTTCCCCCTCTTCTCTTTTGGTTGAGGAGTTATAACTGCAAGAACCATATAGTTGTCTCTACCAGAGCCCAGAATTAAACAGCTCGGTATGTGACAGAAGCGGAAATTTATGAGTTATGTGAAACCTCAGGAATAATTCCTTCCAAAGCAAGCAGTGACTGAAAGTCCAGTTCTTTTGGGCACTTTTGTAATGGGTTTTGGGTTCTGCACAGGACTGGGAAACTGGAGATATGGGTTCTGTTCCCAGCCTTCCAACAGACTTCCAATGTGACATTAGGCAAGTGATGTTAGCTCTGTGGATGAAATCCTGGCCTCTCTGAAGTCCACAGGGCCAGGTTTTCATCCTTTGTGTCTCGGTTTCATTGTGAAACAGAGAGGGTAATAGTACTCATCTACCTCACTGGAGGGTCATGAAACTAAACTAATTCATTGTTTGTATACTGTCTTGACGTCTCAGATGGAAGTCACTCTAGGGGAGAAAAGTATTTGTATTTTATTAAAAATATACGAGACTGTTTAGAGAGGGGAACCACCAGGGTTGCCCCATTTTCCCCTTATTTGCTCTTTTTCTTGAGACTGTTTTGATACATCTAAGCTTCCTACTTTTTCTTAACCATCTTTCATGAGGGCAGACACCCTTGAAAATTGTGTTCTATGGGTGACAATACTATTTGTTTATCACTAATCCTAGTTCCTTGACCCTTGGAACCATAGAGACAAAACATTGTTTTGAAGAGCTGTCTCTACAGAGACCTTGGCTTTCTTCCTTCCAAATAGGCTAGGAAATCAGTCCAATACCTAAGACTATCTATTCTGTGCACTTTACACCAAATTTATTTTTTGAATATTTATACCATCATTTACAAATCTCCAGACCCACTAAATGCTGGTGGTCCTGCCCACTCTCTGTGTGGATGGGAGTGCCTGATCATGGAGATGTTATTGTGGGACAGTATGTGTGTTGATATATATTGCAAACATTTCCTTGCCTTTTCTTTGCTAAAAATATAGGCTTTGATTCAGCAACGTGCTTAAGCACATTTATTTATTTATTTATTTGTATTATTGTAGTGCAGAGTGGTTCTCAATCTGTGGCCTGTGACCACTTGCAGCCCAATCAGCACACAGCTGCAGCCCATGTGACATCCTCAGTGCCCTAAAGGTAGTATATATATTGTGTGGATGTGGCCCATGTTATAAATAGACAACTGTCATAAATATAAAGGGAAGGGTAAACACCTTTAAAATCCCTCCTGGCCAGAGGAAAAATCCTTTCACCTGTAAAGGGTTAAAAAGCTAGGATAACCTCGCTGGCGCCTTACCACAATGAGGAGACAAGATCCTTTCAAAGCTGAAAGGGGGGAAAAACAAAGGGTCTGGGTCTGTCTGTGCGATGCTTTTGCCGGGGACAGAACAGGAATGGAGTCTTAGAATTTAGTAAGTAATCTAGCTAGATATGCATTAGATTATGATTTCTTTAAATGGCTGAGAAAATAAGATGTACTGAATGGAATGGATATTCCTGGTTTTGTGTCTTTTTGTAACTTAAGGTTTTGCCTAGAGGGATTCTCTATGTTTTGAATCTAATTACCCTGTAAGGTATTTACCATCCTGATTTTACAGAGGTGATTCTTTTTACTTTTTCTTCTATTAAAATTCTTCTTTTAAGAAACTGAATGTTTTTTCATTGTTCTTAAGATCCAAGGGTTTGTGTCTGTGGTCACCTATGCAAATCGATCAGGTTTTTTACCAAACCTTTCCCAGGAAGGGGGGGTGCAAGGTTTTGGTGAGGATTTTGGGGGGAAAGACGTTTCCAAACGGCTCTTTCCTAATAAAAAAAACCCGGTTAGACGTTTGGTGGTGGCAGCAAAAGTCCAAGGGCAAAAGGTAAAATAGTTTGTATCTTCGGGAGTTTTAACCTAAGCTGGTAAAAGTAAGCTTAGGAGGTTTTCATGCAGGTCCCCACATCTGTACCCTAGAGTTCAGAGAGGGGAAGGAACCTTGACAACAACCCACAATGACAAATAGGTTGAGAACCACTGCTGTAGTGCCTAGGAGGCTCAGTCATAGACCAGAAGCCCATTGTGCTAGGAGTTGTACAAACAGAGAACAATACAGCGGTGCATAGACAATCCAGGAAGTTTTTGGAAAGCGTAGGGGACAATTTCCTGGTGCAAGTGCTAGGGGAGCCAACTAGGGGGAGCGCTTTTCTTGACCTGCTGCTCACAAACCGGGTAGAATTAGTGGGGGAAGCAAAAGTGGATGGGAATCTGGGAGGCAGTGACCATGAGTTGGTTCAGTTCAGGATCCTGACGCAGGGAAGAAAGGTAAGCAGCAGGATACGGACCCTGGACTTCAGGAAAGCAGACTTTGACTCCCTCAGGGAACAGATGGCCAGGATCCCCTGGGGGACTAACATGAAAGGGAAGGGAGTCCAGGAGAGCTGGCTGTATTTCAAGGAATCCCTGTTGAGGTTACAGGGACAAACCATCCCGATGAGTCGAAAGAATAGTAAATATGGCAGGCGACCAGCTTGGCTTAATGGTGAAATCCTAGCGGATCTTAAACATAAAAAAGAAGCTTACAAGAAGTGGAAGCTTGGACATATGACCAGGGAAGAGTATAAAAATATTGCTCGGGCATGTAGGAAAGATATCAGGAGGGCCAAATCGCACCTGGAGCTGCAGCTAGCAAGAGATGTCAAGAGTAACAAGAAGGGTTTCTTCAGGTATGTTGGCAACAAGAAGAAAGCCAAGGAAAGTGTGGGCCCCTTACTGAATGAGGGAGGCAAGCTAGTGACAGAGGATGTGGAAAAAGCTAATGTACTCAATGCTTTTTTTGCCTCTGTTTTCACTAACAAGGTCAGCTCCCAGACTGCTGTGCTGGGCAACACAAAATGGGGAAGAGATGGCCAGCCCTCTGTAGAGATAGAGGTGGTTAGGGACTATTTAGAAAAGCTGGACGTGCACAAGTCCATGGGGCCGGACGAATTGCATCCGAGAGTGCTGAAGGAATTGGCGGCTGTGATTGCAGAGCCCTTGGCCATTATCTTTGAAAACTCGTGGCGAACGGGGGAAGTCCCGGATGACTGGAAAAAGGCTAATGTAGTGCCCATCTTTAAAAAAGGGAAGAAGGAGGATCCTGGGAACTACAGGCCGGTCAGCCTCACCTCAGTCCCTGGAAAAATCATGGAGCAGGTCCTCAAAGAATCAATCCTGAAGCACTTAGAGGAGAGGAAAGTGATCAGGAACAGTCAGCATGGATTCACCAAGGGAAGGTCATGCCTGACTAATCTAATCGCCTTTTATGATGAGATTACTGGTTCTGTGGATGAAGGGAAAGCAGTGGATGTATTGTTTCTTGACTTTAGCAAAGCTTTTGACACGGTCTCCCACAGCATTCTTGTCAGCAAGTTAAGGAAGTATGGGCTGGATGAATGCACTATAAGGTGGGTAGAAAGCTGGCTAGATTGTCGGGCTCAACGGGTAGTGATCAATGGCTCCATGTCTAGTTGGCAGCCGGTGTCAAGTGGAGTGCCCCAGGGGTCGGTCCTGGGGCCCGTTTTGTTCAATATCTTCATAAATGATCTGGAGGATGGTGTGGATTGCACTCTCAGCAAATTTGCGGATGATACCAAACTGGGAGGAGTGGTAGATACGCTGGAGGGGAGGGATAGGATACAGAAGGACCTAGACAAATTGGAGGATTGGGCCAAAAGAAATCTAATGAGGTTCAATAAGGATAAATGCAGGGTCCTGCACTTAGGATGGAAGAATCCAATGCACCGCTACAGACTAGGGACCGAATGGCTCGGCAGCAGTTCTGCGGAAAAGGACCTAGGGGTGACAGTGGACGAGAAGCTGGATATGAGTCAGCAGTGTGCCCTTGTTGCCAAGAAGGCCAATGGCATTTTGGGTTGTATAAGTAGGGGCATAGCGAGCAGATCGAGGGACGTGATCGTTCCCCTCTATTCGACACTGGTGAGGCCTCATCTGGAGTACTGTGTCCAGTTTTGGGCCCCACACTACAGGAAGGATGTGGATAAATTGGAAAGAGTACAACGAAGGGCAACGAAAATGATTAGGGGTCTAGAGCACATGACTTATGAGGAGAGGCTGAGGGAGCTGGGATTGTTTAGTCTGCAGAAGAGAAGAATGAGGGGGGATTTGATAGCTGCTTTCAACTACCTGAAAGGGGGTTTCAAAGAGGATGGCTCTAGACTGTTCTCAATGGTAGCAGATGACAGAACGAGGAGTAATGGTCTCAAGTTGCAATGGGGGAGGTTTAGATTGGATATTAGGAAAAACTTTTTCACTAAGAGGGTGGTGAAACACTGGAATGCGTTACCTAGGGAGGTGGTAGAATCTCCTTCCTTAGAGGTTTTTAAGGTCAGGCTTGACAAAGCCCTAGCTGGGATGATTTAACTGGGACTTGGTCCTGCTTTGAGCAGGGGGTTGGACTAGATGACCTTCTGGGGTCCCTTCCAACCCTGATATTCTATGATTCTATGATTCTATGAGAACCAAAAGGCAGTCCCTGCCTGAAGAGCACATATTTAAGTCCATCCCTAGTCAAGAAAGCATTTGAGCATGTGCTTAATTGGACCATTCAGTGGAACATAATTCAATGGAAAACAGATTCTGTATGTTCCTGCATTGGGGCCTTAAAAAGAATTAAGCAAATGTTTAATTATTTTTAGATCTTCAAAGACTACACTACCATTTGTGTTTGATGAAGCTGACCTCAGGCTGCATACTGCAGACTGCACAAAGATGCCATGTAACTGATTGGCTTCATAATTTTAACTAATTTTAGTTAAATACATAGAAATATAAAGTCTTCATATCTGCCATGTTCTAATTATGTTTTTTGCCTCTTTTCAAAAATGTTAATCCATTTCTCTCTATCAAGTTAGTTTCAGATTCCCCAAACCTCTAAGTACTGCTACCTGCACATTTATTATTTTGCTTTTGTATTGAAAAGTCAGTGTGCTTTTTTACACATTCTCCATTCACTTGAATCATGAAACGTTCTGCCATGATTAATAATTCATTTCTAGTTCATTGAAGATATTAAATATTATGTCTTTCTTCTGATTGAGGAACTCACTTAATTTGGGAGCAGGGTTTTGGACTGCAGAAGCAGAGACCTGAAGAGACCATTAATGTTTGCAGATTAGAACATAATAAGAACATAAGAACGGCCATACTGGGTCAGACCAAAGGTCCATCTAGCCCAGTATCCTATCTTCCAACAGTGGCCAATGCCAGGTGTCCCAGAGGGAATGAACAGAACAGGTAATCATCAGGTGTCCATCCCCTTTTGCCCATTCCCAGCTTCTGGCAAACAGAGGCTAGGGACACCATCCCTGCCCATCCTGGCTAATAGCCATTGATGGACCTATCCTGCATTAATTTATCTAGTTCTTTTTTGAACCCTGTTATAGTCTTGGCTTTCACAACATCCTCTGGCAAGAAATTCCACAGGTTGACTGTGCATTGTGAAAAAATACTTCCTTTTGTTTGTTTTAAACCTGCTGCCTATTAATTTCATTTGGTGACCCCTAGTTCTTGTGTAATGAGGAGGAGTAAATAACACTTCCTTATTTACTTTCTTCACACAAGTCATGATTTTATAGACCTCAATTATATCCCCCCTTAGTCGTCTCTTTTCCAAGATGAAAAGACCCAGTCTTACACCTGTCTGCTCATATGGCAGCTGTTCCATACCCCTAATCATTTTTGTTGCCCTTTTCTGAACCTTTTCCAATTCCAATATATCTTTTTTGAGATGGAGCGACCACATCTGCATGACGTATTCAAGATGTGGGCATACCATGGATTTATATAGAGGCAATATGATATTTTCTGTCTTATTATGTATCCCTTTCTTAATGATTTCCAATATTCTGTTTGTTTTTTTGACTCCCACTGCACATTGAGTGGATGTTTTCAGAGAACTATCCATAATAACTCCAAGATCTCTTTCTTGAGTGGTAACAGCTAATTTAGACCCCATCATTTTATATGTATATAGTTGGGATTATGTTTTCGAATGTGCATTACTTTGCATTTATCAACATTGAATTTCATCTGCCATTTTGTTGCCGTCACCCAGTGTTGCGAGATCCTTTTGTAGCTCTTCGCAATCTTCCTGGGACTTAACTATCTTGAGTAGTTTTGTATCATTTACAAATTTTGCCCCTCCCTGTTTATCGCATTTTCCAGATCATTTATGAATATGTTGAATAGGACTGGTCCCAGTACAGACCACTGGGGATTGCAGGATCTGAAGCTATTGCAGAGACTTAGTAAAAATCCTTAGCTAAAACCTTTATTTCTCTCAGTCTGGTTTATATTGGATATTTTGAATTATGATACTTGTCTAATTGGGTAGCTTCGTAAAAAGTCACTTTTGGAGGAGTTGGAAGAGAGAGGGTGGCAAATATTTTGAGGCCATCACATTTTTGACATTTGGTTTCAAATGTGCAACTTTATGTCAAGACATTTTAATTTTATGTCAGCTAAATTGAATGTACAAGCATCAGTTAATCTTCAGGCAGTGACAATTCTTGCTAGCCTAGTTCAGAGACTTTTTTGACCAACTGGCAACATGTATTTTGCAGACTGGATCCAAGGCAAATTCCAAGTAGTTACAATCTCCCCTTTGAGCAAATAGGATTATTATCTCATGTCCATACTGGGTATGGGTAGAATTCAACACTTGCCTACTACACCTCATCACATTCCAATGGCACACCTCTATCACATTAACATTTTTCTTTCTGAGTCATATACACCACTTGCACTCCTAGTCATGCATAAAAAACAATGTAACTAAACCCAAACTCATACCAGCAGGGTCCCTGGTTATTTCAATATTTGTTTGATTTGTCACTAGGATTTGGCATAATATTGTAAATGTGTAACCCAGAGATCAGTTATTTTCCATATTACCACAGAACACTTGGCAGAGTATTCGTGTCAGGAAGAGACTCAGGCTTCACAGGGTCAAAGGGTTAAAACAACAGCACCTCCTTTTCCCAGTAGTATTTTGTGTTAGCTCAAAGAGTGATTTACTTTGGGTTGCCTAGCAAAAGCTAAGAGAAATGGGTGAGACCATTTAAAACTTTCCGTCCGACTTCTTGCTCTAGTTTTTGGGGTGGCCTTTTTGCCTCTCTGCTCCATTCAAAGAGCAGCTTTGTGTTTATCCCATGCAGAGCCAGGATTTGTGGAAAGGCCTTGTGTTCAACATGTCCTTGGACATCTGGGAGGAGGGTCAGTTTGGTCACATCTGTCTTTAGGAGGATACAGGAGGGTGTCATCTGTTAGGAGCAGGAGGGAAAATATAGGCCACTTGTTCTTAATAAGGTATTGGAAAATGTTTAATGAGGACTGGCAGGGTGTTCAGATTGCAGAAGATGAGGTTTTGATGTACATTTTGTGCCCCAGATGGGAAATCTTCAAAGGAGGTCAGCAGTACAGATGTAGAGGAGTCCAAAGTTCCTTTCTCAATATGGGGAGAGGAATATAGCAAGGGAACAGAGGCTGAGATGGATACATGTTCAGAGGAGGTACAGCTGAGTTGTATATCCTGCTCTGGTGGAACTATTTGTGTTCATTGTATCTCTGTGCAGATGTTTTGAAGACACTTCTAGACTGGCCAGACTAGAACTGCAAAATAACCCTGCTTTTGAGGACAGAAGAGAAGAGGGGCTAAATTTATTATGTATGAATCAAACATGACCTTTTAGAGGAAGTGAGCGTAGTGGCAATTACCTATAGTCATTATCCTCTGATGATAATTTGATGGCCTATATGAAACGAGCTCATTGTCCAAAACAGTTCTTATGGGCAGGTGTCCACATCACAGTAACAGTCAGTACCAAAACCAATCCAGCAAAGCACTTCAAACATACAAACAGTCCCAATGAAAAATCAGTGCTGGACCAGGTGGGAGGAATCAACAGCCTTGAACCTGAGCCCATGTCCCCAGGCAGTGCTCAGACCATGGTCACTTGAATGACTGGAGAAAGGGGCCAGCGAAGCTCTAACTTGCAAAAGGCCCCACCCACAAAGCTCCTGACTGGGGAAGACGTTAAGCCCCATTGATTGGCGGAGAAACTCTACTTAGGTCAGAAAGAGGCACAAGAAATTGCCTGCACAACTAAAGAAGTCCTTGGCTAGTGGCTGCTATCGAGCCTGCCTACTTGACTCCTGAGCCCTGCCTCCCAGACTGTTCTTAGTTCCTCCTTATTCCAGACCTCTGTCTTTTCCCAGTTCTTGATTTCCTGCCTCATTCCAGGTCCCTGCTCCTACACCTTACCCCGATGTTAACTCCGGCTTCAACCCCTGGCTTGGCGCCTGGCTTTGACTCCGGCTCTGACCTTCAGTTTGGCACCTGACTCTGGCTCTTACCTTTGGCTTGGGGCCTGGCTCTGACTCTAGCTCTGGGAGTTCTAGGCTGCTGATGCTAACCATTAGGCATGACCGTCCATGCCCCATTCCCTACACCAGGACTAATTTGGAACCCCTTCTTGGCAGTATTGCTGTAGAGATGCATACAGTTCTACATGCATAAACTACCTTCCATCACCCATATATGTGATTCTTTCTTCAGGTCACAGTCAGAACACATTGATTGGGCAGCAGGGGGAAGCTGGCACTGCTACAGTTTATGCTAGAATTGTTCCAAGGATTAAGAGAGTCTTAACTTTCTAGTGCTGCCAATGAGGGTCTCTTCATAAACACTACAATTAATAAAACCATTGGGTAGGTTGGAAAAGGGCCTTAAATGCCTTTGACCATTTATCCAGCACTGACTGACTGACAAGTCTCAAGGAACTAACTTAATTATGTATTTGGTTGCCTTCTCTTTGATAATATTCTGTTCATAAGTAATATAAGGTAAATCATCTGCAGCAGGAGAATTAGAATAACTATGTTGTAGTAAAGGCTTATTCTGGCTTGCTGTTTAAGGGCCTGATCCAGACTTCACTGAAGTAAATGGAAATACTGCCATTGAAGTCAAAGAGTTATGGATCAAATTTTAATATCCCCCACCAAAAATTCCTTTTTTAAAAAAATCAATACATAAAAATTGAAAGAAAAAAACACAAGCTCAATACTGGTTTCAAAAGAGAGATCCATGATATTTTGCTTTCTTTATACATGTAGTCATAGAACATGTTCCAGTAGAAACATAGCTAGACTATTTCCAATTTTAAAGTGGTTATAGATCTTTTAAGGGATCAGTGTTTATTATCTATATTATTTCATCAAAATGGAAAATGAAGCATCAATAGTAATGGAATTATCAGTTAATAGATTACTATTGAATTGTCAGTACAGCGTAGTTATCTTCTTTTCTAAAGATTAACTTAAAAAATATTGTTCAAGAAATTTTTCCAATGAAAAGAAAAATCCATGTATTCTCCATTAATAATCAGAAGAGAATTTTTTTAAAACTCTGCAAATGCAGCATCCATTCTAATAATGTTCATGAGAAATATAAAAAGAGATTGAAAAGAATAATGTATGAGCAGTAGATGATCTAAATAATCTCAGCCTAAGTAATTATATTGACCTAGTTTTATTTTTAATCAGAATCAGGACACAGATTTTACCCATTTTATCTCCCTCACTTCCTCTCTTTCCCTTGCCCCCCCCCTTTTTTTTTTTTACTTTTTGTCACTGGAAAAGGGGGAAGGATAAAAATGGGGAGGGAGAGAAGGAAAAATCAGGGGGAGGGAGTTGAACATTTCAAAATGTTGTGAACATTCCTTCCCAATTTTTTCTGTATATTTTTGCAAAAGATATTATATTTGGGCAGCTCTAAGTTTAAAGCATTTTTGAGACCTTCAGATGAAAAGTACTGTAAAATATATTACGTATACTATACTATATCTTAATATAAATGCTTACATATATCTACTTGTTGAATAGAAAAACCATCATTATCTTCTGGGCATCCAGACAAAACGTATTAAAACAAATGGGAAATATTCCCATAATGTTAAGAAATCATTATCTTCCCTGTGGAACGTGATAACTGGTGAAACAATTGCAGTTTGAAACCTCTAAGTACTTCTGATCAAATGCATTTGTGTCCACTTGCCAAATGACTTTTTTCTAACAAAGAGCTTTTCCTGCCTGTGCCCTGCTGAAGAGAGACTATTCATATCTACTTTATTTTCTGACAGACATTTTCAAGAAATGCCTCGTACTGTGGAGCACAAGATGATGAATATCGTCTAGAGGTTACAACTCCTTTGCAACGGGTTGACTTGTTTATGGGGCGATTCAACAGTATCCTGCTAACTTCAATATCTGTCTTCACCAAAGGGAATCTTACTGTTGCTAATCTGGGAACGTCTGAGGGCCGCTTCATGCAGGTAAATATATCTGTGACATTAGCACACTTTAACATGAGTGTAAAGAGTAAGCAAGATCAATTATAACCATAAGAAGCCAATTATAGATAAATGGGGTTGGGGAAAGAGTGGGGCAGTATAGTCACAGATTAATGGAAAATCAGGTGAGCTGAATAAATTGAAGCATCTATAAAGAAACATACGACAGAATACCCGATACAGCATCTCTGAAGGAAGTCAGCTTTGAGTTCATCACAAGACTCAAGGGTTCTATGACTTTCTTATTTTTAGCCCTGTAGCCATGGTAATAAGGTTAGCTTGTCCCCTTTCTGGTCTCACTGAGTGCACCCCCTTGGATCTTAGGCCTCTTGCTCTTACCTTTTTCTGTGTGGAATATTGCAATTCTCCCGCTCTTCGACCGGGACCAGGGTCAGGCTGCTTCACCTATATTAATCACTTAACACTCTGCAGGATTACCTTGGTTTTGGGCACATGAGTTTCCTCCCTTCTGGGACCTGTAATCAGTATTATAATGCTGATAACTTTCTTAAAACAAAATATTCTTATTTAGCAGTCAGAACAAAACATTAGAGGAAAAAAGGAGGTTAAAGCAAGAGAGAGCCTCTACCAATAATGGCAACCTAGGCCAGGCTTAGCGACACCCCCCACAGATTCCTGTGTTGCCTGTGTCTCAGTCAGGTTCCCCCTGCCCCCTACAGCCCAGAGAAAATGTCCTTTTAAACCCTGCCAGTGTTCTTTATCCTCCAGGAGGGTTCATCAGTTGTTGGTGGACTTTGGCATCTCCTGGTCAAATTAGTTCCATAGGCTGTCTGGGAACTGAACTGAGTCATCAGAGCTAATAGTTCTGGCATTTTCTCTTTCCATCCTTAAGTGGAAGCTGATCGGAGGAAGTGGAAATGGATCTTGAGCCATTTCTCCTTCCCATCTGACCCACCCAGATGGTCCCCCATTGGGAAGCATTTTAATCAAAGATATTTGTTCAGAAAAAAAACGTGCCAAAGCCAGTCCACATACATTATTAACAGATTGTTACAGGACATCCATGTACATGTCATACTTGCTGTTCCACCCCCCTCAGGGGCTGAAGGAATCCCACCACCCTACTGGAAAGGACACATGGGACACCTTAGAAAAAATCAGTATGAATCTCAAATGTGAATTTAGCAAAATATGAAGTGATTACGCTGTAATGTTTACTAGAAATCCCCGTGATGAACTCACTGCCTTAAGGATGGAGATTGCTTTCAATATGGGATGCCTAGTGGTTAGAGCAGAGTCCTGCAAGCCAGGGGACCCAAATTCTAGGCCTGAACGTAATCTCTGACTCACTGTGTAATCCTGAGCAAGTATCTTAACCTCTTGCCTCACTTTCCCACCTATAAGCATGGGCAATAATGCTTACTACCCTCTTTGTAAGGTTCACTGTGGGACTTCAAAGGGTTTTGGGTAAAGCCTTTGGTGATCTCTGGAGGAAAATACAAAGCAGTACTTTTATTTATTATATTTTTATTATGCATTCATGTCTTGAACCAGACTTTTTATTCAGGATTTTGTCCATCTCAAGAACAATAAAATATAACAATTAAAATACTTCCAGTCTACATTTCTCATTCTAGGGCCAGCCATAGATGAAAAGAAAGGCTATTGTGTGAGCTGCGTATTGCCATTAACAGAAATATTCACATCATTGAATTAGATTGGCTTGAGTTACAGGGGGAAGTTATCGGGAAGATCATACTATAATAACACTCTAAGCCTTTCTTTATCCTGAACAGCCTTAGGGTCTAGTACCTCCAACAGCACAGTGAACACTCAGACAGCCTTTAATGACTCGTAACAGCACATCTGTATAACCAAATGTAATATTTATTGCCTTGAAAAAAGGTACCATGTCTCCAGGATACAGGAATTACAGTATTTTCCAGAATGTAATACACTCAAATTAAATCTTTTTTTTGCCCCACTAATAGTTGTCTAGGTATTACTTCCAAACATGTGTTGATTAGCAAATTTTCAACTAAAGGCAAAATGCAATGGAGTTTTTATAGTAATCTGTCTGGTATCTGCAATGAATAGAAATAAATTCATAGCATATGGACCACTTGTTGGGATGTAATTGCTAAAAATCAGGATAACCTCACAATGAAACAATTCAGTGTGCTACTCAACCGTCTAAAGATTGTATTCAAATTGTATAGCGAAAAGTCACATTTCATAATAGTGATTTTATTTACCATACCTACCTGATGGGCTAAATTTGCAATGGGCCTCAACTTGCCCTGTCTTTGTACTCATCCATATTTGCTCTCACAAGTCGTTTGCATTCATTTAGTGGATTAGCATTTGTGTATGTAAATGATTGAATTTATATGCACAAAATCTGTTTGTGGTCAAACGAATGGATTTTGCATATTAGGACCCTGATCCTGCAAGTTGACTGTGATCATGCAGAGCCACTTTAACTTCAATGGGCAGTCAGCTGCAGGATCAAGGTCTAAAATTTCTACACTTTGAGTGCACACAAACACAGGCCATGCATTGAAAATATGTGCCTATATACTATTTCAACCAAATAAATTTTCAAGACAACTATTAATAGCAAAGCAAAAAATTTCAAATGTAGATCCCTAATCTTGGGCCCCCATCCATAAAGGGATTTAGGCACCTAAGCCCCACTAGGCTGTTGCCTAATCCTATACGTGCTTAAACTTGCTACATGCTTAAATTTTCACTGTAAAGTTTCCTCAGTGCCTAAGTTTCTGCCTCTGGGTATGTGCACTGCTGCCTCACACTAGGTGTCCCAACACCAGTCTCCTTCCTAAAACACAGTGCAATCCACAAACCACCAGGAGCTAGGCATTCGCCTGCTTATCTAGCCTTCATGGCCCTATCTAGTAGGCCTGCATGGACCCCATTCAAGACCAGAGATGAGGAGGTGCCCACCTTATAACTTTTAGCCCAGTGGTTAAAGTACTCACCTGGGAGGTGGGAGATCCCAGGTTCAATTCCTTCCTCTGTATGTTGGGGAGAAAGAAACTGAAGAGGGATCTCCCATCTCTCTGGTGAGTGCCCTAACCACCAGGCTATGGGGTATTCTGATGTGGGGGGAAGTGGTCTTCCTCAGTCTCTCCTGTAGAAACTGTTCTACTTTGGATAAATATTAAAGAGTTATTGGACTGGGGAGAGAGTGAGAATGACTCTATAGTCCAGCGGTTAGAGCACTCAGATGGTAGACGCAGGGTCCAATCCTGCTGTTCCAATGACTATTTAATTATTTATCCAAAGCAGAACAGCTTTAACAAGAGAGATTGAGGGAGCACCCCACACTGTGTCAGAATAGCTTGAGCACTTTCCTGGGAGGTGGGAGACCCCCATTCAAGTCCTTTCTCTCTAGTAGTGGGGGAGAAATTGAACCTGGGTCCCCCAGATTCTGGGTGAGTGTGCTAGCCTCTGGCTAAAAGGCAATAAGGGAAGCAGCGCCAATACCTCCTCCTCCAGAGTTTCTTACAAGAAATGGCTTAGGTGCCTAGGCAGCCTGACTCCAAGAGTCGATCTTGAATCACAAATAGAGACAAGTGCCTCCCTGCAGCATGGATTGAGGTGCCTAATTTCCTAAGAGAGGTTGGGTTTAAGACATACCTCTCTCATTGGTATCTCCCACTGGCTAACTTAGATGATGCCCTGCCTATTGAGCTGGTTTTTATGCATCCCATTCTTAGGTGCCTATCTCTCCCCATTCATTGTATAAAGACACCTAACTCAGGCTTTGGTGGTTCCCATTATTTTTCATTGTAATTTTCTACATGCCTAAAAGTTAGGTCTTTCAACACGAGAGCCTCTTTGTGGATCCAGGCCTTAAATTCATATTTAGGTACCTAAATAGGTGGCCTAACTTTCAGACCTTCCCTCTGCTCTCCATACAATTGTAGTACAACACTACTACAAAACAAATGTAATCTCTAACACACTGATTTTGTGGCCCAAATTACCGTGGTGGTTGCTGCATGTATTTATTTAGGGATAGAATCTGATACCCTTACTCACAAGGTACAATACCTTACTTTGTGAGTGGTTCCATTGAAGTCAAGTGCTACAATACTAAATCAGTGAAAGGGTATCAGAATGTAGTCGTATTTTGTTTGTTTAACAAATGCATTTGCATGTGGCCCAAAAGCTTGTATATTTTATTGAGTCAGTAAAAGATGTCTCATTCTTTACCTTCTGTGATTTTATTTGAGGATTGAGAACTGGTTGAAAAGGAGACACATTCTCCTGCACTAAATGTAGAAAGTTGTGCATTTTTATTCAGCCAAGCTAAGATTAATTAAATTGATCTGTATGGTCTAGATACAGAAAACTCACAAGTTCTTTTAAAGAAAGTAATTGGGAAGATGGGAATTCCGTGTTCTCCAACAGAGAAGTCGCAGCCCATTGATGCACTGATAATGTTTTGATTGCATCAAAAGTGTTAAACCTGTGTTTGGCCATGAATAGTTTGGAGTTCATAGTTTACTAAATACTATGGAGTTTCTGTTACAAAACAGAACAGTAATAATTTTTCTAAGACAGCTGCCATGCATGAGAAGGCAAAGAAAAATGGTTTGACTTCCTTCCTAAGCTGGAGTCTGACAACAAGCTTTTTTTAACAGTTTTTTTTTTCTTCTGAGTGGTTGCAGCTGTTTCTGCCTTTCCTATTGTCCTTGTTTTGAGTGTGTGGCTGGGAACACAGGCCATAAGTACAGCTGTTGGGTGCAAAGTGAATCAGGTATTTCACAGTGGTTATTTGATTTGAAAGTAGGATACTGTCACAGTGGAGATGCTATAGTTATGGAGCCAGATTCTTAGCTGGTGTAAATCAGCATAGCTCCTCTGAAGTCAGAAGAGCTACACCATCTTTCACCACCTGTAGATCTGGCTCATGACTGAAAAGACTCTTTCATTATAAATAAGCATGGCAGAATTTTATTTTCTTTGATATTATCCATAGAAATTATAAAATGTTTATTTTTAGGCTTTTTTCCTATTTTTATCTATTTAAATTTTCAGTTGATGGGAACATTATGGGTAGGGGGTGGGGAGAGGGCTCAGAGAATAATTTACTGTCCTTGGATGTTAAGATTCAAAAAGTTAAAGCTTTATAACCATTAAAACACGTCAACATCACGTCAAAATATGCAATGTAAATATCCTTAAACCAAACTCTAATAAGTTCTAAAGCAGCATTTTTCTTTCTTTGACTATTGGTAAATTCTGAGTAGTTTGTGTGTGTATGGTGATGTTTACCGACATTTACCAGTAAAAATCTAATCTTCCCAAGCCTAATAATAAGCCTCTATTTTCAGGCAATTAGAAATTGTCACAAAAGTTACATAATAAATTGGGCTGAAATTTCTGGAGCCCAAAGGGAAACTTTTTTCCCTTGAGTACGATAATGTTCTGTTTGGCCATTTTTGAGCTCTCAATGTGAACAGTCCATTTCACTGATGGGAGATTTTGTTGATTTTTGGGGGTGTGGAGGAGGGTGTCAAAATGACTTATTTTTAACTGCTCAGTGTAGGCTGCTAACCTGTTTCCCCAGCCCAGGAAGGAGTGACACCCTACCACGAGTCTAGTTCGGACTCTTAGCTTTATTTCCTCCAAATAAGACAAATTCAGCATATCGATCATCTCTTCCCTTGGAACCCAGGATCTCCTGCAGGGATCAGTCTGTTCCCCTCAGATTGTCTCTCTACCAGCCACTTGCCTGAGAGTCACCCTGCCACAGAGCCACTCTACTTCCAGTAGTGCTTTCCCCTTCCCCTCTCTCCACCACACCCCACCCCACCTCCCCATTCCATCCCTCATGCCCCAAGGTCTCCTGCAGGAGCTTTCCTGGTCCTTACAGGTCTCTACTGCAACTGTGCTGCTTGCTATCTTTTAAACCACCTGGTCCCTAGCTGATCAAAGTCAGCTGAGACGTAGCTCATCCATCATAAGTGAAGGACCCATCTTCCTGTAGAGGGCCAGTTACCCTGTGATATTCAGATTTGCAATGGACTTAATTGTCAGTAAGAGGAATATGTCTTTGATGTGCCTGATGAAATCTGTTTTGGAAACAATGAGGTTCCCAGTGTTTGGAAATTGCACACCTAGCATGCTCACTATGAGTGAAATTGACCTCACCAGTGTGAAGCCCAGGAAAATGAGCTTCATGTAGGTGCCCTACATGTGGAAGCACAGGACGGGAAACCTCTCCTTACAATTCATACAACCTCTCAGAGCAGTAGGAACAGCTGCAGTTCCCTATCTTCCCTCTATATCTGGCTTTGGCAGGGAAGCCATATCATTCATGGATCTACTGACCCTTGGCCTGCTGACAAACCCCACTCCACAGCATTGTAGAGAGAACCACGGAAGAACCCTGCCCTCTGGTGCTCAGGGAACAGAGAGCTCCTGACTGTGCAGCCTGTCTGCTTCCTGCAGAGAAACAGCAGCAGTATGGCTGCACAGTAAGCTTTCTGGGGCAAGGAACATATCTTCCTATAGGTTTATGCCACACCAAACACACCTCACTAGGGCCTCTCTGCACTACTTTAATACAAATAGTTAATAATAATGGGCCCTGGGCAAGGAGGAATATTTTTATATACATTTTCCACCACATTTTTGATAGCCATACAAGAGGTGGAGTTTCCACATGCTGATCCCAAATCTGTTTGTTTTCAGTTCAAAGTGTGTGGCACTCTTGTTTGACAAAGCCTTTTCTCAGGACACCACCCCAGATTAAAAACTAACAAACAAATGAAAACCCCTAGCACATGCAGGTCTTGCTCTCCATACCTGTGGAGCAGAAAACTGCTATGGACACTGTATGCTTGTTTTCAGTGCTTAGATACCTGCATGCATGATAGATACTTCTGGAAGAAAGCTAGGTAGAAATAATCACAACTGTGTTTAACTCAGTGATTACATTTGGGGCTGGACCATGTATCCACTGAAGTCAAGAATTGCCACAGAATTCAATGGGAGCAGAATTGGGCCTTCAACACTTAGCATCTCACAACCTGTGATCTGCTTACATTGAAGTAAGTCAGTGGCAGAATTGCCATTACTTCAGTGGTGAAGGATCAGGCCCATGGTATATATTCATAAACAGCAATGGTTCAGAGTAATGATGTACAGAGCCTTTCATCTTTAGGTCAGTCATTCAAATCCAATGCATATCTAAAGTCCCAGGAAATCATTACCATCTTTTGGCTGATCAGTGGCCTTTGAGTTGGTGGTCTCCATTCATTTTCTACTGGTCAGGTGTACACGTAAGAAAATCCACCAGTATGAATGGCAACCTTTGTTGGAAGCATTGGCAAAGAGACCAAGGAATGAATGAACACCGAATTGAACAATGCCGACATCCCTAGAAGCGGTCCCCCCAGAAAGGGGGCAGTTTGGTGGAGCCATGGAGCCCTCCCGCCCCCCTACGCAAAGCCTGCTTCCTATATTTTACCTGTTTGTTATACCATGTTTTATGGCTAAAGGACTTGACTTTCCAGAGTTGGCAATATAAGACATACATATATGCATTTATGTGAATGTGTAATCAATCACAGTGCTTCTTTTCTTTCTCTGGTTTTAAACCAATGAAATTAAATGCCATAATCTATATTAGTAAAGAGTTATTAATATTTTTAAACTTACTTTTTAATATTTAATGGGTTTTTGAGTAGGGCAAGAGAGTAGAGAAGAGAGTTCTTGTTTCTGTATAGAGAGCATGCCTAGATAGTCTCAAAGTAAACTCAAATAGAAAGGGAAACGAGAGGAAATCTTTATACTGCAGTTTAAAATTAACACCTGGAACTAAGTTACTGTTTTGAGAGAGCACATGTTTTAATATTCAGTTCCAGTAGAAAAGCTTATGCCCTTCAAAGTGGATCCATTATACTCAATGGATTACAATGATATATATACAGCATCCAGAGAGCTACATGTGTGCCCTTTACAAGGCTATGCTGCATATCCTGGGGCGCTTGGGGGTTACATAATAACATTAACCCTGAACCTATCTCTGCTGGATAATGGCCTACACCTGCCAGACATCTAGGGAAAACTAACAATATGATACTGAGACTGGCTTGTTTTAAGTAGCCTCTGATTTTTGCAGAAGATATTCTGACATGCATACAGTAACATTTGTAACTCAATCCTACTGACTAGCAGGACTGATCATCAAAATGAGTAAAATATACATTACATGCATGCTTTTGTGCTGAAGTTATTATGGTCTTAATATGCAAAGTTGTATATAAATTAACCAAATGTCAAGGCTTCTGACTGAACATTGATTGGTTTGTGATAATGAAATAGAGTTTAAAAGAATGCACCTGATATCCATGGACATAAAAATGATGATTCATTTCCAGTATAAAGTAGATACTAATTAATGTATTGACCTCCTGTCTTCAAAGCCTATCATCTCTAAAGTCAGCATCACTGAAATACTCTGAGCTGTACTAGAAGGCTACTACATATATTTTCAGTTCCCATGGTTCCTTTTGTATGTGTCTTTTTGGATGTTGGAAGTAAAACATACCCACCTTCAAAGCTAGCAGTGTAAATTGAAGTCTATAGTTCAGTCAGTGAACTGGTGAATTATCCATATCCCTCAAGGATGGAGTGGCTAAAATGTTATATTTGTATTTGTCTTGAGAGGAATGTCAAGAATTGCACTGCTTATTGTCTATGAACGTGCTTTTCTGGAGGGCAGCTGGCACACGTGTTCTGCTCTTTGTGTGCTTTGGAGAGATGTTTGATTTCTTATGAAAATGGTATATGTGCCCCAGGAGATAGACAATCAAATTTGTTATTTTTAGGGAGTAATCCTCGCTTCCACTACACCGCTTCCTAGGGTCATACCACAGCCGCACCACCCCGTCCCATGGCAGAGGGAAGATGGGTGCTGAGTAACTGTGCAGGAATACCATGCAACCCAGCTGCATGATGAAGAGCATGCCTTAGGAGTCTGTCTCTCTTGTGCTCTCTCTGTAGGATTATGTAAGACAAGGTTTAGGCAGGCCAAGGAGTTGCTATCAGGGGGGTGCACAGCTGGTGAAAAAGTACTCAGAGTACTTGTCAATTATTTACTGTCAAATGGGGAGGGTGTATCTAATGTTGTCTCCCATGGGTCAGTCCTCAGTCCAGTACTATTAAATATTTTCATTAATGACTTGGATAATGGAGTAGAGAGTATGCTTATAAAATTTGCAGATGACTCCAAGCTGGGAGGTGTTGCAAGAACTTTGGAGGACAGAATTAGAATTCAAAACAACCTTGACAAAGAATTGGTCTGAACTCAACAAGATGAAATTCAATAAAGTGCAAAGTACTTCACTTAAGAAGGAAAAATCAAATCCCCAACTACAAAATTGGGAATAACTGGCTAGGTGGTAGTACTGCTGAAAAAGATCTGGGCCTTAAAGTGGATCACAACTGAATATGAGTTAACAATGTGATGCAGTTGCGAAAAAGGCTAATATCATTCTGGGGTATATTAACACGAATGTTGCATGTAAGACATGGGAGATAATTGTCCCTCTCTGCTTGGCACTGATCATGCCTCAACTGGAGTACTGCATCCAATTCTGGTGCCACACTTTAGGAAAGATGTGGACAAAGTGGAGAGAGCTCAAAGGAGAGCAACACACATTATAAAAGGTTTAGAAAATCTTACCTATGAAGAAAGGTTAAAAAAAAAAACCTGGACATGTTTAGTCTTGAGAAAACCAGAATGAGGGCGGACCTGATAATAGTCTTCAGATATGTTAAGGGGTGTTATAAAGAGGATTGTGATCTGTTCTCCATGTCCACTGAAGGTAGGACAGGAAGTAATGGGCTTAATCTGCAGTAAGGAAGCTTTAGGTTAGATATTAGGAAATATTTTCTAACTATAAAGGTTTTTAAGCTTTGAAATAAGCTTCTGAGGGACGCTGTGGAAACCCCATCACTGGAGGTTTTTAAGAATATGTTCATAAATGCCAGTCCTGGATGGTCAAGGTTTATTTGGTCCTGCCTTAGCACAGGGAGCTCGACTAGATGAACTCTTGAGGTCCCTTTCAGACCTACATTTCTTTGATTCTATGGGCTTGGCCAGTGAGATCACAAACTACACAGATACGTTGGCCCCCACATTTTTATTTATTTATTTTGAATCTCTTGGCTACTTCTACAGTTCCTTAATTACAGGCTTGGTCTACGCTTAAAAGTTGCATCAGCATAGCTACGTTGGTGAGGAGTGTAGAAAAAAACACACCCCTGACTGACACAGCTGTGCCAACAAAAATCCCAGTGTAGATGCAACTGTGCCAATGGAAGAGTGCTGCTGTTGATGTAGCTAATGTCATTCAGGTAGGTGATGTTCCTGCACCTGCAGAAAAACTCCTGTGTGTACTGTGTTTACACTAGAGGCAGTGGTGGCATAGCTATGCCAACATCAGCTCTGTAGTATAGACATAGTCATAGTGTTGGCTGTAGATCAGTTGCATGGGTATTTCACACCATAGTCCCAAGATGTGGGTGGGGTGGGGGGGTAAATTCTATTTCTCCAACCTCAGATCACATCACCAGGTAGAAAACCATTTTACTCAAGCTTTGAGCAGCTGATGTGAACTTTATCTGTGATGAATCATTCAGTGTTTTAAAGACCAAACATTCTCTAGAACCATAAAAATAGGATATTAAATTTACTTAGGCTATGTCTGCGTTTTGAGCTGGGATGTAATTTCCAGCTTAAGGACACATACTTGCACTAGCTCTGATGGAGTTACCATGCTAACACTAGAAGTGCATTTGTGGCAGTGCAAGTGGTGGGAGGGGTTAGCCACCCGAGTACATACCTAGGGTCTCAGACATGATCATACTGGGAGCCACTAGCCCCTCTCGCACTGCTTCGGCTACATTCTAATTTTAGCGTACTAACTTGATCAGAGCTATCATGGGTATGTCTCCTCAAACTGGTGGTTACACCTTCAGCTCGAAGTCTAGACATACCTGTAGATTGTAAGCCCTTGAGGCAGGGACTGTCTTTTTGTTCTGTGTTTGCACAGTGCATAGCTAGCACAAACAGATCCTCCTCCATGACTAAGGTTCCTCATTGCTATTGCAATACAGATATTTAATTACAGTAATAATAATATCATTTCTTATATTGTTCTTTGGCTGAAACCCAGAAGTATTTAAGGGTTAACATTGTTGCTCAATCAGAAAGAATGTTTGGCAATAAGAAGAATCCTGGATTAATGACAGAAAAGAATTCTTAGCATTTTATAGCAGTGGGTATTTGAGAGGAGACATGGCTAATGATCAACTAAAAAGATATTTGCAGCTGTGGTGTTACCTCTGCTCATATAATACTAACATTAATCAAGCTTTTCCATGCAGCTTTGCAGTTCATTCCATTTTTCACTCTGTCCTGCCTATAAAAACAGAGCTCATCTCCTAATGTATTGTGCCAAAGATCATAGCTCTGTGTCGCAGAAAACCATCAAACCTTATTGATTTCTAAAAACTGCATTTTTCTGTGCTGTGAATCAAACCTGAATGGCAATTCTTTACCAAAAATAGCTTTACCTTAAAGAAAAACTTTCCCTGTTATTTGTTTCCACCCAAGAATCTAAACATCCGCAGGGTGTGAAACACATATCACCATGAATTAACTGGGAACATATTTTATTGAAGTTTTGAATGACAGCAAAGTGGGAATTTCTAAGGCTAGTTCTGGAGTTGGCCATCTTGCCAAAAGACAATGGCAGTGTGGAAGGCCAATGAAATCCTCGAAACCCATGGCCTAGCTGTTTTAGGATTGGCTTAGAAGTTAGGTGAAAAATTTTTATAGTCATAAAATAAACATTTTGTTTATTAGGTGTTTTAATGATTGTTAAACTGCTCTAAATAATGAAATCCAGTGAGTCTCACTTTCTCATCAAACACTGATATTCTAAATTCTTCAGATAAATAAATAAATAACCTGAGCTGTAACTTCTGGAAACAAGTACCCTTGTAATGTTTGTTTAAATGATCCTCTGTCCTTGTTGCATGATGTTATCACCTTCCAGCTCATGCCCTAATTATGGGCCCAGTCCTGTACATCCTTGCTCTCGGACATAGTGACTGAAATCTGTGGGGCTAATCATGGTAGTAAAGTTAAGCATGTGCCTATGTTTTCACAGGATCAGAACTATAGACCTGGATTGTCAAAGGTATTTAGGCACCTAAAGGTGGAGCTAGACATCTAGTGGGATTTTCAAAAGCACCTAGGTACCTAACACCTGTTGAAATCACCTGTGGTTCTACTCAGAGTAAGCAGCATGCACCCAAACAGCAGAGATAACATTGCACTACAGAAGCCTGTCACCAGATCAGGAGTGGATAGCAGTGACATATGAACATGAGGTTCAAACCTCAAACACACTTGTAGCCCTATCCTGGGAGGATCTTACCTACCTCTGACAAATATTTTTTACACTTTAGCAATTCTTTTACAGCTTGTCATGCCAATAGAGTCTCGTTGAACTAAATGAGCCTGAGCTCAGATCATTGACTTTCTTATTCTCTCTGTAAGGTGCTGTGCACACCTCTGGCACCATAAAGAAAAGTTAAATAAGGATAGTACAATTCTTGCTCTTCTTTTTCTTTTCTTTTACTACTTTAATGGGGGTTTTTTAAAGTGCAATATGTTTATGCAGTAAAATACGTACCAATTTAAATCCCAGGTTAGAAGTTGAGAGGGCTCTCAATATTGTATGTTCAATACAGATTTTAAATTTTTTTAAAATATATAATATATAGAGCAAATCTTAATTTTCAAACCAAAGGATTAAAAGGAAAACAATTTAAAATATTGTTACCTTTCTAAAACAGAGAGGGGACAAACTCACTGGTTTAATATGCTTTTAAATAGACCTTGTTGGCAAAATTCCTTTACTTTTCTCTTAAGTGCAGGGAGGCTGATTAAATAGATACTGAATTTTTTACAATTTATTTCATAAACACCTGAAATTTAAGGATTATGAAGCAAGGGATGATTCCTTCTTAGTGTTACAAATATGATATATTATAAAAGTCTTTCAGGCAGTCATGAGATTGGTCTGTTTAAGCAAAGCATATGTTATAAAGCATGGCTTTATTGCTTCATAATGTATTTCAAAGGAGTTAGTGCAACAATGCTGGTTAGTACTAACCATCAGACAGAGAAAATATTGGGAATGTGGAATCACTGCTCAATTTGCACACAAGTAACATGCAGCCTATTGAATTTAAGCTTCAGAGGGTTAGCCATGTTAGTCTGCATCCGATGAAGTGGGTATTCACCCACGAAAGCTCATACTCCAATACGTCTGTTAGTCTATAAGGTGCCACAGGACTCTTTGCCCCTATTGATTTTGAGGGTTTTTCTGTTTTAGATAGTGATTTCACGTTCAGAAGCTACTCCACCACATGTGAATTTTCCCCTGGACTCCCACCCAGTATCCCCACAAGTTATTATTCACCATTCATTAGTAGCAGATGGCTATACTCTGGTTGTCACCGGAATGAAGGTGAGTGGTTCATAATCTAATCACGCTTTGTATTATGTAAACCTACATTCATAGTATCAGCTTTACATAAGAGTGGTTAGACAGTACAGTATTTTGAGTTCTCATAACATGCAACCTTTGCATCCTTTCCAGTCTCTTGGGTATGTTGGTTTCCTCAAAAGCTTTTTTTTTTTTTCTATTAAACCAACAAGTAAATTAACATTGAGAAATGTGCAAATAATGTGAGAATTGTGATAGAAACCAACAAAAAGCCAGGAAATGCAAATTTAAGGCTTACACCCTGTTCTTAATTCAAGCTCTTGTAAAGAAAAATACACAATGGCTTGAGTAAAAAATAGTGTTTAGAATTTCCTGGTCTTTCTGGATTGGTATTGTAACATTATAACACTATTTAAATGGGGGGGGGTAGTTGTGGGTGTTTAAAACCAGGGTCACAATTCATATTAAGATTGCATTTAGCAATAGTTTGTCAAAGGTTAATGAATGATTGATTAATAGATGATATAAGTATGTTACGGCATGAGTACTGTGTGTTATAAATGGTTGAAAGCACATTGGTAGAAGATGTTATAGATGATTTTAAGCCATGGTTATAGGCAACCTCTTGACCTGTTGAATTCTCTAACAATCTATAAGAATTGATTAACCATTTATTGAAATATCTATTAATCATTTACTAATCCTTTAAGAATTAGATATAAATGTAACCTTAAAACGAAGTATGATCAAAATAGGCTTAAATGTGGCATGGAAATATGGTGAAGTAACTGTATATTAATTAAAGTCATAAAATGAAAATCACTTGCAGAGCATCTTTGCTCTAAAACTCTTAACATGGGTTACAGATAACAAGTAATCTTCACAACATACCTGTGAAGTAGGTATTATGTCCATTTTACAAATGAGTAAACTGATTTATACTGACTGATTTTTCCAGTGAGTTAATGCAGAGCTGGGTGAAGAAACCAGGTGTTCTCCTGATACTCTGTCCAAGTTCTAATCACAAGATGGTAACCCCTCTTTGTAAGCAACAGCTGTTTATTGTGACTATAGATATTATCAGTATGGCTTTAGGGTTTAAGAGTGAATTTAGGTATGTGCCAATTAAATTACTTATCAGATCTTCTAATTACTGAACTAAACTACAGTAGAGGAGTAATTTTCACATTTAAAACCAGAATAACATCATTATACTTTGCATAAATTAGGAGTTTCTCCTTGCTAGTTAAGATATTTTTGTAAAGATCTGTTTATAATTCTCTTATCAACAGATAACCAAGATTCCGTTGAATGGACCAGGCTGTGATCACTTTAAGTCCTGCAGTCAGTGTCTTTCAGCACCTCCTTTCATGCAGTGTGGCTGGTGTAGTGATCGGTGTCTGAGGTCCTGGGAGTGTGTTAAAAGAATGTGGACCCAGGAGACATGTTTGCCGAGAGTTTATGAGGTAAATTTTTTTTCCCCAAAAATTTATCTCAGAGGTAGGACTGCTATCTCAGAGGTAGGACGCTATTTCAAGCATACCTGTCCAACTGAATGTACCTCAGGCCTCTTGAGCCTTCTGAGCCCTGGAAGTCTGCAGATGCTAGCTTTTCAGCTAGCCAGCCTAGGCAGTAAAAAGGGCAAGCTGCCCCTTCCCCTTAAAAAAAAAATCTCAGAGCTTTTCAAGACCAGGAGCAGAGCTGTCTGTGATGACGAGAATTTGTGTTAATGTAACTGTTTATTCCTGTTATTCTGCATTCCAATAGTATCAGGACTGGTGGTGTCATCGCATTAGGATCTGTATAAACATGTAGGAAGGCATGGCCCTGCCCCAAAGAGCTTACAATGTATGAACACAAATTACACATGGATGCTGAGGGGAGAGGACTACAACCAAATAGATACAATTTTAATATATATGTTTTCTCTTTTTTTTTTAAATTATGATAAATAAAGTTTCCACTGTCTTTACTTTCCCCTCAGTGTAATTACCCTTAACTGGCTGCTGGCCTCTTGTAAATAAATACCCCACATTCTGTGCTCCACAGCTCTCCCATTCTGGATTTGTCCCTCTGCTGGGGTCTGTGGAAGAAGCCCTGGTCTTCAGTAACTACCATTTACTGTCTTCGCAAAAAGAAAAGGAGTACTTGTGGCACCTTAGAGACTAACAAATTTATTTGAGCATAAGCTTAAATGTGGAACTGGGACAGGTTTTCAGCTGATCTGTTTGTGATTTTAAAAAAGGAAATTCCCTTCTCCTGGTGGGGAGAAGGAGGGCAAGTCACCTCTCAAAGCCTTCCTCATAGGGAGAATGGGTAAGAAGAAGCTTCCTGCTCACAGCTGCTAGAGATGATGTGGAGGAGCTCCCCATCCCATCTCACATTTTGATGGATGGCTCTGTCCCTTCTTCCCTCCCACCACCCCTGCCACTTTTTGGTTTGTGGCATTGATGGGAGAGAAAGGGAACATCTTTACGCCAGGTGCTTTTTCAAACATCTTCACAGCCTGGACAGTTTCTTGAGTGTCATTCCCATAGGCCTGATTGCCATATGCATGGCCCTGGGGCAGGGCAGAGTCTATGGCTCTGTCCCTGGGAAAAAGGACAGTTGAAGGCTGCTTTCAGTTGTAGAAGACCCCATAAATGTTAAAAAGTACACAAGAGCAAAATTACACTGATAATCAAAGAGCCCACTAGCTCATTGCTGTTTTCATTTAGCTATGGTTAAGGCAAGATTTGTACTGGCTGACTGTGCATTTAACCAAATCATTTTGTGTTAAGTGTGACACAATTATGAAGGCCTTGTTTCATGGAGTAGTTAATACACTAGTAAATGGAGTGGAGAACAAGCATAAAACCTTATAGCATTTATAGCCATTATTTTTACTGATGTATACAGTGTTAAAATCTTATTCCTTTTGCACATCTGAACTCATAAATAGGGATGAAACTTAGAAACTTGAAAGACTCAGCACAAAGAGAGAGACACTTTTTAAAATAAATAATATTTCACTAAACCCAGAGGTGAATGATTTCACATGCTGTAACTGCTTAAACATAATATCCAAGCAAAGCTGCTGAAAGAAGTTTGAGTTGTTAATAACCTGTAAAAAAAACATTTTAAATGGTGGTTTTTCTTTTCTACATTCATGTTTCAAATACAAAGTCACTCTGGGGGTAAAGGAGGCAAAACCCAATCAACAAACAATGAAATTTTAATGGGAAACAAACCTACAAAAATCTTATTTATGTTTATATTAGGATTGTGAATACCAAAATGATTTTGTTGCTGCTTCTCCACTGCTTGTGCAGTCATTTACATCTGTGCAAAGGTCTGTAAAATAAGAATGGGAATGTTTTACACTCACTTTGTACAAGTGCACAACATTCTATGGCAGGGGTGGGCAAACTTTTTGGCCCAAGGGCCACATTGGGGTTGCGAAACAGTATAGAGGGCCAGGTAGGGAAGGCTGTGCCTCCCCAAACAGCCTGGCCCCTGCCCCCTATCCACCCCCTGACTGCCCCCCTCAGAACCTCCGACCCATCCAACCCCTCCGGCTCCTTATCTCCTGACCGCCCCTCCGGGACCCCACACCCTATCCAATCCCCCCTGCTTCCTGTCCCCTGACTGCCCCAACCCGTATCCACACCCCCGCCCCAACAAACCCCCTGGAACCCCCAACCCATCCATCCCTCCCCCATTCCTTCTCCCCTGACCAACTCCTTCCAGGACCCCCATCCCTAACTGCCCCCCCAGGACCCCACCCCCTATCCAACCCCCCTAGTCCCTGTCTCCTGATCGCCCCCACTGAACCTCCACCCCATCCATCCGCCCCCTGTCCCCTTACTGCCCCCTGGGACCTCCTGCCCTCCCTTGTCCCCTTACCCTTACCAGGCTGCTCAGAGCAGCAGGACAGGCTCATTTGAAAGCCTGTGAGGTGGGCAGGCACAAGCTGCACTGCCCGCGCAGTGGCATAATTGCAGGGGAAGGGAAACAGCGGAGGAGGGGCCGGGGGCTAGCCTCCCTGGTCGGGAGCTCAGGGGCCCACGGATGTGGCCCACGGGCCGTAGTTTGCCCACCTCATTCTATGGCCTGTGTTATACAGTCCAGACTAGATGATCTAATGACCCTTCTGGCCTTGAAATCTATGAATTTGTGAATCACACATGTACATGGGTGCATAACATTGGACACAAGGGAGTAGAGAATCAAGCCCAGAGAGTTTCCATTGCATCATAATTAAATATATACATATGATGTTTCTACAAGACCAAACTGTTCAAAGCTATATAACATAGCTTATTTTGTGCGTAGGCTCTGATTTTCAGATATCCTGAGCACGTACATTGACTTCAATCAGAGTTGAGTGTACTGAGCCATTCTTAAAACCTGTCCTGTAGAGCCCAGTTCTGCAATCCTTATATTGAGTAATGCTGACTCATGAGGTAATCCCTTTAAGTTCAATGCAATGATTCCTCTCAATAAAGTATTTCTCAGTACAAGTGGGGATTGCACAATTGGACCCCTAGAACTTTAAAGAGAGCAAGATCTCATAAGGTTTTTCGTAATTATTTATAATTTAGTGCCCTGTATTCAAATGTGTGTGTGTATATATTTTAAATTTCAGTTAATATGTGGCAGTGATTGATCTTCAAAGTGAGTCTCCTGAAGGTTTGTATTACAGCATGCACAAGTTTGTAAAACTTGTTTCTAGAAGACTTGGAAGGAAAATAATGCAGCTAAGTGCTTAATTCCCTGTGGATTGCTAGCTGTTAAGGCAAATTTCTTGCTTTGCTTGACCATGACATTTAACATTATTACTGAAAAAATTATTTTAAACAGATTATTAATCTTTTTCTGTTCTATCTTTAAACCCATGTGCATAAAATACAAGAGCTAAGCATGTTTTGTTCCTAACAAATGGAGGAAGCCTGCTTTGCATGATATTTGACATTCAATCCTAAAATCCCACAGAAAGTAAGCGAGATTTCAGGGAGGCAGAGGGTTTAAATATGTTATATGATATCTTTCACCTGAAGCAGATGCAAGAGATGCTTTGAGGGCCTGATCCAAAGCCCACTGAAGTAAATGGTTGATGTCAGTGGGATTTGGATCAGGGTCTGAAAAAATCGTTCCCAGTATATTCCATAGCGTTTTATTCCATGAAAAATCTACTAGGGAATTTTTTCCCTGTAAGCAAGGAAAAAAGGAGCCTTGTAGATCTCCCAGTTGTTGTCCCCTTGCTTTAAATATCCCAGATCTTTACTTGGAGTTTTGGGTCACAGTGACCATTCTCCCAACTGGAGAGGTCTCAACAGGATTCTTGCACTCCAAACTGCTTCTTTCCAAACATTCTCTAAATGGTAATAACAGACTGAATCCCTCCATCGTGCCATATAGAAAAACACAGCTAGCTGTTGGTGAGACAAACAACTCCAGTTCTCACAGAGAGGGTTTCTTTGAACACTCAACTGTTTGGCACAGTACACCTATCAAAATGTTTTGCAATTATTGCTTATGCCAACAAATAAGTGCGTTTTCTCAGCCTGTACAGAGAGTGCTAAATCAAATCCAGGAGTCTTGGATGGGTCTCATCAGAGATAACTTGGTAATGGAACAAATTGCAATGCTCCATTTGTGGGATTCAGGTCACTGTGGCATGTGAACTGCACAGGAGAAAAAAATAGGATTGTGTCCAATCTTACTTGTTTACTGTGTATGAAGAAGCCCTGAGAGGTTTTGTTGTTGTTTTTAAACAGGGTGGCTTTTTATCTTAGAAATATCAGGAATGTCAGGCCTTTTGTTCCCTGTTTAATACGAGGACCCATTCGAGGTTTCAGATGTGCATTGTGAGCTTTCTTGTCCCTTAATTGAAGGGATGGAGCTGTTGAATCTTTAACGTTTTTTCTTCCAACAATTTACAGGGCATTTGAAGTTAAACATGGTGGCTGTTAAAACCAAGTAAAAAACCAGAGCTTTAAACTTTCTGCATAAAAATCACTTCTGCTCTCATTTAAGGCCTGATCCAAAGCCCAGGAAAGATGATGGAAAGACCGCCTTTGACTTCAAAGGGCTTTGGATCAAGCCATGAATTGGGTTTCATTGCTGTTATCTGTGATGTTTTCTTACTCCTACTAGTTCTCCACTCATTCCATAAATTCTTCTAATTAAAACAGGTAGACAGGTCCTGAGTTTCAGACTGTTTAGAACTGTTTGTTTTTTGTTTACCTTTATTAACACCTAATTAATGCAAATGCACTGTGAAGAGTTTGCAGAAAAGACCTGTTTGTTAAACACCCTTCAGAAGGCATACAATTCAGTTTCTGTGAGTCCTCCAAGAAAAAGTCTGGAAAACAAGTCTGGACTCTTGATATATTTAAGGTACAAAACAAACAATAAAAATAAATAAATGAATTAAAACTCATGTCAGGCCTTTTTATTCAATATAAAAAACACAAAAGATCAGAAATTGTTTTTTATCCTTTAATATCCACTTCTAAAACTTACCTTTTAAGCTTGTTTTTCAGGATGTAATGGCTAGATTTGGTATCTCTTGATTCATGTCATCCCCTAGCATACATTAAATGGCTGATGTCACACCCTACCTTTGAGGAATAAGGCCATTTGAGAGGGGTCAGGTAAGTCCCTTCGCTTACAATATTGCATAGTTTTGTGAAGTTTGCTTTTAATTTCCTTATTTGATAGCTGACTGGCTACAAATGGGGATATTCAAATGGTACGGACCTGTGCATTATTGTTCAGACAATGGGATTTACCTCACCCCTACAAAACAATTTCGTTCCCTAGTAGGGCTCCATGGTGAGTGTTACCCCGAAGGCAGAGTGCATGCTGAGTTACGTGGAGCAGGGGCAATGATCCAAAGTCAGTCTCAACTTTGGGGACCTAGAAACAGAAAACAAGTAAGGAAAATGTAACTCTGAGAACCAGTGAACACAAACCTACAATGGCCTAGTGCACCGTACTGTAGAAGGTGTAATACTGGCTGTAGTATAATGTGCTGAGTGGCTATGTGGGCATCTCTGTTTTACTCTAACTCCATTCCCCCAACCCTTGGATAGGTCCCCTGTGCTTTGGTCAGTCACAGCCTGATCCAAAGCCTGTTGAAGTCAATGGAAAGACTCCCACTGCTTTCAATGACCTTCTTCTGGTTTTTGATGACAGTAGTAAATTTCACTGTATAGAATATATGATATAATTCCTGTGAAGTATTTCTCAACTGCTTTTTACCTACAGTTTCATTTGTGAGATTCTTCATGTATAGCTACTAGGAGAGTTGAAAGGAAATGAGTCTGTCTTACTGGATTTTAGATGAAATAATAGCCACGTAGTTCTTAAGCAGTTTTCTTTCAGCTTGAGAGTGCGGAAGTAGAATTTATGAAAGGCACAATTGTATTGAATTTTAAGGGCAAATGTGCTATCTCTAGGAGTATTAAGCCAAAGACATTTAAGTACTATGATCACAAGTATAAGTTAAGTCTTTTGTTCCCTGTTGATTATCTGGTAGTGAATGTTTGAATGTAGTTGGAATGTTTGCAAACTTAGGCAGTATTGTTAAAAGCCCACATCAATCCTAAACCCCCGTGTCTTTTAGATTTTTATTGGCAGTGCTTTGCTGAATACCTTAACTGAGGTTTGTACAACTTCTATAGTGTTCCTATGTTTTTCCCACCATTGTTCTATTTTACAACACAATTTACAATATACAGAAAAAAAGCATTTCCTTTCTAGATTGTCAGTATGTTGCTGAGAGGTAGTTTATTTTTAACTCAGAATTAGAAGTAACCAAATGTAACAGATTTTAGTCAAAGAATAGTAGAAGTCTTATTAACTTTGTAACTGCCAAAGCAATATCTGATTAAGATGTCTTTGAAGCTGCTCCATTATGAACCTGCCCTTTCACCAAGCTAACAAAAAAGTGACATGGTCATTTTTGGACTCTTTTTTTGTTCAGCATCCAGCTTGTAATAAAATACATACATTATATGTTTAACATACCAGAAATGGGACGTAAAAGACAAGATCAGGAGGATTAAAAAGGCTATTACAGTGCACAGCTTGTTCAGTGCCCCTAAACACTATCCCTCAAAGCTTTCTAGCAAAGGTTTTGTTATTTATTGCTACTGTCTGAGGAAGCCTATAATGTGATGAATGAAAGGTGATGAACAATTTAGATAAATGGTAGGATATCGTCTACCCGAAGAAGTGCTTCTATAAAACTATTCTTCTCCTTTGCACATTCTGTAAAATTCTAGCAAATTTTGCTGAAGTTCTAGCAAAACTGATACAACAGTATATTTTTTTCTTATAGATTGTCCCAAGGAGCGCTCCATTAGAAGGCGGAACAACACTTACAGTGTGTGGCTGGGACTTTGGATTCAGCAAAAATAATAGATTCGACTTAAAAAATACAACAGTTCTTATAGGAGGAATGCCTTGTACTCTGGAAGTAAGAGTTAGCAACAAAAACAAGTAAGATACTTAAAATGTCCTGCATAATAAATCCCTTAGAGTCTTCACTTGCTGGATTCAGAGTAGCAGCTGTGTTAGTCTGTATCCACAAAAAGAAAAGGAGTACTTGTGGCACCTTAGACACTAACAAATTTATTTGAGCATAAGCATTCGTAAACTACAGCTCACTTCATAGGATGCATGTAGTGGAAAATACAGTGGGGAGATTTTATATACACAGAGATCATGAAACAATTGGTGTTACCATACACACTGTAACAAGAGTGATCAGGTAAGGTGAGCTATTACCAGCAGGAGAGCGGGGGCAAGTGGGGACTTTTTGTAGCGACAATCAAAGTAGGCCATTTCCAGCAGTTGACAAGAACGTATGAGGAATGGGGGGGAAGGAATAAACATGGGGAAATAGTTTTACTTTCTGTAATGACACATCCACTCTCAGTCTTTATTCAAGCCTAAGTTAATTGTATCCAGTTTGCAAATTAATTCCAATTCAGCAGTCTCTCATTGGAGTCTGTTTTTGAAGTTTTTTTGTTGAAGAATTTCCACTTTTAGGTCTGTAATCGAGTGACCAAAGAGATTGAAGTGTTCTCCAACTGGTTTTTGAATATTATAATTCTTGATTTCACATTTGGGGATAATGTATACCTTCAAATCAGCGGCACTGCTATGGGTACCCGCATGGCCCCACAGTATGCCAACATTTTTATGGCTGACTTAGAACATCGCTTCCTCAGCTCTCGTCCCCTAATGCCCCTACTCTACTTGCACTACATTGATGACATCTTCATCATCTGGACCCATGGAAAAGAAGCCCTTGAGGAATTCCACCGTGATTTCAACAATTTCCATCCCACCATCAACGTCAGCCTGGACCAGTCCACACAAGAGATCCACTTCCTGGACACTACGGTGCTAATAAGCGATGGTCACATAAACACAACCCTATACTGGAAACCTACTGACCGCTATGCTTATCTACATGCCTCCAACTTTCATCCAGACCACACCACACGATCCATTGTCTATAGCCAACCGCTACGATACAACCGCATTTGCTCCAACCCCTCAGACAGAGACAAACACCTAAAAGATTTCTATCAAGCATTCCTACAACTACAATACCCACCTGCTGAAGTGAAGAAACAGATTGACAGAGCCAGAAGAGTACCCAGAAGTTACCTACTACAGGACAGGCCCAACAAAAAAAATAACGGAATGCCACTAGCCATCACCTTCAGCCCCCAACTAAAACCTCTCCAACGCATCATCAAGGATCTACAACCTATCCTGAAGGACGACCCATCATTCTGACAGATCTTGGGAGACAGCCCAGTCCTTGCTTACAGACAGCTCCCCAGACTGAAGCAAATACTCACCAGCAACCACACACC
Organism: Dermochelys coriacea; assembly: GCF_009764565.3. NCBI lineage: Eukaryota > Metazoa > Chordata > Testudines > Dermochelyidae > Dermochelys > Dermochelys coriacea. Next base: position 306,303,813 of record NC_050068.2, read on the forward strand.
ACACAACAAAAACACTAACCCAGGAACCTATCCTTGCAATAAAGTCCGTTGCCAACTCTGTCCACATATCTATTCAGGGGACACCATCACAGGGCCTAATCACATCAGCCACACTATCAGAGGCTCGTTCACCTGCTCGTCTACCAATGTGATATATGCCATCATGTGCCAGCAATGCCCCTCTGCCATGTACATTGGCCAAACTGGACAGTCTCTCCGTAAAAGAATAAATGAACACAAATCAGACATCAAGAATTATAACATTCAAAAACTAGTTGGAGAACACTTCAATCTCTCTGGTCACTCGATCACAGACCTAAGAGTGGCTATACTTCAACAAAAAAGCTTCAAAAACAGACTCCAACGAGAGACTGCTGAATGGGAATTAATTTGCAAGCTGGATACAATTAATTTAGGCTTGAATAAAGACTGGGAGTGGATGTGTCATTACACAAAGTAAAACTATTTCCCCATGTTTATTCCCCCCTCCCACACACACACACTGTTCCTCACACGTTCTTGTCAACTGCTGGAAATGGCCCATCTTGATTATCACTACAAAACGTTCCCCCCTCTTCTGCTCTCCTGCTGATAATAGCTCACCTTACCTGATCACTCTTGTTACAGTGTGTATGGTAACACCCTTTGTTTCATGTTCTCTGTGTACATAAAATCTCCCCACTGTATTTTCCACTACATAGAATCATAGAATATCAGGGTTGGAAGGGACCCCAGAAGGTCATCTAGTCCAACCCCCTGCTCAAAGCAGGACCAAGTCCCAGTTAAATCATCCTAGCCAGGGCTTTGTCAAGCCTGACCTTAAAAACCTCTAAGGAAGGAGATTCTACCACCTCCCTAGGTAACGCATTCCAGTGTTTCACCACCCTCTTAGTGAAAAAGTTTTTCCTAATATCCAATCTAAACCTCCCCCATTGCAACTTGAGACCATTACTCCTCGTTCTGTCATCTGCTACCATTGAGAACAGTCTAGAGCCATCCTCTTTGAAACCCCCTTTCAGGTAGTTGAAAGCAGCTATCAAATCCCCCCTCATTCTTCTCTTCTGCAGACTAAACAATCCCAGCTCTCTCAGCCTCTCCTCGTAAGTCATGTGCTCTAGACCCCTAATCATTTTTGTTGCCCTTCGCTGTACTCTTTCCAATTTATCCACATCCTTCTTGTAGTGTGGGGCCCAAAACTGGACACAGTACTCCAGATGAGGCCTCACCAGTGTCGAATAGAGGGGAACGATCACGTCCCTCGATCTGCTCGCTATGCCCCTACTTATACATCCCAAAATGCCATTGGCCTTCTTGGCAACAAGGGCACACTGCTGACTCATATCCAGCTTCTCGTCCACTGTCACCCCTAGGTCCTTTTCCGCAGAACTGCTGCCGAGCCATTCGGTCCCTAGTCTGTAGCGGTGCATTGGATTCTTCCATCCTAAGTGCAGGACCCTGCACTTATCCTTATTGAACCTCATTAGATTTCTTTTGGCCCAATCTTCCAATTTGTCTAGGTCCTTCTGTATCCTATCCCTCCCCTCCAGCGTATCTACCACTCCTCCCAGTTTAGTATCATCCGCAAATTTGCTGAGAGTGCAATCCACACCATCCTCCAGATCATTTATGAAGATATTGAACAAAACGGGCCCCAGGACCGACCCCTGGGGCACTCCACTTGACACCGGCTGCCAACTAGACATGGAGCCATTGATCACTACCCGTTGAGCCCGACAATCTAGCCAGCTTTCTACCCACCTTATAGTGCATTCATCCAGCCCATACTTTCTTAACTTGCTGACAAGAATGCTGTGGGAGACCGTGTCAAAAGCTTTGCTAAAGTCAAGAAACAATACATCCACTGCTTTCCCTTCATCCACAGAACCAGTAATCTCATCATAAAAGGCGATTAGATTAGTCAGGCATGACCTTCCCTTGGTGAATCCATGCTGACTGTTCCTGATCACTTTCCTCTCCTCTAAGTGCTTCAGGATTGATTCTTTGAGGACCTGCTCCATGATTTTTCCAGGGACTGAGGTGAGGCTGACCGGCCTGTAGTTCCCAGGATCCTCCTTCTTCCCTTTTTTAAAGATGGGCACTACATTAGCCTTTTTCCAGTCATCCGGGACTTCCCCCGTTCGCCACGAGTTTTCAAAGATAATGGCCAAGGGCTCTGCAATCACAGCCGCCAATTCCCTCAGCACTCTCGGATGCAATTCGTCCGGCCCCATGGACTTGTGCACGTCCAGCTTTTCTAAATAGTCCCTAACCACCTCTATCTCTACAGAGGGCTGGCCATCTCTTCCCCGTTTTGTGATGCCCAGCACAGCAGTCTGGGAGCTGACCTTGTTAGTGAAAACAGAGGCAAAAAAAGCATTGAGTACATTAGCTTTTTCCACATCCTCTGTCACTAGCTTGCCTCCCTCATTCAGTAAGGGGCCCACACTTTCCTTGGCTTTCTTCTTGTTGCCAACATACCTGAAGAAACCCTTCTTGTTACTCTTGACATCTCTTGCTAGCTGCAGCTCCAGGTGCGATTTGGCCCTCCTGATATCTTTCCTACATGCCCGAGCAATATTTTTATACTCTTCCCTGGTCATATGTCCAACCTTCCACTTCTTGTAAGCTTCTTTTTTATGTTTAAGATCCGCTAAGATTTCACCATTAAGCCAAGCTGGTCGCCTGCCATATTTACTATTCTTTCGACTCATCGGGATGGTTTGTCCCTGTAACCTCAACAGGGATTCCTTGAAATACAGCCAGCTCTCCTGGACTCCCTTCCCTTTCATGTTAGTCCCCCAGGGGATCCTGGCCATCTGTTCCCTGAGGGAGTCAAAGTCTGCTTTCCTGAAGTCCAGGGTCCGTATCCTGCTGCTTACCTTTCTTCCCTGCGTCAGGATCCTGAACTCAACCAACTCATGGTCACTGCCTCCCAGATTCCCATCCACTTTTGCTTCCCCCACTAATTCTACCCGGTTTGTGAGCAGCAGGTCAAGAAAAGCGCTCCCCCTAGTTGGCTCCCCTAGCACTTGCACCAGGAAATTGTCCCCTACGCTTTCCAAAAACTTCCTGGATTGTCTATGCACCGCTGTATTGCTCTCCCAGCAGATATCAGGCATCCGAGGAAGTGAGCTGTGGCTTACGAAAGCTTATGCTCAAATAAATTTGTTAGTTTCTAAGGTGCCACAAGTACTCCTTTTCTACTTGCTGGATTGTAGCTCTCCAACAGCATTTGGCTTCCTCCAGTTCTCAGGTTTCAGACCCATAGAATAGTATAGAAACAGCATTAGTCTTGGGCAACAACCTCCTCAGAAAAGGGGAATCCATTGAGGATCTCCATGTTGGAGGTCTGATATCCTAGCTAAGGCTGATAGTTCTTTCAGTAGTTTTTACTGCGATTGACCATGAGGTGTGCTGCCACATCTGTGGGACCTGGCAAAGATGAAAGGGTCTTAGGAAAGTTCTGCTTGTTTCTGTTAATGAGATCCAAGAAGGTGGTAATGAATAACTGCTCTTCATAACTAAGATACCTTAGTCAAGGTCCCATAGGGCTCGGTTTTGCCATCTCTCCCTTTCAAATTTGAGAAGCTGCTGGGGAGATGAAGAGGGGATACATGCATTGTTGTCATCAAGTCTGATGACTCTTTGTACATCTCCTCTGCCTCAGACACTAACAAAACTGTTTCCGTATTTTCCTGATGTCTGGCAGAGACACCAGGATGAAAGTCTTAAGCTCACTGTGGACAAGACAGAGACATTGGTTACCATCTTGAGGAACTGGCAAATTCTATGAATATTCTCTTTCAGCTGATGACATCTGCCTATATATTGATAAAGCAACCTGCTGTCTCAGGGTCTTGCTAGATACATCACTACCCATCTAGTTCCAGATAGAAAATGCCATGTATAGCCACTGTTGCTATCTTAAGCTGCGCAAAGATGTGCTCTTTCTTTTCTAATAGAGATGTCACTGCTATGCCATGATAACTCTCCTGAATAGTTTAACATGGCAAATAAAACAATTTAAGGAAAAGAAATTGACCATATATATATATAAAAAAAATTTATTGATGCATATTGCCATCACATTCTAATTCATTTTTTCAGTAAAGTTTAAATTTAAAAAAGAAGCTAATAGTTGTACATTTTTGCTGCCTGACAAAATTCAGATGTAAAGGGAAATTTTTAAAACAAAGTAACTATTTACATGTGTAAGATACATTGGCTTTCTGTCACATGCTCAGTGTTTAAAGAAATATAATATTCGATATATCAACATAATTTTCCCTGGCTCTATACAAACACTATAGTAATGTGAAGTTTAGTGTGATACTAAAGAACTACAGTTCATTAGATTATTTCTAAAGTATCCATCACTGAGATGGATTTATGATTTTTGTTTAGTATAGATGTTATATTATTATGAGTTCATGTGACTCCATTTTCATATGAAATAGTCAATCCAGAAAAAAAAATAAAAACCATCTTGTTTTTTATTTTTCAAAGGCTAGAATGCACTGTTGCTGCTGCAAAGAACCCCAGTTTTAATAATACCAGCAGTGTTTCAAGTGGACATGGCACATCTCCCTTCAACACATTTTCCTATGTGGTAAGCACTCTGATTAAAATTGTAGTGCCAAAATTAATTTAATTATTCATTAAAACAGGAGATTAGATGGAGCATGGATCTGACCCAGCACAGCAATTCCTATGTTCCTATTTGTGTCATTGTAGCCTCATTAAAGTGCTAAGAATATTATGATTGTATCTTCTAAAATCCTTTTTTAAAGATATTGAAGCACAATTTAACAAGGCCATTTACTATTTTTACCCCTACAGAATCCAGTAATAACAAGTATCTCTCCCACCTATGGCCCCAAGTCTGGTGGAACATTATTAACATTATCAGGGAAATACTTAAAGAGTGGAAAATCCAGAGAGATTTATGTTGGTGAGAAACCATGCACCTTAAAAAGGTATTATATTCACAAGAGTGTGTTTGCTTTGTATTCTGAACTGGGTTTGTTTAAATGTTTTGGACAACAAAGTAAATGAATCCATCCCTTAATGCTATGTAGAAGTGGCACTGTAGTATATGTGCAGAGTATTTGAATGTGCTAGTTTTCCGTTCTGGTGTAGTCCCTTTGCCCTACAGGTCAGGAGAAGATTTCATCTTTTCTGTAGTGCGTACATTTCACTACAGCCTGAGAGGAAGTAAAAAGGTGATGACAAGTTGTGATGATAGCTCCTGACTGGCTAAGAATTGAACACATCCTATTATTTTTGTCTGCCCCTCCCCCACGCCAACCCATTTGTTCTTCTGGTCCATCTGTTATATCTTGTCTTTAAGACCATTGAGGTTTTTTATGTATGTTTGTACAGCATCTAACACAGTGGGGCCCTGACCTGCTTGAGGCCTCTAGGCCTCCCCCTGCACCAAGTCTCAGTTAACCCGGGTTCTGAGACTGGCTGCTGCAGGTATTGTTTTGCTGTGTAGACGTATCCTAAAAATCCTCCGTATAATCATTAAATAATAATAATAGCTATAGGTTTTGGGCTGAGAAATGTCATGAAGTTCTGGTTATTTTGCCATCTACAATAATAATATTTGTATTATTGTAGTGCTTAGCTCCAATCATGGACCAGGACCCTGTTATGCTGGGTGCTGTACAAACACTGATGTTGCATTTATTGTTGCATATGTTGTGCCCATTCCTATCCTTGGTTAAATGGGTGTGATGCATACTTAAGGTAATGGAAGTTGTATCCATTTTCTTTGGGGCAGAATTGGTCTAAATATTGAGTTTTTCCACATGGTTATGGAGAGACCTAATGGCAAAAACTCACACTTGTGGGACACATGAGAGAGCAATGGTCTATGTGTTAGTGTAGAGGACCCAGAGTCAGGAGGAGTGTATTTCATTCCTGGCTCTGACACTGATTTAATGTACGTTCTTGACCAAGTCGTTTGAATTCTCTGAAACTCCATTTCCCAGTCTGTAAAATGGAGATACTTACCTTGCAGAGAAGCAATTTGATCTAAGGTGCAAAGGTATTGTATCATATATGTTTTTTTAAAATTACGAGAATTGCTCATGCAAAATAAAGGCATTTTGCAAATGTGACTGCAGGAAGTCTGAAAAACACTTCAAAATAATGAAAATATTGTTGCCCATTAACAGCCTATTTCAGTTTGTTAAGGCAATGAGTTTGATTCTCCTCACACTCATACTTGTTTTACACTAGTGTAATTCCACTGATTTTGGTTAAGTTACTCCTGAGTTTCACTAGTGAAAGTGATGAGCCTTACATCCACTGATCTCTCAAACTACCTGAATACATAAAGGCACAAGTTGACTCTCACCTCCTCCCCAAGACAAACTGAGATAGCCTCTACTGCAGCCAAATTGCCATCATGGGATTACAATATGGTCTTTTGTCCTTGTTTTTTTTTAGTATTGACCTTTGTTCATTCTTCCTTCACCTTTTGAAAGGCCTTGTGACCTGTGCTGGGTGACAAACAATTATCTTAGGCCACTTCCACATGTACAGTATTAGGTGACTTTCAAAGCCTACTCAGTAAAAGCCCTTTGTCTCATTATTAAAGGCTATGGGCCAAATCCTCAACTGATGTAAATCAGGATAGATCCATCAGCATTAGTGGTGCTACAGCAATTTACTACAGCTAAAGATCTGGCCTTGTGTGGCCATATATATGCAACGTAGTTGGAATAGGCTTAAAATGCTGACATTCTCCAAGACCAAAATCCCAGTTTAACTTCACATAGCCTGTTTTTGAAGGGCCAAGGTCATTATAGAGATATTGTACAATGTCAGTCTTTTTTCATCAGAGCAGGACTGGGATGACAAGGACAAAGACATTTGAAAGATAGCTTAGCATAAATGGCATTATTGTCTCATCCTCATCTCATGTTTACTTTTGAGGCCCTGATCTTGCAATGTGAATTGCTTGTTTGGACCCCAGTAGCAATTTGTGCTAGTGGATCCTCCTGCAAAATCAGGGCCCAATTTAGGAGTGTGTTTTAAACAGATTATGTGTTTTGTGATTATTACAAGACAAATTCCCCTCTTCTGTAATTTCCTTTCAGTGAATCTGATAGCACCATAGTGTGTTACACACCTGCACAAAGAATTCCATCAGAATATCCTGTTAAAATGAAGATTGATTTAGCTACTCGAGAAGCTAAGGTTCATTTTACGTATAAGGAAGACCCTTTTGTTTTTAAAATTCATCCAGCTAAATCTTTTCTTAGGTGAGTAAAAGTATCTCAAGTCAGCAGTGTGAAAAGGACAGACTCTTTTAAGCTATGCTTTGAAAGCAATGTGTAAAATACACTAGCAAATACTTAGGACTTTTTTCTATCTTCCTTTAAATGTACATTTTCTTTTTTTGTTCTGGTGTATCAGAAATTAAATGCAATTATTCAGTTTTGTAAATTCTTCTTCTTTTTTTTCTTTTGTTCCTGTTTGTGTGGTTTTTTTATTGTGAGTGTGAAAGAAACTTACTTCCCAGAAATAAATATCACTACTATAAGCTATATTTCAGCTTGTATTTCCTATTCCATTTGTATGTCTTTAATTTTGTTTCCATGCTGTAATTTGATCTAAAATATATTTGATTATATGGATTTTTCTAGAAAATACAATGGTAATGATTCATTTTTAATTTTTACCAGTGGTGGGAGCACAATCACAGTTCATGGAATCAACTTGAATTCAGTGTGTCTTCCTCAGATGGTGATCACTGTACCTAAGCTAGGAAAGAACTTCACTGTGGTGAGTCATCCTCCTGGGTGATAAAATATCATCTCATCATCGTAACCTGAATGACTTTGTTCTCTTTGGTCAGCCTGGCTTGTTTGTACCTTGTACCTTGGGGGCTTGATCCTGCCCCCATTGGAGTCAACAGAAGTGTCAGAGGGGAATTGGTCCTTGTGAGTAGAACTGGGCCCAGTGCCCCAGTGTCAGAGCAGGTAAGCCCAATCCAGCCAATTCAAGGGGGCTAGGCTAGAAGTGGGCCTATAAAGGGCTGGCAGAGGGCAGGAAATGAGAGAGGGAACAGAATGGGTGGGACTGGCTGTATCTGGGTCCCTGGAGCAATGGGGGTCAGGTGCTCAGGGAAGCAGCCCTGGGACTACTGCCCCAGGAAGGAAATAGAGGGGACTCAAATTGGGAAGCTGCCAGGAGAAGGAGGACCAGAGACCAGTGGAACCTGAAGCTAGGGGGAAAGGAGTGAGTTAAGACTGTTTTCTATTATGGTACTTGGTTGGGGTCAGAAAATGAGCCTTCCAAAAGGAGACTGGGTATAATAGTGAGTCTTTGGAAGCTTGGGAGAAGCCCCTCCTTGTTACAGGGAGGTTTTCCATTGACACCATTGGGAACAGGATCAGACCCGGATTTCATTATCTGCATAATTCTGATTGATTCTGCTACATGCAACAAAGCTCATGATAATTTGAAAACTAGATTTTTAAAATCTATTTAGCACTAATAATAATAATATCGTATAAAGGATGCTATAGAGGAGTTTTGCAATTTGAGAGCAATAAAATAGTGCAAAGTAAATAATTAAAGAAATTTTAGGGACAGATTATGCTCCAATTGAAGCCAACTGCCAGACTGCCTTTGACTTTAATGGTATGGGACTGGACCTGTGCTTGAGACATGAGTGATGATTCAACCCAAATTAAATTGCAAGTTACATTGCAAAGCGCAGTTCAAAAAAAGAAACATAAAGATAAGCACAAATAAGAAATCACATCACACTTTTTTTTTACATTTTAAATTAAATCATTGAAGAAGAATAAAACATTGGAGCCTGTTGCTATGCTCCCTGGGTTTTTGTGCTTCTGTGCCAGCCTACCTCCTGTTGAGTTTCACTACCAGTCATTCCTCCACCAGTCTCTGCCCCAGATTTATTCCTGAAGGCAGGTTCCGCTTTGCAAAGGGAGAAGTGCGGGGGAAAGAGAGTTAATATTGACAGGCTCAGCACTCAGATCCTGCAAGGGTTGGGTGGTGCAACGTGGGCTTGGCTGCTGCCCTTAATCATGAGGAACACCCACAGAGGAGCAACCATAGTGTCAAGAGAAGGAGAAGATATTACTCTTCCTTCCATTTCCCTCAGCTAGGATCCAGAGCATCCAAGTGCCCTGCATGTATATGACATAGGGCCACATCTCCATGATGGGCAATATGTGTGCACAGAAGTTGACTTCCCCAGTGGGAGCTGCTGGAGGTACTGGGTAGCCTGAAGCTTTAGGGAACACAGCAATTAGCCAGCTTTGGAGAGAGTTTGCTCTGCTCTGCCTGTTCTCCTCGGCCCTTTGAAGAAGTCAGTGTTTGAGCTGGTCAAAAAAAATTAGCGGAATAGTTTTCCATCAGAAGATGCAGTTTTCTCAAAATCAAAATGTTTCATAACAAAATTTCTGACAGGAATCATTTAGGTTTTCTCATTTCTTTATGTCAGAATATTTCATTTCAATAACATGAAAGAGTTTCATTTCAACTTTATCATTTTGATTTTTTTCACTTAGACTTTCCTATATTCAAGTGTTAATTTTAATATTATATATATTGTATTTACTGTTTTATATTAAATATTATAACACGTTGACATTATCAAAACAACATTTCCCCTTATTGTAATAAAATGATTCTGCATTATTGAAAAGAAACATTTTGATGTTTCCAAATTGAATTTTTTCTGCATTTCTGTTCTATGATGTTGAAATTTTGACTTCCTTCCAAGTCAGATGGAAATCAGATTTTGAGAAGTTGGAATTTCCTTCCGAGCGGAAATTCCATTTTCTGACCAGCACTAGTTAGTTTCAAGAATAGCATTAGCTCTGCAGAGGCCTTGAATTCCCTGATGAAGAACTCTCATACACCCCATCCCAGGCTAAGTATAGAAGGAGGAGAGAAACTCCTTCTTTCTTGTGCGGTTATATAAAGGCTTTGTATAATCTGGCCTTACCATCTGGAAACAAATTTTGATCTCATGTGCCTGCCTGCAAAATGAAGTCCCTCTAACCTCTGCTGTAAGTCTTGTTAATGGATCTCTTCTGTCCCCTAAGCATTTGAGGTCAATATTTTCTCTTTGAAAGCCTGTACTTTGCATTGATTCCCTAATAGCAAACAAGTGGTCATTTGGGAATCTTTTACTGTAGAGGTATGGCTCATCCCCATCCATTGATTTGGACAGTATATTCATACTCTTAACTTCTTCTATAAAGGAATGTCCCAGGGTGTCTGAGGTGCAAAATTAGGAATACTTAGATTTTTAGACAAAACCTCCTCTACCTCCACAGCCTGTAAAATAATAGTCAGTTGTCACATCTATGATCCAATTTGGATTTGTTCTGCTATCAGACCAGGTATTTTGTGGCTTTGGCATTGTAACAGCATAAGATCATCTCTTTTCTCATTATTATTTTTTCATTTCAAGCATTTACAAAACTGGGTCCACAATATTTAGCCCCTTCCATTGGATGGCCTTGAGAACCTTTTAATTGCTCCCCTGTGATGCTGCTCTCTCTCGCCTATTCCCAGTCACTTCCCATGAGATTAAAGGAATAGTATAAAAGCTTTCTCAGATTTGGGATATCCTGAATCTATCCCTGTTTGTAGTACCCATCAAACCCTAAAGCCTGGGATCATGTGATTCTAGGGTAGCTTTATGAGATAATGTTGGAGGTAACTTTGCTGGTTTATTCTATTCCATGGAAATCACAGAAGCTCATCATTTCCTCTCTTGAAGAACTTTCTGCCTGCCCCTAACAGATATTGAGGGTCAGATTATCTAGCTGGATTACCTCAGTCATACACAGCAGCTGTAAGCCTGCCACAAATGCCCAGCAGAGAATTCCCTTGTTGGAGGGGAACTCCCTGCAGATGTTCATGGGCCTTGCATCTCTCCTGGTATATGGACTGTGCAGGAGGGGTAAAAGGGAGGAGTGCTGAAGATACACCAATCCTCCAGTGATGTAGAGTCCATTAAAGACCCTAAGCCAGTGGTAGAACTGGTAGCAGCTGAAATTTCTATTGAGGCCAGGTCTGGCCTTCAGAATCAGGAACCCAAAATCAGGTGAGTCTGTAGCTCTGTCTACTATTTGGCACAGAGATCTGACAGCTTGGAGTTTGTACTATCTGGAACAGACACTCTTTTTCTGTGTTTTCATCCAATAAGATGACTAGAAGAGAAATAGGGGCAGATGCCACTGAATCATTAATACCCACTTGTGCAGCAGCCTAAACAGCAGCATCTGTCCTTGCAAAGGCTAGTGCATTCTGTGACAGATCTTCATGATCAACAGACCAAGTAAGGTTACCTCGGACATTCTCACCAAGAGAGAAAATCATGTTGAGATGGGAGACTATACTCCCCAAGCTGGCCATTGAATTCCTATCCCTACCTCTCATTTTGTTGTCTACCAGATTACTGAGAAATCACCCTTTGGACTCTGAGATACAGATATCTAGGGGAGCAGAGACAATATAAAAGTCTCCCAAATTGCTGTAGATCTCATCCATCTTTCATTCATCATTGGAAAACTCCAAAATTTTAGACTCCATGTCAAACGTGAAGTTCTCCTCTCTGCCCCTTCTGACAGTTTCAAATCACATTTGACCCATGTTATCTGGGTCAGCTGCTGGGTGACCCCTTAAATCTGGAGTAATATTTCTGCTCTTTATCCGGTTGAAAAAAATCAAACTGTGGATTGAAGTTTAGATTCTGTAAATCAAGCTTTCATTAATTGCCTCAAGAGTCACATTTTATGAAGGCAAAAGTACATATCTTTAAGTGGTGAGTCAAATACATTAAGCAAAGGGTCATTATTCTCTGCTGGGTAAACTTATTTGTTATATGCTTATGAAACACTCCACATTTTTGGCATCTTTTCTTCCTCATTTTCTTCTGTTGCAGATTATAGTCATAAGCAGAACACAGGTTCAGCTTTTAAAGTAAATGTATTTTAAAACCTAATTAAATAAAAGTTAAAGGTGCTGCCTGATAGGCAGTATCTTAATTGAGTAGGCAATTGATTGAATTATAATTCTTTCCTTATAGATTCTCAATCCAATATTTCTTGAAAACTAAACCATCATATTTTTCAATTGCTAAAACCAATTTCAAGGTAAAAATGTCATGTCAAATCACATAACAAAAAGGGCATTGCAAATAAGATTTATCTTGACCTTACCAATCAGTCACATTGCATCACCTCTAAAGAGTATTATTAGATTTTTATCATTCTCTGAGAGCATCCCCTTCAGAGACCAGCCTGATAAAGTAGATGGCTTCAGAACCAATTCTAACAGATAGCCACAAACAAAGTTATGAATACCACTGCTATTGATTTAAAAGACATCACTACTGTACAGTAGATAAGATGTGTAATGAATTCACATTAATCAAATAAGTATAACGATTACCTAAGACGTATTTGGTAGTTTAAACATATGTATTTTAGTGATGACTTACTGACCAGCACAATGCTGTAGGAATCTTTAAAAAGGATAGTCATAAATAAGGAAAAAATAGCTTGATTCTATATTTTCATCATACATTTGTTATTAACACATTGACTCAAATTATCTTCTAGGTCCATTAGACACAGTAAAACTTGAACTACAGTACATGGCCCATCACTCAGCATTCAGAAGTAAACATACCAGAGCACATCCTCAGCTGGAGTAAATTGCTATGACGATTTACATCAGCTCAGGATTTGACCCCACCTTGTTTAATAGTTATTTTTAACAATTCATTTATAGTAGGCTAGTCAGTTTAATATATTAGGGTGTGTTAGACCTGAGTTAAAAAGAGAATCCTACAACAATGTTCCATTGGGCCAAAGAAACTTGGTTATGTTGCAGGAGATAAGTGAGCTGGACTTGTTGGGGATCAGACAGAGATGGTAACCACCGGAACTATTTACCAAGGGTCATGGTGGATTCTTCATCACTGACAATTTTTAAATCAAGATAGGAAGTTTTTCTAAAAGATCTGCTCTATGAATTCTTCTACAGCCTGTGTTATACAGGAGGTCAGACTAGATGATCACGATGGTCCCTTCTGGCCTTGGAATCTATGAATTATTAACTCTCTGTATGCTCCTAGCCAGCTGAATTTGAAAAGACATTACAGGGAGGAAGGCACCTGTATGTAGTTACGTCCAGGGTGTTGACTTTTGGGCCTGTTCCTGCTCCCATTGAAGTCGATGAGAGTTTTGCAGGTCCTTCAGTTAGAGCTTGACATGGCAAGGTGAAAAGCCCACACCTAAATATCTGAAGGGAGGCCCACAAGAGCAACGAGAGAGAGAGAAGCACCCATTTAGAATATGTTCCTGTTACATGTGTTCACATTAATCTTCTGCATCCCAGATTGTCTTAACAGTAAGAAAAGCTATCTCCTTTCTCCCTACAGCATGCACACAAATTTAATTTTGAAATTCTGCTCTGCCTTAGACTGATCCATAAACCAGAAAGAAGGAGGTCTGAGCAGGATTTAAAACTCAGATCTCCGTGCACAGGAAAATGGTCAATATAGCAACACTGGGACCAACACTTGTCAAAAAATAAGGGGAATTTAAAATGTATCCTGTTAAATTCTGAGCTGCTCTCATTGAGACATTTCTGCCACCTGTTGGTTTTTCAGAAGGACACCAGGATAGTTCTTTAAAAAAAATCAAAGAAACCTGTAACTACTAAAGAAACTGGGGCACTTCACTGCAGAACTGAAGTTCAATAAGTGTTATACTGTTGGTTAAAATACAGTTTTCATGCCAACAGCAGTAGATCACCTTTTGACCAGGGAGCCAAGTAACAAATGCAACTGAAATATAGAAAAGAACATAGTTTAGTTGTACTATAAAATTATGGTGCCTGATTCTGCACCTTCTGTTGCACCCCAGAGATCACACTGGTGTCAACAGGAATGTGTAGGTATATCTGAAGGCAGAGTATGGTCCATAAAACCAAATAGCTCTTAGTTACATGGGTGCAATTCCCATTATCTTCAGTGAGAGCTGCAACCATTTAACTGAGAACAGAACTAGGCCCATAGTCCGTAGCTAAGTAAAACTTGTAGTACAGATTTAAAACTCCAGTGTTCCTTTCCAGATTCTTGAAAAAATGTTGGCAGAGCTAAGATTTCACACTGTTAGGTATGAAAACATGAATTACTGTGATGATAAGAAAAAGTGCTGATCTAGAGACAGATAATTTAATCCCACTTTTTAAGCTAATGTGAATAAATAGCTTTAACCATTATTATACTAATTTGATACAGAGCTAAATTGTACTACATTAACTTGGTATGAAAGAAACAAATGGAAATTAATTTCAAGGCAACATTCAGACTGGATTTTATAATGAGAACCAATATAACTAAAAAGGAGTATTTTGGCTCTATTTATGTATACAGAGTTATTCAACAGTAATATTGGTTTTCTAAGGATTTGGGTGAGGGGGTTAGAGTACAGAACACTAGGGGCAGCTGTAGGGTGACCAGATAGCAAGTGTGAAAACTTGGAGTATGGGGGTAATAGGCACCTATGTAAGACAAAGCCCTGAATAACGGGACTTTCCCTGTAAAATCAGGACATCTGGTCACCCTAGCTGGTAGAGCTAAGAACCATCATTAATGTCCCAACTGTCAGCCATGCTACAGACAAGTATAGTCTCTAAGAAGTGGCTGCTGTGCTGGAGGGTGCAGTGCACTTGCTTACCTTTGGGGGACTTCTTGCGGAGCTGAAGTAACCCCATCTGCATATGAGCTGCAGGCAGCAGAGGGAATGGACTCAAAGTAGAAAATACAGGCTTCTGTAGGACTGACTCATATTAGAGCCTCAGGGACAGTCACTATGCCCCCTAGATATGTTTACTGTAGATATAGGCCTTCCTTGCTTCCTCTGCCTCTTGACTAGGCCAAGCAAAAATGGGGGGCTCTGAACTGAGGGGGTGCTATGTGAAACAGTAGAGTTGCCAGGAGTCCAGTTTTTGACCAGAATGTCTGGTCGAAAAGGAAAACTGGCAAGATCCGGTCAGCACATCTGACCAGACACTAAAAGTTTGGTTACCTGCAGTAACTGGCTTTTGCTACTGTAGGGTGGAGTGGGAAGAGCAGCAGCTGCTGCTGGAGCATGGTGAAGTGGCTTTGCTTAGCAGGTGCTGCTTTTCCCACCCCCCAGCCTGATGGAGAGTACTGGCTGTCTCCCAGTCTGGGCTCCAAAGTAGGTACCAGCGCCATCGAGGGGGGTAACCTGTCTGCCCCCCACCCCTCTGTGCCCCGATTTCCCCAGCCCCTTGCTCCGGGGATTCCTCTGCCCTGCTGTGCCCCAATTTCCCCAGCCCCTCGCTCCAGGGACTGAGCCCCCCACCCTGCTGTGCCCTGATTTCCCCACCCAAGCCCCTCGCTCTGGGGACTGATGCCTGCCGTGCCCTGTTGTGCCCTGATTGGGCAGGTGGGCAGGCTCTGCATCAGCTCCTCCCAGCCTGGCTCTGCAGGTGGCAGGTGAGTCCCAGGGGATCGGGGCGGGGAGGGGTTCAGTTTTCAGGGATTAGAAAGTTGGCAACCCTATGGGATGGAGGGGATTTTCTGATAGGGGGTTATTTTGAGTCATGATCAGATGGGAGGGGTTTTGTGTGCATAGCCGGGCATTGCCCAGGATGAGGGTTTAGGGGAAGGAGAAGATTTCTAAGAAGTGAGTTCGGTTGCTGGGAGGGAATTGAGGGGGAAGATTTGGCAGAGCTGAGGTGGGAGAATGGAAGGAATAGGGGTTGGGAATGAGGGAACTGGTGAATGAAGGTGAATGTAGATGAGCCAGTGGTATACAGTAGGGAGCAAGAAGGCAAGAGTACAAGCAGTCCCGTGGAGACAAATACTCCTTTCTCTGTGCCCTGTCCTGTACTGTAATGTGCCCTATGTTTTCATTCTGAAATGAGGAGGATGCAAAGTGGGGGAAGAGAGGGCTCCTTTCTTTCTATTTTCCAATCAACCTCCTTCACCCTCCACCAAACCCCTCCTTGTGACATCCACCACCAGTGTCCTCGTTTGAAAATCTGGTTAACATATCAGAGGAAGCGCCACCTATTTTGGCAGCAACGACTACTGCAAAATACGAAGTATTTTGTTAAGGTGAATATTGAAATAAATATTAAGTGCTGTGCTTTTGGTATTCATGTATTTCCTACCCTTGGCTTAGCTGACTCCTGTTTACACCCAATTGAGGTGCACAGTAGAGGAATGGAGATGAAGAGAGATATTGGTGGGGGTGGAAAATGAGATTTCAGAATTTGTTTTCATCCCTCATTGGAAAGAAATTGCGACCTTTCAAAAAATATTTGAGAGAAAGACCCACCCCAGAATAGCCACTAAGTCAATAGTTAGGGCACTCACCCAGATCCAGGTTCAAGTCTGCTCTGAACCTGTGAGCTATCATGAGGTGGGAGCTCTCTCTTTCTGACTAGAAAATTCCATCCTAGACCTGAGAAACCTTCCCAATGAATCAACGTGTTGCCATGAAAAAAGCTTTTGTCAAAATATTCCTGACCATCTCCAGTGGCAGCTCTATCATCCTCTCTAATCACTTTTTTTAAAGGTATAACCAAAGACACAACCCTTCAAAAGCTCATCCTGGGATCAGTTTGTCTCAGCTGTTGCCAGGAAATACAGGTTGAAATGGATCCTGTAGCATACAACACACGGGCAGACTTCAGTGGTGCTCTGCATGGGCACATTAGTCCACTTGAGCATTGTATGTTGCAGGACTGGAGCCTTAACTATATAATTTTAAAAGAAAATTAATAATAATAATAAAAGAGAATTTTTGGCACAGGTTCTCATAGCATTTTTGGCAGCCATGTTCTGCTCACTTCATGTCACTTTGGCAGTATAAAGCACTCCAGCAGATCTCCACATGGGAGGCCCTCTGACCAAGACTGGTTATTTTGGGTTTTGGCTGAGTTGGGTCACTGGAGCAGTAACAAAGCAGCCAGAACATAATATACTGATGATCCTTGGCTTTGAGATTTACTTTCCATTAATTATCTGCAAAATATTCACCTAAAATGTGCACACTGATGCTAGGAAATATGTTTGCTAATATACTTCCTCAGAAGTGTGTAAATGCCGTCAAAGTGAAGTTTTTGCACTGATCACTCAGATCTAAGAAAAATGCTGCATAAGATGCATGATAGTTTTACTTTGATTTTTTTATAGCAAGATACCTACTGCTCTGCAGCTTTTATAAACTTTATTTGAAAAGAGTTGGCAATTGAATATATTTTAATGTAAGTATTTGCCTGATATTTGAAAATGTTTATGCACCTCCAGTATATTAATGCATCTCTCTATTCTGTACCCCTTTCTTATTACAGATATGTAACCATCGTTCTAATACAGAGATAATCTGTTGCACAACTCCTTCACTGAAATCCTTTAATCTGCAACTACCTTTTGCAACAAAAGTATTTTTCATTTTTGATGGAGTCACCAACCAATACTTCGATTTTGATTATGTGAATAATCCTGTATTTAAACCTTTTGAAAAGCCAGTGGTGATCTCAAGGGGCAATCATAATATACTGGAAATTAAGGTAAGAAATGTGTAATGGTCTTTTAAATCGTTGGCTTTGATCTACTAGACTTTATGCAGATAAACTGAAACACTATTCAATAAACAATATTCTGTAATAATATTGCAGCTTACACCAGCAAATAGGTACTAAAACACAAACTAGCTGTCATAACACTTATGTGTAGTGGGGGCTAATGTTTAATGAAGGCTTGGAGAAAAGATCTAAAGGATCTCTGCAGAAAAATGTTCAGCAGGAAATATCTTGAGAGCATTGTTCTCTCCTTGTACCACATTCTTCTGAAGTCCCAGTTGTCATGAACTATAAAGAGCTGATTTCACAGATATGCCAGGGGAACACTTGGCACACCGGCTGGGAATGCAAAGGTGACTTTCCTGGTCCTCAAAGGAGCCAGGGGCTAATTCAGCCCCAGTGCAAGTTAGAGCAGTCTCAGGACTGTTCTAAATTGCACCAGCTTCTAACAGCCTATTACAAGATGTTATACCAGAATGGATAATCCAGAGCACAGCATGCTCCAGCAATATCTCCTTCGCACCATGAGCTCAGGAACACTTGGGGAATCTTCAGCTGCACACTTAAGAATTAGCAGGAGTAAAGATCTAGCTCAGAATTTGAAATGGTTGGTCTGTAGACTCATCTATTCCTCCTCTATGGTTTTGTGTCCTTTCCTCTGGAGGAAAATGGAACTGCCTTAGCAGCACTGGCATTCTAGATCTTGGATGCAGGAATTACTGGGTGAAATTCTATGGCCTGTGTGATGCAGGAGGTCTAACAAGATGATCTCAATGGTCCCTTATGGCCTTAAAATGTATGAATTTATGAAGGGTGCAAACTTGATAATGAGTGCATGTTCTGAATAACCAGGCTGTGTGCACTGAGGAATGGCATTCTTAGTCCCAACCCAGCATATAGGGTTAATGCAGGGGGTGGGTGTACTAGCAGACACAGCCCAGGCTGTGTGCTTGGAACTAGCGCTGGGCAAAGAAAGGTAATTCCACTGTGCAGAGGATTTCGATAGAGCAAAATCTGGTTTCATTCTGATTCAGAATGAAAACCAAAAATTTCAAAATTCTCCACAAAAGGGAAGTTGGTCTGACCTGTGAGGCAGCCCACCTGCCAGACTGTCCTGGAGCCATGAACCCCTGGAAGACCTGGGGTCCCTGACTCCGCAACAGTCCAGCAAGTAGGCTGCCAAGGAATCAGGTGAGCAAGCTGCCAGGAAATCAGGCAGGGTTCTGTCAGACCTATGCCTGGGTTCCATTGGAACTTCAACAAAATTCAACCATGTCCACAAAACATTTCAATTTTGACTAACCAGCAAATTCTGACAAAAGAGCATTTCATTGCCATTTTCCCAACCAGCCTCACCTGGAACCCCTGCTCACACCATCCTCTCTCCTTCAGCTGGAGAGACTCTCTACAGCATTCAGCTGTGCAGCGTACAGAGAGAGCATGGAATCTCTCTCTCTACCCAGCTTCTTCATGCAGTGGCAACATAGCATTGCCATTGCACTCCAGGTCTTGCACACTCACTGCGTGGGAGACAGGCTGCTCCTGTAGGTGAAGATTTGGGATTTGGTGCTTCCCCATTCACTCCATGCTTTGTTTTGCCCACCTAGCTTAGTCCCCACAACTATATTTACCATCCTCCAAGAGGTGTCCTGTTTCTGCTTCGTTGGAAGCAGTCATGATGGTTGAGGAGTTTGGTTTAGGACTGGCTTATTGGAGAGTGACCGCAATGACAGTTCAGCTCTGTTGGTTTACCTTGTCATGGTGCCCTAGGCAGCTGCCTTCTGAAGTCCAATGCCCGGATGATTTCCTGGCAACCAACTAGAGAATGATGTTAGTCGAAGCTGGTCTCCTAGAATAAAGCATGAGCAGGAGGCAATTTAACATCTTCCTCCAAATAAAATTAGTTATAGTGGGATGCTTCCATCTAAACACTGAGGCGACTTTAGAATTTATGTTCAGGAGCCAAAAGATCATTATAAGCCGTACTGGCAACACTTTCCCCTCGCCCCTGACATACAGATAAAATCACACACACGTAAGTTTACATGCCTCATGGTCTTATTTGAGCAATAATTAAGCAACCACAGCATGAAATTAAATGGCAGCTTGCTTCAGTGAGCAAACTGTTCTACCAAACCAAAGTTCTTTTATCTTTTTCTTAATTAGTTTTAGAAGTGGGGAGAGCTTTTATCACGAGTTTTTCAGTCGGACTAATCTAGTGTGACACATTTAGCTTTCAACAAATGACTGGATACTGACTGAAAGGTTCTCTCTGGTTTCCCTTGATGAACACAAGATGTTTTATAGAAAATATTGCTCAGAAAAACTATATTTATTCAATTGCTTTATCTAGGACTTTGTCCAGCTAGGCATTGTATTCCTGGAGTGCCAGATGTTTTTTGTCTTCAGTGGAAGGCTTCCAAAACTCCATATTACACTCTTTGTCAAGGTCCCTCATCACAGCCATCTTCCTTTGCCAGGTATATGACTCTCTTTGAAGTCTATCAGTGCTACTCGTAGGCTGGTCAGAGGGGTCATGGTCGAGTGACATGAGGCACTCTCTTGGTCAGTTCCCACCCAATGAGCTGAGCACACTGCTTCTGAAATGCTCCCATCTCCTGCCAACTTGCAAAGCACACAAGTTAGGATAAATCTTATTGTCTGTCAATCTAGGACAACCAAAAACTCGGTCTGGATAAGAAAATGTAATTACTTATTGCCTGCCAAAAGAAGTCAGTGACCCATTCTTATGAACTTTGGGCCTGCTGACTGCCCAGTGCATCCTAGCTGTAAATGAAAAATTACCTCCTGTCCAAGTTTGCTTGTGAACATCACCAGACTGCAGAAGGAATGGATGATTTGTCCACATGGCCTGCTCCTTTTGTTGAATTCCTTCTATGGCACCACTCAACCAATTGCTCCGTATCATACATATAGGCTAATTATACATGTTTTCATCTTCCAAACTCCCAAATGCAATATCTGTCTGTCTATTCTTGGGTATTTCTGTCATCCATTATCATAGTACATAACTGCAGTCCAGTGGCATTCACAAAGAAGCCATAGGAACAGACCAATGTTTGTTTTAAGCCTCTGGTTGGACATGCCTGGCAAGCAGGGCAACAAGGAACTTTAACAGCCTATCAGATCAGGTCAGCAGCTTGCCCCAGCATGTAGGAAGTGACAGGCAAATACACAGAAGTAGAAGAAACAGCTGCAACCGACTCCATAGCAGCTCTAGGTCAGAATTATCAGTGAGACACTTTAACTTGTCTTAGCTCTGCATGTGATCATTACTTAAAATTCTCTTGAAAATGCCCATCAGTGCAGTCCTGAGTCAGAGGCAGGCTATTTAATTAAATGCTGCTACATCTGAGCCCCTACAAGATTGTGCATAAGTGCACTACACTTTCTGGAGCAGCTGTTCTACAGGAGTCCATCAGCTTAAAGAACTAGACAATTCAATTAACAGTGTAAATGGGACAGAGAACTGGGCCCAGGTAGTTGTAATTGACTCCAGTTGTATCTCTGTAGGGCCAGTCCTCCAGATTCTAGAGTATTGTCTGAGTCCACTGTCCTCACCACCAACACGGATTCCTCTCATGCTCTTACTGCAATTTTATATCAACTTCAATCCCCATTTCCATTCAATTTCTAAGCAGGGACTGAGCAACAGCCCAAGGCTTTGCCTGATCAGAGCTCATACACACATACCAAACCAGAGACAGACTACAAGTATTACTTATATATAGCAGGACTTGATTTTTAAACAGAACTCATTCTGGCCATGGAAAATATTGGGACCGTCACAATTTTATGTCAAAAAAATCAAACTTGACACATCTGCCCTGGAAATCAATGATGGAAGTGATCTATTAAGCCTCTTTGTCCATTCCCAATCCAGTGTAGGATGTTCCCTGTGGGGTAATCTTAAATGTCACTACCTCTTGGTGTGGTCTTTTTAGGGGTCTCAGCTTCTTCTGACTGACCCTTCTGAGCTTGGTCTCAATCAGGTCAGTTCCTGGATCCTCACATCCAATTAAGTCCATCAACCCTTCAATTTTAGGGCTTGTAGTCTCCTTCTGTCTCCTGGCTGTTTTCTTGGAGGCAGCCTGGTGTAGAGCTGTCGCCCCTTTGCTAGCTCAGGCCTTTCTGCCTCCCCTTTCCTTCTCTGTGCTCTCCCCTTTATTAGTAGGTCTTGTTTTCTCTATTGGTTGTAGTTGTGGGTGCCTGCCTCCAGGATTGGTAGTTCTGGCAGCTATGTCAGGGTGTGATCAAGCTGCAGCTTGTAAACCAGAGAGACTCTCCTCCCGCCTCTGTCTATGCGTAGTATGGAGTTTGTAGTCCCTATTACATTAAGAAACTTGTCCAGTCCATTTTTAAATGACTCTATTGATCTATCTCCTTCTGTGTCCTTTAGCAGATTGTTACAGTCTAGAATCTTCCCATTCGGAATTATTCTGACATTAAGCCTGCATCTTCCATTCTTAAATTGCATTCTATTATTCCTACTTATGATCTGTAGGACCATTCTAATCCTTCAGTACTGTTCAACATGCTTCAGATACTTATAGTTGTGGGAACAAATGGTATATGGAGTTGGTCTGTGATGGCTACTCCAAGCAGTAACTAACTGCTCCGTCTGGCTTAAAGAGGCACCAGCTATTAAAAACAGGGTGGGGATGGGTAACAGATTTTTTTTAAAAAACAAAAGAACTAATATGAAAGGGCATCTTATTCTCCTACCCCGGTAGTAATCAATAAGTACTCCCTTCTATCCCTAAAATATGTGACACATTCTGTGGTCCTTAACTGAGCATAATTGCCATTGAATAAGAGGCTTGATTAAGGATCTTAGAATTTAATCCTACAAATCTATCCTATATTTATTATGATCTGCTATGCATGGGTACAGGGATCTGCTCCCATGTAACTCATTGCAGGGTCAGGGCTATGTGTTCTTCAGCGCTCCTTTCTTAGGGAAAAATAATAATAATTAATAATAAATCTATAGCTAGCCAATGTAAAGTGTGTTCTTATTACGGACAGGTTTCAGAGTAGCAGCCGAGTTAGTCTGTATTCGCAAAAAGAAAAGGAGTACTTGTGGCACCTTAGTCTCTAAGGTGCCACAAGTACTCCTTTTCTTTTTGGTCTTATTACTGTTACACTCAGCCTGCCTGCCCCACTTCCCTCCAATTGTTTGTTAAAATTACTCTTTGTGTCTGTCTCAAATTAGATTGAAAGGTCTTCATGGCAGGAGCTGTATCTTCTTAAATATTGTATACTGCCCAGCACCAAGGGGACACTAATCCTAGAGAGGATTTAAGTTGGACAGCCCTGTTTTTAAATGGTTTGTCCCTGTCGGTACAGAGACAAAAACGGCAGTGGTTATGTCTGCTATCATGGCTGGGGGACTATGACAGGACGGAGTCCTGATCCTGTCTCTTTTCTAGCCACAAATCACAAACTTTCTTCTGGTCAAACACCTTTGCAATTTATTTAGTGTTCTCCCCACCACCCTTGCAAATTTGCACAACTCTGTATTTACAATAGCATACACTCCTTAGCTCCTTACAAGGTATCTTCCACCTGAGAGATCTCTCTTGGCTCTGATCCTGAAAACGCTACCAGTCTTTCTTCCCCCATGGGCACTTCCTTCCTGTGCCCTTCTACCTTCTGGGCTAATTAGCCTTGCAGCTCTCTCCTGCCCATCCCCAATCTATCAACTGGGCACAGCTTTGCCCCATAGGTTCACTCCAGGGCAATTTAATTGGTGATACAGCAGTACAGCTGCTGTTGCCCAGCACACTATCACAGGGACACCATTTTGAAGAATGCACTGCTCTTCCCCTACCATTGTGACCTTGTACACACTGTGTGTGCAAGGTCACTCTGGCGGGGTGGAGTCTCACAGCCGGGGGCAGGTCCATGCTATTCCCAGAAGTACCCGAATGTTCAGTATTCTGGGGATGCATGAGTGGCCACGCTCCTTAATCCTGAACAGGGCCTTTGGGAACTAACATGATACAAGTAGCAATAATAATGCTTAGTCTGGATATAGTGAAGGGCAATTTTCCTAGGTAAGGAGTGCAGAATGAGATCCTTTTAATGCTGTCATTTTTACTGGTAAATGCTCATCTTTGCTTGTAGAACATGTTTCTTTTTATCCAATTTACTGGGGTGACCATATTTCCTAAAGTGAAAACGGGATACCACGAGAGGCTGGCCCAAGCCCTCACCCATCCTGCATGGAGCTGGCCTGAACTGCCTGACGTCACTGCTTGCCCAAGCCCTGCCACCTGGGGCTGGGGCTGATAGCCTGAGCCTTGCCATCTGGTGTCACTACACGCCCCCAGACGGTTCCTCTGCACTCTCCCTAGGGAGGTGTGCCCTACTTTTTTGGCAAAACCGGGCATTTGTCCCATTTGCTCTTGCCAACTGATCATCAGGAAATGCCTAGTCTTGCCAAAAAAGTTGGGACATCTGGGATAGGACTTAAAAAGGGGTCTGTCCCAGCCAAAATAGGATGGTCCTACTATTTGCTCAATTCTGTGAGAGCAATTCGCTGTTAAGTTTCACTCCCTTTGTAAATATAATGTATCTCCCCTCGCCATTTGCAAAACAAAATGTTTGAGATGCCTACAATGTAGTGGATAACAGAATGCCAGTTTTGTGTAAACAGGGCTATATAATGCTTCCTTTCTCATGTGAATTATGCAAGAATGTCAGACAGTAAAAAAAACAAGCAGAATATGTTCCTTGGATGTTTACATTTTTAGAAATCATGTGGGTTGCATGAGTGTAACTGAGAACAGAGTTTGGCCTTAAACATTTTACTTCACTTTTTGTTTTTCTGCCAAATTTCCATTTACATTAACAGATATTAAACATGTACATTGGCTGGGCCATAGAAGACCAATTGTGTAGTACTTTGTTTGATTTCATAATCGTTGCTTTTGCCACCTTAAAATAACGTTTTCCGAGTCAATAGTAGAGCATCTCCTTAAGAATTATATTAAATGATTGTTAATGTAATATTTTTTAAATTTTTTTCTAGGGAAATTACATTGATTCAGAAGCTATTAAAGGCGAAGTGCTAAAAGTTGGAAATAGAAGTTGTGAGAACATCTACTTACAGTCTGAATCAGTTTTCTGTATGATTCCCAGAGATCTGCTGAAATTGCACAGTGAGCTAAATATAGAGGTGGGATACCCTCACTCCATATATGATGTAGCTAATAACGATCCCACTGGAATTATGGTGCCTGCAAATTTAAAATGCAAATCTAATCCTCATGTTGCTGGTGGTTTTAGTTCACGAACTGTCCCTTTTGTGTGTGTGTGTGTGTGTTTGTGTAGGTCTTATTATTTCTAAGTTCCAGCTTTCTTCAGAAAAATGTGAATTCTTTTACGAGAAACATGATTATTATCTGTATTGTGGTAGCACTTAGGAGCCCCAGTCATGGACCAGGACTCCATTGTATTAGGTGCTGTACAGACAAACAACAAAAAAATGGTCCCTGCCCCCAAAGCGGTTACAATCAAATTGTAAGACAAGAGACAACAGGTGGATGTGAACAGAGACAGGGAAGCATTAGGCAACCATGAGGCAACAGTTTTGGTCCTGATTCTGAAGGCCTTCCATGGAGTCAATGGGATCAGGCTCTTTGTGTAGAAAAAGCATGAAATAACCTGTTTTCCACCTACAACAATTCAGTTTTATTAGTTTGATAAAATCCAGATATTTAGGACAAGTACTTGAACCCAGGTCCTTCACCCGCTATGAACCAAAACCTGGTCCCACTGAGTTACTGACAGTGTTGCCATTGATTTAAATAAGGCCAGGATTTGACCCTGTGTTGATTCATATGGCATTACAAGCATCTTTCAAAATTGTTGATAAAATTGTTGAGAAAAGACAAAAATCACAAATGATGTTCCTTTAAACTATGCAGCTTACACATTATGGGCCTTGTCCTGCTCCACTAAAATCAACAATGACTTTAGAGTGAATAGGATCGAAACCTACAGTATGACTTTCATTTAGTTTGGTGGTCCCCAAATTTTTTATGTCATGGCCCCCACTTACCCATAATGTAATTTGTCCGTGCCCTGCCAGGAGCAGGGCTGAGACCACAGCCAGAGCCACAGCTGGGAGCGAGAGCCACAGGCGGGAGTGGGGCCAGGGCTGGGGGCCGCAGTCGGGGGTCAAGGCCAGGGCCAGGCTTCGGTCAAGGACAGGAGGTAAAGCCAGGGCCTCTGCTGGGGGCAAGGCTGGGGCTGGAGCTGGAGTGGAGCTGGGAGGCTCCCTCCACGCTTCCTGTGGGGGCTGACCCACCCCTCTTAATGTTCCTTGGTGCGCCCTGCAGTTTGGGTGCTTTCCCTTTGGCAAACACATTTTCATAGAAGATGGAAAATGCCACATCTCTCACATTTTATCTATGTATATATGATATTAAATACAAAGGCACTTTTACATTTATGTCATTGGTTATGTAACTTATTTAATCAGTTCTATTATGTCATATTTCCTTAACCCTTTGACTCCTAACAACCACCGGTGTGGCACATTCTACGTGTGGAAGCAAAGAGCTCAGTAGTGAAGGGGTTAATCATGTTGTGTACTTGTTTATTGGCAAAAAGTCTTGGAAATTGCTGTCTGCCCAGCAAAGAAGACATTTTGCACTTTTGATGGACTAATCCTTCATTACAGTACCCAGAGTCAGTACAGACTGACTTCCACACAAGAAAGACGAAGGATTGCCAAATGCATTCCAGTTGACTGAGATAGTGCCATGTGTCCTAAAATAATTTTGTCCTGGTAGCTGGTCAGTGTTTGTTTGCTTGTTTTTTTAAAACTTGTTGACTAGCTAAAAATTGTGAAGGATAGAATCGCATGACGTTGGGAACTGTACTACAGGAACTGCAGCATATTTCAGCCAGAAGGACATGTACTAGGGCTGTGTTAAAATCAATTACAGTGTTTTTTCCTATAAACCCCCACTTTTGCCAGTGCAATTTGAGTAAAAGGTGATTAACAGAAAGTGGCAGTTTAGATTGTAGGCTCCTCCAGACACAGGGTGGGGTCGGGGTTCCTCCAGCTGCAGGGGGGTGGATCAGGGCTCTAGCAGGCAAGGGCAGGGTCTCAGGCGGAAGGGGCGGGGCTGGGGGCTAGCCTCCCCAAAGGGGACATTCACCTGCCGCTTATGCCTATCACAAAGGGGTTCTGGTCCAGGCCTGCAGCTCCTATGTGTTACATAATGCAAAGAACAAAGTAATTGTCTGTGTGTGCAAATGCTGAGTTTCATGTGTATAATATCATATTGTCAGTGTGACGGCTACTTGGCTTCTTGAAAGGATGTGATGAACCACAGAGGACCAGATTCCAATTTCATTTCCACCAGTGTAAATTCATTACTCCAAACTTCTCTCCATGGTGGAGCCTTTCAGGCCAGGATTTAGCCCATAAAGGGTATTTCAGACTCACTATTTCAGTGCTAATATGTATTATATATTTTTGGTGGATTTTTTATTTTAAATCCTCATAGTATTACAATATCTTTTTCTTTATTTCTGTTAGTGGAAGCAAGAAGTTTTGTCAACGCTTATTGGGAAAGTGATGATTCTGCAAGATCAGAATTTCACAGGACTGATTGCTGGAGTTGTCTCAACATCAGTGTTATTTTTATTGTTGTTGGTGGGCGTTCTATGGATGAAGAAGAAAAAACAAATTAAAGGTGCATCATTGCTAACTTTCTGATGTAATTTTAAAAATATATGGGTTCTATTAAAGCTTAAACTATTTTATGCACTGCCTACATGTAATGTAATATCCTTCTCATATACCCTGCCAGTAGAAATTGCAAAATATAGGTCCAATCTTCGGTTGCATTTCAACTCCTTTTTGATGCCAGGGCTGTGTGAAGGGCCAGAGAGCAGATCTGGCCAGCTGACAATTCCCCTGAGGTCGGGGAGCTCTCAAGTGGGGCAGAACCCTAGCCATTCCTCTCCCTAAGTCAGTCTTGGCATAAGGGGCAGGAAGAGGGCATGGCTGTAGTGAACTGTACTTCATCTATACTCAACTGTTGTGTGGTCCCCTTGTGGGGGACTATAACCAGCTGGTATAAATTAAAGCAGCCCCCAAGCTGCTCTAACTTTTGTTGAGGCTCAGGACAGCACATTTCCCTGAATTTCCCTGGTGGCCTCCCTTCTCAGCACAGCCAAAAACATGAGTGTTTGACACTGTTTCTTTCAAACCCCCTTTCAGATCTGGGTAGTGATTTAGTTCGTTATGATGGAAGAGTGCACACTCCTCATTTGGATAGGCTTGTGAACGCAAGGAGCGTAAGTCCAACTACAGAAATGGTTTCTAGTGACTCTGTAGACTACAGATCAACATTGCTAGAAGGTGCGTCTCTCTTGTTAATCTGAGCAGACATTGCCATATTTGAACTTTCTTGTTTTTCAGCTATCTTCATATGACCACCTGTTTTGAACTATATCTTATTGCTCAATTTTTCATCAGACCTGTCTGTCTTTTGTTAGGGACCTTCACCTGTTTTTTTATAGAAAGTAGACTTCAGGGGTATTTCACCATGTTAAACTGAGGGTTTTTTTTAATTTTTACTATAGTCTGAGTAGCAAAAAGAGATGAGATTAGTGAACACATTGTAAAATCAGTGTAAAAAAATTAAAGAAAAAAATACCATATTCCAAACCTTAATGAGGAGCTGCGGATTTATGAATTTTTTACTCTTATATGTTTATGTAGGTCTACCCGGTAAAAGTGCAATTCTACTCCAGAAAGAGCCTGCAAGGATAACATTAAGTGTGTCTCAATGACTCCTACATCAGTTATGCTCACTTAAAAATGAAATGACATATATTCTAATTGCCCAACACTGCAACTCAACTGATGGTTCAAAAATCAAGCTGTATGATTAAGTCTGGTTATGTGGGTCTTTCTCAGTCACTCCTGTCAAAGCTGTTCCACTTTGTACAAAATGCTTGAATAGTCACTGGGCTGGAGGCTAGCCTGATGGTTAGAGCATTCACCAGGGGAGACATACAGGAGAAATCAAGAAATCCAGACCACAATGACTAGGGCACTCTCCTGTGATGTGGGAGACCTAAGTTCAGATTGCTGGTCTACATCAGGCAGAGTGGGGAACTGAATGTGGGTCTCCCACATCCTTGGTGAGTGCCCTAACCAATGGGCTAAAGGTATCACCACCTCCGCCTCCAGCTGTTTGGTGAAGCTAGCCCTTAATTTCCTTTGCTTTTATGTTAAAAAGATGTCCAGAAACGGCACCAAACAGTTCATTATGGGTCAAAGTAAATGCTTTGTTTAACTAGAAAATAATTTTTGTGGACTTTTTTGACTTCTGAAATTTTTCAGAATTTTCTAATTTGGTTTAAGTCAAACTGATGTTTCCTCTCCCCAAATTTTTTTTTTTGAACTACCAGCAAACTGAAAAATAAGTTATTCACCTCGCTCTATGCAGGACATGTATGCCATACTC
This sequence comes from Dermochelys coriacea, assembly GCF_009764565.3. NCBI lineage: Eukaryota > Metazoa > Chordata > Testudines > Dermochelyidae > Dermochelys > Dermochelys coriacea. Next base: position 306,332,966 of record NC_050068.2, read on the forward strand.
TCCTACAAGGCTTCTTCATCTTCTTGACATAAAAGAAAGCTACAGCTTATTCCTAGAAAATCACAAGAACTAAATTAATATTGAATATGCCTTTGATATGCATATCAGTTACTGTAAGGAATAAAATGAAAAGAACACTGGAAAACTTCAAGGTCCATTGGTAACAGCTATTAAGATTATTTTACAAAACTGGAAAGACTCGCCTCAGTTACATAGTGATAATTGGATATATTTCCTCCTTGTGCAGCATAAATGTGAGGGATTTGTGTTTCTAAACATAACAGCATGAAGTTAGTATCTGGAATGTAATGAATAATTTTAGCACTATCTGTATTTTATAATTTCATGTAACATATCTATGTCCAATTCCTTTTTTCTCCTTGATAAAATAGCCTCATCTGTTAGGGGTTTTCTCTGACAGTGGGCTAAATTATGCTCATTGACTCTACTGGAGTCATTCCATATGTAACTGAAAGTAAAATTTGGCTCTTTGATTCTATTATACAAATGTTTAAGAAACAATACCAAAAAAGTGAATGTTATATTGATTTAAACTATTCCCAAATCATTTACTATGCTTAACTAAAACATTGCAATTGCTGTAATTTAAAATCTGTTGACAAATTGTTGTTTTTTTTCATGTTACACCAACGGTATTATCTTTGGAAGCTACAAGATATGACTCACCTTTAGGCATTTCCCTGGTTGAATATTGACCATTAGATAAATATAGCTTGTCACTGGCAATTTGGGAATTTAATGAAATTTCATGCAATTTAAAGTTGCCTACCAAATTACAACCTGACAATAACCCAAAGTTTTGTATTTTGCATCCTTTACTACTTCCTACTTGCATCTGTGTTCTTTTCCAATTGTATTCCTATGGCTACATAGTCTAAATATACTACACACTTCTTTTTTTTTTTTTACATTGGCTAGAAGTGGAAGGGCCTGGTACTGATCCCTCTGACGTAAGTGGCAGTTTTGCCATTAACTTCAAAAGAAGCTGTGTTGGCCCCAGAGTAAATTTCTGTCTTTGGTGATGAAGTTTACATGAGCTTTGGCAAGGCAGCTACGTATATTTTTCTTTTCCCTTTTGTGACGGAGTGTGTTGTAAAGCAGGCTAACTTCTAGACTGATTGAGTATAACTGACTTTGCACAAGTACCAGTTAAATACACCTCTTGATCTTCCATTGAGCACAGCAGGAAGCGTAAAAGAATTAAAATAATTTCTGTTCATCTTTCAGATCAGTTTCCAAATTTGTCTCAGAATGGCTCATGCAGACCAGTACAGTATCCTCACACAGACCTATCATCCATTCTGTCTAGTGGGGACTCGGATTTAGCCAGTCCACTGCTGCAAACTAATGTCCACATTGACATCAGTGCCTTAAATCCAGACCTGGTCAAAGAAGTTCAGCATGTAGTCATTGGTGCTGACAGCCTGATTGTGCATTTTAGTGAGATAATAGGAAGAGGTAAGTATTTCAACTCTTATCTTGCTAAATAACATTTTTGCACAGCCATTCATCATATTCCTTTCTGAAGGCAGCATCTTACATATCACTGAAAGATACTGCAATCATTTAACCAGAGACTTGCACACTTTGTTGTCTTTATAGGTTGACCACATTGCTGGTAACAGGGACATCTTGCATCCCTCCATATGCACCCCAACCCCAACCTCCCTGTGTGCTACCCACCATCCCCCTCTGTTTCATGGACTCCCTGCATTATCCCCCATGCCAGGGGCTCTGTCTCATCCTCCCCCATTCCATCATCTGCCACGTGGCATGGGCTCTGTGTCCACCATGTCCCTCTCCCCTCATTGCTCCCTTTCCCCCCATGCCAGGGGCTCTGTGTGCCCCTCATTCTCCCTTCCCCCTATAACAATGGCCCAGTTCTTTCCTTTAATGCCAGAGATTTTGTGTGCCTGACCCACCCCCATCTCCTCCTTTCCCCCGCACACCAGGGTCCCCCATTCTTCCTGACCCCCATGCCAAGGTCAATATATTTAGAGGTGTTCACTAATTTTGTGCACTTCAATATACCTGAGTGACTTACGTGAAAGTTTGGGGTTTTCAGCACCTCTCCAAATAGGCATAAAATGTCTCCAGTTGCACACACAAAAACTGAGGGGTAGAAAACCAGTGAACAATGATGGAAACTTGGCTGTAAACCATTTGTTCAATTTCTGTGGTGCAGGAAAATAGTCACAAATCAAATAAACAGGCACTATATTCCCCTCAGCGCATTATAGTTAGACTGGGAAGGATTGGGTTCTGAATTCGTAAACGTTGATTTCACCGTACCTCACAATATTTCTACTGATAATAATCAACATTTACAGATGAGCAAAGTAAGAAAAATGCTGCTTGAGAACTTAATAGAGTTTGATTTATGGATAAAAAGAAAAGGAGTACTTGTGGCACCTTAGAGACTAACAAATTTATATAAATTTGTTAGTCTCTAAGGTGCCACAAGTACTCCTTTTCTTTTTGCGAATACAGACTAACACGGCTGCTACTCTGAAACCTGTGATTTATGGATGTTTACGTTGTATATTTTGACGTGATATTGACAGTGTGAGTTTTAATGGTTGTATAGCTTTAACTTTTTGAATCGCAAGGTCTGTCATTAAATAATTGTTGTCTGATGCCCCCATAATTTCCCACAACTGTGAAAATTAAAATTGATAAAAAAAAGCTTAAAAATAAAATATTGATATCTGTTGAAATTATTTAAAAAAACTGAATTCTGCCAACCCTAGATATAGATTGTTTCCTATAGCAAGAGCAGGGCATTTTTCCCCAAACAAACATAAAAAATTCCCTACATTTTTTTAAATATTGGAAAACTGGCAGAAAATGTCATTGATTTAATTTACTATGTCCCCTCATCCCCTTTTTTAAGGGGGCCAAAACCAGAAAAGGGCCAAAACCAGAAAAATTTAACTGACCCATACTTGAGGGTTTGCATAAAATGTGCCCAGTTTCCAAGATTGGGAAATTTTGGTTGCTTTTGCAAAACAGACTCCTGGCCAATTCCAGTTTGCAGGACCAAAGCCGCCTTTGGATTTGCCCAGAACTTGTGACTCTGGATCCTAAATTGAATTCCTCAGCCTTATTTTCTGCAATGCTAATGCTTGAAAAACTGCAAGTACTCCTTTTCTTTTTGCTTCAGCTCTGTGACTGCAGATGTTAATATTAACTTTAAATGATCTTTTACCTCTTGTGCCCAATGAATGTGCATTCATGATGTTGGCAGGCAAACCCTATAGTTAGACCTGTTTAAGAACCTGCAACCTCATTGACTGGGATCCTCCAGAATATCGATTTTTATTAATTGTGATAAGTAAGTGTTCTCAGAAAATGCACAGCCCTGAAGCTCTAAGATCTCTGTTAATCCACAGAGCAGGTTAGCATGGGCTGTAACAGGGGGTGCTTCTCTACACTACCCCTTCCTTAACCCAAAGGCCCCTCTCCAGGGATGAGAGAGAGGATTTCAGTCTACTCTACACACCTATTCATTTCTCTGCTGAGACTGCCAGCAAGAAGGCAAATTGTGATTATCATTTTTCGGTGACACACCATGTGGAAACTAGGGTCATGTTCCAAAGCCCATTGATGTCAATGGGAAGACTCCAATTGACTTCGGAGAGCTTTGAATCTGACCCAATGCAAGACACCCAGCTTATTTCACAGAGACCTCTGATCATGCCCTACAGACTGGATTTTTAACTCATGAACTGCAGGTGAAATGCTTAGTTCCCCCTTATCGCTCCCTTGAGCCATTCAGTCCCCTCCTCCAGAATACATCAAATAGCAGAGTATGGGGGGGAAAGAAGAAATGTTGTTTTTTAAAATAGTCATTGCAAGAATATTAGGCAGTTTGGAGCTAGCCTTGTGTCATTTATTTATTCTTTCCATTTAAATCAAGAAATATCAATTATGCTGCAAATAGAGTTTTAGCTTTATGTACTTGCAACTTAATGTGTTATAAAATATACATTGCAACAGTCTGAAATTAGAGTCTATTATGACTACGTTATAGCATAACTGCTAGTCAGTAAAGTAAAAAGTAATATAAAGCTAATCTTAATTACTGAGATTGAGGTTAACCTTACTCATTCTTCACACAGGGCATTTTGGGTGTGTGTACCATGGGACATTGTTGGATAATGATGGCAGGAAAATTCATTGTGCTGTGAAGTCCTTGAACAGTGAGTTACATTTTTTAATAGTGAGATATCATCATAGCTCGTAAGGCAGCCAGAGTAACACAAAATAGCAAATTGCACTGTAGAGTTCCACTTTCACCTATAAAAGACTGACTTCAGCTGCAACTACTATGAGCCTAATTCATCCCTGGGGTAATTCTTCTGCTTTCAGTTCAGCTACAGAAGGGATACATTTGGCTCTGTAAATTTGTTTGTCAAGGAGAACGTTCACATCTTCTCCAAATACAAACACGGGCATGGGGGAAGAGGTAGGGGAGGGCAAATAGCATTTTGCACACCATTAACTTGGCTTAGGTTTGGTTTTTATAAATGAAATTGAAAACCAGCAGAAGGAAGTTTGTACATAGTGTAGTAATGATTCATTCCTGGCTTTATCTTCAGGCATTACTTTTTTAAAAAATGAATATAAAAAGGGGGGAATAAAAAATCAAGTATTGAGAGAGACAGATATATCCAGATGATGGATTATTGAATATGTTCTATTACACAGCTTGCTTTGAACCTGACAGTGTTGAAAACTTACTGGACTATACTCTAAATATAAATATTAGTATGTAGTTCAAACTCAGCCCAAGCCTGAAAACACTCATACATGCTGGTAACTTTGACCTCAATGAAGCTTTTCACATGAGTAGTTTATGAGCATGTTCATGAGTAAAGTCATGCTTTATGGCAGTGGTTCTCAAACTTTTGTATTGGTGACCCCTTTCACACAGCAAGCCTCTGAACCTGACCAACTTTATTAATTAAAAACACATTTTTAAATATTTAACACTATTATAAATGCTGGAGGCAAAGCAGAGTTTGGGGGTGGAGGCTGACAATTCATGACCCCCACGAAATAACCTCACGACCCCCTGAGGGGTTACGACCCCCAGTTTGAGAACCCCTGCTTTATGGAATCAGGTCCCCTGACTTCAATGTGAACCATGTGTCAAACTCCACAACCAGATTTGGATCATTGTTTCAACTATATCTCCCTGCTTGAGAAGGGGAAGAAAATGGCCCATTTTCAAAATTATATCTCTCCCCTCTAGTTTCTGGTAAGTTAGAATTTATTGCACCTTAGATGTATTGTAAATTGATCTCTCTCTCCCCCCACCCCAACTCCCACTGCCGGATCTCTCAGGAATTACAGACCTGGAAGAAGTAGCTCAGTTTCTCAAAGAAGGGATCATCATGAAAGATTTCACTCATCCCAACGTCCTGTCACTACTGGGAATTTGCTTGCCCAGTGAGGGGTCTCCTTTGGTGGTGCTTCCATATATGAAACATGGAGATCTTCAAAACTTCATTAGGAATGAGACTCATGTAAGTATATTATCAGATCTGTTAAATGGTGACGTTTGAGCACTCCCTATAACAGTATTATAGGTTACCAGATCTGACCACTACATTCTGTTTATAAAATGGTATTATTTTTGTATATTAACTACTGTTCTGAGAGTCCTATATTCTTTTTCAGAATATAGTCCCAAAACTCGTTGACAATAAAGATTTACCATTGCCATCCATAAGCCCCTTGTTATAAACAAATTTGGTATCTTAGATTCAAGTTGGTGTGTGAGACCATCCAGGTGGTGTAAATTGGCACAGTTCATTAACTTCAAGGGAGCTGTGCCAGTTTACACCCGCTGCAGATCTGGCCCTGTGTTTTTGATGTAAAGGGACAATCGTATCTGGCTGCTGTCGTCAGTGCCACACTCACAACAAATTTCAGAATAGCAGCCAGGCTAGTCTGTAGCCGCAAAAAGAAAAGGAGTACTTGTGGCACCTTAGAGACTAACACATTTATTTGAGCATAAGCTTTCATGAGCTACAGCTCACTTCATCAGAGAGCTGTAGCTCATGAAAGCTTATGCTCAAATAAATTTGTTAGTCTCTAAGGTGCCACAGGTCCTCCTTTTCTTTTTACTCACTACAAAGTCTTTGTGATTTTTTTTTTTAAGAAATGAGAAAACAGAGCAATGGTTGGTACCAGTTCAAGTCTCTCAAATTTGTACTAAGAGTACAGGTTAGTAGAATGTGTTTTAGCACTTTTACCAAGTATAAGATAATGGACCTGATACTCCATTCTGTTAAGGCTCTTTTACATGGCTCTGGCGCATTTTTGCTCACTTATAGCAGTGTAAAGGAGCCTTTGGGTAACTGAGGCTGTATATGTGTAGCAAGATACAGTTAGTAAATAGTCAGTTCACTTAGTAAATATTCAGTTAAACAAATGATGTGCTAGAATGGTAAGCTCTTTGGGGCAGAGACTGTCTGGATGCTCTGTGTTTATACAGCAGCTAACACAGTGCAGTCCTGGTCCGTGTTTGGGGCTCTTAGGGGATACAGTGATACAAATGATAATATAATAAAGAAACAAAAACCAGTGGAACAGTGTTTCACAGAAAGAACTGTCCAGAACAAGCTTAACCTCATAGAAACCTGGAGGGTGTTATAGTCATATAACAAACAGTCATGCAGCCAGATACAGAATTTACACATTGGTATTAAACTTCTGAGTCTATGTAATTTCTGATTGAATAAATTGGATTGCTGGCCTTGGGCATCAGGTCTGCCTAGGCAATATGTTCAGACTGGACTCCAAATAACAACTGTGACAATCCTGGCTGAGCCCCCCTAGTGGATGGTCACCAGTCTGCTGCATCAGTCCCAACCTTTGGATCCCACATATTTCGAGGCCTGCAGGGTCTGGGCAGAGTCCAAACACTATTGCTAGGCCTGGTCTTCAAGGCACACTCCCAGAGTGCATACTCCCCATCTGGCTCCCTCCTTGAGGTGTGGGACCCTGCCCTAGGCCCTGAAACCAGTGCTGAACCTCCCAGGCCTTCCCAGTCATTTATTCAGACTCCCCCCAGAGCTCTACCCCCATGGGCACGCTAGTGTATAGTTTAACTCCTTGTGAACACATGGCAGGCTTTGCACAGGAACTTCTTTAACACCCACACTTTACTCTCAGCATAGAAGCAATACTCCTGTAGGCAAATGTAGGCAATCTTGAAGGCACCCCTCCATCCCAAGTCCTTGTCATTCCTGAGTGGTGTTGGGATTTGGTCAGTTGGCATTGGCATTGGGGGAATGCCAGATCCTACTGCCTCCACTCCTCCAGCTATGTCATGTTTCTCAGGTTGGAATGACTCTCCTTGCTTGGAGAGCATGTCATTTTAAAAGCGGCATGTGAAGCCTTTTCTCTTTCTGCTCTTCCAGTAGGTATTTTCCATGCTCCAACCCACTGGAATTGCTGAGGCAGAGTCATTAAACGTCAGTGGTTGTGTCAGAGCAACCTCATTGTTCTGCCAGGGCTGAACTATTCAGTTGTCAATGGGCCTGTTTCAGTCTCCCAGCCTTAGTCGGTTCCTGCCCCCAAAACAGAGGTTCTAATCCACACTGAAGGTTGCAATCATCATTGTTGTTCGTAAAACAGAGAAGAATTCATAAATTGATACAGTCACTGTGACAGGGAACAAAAGATTGTAGTGACTGTATAGTGATTGGAAGTGAGTATGTAAAGAGAATGGCCTAAATGCTGTTCTCTTACTGATGTGAACTTTAAATTTAATCTGCTACCTGGGGATTCCTGGTATAGAGTTGGCATAGTAACTACATGTGACCCCAGCCCCAGCATTGAGGCAGGTAAGGCCAAGTGTGAGTCCTCTGCACTCTGGTGACCTCCAGTTGCTGGGATGATCCTTTGGGACAATGGCAGCCAGGTGTAATTTGAGTGCAGCCTACAGGCTGCTTGAAATTATACAGGGGGTCAAACTGGCCCCCTGCCAGCCTTTACCTAACCCATCCCCTTGGTACTGCACTGAGCTTGACTAGGCCAGGGGTTCTGGTCCATTATATTATATATTCCATGAATCCACAGACCGGAAGTTTTGCTGGTTTTACTTGCTGCTTCTTATGTTGTCTTCCTATCAAGATAAAAGTTGTGTTTAGCTTCTATTAGCTGGAGCCTGATCGAAGCTTAGTCCTGGTTTCATTGCCAACTTCTGCCTCTCACTGGGAGTTTTTAATACAAATTAAAGGCAGGATACAAAGCCCCAAAACATTATGGTCATGGCAAAAAGTTAGTCTAGATGGCCAACTGCATTCCCAATCAGTACTCCCCATAATTTACTATATCCTTTTAACGATTGTAAATGTCCATGTTTTACAGAACCCAACAGTTAAAGATTTGATTGGATTTGGCCTTCAAGTAGCAAAAGGTATGAAATACCTTGCAAGCAAAAAGTTTGTCCATAGAGATTTGGCTGCAAGAAATTGTATGTAAGTACAATAATCTAATTCCATGCCACAGTATCACATTATTGTGGGAAGAGTAACCCTGTGGTAAATGTAAAGCTTCCTGGACTATATATTGCAGCAGAAATGTATTTTTTATGTTATACTGATACTATTAATCTCACATAAAAATGAGCTGCTTTAGCCTGCTAAAGATTTACGGTTACACATATGCATGTTTTGTGCAGGCAGAAGGAAAAGGACAGGGAGGATGGCAGCTCTCAAGGTTGAGCTACCAGAGAATTAAGAAGTAATCCTTTGAGGGAATTTAAACTGCATTGTCTCAACTTGCCTTTTTTAACGCTGTGCTTTCACCCAAGCTACTCATAAACTGCCTTTCTGTGCTGCCTCACCTGGCAGTAAGGAGGTAAATGAGGTGAAACTTTGTGGAACACAAAATGGGGAAAACAAAGAAACAGTAACAATGAGACTGCTTGACAGTGGGTCTTTCATTGCATGGACTTGACATCATTTTGGCTTGATTCTGCACAAAAGGGCATGAAACAAAATTATGCAAAGAATCTTATTAGTGTCTGGGTGACCAGATAGCTTAGTTCGCACAATGACTGACATAGTCCTTGCCCATATTATGCTGATTCATCACCTACAGTAGGAATTAATGTGCTTCAGTATTAATCATTGGAATTTACTTTCTGTACGTGTGAGGAAGTAGAGCCCTGGTAGCAAAAAGGTTATTCACCCTTGCTATATAATATTTTTAAATGTGCCTGCTGTGGAAAGCATCTCCTAATTCAGTTACTCTGCAGATCCAGGGATTTGTAATGAAGAGTGAGGGGTAACCTATTTTTCAGGCTTTTTATGAACAAAGGAGTTGCCAGACTGGATCAGACCCAATGGTCCATCTAGTATAGTGTTCTCTCTCTGGTGCCAGATACTTCAGAGGAATATGCAAGAAACCCCACTTTCAGCAGATATGGAATAATTTGCCCCATGAAGGTCTCATCCCAATCACTAATAATTAGACATTGGTTCAAGCACTGAGCATGGGGTTTAATGTCTCTTCCAATACTACTTCTTTAGCATTATCTATTAGAATTCTTTGGATGTTTTTGTTATCCCTATAAATGTTCAATCCCTCTTTGAATCTTACTAGCAAGATCCATCAATGATATCATGTGGCAATGAGTTCCACTGTCTAAGTAATCATGTGTTGTGTGAAAAAAATTTCTTTTGATCAGTTTTTTATTGCCATGGTTCAGTTTTATTGAATGTTCCCTTGTTCTTTGAGGAGGAAAGAACAGAACTTCCTCTGTTACATGCATTAGTTTACATACTTCTATTTTGTTCCCTCTTATAGGACTCCTTCTTAGGCAAACAATCTCAAGTTTACTCCAAAAATTTATTTTAGTTACAGTGTAAGGGCTAAAATATCTCCCTTCACCCAGGTGGCTGGGTGTGGTACAGGATTGTCCTCTTGGGGCTTGGGTGGAAACATCCTTCTTCCTCGGATGCAACATGGCTTTTACCGTAGCCTTGAGGTTGCACTAGTTACTGCTACTTATCCACCTCCATTTCATACAGAGTAGTGGCCAGTGACTCTTCTCAGCAGCTGGTGGGTCCACCTTCACCCCAAATCCTTCCCTACCCCTGCTTTATGGATAACCTTGGAGCCCACATAGAGCTGGGTTTCACAGCACGCAGGAAACATGAACCTCCTGTGTGGGGTCCCCAAATGCTGCCTTCCCACCCAATAAAACCACACCAATAATACTGTGTCTGGGACCCTCCAAAGCCAGGAAGGAAGGGGGAAGGATTTGCCCTAAAGGTCTTTTTCCATCTAGTATTACTTATCTATTAAATAACAAAAATACACCAACCAATGGATTGGCTCTGTGTATTTCAATATGTACACCTAATACCGCCTTTGCTATGGATTATCATCAAATCTGAACAATTAGTGTGATAAAGGGGAGTTGTCTTGTCTAAACTATCAGTGAATGGGAAAGGTGGTATCTCAATATGAAAACTAGTAGATTTCCAGGTAGATGGAAGAAGAAGAAGCAACTATATAAGAAATGGTTCAGCATTCACTGTCTGGATGTACAGGGCAGTATTACAGACCTTTTTTTATGATGCAACTGTTTTTAAAGAATTGAAATTTGAATGATCAAGGCAATAGCAATAATATTCCTGAGTTCATTCAGTTTGTTAAATGGATATCACATGTCTTTTGTTTCAATTTAGCATGAGTTAATAGATGCAAGATAGAGTGCTGGCTTCAAAAGTTACGGTCTCAAACACACAAGTCACTTATTATAATTTAGAGAATATTCACAGTCATTGTAAATCCTGTCTGCTCAGCTACAGATAATAATTTTTGTCATTTTCATAGGCTGGATGAAAAATTCACTGTCAAGGTTGCTGATTTTGGTCTTGCTAGAGATGTCTATGATAAAGAATACTACAGTGTGCACAATAAAACAGGAGCTAAACTGCCAGTGAAATGGATGGCTTTAGAAAGTTTGCAAACTCAGAAGTTCACTACAAAATCAGATGTGGTAATGTACAGACTATTTATATATATTTATATGTACCTCATTTAAAAACACCCCTAGAAATACCACCAAAGGCATCTTTATGGCATTTGATTAATACACTAAGACTATATGTCCAAGCCAAGACTAGGGTGGAATCCTACTCTAGCTCACAAAAGAATATGAAATTGGTGTTATCCAAGTGCACAGGATATATCTGTGCTCATCACAAAGCGACAGCAGTTTGGCATGTTTGTCAGTTGCTGCTCAGAAAAGAAATGGAGGCCTAATCGCACTCCCAGTGAAACAGAGGAGAAATCTGTCACTGAGTTTACTGAGAGCAGGATTAGTTCCTAGGTCTGCAACTGTAGAAAACACAAAGTTAGCTTTCACATTCTTAAAAGATAACACCTCTTGAAGAGGCTTTATTTGCTTTATAAATACTTTGACCATTGCGACCAAATGTTACCTGGCTACATATGAAGAAAAAAAGTTACTAGCTGAAGTCACTAGTTGGCTGCATCACTTTGTATTTTAGCCTAAATTCAATTCAGATTCAGATTAGTCTGATGTATGGAATTTCAGCCATTTGTATTCTCCAATATTTATTTATATGGCATTAGCCCAGTCCTCAGCTGCGGTAAATTGCTGCCAATTTCACCTTACTTAGTTCAGTTTCTCTGGTTCTAATTTAGGTGGTTCCTCAATTCTTTGCAGCATTATAGGCTCATGCAGTAAAATAGCTTGTTTCACAGGGAAAATGGATATGATCAAATCTGTCAGACCATATTCTACAAATGGAGTTCAAAACCTTCTCTCCCCTGTGATTTACTATTGGTTTGTTTTATTAGTGGTCCTTTGGTGTATTGTTGTGGGAACTTATGACGAGAGGAGCACCGCCCTACCCAGACGTGAATTCTTTTGATATAACTGTTTACTTGTTACAAGGAAGAAGGCTACTGCAACCGGAATACTGCCCTGATCCACTGTAAGTAAATAGATTTCAACATATCCTGCAAGTGTTATTGATTCTGGGTTGTTGGGTTTATTTTACATATTTCATAGTTGAGCACTTACTGTCTTTTTATTTCAATGGCAGGTATGAAGTCATGCTAAAGTGTTGGCATCCAAAACCTGAAATGCGCCCAGCATTTTCTGAACTGGTTTCTAATATATCAACAATCTTCTCCACTTTTATCGGCGAGCATTATGTTCATGTCAATGCTACATATGTCAATGTGAAATGTGTTGCTCCCTATCCTTCTCTTTTGTCATCACAAGATAACAGAGACAGGGATATGGATACATGACCAGGTCTGTCTACAATACAATACCAGAGAGAAATCCATTAGTAGTAGTATGAACAAAAGTAAATGTTTTGTCCACTACTTTTTCACTGCCCAGTTTTTGTGAAAACACTGTTGCACATGTTTGATGTTGTCCAAACTGCACTGTTGATGAGATATGTTGTTTATAGCTATGGGATTCTACACACTACAGTGGTAAATCCCAAATATTTGGGGTGGCTGTATCTATTTATCAGACTACATCTACCACCATCTAGTGCTAATACCCACCAGCTCTCATTCATTTGTGAAATGAATGTGCTCACCCTTTGCAGCCTGGGTTTTATTGTAGTTTAGAGCATGTACAACAGAATGAGAGGTGAGGAGCAGGGATGTACAGAGACTCACGATTAATGCAAAGAAGGGAAAAGCTAGAGTGCCAATCGCTCAAGCTTGATGTTGCGTGTGCTATTGGGCAATGGGCAGTGCAGTAACGGTTTTCACACAAAGACCAGGCCAGATAATGAGAATTCCAAGACTGTACATTGTCTCCTGTTGTATAAAATAGACTCTGCCTTTGTTCTTCGTTTGCCCATCATATCAATACGGTTCCTTAGAGCCAGTTTCATGGCAAGTTTCTAAAATGATAGTCAACATTCCAAAATGCCATGAAATAAAATGTGTGTTAGCTTTTGAGGAGCAGTATATTTATGCTGTACATAAAATGTAAGGGAATACACCCAGAAAAAAGCTATCTCAATGTTAATGTCACTGTCATTCCAAAATTCAATCGCTCCTTTGAGTAATAATTTGTATGTACAGATTTCTTATTGAAAATTATGAGGCTTCTCTTCTGTCAATAAAGTGCTTTAATTGTTCCATGAGAGTAAAAACTTAAGGAGCCCATATTAACCAGTAGGCTAAAGCCTATGATGCAGCAGTTTTGGAAGCACCATTTGGAGAGGTAATCAAGTAAACAGTGGACCAGTAACAGTGCGAGGAGCCAAGTGACCCCGAGGAGCTGGTATGACCACATGTTTAGTAGCTGCAACTCTGCCAGCCAGCCACGCAAAGGAGCTGCAGCATAGTGTGTGTAAGGGCTTGAGAAGAGATGCTGAACCAGCTGAGGAAAGCCAACAAGACTGCAATGTAGTGGGATTGCTGCCAACCTTTGCATGCCAGGACTGAAGGATTAAGAAAACTGAACAAAAGAAGAAACATTTTTTAGCACCCATAGTTGCTCCTTGAGTTAATCCAGCCCAGTGAGTTATGATACACAGTATATTCCTAAAGCATGACCAGAAGTGATTTTCAAAAAAAGAGATACTAATTAAAGTTTTTGTTATATAGGGAAGAGTACTGTAGCTTTAGGGCAAGCATCATGTGTCATTTCTGTTCCTGTGGAATTCTGTGCGTTTTACTGTATAGCTTGTTTGGTGTAGGATATAACTGGTTGTTAGTGTAAACACTTAAAGTATTCTATTTTTATAAAAAATGTTTATTTTTAATGACATATATCAGGTTTGGTCAGGCCACAAAATACTGCACTGTGAACGTTTCAGAAAATGTATGTCAATGTTTGAGTCATACATTGTAGCGAGCTTAAAAATGACTATGTAAATATTAAGGAGGAAAAGAACTGATTGATACTCTACCCTAACTATAATATAACCATTGCTGGAAGTCAAACACTTTAATATGTGCAAGGTGAGGTAGTGTTTAGAAAGGACCTGATTATGAGGGAGATTTATTGTTCTTGAGGAAGAGTGTTTCAACAGAAAGATTTCTAATGAGGGTGGAGTGTGTGGGCAAACTACAAGCTGATAATACTGTATTGTATTACACCACCACTTTCATTTCAGATGCAAACATTTCATGTGTGCTAAGAGCACTACTAACTGTAAACTGATAAAGGACAAAAGATTTTACTGCAGGAAAAAGAATCATCTCTACGGTCATTACAATGGCTAAGAAAGTTTATGACACAAAGATTTGGGGAGGATACTCCAAAGCCGTACATCCATGCTTGAGGAAGGCTGCAATGTGAAAAAAAAAAAAAAAAACATTTTTACTATTTATGAATTTTGCTTAATATAGTTAATGTTGTGTCTGGGACACCTGTAAGAGTATATGATTCTGGTAAGGATTTGATGTTTGTCAATTCATGCATTTGCAAATGAGCTGAATGGTACTTATGGAGATAGTTGTTGGTGTGACCTAATAAAAGTTATTAAAATGAAGTATCGTAACATTCTGTGTGCTGATAATTCATGTTATTACTATTTGTATTTGACTGTTAAGCTGAATAGGTCTTTATCTTCCCTTCCACTAACATGAGCAGAGGGATCGGAAACTTGTGGAACTGGACTGAGGGAGCAGTTTAGCCACATAAAAACATAGGGATTGCCACGGTGGATCAGACAATGGTACGTCTAGTGCAGTATCCGGTCCCTGGCAATGGCCAGTACTAGATGCTTTAAAGTAAGGCACAAGATTCCCTATAATGGACAATTGTGGCACAGCCTGTCCATTAGTCTCTTCCAGACAGCAGGAATTTGGTGCTCAGCTTCCATTCTGGAGCAAGGTTTGTATCATTTTTACATTTTTGTCCTATTTAATGTAACTAGATTTCTCTAGTCCTGAATCCCTCTAAGCTCCAGGTCTCAATGACAATCGGTTTCAGGGAGGGCCATAGATAATTAGACATGATTGTAGGTAGGGGGGAAGGATTTCCCTCCCCACAGAAACGCTCCATCCCAAGTTAATGAGAGCTGTGGGAGGAGGGTGTCAACAGAGGGAGGGCCACATTAACACTACACTTTCTAGCATGCTCCTCTCTAAGCCAGGTGGCTATTTGAATGGGAGTTAATTCTTCTCCAAGATGGATGGAATCAGCTGAAGTGTTGTCAGATGCACAAAGCAGAGAAACAAAAGTGTTTTTCCGTTAGATTTCTCCCAGTTACAGCAATCTCCAGGGTGACTGGGAGCATGGGCAAGAATGCAATATTCAGCAAATATTCAGGGAAGTGCCGTAATCACTAATTCAGTGGCATTGACTCTGGTTCTGATCTCACGTATGCAGTGGTGAAAGTACTTGTACGGATAAGGCACCAGTGGCTGCCAGCGTTCTAACCACTCTGTTGTGTAGACCAACAGTGTCTGAGGTGCCAGTCGTCCCTTGGCCTGTCTATTCTATATTGCGCGCATGATATTAAAACACTGTGATTTAATTAACAACTAATTAGGCTGCTTTTACTGTTATTAACCAATTGTAGAATACTTGGTCAGTCATTTTGCTGTCAGATTTTATCTATCTATCTAGATAGATAGATATAAATAAAATAGTAAATGAAACAATGAATTCACACGACTGTGGCTCTTTTGGATAATGTTGATCGCTAATTTGGCCCCTGAACCACTGAGCTCTGAGTATCACAGCTCAAAGGTTTTGCTGATACAGCTATATACTGTTATTTCTATACTGGCAAAGCCCCCCGGTGGAGATGCAGCATATACTGGTCAAAGGAGTGCTTTGGCCAGTATAGTTAAACCATAAACCACCTAGACTAGACTCTTTTGCCTGTATAAGCTGCGTCTACATGGGGGTTTTGCCACATAGCTGTTTCTCTTATTTTCTACACCCTTTACCAGCATAGTTGTGCTGGCAGAACTATGTAGTGTAGACCTGGCCTAGATGATTTGCCTATGTTTTAAATCCAAACCATTTTTTAGTTAACTAAGTGGAGTTAAAAATCAATGTCTAATTGGTTGAAAACAACATTTTTGTGCTCTAACTCAGGAATAGCTGAAGAGTTTGTTTGGAGAAAATCTGACTTGTTGCCTGAGGACAAGAATGAGCAACTTCAACCCCAAAGGTAATTTTGAAAAAAAAAGTTATTGAAAATAAGGGCTTAAAATGAAAGTGCACTTTTGTTGTCTCATAAGCCCCAATACAACTAATAGTGTTGCCAATTTTAATATCAGTGAGTTATTCTCCATTAGTACATCTTACATGTTGGGATTGAAGATTGCACTGGAAAAAGTCATCTAAAACTTCTCGATGAACCTGGAGATTTTACTGCAGTCAAAAAATCAGTTGCAGTGTCATCAGTCTGTTGCATTGCAATGTATAGCCAAATGTAGTACTTAGCTGAAATACCGACTTGTAATGCATTCCTCTGCTTCCTTCCCATGATTTGTTAAGACTTGAAGTTTGCTGCGCTGCTGAAAGGACACCAGAATCACAAGACTAACACACTTGGTTATGTGCTCTAGTAACTTTCTTTATATAATGCACATAACATAGTGGAGCAGATCTTCAGCTGGCCTAAATTGGCATCACTCTATTTAAGTTAATACTATCTGTAGTTCTGGCACATTAGTGCAAAAGCTAACAAGAAAGCAAACACTAAGGTTTGAGAAAATCAAGCCCACAAAAGCCAAGAGGTTAGAAATCAAGGGGAGAAATCCTGACCACACTGAAGTTTTGCCATTGATTTAAATGGTGCCAGGATTTCACCCATGTTTTTAATGTAATGTTTACTCAGCTCTTTTACACAGCTTTTATATTTTATAGTAGATACTTAAAATAAAAATACAATAAAGTTTCTACTAAAACAAGGGAACCAGTGATACTTTACCACCACACTGAGTTGGCTAGGTGTCGCACACTAGTATTTCCCTCCCTCCCACTGGTATTCTTGCAGGTTTGTTATTGTTGAAATATTAATCTGATAATATCACTGTAATTGCTATATACAACTTAATGTATATAAGAATGTATGCCAACATTTCTTATAGTTTCCTGGATTAGTAAGGCTGAGGAATCTCTTAAAACTGCTTCAAAAGGATTTAATCTATATGACAAATTCTACCCTCAGAAATCATATGAGGGGTGGAATTTGGCCCCAGCTCTGTAAATCAGGAAAAGATAAAATCATAGGTGTTCAAGGATGTAAGCTACATGAGGAGAATGTGGCAAGAGACTGGGATGGAGTTTGGACTTTGTGTGGTCTTGTATGTAACATAACATAAAAATAAATGTGAATCCCCAGAGAAGGAGTTTTGTGAAGTTTCTCTTTAGCGGCATAAACCTTGACTCTGCCACAGCCTTTCAGGGAAACTCTGTGGGACTAAAAGGTCATGTGGAATCAGGGAAAATCGTTTCACACTGGGCTACTGTGCCATGATCTGGCTTCAGTGATGTGTGAGGGATCTGTGTCTTCTTTGGTCTGAACCCCCTATCAATTCCAGGATGGGAGGCAGCTCCCAACAGAATGATATACAGGAAACTACATGAGTGGCATAACCTAGATAGGGAAGATTTGACCCTAAATCTCTGCCTCCTTGAGACCAAGAGTAGAGCTAATGTGTCTGGTTATGGCAATTTGAAAAGAGATTCAGATTTGCCCATTTTAATTACTAAGTACATTTGAACCCCTCCTCAGAATAAATGAGACTTGAAAACACTCCCCTACGGTGTAGTAAGTGCTACTGCCAAAAACTTTAGGGTGCAGGGTGTGTGTCAAAAGGAATGCTTTGTACACATTGACTGGGGCTTACTGGCTTATTAAGCCACAAAAAAGTACTTCAGGCTAGGGAGATCTCTACTCGCTCATCGCACTTATGGCTCTAAAATCGAAGTACAATTTAAATAAGAAAGCTGAGTGGAAGTTTGTAATATTAGTATGGAGACTGTATGAACTTAATGGTAAATAGATATGTACCTTATAAACCTATAGCCCCTGATAGCAGAACTGGTCATAATGGAAATCACATCAAGTTCCAGCAAACTGGTAGATAGTTTTCCAAAGCCTGGGACGTTATTGTGATGCTTCCCAGGGGTATCTAGGGTTGTGAGGCACCTCACTACCACTTGCTCTTAGCGTGAGGAAGTCTGTGGGTCAGCTCCCAGACTCCACCAGCCTCTGGCAGCACAAGCCCTACCTTCCATGCCTCGCTCTGTGTCCAAGTTAGCAATAGGCACACACCGACTCCCAAGTCCTCCAAGCATCCCTCTTGGACTGAGTGCTCACAGGAATCTCAGCTTCTCTACTCCCAAAGGAATAACACTCATCATCTTACTAGTTTCACCTCAGACTCACCACTGCACTTAAACACGGAGCACTTAGATATAGCGAAAACAAGAATAAAGTTTATGAAAGCAAATGATACTAACTCAGACTACTGAAAACAAGGAGTTGCATATAAAGCAAACTCATGACACTCATTCTATAGCCTAAATGTAACACACAAGACATTCCTCTGTTAGGCTAGCTTATCCCAAGTCTTTTTCCTAGTGTTCTCAACCAGGATGGCTGAGACACTCCTTTGATAAGATCAAGCCTGGTGACAGCTTCTCTTCCCACACCAAAGGATGAAATCTCGTCCCCTTTCCACTTTTATGCAGTTACAGAACATGGTCCCTTACCCCAGGAGGTCCCTGCTTCAGAGACTGATATTGGGGTTTCTTTGTCTTTGTAAATCCTCAGGTCTGTACCTGACCCAGACAGCAAACATAGCCTGTTTCCAAGAACAGCCATTGTTTTTACGCCGATTGAGTTGGCACGGATGTATACAATACACGAAGGTCTGCCAGGCAGATAAGTGTTTACTAACCCCTTCCTTCCTAGAATCTGTTTCTCATCTAGTTACCCGTCTTAATTTGCCTACTTTAAGAACATAATTTTCGGTAGACATACATAACTCCTTTCACATTATCTGCACATCCACTTCACAAGGATCATGATTAAGGCTACGATTTAGTCACAGGTACTTTTAGTAAAAGTCATGGACAGGTCACGGGCAATACACAAAAATTCATGACCTGTGACCTGTCCATGACTTTTACTAAAAATACCTGCGACTAAATCTTGGGGGCAGGGGGTTGGTGCTGCTCCGGGGGAGGGCAATGGGGGTGTTGCTGAGGGGGGGCACTTGGGGCCAGCAGCACCAGCTGCCAGTGGATGCTCCGGCCGGCTGGGGACCGTAGCCTGGGGCCGCCAGAGCAGCAGCTGGTGTGACTGTCCCAGGGGCCACCTGAGCAGCTGGCCCTGGAGCCAGCTGCTGGAGCAGGCCTGGGGTCAGCCACACTGGTCCCTGCAGAAGTCATGGAGGTCACAGAACTGTGATCTCCGTGGCAGACACGGAGCCCTAATCATGATGACCAGTGTGACACATGCTTTAAATATAAACCTTACATAGAGACCCTAGGTGCACACGGGATCCTTGTACCCCGTGCCCTCTGACAGTTGGCACCAGGAGGTTTCTGGATCACAATTATTAATTATGAATCCTGTCCTACCCCTCCATAAGCTCAGATCCCTAGCCCTGCATAGGAGTCACTGTGCCAAAGCAGCTCTCCCCATCCATGGCTCTTCTGCTGGGATCCACAGGATTTTATCCCTCTCTGTAGAGGATTATTTGGTCCTATATTTTGCAGAATAAAACCCCAAGGAGATTAAAATAATAATAATACTACCTTCATGCCATGAAAAAATGAATGTCCATTAGGGGTTAATGGCCCATGCTAAAAATACACTAGGAAATATCCATGCTTTATGCAATGCTTAGTTTAGATAATATCTGTAATATTTATGTGCTTGTTCTGCCAAGGAGATATTATAAAACAGACTCATTCATAAAATGTGGCATATGCTGGCAGAGTAATCACGGTGATATTTTTCAGCATGAATTCAGTTTGTAGAGTTGTTTCATCTGAGTGAAGACTAGCCCCCTTCCCCCCCTTTTTTTTTAAATGCCTGAATGATGATACAGAATCTTTGTTCATTGTTCACACATTCAGCCACAATCAGGAAATTAAAGAAGAAGATGAGATCAGAGGTTTTCACAGCTTGAGATGCCCGATATCCTCTTTTGTAGTTTAATATTATTGCTTTTTTCCTGTTATGTATTTATTTACCATCACTAATGTTTAGGTCTCAGTGGTCCCATAATACCACAATAATGGCAACAGCTATAAAAGCTGTTGGAGGAACATTCTCTGTAAGGATCCTTTCCTTTGGAATGCTCTGCTTCCCTGAGATCTAAATAGTGCTCTTCCTCCCTCCCCATTCCCCCTTCTAGCCCCAGTCTTTTGATCTTCTGGATACATTGTAAATTCCACATGTCTGAGCACGAAGTGATGGACATAGGAGGTTGAGGGTAGGAAAGTGCAATGCTGATTTAAGATGTATTGGTCACATGAATGGTAAGTAAATGATGGGTGGAAGGAAGGAGAAGCACTGTTGCATTGGATGCTTTATGTTTTGTAATGCCTATGTCATGGTGTTTTTAAATGTACATCAAAGGCACCAAGAGGATGTGTGCAAGGCATGTAGAGTGGCTTTTAGCATTCCCATCAATATCTAAATAAATAAAACTTCTTGAGGAGCAGAGCATCAGGCTATGTGCAGGTGTGTCTTTGATATATAGCCAATCACAGACCACTCTGAAGCTGATGGGAATTCTAGCCACCATTCAGTCAAGATAATAGATCAAGGATAACTATGCTTGGGTGCGTGGGACACTTAAGGAAGTGGAAGCTCAGGTGATTTTCAGCAGAGTGCTTTCAGTCCCTAGGGAAGGAGGGTGAAAGCATGATAATGAAGATCAATGGATGGCTCAAGGATTGATGCCATGAGGAAAGTTTGGGATGATCGATCATTGGGAAGCATTCACAGAAGGAAGACTCTTCTCAACTGATAGACTCCACTTGAGTACCTGGGCTACTAATCTTTTGGGATCAAGTCTGGCATGACTGATCAGGTCTTTAAACTAGGAGATGAAGGGAGAAGGTTGGGAGAGATTCATGAACTCTCCACTCCTGCCATCAATACACAGGAGGAGGAAAGTCAACTAAATGAAGCTATAGTAAGAGACAATTGAACACCTCAGAAGTAATAGCATGGACAGCCTGGAGAAAGAAAATACAAATATTGATTGGACAAGTAGTCACAGTTAGTGAAAGGACTACATCTAACCCAGCTAGAAAACTGGGTGAGGTCCAAGGGAAACAATGTACATGAATGCAAAGTCTGGGCAATAGAACGGAGGACGTGGAACTACTGGTGCAGAAGGTCAAACCAGATATTACAGGGATTACAGAAACATGATGGAATAGCGTTCACACTGGAATACAAGTACTGAATGGTATGTGCTGTTTAGAAAAGAAAGGTAATGGTGGTTGAGTAACATTGTACATCAATGATACAATAAACTGTTAAGAAATAAGCAATAGTATGGACAAAACAGTATCTGTTTGGGTCAAAATCACTGTAGCGAAGGATTGTAAAAGATGTTCTATTGCGCTAATGTTAGGAGTCTGCTATAGGTCTCCACCCCAGATCAGACCCAGATATGGATAGAGATCTCTTTAATGTTGTTAGAGAGAGAAGTACCGCTGGGAATTGTGTCATACTGGGAGACTAACTTCCCATCTATAGATTTGAGACTATATGCTACTAATACCGATAGGGCCCAGTTATTCCTGGCTGTGACAGTTGACAGTTTTCTTCATCAAATTGTCACCAACCCAGCAAGAGGTGATGAAATTTTAGAATTGGTTTTGATAAGTAGTGAGGACATCATAGACGAGCCAGTAGTAGGAAATAACTTTGGATCACGTTCATCCAGTTTAAATTAAATGGAAGGATAATCAAAACCAGGTTGTCAGCTATGGTTTATTAATCCAAAATGGCAGACTTTGGAAAATTAAGTAAATTAGTTAAAGAAGTCAACTGGACTGAAAAGCTCAAGGACTTAAAAGCAGAGGAAGCTTTGAATTTCTTCAAATCAGCTATACTAAAACTATCTGAAATTTGCATCCAAGCCAGCGGGAAAAAAACATGTAGGGAAAGGCTCCAGACCAAGCTGGATAAATAACCACCTGAAAAAGCTTACGAGGAGTAAGCAAAGAGCCCCCAGAGAATGGAAAAAGAGACCAATGAGCAAAGAATGCTGCAAAGGTTAGAAAATGTAGGAATAAAGTGAGGATTGCTAAAAGTCAAGCAGAATTAGCTCTTGCCAAGGAAATTAAAATAAATAAGAGGTATAGTATATAAATAAAAAGAGACTCAGAAAGGATGAGGCTGGGCCACTGTGCCATGTGGATGGGAAGGAGATTAAAGATAATCTAGATACAGCCCAAAAACTAAATGGGTATATCTCACTTGATCATTGCAGGGGCCTTGGGCACAGAGGCAGATTAAGGTTTCGTGGGGCCCTGGGCCACAGCAAGTGGGGGCCTCTCCCCAGTGCTTCTGCCTACAGTCCCCCTCCCACCCCTCACCCCGCCACACACACACACTCCAGCACTCCTGCCAGGGAAATGGGGTCAGGGTGCGGGGGGCTTCCCTGGCCTGCCTGACACTCCTACCTGGGAACAGGGTCCCCACTCCACCCACCTGGGGCTCCTGCCAGGGAGCAGGGTCAGGACATGAGCCATAACAATATTAGAATGGCCTGCACGCAGTTTGTAGGTGGCGAGGTCTTTAGGATAAGGACTCCCTTCCAAGCCCAGAGCCTGTGCTGTGTGGGGAAGGGGGTGTCTCAGTTTCAGGGGGCTACTGCTTTGCTCAAAGGGGCCTTGTAACTGTGTGAGCAGAGAGAGAGAGGAGGATGGCCTCTCCAGCAGGGAGGGAAGGGAGCAGCCCTGCTCTAGCCTAGTCCCCTGGGAGGGACTGCATCACCAATCTTGTCCCCTTGTGCAGACTTCCCGGCTTTCCAGCGGAGTGGGGGTCACTGTCCTCCCCAAGCTTCTACTAAGGGCACAGCTGCTGGGGCTGGCATTGGAGGAGGCTGGAGCCAGGCTCTGACAGGGACCACTCCCTGCTGAACCTGCAGTGACACGGGCAGCTGGTGATGGGATGTACCCTCAGTGGAGAGGGGACAGAATAGGAGCAGATCCCCAGCAGGGACAGGCGGCCTCCATGCCTGGTTCGCTGAGGGATCAGCTGCAAAGCACAGAGATGCAATGGGCTGACACTGGAGAGGGGTTACCATACCTGTGCCTGGCTAGGAGTGGGCGGGGGGGGGAGGTGGGAAAGGATAAACTGGCTGCTGCAGCTCCACCAGAACACTGGTGGGGTGGGGGGGCCAGCGCGCCAGCCCCCTGATGGGCCTGAGTCCTGCACCTGGACCAAGGGGTTCCTACTGCAGCTGGGTACCGCCTGGGCAAGCGGGTGCAGCGGGCTCCCTGCTGAAGCCTGCTGTGTTCCCCCATACACACACCAGAGGATGCCCACCCGTCCTTGTGGGGGCTTGCCTGCTCCACCTGCCCACTTGGCGCTCCTGCCGGGGAGTGGGGTCAGGGCACGGGAGCTTCCCTCACTCCCTGGCAGGAGTGCCAGATGGGTGAGTGGGGCAAGCCTCCACACCCCTACCCTGCTCCCCAGCAGGAGTGCTGGGCAGGCAGGGGGAGCGGGGTGAGGGTCACCCATTTTTCCAGGGCCCCCCCCAATTGGTCAGGGTCCCTGGGCACAGGCGCTGGTGGCCCAGGGTTAATCCATCATTTCTTAGGCACTGGTGCGCTTCAGTCCCTCCTATTCTCTTCCTATGGCATATAAGTCTAGTACCATGTGAGCTGTAATACTTTGGTCTAATTTCTTACCTATCAGCTCTGTGTTCTTGGGGAACCAGGGTGCAGTATCCAGCCTGTCTGACTCACAAAAGACCTAATTTCTGTTGTGGGGTTTAGAGAGTGGGTGCTGGGTGGTGTTGATGGCTTGTGAAATACAGAATGTCAAACTAGGTGATCGGGTGGTTCTGCTGGCCTTAAACTCTACAAAGTAATTAAACTCCTTTATGGAATAAGATTACAGAAACAATAGACATCACTGCCCAAGAAACTGGCTGCATATAAGTCTGATCAGAAGCTGAGCTATGTAATCAGAGGGGTTTCCCTGGGAACTGATTGCAAGCAGGGCAGCTGTGTGTGCGCCTGTGTGTGAAAGAAGCAGAAAAACAACTAGAGAAAGCCAGGAGACAGTGAGAGAAACACTGGTAATTGGGCACTGAAAACTTGAGAGAGATTCTTTTAGATAGAATGCTGGTTGGAAACAGGTTTGAATTACTGAGCAAGGAAATTGCATCCTATTGTTTGTTCCTCCTGTGTCAAGGAAACAGGACTTTGTATACATTCGTGGTAAATAAGCACCCAAGAAATAATCTGACTCCATCATCAGTTCCTCTTCCTAACAAAAACCGCCAACAAGGTCTCAAATATTGGTTAGCTGCTCAGGCCTAAGGGATAACAATTATTTTAATTTAGTGATAAGGGGAAATTGATAAGAATATTTTAAAATAGGCAAATGCATGCTGCTTCTAGGATCAGCTAAGATCACATGAACACATCCAGTATGAAGGCATGATCCAAGAACAACGTCCAAGGAAGTGGAGATCAAAATTGGCTGTCAAATACTGAGCTTGGAGAAGGAAAGATAGGGGAATGCCACAAGGTAATTAAGGGAAATCAGGGTAATATGATGAACAAAGACTCTTCCACTTCCTCCAGTTAATGCTCCTGACCAAACACTCCTTTGTGTAAATGTCGATGCAACTGTGACAGGTATGGCAATTTCCCATAATATCCTGGACAAACTGTATTGAATTAAATTAATGTATCATTGTGGGTCAGGGGTTATATGTAATTGCACAGGGGAGGTAACCACGGCTCCTTCAGGAACTAAGAACCCAGTGGGGGTGATTAGACAAATTCACTCAGGCTATAACAGCTCCAGAGAGATGCTACCTCCTGGAGATGCTTTCCTATACTGGTTCAAACTGGATTCTCCAGAAGCCAACAGGCACAGAAAGGACTTTTGGATAAATAGCCTGAATTGACCCAGGGCCTTTTATCTCATCCAGCAAATGGACAAGACCTTCTTTCCCACAGGAAGGTCCCAATCCTTAGGAAAGCAATCACGCCTACCAGAGCACTTGTTGGAATTGGAGTGATTGCTGGTAAGCTTATTAGCATGCATGCATGTTCTTTTATTGTTTTTAATATGTTTTCTCTGTAATGCTTTTACCTCAAGAATAAATGTGCTGTCTTCGAATGAGCTGTGTGGTAACCTAAAACCCTGGGCAATTATGCTGTTTATATCCTCTGACAAGAAGACAAAGCAGGCCAGTTTAGGCAGTCTGCCTTGCTGGGGAGTTATGCAGTGTTGTTGGAGCCATGTGGGTCCCAGGATATTAGAGAGACAAGGTGGGTGAGATAATATTTTTTACAGGACCAACTTGTGTTGGTGAGAGAGACAAGATTCTGAGCTTACATAGAACTCTTCTTCAGGTCTGGGAAACTTACTCAGAGTGTCACAGCTAAATACAAGAGAGATCAAGCATGATGAGAACAGAGTGCAGGCCCTGACACCTGACAGGAAATAGATTGTTGGAGCCCATAGCATGAGTAGTTTCAATATAATGGAGAGAAGTCAGTAGGCCATTCGTTGTTACATAGTTAACTCACCACTAGTGTCAGGGTGTGATGTTGCAGGGGTTTTCATCTGTGGTGCAGGCCATCTGTCTTAATGCACCACTCAACCCTTTAGCTGAGAAGCAGCTAGTTGAAACCCCTTTCAGGCTAACAAATGTCCAGGTATAGTCCAAAGTCCCAAGGAATCGTCCTGTCCTCTGAGCGCTGTGCTGAACACTTTCCTGGGCTTCCACTGCCTTTCCCTAGCTCAGGTATCAAGAATTGTCATGCCCAAACAGAGTCTTCTGGCGATCTACAGTCTCTAGCTCTTCAGCCTTTCACAGAAGCAAGCAAGCCTGTCACCTCCCTGTGGTTTCTCCTTTCAAACTGAATTCTCTCCCCTTTCATAGAATATCAGGGTTGGAAGGGACCTCAGGAGGTCATCTAGTCCAACCCCCTGCTCAAAGCAGGACCAATCCCAACTAAATCATCCCAGCCGGGCTTTGTCAGGCCTGACCTTAAAAACCTCTAAGGAAGGGGATTCCACCACCTCCCTAGGTAATGCGTTCAAGTGCTTTGATAGAGCCCAAGCATCCATTAAATTATCACCTGATCTTTCCTTAATTCCTGTGGCTAATTTTAGTACACCTATTGCATCTGTTCCATAATTAACTTTCAACCCTTTTCTAGCCCATGATGCACGTCACCCCATCACACATCTCTCCCACACTCCCCCCATCTCCAGATAGTACCCAACTGGCAGGCCCTCTCAGGGGTGCAGAGAAGCCCAGGCCACTTTCAGCATTTTAAGGCCCCTAGCTATAATAAAAATTAAAAATCACAACACATGGTCTAACCTTGTGCCATCAGAACTGATATTTTTATTAAATTTATGAACATTTGTAACTCTTTAATATGACAAAATCTATATCAGTTAACAAAAAAAAGTCTTTTACCAAATCACATCTTATTTCTTAAATGTGCAGCTCTAAGCTGAGAGAGTGTGTCGCATTTTGGTCAGATGGGGATGCGCATAAAAACAAGCTGCAAAACTTATCAAATGCCCAAAAATTAACAAGTGTCTAAATTTGAGGCCCTGGCCAAATGGCCCTCCTGGCTCTCCCTCTGATTGGCCCTGCCAACTGGGTACTCTTCAGGTGATCCAAACTACAGTTCCAGCTTCCAGTTCATCCATCCACATAAACCACAGGTCTTTTTCCTACAGGATCTCTTGCTATATTCCTCTAGCCATTCTTTTTTGTGTGTGACCTTTTGTAGGGCCTGACTGGTAGACACCAATCTTTTCTGCAGTTTTTCAGTCCATGTTCCCTGAGCCTTTCCCTCAGCCTTCTCTGATTTCTCCCAAGGTTGAGAACCATGTTCTATGGTTAGTGCAGACTCCTCTGCCCTCTCACAGAAAACCTCCTTTTCCCAGAGGTCTGCCCAAATTTCTTCCCCTTCAGTGCCCATGGAGGCTTGTTCCTGACTTCCTGAGTCTTGGCGCTTCCTTTGATGGATAAACTTCTATGATCCAATTCCACCTTGTAGCAACCTCTGTTCCCATTTCTCTGGTCCGAACATAATCTTCTGCCGGGAGGCTTTCACTTACCCCATCTCTGGCCCTCACCTCCTGTCATTTCACCCCAGGCTTTGAAGATACTTTAAAGCTTTCTCTTCGGCCCTTTCAACATCTCCTACATGGACAGTCAGGTCTCTCAGATCACTTCCCTTCTGTTCAGCAAGGCTAAGTGACCCCAAGCCTGGTTCCTGGGCCAGGGCTGAGACGTCACCTAGCAACTCAGGAAATACTGAGTGTTGCCTCAGGGTTGAAAAACCCCACCTGTCTCATCCCACAATTATGGGCGGGGCAGCTACCTTGCCACCCCACCCACAGCCAGCACCGCTGACCTCGTACTTCAATATCTGCCTCTGCTCTCCGGTTCACATGGTTCTTCCCATGCACACAAGAAATGTGTGCCAGCAAGTGTCTGTCCATCTTTATTAATAGAAGGCTGTTGCCCCCAGACCAATGTCTGTCCAGAGCCCAAGTCGACCAGGTGTGACCCTTCTCCAGGATTCCGAGGGCGGTGAGGCACGTCACTACCACACGCCCTTAGCATGAGGAAGCGTTATCTGTGCCTGCCCTGAGTCAGTTCCCTGACTCCACCAGCCATGAGCCACACAACCAGTCCCATCTCAGCCCATGCAGGTTCTGCTGTTCCTTTGCAGGTTAGCAATAGGCACACTCCAACCCCTGACCCCTCCCTGGAGTGTCCAGCCCCTGTTCCACTGGACACTTGCAGTATTCAGACTGGCTGTTCCCAAAGTTACAACTTAGATTGGCTGTTCCCTACTTGTTACACCTCACATCACAGCCCTGCTTAACCCACAGCATTTCAATATGTTTATAGTGAAAACAAGTACAAGTTTATTCAATCAAGTATAGAGATTCAAGTGACCCAAGCAGAAATATTAGAAACAAATGCAAAAAGAAAAAAGGAGTACTTGTGGCACCTTAGAGACTAACAAATTTATCAGAACATAAGCTTTCATGAGCTACAGCTCACTTCATCAGATGCATGCTGTAGCTCAAGAAAGCTTATGCTCAGATAAATGTGTTAGTCTCTAAGGTGCCACAAGTACTCCTTTTCTTTTTGTGGATACAGACTAACACGGCTGCTACTCTGAAACCTAGAAACAAATGATTACTTATAAAGTAAAATCATAACATGCATTCTAGACCCTCGACTCATTTAGCTAGATATTTTCATGTCTTAATGAAAAAAGCTCACTCAAAATCCATCCAGCGATTTTCAGCCAGGCTTGGCTATGATTTTCCTTTCATGAGACAAGTCATGCTGTCAGCTTGCTTTCTAGGTGAAAGACCCAGAGTATTTTTTGGTACCTTTAGATATATAAGAACAGTTTTTTTCGTAAACAGGTCAACCCCGCTACTATTTTTTTCCCCTGTGACCCCCGTCTCTTGTTGACTTTGCAACTTTTAATCAGCATCTGGTTCCATGAGCAATTAGGCATACGGTTGTGAGACACACAATGACCAGACAGAGAGATAAGTGCCTACTACCCCCTGCCAGAACAGAACCTTTAATTTCAAGGTACGAAGAACATAGCTTTCAATATAGATAAAATTTAAGAAGTTATGTATCCGTACATTCACTTGGCAATGATTATGATGCCAGTGGGCTCTTGGCAGAGAGCTTACATGCCACCTTTTGGTGAATTGTTGTGCATATACTTGGCCAGGGGATCCCTGTAAGACTTTATGCCCCCCTTGGCACAGAGAGGTTCCTGGGTCACACCAAGCCCAGGGCTACTCAGTCCCATAGTCTAGTGGGTACTACATATGGTGGGGTTTGACCCCTATTATGGGAGCCTCCCCATCCACAAACTTGGCTATAATAGCACCCCAGAGAGGTGTATTCCATAAGGCAGCAGATAAGGCTGACCACAGCAGAAACAGACCACAGTGTTCCTGATTGCCCTCTGATGGTCCCTTGCACGTCTGTGGGAACTGTTGGGGTGTTTTTAGCACCTCTTGTCCCTAATACTTATAAATGTAGAAGTGTCTTTCCTAATCCATCTCCCTTACCCTCTGGAGTTTGGGGTTCTCCTCCATCCTACCTCCCTTGGTAAAATATCCTTAATTTAAGCCATTGCTCAGGCTGTTTTATGCCATTGGCTTCTAGATAGGCCTTTGTCCTCTCTACAGCCTCTTTGATGGATTGTGGTTGAAACTTTCAGACCAAACTTTAGTCTGCAACTGGCAGAACTTGTAAAAACTGTTCTAAGACTACAAAATCCAGCACTTTATCCGATGAGTTCATTTATGGACACAACCACTGTTTTGCCAGGTTCTGTAGATTTATCTGAGAGAGCACAGGAAGTGGCTTGTGCCTCCCGAGAGGAGCAGGGCCCCCCGGGCTGCCACTGCTTAGGCCCAATCTGACACTACTGCCACTCATTTGAAAGCATATAAAAATGTCTCCATGTCATCTCCAGGGCCTACTTTTGATGGCATCAGGACTGTCCTACTAGGGTCCTCTTTCCATGGAGCTACCCATCTGTCAGGTCTCCATATCTCAAGGCACTGGAGAAAATGTTCTTGCTGTAACTGTTGGGCCTCTTGCTGCTTCTGCTGCCCTGGTAAAAGTCATAGCAACATGTGAGTCTGCTCCTGTTGTGCAGCCAACTCGAGGATGTTTTTCTCCATTTGGCTGGCTAACTCTAATAATAATAAAACCCTTACTCTGTCTCTCTTTCCTCCTTTCCCAGAGGGGGGAATGGTTAATCCCACTTTTGGTATAATGTATTACATAGCTACTCACCACCAGGGCACCCCATTGCATCAGGATGTGATGTTGCAGGGTTTTTTGTCTCTGGCACTGTTGCAGGCTGTCTACCTTTGCATGCCAGTCAGCCCTCAGGCTGAGAAGCAGCTAAACCAAATGCTTTCCTGGGTAACCAATGTCCAGGTATAGTCCAAAGTCCCAAGGAATCATCCTGTCCTCTGGGGCCTGAGTTCAGCACTTTCCTGGCATTCCATTGCCTGTCCCTGGCTCTGGTATCATCAAGCGCTGTCCTGCCCAACCAAAGGCTTCCTGAGATCTCCAACTGGCTCTGGCTCTGGCTCTGGCTCTGGCTCTGGCTCTGGCTCTGGCTCTGGCTCTGGCTCCCTTCACAGGAGCCTGCCTGCCTGCTCCCTGTGGCTTCTCCCTTCAGACTGAATTCTCTCTCCTTTTATTTGGCCCAGGTGTTTATTAAGCTACCACTTGATTTTTCCTTAGTCCCCATGGCTAATTAGGTACACCTCTTGCACCTATGCCATCATTAACTAACTATTAACCCTTTTTGAGCTCACAATGGGTTTTACCCCATCATAGGCCCCTTCATTGATCTTAGCGATGAAGGGGAAAAGGGAGAAAAAATAATTGGATAAACAAGTGGAGTTGCGGATTACTGGATTTTTGTTTGTTTGATTATGAGAAATACTAGAGCATGCCTGAATGCTGAAGAAAAGAAGCCAGGGGACTGGAAGAGATTAGGGATTAACACAAGAGGTGGGAATGAGAACAGGAGCAAGGGAGATCAACAGAAAGGACAAGACAAAGTCAAGAGGCCAGATGGGACAGAAGGAAGCAGGGAATAATCAAGATACCTCAAAATAGGGCCTGGGATGACAGAGTATTGGCAAAGAATGGTTAAAAAGGAGAAAGGGGGGCTTGATTAAGTTAGGGTGACATAGTATTTTAGTGGTATTTCATCACTATAGGTAGAAGCGCCGACTTTCTTTCTGGGTGGATGCTCCCCCTCACCCCCACTCTCCCCTGAGGCCCTGCCCCCACTCTACCACCTCCCCCAAGACCCCACCCTCGTTCTACCTCTTCCTGCCCCCATCCCCTCCCCTGAGGCCCCACCCCCTCCCCCAAGCATGCTCTGCCCCCGCTCCGCCTCTTCCTGCCCCCGCTCCACCCCCTTCCCCAGCACCTCCTCACCACTGCCAAAAAGCTGATTGGCAAGGCCCACCAAGCAGCAGATTGGCAGGGCTCACCGAACAGCTTATGAGCGGGGCCCAACAAACAGCTGATCGATGGGTATCTGGTGGGTGCTGAGCACCCACTATATTTTTCCCGCCCCAGAGCACCCACGGAGTCCGCATCTATGACTATAATGATCATGATAGTCAAAGGAACCAAAAGCTGTTTAAAAGTTCCAGAAAATATGATTAGAGGAGACTTACAGCAGATGTGTTACAGTAACTTTATCAGTATTGCAGCATCCAATCATTAATCTGAATCTGTTTTAATAATATTAGTTTAAGGTTAGCTTCACTATTTCAAAGCACAAGGTCTTGTGTAACCCTAACAACTAACTGCAAACTCCTTTTTCAGCTAATCAGTATCTTTGCTTCAAAAGAAATTAAACCTTCTACACCCAGTGACTCCACTGGTATTTGATCTACAATTGGACTGAAGTTAAAAATTAATTATTCTTCCGACCTATTGAGTATATGACTATAAACATAAAAGCAGCAGCCCAGAACAATGTACACTGACCTTCTGTTGAAACACCATGTTTATTTTCCAAAGGAAGCTAATTAAAGTTTCAAAGACCAGTTCTTTCTCGCAGAGAAAGTAGTAGATACACTAAAACCAACAGTGCCATCTAGTGCCTCAACATGTTCTTAAATAATAACAAACAAAGCTCTGTGTATTACATTCTACATTTCAGATGGTGCTCCTGCTACTAAATAGAAATGGCTAATGACATAAATGAAAATGACTCAGTGGGCTTAAAGTCCCCCCCCCAAAGTCCTTCCAACATAAAATAAATGGCTTCTAGACTGACAAAATCTTTGTTTTTGTATTATTAATAGCTGTTATAAGAATATAACGACTGGTCTATTTGATTATTACAGCAGCTGTGAATTAACTGCTATAGTTAACAACTCTACATTAACAATTACTTTTCAGACAATTGGATTACATCTTTACATAAAACTGAAATTGAACTACTCCTTGTTGTCTATGTTAGATAGTATAATTATATTATATTGAACTATTTATTCTGCACTGCAGTACTATCAGTTGGAGTTTTATGACTGGGATCCCACTAAGACTCTTATGATACGGAATCGTGTTTCTTGAGACACTATCCCGGGGAGTAAAAATAAGAAGGGAAAAAGGAAGGCAACATTTCCTAATCAGTGGTTCAGTGGATAATGGGATCTGTTAGACAGATTTGCCTTTTGATCCTATTCTCTAGCTAGTATCATAGGGGTTTTACGTACCAATTCTATATTAGACAAAATTAAGTAATTAAATAAAATTTTATTTTATATAAAGTAAATGTTATAGATTTCATAGAGTTTAAGGTCAAAAGGGACCATTAGATCATCTAATCTGAACTCCAGTATATCACAGGCCATTAAATTTCACCCAGATACTCCTAAATTGAGCCCAATAACTTTAGTTAAATCAAAAGAGTGTTGATAAAAATGATAGGGCTGATCCCGCATTTAGTCATGTGCATAGTTCCATTGACTGACTCATGTGAAGGGCTACATGGATGAATAACAGGTTTGCAGGACTGCACTCTTGTCTTTTGTTGTTGTTTTGTTTTATACTTTATCTAAGATGTATTGTTCGAATGACTAATTCAAGGTATCTCCTATTATAAGAAAGCTGCCTTTCAAGAACACTGGACATTAGTTTTGCTTCCCTTACCCGATGTTCTGCAGTTCTCATGAAGCATAACATAGAGATTATATTTGGCGCCTCACACTAGCCTACGATATATGTTTATTGTCTATTGTTAACTTAGAGTGACTGTACCATAAAAAGGAGCCCAAGATAAAGGTTATAAATCCTATAACAGGAAGAGAAAGATTATAATCTTGATGCCAATTGCCTCGGATTCCTTTCTACTGTGAGGATTCAAATTTCACACTGTTCTTTATAATCCTTCTTGACTTTACTAATCTTACGCCCATAGGCAATAGTGTAGGGTAAGACTCAAAATGACAAACATATTGCTGTATATAGCAAATGGCAAAAAGAAGAGTCAATTATGCATTATTTAGGTTTCATATTTTATTCTCTAGGCAAGATTGCAATTCAAGTCTCTCAAACCTAATGTCTCTAAGGCTATGTCTACACTTATGGTAGCATATAGAATACAGACACTCCACACCCACCTAGCAATGTAGAGGGTGAGCACTGTTTAGGCAAGCAGAGTAAAGATATTCCAGAACCTTAAGGTATATATCAGGGATGGCCAACCTTACTGACCCTCTGAGCTGCATATGACAATTTTCAGAAGTTCAAGAGTGGGGCATACTTGCAGGGGCTTAGGGTTTCAGCAGAAGTGGGGCCTAAAGTCCTGAGCCCCGGCAGGTACTCCCCACAGAACTGAAGCCCTGAGACCCATTTCCCAGCTAGGTAGAAGCCAGAGGAGATGTGTGGGGGGGCGTGTGGGGGTGCACATGGGGTCACGTGCTTCCCCAGATTTTTTACAGGGTTTGCTTGCTCTGCTCAGTCACATGGTGCCTCTGAGTCCCCCTCCCTGCATGCAGTGATGAGCTGCCAAAATCTTAACAACGGGTTCCCTCCTCACCCCATGAGGGGGTCGTTGCCCACCCCCGCCCCCCGGGACTCCTACCCCATCCAATCCCCCTGCATTCCTTGACACCCCCCCAGGACCCCTGCCCCATCCACCCTCCTCCCCTGTCTGCCCCCAGATTGGGCAGGAGGGTCTCGTGGGCCACCGTAGTGGGTGCCCACCCCACCCCTAAGAGTCAGAGGGACCTGCTGGGGGGCGACAGGAAGCATCCGGCAGGTCCCTCTGGCTCCTAGGGGTGGGGGAGCGTAGCTGGGAGGGAGCAGGGGGAGCGGCCGCTCCCCCACTGATCACATCAAAAGTGGCGCATTAGGTGCCGACTCCCTGGTGCTCCAGGGCTGGAGCACCCACGGGGAAAATTGGTGGGTGAAGAGCACCCACCGGCAGCTCCCCGGCCCAAGCCTGGCCCCAGCTCCCCTCCACTCCGCCTCCTCCCCTGAACGCACTGCCCCACTCTGCTTCTCCGCGCCCCCTCCCCCCGGCTTCCCACGAATCAGCTGTTCAGCGGGAAGCCGGGGAGGGCTGAGAAGCAGGCCGTGGCTTCCCACTCAGGCCAAGGGTGGCAGAGGTGAGCTGGGGCGGGGAGCAGTTCCCCTGCGCGTGCCTCCCCTCCCGGGTTACCTGCTGCAGTGCGGGCGGCCCTCCTCGC
Organism: Dermochelys coriacea; assembly: GCF_009764565.3. Taxonomy (NCBI): domain Eukaryota; kingdom Metazoa; phylum Chordata; order Testudines; family Dermochelyidae; genus Dermochelys; species Dermochelys coriacea. The sequence goes on from NC_050068.2 coordinate 306,367,477, forward strand.
ACCCCCGCCTGCCCGAGCTCACCTCCCCCTCCCTGGGCCTGAGCGGGAAGCCACCACTTGCTTCTCAGCCTGCCCCAGCTCCCCACGCGAACAGCTGATTCGTGGGAAGCCTGGGGGGGGCGGAGAAGCAGAGCAGGGCAGCGCATTCAGGGGAGGAGGCAGAGGCGAGCTGGGGCCGGGGTTGGGGTGGGGAGCCACTGGTGAGTGCTCTGCACCCACCAAATTTTCCCCTTGGGTGCTCCAGGGCTGGAGTACCCGTGGAGTCAGTGCCTAAGGTGCCACTTTTGGCCGGTTAAATTTAAAAGCCCTTTTAGAACCAGTTGTCCCTCACGGAACAACCAGTTCTAAAAGGGCTTCTAAATTTAACAACCAGTTCTAGTGAACCGGTGCAAACCGGCTCCAGCTCATCACTGCCTGCATGGCAGCTGCTGGACCTGGCAAGCTGGGAGCTTTGGCCATGGGGAGAGGCAGCGACAAACAGCTGAGAGCTGCAGGGAGAGCTCCTGCTTTTGCTGCTGCCACTCCCTGCAGAGCTAACACCTGGGAGTTGTAGGGAGGTGGGGCCACTGAGGGTAAGAGAGGGTCACGCCAGTCGGGGGCCTGACTCAAGCTGTTGGGAGGGCCCGAACCTTTAAATTGTATTCCCCCCATGGTCAGCAGGCTCCAGTCATCTCTGGCAGAAGCCCCTAGCCCCACCACCCTGCCTCAGGGCAGAAGCCCTGTACTTTTCCACCCTCCCCCCCCAATCTGGTAGGTGGTGAACCGGGGGAACATGAGGGTGCTTCACAAGCCCCATTGTAACTGTAACTGAGTCACATGCGGCTCACGAGCTGTGGTTTGGCCACCCCTGGTATATATCCTACATGGCTCTCTACATGCTCAAGCAGTGTCTTCCTCATCTACACTGCTGTTTTCACACTGCATTGATCCAAATCCATTTAACAGAGCACTGAAAAGAAGTCACTACCTGCTCCCAAAGTTTGAGGACATACTGCCTGATCTAACCAGGGCACAAGTATTCACTGTTTGTGATGTCAAAAATGGGCTCTGGCATATTGAACTTAATTAGCAGGTACTGCTGGTACGAATGCCTATGGGCATCAGCCCAGCTGCAGAGGTGTTCCAGTGTAATCTGAACCAGGCACTAGAGGGACTCTCAGGCTGATGTAGCTGATGACATTCTTATTGTAGGAGAAGGAGATGACAAAGGAGAGGCAATCCAGGAACATGACACCAAGCTGTGACAATTCCTAAGCAGGTGCCAGGAGCGAAATAATAGGCTGAATGCAGACAGGCTGAAGCTGAGAACTGAATTCCCCTACATTGGATATCTGTTAGCTTCTGAGAAACTCCAGATGGACCCTGAGAAACTGAGAGCCTGTGATGGGGTGTACCAACCCCACACTGGGCAACAAGGGGCTAAGGAACTACTTTGGGCCCATCCAGCCCAGCCCCGCCCCGCCATACCTGTAGGATATGCTCCAACTAGAGTAGGAGTTAAAAGGCAGGGGAACAGCTCATTTGGTGATAGACCAGGGAAGAGAGCAGACCTGCAACTTCAGCAGAGAGTGGAGGGAAGGCAGAATTTCTTCCTAAGACAACTGCCCAAACGTCCCTCCCTGAGGGAAGGAAGGACCTACCACAGAGACAGCCAGAGAGGGAAGCATTTCCCTCTCCCTCTCATATGAATTCTGGGCTGTGGTAATCCCCTTTACTTTTTGTTTGGACTACCCCATCAGTTTGGATTGATCTGGCACAGGAGCAAGGACCATACCACAGAAGGAGGCACTTGCCATCTGAGAAAGAGAGTTACCACACTGCATGCTGCCACCAGAAGGTGTCCTGTGGTGAGCAGGCACCCTTCACACTGCCTGAACCTGGATGGTGACTTTGGGACAATTGTGGGCAGAGGTGTGAAGGAGGGAAGATAGGAAGTGGCCCAGGGATGGCAGCCTTAAGCAGCCTTGGCTGTCAGATCACTGATAGCCCTCAAAGGGCCTAGATCGGAGCCCGGTGGAGTGGGAAGGCCCCGGCTCCCCTACCAACAACCTCCCTGCAGGTCACGGGCCTTATCCATGATCACTAGATGACACTATCCAACCAACCAGCCCCTGAGTGAGGATTGTCACAGAGCCATTAAGGAAATGTCCAGCCCAAAGGATGTGAAGGAAGTCCAGTAATTTAGAGGGAAGACCAACAATCTTTTCAGATTCTCCATACACCTATCAGAAGCCTGTGAACCCTTGAGATAGTTAACACATGATGTGATATGCAAATGGTCACAGACCCACAAGAAGGTATTTAAAAGAGTAAAGAAAATCACAGGAAGGCACCAGTCCTAAAGTACTGAAACCCTGTGGAGAATCCTCGGAAGGAGGCCTAGGAGCAGCACTGATGCAAAGCCTGCTGCCTGTAGCATTTGCTAGGAGAGCCCTGGCAGACACAGAAGAGGATATGGTCAGATACAAAGGAGCTTCTGTTTGTGCTCTTTGGATGGAACAATTCTGGCTGTTCACCTTTTGGCACCAGCTGGACGTGCAGTCTGATCACAAATCATTAGAAAGCATCAAGAAGAAGCCACTGCTGAGTGCACCCAGCTGACTACAATGCATATTATTGAGACTCCAGCGATTTGATGTGAGGATGTGGTACTGCCAAGGAAAGTCACTACTGGTGGCAGATACACCAAGCAGGGCCTCCCTTCCAGAGTGAAACACAGATGGCTCTGTGGAACAGAAGATAGTCTGTCAACATACTGCAGTGCCTTTGCACCTTCAAAGGCAAGCTCCAGGCAATCCAACAAAATACTGAACAGGATGATGTGCTACAGACAGTAACACAATTCATACTGCTAGATCGCAAGGAGCAAGTGCAACAGGAGGTTACCCCTATGGCCAGGTAAGGGATGAACTGTGTGTGCAAAATGGGATTTTGTTTAAAGGGGACCAGGCAGTAACCCCAGCAGATTTAAGAGATGACATGATGATGCAGATACGCTCCTCACTCCCTGGTTCATGTCAAGCATGCCTGTCTCAGGCATGAATGCCCAATTAAGAGTGCACATGGCTCTGCAGGTGTGTAAAGAGAATAGTGGTCAAGGACAGGCGGATCAGTGTACAGCCTCACGAAATCCCAACCTGACCCTGGGAAAAGGTTGGAACAGACCTGTTCATTTTTGAGGAGAGGAACTATATGTTCACAGTAGATTACTACTGTAGTTTCAGGAAGTGTGAGGCAAACCTGCAGCCAGCCCAGGGCTGCTCACTCAGCTGCTGTGACTCACCTCAACCAACAAAGCGTGAAGTGATTCCGCCCTCAGGCATGTGGCAACAGCGTATCCGTGAGTAGGGTCCAGGTCAGATGAGCCCCAGGCACAGGTATTTCACTGAGCTGCAAGTTAGTGTGTGCAACAGAACTACCTGGCCAGGACTCCTGCTGCCGCCACCTCACAGTGTCACACGTGCCCTAGGCTTTCAGCCTGCCCTTGGTCTGGGTTCGGTTCCTGCCCCAGCCTTTCCTGAGTCTTGGTCCAGCCCTCTCCAGCCTTGTCTGTGCCCTACTCTGACCTTGCTCCAGGTCTGTTACAGACCCTCTCCAGCCCTGCACCCGCCTTCATAGCCCCAGATCCTCAGACTGACTCCAACCGGACGGGATGAGAGGGACAGCCACCCAGGGCGCAAAGCCAGCAGGGGCACCAAAATTGGGTGGTGCAGGATCAGGCCCAGCAGCATTGGTTGGAGCCCAGGATGCTCAGCGTCCCCCATCCTCCCAAGGGTAAGGTGCTGCCAGACAGTGGCAGAAGACAAAACCCCAGCACAGGGAGGGGCAGAAGGGGTAACAGTTACCCCAGATGCTTGCAAAAACAGGGTGTGGGGAAGCAGAGGGGCTTTTTATTTCCCCTCCCACAGGACAGTACCTCTCAGCAAGCACTTCCCTAGGCTGTGTCCTCAAAGGCACAGGGCTTCCCAAGGCCTAGACACAGCAGCTCCTCTCTATCTGATATAAGGTACTGAGGTGCTACAGGAGACTTGATTCAATGAAACAGTTTTTGCGGGCATATGTAAAAATATGTGTGTCACATTTTCAGTGTTTAAATGAACCCCTTATATGTTTGCATAAAGTCTCCTAGCAGTTCACAAATTTACCTTATCTGTTACCAGTTGGCTACTCCTGGACTAGAGGATGACAAAGGTGAGAGGTAGCAAATTGTGACAGGGCAGCAAAAGAGAACACCCATGAATGTCAGTAACTACTGGTAGCAAAATCGGTCAGTGGTAAGTTTTGACATAACATCCTGACTCCTGACAGCAGGTGATTACTTCTGGGAGAATTCTGTACCACTGCACATGTGCAGAATTGATGATCCCCGCAGATTTCTTTGCTTCCCCACAGAAAACTTACTTTCTGATGGGGAAGCAAAGGGAAGCCACAAGATCAGTCATGCAACCCTCCCCAGCAGTATGTTTTGGGTGCCCTGGGCAGCTGGCAGAGAGGTAAATTACTGTGGGGTAGGAGGCAGGACTGGAGAAGACCTGGCTGGTGGCTCCTCCCTGTGCTGGGCTCAGCTGCTAGTCCCGGCTGGGCAGGGGAGGACGGGACTTCCCCTTCCTCTGCACAGCATCTAGGGCCAGGTTAGACCCACACCCAGATTTCTCCCCGGGCTGCAGGAAGCTCTGAAAACTTACCCACCCCTGCTTCCTGCACCCATCGCTCCTCAGCTGCAGAGGGAGGGTTCCCCGTACAGGGAGCTGCTCCCCCATCCACCAAACCCCGTGCATCCAGATTCCCTCCTACCAAGACCCTCCCACTGAATCTCACCCCCCACACACTCAGAACCCTCCCTCATGAGCCCCACTCCCCCTGTGCCTGCACTATCCCAATGAGTCACCCATACCTGGATCCCCACCTCCACTGAGCCCCACTCCCCCAACATCTGGACCCCTCACTGAGACCCCCACACCCAGACACCCCCTGCCAAGCTCTATCCCCCCCACACTGAGCCCCAAGCACCTTCACCTGGACCCCCCTGTAGAGTCCCATTATTGTTGCACCCAGAACCCTCCAACAAGCCCTTGTGCATCCAGACCCCACTCTGAGCCACCCACACCCAGATTGCCTCACACAGAACCCTTGCAACCCACCCCTGGTTCCCTCCACACTAAGCCCCTCCACACTTGGATCCTGCCTGCCCACACCTGGTGCATTTGGCATGGAGGGACAAGGCACTGGGGTGTTTCTGGGGCAGGCCCAGTCCTTGCACTGTGTCAGAGTTGGGTGCTGCCTCACTGCTGTGTCCGTGTCCCAAGCTGGAGCTGCGCAGTCATCTCCCACCTCTGTGCAGCCAGTGGGTTGTGCTCTCCCAATGCCATGCTGGAGCCTCCACATAATTTTGACAAATACAATTGCAGAATTTTAAAATATTGTGCACAGAATTTTTAATTTTTTGGTACAGAATGCCTTCAGGAGTAGGCGATGGTTTTCAAACTGTGGGGTTCATAACCCTAGGGAGGTTCACCCCAGAGTGTGAAAACCTCTGTGCTAAATAGAAAGCAGAAATCTGGGGGGGCACATGTCCCTGAATGCCCCTCCACGCGTCATCTGCAGGGGGCACAAATATGCTTGCTCACCCCGGGTGCTAAAATGCGTAGTTATGGCTCTGTAGCTCTTATTGGACCAACTTCTGTTAGAGAGAGAGATACATTTTGGATTAATGATCATTGTTAACAAGGTTTATGCAGTGCTGAAGCTCGGAATGTCACTACATCATCATCTGCAGGCGTTCAGATGAGCACAGGTACACAGAAGAAGGAAAAAACAAATCAAAAGGTTATAAAGAATTGAGGAACTAATTTATAGTAATTGTGGATTACAACATCATTCCTTTTCAAGATGTGTAAGACATTTAAGTTAAAAAAATATTGACTGATAGTCCAATGAGTTGTTGAAAGTCTCTAGTGCAACTACTTGTATCACCAAAATAGAAAATCTTGGCACCTGGATTCTTATCTCAGTCAGCCCAAACAAGTGCTATTATAGGGTTACAAAGAGGAAAATTGCAATGATTCCTGCTAGAACTAGCTTTAAGGCTTGTTCCTGTGTGCATTCTTGTAGCAAGGAGAAAGAAACAAAACCAACACAATTTGACCTTTAATCTAGTGTTGTTTTTGCTTTGAGCTGTCCTCCTTAACAAAAGTCTATGTTCTTGGCAGAACTGTAATGAGATTTATTTCTCCTTGGTTTGCATGAGACCTTTGTCAATTGCCCTACATTCCTTTTAGAAGCTAGGAAAAAATTTAGATTATAATCCCAACACCACAGTTACCAGAACAAAAAAAAATCACTTTTCTTTTCTTTTTAATTGTTTCATTGGCAATAGGATGAATTATAACCTTAATGAAAACTCTGTCCCGATATAAATAATCATCACTGGAAATACTTTTAGAGCTGCTAAAGTAAAACAGTAAAGAGCTGTCAATATGAAATCTACAAAACAAATCAAAGTGAAGCACCATTGAGGTACAGCTGTGGAGCGGACAATTCTTGCAGCTGGTGTTTTCTTTTTTATTTGCGGGTCTGGGACGGGTCTAGGCCTGCCCAAAACTAAAGGCCTACCCAGTTAGCTCACGGGGAGGAACCACTAAGCCCAGACCATAAGTGAATACGTGAGTCAACAAATGAAAAAAACAGGAATGGGAGTGAGGTCAAAGGTTGAAAATCAGGGAACCAGAAGAGGACAACGAGCAGAGAAATCCAGATAGTGCCCACCACTCCTCAAAGGTATCTAAGGAGTCAGTGGACATGGCCCAGGGGAGACATGATCAAACAAAGGAATGGAAATAGGCCCCACAGTCACAGAGCAGCCTCTCATCCACCTTCCTCCTGGTATGGTGGATGGCCATCTTGGCCAGCACCAGGAGGAGGCTGACAAGAGGTCCTGCAACTATGTGGGGCCATGGATGGGGCATGCATCGATCAGGAGATGCAGGGAAGAAGAGTGGGAAGAGGGGCTGCTGCCTGATGCACCCCACATAGATGTGTACCAGGGTATCCCTCTTGCTTCAGAAGTGGCATGAGTCAGGGGAGTTCATGAACTGCACCAGGTACACACACATGCTCACAGCTCCATGGAGGAACTGCCAACTCATATCCCCACCAGGGCATGGAACCAGTGTGGAATACAGGCTGGCTCACCAGGGTTCCTTACCCACGGCAGGAGTTCCCATCACTTGGTGTCAGAGCAGGACACAAGGATGAGGAAGTGGATGGTATGAAGCACGAGCATGTACAGATGTTTTCTGGGCGCAGGTAAAGGAAGCAGACCAGTTGGATGTCATGCAGACGGCTCAAGTGGCATGTCGGGTGGCTGGGGAGACTTGCGGGGCAGGGGCCCAATGATGAGTTCCAAAGGACTAGGAGATAGGAGTGGAAAGGGAGAACCATCTCGCAGGGCCCACTTGAGGAAAGTGAGAGAAGCAGGAGGCATTGCAGCTGGCCTTTTATATATAAGCAGGGTCTCCCATGATGAACTGGAGGGAAAAGACTTTAGGAGGAGACTGTATTTGCATAGACACACCTCCTCTGCCTAGGTCTTCAACAGACAGAGCAGCTTTGCCAAAGTGATCAATTTTGGCTGGTTTTTGGGTTGCAGTTCATTTTTGTATTGAATGCAGGGGTAATGAAATGTTGTTATCCTTACTGAATGGTAGAAGAAGTGTATTTAACATGCCCTAACTGAGGTCACCCTACTTTGAACTTCAGTTGCTACGCAGGGGGTACGTATGCCAAATCCTAGTACAAGAAAATGAAAGTGGGGACTTATGTTCCTAATTGGTGCTGTGGATGTTACTTAAAGAGAGGACATTATTTGACCCTTCTGTTGTTAGTGTTTAATGACAGAGCTGATGGGACTCAACAAATAGGTGCTGTAGTAATTACATTACTTGTGCGTGTCTATACTTTGTTCCTTGTGTCAGCAGCGTGCATTCTCACCAAGCGCTTGCACCCATTGAATGGTCAGCATGAGGCATTGTGGGATAGCTTCTGAAAATCAGCAACAGTTGATGCAAGTAATATAGTGCTTACACTGACATGTGTTGACCTTAATACATTGATGTTGACTCTACGCCTTTCACGGAGCTGGAGTTATTAAGTCAGGCTAGTGGGTAAGTTACGTCAGTGGGAGCAAAATTTTAGTTTGGACACTTACGGAGTTAGGTTGACGTAAGCTGCCTTAGCCTGTAATGTAGATCAGGGCTGAGACCCGATGTGGGGACAGTGTTATAGTGATGGACAATGCAGAGACTGCACTAGATGTGAGGTTCCACACTACCCAATGAATTTACTAAGAGCTGGGTAAGTGGCAGAACCTCAGAATGCTGCAATGCAGTTGTGGCAATGAGCCGCGAGCAGCAACGGTGATAGCATCAGGCGTAGCAGCAGCAGAAGTGGCAGTCCACGGCCAGCGGCGAGGGTGGCAGAACACAGGATCAGAGGCAGCAGCAAGTGGCAGCAGAGATAGCAGCAATGAACCCGCTGTAGAGGTAGCAGCAGCAGCTGAGGCATTTGCCCCACCCCTTTTTTCAGGGTTGGGAGGTGAACCATGTGAATGCATCTGAGTCTTTGAAGACCAAAGACAGCCCACTGTGAATGGGGTGCAGCAGAGGGAAAGGGGGTGGCGTGTTAAAGGGACATTGATTTGTTGGGCTTTCACATCTCAGGCTGGGAAACTGAGGCAAAGGACACTGCACAGTGCACCGTTGGGTGTCTGTTTGCTTATGGTTACCTGTTTATGATTACAAGGTTGTGGTGTTTTCCCAAATTAATGCTGGGTTCTCTCTCTTTTAATAAAAGTTTTCTGTTATTATACACAGACTCAGTACTTGTGAGTGGGGAAATATTGCCTCTTAGAGCTGCCCAGGGGTGGTTTTTAGTTTTCCCAGATTACTAGACAGATTAAGAGAAATCCCTAGATGTTGAACCTGGCCCTTGTTGCCATTGACACCACCTGGCAGATGGGTTTGCTTACGACTTAGGCCCTGAGCCTGCAAAGGGCTCCATGCAATTGGAGCTCACATAACTCAGCTCACAACAAGGGGGATACACCTAGAGATAAGGAAAGGAGTCTTTCTGAAGTCAACTAGTGAGTGAAAATAAAAGCTAGAGACAATATGTTATCTTTAAAAAAAAAAAGTTACTAGTCTTTCTGTAACTGTTGTTCTTCGAGATGTGTTGCACATGTCCATTCTGATTTAGTTGCGGGTGCGCCCCGAGCACAGCTGTCGGAATTTTTTCCCCTAGTGGTATCTATCGGCTTGGCTCTGGCACCCCCTGGTGTCACACGCTCAAAGCACCTGTATAAGGGGCCCCACCGAGCCTGCGCTCCTCAGTTTCTTCTTATTGACCTGTCTGAGAGAGGAGCCAGTGGGCAGGTCTTGGAATGGACATGTGCCACACATATCGAAGAACAACAGTTACAGAAAGGTTAGTAACCAATTTTTCTTCTTTGAGTGCTTGAACATGTCCATTCCAATTTAGGTGACTAGCAAGCAGACTCAGAAGTGGGCTCAGAGATTAAGGACAAGCCGACTGTAGAACCGCTCTGCCAAAGTGGGTGTCGTCTCTAGCCTGCTGTGTGATAGCATAGTGCGTCGAGAATGTGTGCGCTGAGGATCAGATCGCTGCTTTACACATGTCCTGGATCAGGACCTATGCTAGGAAGCCACTGAAGAGGCTTGGGACTTTGTGGAGTGGGCAGTTTAGTTTGATGGAGGGGGAAGGCCCGTGAGGTCATAGCATGTTCTTATGCGGGATGTGATGCAAGATGAGATACTTTCATTCTCTCGGCAGTCACCACGAAGAGCTGTGGTGATTTACTAAATGGTTTGGCCCTTTCAGTGTAAAGGGCTAGAGCACATCTGACTTCCAGGGAATGCAGGCAATGTTCTTCCCTATTTGCATGAGGCTTGGGGGTAAAAGACTGGCAGAAATGGAATTGGTTGTAATGGAATTGGGATACAACCTTCGGAAGAAATTTTAGGTGCAACCAAAGCTGCACTTTGTCCATAAAGAAAACCATATGGGGGGCTCTGCCGTGAGGGCCTGAATCTCTAAAACCCTCCTGGCTGAAGTAATCGCCACCAGGAAGGCTGTCTTACATGAAAGATGCAGCAGAGAGCATGTCACCATCGGCTCAAAGGGTAGCCCCATTAGTTTTGAGAGGACAAGATACAAGTCCCATGGAGGGAGAGGTTCTCTTATCTGCGGAAAAATCTTTTCTAGGCTGTGACGGGGTAGACTCACTGCTGTGGTGCCTCCTGCTGGCTGTCCTGGGAATTAGCTTAGTTCACCAGTGCGCCCTCATCTGGGAATGTCTCTGCGCCGTCACATCTTCTCCAGGAAGCACGTTGTCCCAAAGAACATAGCATCCTCTTCAGGACACAGCCCTCTGGCTGTGTCACACTCTGTTCTCCCCCTTTCCGGGGGAACTGTAGTCCACTGTCCAGCCACTTCCTCAGTGGCAAGTGGGGGCAGGGAGGGGACCCAGGCCTGCCGAATATTCTGGGACCCGGCTCAGGGACCCTGCAGATGGCAACCATGTGCTGCATCCCCTCCAACCCCACAGTCTAATTCCCTGGGCCACTTCCCCGCAGCTCCAGCACCTTCTCCACCCTTGTCTCAGGGCCTCAGCATGCCCACTGTCAGTCGGGAGCTCACACTCGCTCCCCTGATCCTGCCTAGCACTACTCTGTCCAAGGTGCTAGCTGCCTTCCAGCTGCAAGGTAGCCAGTCCTCCTCCCTCCTGGAGCTCCAGGAAGTGACTGACCTGCTCTGCCCTGTGGCTCTTCTTATATGGGCCTGCCTGGTCCTGATTGGCTGCTCCTCGCAGCCCTTTTCCAATAGGCTGTCTCCTGCACAGTCTTCGTAGGGTCCTCTCCAATTGGCTGCCTGCTGCGCAGCCTCTATAGGGTTGCTTTAACCCCTTTCAGGCCAGTGTGGGGCAGGCATCCCATTACATAGGCCTTTGAGGAAATGGATCACCATTTCATGTGTAAACACCAACCTATTGTCAACCTTTGGGCGGAATGCTGAAATGGCCACCAGGTGGACCTTTAGAGAGGAGAAGACCAGGCCCTGCTCCTTCAATGATAAAAGGTAGTCCAAGGTAAGCTGGATCGACGCTTGCATTGTGGGACCCCATGAGCTGAAGACCAGAGGGAGAACCGCTTCAATTTTGCATAGTAAACTGACCTCGTGGAAGGTTTCCTACTGCCCAAAAGAATCTTGTGAACCTGTTCTGAACAAGTCCATTCCTCAGGGCTCAGTCACGCAGATTCCAGGCCGTCAAATACAGGGAGCTAAGGTTTGAGTGGAATAACCAACCATAGTCTTGTGAGATCAAGTCCGAGCACAGGGGAAGCTTAATTGAGGCCTTGCAGGACAGACGGACGAGCAAGGTGTACCAGTGTTGCCTGGGCCATGCCTGAGCTATCACTATGAACTGAGCCCGATCCTGCTTGATCTTTGTCAGCATCTTGTGGATTAGTTGGATGGGCAGAAAGGCGTAGAACAGGTTATGAGACCACTTCTTCAAGAAGGCATCCGTCATGGAGCCAAGGCTGTGATCCCTCAGGGAGCAGAACTGCTGGCACATCCAGTTGGACCGTGTGGAGAGCAGCTCTAAGTGGGGAAAGCCCCATCTGTGGAAGATACTCATCGCGACATCTGGGCATAGGGACCACTTGTGATGAGTCAAGAAGGACCTGCTGAGCCAGTCCGCAAACTGGTTCTGTACCCCTGGCAGATAAGAGACCTCGATCAAGTGTTCAATGCAGAAGTCCCATAGAGGTACTGCTTCTCATCACAAGGGGGAAGAATGAGCCCCTCCCTGTCTATTGATGTAGTACATGGATGATGTATTGTCTGGATATCAGTACCAGAGTCTCCCAGTGTGCCCCTGATGCTGCTGTGGTCACCAAGCACACCAAGTAAGACTGCCTCGAGCTGGTGCCTTGGCCCTGGGGAACCCCCACGGGTTCCAAAAGGACCATTGTAGGGGTGCCAGGACCCACAGACCAATGAGCCATGTGTTGTGTGTGGCATCACTGTTCCCAGCACCCCTGAAGATATAGCTGGGTGCAGGGATTGACATAGACCCTCCCGCTAGTGCCAGTGTTTTGCAATATCGGACCCCAAGTCCAAACTGGAAGAGGAGGAGGAGGACTGTGGTGACCACGGCAGCACCAATCCTCCCGATGCCGATGATCAGTGCTGTGCAGATGTCTCCAGCAAGGCAATGAAAGTGGCTTGACCCTGGAGGCTGGCCCTGAGACCAGAGACCTGAGACTGAAGCTGGTCAATGCTTCAGTGTCGCTGGGTGGTGCTGGAGGTGCTGTGTCCTGCCTCCCGGCCAGGCTTGATACAAGTTAATAAGGTCTTCACCACTGTGTAGGCCTCCAGGATTGATGGTACCATGAACTGGTCTGCCCAGCACTGCTAAGCTGGCTGCACATCTGGGGTCTGTGGTGCTAGTGCTGGTGCAGCCGCCACTACTGGCGTTTGCCACGATGCCAGGGAGGGAGAACAGCCCAGCTCAGGTCTCATTCTATTCTATTCTGCCCACTTATCTCTCTTCTGTGCTGGAGAGCGGGTCTTCTCCCGGTGGCCTCGATGTCTCTTCTTCGGCACCAGAGAGGAGGAACAGTGCTGAGAGCTCTCAGTGGCCGGCGGTGCATTGTGCACTGACATCGAAGTACTCAGTGCTGAGTCTAACCTTGGTTCCAAGGCAGGTCAGTGCTGCCTCCATAAGGAGGACTTTCAGTCTCACCGCTCTGTCCTGCTGCTTTGGGTTTAAATTTCCAACAAATGTGGCAGTGTTCTTTTCTATGACCCTCTCCCAAACACCTGAGGAAACTCAAGTGAGGGTCACTAGTTAGTATAGGCTTGCCACATGAAGAACACTGCTTAAACCCCGGCACCCAAGGGATGCCCCAGTACCAGGGGACAAATGAACCACCTTTCCGAGTATGGAGAGGAGTCCCAAGCTACTATACTAACACTACTAAACTACTAAAACTACTATGCTATGAACTATAAACTATGAACTATTTACAATAAAAATACTATAAACCACTAAAACGCTTTGCTCAAGGCAAAGAGATGAAGTTCCAACAGCCGCACAGATGGTAAGAAGGAACTGAGGAGCACAGGCTCGGCCGGGCCCCCTTATACCCGTGCTATGAGTGCGTGACATGAGGGGGCACAAATGGATACCACTAGGGGAAAAATTCCGACAGCTGTGCTCGGCCACACACACACCTAAATCAGAATGGACATGTGCAAATGCTCAAAGAAGAACTTGTTGTAATCTCCTAGACACATGGCCCATTTGCCTATAACCTTCCTCCATGAGTTCTAATATGGCTTTAGTTTTATTCTGGACAAAAGCACTGAAAAATAATATTTTGAACTTCTATATTGCCAGTCAGATTGAAAGATCTCAAAGCACTTTACAAACAATTTACCACAGTAGGTAGCAATAGAAAGTATCATCATCTCCATTTTCCATATGGTTGAGGCACTAGGATACCTTCAATTTCAGGACCACAATACTGTCGGTGAAATCTTTGTGCCATTGAAGTCAATGAGAGTTTTGCCATTGACATCAGTGGCACCAGAATTTCACCCATGCTCTCTGAAAACTTTATTGCTAATATAGTTACAGTAACCCCTACACTTATAATAACTAAAAGAGAACAGAAAAAAGGGAGGTTTATTTATTTATTTTTATTTTTCATTGATATACAATGCTACTCCACCACCTTTACCTTTATTTCTGTCTTTCCTAAACAGCACATACCCTTCAATACCTGTAGTCCAGTCATGACTACTATTCCACCATGTTTCTGTTATCCCTACAATATCTGGTTTCACTTCCTGCACCAGTAGCTCTAGTTCCTCCATTTTGTTACCTAGGCTCCTCCCATTGGTGTACAAACATCTTAATTTTTGCTGTTTGGCCTCGCTCACGTTTTGTACCCTATTAGGCACAGTCATTCTACAGCCAGTATAACCTATTAGACTGGTATCCACACTGCCCTCGCTCCTTATATACATTCTCCTACCCACGGCTGTATCTTTTCTTACTTCATCTTCTTCCCTCTCAATGCTAAAATCTGGCGTGGAGATTTCCTGGACATCTCCCAACCATCTCCCCTGAAGATTGCTTCGGTTAGTTCCTTAAGTACTGCAGGATGAATTTCATCAGGTCCTGCTGAGTTGAATACACCTAATTTATGTAAATATTCCTTAACCTGTTAGTTCCCCTTTTTGGGTTGCATTCCTTCCCTCTTGTTAATATTAATTGTGTTGAGTATCTGTCACCATTAACCTTTTTAGTGACAATTGTAGCAAAACAGGCATTAAACATCTCAGTCTTCTTGATGTCATTAGTTATTAGCTCTCCTTCCCCACTAAGTAGAGGACCTACACTTTCCTTCATCTTTCTCTTGCTCCAAATGTATTGAAAGAACCTCTTTGTATTGGCTTTTATTTTTTTATTGACCTCCTTGCTAGGTTTAATGCATATTGTGCCTTAGCCTTTCTGATGCTTGTGCTATTTTTTGTACTCCTCCTTAGCAGTTTGTCCATGTTTCCACTTTTTGTAGGATTTCTTTTTAGTTTTCAGGTAATTAAAAAGCTCTTGATGGAGTCATATTGGCCTTTTACTATTCTTTCCTTTACATCAGGTTAATCTGCAGTCGTGCTTTTAATATTGTCTCCTTGAGAAACTGCCAGCTCTCCTGAACTCAGTTTTCTCTAAATTTTCTTCCCAAGGACCTTTGTTTGATAAAAATCTGCTTTTTTGAAGTTCATTATCCTTATTTTGCTGCTCTCACTGCTTCCTTTCCTTAGGATCATGAAATCTAGCATTTCATGATCACTTTCACCTAAATTGCCTTCCACCTTCAGATTTATTACCAATTCCTCCCTTTTGCTCAGAATCATGTCTAAAATGGCTGTCCTGCTGGTTCCTTCTTCCACTTCAAAAATTTATCCCCAATACATTCCAAGAACTTATTGAAAACATTGTGTTTTGCCACATTACTTTTCCAACACATATCTGGGTTGTTAAAGTCCCCCATTTACCACCAGATCTTGTGTTTTGGATATTTGTTATTTTTTCTAGAAATGCCTCATCCACCTCCCCATCCTGATTTTGTTATCTGTAGTAGACCCCTACCATGACATCACCCCTATTTTTTACTCCTTTTATCTTTACCCAGAGACTTTCAACTGATGTTCCTCTCACCTCCTTCTGGACCTCAATACAAGTGTCTATATATTCTTGATGTGTTCTCCCTTTTTACCCTGCCTGTCCTTCCTAAACAAGCTATACCCCTCTATACCAATATTGCAGTCATGACACTTATTTCACCAGGTTTCTGTGATGCCAATTGTCATAATTTAGACTGTGTACTAAGATTTCTGATTCTTCCTGTTTATTCTCCATACTCTTACATTTGCATATAGACATCTAAATTGAGTAGATTCCCTACTGATTTCCCTCTTGTTGCTTCTATATCCTTATTGTAATTTTCCATATTCCTCCCAACATCTAGCCTTCTACTAAGGTCATCTTTTTTATGTTACCAGGCCCCTTTGAAAGTAGTTTAAATCCCTTCTCAGTCGGTTGGCGAATCAGTGTGAGAAGATGTTCTTCCCCTTCTTTGTCAGGTTGACTTCAACTCTTTCCAGCAGACCTTCCTGGAACAGAATCCCATGGTTTAGGAAGCTGAAGCCTTCCCATTGACACCATCTGTGCAGCCATGCATTCATCTCCAGGATGTCCGGGTCTCTGCCTGGGCCCTTAAACTCAGCTAGGACAATGGTCAAGAACCCAACCTTCACCCCTGACTCTTTCACTCTTGCTCCCAGAGCCCTGTTTTCACTGTTGATCTGCTCAGGGCCACACCTGGCAGTGTCATTAGTGCCCACATCTATGAGCAGCATGGGGTAGTGGTCAGAGGAACAGATGAGCCTCAGCAACTTTTTCATAATGTCTCAAACATGGGCCCCAGGCAGACAGCACATCTCCTGGTGCATCATGTCAGGTCAGCAGATGGATGCCTCTTTTCCCCTCAGAAGGGAGTCCCCGACCACAAATGGCCTATGCCTCCTCCTCCTCTTGGACTGGGTGGCCATGAGCCTACCAGCCTTTGGGATAAGTGACCCCTCCTCTTCTGTCATTAGGATCTGCTCCTCATCTCCAGTTTTTGCTGCAATGGATGTAGGATATGGGTAGGTGTAGAAGCATTATCTACTGCCCAAGAGGGCCAGCAGTTAATCTCCTCCCCATAGAGCAGTCAGTTCTCTCCTTCTTCCTCTGGTGCTGCTCTAGTCATCTGTAACTGGCTAGCATCCTCCATCCCAGATGTTTCCACCTGCATCCTGTCAATGAAGTCCTCATGCTCCTAAATGCAGTGCAGACAAGCCACCTCCACCTGTCTTACCTACTTTCTGAAGGAACCCATCAACAAACACCTCCCACACCAGGTGGCTCCCCCTGCCTGGCTTTAATCAGTGGAGACCACACAGGCCACATACTCAGCAAAGTCAAGACCAGGACCTGGGTGGAAGCCTCTAGGGTCAGGATACCCCTTTGGTTGAGGGCCCCACAGGTGCAAGTAAAGAAAAAGCTAACAGTGGTGTTGGCTACACACCATTTCCCTCCCATTGTGGTTCTTTCTTGTAGAATACTTGAAGGTTAAGGAACCGAACCGAACCGAACCGAACCGAACTACACCTGGTGAACTTCCTTACTCTCCCAGCTGCCTGCATGTCATCAACTGTGTATCTTAATACAGCCACTGGGAGCCTGTGTGCTTTTTAAAGCCTGGGCCTCACACACAGCTGGAATGGGTAACTCAACCCCTGTTGATCAGCTGCCTCTAATCACTGGCCTATCCAATCAGAAACTGCACGGCTCCCACTTCAAAGATCCCTGATCAAGCCCTTCAAAGAGCCTTGCTAGAAAGCAGGTGCTTACTCACCTAACTGAAGGTCAACCTAGCTCAGCCAGCCAGCAACCAAGCTGAGATTTCAAAACACAGCAATCACACCAACCAGCCCAGAGTTCTACCAAGCATGATGACAAGTTCCCAGCACAGAAAGCGTTCCTCTTTTGCCCTTCCTAAAGTTAATCAATAGCAATAAAGTGATATACCCCAGTGATACGCACCGTCTCACTCCCTTAGTTTCCTGGCTGCCTTTGTGTCACCAGCCACATGTCTCAAGTTTGGAGTTTAACAGTTGATAACATATCAGATGTGCAAAAGCATTTCAGTCCAAAACTCTTTGATGAAATATTCCTGATTTCCTCTGGGAAGAAACAATATTCTCATATCTCATTTACTAGGCAAAGAGAGATTAGCAGAGATTTATGGTGTATTTTGTTTCAAAGCTAATCCATTTATTTAAATTGCAGCTGCACCAGTTGTCTTTTCTTTTTGAAGTGTGAAGAACTGCAGTGTAATAAAAATGAATTCTGAGATCATTACAAGGTAGTTTGATTCAGATATGCTTGCTTGTATTGAGAAATGATAAGCCTTGAAATTCCAGCACCAGTGTTATCTGGACTAAGGGGAAGACCGTTGGAAACTTTCTGACTAGTATGAGGATTGCTCACTGTGCCTTACTGAAAACTTGCCACTATGGGCTTTGGCCTTTCTGATGATGTCATAAATATAAAGGGAAGGGTAAACACCTTTAAAATCCCTCCAGGCCAGAGGAAAAACCCTTGCACCTGTAAAGGGTTAAGAAGCTAAGATAACCTCGCTGGCACCTGACCACAATGACCAATGAGGAGACAAGATACTTTCAAAGCTGGAGTGGGGTAGAAACAAAGGGTCTGGGTCTGGGTCTGTCTGAGTGAGGCTTTTACCGGGGACAGAACAGGAATGGAGTCTTAGAACTTAGTAAGTAATCTAGCTAGATATGCATTAGATTATGATTTCTTTAAATGGCTGAGAAAATAAGCTGTGCTGAATGGAATGGATATCCTGTTTTTGTGTCTTTTTGTAACTTAAGGTTTTGCCTAGAGGGATTCTCTATGTTTTGAATCTAATTACCCTGTAAGGTATTTACCATCCTGATTTTACAGAGGTGATTCTTTTTACTTTTACTTCTAATAAAATTCTTCTTTTAAGAAACTGAATGCTTTTTCATTGTTCTTAAGATCCAAGGGTTTGGGTCTGTGGTCACCTATGCAAATTGGTGAGGATTTTTATCAAGCCTTCCCCAGGAAGGGGGTGCAAGGTTTTGGTGAGGATTTTGGGGGGAAAGATATTTCCAAATGTCTCTTTCCTAATAAAAAACCCGGTTAAACGTTTGGAGGTGGCAGCGAAAGTCCAAGGGCAATAGGTAAAATAGTTTGTACCTTGGGAAAGTTTTAACCTAAACTGGTAAAAGTAAGCTTAGGAGGTTTTCATGCAGGTTCCTACATCTGTTCTCTAGCATTCAGAATCGGGAAGGAACCTTGACAGATAAGTATTTTTACTAGAATGAGATGATAGCAATGTGCCCTAACTGTACAATAGAAACTAGAAGGCCTATTAGAGTTCCCATTGTATACCCAGGTTTCAGAGTAGCAGCCGTGTTAATCTGTATTTGCAAAAAGAACAGGAGTACTTGTGGCACCTGAGAGACTAACAAATTTTTTTGAGCATAAGCTTTTGTGAGCTACAGCTCACTTCATCGGATGTATACCCAGTTATTCAGAGGTGGCAGCCTAAGCCTTTTGGGGTTCTCCTCAGTACAGCTACCAATGGAGACAAACTCAGGTGGGAATGGAACAGGATGGGGAAAGAATCCAGCGGAAAGCTGGAGAGGAATCCAAGGGGCATATGTATGAAATAGAGCATTCAGTGACAAGAAGAAAGATTCAAGAAGGGATCAGTAGGAGAAGTAAACAAAGGCTGGGGAAACAGGATCAAGGAGAAAAGGGAAAACAGACCAAGAGAGGCAGAAGGACCACTGGAAAGGAGAAAGAACAATGCTGAATTTGGCTGCTAGTCCTATGCTCCCTAGGGACTCTTTTACTTTAGAGGTATTCACTAGAGTGGGGAAGGGCAAATGCCCTAGTGCTGCTTTGCACCAACCTAGCTGTATTTCTGTGCCATCTCTACAGCAGCCCCCACACAGGCAGAGTGGTATTACAGGAGCACAGGAAGATCAGGAGTAGGCAAAGGCCATCAGAGGGAATGGGCAGATTGGGAGTGGGAGGAGGCATGGCCAAGGTGGTCCTGAACCCTTGCAGTGGCTCATCAGGGCCATTAAAGTAGGGGCACAACTTAAGGAAGCTACAAGCGTTCTCAGTAGCCTGAGTCAAGGGGTGATTCAGTCCCTGAATATGGGATCCTCCAGCTGCCTTTCTCCATCCTTGCTACACCAGGATGAATCTGGCCCTATGGGTAAACCTGGAGGAAGAGGAAAAAGATCAAGGAGCTGTAAGAGAGTAAAGAGAAACAAGCAGAGCAAGGCAGGAGCAGGGCTTGCCAGGATTTTCCCAGACCCTAATCTATTAGAACAATATAACCACCCTAGTTTTCAGAGGTTGCATAAACAAAACATGCCAACTGCTTTCTTTCCCTTTCACCACACCTGATTTTTCTTTTTTACAAAAATTGGTTTGGTTTCTAAAACAGAAACTGTAGTTTTCCAGCTGGTGCTTTAGAAAGGACACAGCCTGGCAATCTTACTTTTTTTCAACAGGAAATTGAAAATGTCCTGGTTTGTATAACCCAGTAGGGTTCCACAACAGGAGTCCAACATTCTTCTCTCCCTGCCCTCCTTCGAGTTCACTTTCATCTGAAGATAAAATCCCAACAAATAGAAACCACAGTTTGAGCTAACTTCCCTCCATGGGCAGATGAATGAACTAAAGGTTCTGCCTGAAGGACTCCTGTTCTCTATAGAGCTCCTCTAGTTACTGGGAGAGAGCTTGGCGAACAGAGCTACATAATTCAGGGCCCCCTGCTGCATAATTCAGCTCTAGCATACCCTATGGAACATGGGCTTGGTTCTAACTGAGAGACTATTGAGTACCACGTATTACAAGAAATCAAAGAACACAAAGGCCAAGATTTTCTAAAATAGAAGCCTAAAGCTATTTTTCGACATACATGTTTAGGCCTCTGCTTGATTTGCAGGAGTGCTGAACAACCAAAATTCCCAGTGTACTCAGTGGGAGGAGCTAGGGCTAAGCACTGCTGAAAATCAAGCGCAGATATGGATGCAGAAGACTAACTTTAGGCTTCTAGTTTTGAAACTATGAGTTTCAGCAATGAATAGTGATTCTGAGTGCCTCTGTTTCAAGGTACCCCATCTGAGGCAATTTAGAGTCATAGAGTGAAGGCCAAAGGGATCACATCAGATCATCAAGTCTGACCTCCTGTATATCACAGGCCGCCGCCACCACCACCACCCAGCACCTGCATACTACAACCAACAGCCAAAATGAGACCAAAATATTACAGCCCACAGGAGATTAGGCTATTATGTGTGACAGACAGAGACTAGGAGGGATTTAGGTGCTCCAGTGCCTGATTACGTGAGATATACCCAGGCAAATGACCTGGCAAATGACCACCTGTATACGTGCTGCAGAGGAAGGGACCCCTTGACCGGGGGGATATTTCCTTTCTGACCCCACATATGACTATCAGTTAGATCCTTAAAGGGGCCTGATTTAGAAAGAGCAGGAGCTCAGCAATGATAATCAGGTACCTTTCAGGTGTCTCAGGTTGGGAACCCTGCAATTGCAGCACTCAAAAATCACTAGACATTTGAAAAGCTAGGCCTTTTGCCATAGGTGTTTCTCTTTGGTGGATAAGAACGTGAATGAGCAAAGCAATGATGACGTATAAAATGTACTGAAAAATATGCTAATGTTGCCTTCTACAGGTGGATGCCAGCAAAGTCCAACTGGCCTGAGCCCTGTATCTTTAGTGTTTGTGCAAATAGGAGGAGGCTCCCATTCACACTGGATGGGCAGGAAAAGAATAAAGTGACATTCTCAATTCAGCTGAGCAATGGCTTGTGAATCAATACCAGAAAATGCAGGAACTGTACAGTGAGACTTAGGTAATGCTAAGAAATACAGACTGGGAGTGTCTCTGCTGTCTGAATAACTATGGGGTAACAGTACAACTACTGGTGAGCACTATTGATTACCTGGCTTTCTGTTGAGAGTGAGATGCAAGGGGAAGTTCTTGAAGCTGTTGGAGATTTCAGATATCAGTACTCATAGTTTTCATGTATGGGCAGAAAAGGGTTTTAGTCCACATGCCAGCATGAGATTCTGTTCAGCTCTTTATGACAGTAATTCATTTTCATGGGATGCTTCCGAGTTTTGCATCAAAGGAAGGAAAAAAATCATATCTATTTTATTTTTAAATGAGTTAACTATGCTGACAATGGAAATGGACCAGATTCAAAGCAGGGTTACACCTGGGTAAATTCAGGCACAGGGTTTCCAAGACAAAAAGCCTGCCAGAGAAGGAATTAGGGCAACTCAAATCAGCTACAACTTCAACTTCCTTTGTACAAACCCAAACATTCAAATAAATGGGATTTGCAAAGACTGTAGGATTAGATCTTGTATTTTTATTTCTAAATCAATCTTGGCTCTCTATTTCTAATATAGTAGCTACCACCATGGCATCAAAGCACTTCCTCTCCATAATCCAAATATTATTGAAAGGCATGTTATAGAATTAAGTTGTATTTCACAGCATCTAGTCACCAGAGAACATTTAAAGTAGAATTGGGTTATAAAGAAGTTTTCATCATTTCAGTTGAGTGTAGCCTGTGAATTAATTACCTTTTGATGCCATTGCAATTGATGCAATATCAACTCAGACACCCCAACTAAGGAAAAGATCATTCAAGCCATCACATCCTTAAAAAATGGGAAAGCTCCCGGCAAGGATAACTTGAATGCAGACTTGTTCAAGGTAAATCCTGAGTAAGCATCTATCCTGACCCCTCTATTTACATCAGTCTGGGAAAGGGAAAAAGTGCCAGATGTGTGCACCAATGGGGTTATAGTGAAGATACCAAAGAAAGGAACTCTCTGTGATTGTTATAACTGGTGTGGCACCACACTTTTATCTGTGCCAAGCAAAATATTGTGAAAGATCATAGTCCAGCACATATGAGAAGCAGTTGATAGAGTTCTCAGAAAAGAGCAAACTGGTTTTTGGAAAGGGCGTGGATGCACAAACCAGATCTTCACTCTACGAAACAAAATAGAACAATGCTTAGAATGGCAATGGCAGCTCTACATAAACTTCATAGACTTTGAGAAGGCTTTTGATAGCATTCACAGGACCAGTCTATGGCGCATTCTGTGGGCATATGGAATCCCTCTCCATATAATCAACATCATCAAAAGCTTTTATTTCAACTTTACATGCAGTGTTGATCTCAGTGAACTCAGTTTTGAAGTCAAAACAGGAGTACATCAGGGGTGTGTCATGTCTGCAATCCTCTTCAACATTGCCATCAACTGGGTAATGCAAAATACAACAGAAGACATGCCAAAAGGCATTAAATGGACAACCTTTTCATCCCTTGAAGACCTGGACTTTGCAGATGATCTCGCTCTCCTATCACATACCCAACACCATATGCAAGAAAAAACAACTCAACACAATGCATTCAGCCAGCAAATTGGACTGAAAATCAACTGCAAAAGATACATATCATGACCTTTAAGATTGCCTCACCATTACCAGCATGGATAGAAGATTATGTTCTCACCAGTGTAGAAACATTCACATACTAGGGCAGCACCATCAGTCAGGATGGTGGAACGAACCAGGACATCCAGAACAAAATCAATAAAGCCATGACCACCTTCAGAAGCTTAAATACAGTCTGGAAATCATCAAAATACAACACCAAAACCAAACTCAAGATTTATCAGAGCTGCGTACTTTCAACATTACAGTGCAGAATACTGGGGAATGAGAAAGTATGACATGTTCAAACTGTCTTCATTCCAGAACACCTGCCTCAGAAAAATCCTCCATATCTTTTGGCCCAGAACAATCTCAAAACAAGATCTATTGACACAATGCAGCCAAGAGAATATGAGCACCCTCATTGCCAGGAGGCACTGGAGATGGATTGGCCATGTACTTCAGATGGAAACTGATTTCATTACCAGGGTAGCAATAAGGTGGACACCTGAAGGCAAGCAAAAACAAGGCCACCCGAAAACTACATGGCGAAGAGTTGTGGAAGCCGAGCTGAAAAACCTGGGGCACAGCTGGGGAACTATTGAAAGATTTGCCAGAAACAGACAGGAGTGGAGGAGCTTCGTCTCTGCCCTAAACGCCAGAGGTGTAATGGGAACACAATCATGATGATGATGATGCAATTGCAGTAGAACCAGTCCTCTTTCACAAACTTACCTCTGGGCTGGATGGGAAGGTGGTTCTGAAGCATAAAGAAGTTTTAAAGCCTAGGCATCTTTGTTTAGGAGCAACTTCTTGTGATGAAAGTACTATACCTGTCTCTGATTCCTCCCCCCACCCTCAGTTTTTTTGGCTTTACAACCACATTTTGCTATTTTTAAAAACATGTTTTCCTCTCCTCTGTCGTATGGAGCTTTCCTAAGTCCTGCCTAAGTCCTGGATCCTGCAACTGCTTCTGTGCAGGTGAGTCCGTGAGCCAATGTGATGCGAGATTGACCCCATGACTCCTCATGGCACAAGGATCTGCCCAGTGGATGCAGCTGGAGGTCCTAATCTCTATACAGGGGAAGCAGTGAAATTGACTAGTGCATTAAATGCCCAATATAAACAAACTGGAAAAAAAAAAAAGGTTATGCATTTAGGGATTAACAACAAGAATTTTAGTTATAAGCTGGGGACGCATCAATTAGAAGTAACGGAAGAGGAGAAGGACCTTGGAGTATTGGTTGATCATAGGATGACTATGAGCTGCCAATGTGATATGGCTGTGAAAAAAGCTAATCCGGTTTTGGGATGCATCAGGAGAAGTATTTCCAGTAGGGATAAGGCGGTTTTAGTACCATTATACAAGGCACTGGTGAGACCTCACCTGGAATACTGTGTGCAGTTCTGGTCTCCCATGTTTAAAAAGGATGAATTCAAACTGGAGCAGGTACAGAGAAGGGCTACTAGTATGATCCGAGGAATGGAAAACTTGTCTTATGAAAGGAGACTGAAGGAGCTTGGCTTGTTTAGCCTAACTAAGAGAAGGTTGAGGGGAGATATGATTGCTCTCTATAAATATATCAGAGGGATAAATACAGGAGAGGGAGAGGAATTATTTCAGCTCAGCACCAATGTGGACACAAGAACAAATGGGTATAAACTGGCCACCAGGAAGTTTAGATTTGAGTTTAGATGAAGGTTTCTAACCAGCAGAGGAGTGAAGTTTTGGAATAGCCTTCCAAGGGAAGCAGTGGGGGAAAAGATCTATCTGCTTTAAGATTCTACTTGATACGTTTATGGAGGAGATGGTATGATGGGATAATGTGATTTTGGTAATTAATTGATCTTTAAATATCATGGTAAATAGGCCTAATCCCCTGAGATGGGATATTAGATGGATGGGATCTGAGTTACCCAGGAAAGAATTTTCTGTAGTATCTGGCTGGTGAATCTTGCCCATATGCTCAGGGTTTAGCTGATTGCCATATTTGGGGTCGGGAAGGAATTTTCCTCCAGGGCAGATTGGAGAGGCCCTGGAGGTTTTTCGCCTTCCTCTGTAGCATGTGGCATGGTTGACTTGAGGGAGGCTTCTCTGCTCCTTGAAGTCTTTGAACCATGATTTAAGGACTTCAATAGCTCAGACATAGGTGAGGTTTTTAGTACGAGTGAGTGGTGAGATTCTGTGGCCTGCGTTGTGCAGGTCAGACTAGATGATCAGAATGGTCCCTTCTGACCTTAGTATCTATGAATCTCAGAATGATTAGAAATTATCTTCAAGAACTCAGAGGACAGGGGCCCTGGAGCTGGGCTGCTTGCTGCTGGCAGCGCCAGGCCCCCCACTAATCCCCCAGGCTGCCGAGGACCATGCTTCCCCCCGAAGTGCAGTAAGCCCAAACATTGGTGGAGCTGGGCCCACGATCCCAAATATTGGTGGAGCATGGGCACTATGGGCCCATATAACTCAACACCTATGGGTTGCGGAGGTGATGGAGGTATTCGGGGAGCAGATGGCCTGGGGAGAGAGCTCCATGCCCCCTCCCGCTCCCAGATGACAGCAGTGCCAGCAAAAACAATGATGGAACAAAACTCAGTCCTGATAATAGCAGCAGTCTCTGTCACAGCAATAGCACCTCTGACAGCCTCCTCCAGCAGCAGTAGCCGCAGCAAGTCCTCTGACAGTGGCAGCAATAGTAGCAGCAACAGGCTCCCAGCCAGAAGAGAACCTGGTGGTGGTGGTGTCACATGCTACCTCCCAGGAGGAAGGCCAGCAGGCAGCCAGCAAGAGTGATCTCGGCCTGGTTGGGGCTGTGACACCCTGGGCAACAGGAGCTGGGCCAGCGATCTCGTCACTGCATCTCCAATTAGTTGTCCCAGAGCATACCTGACTATGGGAATGGCTCCCAGTTGATAGCCTGGAAAGCGCTGCCTGGAAGGAGGTAAAAGGCTAATTAACTCATTAGCCCAGATGGGCACAGGAAGGAAGCAAGAAGGGGAGAAGAGAGTAAGCTAGAGCCACTGGAGATCTTTCCCCGCCTTGTCTCAGGAGCTGGGGGCTCCATGTTGCTGTTGGGATGAGGCTGCATAGTCTGCAAAGGTGGTGGAAATGAACACTGCAAATAAATTGTGTGAGGTATTTTTAACTCTCCATGCAATTTGTGGGCTAAAAAGTCGGTAGAAGCACATTCGCCCTGCAACAGATGGATATTGGTTTCAATACGGTGAGTATTTTCAAAAGCTTGAATGAGCCAAAATTGGCAGTTTGGGTGACTTACTGGATTTGGAACTGCTTGTGCTAACTTATTAATATTGGAGGCCTGGTTACTGGAATATTTAGTACATTAATATACTTGTTTAGCTAAATAGGGGGCTATCCGAAATAGAATTGGTTAAAATAGCCACCTCAGAAAACATGAGTTGCTAAGGGATAATGTCAGCTCTATTAGTTTTGATGATTTTTGCCTCTGTCTCCAGCCAACCTACAAACCTGGTTTTGACCAGGAAAAGAAAAAGCCCAATGAACACAAATTACCAAAGAATCCTGGTGGGATTTAATGAGACCCTCTCTCAAAAGAAAGAAAGTAGTTGTCTGGCAGGGAACCAGAGTCAGTGAGACCCAGGACTTCGCTAGGGGTATCTGAATACAGAAAGCCTGTCTGGGTTACCATCAGGGTGTAGTAAGACTTTAGGTAAATTAGACATGTATGTAGACTTTCTTTTAAAGTTCTTTTTTCTGTAATACTTAATGCCTACTGCAAAAATAAACAACACTTTTGTTTTAAGAGGGCTGTTTTGTTACTATATACCACTGGTCACAGACTCTTGAAGGTAAGAACCACTGCAGCCTGAACTCAAGTCATACCTGTGGGGTAAGAATGGTTGATTACACAGGGTACAGTAGTTCTGCTCCTGGTCTAAGAATGGGAGAATTGTAAAGGTCCACCCAGGACAGGTAAGGGCATGAGGCCCAACAGCTGAAGGGGTGTACTCATAAAGGGGCCAGAGATGCAGCTAGACCCAGGACAGGTGGCTAAAAAGAGTTTTTTGGAGCCTCTGGACTGTCATGACATTTTTGAAAAGGGAGATAAGCAGTTGCAATAGGCCCTGTACAGCCCAGCAGGCACAGGGAACAAAAGTGTTAGATGTGATGTAATTAAATATTTGGCTGCTTGTTTTGAATTTCGGAAGGGATATCACGTTTTTACTGCAAATGAAATGTTTGTGGAGGCTTCCCCTGCATAATATCAAATTTAGGATTCACTTTCATAAACAGCATAGCAGTCTTCCTGATTGTAAAACAACACTTTGTTTTTGTGCTCTGAACACAGTGGTGCCAACACTCATAACTTCATTGCAGGTCTTGCAACATTTGGTGGAATTTTTTTCTTAAAGTCCCAGCTCCTAGATTCATGTGAATGCACGAGAATCTCACTTTTGTTTTGAATGGAAGCTAAGTTTCTAGTGAATGTGGAGAAAAGCTTGAAAACACAACACAAGTGCAACCTAAAAGACTCAAAAACCAGAAGGCAAACAAAAAGTACCCAAAAGACTTGGGGGCCTGATGCATGATTTTTGAATTCTTGGGATTGGCAATGTAAACATTTGGTTCACTTATTGTTCATAGCCTTCTCTCTCTTATCTGTTACTGTCCCCTTGAAAGCACCTTCTTGCAGCCCAGACACTGCAACCTCAGTAGTTGTGTATCCCTTCCAGAAGCAGCAGTAGTTGTCACTGTGCCATGGGGATGTTGCTGAGTGGGTGTCTGAACACTTGGGCGTTTTCAGCTGTGTGTCTGCCCATACAAACTTCCAATGAGATATTTAAATGGCTCATGTTACTATTGAAACCAAAAAGCAAGGACAGTTGCACGGGCTCTATCACAGGGGAATTAATATTGTGTATTCTGAAAATGTTGAGGAGGGTGGGGGTCTGTTGTGCTCAGCATCACGCTGGAGCTCTAGTTCTCCAGACAAACCCAGCCCCGTGCTGCCCATACTGTAGGCTGGCAGTAATGTGAGTGCTATAGACTGAAGTCTTTGCTACTGACCTGCTTCATGGGCAGCTTTTTCCCTGTGAAAATTCAGCCCAGTCTGTGTCAACAATGAACCATGTGCAACTCAGAGCTAGTGGCATCTCCTGTGCGGTTTTGCTGCTGTTGCCAAACCCTGAGGTCAGTCCATGTTACCATGTGTATCATGTTACTGCTGATAGCAGCAGCAGAGAGGTATATATATGACTACTGTCATCTGTGGAATGACAGACCAGGAGAGACATGTTAGTGACTATTTAGTAGCAAGAGCAGCCACTCTCCTCCTACCCTCTCCATGGTTCCCATGGGTGTCTGTCTTCACTATCAGCCCTCTGTACCACATTCTGAGTAGTTTCCCTTTCTAGGAAATCCTGGTGCTTGTGCATTCAGCTGGAGAGATGAAAAACCTGCCAGAGTGGGTGATAGTGAGGGTGAGTTCATAATAACTCCTTCCCTGCCCTGGCTGCTCTCTGATAATTGGTATCCCAAACGATGGGGTCTAAATTAGATGTTACCATTCAAGAACAAGATCTTGGAGTCGTGATTAGTTCTGTGAAAATACTTGCTCAATGTACAGTGGAAGACAAAAAAAGCTAACAGTGTTAGGAACCATTAGGAAAGGGATAGATAATAAAGCAGAAAATATAATAATGCCACTATATAAATCCATTATATGCTCACATCTTGAATACTCGGCATTTTTGCTTGCTCCATCTCAAAAAGGATATATTGACTTGGAAAAGGTACAGAAAAAGGCAACAAAAAGGATGAGGGATACGGAACAGCTTCCATATGAGGAGAGATTAAAAAAGACTAGGCCAGTTCATTTTAGAAAAGAGACAGTCAAGGGGAGAGAGATGATAGCAGTCTACCCAATCATGAATGGAGAGGAGAAAATGAATAAGGAAGTGTTGTTTACCCCATTCACATAACAAATGAAGTAAGGGTCACTCACTGACATTAATAGGCAGCAGGTTTAAAACAAACACAAGGAAGTAATTCTTCATGCAGTGCAGTCAACCTGCCAAACTCATTGCTGTGGATATCGTGAAGGCCAAAAATATAATGAGGTTCAAGAAAGAATTAGGTAAATTCCTGGAGGCTATTAGCCAAGCTCATCTGGGACACACCATGCTGAGTGTGTCCTTTTAAACATTCAGCTGCCAGATACTGGGACTGGACACTGGGGGTTGGATCATTTGATAAATGTCCTGTTCTTTTCATTCCCTCTAAAGCATCTAGCAGCTGCTGTGGGAAGATGGGATATTGGCTAGATCAGGGCTGGCCAACCTGTGATCAGGAGCCACATCAGGCTCTTCAGAAGTTAATATGCAGCTCCTTGTATAGGCACCAACTCTGGGGTTGGAGCTACAGGTGCCAACTTTTCAATGCGCCACAGGGTGCTGACTTATCAACCCCTGGCTCTACCACAGGCCCTGCCCCCACTCCACCCCTTCCTGCCCCCTCCCTGATCCTACCATGTCCTCGCTCTTGCCCCCTATGGCCGCTTGCATGCCATGAAATAGCTGATCTGGAGGTGCGGGGAGGGGGAGGGAAGGAAGCTGATGGGGGAGGGAGCTGCTGACGTATTACTGTGGTTCTTTGGAGTGATGAACTGTCAAAATCTTAACAACAGGTTCCCTCCTCACCCCACGAGGGGGTCGTTGCCCACCCCTGCTCCCTGGGACTCCTGCCCCATCCAACCCCCCCCCACGTTCCTTGACACTCCCCCCGGACCCCTGCCCCATCCACCCTCCTCCCCTGTCCCCTGACTGCCCCCCAGAACCGGGCAGGAGGGTCTCATGGGCCTCCATAGTGGGTGCCCACCCTACCCCTAAGAGCCAGAGGGACCTGCCGGGGTGAGGTGGGGAGTCCTGGAGGTGCTTACCTGGGGCAGCTCCCAGGAAGCATCCGGCAGGTCCCTCTGGCTCCTAGGGGCGGGGGAGCATAGCTGGGAGGGAATAGGGGGAGGGCTGCTGCCCCACTGATCACATCAAAAGTGGCACCTTAGGCGCCGGCTCCCTGGTGCTCCGGGGCTGGAGCACCCACGGGGAAAATTTGGTGGGTGCCGAGCACCCATCGGCAGCTCCCCGCCCCACGCCTGGACCTCAGCTCACCTCACCTCCGCCTCTGCCCGCGCTGCCCCGCTCTGCTTTTACCCTCCCCCGGCTTCCCGCGAATCAGGTCTTTGGCGGGAAGCCGGGGAGGGCCGAGAAGCAGGTGGCGGCTTCCCACTCAGGCCGAGGGCGACGAGGTGAGCTGGGGCGGGCAGCGGTTCCCCTGCGCGCCCCCCCCCCCCCGGTTACCTGCTGCAGCGCGGGCGGCCCTCCTCGCACCCCCGCCCCAGCTCACCTCCGCCTCCCTGGGCCTGAGCGGGCAGCGGCGGCCTGCTTCTCAGCCCGCCCCGGCTTCCCGCCGAACAGCTGGCTGGGGCGGGGGGGCGGGGGGGAGAAGCGGAGCAGGGCAGCGCCTTCAGGGGAGGGGGAGGAGGCGGAGGCGGAGCAGAGGCCAGGCAGCTGCCGGTGGGGGCTCTGCACCCATCACATTTTCCCCTTGGGTGCTCCAGGGCTGGAGCGCCCGTGGAGTCGGCGCCTAAGGCGCCACTTTTGGCCGGTTACGTTTCGAAGCCCCTTTTAGAACCGGTTCTCCCTCGCGGAGCAACCGGTTCTGAAAGGGCTCCGAAATTTAACAACCGCTTCCAGCGAACCGGCTCCAGCTCACCCCTGGCTCTCTGGCAACGTCCCTTGGTAAATTCTTGCTCCTTCTCAGGCTCAGGGTGGCCACCCCTGCGCTGGTCGGACCCAGGGTGGCCTTTCTTATGTACGGCAGGCAGGGAGCTGGCGCAGGGAGCTCTGCGCCTGAAGCCGGGCGCAGTGATCACCCTGACCCCGCTCGCAGACCAGGGAGCCGCGGGGGAAGCGCAGCGGGCCCGCCTGCCCACCGCTGTTCCCGGGAGGCAGCGGTGTGTGCAACCTGCCCCAGAGGGCTCGTGCTTAAGGGCCCACCCTCCCTATGTACCGACAGGCCACACCGCTCCGTAAGGCGACGCGCAACCACTACGCGCCGCCATCGCCAGACGGGAGAAGCCCGCTCGCCCCAGCCGCAGCCGCAGCCGCAGCCGCGCTAGCACTGGGCTGGGACACCCACCCCGGCTTCTCCTGCTCCCCCCGCCGGGCCCCCCCCACTCCCGCCTGCCCTCTGCTGCCCGCGCATGCGCGTACCGGCCGCAGGCCGTGGCCCCGCCCCCCTCGGGGCCGCGCGCGGCGGGCGCCGGGGACACACACGAGAGGGGCCCCGCCTTTCCTGCCGGAGGGAGCTGTTCGGGGTCGGACGGGAAGATGGCGAACTTGGAGGAGCAGCTCTCGGATGAGGAGAAGGTAACGCGGGCCAGGGCCGGGGCAGCCCCCGGCGGGGATCGGGACCGGGCTGGGCTCTCGCCGCCTCAGGTGGCGGCGTTTGTATTTTTAGCTTCCTCCCCTCCCGGCGCTGTCAGTCAGAGGGCGCCGGGGCCGGCCCAGGCCCTCTCCCGCCGCGCCTTGTACGGTCCGAGAGCTGAAAATAGGCCCCAGGCGCCGGGCTGGGGGGGGCAGGATCCGGTGTCCGATGGATGAGGCCGCCCGCCCGGCCCAGAGAGCTCGGCCTCCGGCGCTGCCAGTTTCCTCTTCCCTCCTCCCCACCCCCTTTACCGGGGCTCGCCCGATCCTCGCCCTGCGGCGGCTTCCGATTGATCAGGGGCGTGGGGAGAGCGAGCCTGGTGGCGGGGTCTCGGAGAGGGGCCCTTCCCTTCGCCCCACTCCGGCAGCCTGCCTGGGAGCTCCCTGGCTCCAGAGCTCCTCGCAGGCCGGGGTGTAAGGGCTGAGTTCCGTGTCTTCCCCCCACCCCGCATCGTAGGGAGGGAGACTAATGGGGCTGGTTTCTGGGTGGTGTCTAGTGGCTCCCTTCACTTCCGGGGGCAAAATAAAGGGAGACTTCTCACAGGTTGGAGGAGAGTTTTGGGGTGGTGCGTATCGCCTATCCCCATTGCTGGGGGAGAACGGGTAGGGAATTCAGAACCCACCCTTAGGGATGAATTATAAGGACAGAGCTTAAATACCCTCCCAGGAGACAAGGTTGTGGCTCAGTGAGCTGTTTATAATCTTTCCCTGGCTATTTGATTTTTTTATTTTCTTTGCTTAGCTGGTCTCTGTGGCTTGAAAGTAGCTTCCTAAAATGGTGCTTCGGGGAAGGGGTAGCTTGTAAAATCCAAGTGTTAAAGCTGCTCTTCTTCCTTTCGTCTGTCCTTCCTCTGTTGGAGGGAGGCTCATTACAGTTGCCTGTAAAAAGGAGGCTTTGGAGGCAGGGTGTGGAGATGTCAAGATGAAAGTGATGTACAGCTCTCATGGCTTTATGTAACTGTCACTCATCTCTAATATATGTAAGTTTTCAGAGGTGCTGAAGTTGTGGAGGCAACTCAAGTGTGGAAGATTTTAAGAAATTGAGAGAGGTCTTACATTCCTTTGAAATTAAAGGGAAGACTTTTAAAATGCCTAAATGTTAATTGTAATGTGGGAGTCTTCCTTCATATCTGAGGCCTACTAGAACTGAATTTCAGAAGCAGGTGGCTAAATGAAAAGTCACTGTGAGTTGTGAGAAGTATAGTAGTTTAGCACCAGAGGCTAGGGTGGATCATAGTTTGTCAGGATGGAGACTTTAAGGCTGCAATTTATTCTTTTAATTCATTGAGTACTGTTCCTGTTTGTGATGTCAAAAGCAGCAGAATAGGTATGATTAGCTACCATAAATGCTAAAAGATGCACATTTGTAGTTGGATATTCTGGTCCAAACCTTGTCTGGAAAAGTTGCTTAAAAAACATAGGGAAATAAAAATAACATTAAACAAAGACATTTTGGCGCCCTCTGGGTAGAAGGGTTGCCAATTTTGGTTGGAGGCATCCTTGGAGGTTTCATCACATGACATAATCTCTAATTAAAGATTAATCTGTAATTCATGGAAACTCCAGGGCATTCATGTAGGGTTGGCAACCCTATATTCACATAGCATACCTAGGGATAAACTTGGAAACAACATCTATTTATCTGGCTGAGAAGTACTTGTCGCTACATTGCCATATCTTTGCTCTGCTACAGTAATAAATTCTGCCCCTCAAATCAATTGATTCTCACTCTAGCTAATGGAGTCTAGGCTTTTTTCCCTCCTACCACTAATCTAATGAAGTTCTGAGGTCTCTTCCTGCAATTCTGATTTCTCTTCCTTTCCTCAAAAAGTATACAAATGAATTCTGGACTCTCTACTTCCTTCTCAGTAATAAATTATAGGCTCATGAAATAAATGACATGTGCACTCTACTGCTATAAGTAAGGCTCAGATTTTGTCACGGATATTTTAAGTAACAGTCAGACAGGTCATGGGCAATAAAAAAAAAAAAAAAAAAAAAATTCACAGAAGCCATGACCTGTCGGTCACTTTTACTAAAAATATCTGTGACAAAATGGGGATCTGTGGGTCCCTGCAGTGAGACAGCTGTGCAGTGGCTGGGAGCTGTGCAGCCCCTGCTGCCTGCAGCAGCTGGGGGCTCTGAGATACTCCTGCCGCCTGCAGTTCCAGGGGTCCTGTGGCGGCTGGGAGTTCTGGGGTGCGCCGGGAGCTCCGCAGAGCCCCCGCCATGGCAACCCTCCACCCCGATGGTGGCTGGGAGCTGCTGGGTTCCCCTGCGGTTCGGGGAGCCCCACTGCCCATGGCAGCAACCCCTGTTCCTGTGGGTCCCAGCTGCCACAGGCTGAAGTCTCTGAGGTCACTGGAAGTCACGGATTTCGTGACTTTCAATGACCTCCATAACTAAATCGTAGCCTTAGCTATAAGTTAATACTGGGCCTCGGTGTAGGGCCCATCTGGGACGACAGAGCTTCAGTGCTTGAGGAAACCCTGTGCCTCCCACTAACTGTTCTTCAGATGGGTTAACCCTTTTCCTTGTCCTAGCCTTGGCTCAAGTCGCTTTGCCTCTGGTCTTTAAAGAGAAGTGGTGCACCTTCAGTACTTTCCGTGCCCTCCTAAAATGTACTGGCAGTCCTGTGCGTGTCTCCTCTCTTGTTAAAAGAGTGACATATGAGTGTCTCTTTGTTTTCTTGAGAAGATGGAGGCAGTGACTTCCTGGTACCCAACTCAACCCTGTCACCTGTGCAAAATTCTGATTGTCCTAGGTGAGTGTGTGTTTTCCATGTCCTGGAGTTTGTCTGGTTGGGCAATACAAAAAAAGGGTAATATTGCAAGTTGTTTACAAAAGTAGGCTGGTGTGAGTACAAAGTGCTGAGATGCTTGAAAGTTTTCAGTTTGTGTAAAGGAGGCACATTCACCAGTTAGGGAAAATCAAACTGTTTGATAAGGTTCAGTGGGTTTAATCAGATATTTTATCTGACCTGCATTTGTCCTTTCCAAAGCAGCAGTGTCTAGTACACACTGTAACCCATATAGCTGCCATGAGTATTCTTTTGAAAGATTAGGCTTCCCAGATGACACTATTTTTTTTTCTTTTACTTATTGAGCATCTATTACTGTATCACTTATTTACACATCTTATTAAGAATGTAAAAATGGCCATACTGGGTCCATCTAACCCAGTATCCTGTCTTCTGACAGTGACCAATGCCAGGTGCTTCAGAGGGCATGAACAGAAGAGGCACTCATCAAGTGATCCATCCCCTATTGTCCAATCCCAGCTTCTGGCAAACTGGCTAGGGATTCTTAGAGCATGGTGTTGCATCCCTGCCCATCCTGGCTAATAGCCATTGATGGCTTTATCCTCTATGAACTTATCTAGTTCTTTTTTTTAACCCTGTTATAGTTTTGGTCTTCACAACTCCCCTGGCAAAGAATTCCGCAGGTTGTCTGTGTGTTGTATGAAGAAGTACTTCCATTTTGTTTGTTTTAAAGCTGTTGCCTGTTAATTTTATTGGGTGACCCCTAGTTCTTGTGTTATGAAAAGGAGTAAATAACATTTCCTTATTCACTTTCTTCACACTAGTTACAGTTTTATAGACCTCTTAGTTGTCTCTTTTCCAAACTGAAACGTCCCAGTCTTTTTAATCTCTCCTCATACGGAAGCTGTTCCGTACCCCTAATCATTTTTGTTGCCCTTTTCTGTACCTTTTCCAATTCCAGTATATCTTTTTTGAGATGGGGTGACCAGATCTACACGCAGTATTGAAGATGTGGGCATACCATGGATTTATATAGAGGTATTATGATACTTTCTGTCCTGTTAGCTATCTCTTTCCTAATGGTTCCTAACATTGTATTAGCTTTTTTTGACTGCTGCATGTTGCGTGGATGTTTTCAGAGAACTATCCATAATGATTCCAAGATCTCTTTCTTGAGTAGTAACAACTCATTTAGAGCCCATCATTTTGTATGTATTCGTGAGATTCTTTTCCAGTGTGCATTACTTTGCATTTATCCACATTGATTTCATCTGTCATTTTGTTGCCTAGTCACCCAGTTTTTTGTGAGATCCCTTTGTAACTCTTTGCAATCTGCTTTCGGTTTAACTATCTTAAATAATTTTGTATCATCTGCAAATTTTGCCATCTCACTGTTTACTCCTTTTCCAGATCATTTATGAATATGTTGAACAGTACTGGTCCAAGTACAGACCTGTGGGGGACGCCGCTATTTACCTCTCTTCATCGTGAAAACTGACCATTTATTCCTATCCTTTGATTCCTATCTTTTAACCAGATGCGGATCCATGAGAGGACCTTCCATCTTATCCTATGACTGCTTACTTTGCTTAAGAGCCTTTGGTGAGGGACCTTGTCAAAGGCTTTCTGAAAGTCTAAGTACACTATATCCATTGGATCACCTTTGTCCACATGTTTGTTGACCCCCCCTCAAAGAATTTTAATAGGTTGGTAAAACATGATTTCCTATGTTGACTCTTCCCCAGTATATTCTGGATGACTTTACATTAAATCTCTGTGGAAGTATTTGAGTTGTGCTGTCCTTTACAGTAAGATGTGTGCCCCTCATGAAGCTAATTATTCTTACATTATTAAATTTAAATGACCGCTGAATGATTTTATGCTTTGAGTAGATTGAGCGGAAGACAAATATTCATATTTTACAGCAAAAGTATACCAGATGTTTTTTTCCAGTTTAAACAAAGAGCATATTTTAAGCCAGCAATTTACTTAAGTAGAATTTTTACTACTTGTGATCCCTAGACAAGACTTGGGAGTAAGTTTTCTAAATGGGTGTGGACATGTTTAGTCAAATTCGTCTCTCATTGGCACTTACTGTGGATGTCAGAACAAGTTTTCTTTTTCTAGACTAAAATGTGGCCAGCTAACCAGCTTCAGACTTGTTAGCCTGCATCTTGAGGGATTCTTTCTATAGTATTTAAGATAAATCATTTGAGTTAACGCATTTTTAAATAAACACCCTTTTCTTGTCAAGATAGGACTGCAATGTTACTCCTAGAGTATAGGAGTGCTTCTGGAGAGGGGGAGGAGAAACATGTTAATCTTGCCCTGCCCCAGCAGTAAATCACACTTGTGCGGCTTCTCTATTTTGCTTTCCTCATGATGCAATAAAGTGAAAGAGAGAGGATCATGTAATAGTCATGCTGCTGGTGATCCTCCTAATAGAGGGGGATTAGTGGGACAGGTGCTGTTTGTAGAAGTCTAGGCATAATCCTGGTAAAGAGGGCAGAAATGCAGAGAACTAAGGGAGTAATACCAGGCTCTATACTGGATTTTATGGATGGTCTAGTGACAGTACCCATTCAGAAAGATTCATACTTGATTTCTTGTTCTGTGTACTAGTGGTGGCTGGAAGTGCTGCCAAGGCAACACTGAGGTCATGAGGAAAGGATATGCCTCTTGTTGCTCTCCAATAGCCACTTCAGGATGACTAAAAAGGTAGGATCAGTAAGCTCTGAAACAATTCAGATTGAGACCTTAGGTGGTTGGCATAATGTGTAGGACTAGAAGGTGGCAGACAGGTAGGACTTTTGGTTTCCTCTGCACTGCTGCCGCACAGATCCTGCTCCTCATGCCATTGCCTGCTGCCCAGGGGAAGTGAGAGCAGGATAGGGCAATGGAAGCAGCCAGAGCCAGTGAGGGGACAGTCAGCAACCTATCCCTGCCCTGCCTGTGTCCTGGAGGCGCTTCCTCTTCCCTG
Organism: Dermochelys coriacea; assembly: GCF_009764565.3. Taxonomy (NCBI): domain Eukaryota; kingdom Metazoa; phylum Chordata; order Testudines; family Dermochelyidae; genus Dermochelys; species Dermochelys coriacea. The sequence goes on from NC_050068.2 coordinate 306,404,420, forward strand.
TAACTGATGCCCAGATCCTTCTCTGTACGCTTCTGCCTGCTACCCGGGGAAAGTGAAAGCATGCTGGGGGGGGACTGCCTCTGGGACATGCATGACCCACCTAGACGTTTTCCTAACTGTCTCTTTGGGGAACACGCTTCTAAATAAATTAACTGAAGCCTAATGGGAAAGGATAGCATCTGTTGCAAGTCAGCCCTCAGAAAGGTAATCCACATACTTTCGATCTGTTTAACACTTATGGGAGTGGTAAAACGACATTCAGGAAATAACTCTACATTTTATGAAAGAACTACATCTTAAAGGCTGCACTTGCTGATGAGGCTGGCTTCAGGCAGAAGTTATCAGTAGGTAAGCTTTCATTTAACCTGATTAATTAGAATGTCTATCCTTATAAGAAATGCATAATTTTTGTTAAAGAAAAATCTCTTTTAAAATGTGTATGATCATAAGACACACACAATTAGGACATTAACATTGACTAAAAGTATCTCTTGGAATATAGGGTACTTTCATAACCTGTTGTGATTATAGCTCTTGGCACAAGCAGTTGGGATCTGTTTTAAGTACTAAATTTACTCCTGGCACTGACAGGGAAATTCAGGTATTTCCCTAATCCTAATTTTTTTTTTTTTTTCCTGAAATGGCTTTTGAGTCAGGCATCCTACTGCAGTTACAGTGGGGGACATTTTAATTTTTGCTACTTTAATGAAAGATGTGTCCTCTGAATCTGGTCTATGCAGCTTGTCTTCCAAACTTAGTCTATCAAGTTTATATGCTCTGCACAGGTCATTTGGGATGAGACATGGAGACAGCGGATAAGTAGGAATATAGTGAACTGGAGTTGTTAAACAGGATTTAAAAACATATTAGTCAGAATGAAACTTGTGCTGCTGTGTCACCTGCAGTTTAAAGGATTAAAACAGATTTTGTATGTTCATAGTTATAGGTAGCTGTAACACTGTCAATTTTATAGTTAACTAACAAATACAGTTTACTAAATATCTTGTTATAAAGCAAGATGGACCTAAATCCTGCTGCATAACCCTTGGATTTTGTGGAAATTCTGGAAGTCTTGTAGCAGTGTCAGATAAAGCAAAAATTGAGGTTTCCAATAAATTAGATGTAAAATTAAATAATCTAGACTGTCTTTTTGTTCAGTTTGTTGCTCATTTGCATATTTTCACTGTGCCACAGATATTTGTATTGGCAAGGCCTAACTGTGTCAGAATTTGGGGGAGGAGCTAGTGGAAGCAGGATGTTTTGGCAGGGAATATGGGACATTTTGTTTTTGATGCCTGAAAAGGTGTGGAAGTTTGTTCAGAAATATGAGATAAACATATTGGGTTGGTTTAAACACTATTGTTCAGATTTCAGTTAACCCCTTAATATGGATGGGGCAATTCTGAGCAGTTATTTCAGGCAGTATGGAGACTCAGGAAGACAGCATTGCATAACTTTCAGAATTGAGATTATATGCTATGGCTGCATAAAACCGTAGCATGTTGAAATTTGACTCCTGAGGATTGTTCAGTCTACAGATCTTTATAGAAAAGATGTTTGAAGGCTTGATGAAGAGAGATCTTTTGCCATCCATGTATTAAGGAATGGTAGAAAGAAGTATCAGCATTGCACAGGTTGGCTGAAAAGTTGCTGACAGTTCCAGTATCATCTGATTAACTGGAAAAAAATATAAATAATCAATTGGAAAATATGAGAGGTATAATTGTCTGAGTTCTGACCAGTCCAAGAAACTGTTGTTTAAATTCTAAAGCTTGAAGATCAAAAATTTACTGTGGCATCCACACTTGAAAGAAAATAAATGATATAAAAAAAATCAGTTTGCAGCTTCCATGCAGTTAATATTCTTTCAAGTGATTAGAAGTTGATTTGTGACTAATAACTTATACAGATTAGTATGTTTATTACAGTATAAAAGCCGCAGTGGGGTCCATTTGTCTCGGTGCTTTTAGAGACCTACCACAATCGCCCCCCAAGATCTTATCATTTAAATAGACAGGAAACCTAGAAGATGGGAGGGGAAATAGAGGAGGTCAGAGGCAGAATGAAAGCCAGGAGACTCCATCAGTGCCTTGTTCACTAAGTCACACTGCATATTTTAACTGAAATTCATCAAAGAATATAAATCTACTTTGAAATACAATCTTGGGTTGTTTTAATATTAGCAAATAAACACTGAGTAGGAGAGGAAGTCAAGTTAGACCGCAAAACTTAGCGAAGTTTGCATTTTTCCATGAGCTATGTGTAGTGACCAAATTTTAACTTAACATGTAGAATCAAGGATATACAAGCATAAATAATTGCAAACTTTTTAAAAACGTAAGTATGGGAATGAATTTCTTAGATGCTGAAACAATTCTTGTTTTTAACTCTTGAAAATGGGGTGTTTTGAAAATGTTCCATTTGTAATTTGACACGGTTGGGAAAGTTTATAAGCCATATGGGGGGGGGGGGGAAGTTCTTATGGTTAAGATGGCACTCTGAGTTGCACTAATGATGCCACAGCAGCACTCTGTAATTAAAAAAAAAATGTTCTTCATAGATACAAGCTCTGATTTCTCCCACTCCTGGATGCATGCTTACTGTCAGGGCTTGAAGCATAGTTGCATGCAATCAACTTCTGCACAGTGTAAGCTTTCATTTAAAAATTCTAGCCCTCATGGCTGTGAAGAAAATCTTCCACATGTCAACCAAGTGGACAATGCAGTTGTCATAACTGTGTGGAGGTGTCTTCCATAGCGCTAGTGTTATGGGGGAGCATCAAGCTATGATACTGTTACGAGTAGGGTATCTGGGGGAATGCCAGATCACCCTGTGTGTGTACTACCCTTTAGTACTGTTCAGTCATGTATGGGTTAAGTAACCTATTTGAGAGCAAAGGTGTTCATAATATACTAAAGTTTTTTTAACAAAGGTTGGCATTTTACCAGTACTTAGATTGAGATGTTTTGTATAAGTGTTGAGAGAGAAGATCTCGTAGTATACCTTTTTTAAGCAAAATCAGATGCAAGAAAAGTGTTTGATTATGTTTCAAATTTGAGTTATGTAGGGCACAATGGACCAGGGATCTTAAAATAAATGAATGGGCAAATACTGGAACTAAATAGTTCTGTGATTGCATTTTGTACCTATACTATTTTCTTGGCTTTCAAGTCACTTTCAAGCTAGTTACTGGCAAATTTTCTGATTAGTATTCCTGAACCACTATAGCTACAGCACATTCTGCTTTCTAGGTCATAATGGCAGGAAAGTTCTAATTTCATAGTTTTTTATTGATGATGGGCATAGAATTAGACAGATGCATATCCTGAAGAAGTTAAAAATTTAAATAGCTAAAATAGTTAGGGGGTAGCAGAATATTATGGAAAATAACCAAGATAAATTTTGTCTTGCTACAGGTTTGTTTTGTTTTGTTTTTTTTACATGGTCTAGTTAGTTACATGGTCCATCATTGGTGTGTGATACTTTTGTCATCCTGCTCTTTTTCCTTGCCTATTATATCTTTCTTCTTGCCATCCGTCTCTGATCTAACCCTCTTAAAAACAGAACCCTCTTTCTTTCCCTTACTTTTCATTGATATTGGACTGATTATGGATGCATTACAACAAAAAATTAATAGCTGATCACGAGTCCCTCAGTAGCTCAAGTGCATGTCAGTAGCCAAGATAATCAGGGATATGCAACACCCTGCTCTGGGTGACCGTAAACCTCCAATTGCTGGAAGCATCTGGCACTGGCCACTGTCAGATACAGGATATTGGGCTTGATAGAGCCTCAAATGGCATTTCTTATCTTGCGTCTAAATTTACTGGTATGGAATTTTCTGGGTGCAGGGACATGTCCCTCACTGCTTCTCCATAAGCTCTGTGTTTAACCCATTTTAAAAAATACTGCCTCTAGAGTGCTCCCATCCTTCTGCTTTAGGAAGCATTCTAAGATTGCATTCTTCCATGTAAAGTAGTGTGACATTATTAAACCCACAGCTCAATGGGCTTTTGCTATATTATCTAGATGCTTCTGTTGAAGTCTTCAGTTTTAAAATTAAGGTTCTGACCAGTTGTGGTCTTGAAAGAGCTTATGGTTATTTTCATAAAAAGATGTTACTTCAGTATGACTTTGGTGATTGCATTCTTTTTATCTAAATTTCTCCTGAAATTCCTGGTTGGATACTATATTCGCTTTTTGTCCTAACCTGTTAAGTACTAGTACTATGTGCTGTCAAGCCTTTACTATCGTTCATTGAGAGCTGTATTTCGTTGGTGGGTGAATAGATCACTATCCTTTATAGCTGTGGTTCTCAACAAGGGGTACGCAGAGGTTTTCTAGATGGTACATCAACTCATCTAGATATTTGCCTAGTTTTAAAACAGGCTGCATTAAAAGCACTAACAAAGTCACTACAGACTAACATTTCATGCAGACAATGACTTGTTTATTCTGCTCTAGATAGTACACACAGAAATGTAAGTACAATATTTATATTCCAATAGATTTATTTTAAAATTATATGGTAAACATGAGAAAGTAAGCAATTTTTCAGTTACAGTGTGCTGTGACGCTTGAATTTTTGTCTGATTTTGTAAGCAAGTAGTTTTTAAGTGAGGTGTAACTTGGAGATATGTGAGACAAATCAGACTCCTGAAAGGGGTACTGCAGTCTGGAAAGGCTCAGAGCACCTAAAGCAATAGTTCTCAACCCTGTAGGTTTCACAACCTTTTCTTCCTTCAATTCTTACACTTTCTTTCAAGGGTTTTTTTTTTCTAGCTCTTCAGGTTGCAGAGATTATACTTTATTTATACCATTGAGGTTAACAGTTGCATAATGTCTAAGGCCTTGTCTACACTGGCAAGTTTCTGCGCAGTAAAGCAGCGTTCTGCGTTGTAACTCCCGAGGTGTACACACTGCCAAGCTACTTAGTGCGCAGAAGCTGCGCAGTTGTAGCATTGTGTTTTAAAACAAACAAACAAACAAAAAAAAAACTTCTCCCCAATGGGAGGCGTGCAGCTTTCTTCCCCAAGGCTACAGCACTGCAGTGCCAGTGTAGATACCCTGGTCAATTACAGCTCCATGATTGGCCTCCAGGAGGTTTCCCACAATGCCTGTTCTTGCCTCTCTGGTCATCAGTTTGAACTCTACTGCCCTGCCCTCAGGTGACCAACTGTGAGCTCCATCACTTAAATTCCTTGGGAATTTTTAAAGTTCCCTTTCTGTTTGCTCGGTGACGCGTGCAGTGGTCTCAGAGCATTTTTCTAGGTGACCATATCTGCCCCAGGTGATTCCCCGCTTGGAGCAATGTTGAGCTGCTGGACTTCATCAGCATTTGGGGAGAGGAGACTGTCCAGTCCCAGCTGCACTCCAGCTGTAGGAATTATGATACCTACAGACAGATTTCATGATGCATGACAGAAAGTGGTCATGATTGGGACACACTGCAGTGCAGGGTTAAAGTGAAGGAGCTGTGGAATGCTTACCACAAGCTGTGGGAGGCAAGCTGCCACTCCGATGCTGCGCCTATGAGCTGTCGGTTCTACAAAGAGCTGGATGTGTTACTCGGTGGCGACCCCACCTCCACTGCGAAGGCCACTGTGCATCTTCAGTGGCTTGTGTGCCAGTCAATAGTGGACCGAGCCAGGAGGAGGTAATCTTGGACAAGAAGGGGGAGGGGGACGCAGAGGACAACCTGAAAGTCAGAGATGCAGGCAGCCAGGAGGTCTTCTACACCCCGGAGGAGGCTAGCCAGTCACAGCTGTCAGGGCTTGGTGAAGTGCAAACAGGAGAGGAGGCCCCTGGTAAGTGGCTTTGATTTTGGGAATCACTGAAGTGAGTTGTTGGGGGGCAGGAGGGTTGCAGAAAGTAGGCTTCTGTCTGTATGATGCGCTTACCACCACGTGCCTAGTCTGAGCGGCGGAACAGGGTGTTGATTGACTCCTTCATTTCACGGGAATCTGCCTTAGAGATCTCCAGGAAGCTGTCATGGAGGTACTGGGCAATCCACTGCCACAGGTTCTTTGGCAGAGCTGTTTTGTTTCTTGACCCATTAAGGGTAACTTTCCCGTGCCACCATTGCTGCACAGAGGCAAGTTGCATAGGGGCTAGGGCAGAAGTCGCAGTCTTGGAGAAGACTCTCCCCCTCCCTTGATTCCCTGCTCACCCTCAGCAGTGAGGTATCTTCCATAATGAACAGGCTGTGGAAAATGTGGGGACAGTAATGATTATAAGCGCCCCCCTACAGTGCTGGGTTTCCCCAAGAGCCACTTGTCCAGTGTACGGTACAGTCCTGGAACGCTGATTTCCTCTGCCCCTGCAGTTACTCTCCATTTTGGGGGTCTTGTGGCTCATGTGTGCTTGCCTGGGGTCAGTCAGTTAGTGATAAGTATGTGAATAGTGGCTGTATTTTAAATCACTGATTCAGTGGTCTGTGTGTTGCAAACAATACTGCTTCTGTAAAACATTGCATTTTGGCTTCACGTATATGACCTTGGGAGCCCAGCTTCCCTCTTTGTTATCACTGGCTGAACGGCTGCACAGAATTAGTAAGCGGCCACGAAGAACGAAAGCAGATTTTCTGCATGATGTCATGATGCACTCCGTGACCGTAAAACAAGAATTGAAGGAGTGGGAGGACAGCGAGAAGAGGGACCGAAAGGTGAACACGGCGCGCCAGAACAAAGCCATGGAGCGGCTCTTAAAAGTTCTGGAGTGCCAAGTAGACACGCTGCAAGCGCTACTAGTACTGCAAACGAAGCAGCTCCGTGCCCGCCCTCCCCTGAAACCGCTGTCGCAAAACTTTTTCCCATGTCCCCCCCTCCCTCCTCCCCCAACACTGCCAACACACTCTTATCAACCTCCTGGCTCCAGTCTGTACTTGCTTCATTCCACTTCTCCCCCATCACAGTCAAGCCCTTCAGACTCCCAGTACCCTCTGCACTCAACACCCATCCCTCTGCAGTTTAGCCCTGCTGAAGTACAGTACCCACTGAACTGTGCACTGTACTCCAAAAGAGAAGGTTGGCTAGGATACCTGGACATACACAAATCTTTAACAGTCCTAGAACCCCACCTCTTCCTGGGACCCTCTCTTCCCCCATTCCCCTCAGTGCTGATGTGTTTTTTGTTTGTCCTTCCCTCCGGTTGTTTGGTTTTTTTTAATAAAAGAATTGTTTTGGTTTGAAAGCAATCTTTATTCCATTAATTGAAAGCAAACAGAGCCCTGCAAAGCAACATGCAGTTTTCTTAAACCTTCATAGTGCATCGTCTACACCAATGACAATCCCCTCCTAGCATTACAAGTACTGCACTCCCAAGTAGAGCAACAAATATTCGTGACTTTCAGCTTCAAATTGCTGCCTCAAGGCATCCCTGATCCTTACGTCCCAGTGCTGCGCCCCTCTAATAGCCCTGGTCTCTGGCTGTTCAAATTCAGCATCCAGACACTGAGCCTCAGTGGTCCAGCCCTGAGTGAAGCTTTCATGCTTCCCTTCACAAATATTATAGAATGTACAAGAAGTGGCTATAAGCATAGGAATATTGTCATGGCCAGGTCCAAACTCCCATATAGGCAGCACCAGCGGGCCTTTAAATGGCCAAAAGCACACTCAACAGTCATTCTGTACTTGCTCAGCCTGTTGTGGATCTATTCCTTGCTGCTGTCAAGATGCCCTATGTATGGCTTCATAAGCCATGGCATTAAGGGGTAGGCTGGGTCTTCCAGGATCACAGTGGGCATTTCAACTTCCCTTACGGTGATCTTCTGGTCCGGGAAGAAAGTCCCTGCTTGCAGCTTCCTGAACCAGACAGCTGCATGCATCATGCACCTTTCCAGACCAGTTAATGTCCATGAAATGCCCAGGGTGATCCACAAGCACCTGGAGAATCATTGAGAAATACCCCTTCCAATGAATGCACTCAGTGGCTAGGTGGTCTGGTGCCAGAATTGGAATATGCATGCCATCTATCGCCCTGCCGCAGTTAGGGAAGCCCATTTGTGCAAAGCCATCTACAATATCATGCATTTTGCCCAGAGTCTCGATCTTTCGGAGCAGGATGCGATTAATGGCCCAGCACACTTCCATCAACACAAGTCGAATGGTCGACTTTCCCACTCCAAACTGGTTAGCGACCGATCAGTAGCAATCTGGAGTAGCCAGCTTCCACAATGCAATTGCCACTCTCTTCTCCAACGGCAAGACAGCTGTCATTCTCGTGCCCTTGCACTGCAGAGCTGGGGGAAGCTCATCACACAGTCTCATGAATGTGGCTTTTCTCATCCGAAAGTTCTGCAGCCACTGCTCCCAAACGTGCATGATGATGTGATCCTACCACTCAGAGCTTGTTTCCCAAGCCCAAAAGCAGTGTTCCGCTATGGTCAGCACCTCTGTGAATGACCCAAGCAATCTCGTGTTGTAGCTACTACACGTGGTGAGATCAGTGTTGAACACCTCTTGCCTTTGTAGTTTAAGGAATAACTCCACTGCCACTCGTTATGTCTTAGTGAGAGCGAGCAGCATATTTGTCAATGGTGCAGGATCCATTCCTGCAGACCGAAGAGGCAGATTGCGCACTACACAATCCGTTGAAAGATGGTGCCAAATGCGGACAGAAGCACAGGGATTGCTGGGATGCAAAGCAATGCATTATGGGGCATTGGGACAAGACTCAGGATGCCCCGCAATCCCCTCTGCCTTCCCATAACTCTTAGCGGCAGAAGAGAAAGAGATGCTCTCTGGGATAGCTGCTCAGAGTGAACCTCTCCGAATACCACTGTAAGTGCCGCAAGTGTGAACACACTGTTGCTCAGGCAGCTGATAGTGTGAACGAACACACAACAGCAGTTTCCTTTCAGCGCATTCTGAGCGGTGCTGTAACAGCCGGTGCGGTAACTCTGCAGGTATAGACATACCCTATATGTGAAGACAGCATAAAACAATGTGTGACTTGCTCCATTCCTCTCAGCTGAGGCCTTGTGAGCAGTTATTCTGTGGCCATAAAATCTGGCAACTTTTCCAGTATGCCATAGAATTCAATGTGGAGGGGAGGTGTCTGTCTTCTCCTCCCCCCCCCCCCCCGAGGATTTGCATTTTGCTGTTTTTGTCTCTTTGCCCTAGTGGGACCTCTCTAGTTTTCTTCCTTGCAGTACATGCTTCCTGCTATGTTCCATTGAGCCAGGGAGCATAGCAGTCACGACCACTCTGTTGCTTAGCCTTTCTTCCTTCTGTGGAGTTACTGCTTGTAGCCTCTCTGGCGGGTTTGGCCCAAAACATACATCAATATGCTTCTTAGTTACTGTCTCTGAAAGGATTTGTTGCAGCAGTTGGTGAAGGATTCTGGCATGTGCCTATAGCTGTTAAAATGAAGAAGCAGAGCTACTGATGATGATGATTCAATGGGCTTACAAACAAAGCCCATTGAATTATTCAAGCAAAACCTTATGAGTTTACAAAATCAAGACTCGTATGTAGTGTAAACACGAAAGTTCTCCGTGCATCACTGCAAATAACACAAGCTGTCGGCCTAATAGGTTGCAATCAGCATTTTCCCCAAATGTCAGTGTTAAATTGGGATCTGCTGCTGCCAGTCAAGTCAAAGCAATCCCCTTCTCCATTGAAAACTGGCCAACTAATTCTGAACAGCTTTCAAGAAGAGTTCAGGTGAGCCAGTGCTCTTCTTCATACACTGGATGAAACTACAGATGTCTTCTGCACAGCATTACTCTGGTATGAGTGGGTAGGATCCATGCATGACTTCCGATCCATGCATGACTTCCTGTTTTTTGATCCACTAACGGGGCATGCTATGAGGGGGGAATGTTTGGTTTGGATTGGTTTAGCTGTGTTGATCGTTTGCATTAATGAATGGCAAGCTATGACAGGAAAACGCAGTAGCCTGTGACTAGAACTTAATCTGCAGCTAAGCCATTTGGACACATTGTTCAGTTTACTGAGAAGCGTTGGTGGCAAAGAGGATAACAATGGGACTTGATGAGGCTGTAACGATTGTGAACTTTATTAAAGATAAACCTACCCGTGCATGCCTCTTCACTATTTATGTGAAGGGATGGGTACTTGACAGTGGCTGGTCCTCTTGTACATGAGTCTTTGAATAGCTTGTTTAAGCTTAAGGAGGCAAAAATGCTAAATGTGCTTCTGTTCTTGCCAAATACTTAAGAGTGCTGGATTGCTCTAAATGCTTCTCTCCTCTGGCTTAATATGAACTCTACACGAAGCCTTCAGTGACAGGTCATTGAAGGGATGATTTAGTTAGGGATTGGTCCTGCTTTGAGCAGGGGGTTGGACTAGATGAGCTCCTGAGGTCCCTTCCATCCCTGATATTCTATGATTTTATGATTTCTGGTTTGTGTGAGGAAGGATTACCAATAAGTAGCATGTACAGTTTAGCAAAAGGCATGATCGTTATGAACCAAACTCTTCTGCTCTAGTTCTTATTGGAAAATAAAATCCCATGATTACCTTGCTGAATATGATCTGCTTCTGTTTAACCTATGTGTTCTCAACCGGGGGTTACCCTCCCTCTTCCCACTAGGGGGTCATGTCCATCCTGCTTTTCCCATGTAGCTAAATGGAAGGAAGGACCCTGATATTGAGCCAGTATATACTGTATCTCCTTTAGAGAGGTGTTGAAAGTTAAAGCTTTGTAAAATGCTTTGAAATCATTCAATGAAAGTTGCTGTAAAAGTGGAAACAAAATATTGATCTTCCAACAATTACTGATGATCTCTTCTATGGCTTTCTAGAGTGGAAACCTAACTGGTTTTTGTGTAACATTCAGTGTGACCTTTCAGGATATTTCACTGGCAACGTTTGGCCAAGTTTGGGCTTGTTTAGAAACCGAAAGCTACAGCTTTTAATTAAGTACAGCCTTAAAAGAAAATTCCATTTAAAGGCAGGGTTCTGAAGTCATAGCAAAACATTTTTACATTTGTGACAAACACTGTTGTTTAGCTTTTTTCTACTGTCGTAATAGTTCTATGAAGCAAACTTGAGTAACCTTTTTAATCACAAAACTTCAAACCTATTTCTCATTTTAGAAGAAAATGAGGCTTGCTTGATATGTAAGCTATATTTTATATATATAACATATAGCTTATTGATTTGTATTATGGTAGTGCCCAAAGCCTGCTGTGCTGGATGTTGTGCACACACAGAGGAAAGAATGGTTTCCTGCCCCAAATAGCTCCCAATGTAACTGGAAATATGTGAGTGACAAAGGAAGGAATCCAGGCACAAGGGTCAGAGGTTAACGACATATGGGACTATATCAAAACATATTTGCTTAAACTTCATAGCATCATCTTATGCACTACTGTCTCTTTCATCTGTAACTCTTGTGGAAGGCATTGTCAGAATACCAGATAATGTAGAGACTTAAGCCAAATAGTTTTTTCTGAAATCTTTTATATTTTCTATAAACAAGTTCTGTTTTTAAGATTTGTTGCCTTTTTTTTTTAAGCTGAATGTTAGTTGATTAACAGGAGTAATGTATTTTATATTTGGTACTGTAGTTTGACTTTCTCAGAGCTGCTGGTAATAGCATTTTTGCTTGCACTTACTCACTACCATATATGGGCATGTAAATTGCAGACGGTCTGGTCTTTCAACCAGTGTCAGTTTCCAGTGTGGCCAGAGACAGGAAGAGTAGTGGTTTGGAGCATCTCATCTTATATTAAAAAAAAAAAAAAAATTCTGTATAAGTAGTTGAAGAGGAAATAGAGCCTTGGGCTCAGCCAGTGCATTTCTGGTTGATTAACAGCATGCCTTCAGAGGACAGTTGGTGGGTGGAGCGAAGACATAAGTCTGAAAACAGCATTTCTAATGTCATCTATATTACAAAATTAAGTTGACCTAACTTAGTTGGCATAAAGCCACCACAGTAATTACATCGCTTGTGTGTGTCTACACTTTGCTCCTTGTGTCAGTGGTGCGCATCCTCACCGGGAGTGCTTGTATTGATTGTACTGTCAGTGTAGGGCAAGGGGACTGCTCCTGAAAGCCAGTAACAGTCGACATAACCAATGCAGTGTCTACATCGACACTATGTTGATCTAACTGTTAGGTGTTTGTCTGCATACTTTTTGCATGCTGTACTGATGTTGGCCAGATAGCCTGTACAGCAGGCTCCGATCGAACTGCCCAATAAATCCACAGACTCGGTTCATAGCAAAGGCACTTGGTCAGATTTATTGTCAATGAAGCACAGTCCTAATGTCCTGGCTCAATGGTTACAGGTACACTAACACATGTATGCCCGTTGCAATGGACTAGCTCAATTAATGGCGGGACTTTCCATTATCCCTTAGGCCAGCCAAAGACACTCCCTTTGAGATATCTTTTTATACATTAATACAAACAGGTTACTTGCTGTCCCTCTAATGTAGTTAGTAGACACCCTCTGACGTAACCAGTTGCCACACATTATCTTGTATATTTTTATTTATTACACTGTCCTTCTGACCTTATTTTAAGGATGGTTTACGTGTTTATCATCTTTAGGGAATGTGTTGATATTGAGGTGTTTTTGGTACCACCCTTTTGGAATGTGTTTGTGTGAATGCTCTGTGCCTAGCACCTCTTAGGAATGTGTGTTTTTGCAATATTAGCTCTGTTTTTGCCAGTTTTTGTGAGTAGGGCCTGCTTCTAGCTCACAGTCTGATTTTTGCTTTATATTAGCAAAGTTTTGACCACTACTTTAGCTTAGGCCTCACACCAGTCCTCTGATACAAGGCATTATATCTTAGGCTTTCTTTCTGCTACACTAACTACCTTGACTTTATGCTGCTTGTGGAGGTGGAGTTAAGTCGACATAGCGGGGAAGTTGTGTCATCGGGAGCAAAATTTAAGGGTAGGCATTTCCATAAGCTGCCTTGTGTTGACCTAACTTTGTAGTGTAGACAAGACCTAAGATAGCTAATACCAGTCTTTGAACTGCTGGCTTATTGCTAGTATGAAATGGAATTTGTCGATAGTGAAATCTAGTGGGTTTTTTTTTTATGACAATCAACTCTGGGTGAAAAGAGCCTTCAGCTAGTTTGTAATAAACAAACATCTCAAGTATACAGAAGTCAAACTTCTTTGAAATTCTTGATATTTAATATATGTACTCCATCAAGTTTCAGTTTGAATGCTGTATATATTTCAGTTCTAAAATTTCAGTTCAGGCCTGCTTTGCAGACCATCTACAAGTGAGAGGCAATGCATGATACAGCAGAAGGAAAAGCAAAGCAGCCCCGTGTTGGGGGTGGAGGAGCTCAGCCAGCTGCCCCACTGCTTCCTCCCTCCCTCCCCGTGCTGCATGGATGCATGGAGAGTGCTTCTGCCATGGGGAGTGCTGCCTCCTTGCTTTAGGGAGTCCTGCGAAATCAGGGGGGCATATGACCTCCCCCCAAGAACCTTTCATTTGTGGCCCCTCACCCCAGTAGCTACTGCCATGTATCGCTGCTGAGCTAGAGCCATGTGGCGGTCCCTGGAGTTTCCTGCCCCCAAGCCGTCCCCAGAACTCCACCCCCATCTATGCTATCCTAGGTACCAAAGGGACATCGCAGCACTAGCAGGATCATAGTCCAACGGCTTCACCTCCTGTCTCCGAGCTCAAAAGTTCACAACCTGCTTTTCTGCCCAGATCCCAGCCCATACTCATTCTTCTGCCCCAGCTCTGCTATTTGGCTCAATTTGGGGGCATGGAGGAACTTTGGGGCAGGGTGTGGGCGGCAACGCCAGATGGCTCGGGCCAGCCCTGTGCATCCCGTTTTTAGTTTAGGGAAATAGTCACCTTAGTCTCTGGGCTGGGTGGGAGGGCAATCGGGGGTTAGGGATTGGGTTGCCAGATGTCCAGATTTTGACTGGAATGTCAGTCGAACAGGGAAAACGGGCAGCATCCAGTTAGCATAGATAAAGTCCAGTTACTTGCAGTTCTCTGCCACCAAGGGGCTGAAAGAGCAGCAGCAGCTGGTCCTGGAACCTGGAGGAGCTGCTCTGTTTAGCAGCTATCGCTTTTCCCATCCCCAAGCCTGCTGGACAGAACTGGCTGGCTACTGGACAGGGCTGCAAAGCAGGTACTGGTGCCGCCGGGGGCGGGGGAGGTTAACATTTCTGTCCCGTCCCCCCCAGTCCTGCTATGCCCTGATTTCCCTGGCCCCTGACTCCAGGGATGGACCCCCCCATCTTGCTGTGCCCCGATTTCCCCATTCCAGCCCTTTGCTCCAGGGACAGATCCCCCCACACACCTTGCTGTGCCCTGATTTTCCCACCCTGACCTCTTGCTCCAGGGATGGACCCCACCCCACTGTGTCCCAATTTTTCCCTAATCCAGCACCTCTCTCCAGGGACTGACTCCTGCCATGCCCTGATTGGGAAGGCTCCATGTCAGCTCCTCCCAGCCTGGCTGTGCAGGTGGCAGGTGATCCCCAGGGGATGGGGGTGGTGGTGGAGATATGTTTCGCAAAGTATATTTAGGTTAGCCTGAATAAATTTTTGATTTAACTTAAAAGCATTACTGTGTCGTTGAAAATACACTTATGGTAAAACCTGCAAGATCTGTTTCTGATAAACAGCTTTCTTCTGTGAATTTATACGGGTGATTGCTGTCTCTTACCATAATTTTGCCTAACTTTTGTATAACATTAATTCATATACAAACTATATGATTGTTTCAAAAGCCAAAGAATTCTGAGTTTTTAAACATGAGATATTTTTAAAAATGAAGACACACGGGTAATCTTAATATCCTTAACTTTAATTACAGAATTTAAAAAAAAATTCTAAAAAAATAAGAATTTGCTATCTAGACAATTTTATGCAAAGTAGGACTGAAAGAAATGTTTTCCTTTTGAAACAATCAGAGTTTGAGTTGCAAGTTTTTTTTTTTAAAATGTGCATTTGTTCTGAGTTTGTCTTTCACTCTTCTGAAAGTATTTGTAATAAATTTAAGAAATTCTGAGCCAACTCTTAACCAGTCTTTTCTTGTTAAACTGTTAAATAACCAATCTCTTCTGAATTATAGAACTTCTACTGTAAATGTGAAACTAATTTTAAATGACAGGTTTCAGAGTAGCAGCCGTGTTAGTCTGTATCTGCAAAAAGAAAAGGAGTACTTTTGTGGCACCTTAGAGACTAACAAATTTATTTGAGCATAAACTTCCGTGAGCTACAGCTCACTTCATCGGAAATAAAATCCCCCTTACTGTGTTTTCCACTGTATGCATCCGATGAAGTGAACTGTAGTTCACGGAAGCTTATGCTCAAATAAATTTGTTAGTCTCTAAGGTGCTACAAGCACTCCTTTTAATTTTAAATGATGTCTTTAAACTTTATTTTACTTTGTTGTCTAGAATAATCAAACATAATTTTGTGTAACCATAAATATTTAACTCCAACTAAGTTGTAAAAAGTCAACATTTGAGTTTGTAATTTATACTGATTTGCATCATACAAATAGAAAAGAATCAAAGCAAAGCATAATTAGTTGTGCCTCTTAGTGTATTTGTATCCTTTCCTTTAGACTTTTTTGGTAAAGTCGTTCAAAAATGTGTTTAAATGGCTATACTTACTCTCTTACTGTTCTAATTTATATCTTCCAGTGGGATCTGTGCTAGGAAAATTGTTAAAAGGGCAGGTCCTTCTTGATATCTATCATAAAAAATTTTTAGTACCACTACCATCAGCCTACTAATCTGAATGCTTTCAATGTAAAATCAATAGAAAAGTCCCAGTTGACTTCAGTCAGTGAACATGGACTGAAGATACCAAAATAAGAATTTATTTTAAACAAAAAACCCCTATCTGTTGGAAATTTTTATGCTTAGTAAATACTTAGTTTACTAAGATATTACAATAAGTTAATGGTTTGGTATATTTTTCTTAAATACCTATTTATAAAATTATTCTGTTCTTGAATGGGTGGCTGTTATGGAAGGTTTGATAGCCTATTTTCAGACTTTTTCTAAGACTTTCTGTACTAAACAAAACAAAAAATTTGATACTGAGGAATACTGACTAGTTTTCTGGTAAAACCCTTGCACCAAATAAGGGAGCATCATCTGTCCTGGAAAGAATAAAAAGGACCATTCAATTCTGGGAACAAGGTATAATTAGTACTGAAAATTTCTCTTTAGTAATGATAA
Source organism: Dermochelys coriacea (assembly GCF_009764565.3). NCBI lineage: Eukaryota > Metazoa > Chordata > Testudines > Dermochelyidae > Dermochelys > Dermochelys coriacea. The sequence continues at coordinate 306,420,570 of NC_050068.2, forward strand.
AACTAGTTCTTTTCAGTGACAAAATAACTAATGTACCTGTTTATTGACCTTTGACAAACTATAGAATCCATTATTCTGGTAATGAAAAATTGAAACTAGAAAGTATTATCCATGTTATAGCATACATCTTGCTAACTTTAGGCTTAAAATAGTACAAAGCATTAAGTTATTTTAAAAAGCCACTTCCAGGTAAACATAAACTTTCACTAGGCTTTTGAATAAATCAGTGTTTTCTTTAATGCTATGAAACAACTCAGCTTTTTCAAGGATTGGCAATCTGTATGTTATATTTCATACCATTGTTTGTGAGAGATTAATCCTGGACACAAGTGTGAGAGAATGTCAGATCCTTGAAGAGTTGGCCTTGTGCTGGATTAGTGGATTGGGGACAGGGATTGAATTAGTGCAGCTGCTCTTAATAAATGGCTAAAACAGCATAAATCATCAGTTGAGCCGCTCGATGTCAGCTTTGTTTTGTGTGAAGACTGTCATATTTTTAAAAACTAAGAAATTGCAGTATGTGTACAGATTGGGGTGAAGTGGCCTAAAAAGTGTTTGCAGGATCAGACCCTTTAAGCAGGTTTGTAATTTTGAATAGTTCCATTGCTGTAAATGGGACTAATGTGCTTTGTAGCATCAGGAGCCAACACTATTTTTATTTTTAAATAAATGCTCTTAGTAGAATCAACTCGTCATATCAAAACAAAATTGCTTCAGTGTTAACAAGCTTACACTTTCAATGAACTAAGTTATTTTGACATTTTTTCACATCTATACAATCCAAATTTTTGAAAAATAGGAGCTTGGCTATATTGAAATTAGAAGTGCTTTACTGATGAAAGAATATCAGTATACTATACTGGCAAAACGGTGCTTTATACCAGTGCAATAAAACCACCGGCACAAATATAACAGATATGCCCGTATAACTGCACATATACTAGGGGCTTCTGTTCTCACAGTTGTGTCAGGAATCACACTAGAGTCCTGTGCAGGACTTTTTTTTTTTTTTTAATCCCTCTCCTGTCCCACAATACTCACTACCACTCACTCCTACATTGTTTCTTGCATTTTTATCCTGTTCCTACCTGCAAAAAACTTTAGATCCCACAAGAGAGACAGATTTTCCCCATGCTACTAAAAACCCAGTCAGTTAATATATATTGTATAAAATATATAAACAGAATTCAGACAATTTTTGCCACTAAAAGAATAAAACAAATCTTGCGTAAACCATGTAAAAAAAATACTTTAACTTATGTTATAGTAGACATCAAATCTCTTTCTACCCTTGCTTCAATTTAAGTATTAAAACCTTTATATTAAAACCTTTAAAAAACAAAGGAAAATTTGCTGTACATTGCTGAAATTCTATTCTTGACAAATTGGTGAGAGATTTAATGTTTTCCCACAAATTTCTGCAGTCTGTTTTTTAGTGTTTTTGTTTGTTTGCTTGTTTGTTTGTTTGTTTTTTTGCCCACCCAATCCCACCTGCAACAAAGTACATTTTTCTGCTACTATGGGAGCAGATCCTGCAGGATTCCAGTCCCACTGCAGGGCTCTAAATCAGCGGTTCTCAAACTTCATTGCGCTGTTACCCCACTCCCCATCCTCCTCTAACAACAAAAATTACTACATGACCCTATGCCACAGGGGGCTCCATGAACTGCTAAGCTGCTCAGGCTTAGACTTGGGCTTTAGCCCCAGGTGGTGGGGCGTAGGCTTTGGCAAAGCTGGCATTAGACTCACTGGGGCCCAGGGCAAAAAACGCAAGCCCAGAGTGTGGGACTGAAGCCCAAGCCCCGTGGGAACAAAGGCTTCGGCTTCAGCCCCTCATGGCAAGACTTGGGCTTCGGCTTTCTGCCCTGGGCCCCAGCAAGTCTAACGCCAGCCTGGCAACCCCATTAAAATGAACTCGCGACGCACTTTGGGGTCTGACCCACAGTTTGAGAACCACTGCTTTAGATTATACCTCTTATACAGCTGTCAATAACTGGTAGAAGTCTGTAGTATAGACACAGCTGTAAGCTCCTAAGCTTGTGTTCAGATGGGATCTTCACCAAAAAATCTAAATATATAATATAATATAATATAATATAATATAATATAATATAATATAATATAAAGTGACCTGCAAGGATCAGGCCTATTGACTTGGATCTGCAAACCCTGATGGAATATAGTCTGAAGCATTTCAGCTTCCTTGGTTTGTGAAAATTCAGTATATTGGAAAGCAGTACTCTATAGCGCACATAGCACGGGCACAATTTTCTGTTTTGAGTTTGTGGTGGTTTCACAGTAATGATGTTAATGAGATCTTGTTTTTGTCTGTTTTGGCATAGATGAGCTTTAAGTCTGAAGCTTCTTCCTAGAAAAAAATCTGAAATTTTGGTAATTAAAGAAAGAAGTACGAAACTTCCACTTCAGTTTAATACTATAAAATGGAACAAATACCCCTCTCTGTTAGGTTTTGTACAGACAAAAGACAGTCCTTTCCATAGACAGCTTCCAGTGTAGAGGCCTGATTCTATTAGAGAGAGAGCTATTTCCCCTGCCTTGCCATTACAAAGGGACATTACAGTGATTGCAAATTATATTATGAATTGCAAGCTCTACAACTTGGGTCTTGTTACTTATTGTATCCCTTCTCTCCTCCTCTGTGTTGCATATGATAGCCTCCCTCCATGTTGTCCCCTATGCTTAGAAACAACTCCTAGTCCCTGTTCCTGGTATGTTCAGAGACAAAAATAGTTTTGGGAATGTGGATTGTATTGAACAGTGGGATTTGGAGGACTTTATATTTTAGACATTAAAACCATACAAAGTAGAACTGATTGATTTGTTTTGCCTGGATGGACACTGAGTTTTGGAAGACTTGATATTTACATATTTTTACATTTCCTTTGATGTATAGTTATATAAGAATATACTTTGTATTTTATTTAAGGTGCACATAGCAGCAAAGTTCATCATTCATGCTCCTCCTGGGGAATTTAATGAAGTGTTCAATGGTGAGTATCTTTGTGCTTCCCTGCTCTGGATCTGACTTGCTAATGCATTTCAGATATTGTGTCTCTGTGTATGTGTGTGTGTGTGTGTGTGTGTGTGTGTGTGTGTGTGTGTGTGTGTGTATTTAATAACTTTAAATAAGCTATTGGAGATTAGGTGTTCATTGTTTTTGTTTTTTCAGCCTTCTCTGCCATTTCATGCTCATTTCATCTTCAGTCACTGCTTTGTGAGGATGAGACCTTGCTTTGCCACCATTGCCAATTCTGCAATACTGACAACTGCTAATAGTGTTTGATCTGATGAAAAGAAGGATACTTCAGTTAACTGCTCATGCTTTGATATGTACCTAGGCTAGACACTCCAGGTTTTTTTGACCTTGCTGAAAAATACCTTGTTGTATATTGAGTGTGGTTAGTTGGAGGCAGGTGGGGGAGGTTTTAAGAGCTGGTTGGGTTTAAGTATATAAAATGCAGTGTTTAAAGTGAAAATGTTTATGAATAAATGTTAAACTGACCTTGTGCTGATATTTTTTTAGACTTCATTAATACTGCTGTTGTGGGGATAAGCTGCAGGGGGGAAGGTATGGAGTGGGAGGCTGTGAGATCAAAGGGAAATGTACTGAATCAATAGTTTTAGGGTTGGGGAAGCTGAAATGGGTGGGGGTGGGGAGCATGGAGGAGTGATATTGAGCTGTATTCCTCTATTTTGGATGAGATGGCTCTGAGGCATGAGTGCCCAAGGTATGGTGATAGGGTACAGGAGATGTTGGGGATATAGAGGAAGGAGGCGGGGAGTACATAAGGGGACAGCCTAAAAGGCTGTGTGTGGAGGAGGGTGTATTGAGAGGTGTGTTGGAGTATGGAATAGGGCAAGAGCTGAGAGAGTATGATATTGAGGGTAGGGCACAGAGGAGGGTAGAAGGGAGACATTGAAAGGACAGTTATACATGATGGTATAGGTGGGAGGTATGGATGGGACATAAAGATGGAGACATAGAAGAGTAATGAAAGGAACAGGGGACAGGAACAAGCGGCCGCCGTTGTCATTTAAAAAGTTAAACTTACTTTTTTAGCTATAAAACTTGGGGTTTTCCATGTGGATAAATCTCCCACATTTTACCTTCTCCTTCCCACAAGCCTCATGAATTTGCTAATGTTTATAGAAAAACCCTGCTTTGAGCCATGGTTGAGAGGGCTCTCCTTCAGACACTATACACCAACCAAAGTTTTTATGTACAGTGGAAAAACAAATTCCAAAGTCTGTTAAATAAAATTGTTAATTTTTTTAAGTACACAAAGATTCCATCTTCTATTCTAGGAATCAGTTTCTGATAATCTGATCATTTTGGTCCTTGAATATATTCTTATCAATATTTGGGTGAGAGGAAAGAATATTAAGGGTTAGGTGCATAATAGTAACATTAGTCATTCAGATAAGGAAATATTTTAACTTGTTCTTTTAAATTAAACTCTGAATTTCAAATTTGCAGGTGGGAGCATATATTAGGTTTTATTTTCAATTTTAACCCTATAACCAGCCTTTTACATTTTAATGTATTCTATACTGAACAGTATTGTGATTAACTTTGCATATAGATATTTCACATGAAAGCATCTACAAAGTGGTGATTTATCAGGTTAGGATTTTACTGGCATAGGAGGGTGGATTGTCTTTGTCTCAAAATAATTCTTAATATTTAAGAATGTAAGAAGTCGGTTGCAGTTCAGTTTCTGATCCACCTGCGAATTTGAAATCTAGATTGAAATATATGTTCAGGTTAGCAAAGTCGTCTAGGAGATTGGAACAGGGGCAGGGAAAATACAATAAATTAAAATTAACTATGTATGCAACACTAATCACCACTGTCAAAAACTGTACTTTGTCTATGGCTAGGCTGCTGTACGATGATCTTTAGTAATCTTTGAACGCTTGTCTGTAGACAAGTGGAGCCATTACACAGCTCTTGTGGCTAATCCAGCACAGTTTCCTAGATTGTTGATCATGCCTCTTCTATAGGTTTATATCTAGCGGGCCTACCAAATTCACGGTCTATTTTGGTCAATTTCACGGTCACAGGATTTTAAAAATCATAAATTTAATAATTTCAGCTCTTTAAATCTGCGAAATTTCATGGTGGTGTAACTGTAGGAGTCCTGACCCAAAAAAGGAGTTGTGGAGGAGTTGCAAGGTTATTGTAGTGGGGGTTGCCGTACTGTTCCCTTACTTCTGTGCTGCTGCTGGTGGCAGTGCTGCCTTCAGAGCTGGGCAGCTGGAAAGCAGCAGCTGCTGGCCGGGAGCCCAGCTCTGAAAGCAGAACCACCGCCAATAGCTCAGAAGTAAGGATGGCATGCCATGGTATTGCCAACCTTACTTCTGCGCTACTGCCTCCAGAGCTGGGCACCCGACCAGCAACAGCTGCCGCTCTCTGGCCACCGAGCTCTAAAGGCAGTGCAGAAGTAAGGGTGGCAATACAGTGACCTCCACCCCACAAGATAACCTTGTGACCCTCCTGAAATTCCCTCTTGCATCAGGACCCCCAATTTAAGAAATGCTGGTCTTCCTCCCCCCCCCCCCCCCCCATGAAATCTGTATAATAAAGGGTAAAAGCACACACAAGACCAGATTTCATGGTCCGTGACGTGTTTTTCGTGGCTGTGACTTTGGTAGGGCCCTACTTATATCTGCTTACCTACTTGCTGGGAGAATCCATTTTAGTCATCTGTCTTGCATCCAATTACTGTGCATTCATGATGGTGAAGTATCTGTTATTTAACAGGTTTGTTACCTACTCCCCTCCTTTTGCCCCCCCCATTTTCTTGGGGAATAAGTTACATTTGATACTATGTAAATTACAATTATTTTGTGGACTAATTAAAATAAGTATTCTTCTAACATCTTGAAAATAGTTTTAAGACTTAAATATTTTCTTTCAGATGTTCGGTTGCTGCTTAATAATGATAATCTTCTTAGGGAAGGAGCAGCCCAGTAAGTATCACATACTACACTTGGCACCTAAACACTTCCAGTCTTTCATATTCTATTAAAGTTTTGTTACCAACAAGTGATCACAGTGATCTGACTTGTTAATTTCTGCATTTGTGACTCTGGCTGTGTGTTCATCAGAGCTAATCAACTATTGACCAACGCTAACTATTTCGTTTGATTGGAGATATTCAAGAAAAACTCAAGCGTTACAGAAGTAGTGTCGATGACTGTCATCTGTGCTCTGTCAATACTGAATCAGCCCTTTGAATATAGAAACCACATTGGAGCAATTTTCTAATGAGAGCAGTGCTCCTATAAGTGCTGTCTCTTTGGATAAAGCATAAGCAGTCCTGTATCTTGTGTTCATGAACGATTCTAGAGCACTTTTTTGCAGGGGTGTTATATAATTTATTTATTTATTTGGGTAACTTGCATCATGCCTATCTACAAATTCCCTTCCACTTTCAGTTGGAGATATTCTTCACTTCTTGTCATAAAAAGTTGTATAGTGTTGCAGTGGTTGGCAAAGTTATCACTACAAAGTAAATTGTAAGTTTGAGCCTATTTGGGACTCTTGGATGAAAAATTATGTGTAAATATAAGTTCCCAAAGCTGGTGGAATGGGGGGTGATGGTGGAGGGAGAGTGATAAGTAGACTCTTGCTTTATTTTCCCGTGCCATGGACCACATCTAGTGAACTTGTACTTACCTCCATAAGTTTGGAGATTTTTACTCAAAATATTTCAGCTCTTGCACTCTGATAATACCTAGCTCTCTCTAGCACTTTTCATCTATAGGTCTCAAAGCTCTTTAGAAAGGAGATGAGTGTGATCCCTATTTTACAAATGGGGAAACTGAAGCACGTAGTGGCAAAGTGACTTGCCGAAGGTCACCTATCAGGGCAGTGGCTGAATAGAACCTAAGTCTCCTGAGTCTCAGTGCTCCTTCTGTTAGGCAGCACCATATCTTTAAACTGTTGGTTAAACCTGTCAAGATTTTTGAATGGTTAATACTTATACCCTCTATGCTAAAAGCTTTCTGTATATATATCAACACTATATATTAAAAATTACTTCAAAAATAGATTCCACCTTAGAGGACAGAAATTTTCATTCTCATTTGGAAAAAAAATAGACTTCTTGGATCCTGCACACATTTTTTTTGTGTGTGCCTGCTTTGTGTCAGGATATATCCTGGGCACTTCAGTGTACTAAACTAGTACACTATTCTGTAAAATGTCTTTCCTGTGCTATGGTATAGAAATGTATTGCAAAACAGGTGGTGTGGTAAACCTGATATGCATTTTTTTTCCTTTTAGTGCATTTGCACAGTACAATCTGGATCAGTTTACTCCAGTGAAAATTGAAGGTTATGATGAACAGGTATGCATACAATGAAATATTAACTCATAACAGGTTTCTTAAAGTTTAAGGAGTATGCTATGATATTAGAACTTTTGGTTTTCTTTTCTTGCAAAAATATGCATTGGCTAATATTCCAAGTTAATAACCTGTTTATAATGTAAACCATAAAGAGCTACAATATAAGCAGTGTGGGGTCAATATAAACAGTGTGTGCTCTAATCCTGTAAGATGCAGAGTGAAGTCACCTAAACAATCTTAACTCTGCCCTATAGTTACATCATGAACAAAAAAACCCCCTATCTTTTTAAAAATTAGATTAATCTAATATAGAATTTGAAATATTATTATGCACTAATTTCATGGACACTGCAAGACCTCCATTTAATATATGAATTCTGCATTTGCTACAATGTGGGTAAACTAGATGAGAACTCAAGGTTTGCTGCTGTTTAATATCTGTTACATCCCCCCTCTTTGCCTCTGCTGTGCATGAACTTAGTTCACATCTTAAGTTTTAAAGCATGAGATTTGGATGAGCCTCACCTTGGCACAGTTTAGTCTTTTTCCTTTGTTTGGTGGGGTTACACAGTGTTGAATGGTGTAATGATGTCAAGACCAAACTCTGTGTGTGTGTGTGTGTGTGTGTGTGTGTGTGTGTGTGTGAAAAATATTTTAAATAAAATAAAAGTAGGTTACAACTACAACTTTGTAATGCAGGTATTGATAACAGAACACGGTGATTTGGGCAATGGAAAATTTTTGGATCCAAAAAACAAGATAGCTTTTAAATTTGATCACTTAAGAAAGGAGGCTACTGATCCTAGGCCACATGAAGCTGAAAATGCGGTTGAGTCCTGGAGAAATTCAGTAGAAACTGCAATGAGAGCCTATGTGAAAGAACATTACCCCAGTGGTGTCTGCACAGTAAGTACTAGACAGCTATGAAATGATGGGGGATTGAAGTCTCCCTTGTCTGTTTACATTTTTGTCTGCAGGAGAATATTGGTATCTGAAATACAAGATAATGTAAACACAAAGTAAAGTCTAGTATAGACATTCCCTTAAAGTCATAGGTGGGAATGTCTTCAGTTTTAGTGTTCTCATTACCCACCACTCTGCACCATCTACAATCATCATATATTTTCTTACCCTCCTTGTCCCCAACAACATGCTCCTGAAGCTTCTGGGGGTATTGATTGTGCAGCATCGGCTACTCACTAGCCTCTTGAGACTCAGTGGTATCTCTTGTATTGCTCCAAGATCAAAGTGTGAGAATTTAGAGTAGTCCCAAATCCTGTTCTGCTTGTGACAGCAGAGATACCTGTCTGGCTAATGTTTGATGATGTTATTGATTGGTTATATTTGTTTTTCTAAATCATATTAACATTATTACTTGAATTGTTGAGAACATTTTAAGCATTGTTCGTGAAGACAAAGGCTCTGCTTTGAGGAGCTATTTAAAATCTAGTTGTCTGAATTTTGCATGGTGACTTATTTTTACTCTTATTTACACCTGCAATTAAATTCTTAATCTCAACTGGAAGAAAAGGCCAATTTGAAATCATAGCTAAATGTAATTTGAATGTGCAGTCTTGCAGGAGTTGGGGAACGGGGAGAGACTCTTCAGCACCAGTGAGTCTTTATAAAATGTAGGCAGTTCTGCAGCAACAGTTCCTTCTCTTCTTCAATTCTACATCTGTAAGGTTCCAAACATAAAGGAACTAGACTCTGAAGTACCATAAATTTTAGTGAACATTGATTTGCTATATCTTCTTCTAGAGAATGTGGTGTTGGTAAGAAAACACAGATAATTATGGGGGTGAGTAAACAGGGATTGATGTTTCACTGTAACTAAGTGAACTCTGAATGGAGTTAGAGACAAGGTTTGTAAGCTCAAAAGCTTATCTTCCCAACAGAAATTGGTACAATAGAAGATTTTAGAAAGACAAGGTGGGTGGGGTAATATCTTTTATTGGATCAACTTCTGTTTGAGAGAGGCAAGCTTTCAAGCTCACCCATCTTTTGTCTCATATCCTGGGACCAACATGGCTACAGCAGCACTGCAAACAATAAGGGAAAGATTCAGTTTGGAAGTGCAGTTGCTACAAACCTGCTGGGGGTAGGCTAAGTTACTATGGCTGCAGTCATCTATCTGTAAGCAAAGTGAAGAGGAGTTAACTCTTTCATGGGGGGGGGGAGGAGTAAGGTTTTAGGTTTAATATTTAATGCCTCTTGTAGACTGGTGTAAATAAATCTTGTCTTTGGTGTGTTTCTTTAAGAATACATGAAGTGTACTCATGGCCTTTTTTTGGGCTGCTTTGGAGACACAGAATACAAAGCCTTGGGTATAGCATGGCAAGATAAAGGGAGAGAAAGCACTTTGTCCCATCCTCAGCATTTAAAAGCAAAAGTGGGTAATGGTGGCTTCATAAAAATACAGCCTTTCTTTGTTGTGGATCAGATTAGCACTTGATTCTGATATCAGTCATGCTAGGTGCTTTACAATTCCATTTCCTTAGATTTTTAGATTTTTTTTTCTTTTGTACCATTGTTTGCAGTGGACAAAATACTGAGGCATAGACATACTGAAACAAATATATACCTTGCTGTTGTACATTTGGTGTCTAACTGCTCCGTTTTCCTCTCCCCTAGTAAAAAGTTAAAATATCCAGTTAGACAAAGAATAGTCTGAAACCCAGCCATTGTTGCACTGTTCTTGAAGACTCTCTCATATGATCACTCATAGTTATATGGTTAAAATCCCTAGTTGCTGAGACATATCTAGTGTATTGCCAATCTGAAAGTTTTATGTACTGCAGCATCTAAATTTTAGTTTGACCAGGTCTAATGATATTCCAAATACTGAGCCCTTAAATTTTCCTCCTTTGTAAATCATACAAGCACTCAAGGCATGGTTTAAAGCTAATTTATTGGCTGCTTTTGTTTATGCATAGAAATAATGGAAAGTGGTTATAAAGATAAAATTCTGTAGTGTAATGTCACTGAATTATAGTACAATACAAGAGCTAAGTATCTTTTTAAAAATCTGTTTTGTACAAGATACTTATAATTTGGTTAAGGAATTCATTCAAAACTTGGCATGACTTTACTCTTTCATTTGCAATTAAGGTATATGGTAAAACAGTTGATGGACAGCAAACCATTATTGCATGCATAGAGAGTCATCAGTTCCAAGCAAAAAATTTTTGGTAAGTTCTTAACTGATCCTGTATTTGTTATATTTCACTGTATTTAAGTAACTCTATCACAATCATATCCAGTCATCCTCAGTATTGAATAGTGCGCCTTTTTTTATGGGAAGACGTTCCAAATCTGTTTTATGTGACTTAGAAGCTTCTATAAGGAGCTATGCAAAAAGCTTTGCTGCTAAAAGAAGCAAAATGGCAGGCTACTGATCTGTTATTTTGTGGAGCATTTGGGAAATTCCCAGCCACGCTTTTGCCTGGACTTTCCAGTGATTTTTCTTACTTGCATTTTTTCTTCCTTGACAATTGTTTTTAGCTTTAAGACTCTGTCCTTTTCTCTTAGCTGTAAGATGTCAACAAAGAAAAGCAAATTGAGGACCAGGAAATTTACAGCTATTTTCCAATGGCAAAGGAAGAAATGTCAAAGGAGACTGTTTCACTTTCTATTTCTCCTAGCCAGTCCCAGAAGCAGTCCTTTCACAGATGTAGGAGTATCCTAGGTTAACTCAGGCAACCAGTGGGGATTGGAAGTCTACTGTAGGATGTGGGCTCACTAGTTTCCACTCACTTGGCATTTTTCCTTTAAACTATCAATAGCTAAGGCCTCAGTTACCCCAGAGGTACTAATGGTTCCTTTTTGTCAGAAGGGAGATGAGCAGGATTCTTTCAGTAGTAGTAATTAGCCTGTGCTTCACCCAACAGCTCCTTGGTCATGAGTCATTCACCACCAATTCCTCACAAGGCAAAGGGAAGAATAATCCGTGAACCTGATCAGTGATCAAAATACCCTCCCAGAATCCAGCCATATATTGCCAGGCAAAACACAATTCTGTGTCCCTCTCCCTCCACCCCTGCCTCCCCTCCCCCCAGTCAGTTTTGTTCAGAAAATGTGGGAAATTGGGAGGGGAGCAGAGCAAGACAAGCCATGACTTCTGGAAATCTGTATCCAAACTTCTTGAGAGAGTTCTTGCTAGCATTAACACAAAGAGCTTTTTTTAGAACTAAAGAGAAATGCCTTGTTAGGACTTTTTCTTCATGAGTCCTCTTGGCCAGATAGGAGTCTATCCTAGAACAACATGTGTCAAAAGGACAAGCTGTGGTGGCTAAGAAACTTCACCAGTCTTTCAAATTCTCCATCTCTTAAAACTTTCCAGGAATTTGTTTTTCCAGGTAAAGGGAAAACCAGCTTCCTCCCCCTCTCTTCTTCGCCCCCCGCCCCACCCAAAAAATAAAGGAGCTGTACAAAAAGTGAAAAATCCATTAGCTTTAACTTCTCCAAAAGAGCACACCAAATGAGAATGAGAAGAGTATGTTTCAGAAACTCAAGCAAAACACTTGAGATGATGCAAAATGTCATCAGTTACTATTACTTAACTTTCACAGTAGGAAAGATTTAAGAGAGAAACTCAGAGCAGATATTTTTCCCATCAGCGTCAGAGGCTTTTTAATTCTTATGTACAGTTCCCTGGAAGTTTTCCCATCAGAGTAGCACATTTGTTGCTATAGATATAGGTGCTCAAGCCTAATGACTAAACCTTAGAGGGCCTAAAGTCTGAGAGCCAGGGAATTTCCAACCTCTGTCATGCTATGAAGATGAGAGACGCAAGAGTGGAATCTTGTATAATGTCTTCAAAAAAGTAGAATTAAAAATGATTAACTTTTCCTTATGTGGCTTTTTAGTTACACACACACACACACACACACACACACACTCTCTCTCTCTCTCTCTCTCTCTCTCTCTCTCTCTCTCTCTCTCCTGTTTGTGTGTGTGTGTTTCCCTCCTGTTAATTTCTTTACTCTTCAGGATGAAGTCCTATAGTGAGGATTTTTGGATGTGACTGGCAAAAAATGGAAAATGCCAGTATTTTAACTCATTTTCTCTGAATAGTCACATGCACGAGGCCTTTACTCACCGGATTTTGGCAAACAGAAAGCCAAAATCTGGTGTAAGTTGGATTTCTTTGGATTTCTCCTTTTTGCTCTGTAAAAGTTTATCTGGTTAATAACTAAAATTAAATCACTCACAATTGTGTGAAGACTGTTTTGCAACATTGGAAGTGAACTTCTGGATAGCTTCAGAAGGAGTTGGGTCTGAATTGCATGCAATGGTTTGCTATTATTGTTAAGGAGGAGTGTTCCACAGTTAGTGTATGTAATTGTTAGAGAACACTAATTCTCTATCTCTTGTGCTATGCCCTCTTTGGTAACACGATATGCACGCACATCTTTCCATTCCCATCTACAAAGAGAGGTCTTACATCATTAGTTCAGGAAGCCGACATTAGATGTGCATAATTATTCCAGTATGAGCTGATAAAATGTTCTGATTTATGCTGACTAGCTTATAAATGTGAATTAATTTGATTTTAATTTATCTTTGGTTAGAATATATTGACATAATATTGATTTTAGTCCAAAAATATAAGTAACATTTAGATTCCAAATGGCTATTTGAGGTTTTTCTCTTAAAAAGAGAAGTGGATACACAATACAAACAAAATTGACGAGGCTCGCTAAGCTGCCCAGAACTCAGGCTACTGAGAAGCTGGGAGCCTGGAAGCCCTGATAGCCATATGGTTTGCGTTGGGGCTTCAAGGGCTGCTGTGCTTCCTGCTGTAGATCAGGGAAACTAGAGGTTCTCAGAGCCTGAGTTACCAGGCTCTCCCAGCTACATAGCAGCCAAGCTGGCAGAAAAACAGGCAGACCTGCCTAGTCCAAGAGCCAATGAAATTGACACATTCCTGTGAAATGCGTTTTAATTTTTTTTCAATGGAAATTTTCCAATGGAAAATTCTGTTGGAAAACAGCTGACAGCTAGTAAATAAAATAGATAAATTAGTAAAGAGACAATTGCATAAAATCATTTTAAAAAGCAGTTGAAAGCCTTTGGTATATATGTAACAAGCTTCTAGAAATCCTTGGTTCAGCAAAGATTACACAGTAATGGTTATAACTTAAATTATGATAACGCCTTTCATGCTGAAGGATGACAAAGGACTTTACAAACCATTGAATTGACTGACTTTTTCACTAAAATGTAGGCTCTGCTGGAGTGAAATATTGCAGTCATTTAATGACCTGCAGAATACTAGTTACCATCCTGTAACCGTTCAGGAAGTGAAGAATATGTTCTTCACATTGAAACAAGAAGAATATTAGGTATGCAGAATGTAGTAACACAAGTTAGAGTTTAGTTAGGGCACTGTGGTTAACATCTGTTTATAACAGATCCTTTGGCGCTTCTTATAGCTGCAAGATGTCAGGATCTCAGTGTTTTGGCACTTGTAGCATTACAGTGCCATCTAGCAGCCTAGCTGGGAAACTAGTGACTCAAGGAACACTGAACCAACAGCTTCTTCAGAACCCTATGCTCTCCACCCCACCCAAAGATAGCTAAGTACTTATCAAATCCTACCTTGCTTGCACTTTGAGTTCTGAAATTATAGCCTAAGGTATTATGGATTTGGACATTAACTTGTCATGTGAAATACATTCAGTGGAGCATTTCTACATCAATTTGTGTGGATTAATTATTTGGTCATCTTAAACTGCTTTTTTGTCTCTGTATTGTTACCTTCTGAAAGGGAATAAAATCTGTAGCTAATCTTCTTGTGGAAAGTGAGTTTATGCTATACCCAAACTGTTTGTTTCTTAAACATGCACGGAGTAGAAATTGTGGCAGCCCAGAAGCTGTCCTAATATAGCTTTTTTTTCTTTTTTTCCCCCTTCTCTCCCTTGATAGAATGATCCACTAACCTTTTCAGAAATTTATGCCTTGCAGGGAGGCAAAGTTTGAAATGTAGCCTACCTGTATTTCTGACATCTGGAAAGATACAATCTCCCCTTGAGTGGTTTGGGAGGACTATTGCATTCCTTTGTAATGGAAGGAATGCCTACAGTTCTGGAGCTTTATATTTCTGCCAGAGCATTCTAAAGCCTTAGCTACAGTTAATATTGTAGTGATTCATGGGTGTTTTGGTATATTTTTAAATAAAAATGCAGATTCTAAAGCTAGCGAGCTGCAAAAAGGTGACCGTTGCTGGAGATTTCCAGCAACAGAGTCTTCCTTTGCTCTAAATAGTACTCAGCTACACATGCCCAATTGGCAAATAATTAATAATGAGGAACATTTTTAGAGACAAAGAAAAAGTTCCTGTTAGAATGGCTGTATGAATAAAAAATCGTGCTCCGTATCCAAAAGCAGCAATAAGTGTTCCCATAGAGTCCGAGTTTTTCTCAACTGTTTGTGTCTTAAAACCATGAGTGATTTTCTTTTGTAAGAGTATTGTGTTTCCCATACTACCTCCCTTAATGATTTCAAATTAAATACTAAGTTTGTCACTAGTAGTGCAAAACTAGGTGTTTGAAATTCCACATTTTATTCAAATTATTTTCCCTGCCTTATTTATAGCTGCTGTTTTTATTTTTAAGGAATGGCCGTTGGAGGTCAGAATGGAAGTTTGCAATCACCCCTTCAACCACGCAGGTGGCTGGCATCTTGAAAATTCAGGTAGGCTTATCATAAATTGTATACTTCAGCGTATAGTAGGTCTCTAGTGTGGTTTTTGTTTTTTTTTTAAACCACGGGAATCTCATGGTGATATAGCAACAATAATTGTGGTGCAAGAAAAAATGGAACAGATACTCATTTCATTAATCATTCTGCAGTATTTTAAAATAAACTGGCATTAATTCTGTCTGTAAATATTCATTCATGCATTCATATATATATGATTTGAATATATGATATGTGAATATGATATATGAATATATATATAATATTGTAAAAATGGATGATGGTGGGCTTTGGAGACTCATCCCATTTTGTGTGTTGTGGAGCGAGGGGTTGGATTTTTTTGTTTTGTTTTCTTTTCTTTTCTTTTTGTTGGCTCTCTTGCCTCCTGAATCAAAAGGGTTGGTGTCTCGTCAGAGAAAGGCTGGATGCAGTTTTAGGCTATTTTCTCTTGAGGGCATAGGATGAGAGGAATATGCTCCTTGTTCCAGGAGTTGTATGCTGCTTCTACAATGCAAATGGAAACACTTTCTAAAAAAGGATTAAGAATCAGCGTTTACATTATCAAAAAAGTCAAACATTTCCTTGAATACCGTACCAGACTCATTACAAGAGCAGCCAAAGTAATGAATACATATATACATTAGAAATCACTAACGTACATCCTCACCAGTCCCTGTGGGAAGGCAGAAAGTCAGCTTTTCCCAAAAGAGCGATTGTTGGAGCCTCTACTAGAGGAATCCTGACACCTGTGTTTTATGATTTGCTGTGCATCATGGGCAGAGTCTGTCTCTTTTTCAAGAAACATTTCTTCAACTGTGTCAAATACTCATTTTCTGATAATGAATGGCACCTTTTTCATCTGTTTAGAGGGGTAAAAAATAGAATTGATTTCATTCACTGTAAATTCAACTGTGAATGAATGGTGTCAGTTATTTTTGCCACAACTGGTAAAGGAACGTCCTCTTACCCTTAAAAAAAAAAAAAAAAACCCACCTCTCCTCCTCTGTTTCATTTTGGAAGTAGCATTTATATTGATACAGTGCCATTGATGTACCTCTGTGAAAGTGATTAAAAAGGTAATCGTGGATGGGCATATCCCACAATTTATTAGGTACAATTTACAGTTCAGTTGCCCATTTTTTTAATCAGTGAACTCTAGAGCCATATAAAAAAAGGGTTATAAAAAAAAATACTAATTTTCTGTCTCAAGGCTCAGTTCCAAGACCTTTCTCTCAGTTTCAGTTGCAAGTGCATGTGCATCATAATTTCCTTTTGATTCTGGCATTAAAGGCCAAAATCCTCTTATCTTTAGCATTTTCCAAAGGTTCCAGTTTAAATTGTAACAATATCCATTCCTCTTCAATACCATGTCATTTGTTGTGAATAACCTTACATCTAAGTGCTTCAGCTGTACCTCTTTAATTTCCCATTGGTGTTTAAATCCTCCACATAGAAACCAGTGTTCTGCATTATAATCCTACATTTTCAGTGTCTTCAAATCACTCCGGTTTTAAACTCATTGACTTTATCAAGATTAGTTTTAATACCTTTAAAAAGTCTAAGACTAGTAGGACTGTAATTGAGGGCAGAGGGGGGAGTACAGTAAACCTTTGTGGGGGAAGATCAAGAGTTTCAAAACTTAATCTACTTTGTCTACTAGTTAGGTTACTAACATTATTGTGCAGGAGGGAATTCTTTTTAGAAAGATCACCTGGGCTTGCTTAATACAAGATGTCACACTGCCTCCAGCAAACAGTCTGGGTGAGCAAGGAGGACAACAACACGCTGCAGCCTGAAGCTTTGCCAAAACTCTCCTTGAACAAAGTCAATCCTCGCTACTTGAGTAGCTTCCAAAAAGTCTCCTAAAGAACACCTTTCTGCTACCGCAAGTAGCTTGGATAAAATGAACTGTTAATTGCAAAAGAAATTCCTAGACATGAAAAGTGCTACTCTGAGCACATACATGCTGAGCACTTCAAGTATAACTCTGCATTTCAGTGAAAATGCACCACCAACAGCTCCCTCCCTTCCCCCAGAAAAGTGTGTTTACATATTGACTAATGTTGGCATTTTACCACCATGCTGATTCACTATCTGTAGTACTGATAACATTTATTATTTTACTTTTGCATAGGTTCACTATTATGAAGATGGTAATGTTCAGCTAGTGAGCCATAAAGACATACAAGATTCATTAACAGTGTCTGTAAGTTATCTTTTTACAAGATCTCATTATATGTTAAAGTGACACATTTTTGGTATAGGTTTTGGATGTATTATTTAATATGACACTGTTAAAACTTTTGATGCTCAGAGTGAATTCTGGCCTTTGTATTCTACACTGCAAGTGTGTTTTCTCATATTCTACACAACAGTGCCGGTTAGACATTCTGACATAAGATGCTTTCACCATTTAGAAATACGTGAATAAAATTGTACATGCAAGTAGCTAGCTAATATTTTTACATTGCATGTACATTTAGGTATAGATGTCTGCTGTCTTCTGTGAAGTCCTCCAGAATACTGTAATTTGAATTTGCTGCATGACTTTTTGCTTGTGACTTTTAAAGAAACAAGACAGATTAATTTTAGTTGTGAGATTATAGTTAGTTTGAACTATCTGCACTTATTATTATTTATCTGCACTTACTCTAACTCTTGCTAAACTGTTAATTTTAGGTGGCTGTATGGCTTATGGAATTACATTTTGAATGTGCAATGAGTTTGGTCTGTAGTACCTGCTGATCATATTCTCCTTCCCCTCCCAAGTATTGCCACACAATTGGCAGCATTTGCTTAGGAGAAGATGAGGGCTCTAAAAATAGCAGTGTGTTAGGGGAGAATTCCATAACTAGTGTTAGGCTATACTAGTTCAAGCTATCTGTAACCAGTGATATCAGGCCTTTGTTTTCATGGACATTTAAATCCATTTCAGGGGGCAGACACAAAACTTCACATATTCTGCAGTTGAGAGGCTCCAAACCTGCTGGATACAGGCCTTATTTCTTCTTAGCTGTCCCTTTTTGATAGAGATTATTATGGTGCATTAGGGAGGAGATGCCTAAAAATAACCCTTTGTGTGGAAATAGTTGCATCCTAAGGCCTGTTCACTATAGGGACTGGTGCTGTCTGAGTGGAGCATGAACTAGTAATTGCTCTTAATAATAAAATACCATGACTGGTAGAAGGCATGAGGAAGTGAATAAACATATTTTCTGCTTGGGGTGTCCATTAATAAACTTGTCAATTAAATTAAATTAGCAGAAGGGTATGGGAAAAAGTACAATTTGAAAGCATCTCAGATGGTCATGACATGTTGATGAAGAACTGGGCTCTGAGTACCAAACTGGATTTAACAAAGAACGTTGTGAATTAAAAGCAATATATATTTAAAAAAAAAAAAAAAAAGAAAGGCTCACTGGCTTTCCAATCACAATAACAGCATACAGAGAGGGGAAGGGTGGTGCTAAATGATAAAATTTCAGAAGTTGTAGGCATGGAAATTACTTCTGACTCAAGTAAAGGGACAAACATCCTTGCTTATGTTCTTTAGCTGATAGTTGCTTTAGTGGAGACTGAGGGGACTGTTCCAGCAGTGGGTCCTGTCCTGCCATATCAGTCGGATACTGAAGGACCAATCTGGACCAAGATATTTGGTGCTTAGCACTTCCTCAAACATCCTGCCTTCCTTCCTCTTAGCAGGGGGAAGGGCAACAAGTGTCTCCTCTTCAGGCATATTTAGACTTCAGGCATACAACACCGGCAAAGCCCTCTGTCCTCTTAGAGAGAGCAGGAAAAGTGCCTTAGCTGTTGGGCCCCCTCCTCTTCTTCAACATGTGGTTGAGCAGCAGCTTCCTACCAGCAACAGCAGACCTGAAATGAATAATTTCAGAGCTCCCTTGCTAAAGACAGATATGAATAAGTATGCCAAATCAGTAGGAGATTCATTCAGTGTCTCTCAGCCCTCTCAACGCACATGGGCTTTTTTTTCTGGAAGCCGAGCAGAAGCTGTTAATCCAGGAAAGATTGTCTGACTCAATAGAGCATATGAGGTGTCTCTTCCTTGCCTCTTTGCAGGATTCAGGCCTCTTCTTTTTCCCTAAGTGGGCACCACCTCCACTGGTCTCCCCCTCTTCCTCTTCTGTAATTTCCAGGAACCTTTTTATAGCTCCACTGCTGAAGACAACTCCTCCCATCTCTGTGGAAGCAGCTCCTCTTGCAGATCTGGAGGCTGCCACCTTTTAGGCATACCCCTCAAGGAGTTAACTTAAGTTATCTCCCATAAGATCAAATTCTGACTGCAGACTCCCTGGTAGAAGAAAAGGAGAGAGGATTACCCATTCTTTTAGGATGGGACTCTTGGCCAAGGCTCTCTGCTAGTCTATTTAAAAATGTTGGAATTAGGATGTGTTGCTCCAGATGCATCCTTATATCCAAGTCTCCTAAAAATGTGCAAGCTAGACTCCCAAGTTCCAGTATCCCTTATGTCTCAGCTCAGCTCAGCAGTAGCTTCTTGCTGGAAATCCTCTTGGATCTCTGATCAATTGTTCATATTCTTAAGGTTGCCCTGTGTAAACTGAGTTTTATGGTAAAGATTAAACATTTTAACACCCTTGTTTTACAGTATTTTTAGAGACTTATTTTTCACTTCTGTTGAATAATCAAATATAGTGTTATAGTAGAGTACTTTCAAATGCATCTCTCTATGGTCTTGTTGGTTTGACAAATAATTTTGGCAAAAATAACTGGAGAAGGGCTCAATGAGATCTGCTTGTTTTGGTATGTACTATCCTTAGTGGGTATAAATGGCTCTATATTCACTTGCCCACAGGTATTTAATAGCCATGGCTTCTATAAATGGTTCTATAGTGACTTGCCCACAAGTAACTAGACAGTGAAACTGCTGCAAATTTTCTTAAGATTCACTAGTTTTTCCTCTTTTCAGTAATGAGCTTAGTTTATACTTAAGGACTATATTTAGAGAAATGCAGCTCCAAGGCATAACTCAGGCATTCAAAATATAATATCAAAGAAAAAATGGAGTTACTCAGGCTTTAGGAAGCACAAAGTTTTTCAAATTGAGTCTTGAGCTGAATAACACTTGTTATGAAAGCCCAATTAATCTATTACAGACTTTCTGGCTATTGGAGGCTACTTTAAGCATCTTATAATTGCAGGAGAAGAATAATTCACTGACAGCTTTTTTAGGGTTCTAATATTTTAGAGTCACTTAATTTGAAAACAAATCCTTTTTTTCCTAGAACGAAGCCCAAACAGCAAAGGAATTTATAAAAATTGTAGAGGCTGCAGAAAATGAATACCAGGTATGACTTCTGAAACATCCAAAATATATTACTCGTATGTAAAACAATGTGTAATTTTGCCTAATATTGTGTACACTTAGACTGAGTACCAAAACTCATGTAATATT
This sequence comes from Dermochelys coriacea, assembly GCF_009764565.3. Lineage (NCBI taxonomy): Eukaryota > Metazoa > Chordata > Testudines > Dermochelyidae > Dermochelys > Dermochelys coriacea. The sequence goes on from NC_050068.2 coordinate 306,441,081, forward strand.
ACTGAAGTAGGAAAACTGGCTTTTGTAAGTTAATGCAGTTTTGGTGTTTCATTTCAATTTTAAGGATTATTTCTATAATACCGTTCATTTTATAACTTTAAGAAACAGAGTCAAGACAGTCTAATTGTGCTGATAGCTAGAGTGCAGAACTAAAACTTATCTCTGTTACCCGCATTTCCTGCCCCCAGTCCTTCTGATTGTCCAACCTAATTGTTGCGTCTTGTCTTAAATTAGACTGTGAGTTTTTTGAGGGCAGATTTTTTTTTTTTTTTTGTCATTACAGCACAGTGGGACCCTGAGTTTCACTATGGTTTCTAGACACAAGTGTAATCCACATTATTTAATTTCAAAAGTGCACAACCTCTTATGAAAGGCAAGTCCACAGTTAAATACTCTGACTGGATGGACCCATCTTGATATGTAGATAATATTTCACCAGAGCAAGAAGTTCACATTTTGGTGGAAATTTCCATCTAAGCGAATCAAGACCTCACTTTATTTGAATAAGACAAGTATTTCAAATGGATGAGGTTTATAGAGTTTGCAAAATATAACTGTTCTAGGAGTCATTTGTGGAAATTTGAGTTTCATGTTCATTAAACTTTTGATCTAAGGGATCACTTTCAGGCATGAAATTATATCCCACTTGTGCTTTTTAGCAAAATAACATTGTGCACTTTAAATTCATATGACTAAAAGTGTTACTTGTAGTGCTTACACGTATTTAGTCTTGGAAGGATTGGATTTTTATCATTAAGCATTGATTTTGCAAACAAATATTTCCATCAATAATCAAAATTTACTGCGAGGCAAAGGAAGAATAATGCTACTTGAGAATTTGAGTTTGATTTAAAGATATTTACTTTGCAAATTTTTGATGTAATGTAAGCAATTTGTTTAACAGTTATAAAGCTTTAATTTTTTGAATCTCAACATCTGCTGTCAGTAATTCCCACAACTGAAAATTTAAATCAACTTTTTAAAAATGCTTTAAAATATACATTGGTGATATCAGTTTGAATTTTTTAAATTCTGCTGACCCTAAATGTACTGCATGTGCAAACTGATCACCCCCATAGGAAAAAAAAAATTAAGGTTATGATCTATGGTAATGCTGTTAGCTCTCAAAACCTGTATTTAACTTTCTAAACCAAGACAGAGTTTGGGCTCCCATTTGACAGTTGTAAACAAGTGTGATCTTAATTTTTTCAGACTGCATAATTTTAGTAAGACTTAAGAACAGGAGGCAACAGGTTACACATTATCCTGTGATTATTTGAATTATCTGTATATGCATGGCACTGTTTCAGTTCTTTTCTTTTTTACAGTGTAGTTTTGTTTTGAATAATTCTAACTCTTTGCTCTGTTTAACAGACTGCTATCAGTGAGAATTATCAAACTATGTCAGACACTACTTTCAAGGCCTTACGTCGACAATTGCCAGTTACCCGCACTAAGATTGACTGGAACAAGATTCTTAGCTACAAGATTGGAAAAGAGATGCAGAATGCTTAAGACAAACGTTGCATGACTGGATAATTTTAGTGTTCTTTCTTTTCAAATAAAAAGTATTTGGAACTGTTGTCACCCAGTCAGCATGGGCTTTTCCCATTGAAAAATCACTGTAAGTACTTTGGTTAGAGCACAAAGCTTAACTAATCAACCTTTTTTGTTTGTTTTTCAGTTTGTTTCCTTTTTCTCAGAGGGTCGGAAAATCAATATAGCTGAAAACCTTCCTCTAGAGTTTCTGTTGTACCTTTACTTTTTTTTTATAATGAAAAGACCATGCCTTTAGATTTCAATTTAAAATTAAGAACGGTTTGAAAAATATTTTTGCATACAATAACTGTCTTGCTTTCATATGAAGTGAGCAACTTCTGAAATTTGCTGGATTCCTTGAAGATTTCAGTAGTGTACATTTCTAGTTCAAGGCTCATGATGGATTTAGCCATATATGCTGCTGTAGAAATCATCCAGCCCTTCATTGGATGCAAGATTGGGGAAAGCATTGTCTATTTTAAGTATCTTAAAACCTTTCAAAATACTTATTCAGCTGGCTCAGTGTTAACTAAACTTTTTTAAACAAGGCCATGGTCTTATGCTGTTTGAAGATTTTGAAATTAAATAAAGTACTTATTTCAGAAATGCATTTAATGCTTTATTCCTGACAGTTACTTAATGAGTTCAGATTCCATCTGCCAGAGTTATTTTTTATCATACAGCCACAAATGTAATATAACAAGGCATATTGTAATATATAATCCTTTACTCATTACCATGTCTGTTTATTTTTTTTCTTGGATTGAAATGTACTAAAATTCAATATGACATTAAAATGCAGATTTTCTATTTATTTGAGTAGCAAATCATTTATTGATTAATACTGTTGTGTGGTGTTTTTAAAAATATGGACATTGCCTAAAACTGATATTTTCACTTTGAAACTTAGTCGCTTATTGGTTGCAATTAGAAATGCTGGGTACATGTATGGTTTGCTATAATAGCACATTTCTCCATCTCCCCATTTGTAAGATGCATGCTCATAATATTACTCTCTACTAAGGAGTGCTTGAAGTTCTTAGCTTATAATAACTTACTGTTTGCTGCAGGGAATAGAAGAGATGTAGGTGCCTGTGAAGACTAAAACAAATCTGTCTGCTAGAGGGGAATCCTTTCCTTGTGTGCTGCAGTTGTTTTGGGATTGAAGTGGTTTTCTAGGTTTAAAAAAAGAAACCCTGCAAAGAACAATGTACGCAGTCAAACATTTCAGCAGTTTGAAATATATAGGGTTTCTTTTTAAAAACCTGCATAAAAAGAATCTTGTTGTTTTTTTTAAAAAGGTGGTACTGTGTCAAGAATGGTATTTTGAAAATCTAACTTTTTAACCACTAATTAAGTGAGAAATAATTGGATTTTTATAGCTGTTAAGCTTTACTTAAATTGTGAGAATTGTTGTAGACAATAAGTGTGGTGTGAATTAATGCACTCCTGGAAGATGTTCAGATATGAAAATGAGCACAGTATCAAAACCTGAACAGAATTCTCATTTGTTTACATCATGACCCAGTCACTTCTGTTTAAGTTGTAGTTCATGGTATAGTAAGAGAAGGATGATGAACGTAGGCTTATGCAAACTAATCACAGTAATGATTAAGGTGGCACACCTTATTTGTCTTTCTGTGGAAGGGTATATAACTGTTAGTAACTTCAAGAATTCAAGCTCTGCAACTCTACAATATTGAGACTGTAGAAAAGCTGATTTTCCTCAGCTGCATACTCTTTCAAAACTTAACTGATAGTGTTCTGCCTGTCTGAATACTATATTGATAACATACTGCAAACTAACTGTATTGTTCAGTAAACACTGGCAGGATAATAGCTTATAGCAGCTGCAACTGAACAATGGTTTATTGTACAACAAATCTGCAATCCCTTTTTAAGATCTATATACAAATTTTACAGCTGTTTTGTTTTTTTTTCTGACATACTTGCTGATTAGAAGAACCAGCGCAGGGGAGAAGGGGAGGTGACTGGATAGTTCAGGGGAATTGTTAGGCCAGACCGTTGTCTTTTTTCATTTCTAGGTCATTGGTTTGTGTGATCTAGGTCAGTGGTTTTCAAACTGTGGGTCACGGAATGTAAAGCACTGGGTCACAGCGGCTCTGGTCAGCACTGCTGACCGGGCCGTTAAGAGTCCCATCGGCCGTGCTGTCCGGCTAAGGCAGGCTAGTCCCTTCCTGTTCTGACACTGCACTGTGCCCTGGAAGTGGCCAGCAGCGGGTCTGGCTCCTAGGCGGGGGTGCCTTGGGGCTCCAGGTACTGCCTGAGCACTGGGTCCGCACTCCATTGACCAGTTCCTGGCCAATGGGAGCTTGTGGGGGGCAGTGCCTGCGGGTGAAAGCTGCACAGAGATGCTTGCGCACCTCCACCTAGGAGCCAGACCTGCTGCTGGCCGCTTCCAGGGCGCAGCATGGTCTGCAGTGCCAGGACAGACAGGAAGCCTGCTTTAGCACCCCTCTGCACTGCTGACTGGGAGCCACCCAAAGTAAGCCCGCACCCCAAACCATGCCCCAGTTCCCTCCCCCAACCCTGAGCCCCTTCCTGCACCCTAAACCCCTCCTCCCTGGCCTCAGCCCAGAACCCTGCCCCCCTCCTATACCTTAATCTCCTGCCCCAGCCCAGAGCTCCCACACCCTGAACCCTCATTCCCAGCCCTGCTCCACAGCCCTCACCCCCACACTTCAACCCTCTGCCCCAACCCTAAGCCCCTCCCCCACCCTAACCCCCTCATCCCCAGCTCTGTTGGGTCGCTGGCATCAACAATTTACTTCAACTAGGTCGCCAGAAAAAACGTTTGAAAACCACTGATCTAGGGCAAGGAGCCTTGACTTAGTAGTGACCTATCTAAAATTAGCTTTTGATTTCAGGTCCTAGTTCACAGACACCCATAAAAATTGTCCTTTTTGTTTGGGAAGAACCATCAAAGAGTGAATAACCACAGATAGCTCACTAACACCTTGCTCTCTGATGTGGTCTCGTCAGGATGAGACATATTGGAGAAATCATGAGTAGGCAGAGCATTAGCAATGCAGTCTTGCTGTGTGAATTTCAGACTCTGGCTATTCCTCCAACACGCTAATTTTTACTTTGTAATTTGCAATCGTGTAATAACATTGTATGTTGATTCACTTCTTCAGTTACACATTGTACCTAATATGCCATCAGTGGGGTCTATGATGTCACTAACTGTAGCAGATATTTTAGTTGCTCTTCTCAAATGGGACAGATTCGGAATTGCTAAATTCTCTTTTAGATTCTGCCATGCACCTGCAGGATGGCTTTGAATGGCACTTCACCTCTGTATCTTTCTCTGTCTGTAAAATGGAGATACTTGGCTACCTCATAGGCTTTGAATATTCATCAGAACAATATGAAGTAGCCTTACGGGGGTGTGGTAATAGACTTAATGTGTATCGTTTTTCTCTCAGGACTTCTACTTTTGTAATATAAAGAATCAAACTTGTTTTGTACTATGCTATGTGAATATATTAGCAACACTTACAGTTGAAAGTGACTTGTAAAAAAACCAATGTTCGTGCTTTTTCCTTGGTTACATGCCACGTAGTGCAGTTTTTGCAGCTCTGACATTATGCCATCTGCTGGTTGTACATTTATTTTTCACTTCCATTAAGAGCTCAATAATATTTCTGTACAATCTACAGTAGGACAGTCCCTCCTTCAGTCACGTTTACCTTTTATATGCATTAGTTTGTGTTCAGCTACACTAGACCTCTGGCCAGTTCACAACAACTCATTTTTTTATGTCCTGCTTAAAACTGATGAGCATATATGATGGAATAATCTATGTATCATCGTAAATTGTACACTGTAGTGTGCCAACAACCAACCTTCATATTGATGATCCCATATCCCTGTGCAAGTCAGTGTGTGAAATGAGCATGTCGTGCATGTAGCTGGCAATAAGTAGATGCTTATAAGTAGAGACTTAACTTTGTTCCTTGTGTCTCTGCCAAGTGTGGTAAATGCAGCAGTACTAGCCTCATACTTCAGAAATAAAAATGTATCTTCGCTGTATCAGGGAAAGGCTATGCCACCTTAGTAAGAAAGAGAGTGAAACTATTCTGAGTACCATAAAGCCAGTCTGCCTACAATCATAGGCTAGATTTGGATTATTTGTTCAAAAAGCTTAACAGTTTTTCCTTGGAATGCAAGTGTCAAGGCTATACAATTAAAAAAAAACAAACCCTAACCTCATTGAAAATGGGTAGTAATTAGGTGCAGGAGTTACAAATGGAGACTAACTGTCCATTCCCACTCAGATTTCTCCTCATTGTTCTGTGTGAGGTGCAGGGAAAGAAGTAGTTTTCTTCTCCACCTCAGAAAAGCACCTAAAATGAAACATAACAGATGTGCTCTAATTCCCTAGCAGCATGGTGGCTCTTGATTACTGCTACTGCCGCCAATGTGGATACCCCACATGTGGAGAGGCTTCTGAGTTTTGGTGGTGGGAAACAGTGTTACACAGGTCCCTATCCATGTGATGATTAGTGGGACGGGCAGAGTATGATCAGATCCAAGTGTTCTGGGACAAAGGAGAACATGCACTTCAGACAAGCTTAAGTGAGGCTGGGGAGACTGAAAAAAAAGTGCTAATTGCAAGTACTCCTATTCTTAACTATGAATTTGTATCTATAACTTAGTTTAGTCAGATAAAGCAACACAATTTAAAGTATATTAATGGCTTTTTTCCCACTTGTCTTTCCTTGCTAAGCTGAAACTATGTAGCTGCAAGTCCGTTCTTGTGGGGTCCCCCCCCAAATGCTTGGGTCCGGAGGAGCATGCAAGATTTATAATCTGAACAGTTCTAGTTTGAAATCACTCAGTGAAAAGAAATCAAATAATTCTCTGCTAACCTGTAGCTTGTAAAGCTGTTGACAGAAGCAATGTTTATACTAAAAAAAAAATCTGAATGCAAAGTATGACAACTCATAATCATGGTGTTCAGTTGATTTGTTGTATTTTACTACTAAAAGAAATAAGCATTTCTGTTGGTGAGTGTATGGACTATTGTTAGAGCTCATTACTGTTGTAATTCTTTAAGTTTCTGCTCAGTAAGAATTGCTAAGAATGCCTTTTGTTTTGAAATATGTAGTCTCAAATACTGAAATGTATAAATATTACTTTTTAATTTTAGTAATGTTATCACATTTTGAAGATTGTTCTAACAGATAGACTAAAATGACTGTTGAAGCAAAATGAGAATTATGTCCCAAGTGAAGTAAACCACCATTGTGAGAAGATCAACTAGCAAGAAATAAGCCATAACCTACAGTTTGCTTGTGCTTTTTACCTGATCTTTAGGGGTAGAAACTGAAGTATAATATGGGGAGGGATGTTTTGTTGAACCAGCAACCTAAACTATCTACTTAGCACCATAATGGCAGATTAATAGCCTTAAATACAGAATTGAGTACTATTAAAGTTGTAACTTGATGTATGATCTTTTAAAGAAAAGGACAAACCCGTAATCCAGCCTAGAAGAAAAAATATCAAGTATGATGTCATTAGCATTTTTGTATGGTAACTAGTAAAATGCAACCATTCCAGTCCAATGGGTGTGCTGTTCACTTAGGTTATGGCTATACTAGAGAGCTTACTGCTGTAGTGCTGCTAGTGCAGATGCCCTAAGCCTATGGGAGGGAGCTCTCCCGTTCATTTAATTAATCCACCCCACTGAGTGGCAGTAGCTATGACTATGGAGAAGCTCTCCCGCTGACATAGTGCTGTCCACACTGGCGCTTAGGTTGGTATACCTTATGTCACTCATGGGGGTGGCTTATTCACACCCCATAGCGACATAAGTTATATTGACCTAAGCTGTAGCGTAGCCCTAGCCTAAATTAGTGAGAGTATAATCAGACCTCCACTGTCCTGGGCTTAGTGGAGGCAAGCAAGCATCTAACATAACAACCATCCTTTTATAAAGCTGCTTGAAAATTTCATAAGAGCAGTGAATCGAGTTGGTCATTCAAACTTTCCTATCTCCTGTCCCGTTTTGCCCCCTCACCCCCCAGCTCTTTGTCATTTAAAAGTTTTATTTAAGATTTTCAGAAGCAGGAAAAGCTAAACTTCAGCTAAAATAAGCTGAAAGTACTTCACTACTACTATTTGAGCTGTACAGGAGGAACAAAATGTGTTTAGAAATATTTCCCTCTATATTGGTTTGATACTTCAGTGGCTCCTATTCATAAAGAATTCATCTCTACCTTGGGCAGTAGTGCAGGAGAACTATCCCTGGAGAAGAGATGGGGGGGGGGGTGGAGAAGGGAAAGAGCTGAGAAGCAGGAGAGAGTGGAGGTGGACTGTGTTTTGAACTGGATTATCTCCATCACTCCATACTCTGGCAAATTATCTGTAAAGGAAAGAATTGAAGGGAGGAAATGCAGAGTGTAATACGCTGACAGTCAACCTGTCAAATTTGAGGCTCTGTGTGGGTTAAGGACAAACGAACAGCAAAAGAACTTGGCTGTTTGTGTCTCTCTTCTGTTGTGGTTGAGAGGGCTGAAGAGGAGGCAGCTGTGTGGCTGGGAGCAGACCCAGCCAGAAACACCATAGAAGTACTGAGAAGGCAACAGGAAGCCAAGAACAGCCAGAGAAGCACTTGTAATGTGACCTTGAGAGAGAGCTGAGAAACAGCTTTTTGGATAGAATGCTGGCTGGAAAAAAAGGCATGGAATATTAAGCCAGGAAACTGCTGTTTGATTCCTACTGTGATCAGGGAAACAGGACTTTGCATATATTTGGTCTACGCTACAGAGTTAGGTAGACTCAAGGCAGCTGATGTCGACTTAAGTGTCTACACTAAAAATTTGCTCCTGCTGATGTAACTGCCCCGCTACACTGACTTAACTCCATCTTCATGAGAGGTGTAGAGTCAACAGTAGCTAGGTTGGTGTAGTTAGGTCGATGCAGTGTCAGTATAGACTTGCATCGACTGTTCCTGGCTTTCAAAAGCCATCCCACAATGCCCTGCACTGACAGTAGAGTCGGTACAAATGCTCCTGGTGATGAGCACCATCAATGCAAGGAGCATAGTGTGGCCACGCAAAAGCGATTTAATTACTGACATCAGCATACAGCTTCTGAACTTAGGTTGACTCAATTTTGTAGTGTAGACATGCCCTGAGGGAGCCCTACATCAACTCAGTAGTTAGAGCACCCACCTGCAGAGCAACAGACCCCCCGTTCAAATCCTTTCTCCCTCTGATAGAGGGGGGGAATTGGAGCTGAGTATCCCACATCTCACACAAGTGTGCTGAAAGTTCAGATGGGCACCACCACCTCCTCTGGCCATTTCCCTCAAGAAACACCTTAGGTGCCTAAGCTGCCTGATTCCAGGATTCCTGTTTGCGGAACCCTGACAGAGAGAGTTCCTCCCTGCAGCCTGGAATGAGGTGCCTATCTCTCAGGTGTGGGGAGGAGGGAGTGCTTTAGGACATTTTGTTATCTCCCAGTGTGTGTTGACAGGACAGATGAAAAGTTAAGGTAAGCGCTATATGTGTGTGTTTGCACGAATTTTGGAAAGAAAAGTCAGTGGGAGACATGCTTCTCTATAGGTGTATTAAAGAAACTAGCCAGGCTTCACTAACTGAATAACCACACTGAACATATTCCTCACAAAAAGATGAAATATTTAATGCAGAGAAAAGTCAGTGTCCCTTCTACCTTCCCCATCCTCCAAATTTCTTTCAGGAAAGTAAACTTTGGCTTCTCTCAAAGGCAAGGGTTTGAGAGACTGATTTATTGTTCTTTCCCTCAACCTAAAATGGGGAGGGAGAAAACGCTTCTGGTTCCTCTCTAGTCTTTCAGCCATCTGTCTCTGCCTCCTTTCTTCGGTGCATCCCCAAAGGCAAATGAGGCTGCAGAATGTGTGTGGAGATGCCAAATTCTGACTTTCCAAGAGCTCTTTTTGACCAAAGGCCAACCTTGCTTTCATTATTTCTTCATCAGTCCTAAGCGCACACATCCTCATTGGCTCCATACAGCTCCTGGGTTTTATGGAGGGAACAGGGTTTATCATAAAATACTCCACAGAATACATGGCTCAACATGATTGACAAGAAATATGTAAATACTGCTGGCTAATATTTTGGTGGGAGGCTTTCAAGAAAACTTCAGTGTGTTTTAGTAAGTAATGTTGGGGGGTTCATTGGTTGGCAGACCACCTACAGGTGACCTGAGAAATGCGAGTGCCCCAGATGAAATTCCCACTTGGTTCTAAACAAACAAAAAAGACTGAAAATATTATAATGTATATATTAAGCCTGAAAGGTGGTTTTTTTTTAAAAACAAAAAAAGTGCAATGCTTTTTTCTGATTTAAGACTAACCTTACACTGCCTGAAAATATTTTACTCCATTTTGAACTTGAATTGCTCATTCTAATAACTCCTTTTAAGTTGTTTGAATTGATTATTTTACCAATATAGGAGCTGGACCAAATTCCATTTTCTTGTCTTTTTCATGGCATCTTTTCAATAAAGATTTAAAGCATAAGGCGTTCTCTCCCCGGCACCTATACTAACTTTCGAAGTGTGCTCTTGCTCACCTCCTTTGGCAAGGTCTTTAGTGACCTGGGAAGCCTTTGGTAGGTGTTTTGGTGGAGATTGGTCTGCTGTTCGCTTTCTCCATTCTCCTCCAATTTAAACATATCTTCAGGAAGTTAGGGATCCTGCTCCCTGTAATCAGACAGTCTCTCAGTCTGTCTCCATTATCAGTCCCGATGCTGAGGATAAGATTGGCAACACTGCACTCTCCATTTGTTGAGTTCTTTGTCAGATCAATATTATTCTGGCCTGCTTGAGAAGTAGGGAATGAACACAATTCTCCCTTGTTATGGTCTTCTTTTGACTTGTGGCACTCTAGGTATGTAAAAGCTCCCTTTGAATGAATTCTGGCATATTTTATACTACTACTATCCTCCTTTTTTAAAGCTTGAGATTGGGCCTGCAGTGCCATGAATAGGAGTTTAAGATTCTGGGTGACAAATTTCAGACTGAATACTCAGTTCAGAAATCTGTACGAGGGCTGTCAATTAATTGCGTGATTGATCGCACTATTAAACAATAAATACTGGAACAATAAATACATACTGGAGTTCAGTCACAAATTTAATTTAACACTTTATTTATTTAACGAGCATCATCAGCATGGAAGTATGTCCTCTGGAATGGTGGTTGAAGCATGAAGGGGCATACAAATGTTTAGCATATCTGTAACGGTGACCAGATGTCCTGCTTTTATAGGGACAGTTCTGATTTTTGGGTCTTTTTCTTATATAGGCTCCTATTACTGCCCACCCCGTCCCGATTTTTCGCATTTGCTGTCTGGTCACCCTACATATCTGGCACGTAAATATCTTACAATGCCAGCTACAACAGTGCCTGTTCTCATTTTCAGGTGACATTGTAAATAAGAAGTGGGCAGCATTACCTTCTGCAAGTGTAAACAAACTTGTTTGTCTGAGTGATTGGCTGAACAAGAAGTAGGACTGAGTGGACTTGCAGGCTCTAAAGTTTGTTTTTTAATGCTTTTTTGTTTGTACATAATTTTATATTTGTAAACTCAACTTTCATGAGAAAGAGATTGCACTACAGTACTTGTAGGTGAATTGAAAAATACTATTTCTTTTGTTTTGTTTTTTTTACAGTGCAAGTACTTGTAATAAAAAATAAATATAAAGTGAGCACTGTACACTTTGTATTCTGTGGTCTAATTGAAATCAATATATTTGAAAGCATCCAAAAATATTTAAATAAATGGTATTTATTGTTTAACAGTGCGGTTAATCACGCAATTAATTTTTGACAGCCCTCGTACAGATTTCTGAACTGAGTATTCAGTCTGGAATTTGTCACCCAGAATCTTAAACTCATATTCATGGCACTGCAGGCCCAATCTCAAGATTTAAAAAAGGATAGTGGTAGTATAAAATATGCCAGAATTCATTCAAGGCTGTGCACTCAGTAGGCTCTGAAGTTTTACATTGTTTTGTTTTTGAGTGCAATTTTGTAACACAATTTACATTTGTAAATTGCACTTTCACCACACAGAAATTGCACTACAGTACTTGTATGAGGGCAATTGAAAAATACTTTTTTATTTATCTTTTACAGTGCAAATATTTTATTCAAGAAGAATTATACACTTTGATTTCAATTACAACACAATACAATATATATGAAAATGTAGAAAAACATCCAAAATATATAATACATTTAAAGTGGTATTCTATTGTTTAACAGTAAAACTGTGATTAATCGAGATTAATTTTTGTAATTGCAATTAATTTTTTGAGTTAATCGCGAGTTAACTGCAACTAATCGACAGCCCTAATTTGTACATTTAAACACTTGTTCAACTTACTTTGTTTTATCTTCAGTATCAGCATATTTTAAATTCTCTGGGTAATGGTCAAGATGCACGTGTTCTACTCCAAACAGAGTTTTGTGTCTGTGATATCAGATGTGTGATTGATCTGAGCTAAAAACTGCTTATTTTGTTACTCCACTAACTTTCCTCAAATGCTTGTGACATGGGTTTGGTCACAGAGACCCCCCCCCCTTTGGACTGTCACCTGATGTGCTGAAACTACCTCTGAGCCTGTTTTCCTTGTCAGCTTGGGACTCCAGAACCCTGTCTTGTTGAGCCAGATACGCAAGCCTGCTGCAACACAGACCCAGCAACTGAACTACGTCCCCAAAGCTGCAGGCTTTAACTGAAAAACCACTCAACAGGTACTCCTGTCTCCAGCACCCAGACACCCAGCTCCCAATGGGATCCAAACCCCAAATAAATCAGTTTTACTCTGTACAAAGCTTATACAGAATAAACTCATAAACTGTCCATCCTCTATAACACTGATAGAGAGAGATGCACAGCTGTTTGCTCCCTTAGGTATTAATCACTTACTCTATGTTCAATAATAAAAGTGATTTTATTAAGAATAAAAAGTAGGATTTAAGTGGTTCCAAGTAATAACAGACACAGCAAAGTAAGTTACCAAGCAAAATAAAACAAAACATGCAAGTCTAAGCCTAATAGATTTAAGAAACTGAATACAGGTAAATCTCACCCTCAGAGATGTTCCAATAAGCTTCTTTCACAGACTAGACTCCTTTCTAGTCTGGGCCCAATCCTTTCCCCTGGTACAGTCCTTGTTCCAGATCAGGTGGTAGCTAGGGGACTTCTCATGACTGCCGCCTTTGTTCTGTTCCACTCCCTTTTATAGCTTTGGCCCAAGGCAGGAATCTTTTGTCTTTTTCTGGATTTCCCCCCACCCTTCTAAATGGAAAAGCACCAGGTTTAAGATGAAAAAAAAGACAAGGAGTACTTGTGGCACCTTAGAGACTAACAAATTTATTTGAGCATAAGCTTTCGTGAGCTACAGCTCACTTCATCGGATGGTTTAAGATGGATTCCAGTACCAGGTGACATGATCACGTCACTGTAAGACCTCATTCTCCATTCTTTCAGGGTTGGTATATCCAGGAAGGTTTGTGAGTAAACAGAACCGTTTACAACCAATTGTCCTGGTTAATGGGAGCCATCAAGATTCCAAGCCATTATTAATGGCCCACACTTTGCATAGTTGCAATAGGACTTTAGAAAAATACTTTATATTTCTAGCTTTAGATACAAGATGATACATCCATACAAATAGGATGAACACACTCAGTAGATTATAAGATTTGTAATAATACTTCACAAGAGACCTTTTGCATGAAGCATATTCCAGTTACATTATATGCACACTCATTAGCATATTTCCATAAAACATATGGAGTGCAATGTCACAGCTTGAACTCCACTTAGGATGATTTTAACAAACCATCACAACTTTCGCTGTCAGACTGTCTGCTCCCACTCACCCACTGATCCTTAATTGTTTGCTTTGTATCTACATTAGATTGAAAGGTCATTGGGAGCAGACATCTCTTACATATTTGTACAGTTCCATGTTGCATCTAAAGTGCTATAAATATTAACTAACCTTATTTATCAAGCTAATTGCTATGGGTAGCTGAAAGATTAGGAGACCATTTCTTTTTCAGTAATTCTAACACTAGTACTACAGTTAATGAGCCATGTAATTCTTGCTGTGAACATGATCAATAATCAGAAATAAATGTAAAGATGACAATCAAGATTTATTGACGCAGGAAGACAATTCCTGATGTTCACTGACACATGAAGCCAATGTATATGTCGTTTTCAGACATTCTGAACACCCCCCTCAGGTGTATCTGGCAATCTCCCTGTTCTGGCCAAGAATTTCTTAAGTGTCTCATTTTAAAAAAATGTGACATTCTGAAGAGGCTATAAATTAGAGTCTCAGAAAAAGCTATTGGCCTCTGAGCCAGTCAGAGAGCAGAGACTTCAAGGTTTACTGAAATGTTTGTAAAATAATTTAAAACATTGTTTAACATCCTGAATCATTAACAGAATATGTGGATAGACTTAAACTACACATTTATTTTAAAATTACATTTGACAAAACTTTTTTCTTACATACCAGGACCTGAGCTCAAGGTTCAGTATTTCTGCTGAAAGAGCTGCTGCCATCACTAACACCTAAATTGGACAAGGAAACATTAAATTCCTGCCCTGTTTTAGCCATTATAAAGATCATCAACAATTTCAGGAGAAACAAAAACTCCTGAATTTAGGTTATGGCAAATAAATTAGGAGGAGTTGGGTTATAAACTGCTTGGGGCTGGAACTGGTGCATTTTCTCGTTGTGCAGAGCATAAAGAAGTCTATTAGCACTTAAAATATTGGATAATTTGGGTCTTAGCAGGTAAGTAAAAAAAATCTTTTCTGTTTATTTTTAAAATATATTTCTTTTGTAACGAAGACTACAATTGTATTCTGTTATGGCTTGACTGCCTCAATCACTTGGCTTCTGACCAATTTGTTTTTGCTTTTTAAAATGTCTATTCATTATAAGGATCCCTCTTCAATGGAATACAAAATGGAAAATTGTGCTCGTAAGGACAGAATAGGAACCGAAGATACAACATGTCTCTAAAGAGCATTTTAGTTCACCTTTAATGCAAAAATGTTCAGGCTCAACGGTCATTTGCACACACTATTATCTAACGAGTAAACTTTCTCCAAACCTCAGTGTTATTGGCAATAGTAATGTACTGATTTGTTCACGATTGTTTTCAGTCAGTCATGGTCAAGCATAGCTTATAGGTATTTGTACTTAAAATGTAAAAAGTTAAGCTATTTTATACATGTGGGTAGACGTAATACCTGTCTTTGTTTCTTGTTTACCTTTCAAATGAATACATATACAGGAGGCAGTGAGAGAGCATGCTACCAGGAGTCTGAAAAGCTGGGTTCTGTTGCTAGCTCTGTCTTACCTACTGATACACCCTGGGCAAGCCACTTAGCCAGTTTGGTTCGTTTTCACCCTCTTTAAAACAGTTATAATAATACTTATTCACTTCATTGTAAAGATATTTGAGATTCTTGGAATAAATAGCATGACATGACTGCAAAGTATTATATCATTCTGATGGAAATAGAAATGGTCACACATAATTAAGTAAGAAGCAAGGTAAAAGACTGATTAAAATACATGCTTTAAATGGACAAGGCTTAAAATGTTTTGATGTTCTGGCCGCCTTGGTGTTGTGGAGAAAACAGAACTAAATGACCCAAAAAAACCAAAACAATTCACTCTAGTTTTCAACTATAAGAATTAGAAAGATCGGAAGTTAATGTATAAACATTTTTAAATTCTTTACAATTAACCCTGACCAAAATCTTGGAATAATATCAGATAACAGAGCTCTACCTCATAGGGTAGAAAGCTCTGACAGACGGTAAGGTATAAGTGGGGTCCATCGAGGGTCCATACTATTCATTATTTTCATTAATGATTTTGATAACAAAATGGCGAGTAGGCTTATAAAATCCACAAATGATACCAAACTGGGAGGGACTGCAAGAGCTTTGGGGGACAGGATTAGAATTCAAAACAACCTGGAAAAATTAGAGAATTGATCTGAAATCAACAAGATGAAATTCAATAAAGACAAGTGCAAAGTACTTCATGTAGGAAGGAAAAAATAAATGTACAACTACAAAATGGGGAATAATTGGCTAGGTGGTAGTAGAGCTGAAAATGATCAGGGGGTTATAGTGGGCACAAACTGAACACGAGTTAATGTGATGCAATTGCAAAAAACTAATATTCTGGGGTGCATTAGCAGGATTGTCATATGTAAGACATGGGAGATAATTGTCCCACTCTACTCAGTACTGGTGAGGCCTCAGCTAGAGAACTATGCCCAATAGTGAGTGTCACACTTTAGGAAAGATGTGGACAAACTGGAGAGTTCAGTGAACAGCAATCAAAATGATAAAATATTTAGAAAGCCTGATCTATAAGAAAAGGTTTAAAAAAAAAACTGAGCAAGTTTTCTTGAGAAATGGTGTCTCATAACAGTCTTCAAAAATGTTAAGGGGTGATAAAAAGAGACGGTGATCATATTCATGTCCACTGAAGGTAGGTCAAGTAGTAATTGGCTTAATCTGCAGCTAGGGAGATTTTAAATTAGATATTAAGAAAAACTTTATAATTATAAGGGTAGTTGAGTTCTTGAATGGACTTCCCAGGGACATTCTGGAACCCCATCAATTTTTAAGATCAGGATGGACAAACACCTGTCAAGGATAGTCTAGGCTTACTTGGTTCTTCCTCCGTGCAGGGGACTGAACTTGATGACCTCTTGAGATCCCTTTCATCCCTACATTTATGATCCTATGTTTAGTTCTGTAATACAAAGAATAATAGTTTCAACACTAAACTATGTTGGGAAAATCTGTTGTAGACAAAGAGTGCACTGTCTTTTATGATTACAGAGAGGACCTAGGTTTATTGCCACAAAATAAGAAATAACTGCACTATTGGAATAACACTGATATTAGTTTGCAGACAAGCTTGCGGTGCCTTAATCTTCCTTTCCTTTTTTAAAACCAAGAAAGAGAAGCACAAACATTCAAAATGCAGTGCTGTTTTGTATATAGTTGACTGCTTTTAATTTTCTGACTATAACCTAACCATAAACCTGGATGTTGTAACAGACCTTTCCAAGTTGACCATATTTTCTGATTAATGGCTTTGGTAATTCATTGAGTGCCACCCATCCTTCTGAATCACTGTCACACCAATACTCCAGGAGGTTGATTTTGGTCATTGTATGACACTGAAGCACCATTTTTGGATGAGACATAAAGATGACGTCCTAAGCCCTTGTCATTGATTAAAAATCCCATGGCACTGTTTGGAAAAAATAGAGGTGTTGACCTTGATGTCTTGGCTAAACAAGGTGTACGCTGGCTTGACATGAGTATGAAAAAAGGAGGAGGCCTCATTTCTTGGAAGACAGGATTAGGGAGATAAACAGATCAGCAGGTTGAAAACAGAATATTTGTACTAAGATAGGTAAATGGGTCAATGAGCTAGAAGACAGAACCTCTAAACCAGATAAGATAAGGGAAGGGACCAACCACGGAACTTACAAAAAAAAAAATTGTCAAGATAAGTCAGGAATGTAAAAGAGAGGTAAAGAGTAGGTCGAACGTGGACAGCAAGTGGACTAAGCACACTATACAGGGACTGGTTCCTACAAAGTAGCTGAGCCAATCCCAAAACATGTAAAGCAATACATTGTGTAAACGTGTATTAAATCAGAGGATTTCTGTGTAACTTTGGATCTGAAATATACCCTGCATTCTCCCGCTGCGTTTTCATCTGATTAACTTAGTGTAGCATTGCTGTATGCCAAATAAAAATACCTGAGTGACAAAGTCTGGAGTCTGAGTTCTCAGGTAGTTGAGTGGAAAGAAAATCCCAACACAAGGTATGTGAGCTAATTGCAATCTGTTTACCAAAGCTTTATGCAGTGTGACAGGGTCGGGCCAGATGGCTACAGGAGAGTAATAGAAGGCAGATATATTAGCCCCAGGTTAAGTAGGTCCCTTTTCCCTGGGTAAGGTAACAGGGAAGGTTCCAGAACAATCAGGAACCTTCTGGAGACAATTAAGACAGGCTGATTAGAACACCTGCAACCAATCAAGAAGCTGCTAGAATCAATTAAGGAAGGCTAATCAGGGCACCTGGGTTTTAAAAAGGAGCTCACTTCAGTTTGTGGTGTGCGTATGAGGAGCTGAGAGCGAGAACGTGGACTGTTGGAGGACTGAGGTGTACGAGTGTTATCAGACACTAGGAAGAAGGTCCTATGGTGAGAATAAAGAAGGTGTTGGGAGGAGGCCATGGGGAAGTAGCCCAGGGAGTTATAGCTGTTGTACAGCTGTTCCAGGAGGCACTCTAGACAGCTGCATTCCACAGGACCCTCGGCTGGAACTGGAGTAGAGGACGGGCCCATGTTCCTCCCCAAATCCTCCCAACTCCTGGTCAGACGTAGGAGGAGTCAACCTGGGCTGTGGGTTGAGAAAAACAGCCAAGCCGTGAAGCTCCAAGTGAGCAAATCTGCCAATAAGCGCAAGACCCACCAAGGTAGAGCAGGAACTTTGTCACAGCAGTTTTATTTGGCCACTGAAGTATTCATAATCTACTGTCTTAAACTTTTCTGTAACTTTTCTATGTGCTGTTGGAGTTGTCATTTTTCACCCATGATGGCCAAATTTCAGTGGTATGTACATAAAGTAAACCCTCAGTACAGTTGGTGTATCAGTTTGCTTGTAAAATTCTATATGATTATTTCTATTTTGATATTGCCCATATTGTACTAGGCACTGTCCCAACTCCAAGGTAAGACATCATCCTAATCCAAAGGTGTTAGTCTATTAAGGCAAGCAATATACAGAGGAAAGAGGGGGGGGAAATCATAAACACATGCACACTAATAATTCCTAGCTCTTATAATTCAGTGATTCTTAAACTTTTGTACGGGTGATCCCTTTTACATAGCAAGCCTCTGAGTGCGACCCCCCCCCCCCTTATAAATTAAAAACACTTTTTTGAATATATTTAACACCATTATAAATGCTGGATGCAAAGCGGGGTCTGGGGTGGGGGCTGACAGCTTGTAATAACCTCATGACCCCCTGAGGGGTCCCGACCCCCGGTTTGAGAACCCATCTTATATGTATTACATATATCTTTTTAAAAAATAAGAATGAATTATGTCCAACAGTCCCTGCATTCTGCCAGCACTACTAGTAGTAATTTCTTGTGTCAAGCACAAATGTGTCTTAAGGAGAGACTAAATGGATGAGAAATGCACTTTATTAATGTACACAATTTTATTATTACTGTAGGGTTATGCTTGATCTACACCTTTTATAAAACTTATTTATTTTTATTGTGGTAATCTCTAAAGACTAGAGATTCTTATGGATCAAGCCCCAGTGGGCATTATCCAGACAAGGAAACAAGTAACAATGCATTTTTATTTTGACGTTATTAATGGGGCTTAAAAACTTAACAATACGGCTGTGCAAACAGGTTGCAAAGAACCTGATCCGACGTGAAATCCTGGTGGGTTTGGAGCTCAGTTGGATTTGAGAACATCAGCCCAGACTCTGGAACAACATGCAAACCCAGGATGTGGTGGTTTTTTTACAATCCCAGGTCCTTTCTTACAGGTACCTCTGCTCCACCTTCAGAAGGTAGCAAAAAGGCTGCTACATTTGCCCCATTCCTCAGTGACTTGGCTAGGGATTTACAGACAACCCATCAACTTTAGCACCTAGAATTAGGGAGCCAATGGGATCCCACTGCAACTGATACTCTTAGAGAAGCTTCCAAAACTCTCTTACCTTCATCTACCCAGACCGTTCAACCCTTTTGAAAAGGGATCTTCTTTTTTTCTCTTCCCCTTCACCTCTCAAAATTTGAGCCTTGGGAGGGCCTTTCTCTCCCTACCCCTAATCTAGAGTGGAAAGTGGTGGAAGAAAGAAAATCCCTAAAAAGGTTAATTCTTGAGAGGTTCAGCTTTGTGCAGAATCCAACCACTAAGCCTGCCAGGTTGCCACCAGCACCTGCAAATAGCCCCCAGAGGCTGTTCCGTTCATGTGCTTTTGGGTGAAATCAGTTTAATTGGGGTCACCCAGCTGCAGCTGTAAACTGGAGCACTCTAGGCACAGAGAGAAAGAGGCAGACCGAGTTGAGGTGGGGCTATTTTGTGTACGTAGTGTTTTTAAATATATTTTCTTCATTATTTTGCGGCTGGAAGAGATGCCTGTATGGAAACCCTAAGGGAGGGGGGAGCCTACTTTGGGAGGCATGAATCATCCCATAAATACACACTGAGAGGTTGTGGCAGCAGAGAGCAGGGTTGGCTTTTTTTTTTTTTTTTTTCCCTTCTTCTTCTTCTTCTTCTTCAAAAACATGGCTGAAGCTGGGACAGGCTTTCTGGAGCAGCTCAAGTCCTGCATCGTCTGGTCGTGGACTTACCTCTGGACCCTGTGGTTCTTCATCATGCTTTTCCTAGTCTACATCCTGAGGGTGCCGTTGAAGATCAATGACAATCTAACCACAGGTAAACCACATTCTCCTCGGAAACCTCGCGGGCGCTTTCCCGCAGCCCCCCCCCCCCCAACCCCCTTTCCCCAAGTTAGTGCAACTTGTGCGGGAGAGAGGGACACGTCTGCAGGCAGAGCCGGTCCGCGAGCCGCGCAGGCTGCGGCGCTGAGGAGCTGCAGGGCTGGGGAAGGGGGGGATTACGCTGGAAAGTTGAACCCGCCCCCTTCGCCCCACTTCAGACTCCTGATCTCCCTTTGCAGCCTGGCACATGAGCCCTGGATTCCCCCTCCTCCCCCCTCGCCTGTTGCAGGCTCCTCAGGTGCCCGTTGGCTGCTGGAACTGGAGGGGGGGGGAGAATGGGCTGCCCGCTGTCTAGACCCCCCCCTTGCAGCTGGCTGCTCCCCTGCCTAGGCCGGGCGGGGGGGACGCGGGGCAGCCCTCGCTCTGCGTCTGTGCACGGAGCAGGGGCAGTTTATTGCCCTGCTCCGCCCGCCACCACCGGGGTTACTGCCGCTGCCTGAGAACCGAGGAGGAGAAGCTCCCGCCGGGGTTCAGAATAGCCCCCCCCCCCCCAGCAGCGCTGCCTCCGGAAGCCCCAGAGCTGCCTGCACGCCCCGGGCAAGCCCCCTGCCCCTCCCCCCGCGTCTGCTGGCAGCTGCAGCCCGCTTCTCCCGTCCCTGCGGCTCCTTCTCTCCGCCAGGGGCCGGGCAAGCGCTGGCTGCCCGCCGCGGGTGGGGGCGCGCGGTACGGGGCCGGGCCGCGTGCGCCTGGGGCTGCCCGCGGGGGCGTGGGAGTCGCCGCCAGCGGCGCCCAGCTGGGGAATAGCCCCCGGCCGGAGAGCAGAGCCAAGCTTGCCTTGAGGGTAAGGACCGTCCTGTCTAGACAGGGCCAGCCGGGGTCCCGCTCCGGCCACAGGTTGCTCTGTGTGTGTGTCAGGGGCATGGCTAGGTGCTTCTGGGGCTGCCTCTCTCATGAGTCGCTATTTATTCAAACCTGAGCTTTTGCCCTGGAGAAGTGCAACAGCCAGGATCTCTCTTGCCAGGAAGGGGCTGCTTTTAGCAACTGGCTGCCATAAGTGAGGCTCAGCGGGAGTCCCCTTCCCTAATCTCTGCAGTGTCGTGCATTTGGGAGCCGGTCAGCTCAGGGCTGATGCCCCCCTAAAGGCACTTTTAAAAATAAACTCGAAATCAGCTGCTGAACGTTGCAGATCCTGTTCTGAAAGGTCCCCTTACAAGACTCAAATGGTCTGATAAACCAGAACACAGTTCTAATCATGGTGGTTTTCCTAAAGTTTTGTTAAAGAAATTCTTGGCTGTGGTGAGGCGATTTGGTTTAGCAGAGGCAAGAGTTTGGCCTGGTCGCTGATTCAGCGCAAGGTTCATCGTTTGCATGTGTGGTGTGGTATATATGAACCCTTAGTGGCATCTGCTTCCTGCCCACCAACCAGCAGTTCATCCCCCAAATCCTGTGTGAATTGGTTTCAGAGTAGCAGCCGTCTTAGTCTGTCTTCGCAAAAAAGAAAAGGAGTACTTGTGGCACCAGTCTCTAAGGTGCCACAAGTACTCCTTTTCTTTTTGCAAATACAGACTAACACGGCTGCTACTCTGAAACCTGTCATTATGCAAGGCACTGAATTTAGCTGTATAGAGTGAAAATTTATTAGTCTCTAAGGTGCCACAAGTACTCCTTTTCTTTGTGTGAATTGGGAGATTGCTCCCAGAATATGGGGCATTGTGAAATATGAGGAAAAATCAAAAGTGAGCATTCGAGACAAATGGAGCTGTGTAAGTGACATAAGACTTAAGTGGCTACTGTAGCACTTTAATAAGTTTAGCCATAATTTTAGAAAATCTTGTAAAGCATATCATATAGCCGTCATTACTAAGAAAGTCCAAAACTGTGTAACAATAAGGCCCTATTAAATGTGTTAAAACAATAACCTCCATGGCTTACATAGTATAAATGTACTTGAAAAACTGACCTAATAAAATAATAGTGTTATTACATACACTAGTGCCTGACCCAGTGCCTGGGTGAGACTGGGGCATGGATGAGAGCTAGTTGGCTGAAACTCAGTGTAGAGTTGCTGGTAGCTTGAGGGAAGCAACGAGAAGTTATAGTGAGGATTTGATCCACCCTTTGTCTTGATAGTGTGTGTGTCCACTTTTCACAGTCTGGGGTCTTGGATCTTGGGTTTCCAGTTGCTTTTCAATTGTCACCTAATAACAATTTTGTGGACAACGTTTTTTCCTTCTTTGGCTGGCTAGGAGATTGCATCCATTTCTTTCTCATGTGAACCTTGGTTACTGTGATCCATCCCTTTCCCACTTCAAAATTAGATTATTCTAAAGCTACACTTTAAGTCAATCCAGAAACTGAAACTGGTGCAGAATTATTGCAGTCGGTTTATTAGGTCATGCAAGCTGTGAGCACACCACCAGTTGTCCATGATCAGCATGGGCTGCTTGGTGGAGTTTAAAGTGCTGGTTTATAGAGGCAAAATGGCCAGGGATTTACCTAGTTGAGAGATGGTTATTCTCCTCATGCCATATTGCTACATTTCCCATAAGTGAATGTATCTGAGCTGAAAACCCCTAAGTATTAGGCCTGGTCTACACTAGGGGAGGGGATTGATCTAAGATATGCAACTTCAGCTACGAGAATAGTGTAGCTGAAGTCGACGTATATTAGATAGACTTAGAATCACTTACTTCGCGTCCTCATGGCACGGGATTGACAGCCGCCGGTCCCCCGTCAACTCCGCTTCTGCCTCTCGACCTGGTGGAGTTCCAGAGTTGACAGCAGAGCGATCGCGGATCGATTTTATCGCATCTACACTATTCCCAATAGATCGATCACTACCCCCCGATCCGGCGGGTAGTGTAGACGTGGCCTTAGAATGGGAGTTCTGGCAGAGCATTCATCATGAGAGGCCCTCCACTTTGCAGTCTACTATCTTTCCTATTTCTTCTCATCCCTCTTGTCTGCAGGAGCCTGAATTGGTTGAACTAATGGGCATGCTGCAAGGCCTATTTATTTACCGAGATTGCTGAGGAGGGTATAATGATGGCTGATATGTTGGAGGGATGAGGCTGTTGGTTGGGCTTGATTTGCTGTAGTTGGTTATTTTTATTCTTTGGTTTTGAGGTGAGCAACAACTGTTGACTTGATTGTATTTTTAATTTTTGGAAAAGGTGCCTGAGGCCCTGGATAGTCTGTTTTTGGTGTATATTTGTTATAATGCTAGGCATTTACTGATATGGTCTCTGCTTTCAAGAGCTTACAGTCATTGAAGAATCAGGTCTAAGATGTAATGAGAAGCAATTTGATTGAATGATGATATTTTACATATAGCAGGTTAGTTTTATTCTTTTGATTGGACTTGTTGCAGGGGTGGGAGGAGTGGTAGGAAAGTTCTAACCTTTTATTATTTAACTTTCCTCCCCACTCTGTGGCTGTGGGGAAGTCACAGACAATAACTCATGAGGTGGAAGCGTGCCCAACCTGACATCTGGAGGGCAGGTCACAATGTCTGGTCTCCTTTGGTGCAGACCACGTCCTCTGGTTCTGGAACCTGGGCATCAGGCTCTGATGTCTGCATACAAGAGAGAATTCTAACTTCCCACCACCTCTCTAGGATGGACTTAAGGGTATAGCCAGAGAAAATCTTTTAAGGGCTAAATTGAGAGTTTACTCTCAGTTCATAAGCAAGGAGCACTGAGCAGCTGTGGTGCTCCAAGAGCAGACTGAGTCACAATTCCACCCCTGGCTCCCTCCTAACTCCCTCCCAGAGCAATTTGCTACTGTCCTATACCAATTTACTTCCCTGCTTTGCTAAGATATGCTGGCCAGTGGCATACTGGAGAGGCAGAGTCAAGGCTCTACTGGTTTCTTGCACCTATTGACCTGCTTCCTACTTGCCTCTATGGGAGGGGGTATAATGACTCCCTGGAGACCACTTTATCCCCCTCTCCACACTGACCCACAGCCTGTTCAGGGGACTATAGGGGGCATCTTATGGTGCATTGTGATCTTGCTCTAAGTGAAAAATATTACATATTTATTTTAGAAAATAGCAAAACCCTCAGTGTTTTTTTTTTTTTTTTTTTTAAAGAAAAGACATATTTAATTAGATTGAAAGCTCTTTGGGGTGGGGACTGTATTTCGGTTATATGTGGGCACATAGCTGCTACCACTGTACAAAAAATAAATAACATGTACATTTGATGTAAAAAAGGCAATATTTTTTCTGTACTACTCTTTAGAAGAACTTGGGCTATTGGGTACACAGGCATAGATGCAGATCCTTGCACCTCTTTCTAATTCACTGGCCTAAATCAATAGTGGCCAAAAGCCGTTAACTTCTAATGGATAGCTGATCTCAGGCAGCCTTGAGGCTGATATTGTCAAGAATTGAATGGTTCTAGAGACTGACCAGTCTTCTGTTCCAGAGAGACTGCTCCTGGTTGGAATTGAATCCCAGTGGTTGGGCAGCATTGCGAAGCTTTCCTCTACTGCCCATGCTGTACGTATTCTGTGGATAAACAGGAAACTTCCATTCCAGGGCTGTCGATCCTTAACCCTTGGATCATATGAATAATTGGTGGCATATTCAGGGATTGGGGGGGTGGGGGTGGTCAAAAGGAAAATATATTTATGAAAAATTCTTAGTTTCTTTGAGAGAACAGACTGCAAGGGTGAAATCCTTGGCTTGATGTAAATTGTACAAAGAGAAATAAAGTGTGCATATATATAAGGCCTCTTAGCACTTTATAAATGCTATTCAAAGTTTTCAGCAGGCCTCAGGCAAAGATTAGAAACCAGGTCATTCTTCTGAATGAAAATGAGAAGTAAAAGGTAGCAGAAAGGTTTCTAGAAGATCATCATTGTAGCAGAGGGCGCCCTGCCCATACTATTAAGCCTGGTATATACCCAAAATTCCATTAGTTTACTGAACTAGCAGTAATTTACATAGTGTTAGCCAGTCTGAACTGGAGCGTCTTACCCATGTTAAAGCTGTATCTTTTTCCCCTTCAACTCCATCAACTGTAACTCATTTATTTTTCCTGCATTTGAAGTAGGTAGTTGTCTCCTCAAAAGCTGTAATACCAGGCAACAGCTTTTTGGGGAATAGAAAGTGTGAGATATGCAAAATCGTTCCCTCTGGGAAGCTGAGAATATTATCTCCACAGTGTTTGCCAGCCCCATTTGGTTTGAGAAGGAAATACATTGAGATCTGACTTGATCCAGGACTCGTACCTGCACACAGTAGATTCAAAGCACTACAGACTTCACATCCTGGTGGACAGTAAACAGGATTTAAAAAACATTAAGACCTCAGGTAGATAGCCTAAATGTGCCACTTCAACATGCATGCAGTTTGTTTTTTGGACACTTGCAATGTATTATTCTAATTATTTCATTCTTTTGTTCTTGTTTAAGTATTTATAATGTTGGCAGAATTTGATTTTTACTTATTTATTTAATTTTAACTGATGATAATTATGTTTATTAAGCATTTTTTGTTTGTTTAAAAGTTTACAGTTGCACAAAATTATGGGGTTTAAGCTTTTTTTTACAGCTGTAAGTTTCCACAGTTGTGGGAACTTGTAGGGAGATCAGGCAACGGGGTGTCAGACAATAATTGTTTAATGACAGTAGATGTTGAAATTTAAAAAGTTAAAGCTTTATAACCATGAAAACTTAAATTTTTAACATCCCATGTCTAAATATACAAAGTAAATATTCTTAAATTGAATTCTAATCTCCTCTCAAACCACATTTTTCTTCTTTGCCTATCTAAAATTTTAATTATTCATAGAAATATTTTTTTCATCAGTTTGTGTAAGGTGAAATCAACATTTACTGATAAAAATCTAATCCTCCCAAACCTACAGTGATAATATGTATAAGATCGACTGTACTATCTAGCAGTCCCCAGCAGATATGTTTTAAATGCTTTTTGTAGCATCTTCTCCATTTCAGAAAACTGTGGAGTCCATATGAGAACTAATCAAATGTGTGTTGCTTCTACTTTTTTTTTCTGGGATTGAAATATCTCATTCACTGTTCTGCTATTTCAGTTGAAATACATTATTATAGCAGCATTCAGATGAGTAATCGTGTTTTTCACTGAAATGACCCAGGCACAACTGATGTGCCAGTATGAAGGCTAAAAATGGGAAAAGCCTTTCACAGCTGTGGCTTTTAAGGCAAACAAGCAACTCCTAAACTTTGCAATGAAAATTAGTTACAGTAGGAGAACAGTATACAAAATGTGGCTTTTATACTTTTATCTGTTCCCATATAGTACCACACAGCATTCTGATTAGAATGTTAGCACAATACAGTCTCAGTAAAGTGTATGTTAAATAGATTAAAAACTGGCTAATTTGCGGATCTCAAAATGTAGTCAGTTGTCAATGGGGAGCCATCATCAAATGGGAGTACTAGACTGGTACTAGACCTGATACTACTATTCCTCATTTTCATCAGTGATCTGAAAGTAAATATGAAAACACTTAGCACACTGGGCCCATATAGGAAAAAAAAAATCAAGACATGCCTCCAGTATGTACTCTGGGAAGCAGTGACTCTAAAAAGAATTTAGGGGTCCTAGTGGACAAGCAACTCAATATGAGTTCCTAATGCAAAGCTGTGGCAAAATGGGCTAATGTTATCCTTTGATGGATAAATGGGAGTAGGAAGGTGATTTTATCATTTTACCTCTATATACAGAGTTGGTGAGTCTGATAATAGACTACTGTGTCCGCTGTTCCAGTGTCCACAATTTAAAAAGAATGTTGAAAAATTGGAGAAGGTACAGAAGAGCCATAAAATGATTCAAGGGCTGGAGGATATACCTGCCAGTGAGAGACTTAGAGAGCTCAGTTTGTTTAGTTGATCAAACAGAAGACTGTGAGAAGTGACTTGATTACAGTGTATAAATTCTTCTAAGTGGAGAATATACTGAATACTAAAGAGCTCTTTAATCTCCGGGAGAAAGGCATAGCAAGAACTCGTGGCAGAAAACTGAAGTCAGACACATTCAAATTGGAAATAAGGCGTACCTGTTTAAGAGCGAAGGTGATTAAGCCAGTGGTTCCCAAATTTTTCAGGGTTGCACCCCTCCATACCCCTGTCCATTTCCCTCCCCCCCCCCAGCGGTATGGGGGGGATGCAGATGGAGATAAAGGGGACGAGGCTGGGGGTGGGTCTGGGGTCAAGAGCAGAGTCCTGGCTGGGGTTGGGGGCAGGGTCAGAGCCAGAGCAGAGCTGGGGGCAGAGCAGGACTGGGTGGCGCTTCCTTCCTGCCCCTCATGGGGGCTGGCCTGGACTCTGCTGCGCCTCTCTGAATGTTCCTCCATGCCCTCCTAGACGTGTGCACCCCACAGTTTGGGGGGATTAAGCACTGAAACAGACCATGAAGGAAAATGATGGATTCTCCATCTTTTGATGTCTTCAAATCAAGACCGGATGCCTTTCTGAAAGATATGCTTTAATGAAAGACAAGTTATTGGGCTCAATCCAGGGGTAACTTGATGAAATATAATGATTGTGATATACAGGAGGTCAGACTAGATGATCTAATGGTCCCTTCTGGTTTTAAACTATGAATTTATGAATATGGAGTGTGAGATTATTTTCCTTTTGATGTGTATATATTAGTACTCCTACCATTCTGTGGCTCTGTTGGGGCTGGCAATGCTGGTTAGTCTTGTTTTAAATTAGTAGGGAGTGCAATCTATGAATCCATGTAAGGACTGATAGTCCTCTCAGTTGCACCATTTTTACATCAGTGCAACTCCAGTATCTTTAGTGGAGTTACTTCTTACAGTGGGAGTCAGGCCCATGATATAAC
Source organism: Dermochelys coriacea (assembly GCF_009764565.3). Taxonomy (NCBI): domain Eukaryota; kingdom Metazoa; phylum Chordata; order Testudines; family Dermochelyidae; genus Dermochelys; species Dermochelys coriacea. The sequence goes on from NC_050068.2 coordinate 306,469,026, forward strand.
ACTACACCCATTTGATCTCAGTAAAATTTAAAAAACAAAATGCCGAAATTAGATTTTTAAATTAATCAACAATAACCTTTGAACTACTGTAACCATGACATCCTTTTAACTAGGAAACAATACAGCATATTCAGGGTAGAATACTAAAAATAAAACAAGCATTTAAATAAGGAATGTGATGTCTTTGTCCAAAATAAATAGAATACACTTGATTATTTTTATAAATAGTTTCCCTTCAAGTCAGCAGCTAGAGTCAACATCAATGTGAATTGGATTAGGACACACCTTTTATACAAATGTACAACTTGTTTTTTTCCCCCCCTGCTATAACAGTTCTGCCCTTTATTCCTTTTCTGAAATAAATAGTGTTTAACTTTTGAGACTCAATTGCTGATTACTGTATATTTCCTTTTGAGGGTATAAGAAAGATAGATTTAATTACTAGGGCATTAAATATCATTTGTTGCACTTGGCTTGTGACAGGACAGATAAGCAGACTTGTCAGAGGCGTTTGTGAGTCATTGAAAGTAGAAAAATTTAGAGATCTGACTTCCTAAAAATGGACATAACTATAGAGATTTTTCAATATCATTTGTTCCACCTCCCCATTAATCTAATGTTTTGTCTGCATCTTATTACTGGGTACCTATCTCCATCCCAGCCAAGTGGAGAAAAAACCTCTAACCAGTGGAGACCACTGTTACCCAATTCAGCATTCAGCCGTGAGAATGCTCCATAATCCCTGGCATACAGGGAAAAGGAAATTGTATCCTTGTGAGGTCAGAGGGAACCAAGCTCATGAGAGGGAGACAGAAGATGCCTGTATGCAGCAGGCCAGACGCTGCAGCCTGGGAGGAAAGGTCAGGCTGCCTAGACAACTGGGTTAGGAATTGCTAAGTAATTTGCATTGGGTTTTTGCATCCTTTTGATTCTGGCAGCATACACGGAATCTGAATATTCATAGGATTCCACCAAAGGCAACAGCCTAATGCTTGGAGCACCAGACATCTGGAGGGAACCTGTCTATCTCAACACTTATTGCAGCACCCTGCAGTATATGAGTTGGTTACAGCAGGGTTAAAAAATAACAATAATAAAAACCCTGTCATGAGAATTATCTCATATTTGGCCCAAATTCAGCAATCCGAGCACTAACCTGGGACTTGGAAACCACAGCTTTGATAGAGACTTCCTGTGTGTGCTGGGAAAATGACTTAGGGTGGAGTTCTGCCCCATTGAAGTCAATGGGAGTATTCCCACTGACTTCAGTGTGGGGCTAGGATTTCAGCTTCTATATATGTCTTCACTGCAGAGTTATCTCAGACACTTATTCAGGTGTCCCTAACGCCCCTCCCATCCACACACACTACCCCCTCACCTGAGTTTGGTGGTGCTTTCAGCCTGGGCTATCTGTCCCAGCAGGTTAGAACCTGGGTTCTGCTTTAAGAAAGGTGGGTAACCCACCCACTTTGCAGTGAGGATTCAGGCTAACTCACTTGAATGCCGACAGTCTTCCAATGCCTGTCCAGAAGAATAGGCAGGCTCTCCCACAATTCACTGAGAGAGAATCAAAGAGTGACTCATCTTGCAGCGGTGCAAAGAACCATGGGATATGCCCCCAGTAGTGCTAGCAACACACGCAGGGGAGTGCAGCACCAGTGAGGACGCAGTGATTTTGAGTAGGGCTTTCCAGAGTGTCCCCTCCCACCCACCCCCGGGCTAGGCTAACCTGTGTGTTTGGAGCCAGGTTCCAATCACCCAGGCTAAGTTTGCAGTGAACACATAATCTAAAACGTTCAGTGCCTCAGTTCTCCATCCGTGAAATGGGGATAAGGGTACTTCCCTATATTATAGGGGTGTCGCAAGGAAAAATACACTGAGTGAAGCACACGGATGCTACAGTGATGGGGGTCCCCCCAAGATAGATTCATTGGTATGTTCAGCTATATGTATGGCTCTTGTAGAGCAGCTGGAGCATACCAGTGAATCTAATCCTTTTAAGTCTTCATGTTAAGTAATAAATCCATTTAAGAAAACAAATTGTCTGATTTTATAAGCGGTAATGTTGTGAGAGATGCATGTGGGCAAAATGGAGCCCTCCCCACAATTTCTGAAAGCAAGAATATACTGATTTTGGGGGCATTGTTTGTGAGTGAAAAATGGTAGTTTCTAATCTCTGCCTCCCAGATTTATAGAAAACAAAAGAAGGGTTAGCATAGCACAACACATAGTGGGTACCCAAATGGGTTGACCCAAAGAAGAACTGTGTGTAACTCAAAATCTGGTCTTTTTCACCAATAGAAATTGGTCCAATAAACGAGACTCCTTCACCCACTTGTCACCTAGTAATCAGTCATATTATACAAGACTACAAGGTATAATAGAAAATGTAATTTATATCTACTCCTAAAACTACCTTAAACTAGTGGCCACTTCATGTCACCTACTGTGGGTAGGGTTGCCACTTTTGGTTGAATGTTTTCCTGCAGATTTCATTACATGACATAATCTTTAATTAAAGATTAATCTTTAATTCCTGGAGACTCCAGGCCAATCCTGGAGGCTTGGCAACCCTAACTGTGGGGTGTTTGGGGCCCCGGGATCTACATAAGTGAAGATCTAGGGTGACATCCTGATTCTATTGAAGTCAGTGGAGATTTTGCTATTAATGTAAATGGGACCAGGATTTTACTCTTAGGGAGCTCCTCAACTAGTCCAAGAATGATTCCCTCCAGGCAGTGTTTATTCTGAACGGTCATGGAGCCCATTGACAAGTGTGTGGGGGGGGGGTGAGAGGGGAAGGACAGCAGAAACTACTCTGCCCCCAGTACCTTCATGGAGGGGTTAGGCAAGGTTTTAGTGGTGTAGAAGGCCATCAGCTCTTGATTTGAATTAATTTCAAAATATGTTATCTCAGAGTGCATCAAAAAGGTGTCTTGATTGTGTGGACAGAGTGATTGTTCCTGCTCATTCCAGTTCAAATCAAGACAATTAATAATTAGAATTTGAAACAATTAGTTTGAAAAAGCACAAGGGAAAGGACTTTCAGTTTTGTATAACTTAAAAAAAAAAATGGATAGTGAGCAGCCTGTTTTTCTTTGGGGGAGGATTGGGGGCTTTTGTTTCTATATTGACCAGATAGTCAGTAATAACTTAGCCCAGTTTCAAAGCCTGCTTTCTTTTATGGTCCTGATTTCATAATATTGTTTGTGTGAATTATGGAAATGTACATATTATTACAACAACAAATCTCAGGTGAAATCCTGATACCATTAAAGTCAATGGCAGAACTCCCATTGATTTCAGTGGGGCCAGATTTCACCCCAAAACAATGCAATGGTTTTTTAATTTTTTGTTTTTTAAAGTTGAATTGCTTAATGTAAAGAGTTAACAATAGCTAAGGCTCCGTGTTTGTCACGGAAGTCATGGGTTCCATGACTTCTGCAGAGACTGGTGTGCCTGGCCTGGGGCCGCCTGAGCAGCTTGGGCAGCCCCCGGGTCAAGCGTACTGGGGCAGTCTCGGGCCCCCCTGCCATAAGCGTTTGGGTGTGTGGGGGGGCTCATGGCTGGGGGTTGGAGTGTGGGGCGGTGCTTACCGGGGAGGGCAGTGCTCCCTGGAAGGGCGACAGCAACTCCCCTCCCTCAGCTCCTAGCTCCACATGCTGCCTCCGCCCGCAGGCACCACCCCCACAGCTCCCATTGGCCTCGATTCCCAGCCAATGGGAGCTGCAGAACTGGGGCTTGGGGTGGAGCAGAGGCAGCATGTGGGGCTTGCTTGAAGCTGGGTTCCCTGCTTGCCAGGAGCTGGGTAGGGAGCATGCCCCTGCCCCCCCCCAGCACCCGTGGTGCCCCCCCCCCCAGCACCCACGGCGCTCCACCAGGCTGCCCTCCTGAGTCGCCCCTCTCCCCCCAAGTTTTAGTCAGGGGTATACAGTAAAAGTCATGGACAGGTCACAGGCCGTGAATTTTTGTTTACTGGCCATGACTTTTACTAAAATTGCCTGTGACTAAAATGTAGCCTTAATGATAGCACCACTTTGACTATATCAATTTTACTCCTGCACAGAGATTTTCTTTTAAAACAAGAAATCTAATAATTTTTTTTATTTAGATTTTATTTCTGATCTTGCTCATTTTTTTTGCAGATTGCATCTGATAGTACATGTAGCTAGTTTTGAACAACACTATTAATTACTTTTCTTTAATTTTGTTGTTGGTAATATTTTTATTAAAATGGAAATGTTTTTCTTTTTAAATAAACACTGATTTTATTTTTTTTCTGCATTTCTAATTAATCTGAAACAAACATCTGTTTGTTTATTGTGCACCACCATCTTCTATTATGTCAGTTACAGCTCTGGGAAGTGTTAGCTGTGCTGCAGAGCCTGTAAGCAATGTTTGCATATTAGATGTTTGTTTGCTTGTCTTTGTCCTGCAAAAATGGTGGCGATTTGGATTGTTAATATTAAGTATAGATTAAGATTCAAGTGGATACTGCACACCAGATTTTAACAATTTTAAGGTATGTAAAATTTTGGGCATGATCTGTTTGGAAAGTGCCCTTTTAAGTTTTAAAAGAGAGACGATTGCTTGTAGAAATGTAGCATACTATGTGCAACATAGATTTCTGTTTCAAAGACTTCAGATTAGATCTACCTTAAAAGAAAAAAAAAAAGAATGAAAATTAAAATGTCATCTGATAAGTGGAGCATGTAGTAGTATAGTAGAAGACTTCTGACCTAGAAATTTAAATATTTCCTTTCAGAGTGAGTTTGTTTGTTTGTTTTAACTCAGGGATATGGTTTTCACAGTCATTTGGCAAAAAACTCTCAAATGAAAGCAGCTGTTAATCAAGTTCAAATCTAATGCAGAGATAGCAAAAATATTGTAAGGTGTTTTAGAAACTGGCTTTTTTCCAGAGGGGTTGTAATATACTGAACTGCCAATATTTCAGAGGAAACCTGCAAACCAGGCTATTTGAAGCACTGCATGATAAAATCTTGAACAAAAGTACTCTGGACTAGTCCTGACTGATGTACAAATGCTGAATGACACTGTAAGCTCTTAACTAAACTGCAAGATCATCTGGGCAGGGACCTTGGTTAAAATTTTCAGAATTGCCTAAACCCCATTTTCAAAACTGACTTAGGCACATTGGACCATTATATAAAAGGGATTTAGGCACCTAAAGATGCAGATAGGTGCCCAGTAAGATTTTCAAAAGCTTCTATGCACCTAACTCCCATGTCTTTGAAAATTCCACAAGGTGCCTATCTGTTTCTTTAGGTGCCTATATATTTTTGATTCTCGGTGGGACCTAGGCTCCTAAGTGTTTAAGTCAGTTTTGAAAATGAAAGAGGCTCCTAAGTCATGTAGGTACTTCTGAAAAGTTTACTCCTTATCTTCTGGTAGATGTTTAAAAACTGAATATGGCCTTATTTGCATAGATAAAAGAAAAGTAATAGCTTTGCATAAATCAATCCAGTAAGTTTGCATATACAGAAGAAACAGTAGCTAACACTGCCCATTTACAGTGAATATTCAGGAAAGTCCTTGAGAACAAATAAGTATACATAATTTCATAGAAAATCACTATATATTAAACAAACTAGCAAAAAGGGCTAACATGATACTTGAATGCATTAATACGAATATTAGTAGGAACAGGAGTAGGTAGCTAATATCACTTCTGCATACAGCACTGGTGAGGTCATTCCTGGAATACTGTGTCCAGTTCTGGTGTCCACACTTTAAAACGGATGTTGAAAAGTTGGAGAGGGTACATAGAAGAGCCATGAAAATGATTCAGGGTTTGGAAAACAGACTGTACAAAGACTAATGGAGCTCAGTCTATTTGGCTAATCAAATAAATGGTTAAGAGGCAACTTGACCACAGTGTATAATTACCTACACAGGGAGACAATATCCAATAGCAGAGGGTTCTTTAATCTAGCAGGGAAAGGCATAACCAGAACCAATAGCTGGAAGTTGAAGACAGCAAAGTTCAAACTGGAAACAAGGCTCACACTTTTTAACCGTGAGCATAATCAGCTGTTGGAACCGATCACCAAAGGATGTGGGAAACTCTCCAGCCCTTGGAGTCTTTAAATCATGATTGGCTCTCTCTCTGAAACATATGCTGCAGTTCAACCACAAGTTGTTGGGCTGGAGTTAGGAATCATTGAGCGAAATATGGCCTGTGTTATGCAGATGGTGAGTCTAGACTATCATTATTTTTGGCCTTAATATCTCTGAGTTTATGCAACATTAAGACCCTGACCATGCAGGCACTTATGAATGTGCTTAACTCGAGCGCAAGTTATGTCACTGACTCTAATACCACATGCTTAAAACTGAGCGCTTCTATAAGAGTTTACAGGATTGGGGCCTCAGGTTACAAAATGATTTGAGGGATGGAGAAAATACCATATTTAATGAGCTCAATCTGTTTCATTTTATCACAAGATGGAGAAGTGACTTGATTTCAGGGCATAAATATTTTCAAATGGAAAAAATGCTGGTTACTAGAGGGCTCTTTAACCTAGCAGATTAAGGCATAACAAGAACCAATGGCTGGAAGCTGAAGCCAGAAAAATTCAAATAAGAAATAAGGCACACATTTTTAATGATGAGGGTGATTCACCATTGGAACACACCACCGGGGGAGGGGGGTGGATTCTCCATCTCTTAAAGTCTTCAAATCAAGACTGGATGCCTTTCTGAAAGATACGTGTTAGCCAAACACAAGTCATGCTTTAGTGAAACATAAGTTACTGGGCTCAGTATAGGGTAACTGGGGGGAATTTAATGGCCTGTGGCATGCAAGAGTTCAGACTAGATGAGCTAATGATTCCTTTTGGCCTTAAACTATATGAACATGAAGTAATTCAAAGTCAAACAGCGACAAAGTTATGGTAGCCTGTGCACCAATCACAGCCTTGAGGTTGCTACTGTGGGTGACAAGAAAAAAGATGAGCACATCATAAAAGAGTTGACTTTATTCTGAAATAGATTTTCAAATGTAACTATTTAAATCCCAACTCCAAGCATCTGCCAATACCTTTCATGCAACTGAGAGCTATATGGGAGGTATTTACTTTGTGCAGTAGATTTCTAGCCAAGCCAGAATACTGAAGACAATGGTCAGAAATATCACTTGACTAACACCCATTTGGAAACATATTGCAGAAACGGAGGCATAGAGAAATGAAGGCTGTGGTCCTGCAAATGTTTGTACATCTGCTTGACTTTACATACGAGTCAATGGGATTAAGTTAAAATTAAGAATGTGCATAAGTATTTGCAGGAGTGGAGCTTAAATAATTTGCAGGATTGGGGACACCTGTGGCATAGAACCCAGATCTCCTGAGTCCCAAGACAATGTTTTCCTGCATTTTTCTGCTTGCCACCTCTAACACCTGTTGTCTTCTCAAAGGGGTTTGAGTATTTGACAAAGAATTTTGATGAAAATGTAGCTTGATTTCTCTAGCCAAGCTCTGAGCTGCTTGTGGAATATTATTACTCTGTTATTTGTTAGTGTACTTTTGAAGCCCTCTTCCACCTGTTTTTAAATTAGCTCTCTGTGGCATTGGAGGCCTCCATTGAAAGATTGTATTATAAGCTTTAGCTTGTCTTCTCATGTCTGTAAAGTGCCATGTGCACCAATGGTGCTGAATAAATACTAATTAACTACTGTTGCATTGTACATTACCAGCAGAGACTAATTGGATTTTTTGTTTTGTTTGTTTCTTGGTACAGTATTGCAGAAGGACATCCATTTTTAACATTGAAAAAATTAAGCTTAAAAAGGGTAATGCATTTAATGGGAACAGTGTCACACTTTCAAAAGACAGAACTAACAAGTTGTTACTGTTAAGCCTGAGGAAAGGATAAAAATTCAAAGTCCGAATCAAAACTGGCCAGCTGCTAAGAGAAGACAAAGATTTATTATTGCTTCGTCTAAAGTGAAGATTTATCACTATGGTCGATTCAATGCTTAAGTGATTAAGTGCATTTAAATATAGCAATTAGAAGATTAAGAGTAACAGGGAAAAATTAAATTGTTTATAGTTCTCATAAGCAAGATTCCTTTTCTGCAAAGCTCTGCCAACTGCTACCATGCAGTGTTGTGATTTCCAGCTCACTTTCTAGAAGTAAACTTGGCTTTGGAGTGAAAAGTAAAGCCTATTGGGTTATTCTGTTAGTTTGTATTCTCAGCAGTGAAATGCTAAGAGAGCAAATTAAAACGTGGAATAGCACTTGAATTATATGTATATTTTCTTTTCTTTTCTTTTTTAAATCTTGTAAGTTGTCTGTTTCACTTAAAAATGTGCTGGTAATGTGAGAATGCTGCATGTTTGTCTTCACATAAACAAATGGCTTGGTGTCACTATGGATATGTTTCATGCTGAGGATTGACAATTTTTTATACTATAGGCTGGTCTGGCACGTGGTTATCTGATCTCTAACACATGCCACCTTCCATGTGATATCGACCATTGCTATATTTAAATAATAAATTTAACAGGATAGTGTTGATCCAACCAGAGAGCTCCAACACAAATTGCAATTTAATGCATACGGCTTGATCTGCCCCTCTTCTTCCACAAATGAAGTATAAAGCAGATCTTGGTTGGGTAGCATAGAAGGGGAAGAGTACCAGGACTTCGGTATACTAGTTTCTCTTTCCCTGCACATGAAAACCTGTATGTGAGTGAGTGTTCTGTGGATTAAGATAGGGCAGAGCTGGGTGGGGTACAGGAAAGACATCTGTTCTCTGTAACAGTAAGCCTTATCCTCCCTGTCTTTCCCATACACCACTGTCCAAAAAGCCCTGTAAAGAATCCTGTGGTTGAAGTGTTGGTGACATCAGGTAAACAGTGATGACAGCCAGACATCTTTGGAGTGTGTCTGAGAGAGAGAGAGAGAGCATCAACCAGTGGAGAGGCATCATTGGAAGCATGGCTTTTGAAGAAGCCATACTGTCCTACAGGGCAGGAAGCAGTAAGAGATGCAAGGACCCACTGTGTAAAATCTTGGCCCCCACTGAAGTTTTACCTTCGACTTCAGTGGAGCCAGGATTTCATCCCTCACGTCCATGGATTAACCTTCTTTCCCCAAGGTAATGATGCTATGAAAACTCAATGAGAGAGAAATCATTAAGTATCCAGTGCCCTGAAGAAACTTGCACAAGTACAGACAGATATCATCTTCCTTTCCAAATGCAAACAGATGGACAACATACCAAATGAACTGAAGGTGAAAAATCTATTGCTCTCTACATACTGCACGGGCCACAGTGAGAGATTATGCCATACACTATCAAAGAAACTGAGGAACCACCTGATCAGCATCCTATACAGCAAACAGGAAAACATCAAAAAAGAGGTCTCCAACCTGGAAACTGTCATAAATAACCAACCTTCCATACAAACGGACTTTACTAAAATAAGACAGGAGATCTACATTACATTATTTCACCTCTCTACAAAGGAAAAAAGACTGTAAACTGTCTAAAATCCTATCTGCCACATGGGGCCACAAAAGTGGTACCCCTAACTCACCCAGAGGGCCGGCTCTACCGTTTTTGCCGCCCCAAGCAGCATGCCAAATTGCCGCCACCGCGAGCAGCTGAAGAGATAGAAGTTGTAGCCGAATTGCCGCTGCCCTGAGCAGCTGAAGAGATGGGGGCTGCTGCTGATTTGCCGCCGCGGGCGGCTGAAGATAGAGGCTGCTGCAGAATTGCTGCTGCGGAAACGCCCTAATGTAACACGGGCTGCCGCCCCAAGCACCTGCTTGGAACGCTGGTGCCTGGAGCTGGCCCTGCTCACCCGGCAATGTCATCAATCTATCCAGCTACACACTCAGCCCGGCAGAATAGTCTGTCCTATCTCGGGGACACTCTCTTTTTGCCGCACCACCCCTACAAACATGATACAGTTCTGCGGTGATCTGGAAGCCTACTTTCACCGTCTCCGACTCAAAGAATACTTTCAAGATAACACTGAACACAGATACACAGATACCCTCCCACCAACAGCACAAGAAGAAGAACTCCACATGGACTCCTCCTTAGGGTCGAAATGACAGTCTGAACCAATAGATAGAATGCTTCCGCTGACGTGCACAAGCAGAAATTGTGGAAAAACTTCACCACTTGCCTCATAACCTAAGTCGTGCAGAACTCAATGCCATCCACAGCCTCAGAAATAACCCTGACGTTATAATCAGAGGCTGATGAAGGAGGTGCTGTTGTCATCATGAATAGGTCTGACTACCAAAAGGAGGCTGCCAGATAACTCTCCAAAACCAAATTCTACAGGCTACTTTCCTAAGATCCCACTGAGGAATACACTAAGAAATTGCACCATCTACTCAGGACACTCCCTACACTAACACAGGAACAAATCAACATACCCTTAGAGCCCTGACTGGGGCTATTTTATCTACTACCCAAGATCCATAAACCTGGAAATCCTGGACCCCATCATCTCTGGCATTGGCACTCTCACTGAAGGACTGTCCGATATGTGGACTCTCTACTCAGACCCTATGCTACTGGCACTCCCAGCTATCTCTGTGACACCACTGATTTCCTGAGAAAACTACAATGCATTGGTGATCTTCCAGAAAACACCATCCTAGCCACCATGGATGTAGAGACTCTCTACACAAACATCCCACACACAGACGGAATACAAGCTGTCAGGAACTGTATCCCTGATGATGCCACAGCACACCTGGTTGCTGAGCTCTGTGACTTTATCCTCACACACAATTATTTCAAATTTTGGTGACAGTACATACCTCCAGACCGGTGGCGCAGCTATGGCCCCACAATATGCCAAAATTTTTATGGCTGACCTGGAACAACGCTTCCTCAGCTTTTGTCCACTCATGCCCCTTCTCTACCTACACTGCATTGATGACATCTTCATCATCTGGACCCCTGGGAAGGAAACCCTGGAAGAATTCCACCACAATTTCAACAGTTTCCACCCCACCATCAACCTCAGCCTGGACCAATCTACGTGGGAGGTCCACTTCCTAGACCTGGTGCAAATAGGTGACGGTCACATTAATACCACCCTATACCAAAAATCCACCGACCGCTATGCCTACCTTCATGCCTCCAGTTTCAATCCCAGACATACCACACGATCCATTGTCTACAGCCAAGTGCTGAGGTACAACCGCATTTGCTCCAACCCCTCAGAGACCAACACCTACAAGATCTTCACCAACCATTCTCAAAACTACGATACCCGCGCGAGGAAATAAGGAAACAAGGAAACAGATCAACAGAGCCAGACGTGTACCCAGAAGCCTCCTGCTGTGAAACAAGCCCAAGAAAGAAACCAACAGAATTCCACTGGCCATCACATACAGTCCTCAGCTAAAACCTCTCCAATGCATCATCAGTGATCTACAACACATCCTGGACAATGATCCCTCACTTTCACAGGCCTTGGGAGGCAGACCAGTCCTCGCCACAGACAACCCACCAGCCTGAAGCATATTCTCACCAACAACGACACACCGCACCATAGTAACTCTAACTCAGGAACCAATCTATGCAACAAACCTTGAGGCCAACTCTGCCCACGTATCTACACCAGCGACACCATCATGGGACCTAACCAGATCAGCTACACCATCAGCGGTTCATTCACCTGCATGTCCACCAATGTAATATACACCATCATGTTCCAGCAATGCCCCTCTGCTCTGTACATCGGCCAAACTGGACAGTCCCTACGTAAAAGGATAAATGGACACAAATCGGATATTAGGAATGGCAATATACAAAAACCTGTAGGAGAACACTTCAATCTCCCTGGACACACAATAGCAGATTCAAAGAGAAACTGCTGAGCTTCAATTCATTTGCAAATTTGGCAGCATCAGCTCAGGATTAAACAAAGACTGTGAATGGCTAGCCAACTGCAAAAGCAGTTTCTCCTCCCTTGGTGTTCACATCTCAACTGCTAGAAGGGGGCCTCGTCCTCCCTGATTGAACTAACCTCATTATCCCTAGCCTGATTCTTGCTTGCATATTTATACCTGCCTCTGGAAATTTCCACTACATGCATCTGATGAAGTGGGTATTCACCCACTAAAGCTTATGCTCCAATATGTCTGTTAGTCTATAAGATGCCACAGCACTCTTTGCTGCTTTTACAGATCCAGACTATCACGGCTACCCCTCTGATACTTAGTGCCCTGAGGGGTTTTACCAGCACAGAACTAATATGACCCTAATTATTTAAAAGTCTAAGATGACAGACTCATTTTCCATTTCTTCTAGAACACTTCAGGATGAAATTTTGGCCCCATTGAAGGCAATGTCTGAACTCCTATTGACTACAATAGGGTCAGGATTTCATCCTTAGAATCTTTCATTATCGGAGAGCCTAATATGTGCAAAGATAAGATAACAGTGCAACTTTATTTTGATCTGTGGTTTTTAAAACAAATTACTGGAAAATGTTGTATAGAAAGGTGGCCAAATTTGGTGTTAAAAATTGAGCTCCAAAACAATTCATTTAAATAAAGAAAACCCATCTTTTTTCAGTGGGGCACAGTTGCTCATACTGGAGGATAGTTAGCTTAAGACCCAACACTTTTTAAACTAAGTATATGCCTATTGAGTCTGTATCTAATCTTTCTGAATGCATCTGGAGCATAAGGTTGTGCAGAAATTGAAAACTGGAGGCAATGCTGAAGATATGGTCTCCGTTTCTTAAGTACCGTATGCTGAAAGAGCTGACTCGTTGACATCTAAACCACAAACTCTCTTTCTTATCCTTTCTAAAGGATTTCATATGGTGACTTCCCATATGGCCCTTGAAATTCTCACTCTCTATTAAGATAAATTACCGTATCGGGTTCAGCCGATATAGCAAGCTTATCATTGATACTATTAATTATTGTTGGTGGTGTATTTGCATAAAGTTTCTAATATTGTTAGAAAACAACAGACCCTCAGCTAAAACACATTTTTTTGTGAGTGCTTCAAATAGTCTCTCTAGTTCTGCTCTTGGGCTATCTGCTAAAGCACAAATAAATCTATGGTTTCCAGCTATGATGAACCATAAGTCAAGCTGGCACTAGTTGATTCTGAATGCAATAACCCACTCATTAGATAATTAGTTTTATTTAAACTTCTGGATTCTTATACATCTTAGGTACTTATGTGGTCCCCACCATCCTAGTATCTGAGTGCTTCATAATCTTTAATATATTTATCTTCCCAATACCCCTGTGAGATAGGGTTAACTCCATTTTGCACACAATACCCCAGTGTGTGCAACTTCTGCAACCCCACGGGATAACGTGTTCAGGGATGTGACTCAAAATGCGAACATTAGGCAATCTTAACAGCACTCCCATAGTTGTTTGTGTTCTCTATGGAACACTTGCAGGCTGCTCGAACCTTTGAGCAAGTCTCCACACCGCAGCCTCCCACCCATCGGCAAAGCTTTCCCCCTTGCTTGCTCAACTATTTTGCAAAACCCGACATGCAGTGATAATGGTTGGAACATTTTTTTTTTTCTCTTGCTTCCAACCTATTCTGTAAGCAGTGCCATCTGCCTTTCAAATGGCCAAATGCACACTTGACTACCATTCTGAAACTACTCAGACAACATATTCCTTCCTTCTGTCCAAGCGGCCTGTGTATGGCTTCATTAGCCAGGGTATCAGGGGATAAGCCAGGTCTCCCACAATAGCTGGACCAACCTCCACACTATTAATATCTGCAGTGCTTCTAGGGCCAAACAGTACTTTCTTCATTAATTTAAATAATTCTGAGTTCCAAAAGATCTTAGCATCATGCACCCTTCCAGACCACCTTGCATTTATGTCTGTAAACTTGCTGCTCGGTGGTGCAATAGGCAAAGTCAGGTGCAGAAGTTGTCTGGCTCTTGCAGCACCACGAAGAAATACCCCTTTTAGTTTATAAACTCTGTGCCCTGGCAGGGGTAGAGCAGCAAATAGGCACATGGGTTCCATCAATTGCCCCAGTCCAGTCTGGGAACCCCATGCATGCAAAGTTATCAGTAATTTCCTGAGCATAACCATGTCACGAAGCTGGGTAAGATAGCACCTTATCAATGGCATAGCAGAGAATGGCCCCAACAGTTGATCTCCCCATGCAATTGGTTGGCTACATACTGGTAATGTTCTGGGGTGACCAATTTCCAGATGGCAATGGTGACCCATTTCTCCACAGGTATGCTGTTGCTAAACCTCCAGAGTCAGTTCTGCACAGATCTTTAAAAAGGTAGTCCTCCCGCTCCTGAAGTTTTCTCGCCACTGTTGGTTATCCCAGCTCTTCAGAATGATCCTCTCCCACCAATCCACACTGGTTTCCCAGGCCCAGAAATGGCACTGAACACTGCATAGATGATCCAGGAACCAGTTCTCTTGTTCCAACAGCTCGGCACCCTCCTCATCTTCTTCCTTGTCCTGCTGCCACTGCTGCAGAATATCCTCTTGCTGCTGGAGGAGCTGCTGCTCCTGCCATAGAATATCTCATGCTCCTGCATCATCTGCTCGGTGGTGCGATAGGCAAAGTCAGGTGCAGAAGTTGTCTGGCTCTGAATGCTGTAATAGTCCAAGCAACCTGTCCATATTCACACTTAACAATGCTCCATGCCGCTACAGTGACGTATCCATGCTAGCTGACAGCAATTTAAAAATAATGTGAGCCAGTCCAGTAAAGAAGTGTGGGGTGGAGACAAAGGAATCATGGGATATTTAAAAAAAAAAAATTGAACCCCCCCTGGCTTCCCACAATTCTCAGCAAACACAATCCCAGGATTCATGCTGCTCAGCGGAAAAACAAAGGACTGTTGGATACCTCTGGAGAATGCTACGTGCTCGGCTCACAGCAAATTGCCACTTCGTGTTCACAAGATGCAAATTGAAAATGGAACCGGTGTTTTGTGCATGCTATTGGTGTGATTTGCATACTATGAATTACCTGACTTATCAAAAAGCTTTAGATTAAACTCTTTGTATAGACACGACCAGACAGACAAAATGACTTGCACAGAGACACACAGCATGTTTGTGGTGGAAGAGGAATTATAGATTCATAGATACTAAGGTCAGAAGGGACCATTCTGATCATCTAGTCCGACCTCCTGCACAGCGCAGGCCACAGAATCTCACCCACCCACTCCTATGAAAAACCTCACCCATGTCTGAGCTATTGAAGTCCTTAAATCATGGTTCAAAGACTTCAAGGAGCAGAGAAGCCTCCCTCAAGTCAACCATGCCCCATGCTACAGAGGAAGGCGAAAAACCTCCAGGGCCTCTCCAATCTGCCCTGGAGGAAAATTCCTTCCCGACCCCAAATATGGCGATCAGCTAAACCCTGAGCATATGGGCAAGATTCACCAGCCAGATACTACAGAAAATTCTTTCCTGGGTAACTCAGATCCCATCCATCTAATATCCCATCTCAGGGGATTAGGCCTATTTACCCTGAGTATTTAAAAATCAATTACTTACCAAAATCCCATTATCCCATCATACCATCTCCTCCATAAACTTATCAAGTAGAATCTTAAAACCAGATAGGTCTTTTGCCCCCACTGCTTCCCTTGGAAGGCTATTCTAAAACTTCACTCCTCTGATGGTTAAAAACCTTCGTCTGATTTCAAGTCTAAACTTCCTGGTGGCCAGTTTATACCCATTTGTTCTTGTGTCCACATTGGTGCTGAGCTTAAATAATTCCTCTCCCTCTCCTGTATTTATCCCTCTGATATATTTATAGAGAGCAATCATATCTCCCCTCAACCTTCTCTTAGTTAGGCTAAACAAGCCAAGCTCCTTCAGTCTCCTTTCATAAGACAAGTTTTCCATTCCTCGGATCATACTAGTAGCCCTTCTCTGTACCTGCTCCAGTTTGAATTCATCCTTTTTAAACATGGGAAACCAGAACTGCACACAGTATTCTAGGTGAGGTCTCACCAGTGCCTTGTATAATGGTACTAAAATCTCCTTATCCCTACTGGAAATGCCTCTCCTGATGCATCCCAAAACCACATTAGCTTTTTTCAAAGCCATATCACATTGGCAGCTCATAGTCATCCTATGATCAACCAATACTCCAAGGTCCTTCTCCTCTTCCGTTACTTCTAATTGATGCGTCCCCAACTTATAACTAAAATTCTTGTTATTAATCCCTAAATGCATAACTTTACACTTCTCACTATTAAATTTCATCCTATTACTATTACTCCAGTTTACAAGGTCATCCAGATCCTCCTGTATAATATCCCGATCCTTCTCTGAATTGGCAATACCTCCCAGCTTTGTATCATCTGCAAACTTTATTAGCACACTCCCACTTTTTGTGCCAAGGTCAGTAATAAAAAGATTAAATAAGATTGGTCCCAAAACCGATCCCTGAGGAACTCCACTGGTAACCTCCCTCCAGCCTGACAGTTCGCCTTTCAGTAGGACCCGTTGCAGTCTCCCCTTTAACCAATTCCTTATCCACCTTTTGATGTTCATATTGATCCCCATCTTCTCCAGTTTAACTAATAATTCCCCATGTGGCACGGTATCAAATGCCTTACTGAAATCTAGGTAAATTAGATCCACTGCATTTCCTTTATCTAAAAAATCTGTTACTTTTTCAAAAAAGGAGATTAGGTTGGTTTGGCACGATCTGCCTTTTGTAAAACCATGTTGTATTTTGTCCCATTTACCATTGACTTCAATGTCCTTAACTAATTTCTCCTTCAAAATTTTTTCCAGGACCTTGCATACTACAGATGTCAAACTAACTGGCCTGTAGTTACCCAGATCACTTTTTTTTTCCCTTTCTTAAAAATAGGAACTATATTAGCAATTCTCCAATCATTCGGTACTACTCCTGAGTTTACAGATTCATTAAAAATTCTTGCTAATGGGCTTGCAATTTCATGTGCCAATTCCTTTAATATTCTTGGATGAAGATTATCTGGGTCCCCCGATAATTCTGAATTCTGGTATCCTAAAGTCTAGGCTAGCACTCTGACCACTAGGCTATCCTTACCTATGGTGTCCTCTCCAAGATATTTCCATCACTATGGTATCTGGGTGCCAGATCCACAATGGAGACTTAGATTCTCTGTTGCAATGCCTGATGTTTAGGTGCCCTGCTTTCCAGTGGAATCCACAACTCTGGTAGGTGCCCAGGCTCTCTATACAGTGCATGGGAAGAGTCAGGTGCCTAAGAAAGGGATTCACAGAAGCCAGCCAGTTGAGCAGGGAGCTGCCTTAGCAGGACAGTAGGAAATGCCAAGAGGGGTGGGGCCTAAGCCTCCCACTCAAAGGGAGTTAGACGCCTAGCTCTGGGCCACAGAGAGGTGCCTTCCCAGCCATGAACCCTCTCGTGGAGTTAGGCATCTAAGGTGGGTCAGCTATTTCTCACAACAAAATCCAAGGAGGCGGTGATGGTCCTCTTATGCCTAATAACCAGTGGTCGGAGCACTCACCCAGAATGTGGGGGAGGCAGGTTCAAATCCCCATTCTGCCTAATGTGGAGAAAGGACTTGAACTCAGGTGTCCTACTTTCTAAGAGTGCCCTAACCACTGGGGTATAGGATATGCTGGAGTGGGTGTCTTTCAACCACTCCTGTAAAAGTTGTTCCACTTTGTATGAAATACTTCATTGGAGTAGGGACTGAACCTGCATCTCCCTAGGTGAGTGCCCTAGCCACTGGCCCATAGAGTCATACTCATGCTCTCTGGCCCATGAGAAGCCTCTGAGCAGCCCACTGGATCAGGCCTCTCAGGCAAGGTCGGCAGGGAAATAGATAGTTTGAGGAACCTGTTGTGAGTTAGGTATCAAGCAGCTCAGCAGTGTCAGTAGCTGGGCAGCTTGTGCATGCCCAAAGGCAGAAATTTAGGAGATTCTACCAGAAGAAATGTAGATGCTTAGGGGCTTTAGGTGACTCCTGGGTTTGATGAGGGTTTTGAGGGTTTAAATTTTGGACTTAAGCACCTAAAGTTGCAGTTAGGCACCTAAATGCCTTTGTGGATCTAGCCATGAGTGCCTAGATGTATAAATATATTGGTAGCACTTTATGGCTACTTCACAAACCCTCTGTCAGTCTGTGGTACAGACTGTGTAAATAATGTGCATGCTGGGCTAAAATACTTGCATATTAATTTTTTTACTGATTTAGTAATACCTTTACAGGTTGTTTTATTTCCCCCCCTTAAATACTCTTAGTTATGAATCAATTTGCTCATCTTTGAGTCTGGGGAAGTTGCGCTCAGCACAAGACCCAATATGAAGTAATTAATCATGGCTTTAGATGTCTTCTTTGTACTTCACTGATATTGGGACCAGTTGAAGGCAATTAGGAACCTGGTTGAAATCAGAGCAGCCACAGAGCTGCTCTAAGTTATTGTGGCTGCATTGTCACTAGGTGCCTGTGCATCAGTCTGGGATCAGCAGTGCAGTAACACCCCAGTCATGCTGCCTTTCTTAGCCATGTTCTGGTATGCTGTGAGAGGTGGCTCTACGCTACCCAGGGGAATCCTCCAAGCTGGGGGTAAATTCCCAGGTAGCTATTTAAGCCAGCACTATGGCCCCTTTGCACCAGTGCAGCAGTATAATAGAGTTACAGTGGGATCTTAGAGTTATCCCAATGTGTGCAGCATAGGACTTCATAACGATTCATGAAGAATTGAAGTAGCTGTTTTTCCCCCTTGAATACACAATGCTTAGCTTGAGAAAATAGATTAGAACAGGTTTCAGAGTAGCAGCCGTGTTAGTCTGTATCTGCAAAAAGAACAGTAGTACTTGTGGCACCTTAGAGACTAACAAATTTATTTGAGCATAAGCTTTCGTGGGCTACAGCCCACTCCATCGGATGTATGCAGTGGAAAATACAGTAGGACGATTTTATATACACAGAGAACATGAAACAATGGGTGTTAGCATGCACACTATAACGAGAGTGATCAGTTAAGGTAATATTGCAACTTTTAGGTCTGTAATCGAGGGGACACCATCATAGGACCTAATCACATCATCCACACCATCAGGGGCTCGTTCACCTGCACATCTACCAATGTGATATATGCCATCATGTGCCAGCCATACCCCTCTGCCATGTACATTGGCCAAACTGGGCAGTCTCTACGTAAAAGAATAAATGGACACAAATCAGACGTCAAGAATTATAACATTCAAAAACTCGTCGGAGAACACTTCAGCCTCTCTGGTCACTTGATTACAGACTTAAAAGCAATATTACAACAAAAAAACTTCAAAAACAGACTCCAACAAGAGACTGCTGAATTGGAATTAATTTGCAAACTGGACACCATTAAATTAGGCTTGAATAAAGACTGGGAGTGGATGTGTCATTACACAAAGTAAAACTATTTCCCCTTGTTTATTTTCCTCCCTACTGTTCCTCAAACGTTCTTGTCAACTGCTGGAAATGGCCCATCTTGATTATCACTACAAAAGGGTTTTTTCCTCTCTTGCTGGTAATAGCTCACCTTAACTGATCACTCTCGTTATAGTGTGCATGGTAACACCCATTGTTTCATGTTCTCTGCGTATATAAAATCATCCTACTGTATTTTCCACTGAATGCATCCGATGAAGTGAGCTGTAGCCCATGAAAGCTTATGCTCAAATAAATTTGTTAGTCTCTAAAGTGCCACAAGTTCTCCTTTTCTTTTTATAGATTGGAACAGTTCTCTTTTATTAGAGCATAAGCTTTCGTGAGCTACAGCTCACTTCATCAAGTACTCCTTTTCTTTTTGCGAATACAGACTAACATGGCTGCTACTCTGAAAACAGTTCTCTTTGAATGTGCAATCTGTATATATAGGCACTGGAATCAATAACACTGAAAAAGGCAGAAATGAATAATAAATGTCAACCCAAAATATACCTGGTTTCATTTTTGCTGTTTTTTTCCAATCTGACAGAGCAGCATTTAGGGAAAATGTTACCAGAAGCAATGCAATTTTTATGAGGCTCTTCTCACAAACATCTTTGTATTAATATCACAGCAAATTCTGTTGGTGGTAGGAAACTGTGATGCCTGCTCATGGGCCTCCCCCAAGAGAAATTTCGCAACACAGCAACTGAAAACGTTGGCTTATCTGGTTAAAAAAAAAAAAACCTTCATAACATTTATGTGCTCTGTACTTTATGTAATAAAGTAGAAACCTGCTGGCAGTAAAGTATTTCTTTAGCAGGTTGTTTGCTAAATTTGTTCTGCTGTTCTATGAAATGTATTTTGGTTTGGGACACAAACAACATACTACAACTCTGTTTCTTATCTGGTTGCTTTGGATTTTTTTTAAATCTCCATTTTACTCTTAGGATCATTGGAAATTTATTAATTTTTTTAGATGTCTTTTTTAGGTATTAATTTAAGTGGGATTAATGGTACTTCTGTAAACTTTATCTTTTGGCGTACTAATTCATTTATAGGACTATAACATTCCTGTAATTGGTATATTGAATCTAACTACTTATTTATAGACTAATATATACAGTAGGTAAAACTATAAGGGTAATATCTTCAAAAATGCATAAGTGATTTAGTCACCTTTGAAAATGGAACTGTCACTTGAAAATTTTGTCCATAATTACTAAGTGTATATGTCTAGTGTGTGAGTGATTTATGTAAAAAAAACAGTGTTTATATATTGTGTATGACACATGTCAGGACTCTGAGGAAGTATATGATCTCAGATCAGAATTATAGTCAGCACTGATGATGCATTCTAAGTAGAGGTGAGTGAATACTACAAAGAGAAAATAATGCACTACAATATTTAGAATTTTTAAACCATTTTTCTTGTACTTTGTTCCCTTTCTGTGAATATTCTGGTTCATTGGGAAGATTACTTGCTGACTCGGGTAACAAATGCTAAACTCATATTACAGAATATGAATGACCTGAAAATGAATTAAGACTGATTAATTAGGAGTATTCACATCTGAGCCTGACTCTTAAGAGTTACACTCATCCGTTACGGAACTGAAACAATGTGTGATCTCTCTCAATCAAAGCAGCTTGCTTTTTGATACTTACTACAAATTGCTTGTGAAGAAGCTACAACCCAAAGCTTATTCACAGAAATTATTTGTTGATGACATAAAGTTGTTCAAATAAATTATTCATTACAAATGATTCACCCTTTTCTGAACATGAACCAGATAAAATTAGAGTTCCAATTCTGCAGATGTTTTGACCATGTACAATGTTGATTAAAACCCAGATAAAACAGATTCTTAGTTACTTTCAGTTCCAAATGATTGTTGTACAGACATGAACTTTAATATAAAGCTTTGTTGGTTTTAGGGGATTTTCTTGTCTTTCTCCAATTCCCTTCAAAATCTTTGGCTCACACTGCAGGTAACATGCAAATTATCTGGTTTATCTCATCTTAATGAGAGATTTTACAGTTAGTGTACAATTGTGTGAACAAAAATGGTAATGTTTATATATGTTGTGAACACTAGAGGGCAACCTTTAAAAGATTCATATATAGTAGTCAACATCATTGACTGAAGTGAGCTGTAGCTCACGAAAGCTTATGCGCAAATAAATTTGTTAGTCTCTAAGGTGCCACAAGTACTCCTTTTCTTTTTATCATTGACTCCTGCAGTCTTTAAGAGGTAGCTGAGGTAGGGTTGTGGGAGGCATAGTTCAAAAAACAAGATTGTGTTCTGACATCAATTTAGAAGCACAGATAATGAAAACAGGCAATGGATATAGAGGGGATTTGCCATTGCATCTTCAGTTGTCATTTCCTGCTGAGTCAGAATATTGTTGGTGAGCAGACAATGGTGGGTGTGCTGATTTCTGAAAAGAGTATATTAAGCAATACATTTGTGAAGGTGCTGGGCTTTTCCTTTAATACCTAAAAGAAAAGAAATTCTTGATTTTCATTTTGAGTATCACCAACAAATCGAAGATGCAGGGGTGGGCATCTAGTTAAACTGTGACTAGAATCTAGTTAGTGTTGTAATTCTGACTCTGAAAGAAGGCAAAGTCAGAAAAGACCTGGAGGAACTGCAAGAACTTCTGAGAGAAGAACATTTTTAATGCTCCACAGCAGTATATTTACAAATACCATGATGATCAGCTAACAGCACACGGTACCTGTGTTCTGAGAGAGAAAATCCATTGGGCCTGATCCTCAGCTGCTGTAAATTTGTGTAGTTCCATTGATTCCAATGTAGCTATGCTGGTTTACTTTAGCTGAGGATCTGGCCCATAAAAGGCAGGCCCAAGATTAATGGATTTGGTTTTTAAACTAAAGGAGCCTCTCTACAATAAGCAAAGCCAATAAAGAGAATCTGCTATGTCAGAGAATCTGACATTCCACTCTTTAGGGAGCAGTCAACAGAACATTGTTTGTTTAGTATTTTATTTAATTTGTTTTACAATAGCGTTTAGGAGCACTTGTTGTAGACCAGCACCCCATCATGCCTGGTGTGTACACTTTTTTCTTTATTACCATCTTTACAAAGAAAATTGTACCCATTAACTGCTTACTTCTGATAACATTTTTGTCATGGGCTGAGAAAGAAACCAGTTGTCCTGACAAGATATTGATGCTATTGATGAAGCATATCTTGCTAAAACTTACTGGGGATTCTGAAGGAGGAAACTGAGGTAGGCACAGCTCTTGCAGATAGGCTCTGTACAAATGTGTAATAAATCATTGTTCTTGCCCTAAACATCTTTATATGTAGTCTAAATGGACAAGAAGCAATAGGTGGGTGAAATTAATGAGTTGGCGGGACGGGGAAAGAGTTGGAGTAACTGTAAAAAAAGAAAGTTTTAGCACAGGTTACCAACTGTGGAAACAGTTAATCTATCAGTAATCACAATTCACCACCTGCCTACCTGTTATAACATGGATAACACACACCCACACCTTGTATGCGGTGGTGGTGGTTTGTGTGTGTATGTGTACACAGATGAAGGTGTTTGACTTTTTGTAAGAGGATCACCCACCCCCTGAGAAATACTTACATGGGGAGATTTTAAGCTTAAGCACAGTATACATTTAAAACACTTTTTTTTTTAATCAAACTCAACACATCATTGAATCAACTGAACTTAAATATCCCAGTGCTATTTAACTTAGAAAAACATGTCTATTCAGTATTGTAGTTGCAATGGTCTCAAACCATGATGCATTTTCAAGACTGAAATGGGGCCAGTGCTAGCAGTCACTGGTTGTCAAGCCGAGGAAGAGTCCTTGGAATTCAAGTTGACTATAACAAGACTTCTGTGTTTTCTTTTAGAGAATAGTTTTGAATTTGTTTAAATGACCAACAAAAACTCATACCATGTACAAAATGTTTAGGGCTAAGTGTTTTCTCCCTGATGCTTAGATGATATAAAAAGATGCAATTGGTAGTGTGTTAGTTACATTGGCTTCCTGACTTTCCCAATTTACTATTCGTTCTAGCTATAAATCACTGTGAGAAAATGAAGAAAATTAAGATCAAGTTTATTTTTATTAGGTCTTCTATTCTGATGTTATTTCTTATGCCTAAAAACTCTCTAATTGGAATACCTAAAACTATGGATGACTAATGGGAAAACACAAATGGCACTAAGTACACATTTTGCAAGAGAAACATTGTATATAGGAAAAACAATGCCAAATAACTCTTATTGTGCTGATACACATCCCAGGTCTCATCAAAGCCTCCTTCACTAACACCACAGGTTTTTGAAACACCTAGGAAACTGCCAACACTCACCCTTTTCTTAGGTGGTACTGGGGAGCAAGTGTGTCGGGTTAAGACTTCAGCCTCTTCTGAGACTATTCAGGCTGTCTCAGTTTTTCCCAAACACTTGTTCTACTACTCAAGTTCCACTATAGTATCTCTCAAACTTTGACTTGATCTCCAGTTTTCAAATGATCCCCTACGTTGGTTACCACCCCAGAAATTTAAAAATGGTTCATTAAATTTACTTTTCTAATAATGAGCACAAAAACAATAATAAAAGGATTTTGTATCACTCGTAAATTGCCATTTTAAAAGAATAATCTAAATATAAAGCCAAACCCTCTGGATTTGCAGAAAGTGTGAGGACACATGGTTGCTTATGATCATGAAAAAGCTATCACAAATGTAAAATGCACTGCATCTTTGAGGACATTTGCTATGTATCCTATTTTTATGGAACCTGGAATTTGGGTGTTTGTTTTTGTGGAAAGGATGCTTTTATTCAAGATACAAAGGCAGCAAGATTGGGTTTTAATCTCCATCCAAGTTAATATCTGGTAATTAACTATAATGTCAGTCGGTGTTGCACAGCCTCGGGTAATGATGCTTTTGAAGTCAATGAGAAGTAGCCAGCAATGCCTACTGAAGCTTTGTCTTCATTGCCAAAAAAGGTGTTTTTACCCTGGGATAATTAACTCGCATTAGCTATCCTGCTGTAAAATCCTAGTGGAGACAAGGTACGAGCAGATTTTATCAGGAGGCAACTAGGCAAAATCAACCAAAGACAGGTGTATAGTACAGTAGTTATTTTTTTAATGGAAACAACCCGCACCTTGTCTCCACTAGGATATTACAGTGGATTGCTAAACACACATTTGTTAGCCTGCTTTAAAAAGAACCCCAGAAGACATATCTGATTCTCCCCAGTATGGGCTATAAGTAGTTGCACAGAATGCCATAGGACAAGATTTGAAGGTAAGCTGGTTGACCTGCTGTGATAACTGGAAAAAGGTCTTAACTGCACCATATGTATCTCTTGTTTATTTTTATTTTAAAACCTGGAACAAAATTGGCCTTTTTCCAATTGTGAGAATACAGTACATTATCTAGATGTAGCTCAATTATTTCAGATTTTATAAGGGAAAATGCAGAATCTTTCTTTCAGTGTAACAGTGCCATTATTGCTATCTTGAAAACCATCTCCAACCACTTTTGTCTCTTGCAGTTCACAGTATGATGGGAAGAGAAGTGGGAGGCGAAAAGAACATTGTAATGTTCAATCAAAATTCAAATAGAGTGTTTTAAAATAAGAGAGAGTGTTTTTTTCACCAGCATTTGTTGTCTTGTCATCCTGGCAGTTGCATACTATTACTATTGTTATTACTTTTACTCCGTGTTATGTCCTGGATGGAGTTTTATTTCTTGACTTTTTGCATAGCACCTTTTACATTAAGTTCAGTGGCTCTCAGTGGAATTTGGTGAAATGCCTGGAAAAATGGTGGCCACCAAATTGGCCTCTTTTCAACAATTAGATTCTGCGGTTCTTGGACAAATCTTAATCTAAAGAAAGCTGAGCCAGATTCACAGCTGGTGTACATCACCATAGCTTCAGTGATGTTGGATGCCAATTTATTCAAACTGAGGATTAGATCTCATGGGGCAGATTCTCGGATGGTGTTAACTGTCATAGTACTATATACTGCAATGAAGCTATGACAGTCTACACCAACTGAGGAATGTGCCCCCTCCCTTGTCTTTAAGGAAGGTGAAGAATTGTTTAGATATTTGTTCACTTTCTAACCACAAAAATAACATAACTGCAGGGACCAGGAAGAAAAAGATAATTTAACTTTTCCCATGGAAGGTTAAGTTCTAATAGCAATTAGACTTTCAAATGTATCTGTGGTAGAATTTAATTACTTTTCCGACCAAAATTTCAAACTAAAGCACTAGATTTCTGGGTTGGAATGATCCTCCTGATACTGTCCTAGTTTGCAACTACAAAAAGATAGAATTACCATCGTGGAAGCCTTCCTTCCCAGTTCAGAATGTTTTCTCTGCCAGATGGTAGACATCTAAGAATAGCTGAATCTTAAAAGTATGATTAGAACATGGTCCTAACTCTACTGCTAGTGGCCTTTTCTGTACATTCCAGGATTCTCAGCATATTTCAGTCTTGGTAAGTTTACATCAAGGAAGCAAACATTGGTGAATATCTCAATGAGGGCAGAGATGCTGTTACTGCAGTGAGTAACTCCTCTTCATTAGCCTCCCATCATGGCAAAGAACTATTGGTTAGGGTTGCATAGATGGAATAATAAAAATGATTTATTGTGCTGATTTTAGAACAAGTTTGATATTTGAGGAAGAAGTTATCTCCTGTAGAGACATTATGTAATATATCTTTAAATCCTGCAGGGTAATCTGGAAGCTGTTTGGTCTCTTTTCTGTATCTGAAGCAGAGTTTGTGTGCTTCAGCCCAGGAAGTCATTATTCCTGGTATTTTTGGCTAGTGGATGCTTTTTGTGTATATTAGGAGACTTGTGTTTAGGAAACTATCCATAGGAACCTAGGAATAGCCGTGCTGCAGTCGACCCACGGTCTGTCTTGTCTACTATCCTGTCTCCAACAATGGCCAGCACCAAATGCTTTAGAAGAAGGTGAAAGAAGCCTGCAATAGGCAAATGTGGGGTAATCTGCCCCACACCCTAGAGGTCTCATCCTGCGGCCTAATAGTTAGATAAGTCCTGAAGCATGAGGTTTTTATCTCTTCCAACAGTCTTCTTTTAGCATTGACTATTATACTCTGGATGTTCTTATTATCCATCTAATCATCCAATCCCTCTTTTAATGTTGCGAAATTGTTGGCCTCAATGATATCCTGGGGTGATTGAATTCTACAGTTTTATTACATTTTGATTGAAAACATATTTCCTTGAATGTCCCCTTGTTCTTGCATTATGAGAATGGGCACTTCTGTTCTCCTGGTCTACCTTCTCCAGACTATCCATTATTTTATATACTTTTATCATGTCCTCTCTTATACATCAACTTAGTATGGTGATCTTTTCCATATTTCTTCATGTGAGAGCTTTTCCCGACCCATAGTCGTTCACATTGCCCCCTCTCATTCTGTAATATCATTTTAAAGAGAGGGCTTCCAGAACAGCACACAGAACTCTTCGTCAGGCCACATCATCAATGTATATAATGGCATCATAATATTTTCCATCCCTTTCCTTATTCTTGTTTGCTTTTTTGACCACAGCTGCACATTGAGTAAAGGTCTTCATTAAGCCATGTACAATGATGCTCAGGTCTCTTTCCCGAGTTGACATGGTTAATTGGGAACCCTGTAAGGTGTATGAATAGTTGATGTTTTGAAAACGTGTGTTGAAATGTTTGATTCTTTGTTTTATTTATATATATATATATGACCAAGATGAAAATATTGATGTCATTTTAAAATGTGTTAAGGCATAGTAATTTTACATGCTTACAATGACACTATTCTGATTGCAAAGAAATCGTATTGTTTAGAAATGTTTGACTAGAGAGTGTAATTCTGTTCCCAAATTAGAACAGGATGAAGAGCCTTTGGGAAAGAAAATAGGGTCCAGCTTTTGCATTCTTAACCATAAAAGGAAAAACAGAGGCCAGAGATTTTAATTCCACAACTCTTCTAGCCAGGATAAAAGATTATTTCCTAAAAATTGTGTCAGATTTAATTATTTTCCATACATTTAAAGTGGAGATTCTTTTAGTGCTCCATAGGTGTCTGAAATTCCAGACAGTCCCAGGTATCTGATGTTGCTATGGAAGGTAGATACTGCAAAAAGATTAATATGAATAGTTGCTATTTGTACTCTGGTATGAAAGAATGAGACAATCCAGTATTACTGGTGATGAGAAACTAAGACTACCCTGTTGTTTTTGCTGACTGCAAATTGCAAATCTTTTCCACTTGGCAGAATTCTGTTTACCCAAATTGCTGGTTGTTTTGAAGCCAACTGCAGGATATTTAAAGCAAAGTCTGATGAATTATAGGTCTTCACATTTTTCCTCAGTAGCCAGGCTGTTCAGAGAGCAGCAAAATATGATACGATGGACAACTGGTTACTTGAACTGCAGCAGAGCTTTCTCCTACCTTTCTGGGAAAAAAACGTATAACCAATTTCTTCAGGTGTAGATCCTCAGCTAGTATAAATAAGCCTCGCTTCATTGACTTAAATGGACCTACACCAATTTACACCAGCTGATGATCTGACCCATTGCTACCTGGCCATTTTAAGATTTGCTCACCATGGCAAGTGATAACCTGTAGGAGAAATGAGGAGTGAGTGACTCCATTTGATTTAGGATTGTTGTGATGTGAAGATTTGTGTAATAGAACATTAGTAAACATTCTGGTTTATGCACTGCCACCTGATTCGGTTACCTCATTCTGATAGGAAGTGGGAGTTTCCTTCATGTACAATATGGCAACAGTCTGTATTAGGACTTGTCTATACTACAAAATTAAGTCAACTTTATCTAATTCAATCTCGAGCCTCTGAATTAATGTAAGTCAATTGTGTGTGGCCACACCATGCTCATTGTCTCAATGGAGGGCGTCTTCACTAGCCTGCATCAATGCACAAAGCAGTGCATCGTGGGTAGTTATCCCAAAGTGCAACTTGCCGCTCTGTGTTTTGGGAAGTTTGTGCAATGCCTCATGGGACTAAAACATTGTCGTAGGGAGAATGGGAACATTGTGTCAGCATCCCATGATGCACTGTGCTCAACAGCAAACAACCCAGTGGTTTTTGTGCCTTAAAACCTCCGCGCATATGCCATAACCCCAGAAGCATGGAGCCTACTCAGTCGTGCACTCTTGCTGTGAGCATCTCAAACACCTCATGCCTTCTTCTGCAGTATTTTCAGAGCCAAAGTGGGATCCACCGTGCGATGCCCTGCAAGCAGCTCTGCTGCAAGCCACTGAAAAAAACAATTCACAGTTGCTGCTGGCCATCACAGAGCAGCTGCACTCTGTTGAGCACCGTTTCTGGTCCTGTGGAACAAACACTGACTGGTGGGACTGCATTGTTTTGCAGGTATGGGATGATGAGCAGTGGCCGCAGAACTTTCGAATGCGGAAGGCCACCTTCCAGGAACTTTGTGCAGAGCTTTCCCCTGCCCTGCAGTTCAGCAACACAAAAATGAGAGATGCTCTGGCAGTGGAGAAGCGAGTGGTGATCGCTATTTAGAAGCTTGCAATGCTAGACAGTTACTGGTCAGTGGGGAATCAATTTGGAGTAGGTAAATCAACCGTGGGAGCTGCTGTGCTCCAAATGTGCAGAGCAATTGATCGACTTCTGCTACAAAGGGTAGTGAATCTGGGAAATGTGCAGGACATAGTGGATGGTTTTGCCGCAATGGGGTTTCCTGATTGTGATGGGGCAATAGATGGCACGCATATCCCCATCTTGGCACCAGACCACCTTGCCAAAGAGTACATAAACCGAAAGGGATATTTTTCAATGGTGTTGCAAGTGCTGGTGCATCACAGGGGGCGTTTCACCAGCATCAACATAGGCTGGTCGGGAAAGATTCATGACGCACGCATCTTTAGGAACTTGGGTCTGTTCAAAAATCTGCAATCCGGGACTTTCTTTCCAGACCACAGAATGAACACTGACGACGTTGAGATGCCTATAGTTATCCTGGGGGACCCAGCCTACCCCTTGCTCCCATGGCTCATGAAGCCATACATTGGCCATCTGGACAGCAGTAAGGAACGGTTCAACTATAGGCTCAGCAAATGCAGAATGGTGGTTGAATGTGCCTTTGGTCATTTGAAAGGGCTCTGGAGAAGTTTACTAACAAGGTTGGCCTTAGCGAAGAGAACATCTCCCTGGTTATAGCTGCCTGCTGTGTGCTCCATAATATCTGTGGGGGAAACATTTTCCACAGGGGTGGGCAGTTGAGACAGATTGCATGGCAGCCATTTTTGAGCAGCCAGACACCAGGGCAATAAGAGCACAGCAAGGGGCGCTGCGATTCTGCAAGGCTTTGAAAGCCATTTCAGTAATGAGTCACAGTAATGTGAGCTGCTTGTCTGCACTGTGCTTTCCCAAACCTTCACCTGCCTTGTATCACTATCCCTGTAAAGCCAACCCCCCACCCAAGCCCATTGCTTCTACTCAATAAAGAACATTTATATCTCAAATCCATTTACTTTATTTAACAAACATAAGGAAAGAGGGAGAATGGGGGGGGGGGGAGAAGGTCGCCTTGGGGAAAAGGGGTTGTAAAGTTGGAACAGGGAGAAATATTTTCAGCTGTGTAACATAACACCGCATTCCAGACCATCAAAGGTCTGTGAATGGGCTCCTTCTGTTCCTTGTACCCTCCCCCTGAGTTAAGTGAAACGGATAATGGACTTTTCGCCCATGCCTCAGGGAACGCTTGGGGGAGGGTGATTCTGTGCCAGGCGATGCTGGCTGGCTAACCGTCACGGTCTGCAGAGGGACTCTACCCTCCTGCTTCTGTTCCTGCAGTTCAACCAGATGCCTCAGCATGTGAGCTTGGTCCTTCATAATCCAAAACATCTCATTTTGAGCTGTACACACTTGCTCATTGGAAGCTTTCCTGCTCTCCATGTCTAAGTTCTTGGACAGTGAAATCCTCCATGCTTTCAGCTTTGTGTCAGCTGTCCCAGAGGCCTTCATTATCTCAGTGAACATGTCCTCCTGCATTCTCTTTCTCCTCCTTCTAATCAGTGAAAGTCTGCTTTCAGGTGTTGATGACATGCCAAAGGACACATTTCCAGCTGTCCGTCGTTGGAAAAAATAAAGGAGCCATTATACATGAATAAAATGTTTCCACAGCAAGGCCATTTTCATAAACAAACAAACAAAAAACCTTATTACACTAGGTCCAAGCCGTAACATAATCAGAATCCATAACCGTCCACTCTGCTGTTTTACTGCTCCAACCATGGTGAGTATGCCCCCCCGGGTCGTAGGTGACCGCACGTTTAATGACATTTATGGTAGGCTCATATCAGAAGCAGAGGTAGCTAGTTGAACAATGGCCCTTCCCCATAACACCATGGGAAGCTGTTTACGAACGGGGTTGGGGGGGGAACGTTTTCACTCCCAAATTGCAGAATCTCTCATGTGAGGCTCCAGTCTCTTGTCAGCCACTTTAAACTACTTGCCAAACACAGTAAATTAGTGGCCGCATGGTTTGGTGATCCGGAATGTGGGGTGGATCTAATGCCCTTTTTTTTTCCCCTTGTAAGGGCACTTTTAATGAGAACTTCCCCCATTTTGCCTAGGCGACCCTATGTTATATCAGTCTCCTGAGGGTAACAGAGACGGAAAGGAAGGAGATGCTGCAAGCGTCTGGGTATAGACCCGGTCCTTATGTTGCTATGCTGTTTACCGCAATGATGCCAACAGAATTTGCAGAATTTAATTTAGGAATTGCATGGGAAAGTGTTCTACCATGGTGGAAGAAATAAGACTGCCCTGCCCAGAAACCTTCTGCAAAGGATTGCAGAGTATCTCCATGAAAGTTTCCTAGAGATATCCATGGAGGATTCTCGGGCTATCCCAGTCCACATAAACAGTCTTTTCCGGGGGCCACCCTCTGCATAGCTGAAGCGGCCTCTTGTAAGCAGAGAACCACAGCACCTTGCTTTTTCTTCACAGTAAACATGGAATACCACCTAATATGTGTGCCTGCTAAAGTTTAAATGGACTTTGGTTGTAACTGTATACTCACCAGAGGTGCCTTCCCCTGCATCACGGTCGGCCACCGTTATGTCCTGCGACCCCCTCCCCCTCCCCCAGGGCCCCAGGGTTAAAAATGTTTCCTGGCTCTTGGGGAGAATGGATCCAAGGCTCACCTGTTTCCCGTTCTCCTCCTCCTCATTCACCATATCCTCCTCCTTGTTGTCCCTAGACTCACACACCTATGAGGTGTCCACATTGATTGTGGGGGTGCTGGTAAGGTCACCCCCAAGAATCACATGCAGCTTGTTGTAGAACTGGCATGTGTAGGGTTCATCACCAGAATGACTGTTTGCCTCCCTTGCCTTCTGGTATGCTTGGTGAAGTTCTTTTATTTTCACATGGCACTGCTGTGACTCCCCTGTGTAGCCCTTCTCCCCCATTCCACAAGTGATCTTTGCATAGATGTCAGCGTTTCTTCTGCTGGATCGGAGCTCTGCCTGCACAGACTCTTCTCCCCACACAGCAATGAGATCCACCACCTCCTGTGCAGACCAGGCTGGAGCGCATTTGGGGCGTGTAGTCTCCATGATCAGCTGTGCTCAAGCTGGCATGCTCCCAATGCTGATCAAACAGGAAATGGGAAATCAAAATTTCCTGGGGCTTTAGCAGGGGAGGGGCTGTTTCCTGTGTACGTGGTTGCAATGCAGCAGAGTTGAAAATGATCTTTTGAGTAGTCACAGATGAGCATTGTGGGACACCACCTGGAAGCCAATTAAGTCGAATTACACAGTGCTGCATCTGCATTACCTTACAGTTGACCCATGAAATTAAATTAAGTGCTATGCCTCTCACAGAGGTGGATTACAGAAGTCGACATTAGAGGCGACTTAGGTCAGCATAAAGGACCCAGTATTGTAGACACATACATTAACAGGTCGACTTAAGGTGGCTTCCTTCTACCTAACTTATTAGTGTAGACCAGGCTTTAGACATTGCTTGGGAATTGGAAAAGGGTCTCCTTAACTTTGAATTTTAACAGGCAAATAAGTATGAAAGGATTTGAGTTCTATGACCTCATTCTGAAACCAGTCTCTTCCACATAATCTCAATGGGATGCTGAACTATATTTTGATAGTGCCACGAAATTTGATGTGCTTCTAGATTTCAAAATCTTATGGTGTCGGGGCTAACATTTCAAATGTTTCCACTAATACTGGGAGTGTTTCACCCATAACAATAAGATCTTGATTGAGCTTTACAATTTTGATCATGTAAATAATAGGTCTGACATATGTAGGTTCACTGTGAAACTCAAAATATATAAAAAGAAAAGGAGTACTTGTGGCACCTTAGAGACTAATAAATTTATTTGAACATAAGCTTTCATGAGCTATAGCTCACTTCATCGGATGCATTCAGTGGAAAATACAGTGGGGAGATTTATGTACATAGAGAACATGAAACAACGGGCGTTACCATACAAACTGTAACGAGAGTGATCACTTAAGGTGAGCTATTACCAGCAGGGGAAAAAACCTTTTGTAGTGGTAATCAAGGTGGGCCATTTCCAGCAGTTGACAAGAACGTCTGAGGAACAGTGGGGAGGGGGTGGCGGGTGGAGGAATAAACAGGGGGAAATAGTTTTACTTTGTGTAATGACCCATACACTCCCAGTCTTTATTCAAGCCTAAGTTAATTGTATCTAGTTTGCAAATTAATAGCAATTCAGCAGTCTCTTGTTGGAGTCTGTTTTTGAAGTTTTTTTGTTGAAGAATTGCAACTTTTAGGTCTGTAATCGAGTGACCAAAGAGACTAAAGTGTTCTCCGACTGGTTTTTGAACGTTATAATTTTGACGTCTGATTTGTGTCCATTTATTCTTTTACGTAGAGACTGTCCAGTTTGACCAATGTACATGGCAGAGGGGCATTGCTGGCACATGATAGCATATATCACATTGGTAGATGTGCAGGTAAACGAGCCTCTGATAGTGTGGCTGAGGTGATTAGGTCCTATGATGGTGTTCCCTGACTAGATATATGGACACAGTTGGCAATGGGCTTTGTTGCAAGGATAGGTTCCTGAGTTAGTGGTTCTGTTGTGTGGTGTGTGGTTGCTGGTGAGTATTTGGTTCAGATTGGGGGGGCTGTCTGTAAGCAAGGACTGGCCTGTCTCCCAAGATCTGTGAGAGTGATGGGTTGTCCTTCAGGATAGGTTGTAGATCCTTGATGATGCGTTAGAGAGGCTTTAGTTGGGGGCTGAAGGTGATGGCTAGTGGCGTTCTGTTATTTTCTTTGTTGGGCCTGTCCTGTAGTAGGTGACTTCTGGGTACTCTTCTGGCTCTGTCAATCTGTTTCTTCACTTCAGCAGGTGGGTATTGTAGTTGTAAGAATGCTTGACAGAGATCTTGTAGGTGTTCGTCTCTGTCTGAGGGGTTGGAGCAAATACGGTTATATCGTATAGCTTGGCTGTAGACAATGGATCGTATGGTGTGGTCTGGATGAAAGTTGGAGGCATGTAGGTAGGAATAGCGGTCAGTAGGTTTCCGGTATAGTGTGGTGATTATGTGACCATCGCTTATTAGCACTGTAGTGTCAGGAAGTGGATCTCTTGTGTGGATTGGCCCAGGTTGACGTTGATGGTGGGATGGAAATTGTTGAAATCATGGTGTCCTCAGACGTTCTTGTCAACTGCTGGAAATGGCCCACCTTGATTATCACTACAAAAGGTTTCCCCCCCCCCCCCCGCTCTCCTGCTGGTAATAGCCACCATAAGTGATCGCTCTCGTTACAATGTGTATGGTAACACCCATTGTTTCATGTTCTCTATGTATATAAATCTCCCCACTGTATTTTCCACTGAATGCATCCGATGAAGTGAGCTGTAGCTCACGAAAGCTTATGCTCAAATAAATTTGTTAGTCTCTAAGGTGCCACAAGTACTCCTTTTTCTTTTTGCGAATACAGACTAACACAGCTGCTACTCTGAAACCTGTCAAAATATATAGTTTGCTATGAAACCAGTTGTTTGATTTTTTTCAGCTTTGTTTCCTAGTTGTTTAAGGGCCTCATGACGGTGAGACATGAGCCACTGAAAACATAATTTATTTTTTAAAAGTCCTTTTTTCTTAAGATAAAACTATACCAAAGCTATGTACATTTATTAGAGACAGCATGAACTGTGGGGGACAAAGGTGCAACCAAGAATTTATGTGCCGGGTAACAGAGGTCACTACAAAATGTGAAAGGGGGCTAAAAATCTATCTTTGTACACATATTAATAGAATATTACACAATTAAGGTACCGGGGTGTGAGTGCAAGGTGTTGATCACGTTCTCTACCACGGTGGGCCAACTGTGATGCACTGCCAGTAGTGCTAATCAAGTGAGCTGATTTTCTCTGGTACTTGAACATGTATACCTCTTAATTCTCTAGAGAGTGCTGAAAGATCTGTCCGGTGTAGTAGTTCATAAGGCAGCGTAGCCACAATTCTCGGTGGACGGGGAATAATAAGATAAATTCTGGCATTGCAGGGCCCCAGTGTTTTGATTGCATTTGGTGGCATTTCTTCTACTGGAATATTTGCTCATTGTAGGTGCCATCTGTCTTCAGCAGCAACCACAGCAGGCTATGCCACATCTGACAGATACATGCACAATGACACAAAATGATTGTCACCATCTTCATCACTTCTGTAAAATTAGGTAATACTTTGTGGTCCTAATTCCTGTGAATATATTCTTTAACAAAGCCCATTTGCAAGTTAAGAACACTACCCCATAAAACACACTATGTAATTGTGTATTTGAACTAATTCCATTATTGATTTGTCAGAAGAGTCATCCAGGTATTTAGGCAACAGACACCAATGTTTTCTGCTTCTCTCACATAAATCTGCAATATGGTTGGTCAATTCAGCAATCACAAAGTTTTCAGCTATCACAAAGTTGAGATATTGCACAAAGATTAATTGTCAGTAGAAATCTTCTGGGTTTCCTGTAGAGTAGTTGCTGTGATGTCTCTGTCCACCAGCTCACCTTGGAGTCGTTCTAGGAATGTTCAGCTGTTCACAGATGTTAACTGATTTGCTAAAGATGAATCTAAACATGGTTTCATGGTCGTCTTGTTGGTTTTTTTTTTAATACACTGAGAACTTTGTTCACCAACTGATAAGCAGCAAAAATGTCCAGATTTGATTGCTATAGTACTTTGGACATGGACAGGACAACACTGAAATAATTTCCATGACCATAATAAATTGAATGCTGCTCATGGCATAGAACAATGTTTGCACTTGAGTGCAGCCTTCTTATGTGCCATGATTTGTATTACCTGTTGGGCATCAGTAACACCTGGAAGTAGTTCCACACATACAACTGCACCATCATGGCGCTTCACCCACTGGGTTTCACAAATGAGCTTGAGTCTCAAGTGGACCACAGCTGGAGTTACCTTTTGATTGTCTTGTTCAAAATATCTATTGCTAAGCAGATGGGGGGTGGAGAGTAAGTTTACTGCATTGTGCCAAGAGTGCTGCAGATTATCGGAAATTGTCTGATCAGCAAATTTAAGACATGATCACAGCAATGTGTGTACATAGGTAGTGGGTATTTCTCTGACCTTTGCTTGAACACCATGGTAAATGCCACGCATCATACTTGCTGTTACCTAGGTTTATCTGAATCTAGAGCTATGGTAACTAATCTCTGTTTTCCAGGCAGTGTCAGGAAATAAATCAGTGGGGGACACACCACCACCATCTGATAAATGATTGGTACATGCAAGAGTATTTCTTCTCAAAAATCCTTGTTTTTACTGAATACAAAGCACATATCAA
Source organism: Dermochelys coriacea (assembly GCF_009764565.3). Taxonomy (NCBI): domain Eukaryota; kingdom Metazoa; phylum Chordata; order Testudines; family Dermochelyidae; genus Dermochelys; species Dermochelys coriacea. The sequence continues at coordinate 306,505,319 of NC_050068.2, forward strand.
AATATAGTAATAGTCTAGAACAGGTCGGCAACCTTTCAGAAGTGGTGTGCTGAGTCTTCTTTTATTCACTTTAATTTAAGGTTTCGCATGCCAGTAATACATTTTAACGTTTTTTAGAAGGTCTCTCTCAAAATGTCTATATAACTAAACTATTGTTGTATGTAAAGTAAACAAGGTTTTCAAAATGTTTAAGAAGCTTCATTTAAAATTAAATTAAAATGCTGATCTTACATCGCTGGCCCGCTCAGCCCGCTGCCAGCCTGGGGTTCCGTTCACCTAGGCCGGCAGTAGGCTGAGCGGGGCCTGCGGTCATGACCCCGGCTCGCAAGGGGCCGGCAGCCAGAACCCCAGACTGGCAGCAGGCTGAGCGGGGCTGGAAGCTGGGATGCCAGACCAGCAGTGGGCTGAGTGGCTTAGCCCACTGTTGGTCTGGGGTTCCGTCCGCCGGCTTCTGCCAGCCAGGGTCCTGGCTGCCGGCCCCGTGCAGCCTGCTGCCAGTCTGGGATCCTGGCCCTGCCCACACACAGCCCTCTACCCCGACTCCTGCACCCTCCTCACATGCCCCCAGCCTCCCCCCACACCCCATGCCCTGACTCCTGCACCCTCCTCACATGCCCCCAGCCCTGACTCCTGCACCCCCGCCACGACCCCAGCCCTGACTCCAGCATTCCACACACATACCCAGCCCCCCCATGCCCTGACTCTTGCACCCCCCACATTCCCACCCCCACCCTGAGCACCAAACGGGAGGTCCTGCATCCCCCACACATTCCCACTGCACCCCCAAACCAAATGGGAGCTGCCCAGGTAAGCACTCCACACCCAAACCTCCTGCCCCAACCCTGAGCCTCCTCGCTCATTCTAGCTCCTGGCCATACCCTACATCCCAACCCCCAACCTGCTCCTTCACCCCCAGCCCTGTGCTCAGTGCACTCCCACCCTCAGCTCAGTGCAGAGAGAAAGGAAGAGAATGGGCTAGAACCAGGGAGAAGGTAGGTACCCAGAGCGGCTCACGGCAGAGGGCTGGAGGGGATATGCCCTGATTCCACCCCCCGTCCCCAAGGCTCCGTCTCTGCCTCCTCCTCGGAGCAGCGAGCGCTTTCTGCTTCTCCCTCTCCCTCACAAGGGCCATCAGCTGATGGGGGGCAGGGAGGGAGAGAAGATGGGGCAGGAGCCCAGCACTCTGCGGGAAGAGGTGGGGGAGAGGAAGACCGCCTGCCCGGCAGCAGCAGCCAGTAGGACCAAGCTTCTTCACCCTGCCCCCATGGGGGGGAGGGGCGCGGGGAAGAGCGGGCTGGGGTGAGCAGGATTTTTAATGGAACGCTGCTACCTGCCGGGGTCCCTGTCTGGGTTTGGCAGTGGTCTGAGCGGGGCCGGCAGCTGGGACCCGGCAGGCAGCAGCGTGCCGTCCTTGGCATGTGTGACATAAGTTGCCGACCCCTGGTCTAGAACACCCCAGAAAATAGGTACCCAAAGTCAGAAGTGGTACCGAGTGCCAGCAGAAGGGTTCCGGTGGCTAGCCTTCCTCCTAGCTGCTGGGGAGGTAGCGCTCAGACTCTAAGCTTGCAGAAATCCTCTCAAAAGAACTTTTCCCAGGCTTCTCCAAAGTACCCTCTCTAACTAATCTTTTTTTATAAGTAATTCAAAACAAAGTATAACTCAAAGTAGCTTCTAATAGGCTGACCATTTCCCTAGCAACAGCAAAGAACTCATAATATCTACTTATCAGTAAAGCAACTCTAGCAAGAAACTTACAGGCACACAAACCAAGGTCAGCTACCCACCCTCCCTTTTTGTTCTTATGAATCTGTAACACTGCAACTGTGCAGTTGTTTTTGTCTGCCTAAGCAAGGCCAAATTCTTTCTCACTATATGGTGTCGTCGCTCCCAGTTTATGGTGACTAAGTGCACAAGATGAGTTATGCTCTGGGTTATATCAAGTCCAGTTCTCTCATAACCTGTCCACAGAGAAATTCCAAACTGAGTCCAGGTTTTGCTAGCTCCTGAAGAATTACAGAAGCTAAACCGGAGCTAGTTGTATCATCAACATATATGTAGGTTAGAAAAACGTGAACTAGGATATCGTAGCAAACAGCATACAGAGATACTCAGCTGTTTCTTTTGGGATCTGGTGGTCGTTTCATCAACATGCACCGGAAAGATCTCAGCTCTCAAAACTTTAGCAATAATTTATTGTCAAATTTGATGGGCACATAGCAGCTATTATTTTATTTGGAATATTTATTTAATCTTCCAGCTCATGTATGACATATTTCTGGGGGCACTACAGAAATACAGTACAAATTAATAATAATCAGTTTATCAAATTTTGAATTCCAGTTTGTTTTGTGAACCCCATTTATGATTGTAAATTTCATGTGGATTAGAGCATCCATTTGGTAGCAAAGACTTAAATGCTTGACACATAAGAGACAACATCTGAGAAGCTGTGACAGAGTGATTATAGGTTATAAACATTCCCTATTGGAATAATAGGATTTCTACCAGCAGCATCATTGACTTTGAATATTTATCTATGCAAAAGCCAGACTGAAGCCTGGAATTTCCCCAGTGGAAGTACATGAGCAAGATGAACAGAAAGTGCTCTAAAAAGCGGTTCTTTTCTAAGCAATGGAGGCCATTCCACTGCCAGAAGCAAGAAAGCCAGGCCAGAAGGCAGGAAGGACTGCCAGTCCGAAGGAATGTGACCAAACCCAGAACTTGCAGAAGGGATGAGATCAGACTGGGAGGAATTGCATTCAGGAATGTTTGTTGTTTTCCATGGATCTGTAACTCTAGTGATATTTAAGAGTAAAGGTATTTGTGGTTAAGAAATTCCTTTGCTAAGCCTGTCTTTGTTTTATTGCCGTGTTGTTTCTGAAGGGTGTAACTATTGTGACAGGGTCGGGCCAGATGGCTACAGGAGAGTAATAGAAGGCAGATATATTAGCCCCAGGTTAAGTAGGTCCCTTTTCCCTGGGTAAGGTAACAGGGAAGATTCCAGAACAATCAGGAACCTTCTGGAGACAATTAAGACAGACAGACAGGCTGATTAGAACACCTGCAGCCAATCAAGAAGCTGTTAGAATCAATTAAGGTAGGCTAATCAGGGAACCTGGGTTTAAAAAGGAGCTCACTTCAGTTTGTGGTGCGCGTCTGAGGAGTGGGGAGCAAGAGGCACTAGGAGCTGAGAGTGAGAACATGGACTGTTGGAGAGCTGAGGAGTACAATCATTATCAGACACCAAGAGGAAGATCCTATGGTGAGAATAAAGAAGGTGTTGGGAGGAGGCCATGGGGAAGTAGCCCAGGGAGTTGTAGCTGTCGCACAGCTGTTCCAGGAGGCACTCTAGATAGCTGCATTCCACAAGGCCCTGGGCTGGAACCCGGAGTAGAGGGCAGGCCCGGGTTCCCCCCAAACCTCCCAACTCCTGATCAGACAGAGGAGTCGACGACCAGGACTGTGGGTTCAGAAAAACGGCCGTGAGGGCTGCTGTGAAGCTTCAAGGCGAGCAAATCCGCCAATAAGCGCAAGACCCACCAAGGTAGAGGAGGAACTTGTCACACTATGAAACCAGAGCTCCCACAACCAGGTGGACTCTGGAGGGACTGTATTGAAGCAACTGAAGGCTCTGAGGGCTATAATACGAATTCTGGGGTCCAGGTGGTTGGACTTCATAGTCCCACAGCTCCAAAAGTGTGTCAGACACAGGATCTGCACCTGGGAGTGAGCCTGAGAAACTCGGAGCTAGGAACCGTGACTATTCACTATCTAGACCTAGGGGGCTCCTTAGAAGCACATGAAATTCAATTGGTCAGATGCAATCACAACAGATTGGTGTCTATACATAGAGCAGGACTGGAGCCAGGTTATGACAGTTTCAGCCATCCATAGGAACCTTATGTTTTCTTTGGACCATGGTGTTCCAAATGATAAGACCCTGGCTCTTTTGTGTTTTCTGGTTATAGAAGAGTCTAATTATTAGGAGTTAAAATAGGATTTATAATGGAATCTCTTTGCAATCTTAACTACGGAGCTATCACCATACAATTTTATATTATCTAATATCCTACTACACCTCTACCCCAATATAACACGGTTCTTGGGAGCCAAAAAATCTTACCGTGTTATAGGTAAGATTCATACAGCACATACTGTATGAATGTGTTTTGACTGGGAAGGAACAGTATTTACTTTAAGCAGGGTACAGTTTGTAAAAACGTAGGCTCTAATCTAGGCTAGAACAGGAGACGCATTCCAGGCCCAATATTCACTCTGTGGGTAATCCTATTCATTCCCTTCAATGGAACTGCTCACAATGGGAAGCACTAGGCTGGGTAGCAAGTGTTTGCAGGACCAGTCTCATAGCTTATAAAGCTATCGGACATGGTCTGATCCTGTCCTGCCTTGCCAAGCCCATTTTAGAAACTGGTATAGCTGAAACTCTATTTTAACATCATTTGGAGACTGTGTTTAAAGGTTAACACAGGTTGGACCACAGTCCGTTTTTTGTTTTGAATACCACTATCACATATTGCCTGTATTTAACTGTGATGCTACAACATCTGGAAATTCACTGAACTGTTCTTTGTGATTTATTCTGTTACATCTGTTCTGAATGGTCTCTAACCTGCCCTCATTGTAGTAAATGGCAAAATTCCCATTGGCTTAACACCATAGAGGATCAGGGCCAACGTGAGCATGTGAGTATAACCTGCCCTCATTGTAGTAAATGGCAAAATTCCCATTGGCTTAACACCATAGAGGATCAGGGCCAACGTGAGCATGTGAGTATAATTTTTTCCCCTGAGGTAGGAGAGCTTATGAATGTAGGGTCCCTTTTAAAAATCTTTTTGATTTTTGTTATTGTATTGCAGTCACAAACAGTAACATAACCTAATTATAATTTTGGCATAGTGTCTGCTCCCATTTGTTTTTATCATATAATTACAAAATACACAGCATAAAAACCAATACAAATAAAAAATCATGACACGCAATTAATAAAAGCAAGGCCACAATCTAATAAAAAGAGAAAACAACATAATAAAGTCCATATGTCATTTGTAATAAAAATTAGGATTTTTCTTAAGCTGAATTTAATAATAAATTACATTTAGAATATGTAGCATCTTATTTCCTTCAAGATTCGTAAGTACTATACAGACATGGGTTCACTCACCCACCTCTACACTATTGTAGCCCCTTCTGGGATGTATTGCAGCAGCCTTTTTGTAATAGAACACAATAGTGTAAGAGAGGAAGTAAAGAATAACTTCAGCTGAAACTCCTTGTGCATGTTCATGGATTATTTCAAAAGATCTTGACTTTATAAAAGCTTATTGGACCAACTTCTAAAGATATTCCCTTACTTACCTTGTCTCTCTCACATTCTGTGACCAATACGCTATAATACTGCAAACAAATTTTTGCTGACTCTTCAAGAATAGACAGTTACTTCTTCCCTTCTCCAACGTAGAAGAGGACACCCATACCTCTGTTAATAATGCTGTGAAAACAAAAAATGAGCAAGGCCACTTACATTATCACATTTGCTATGTTATTTAGCATTTTAACTACAATAAATGTGATGGGCATTTAGGAATTAAATTGCAGCATTTATAAAGTCATAGATTTTTCTCTCCTCTCCGTCCAGTCAGACTCTCATGGGAATAGCCCTCATTTGGGACAATTGAGTAAATAAGCCTTATTTGTGTGACAAACAGGCCCACTGGAATCAATGAGAATACTGTTGAAAGTAAGGTGAGCAGGATTTGGCCCCTGACCCTCTCCTTTTAGACTTCATAGATTTTTAAGTCCTGAAAAGGCTGTTGTTATCACACTGACCACAAAATTTAACCCAGTTAAAGGGTCTAGCCAGCAACTTGTGAGTGAAGTACAGCGTATCTTTTAGAAAGATGCCCAATTTTTTAATGGTGCTTGTAACGGGGTCGCCTGTTGCCAGGTGCTACTCTGTGTTTCCATAGCACCTGCTCTCTCTGCTCCCTCTCTTCAAGACCTTTTAGGACTGTTGTATAGTCTTTTTCAGGGTTATCACTAGTCATTGCCCGAAACTGGGACAGTAGCCGAAAGTAATTCAAAATAGTCCTCCGTGTCCCAAACACCAGGTCTGTCATAGCATCCCCCACATTGCATATCCATCTCCTATGCTCCTACTGTTCATGGAGCCTTTATTCCATCCAGCTGAAGCCTAGCATTCTAGCTCTGGCTTCCTTCCCCCTTCAGCACTCTCCCCATTCTGAGAGGAAAGGTGGCATAAATACTACTCTCTTTCCAAGAGCTCCTTCCAATTGGCCGAGAGAGAGCAGTCTCTACCCTATGCTACAGGCTTCTGACACTGGGTCATTTAAAGTGACAGTGTTCTGGGATCTTCCCATCCCACAGCTAACACATGGGGCCACCTCCCCTCTAGCATGTGTTCATAGCTTCTGGAATGGGGTCCTCAGGCCCCCATCCTTAGTCTTAAAGGCCAGTATACCTGGCTATAGTGCTACTTGTAAATACTAGAAAATATTACAATATAAAGAGATTAATTAGAACTTTACCATAAGTTTTGAAGTCAAGAGTAAAGGACATTTACTGATTGAAAACCACTCCATTGAATTCAGTTCCTATTCTCCTTTCTATCACATTTCCTGCAGAAAGCTTGATAAATGATGGAAATGATGACTAAGACAGAGCACCAGTTTTAAGATCTATTATACTCCCAGGCATCAGTTCAAAAATAAATTGTGTGTTGAGAAAAATGTAGGATATGTTTCAATTTCAAAACAAAGTTGGGGGTGGGGTGGGAGAATTCTGGGCTTGAACTGAAAAGGAATAGCAGAGAGGGATGATAGGAGAGGGTAGTTCATAGAAAACTAAAAGGACACAGACTTGGTTGCAGTGATATAATTTGACCTGCTTTCTTTATTCCTACATCTCCCCAAAGTATATCTTTTTGAAGTCTATGTAACTATATTTATTATAAGAAAAGGGAGGTTAGAAAATGCTATGTATGAGCAGTATGGCTGAATGAATGTTTGAGGAACTTTTCATTTCCTGATGATTTGTGTTCTTATTTTAACAGGGCAGACTCAATGTGGCATTAACATAGTTATTTTGTGTTTTTTCTACTTTGTGAGACTGAGCTAATGACGTTTTACTGAGGATGGGGAGGAGGAGAATCAGAGTTTGAAGTTTACCTTGTAAGTGTGTCAAGTGAACGGTGTAGTAGGAAATTTCAGTATGAGCATCTTTCTCTCTTTTGTGGTCACTGTCACCCAGGCCCTTATTATTCTAATCCCTTGTGCCTTGTATGAATCGAATATGAATGATCTCTCTGATGTACCATAGAAGCCCGTTTCTGAGCCCTGCGGCATCCAATGGAAGACCACGGGTGACACTTTCAAAAGCTCTTAGGATTAAGTTTCATTTTCAAAAGTAATTTAGGCACTAAGCAGCCTATCAGAATTAGGATCCTAAGTGCCTATGTCATTATGAAAAATGGGATTTAGGCTCCTGAGTCACGTAGACGATCTTGAAAATGTTACCGTAGTTCATTAAATTAGTCAATATGTAAAGACATAAACTTGAAATGAAGTTACAACCTATACTCTTAAAACAGTAAGAATAAAACAATAAGTGGATCATACATCCACATCAGGATGATTAGGAAGAAAGTAGATCTACTGCGTCCAGAGTATATTATGGAGTTGTGCTGGTTATGGTTGTTATCAGACTTTGCCCAGTGGGACGTCAACCCCTTTCTGTGCATGAAGTGGTTGATTCTTTTAATTTATATAGTACCACTGATACGTATAGCATTTTAAAGACATAGCAGAGATGGGGCTCCTTGTTCCAAAGATCTGTGGGCCCAGTTCTATGAGTTGCTGACCAGTGTAAACAATAGGAAGGGAATACAGCTGTTGGGACAGTGACATTGTTTGCCAAGTAAAACAGATTGTGACATATAAGATGACGTGACTTGATTCATATTCTACTTGTTTGTTATGATGTTCTTGCTGTTTTACCTTTTAAAAAAAAATAGTCCAGTGCCCCAGCACTAGTAGATAGTGATGGAAAGCTAGCTGAAATAAGCGAGCTTTGAACAGTGTTTTAAGCCTACCCCAGCCAAGAATAAAATACTGTGAAATGATGCATGGGGAAATGAGATGGGATTTTCAGCAATGCTGACTCTGTAATATGCTCTGCCTAAGGTGGTGAATAGGTTAGGGCACTGGCCTGGGGTGTGGGAGGCCCAGCTTCACATCCTTGCTCTGACTAGTTCAAAGCAGGGTTTTTTATCCCAGATCACTCCAAATCGGGCAGAGCAGGGACTTAAGTCTGGATCTCCTAGGTGAGTGGTCTATCCACCACGTTATAGTCTCTCTCTCTCTCTCTTGAACAGAATTTCTACCCTGGACCTTAGAAATGTTTCCAATGAAGTGTCATCAAAATTGGAGTGTTTCTGTGAAATGTTTTGATTTAGATGAAATGGCATTTTTTAATGGAAAAATGTTCCGCTGGAAAATTTCTCACCAGCTCTAGCGGTGATGTTGTGTGCAAGAGATATAATGGGATATAGCTACCAGAATTATTATTTTAAAACTTGATAAAGTAGACTGGAGAAATAGTTTCATTCTATCTGTGCTGTGCAGATTACTGGTTTGCTGCTCGAATGACAAAATATGCACTGAGTTTACTGTAAGAAAAAGAATCATTATCTGCATAAGGATGTTGTGCTAAGAGACAAATATTCATTAAAAAAACATGTAGAGAAAAACCGTGCCAGTTGAGCTAAGCAGAGATAAGCAGTAATACAGCATGCGCTTTGTCACATGTTGAGAAACTTGCTCTAAAATACACATATGTTGTGGAACTGCTTCATTTAAACCTTGGTGGGGCTGGCAGGACTCCGAACAAACATCACCACATTCTCTTCCCGTCACAAACACTCAGTAATCTATTTGATGTTCTTTTATTTTGTCAAATACATTGTTGAGGTAGGTTTCAGAGTAGCAGCCGTGTTAGTCTGTATTCGCAAAAAGAAAAGGAGTACTTGTGGCACCTTAGAGACTAACAAATTTGTTAGTCTCTAAGGTGCCACAAGTACTCCTTTTCTTATTGTTGAGGTACAAACATTTATTCTTATTTGACTTACCTCTGGGCTCGTGAAAGGGAGACGTGCTGGATTTAGCAAGGGATAACTAGCTTCCCCATACAGCTCAGTCCAGACCTGCAATGGTCTGTAGCTATTGGAGGCGCTCTTGAATAACTGAACCACTGTATTACATTAAGATATGGACAAACGGATGAGACTGTTAAATTCACTTTTTCTTGTTAGATGATCTTAGAGAGTTAGATCCCAGATCTTCAGAGGTGTTAGACTAGTGTGTTGCTTCACTGTACCACTCAGTTCACTGGGTATTAAGAATGAGGAGTAGTAGCGTTTCTTTTATTTGGCATAAATAAAACCTGACACCTGCAGGTTTCTTCTTCTTGTTCCTCTTTTATAAATATCTTGCATCAAATGTTTCCAGGTAGCGTTACTGAAATCTGTTTATGCCTCTTCTGATGTCTTTGCCTTTCAATTGTCAGTTTTGCATCACTTGTGGTTGTAAAATTACCCAGGAACAGTATAAAACAAAGAACCAAATACACTGCTCCAAAAACTGCAGTGTAACAGTGAATTAAACAAGTTGGATCTTTAATTGCTGTTGGTAGGCTGATTGTTCTGTTTTTAACATGATCACGGTAGTGGTGAAGCTTTGTTTTAAACTCACAGCTTGCAGCCTAATTAATAATGCAATATGTCAACAGCCATGGCAAGAGAACATAATTTTGCTTTCTGGCCCCTTTATCCCCCTTTGACTAGAAATGAGCTCTAGCTTTGATGCCAGGTACCGTTTGGGAGCTGATCTTCACAGACTTAAGAACTTGTTCAGCTCGAGATTTTCAGCTCGAGTAGCCCATCTCTACTTTTATCTTTGATTTCATATATTTGTTACATGTTAAACATGTAAATATTATTCTATTAGACTCCAACTGAAAAGATGGCTCGTTGTTTTCCTATTAACATAATGAGTTTTGGAACTTGAGCTGCAGCATAGCTAACAAATAATGAGCAAAAAGGTGTTTGTTTCTGCATACAAGATAGCTGCCTATAGAATTGCAGCACACTTATTGTGACAGCCATTTTTATGGGTCAGAGTTAGAGTATTTTTGTATATTTTTGATATTACAATGCAACAGTGTTCCTTGCAGAGAGTTTCTCCTTTACTGTGGGAAAATTCCTCCGACGCCCAGGCAATGACAGCTTCTCATAAAAAGAAGTTTTTGTGATGTTCTCGTTCTATTCAGGATATAGTAATACAAATAATAACAAAAGCATAGCACTATCTTATTCCGTTAGCCACCTTCCATGTGCACACACTTTTCTCTAGTCCATTTACTGCAATGTAGTCTGTGACTTTATGGTAGCCTGTGTTTTGATTACTAGTGTCCTTACTGAGGCTCCTGCTTCTCAAATTGCAGTTCCAGTTATGCTTTCACAGTCAAATGAAGACTTAGAAGGCACTTGTATTGCAAATGCTAGAAAAGCCCTAACACCTGCTATGAGGCAATGGCCCACCTATGGCAGAACCATGATGTATCATTTGGGCCACAGCCACACAACAGTCCACCAATATTTGGGTCTTTCACTATCAGCATGGATCCTGAAACAATATTGGTACTGAGGTGATGCAACTGGCAATGCTCTCCTGTCATGAATTGTGGAATTAATTTGTCATAATCAGAAAATTTTATTATAGAAAACACATACAACTATAAATACAGACAAAAAGTCTTCCACACAGCTTGAGTTGCAGCATTATTTCCCAGGTTTACAGGGACCACACCTAGCTCTACAGCACAGAGATATCTACTGGGTGAATATGATATTACAAGTAAACCAACAGTTATTGTGACAACCGCAAGCAAAAATGCCAGCAAGTATGCAGCACATGCCCATTCAATGTGGCATTTTGTGTGTCAGCAAGTGGCATTATCAGTGAACATTAATGTTGCCTTTCAACAGATGTTACTATCCATACTCTTACTCTTATTTTTATGTTAGTTTAAAACAAATTGCAAATATCTCTTTATTTTTGGTATTTTTAAGGCATCACCTTGTTAACTAATTTAAATGAAAATTAACCCAAGCCTACAAATGGAAATGCAACGTGATGAGGAATAGAGTTAGTTTGCTAGTCAAAGGAGTTAGTTTGCTAGTCAAATACAAATACATGTATGCCTCCCAAATCACTTCTTTGATACAGAGTCAAGGTTTGATTGTGTAGTTAGGGCACAACTGGACTCGTATGGAAATTAGTTGGAGTTAGACTGGGAATCTGAACAGTGAATTATACATTAAAAATCAGGAAAAGTTCTTGTGTTCACAACTGAACACCTATGATCACTTTGCTTATTGACGTACTCAGCTCTCCTATTTGGGGCCTTTCCTGTTATAAGTAGGGCTGTCGATTAATTGCAGTTAACTCATGCAATTAACTCAAAAAAGTAGTCCCGTTTAAAAAATTAATCATGATTAATCGCACTGTTAAACAATAGAATACCAATTGAAATTTATTAAATATTTTGGATGTTTCTTCTACATTTTCATATATATTGTATTCTGTGTTGTAATTGAAATCAAAGTGTATATTATTTTTTATTACAAATTTGTGCTGTAAAGATGCTAACAAAAGAAATAGTATTTTTCAATTCCCCTCATACAAGTACTGTAGTGCAATTTCTTTGTTGTGAAAGAGCAATTTACAAATGTAGATTTTTTTTTTTGTTACATAACTACACTCAAAAACAAAACAATGTAAAACTTCAGAGCCTACAAGTCCACTTAGTCCTACTTCTTGTTCAGCCAATCGCTAAGATAAACACATTTATGTTTACATTTACAGGAGACAATGCTGCCCTCTTCTTATTTACAGTGTCACCAGAAAATGAGAAGAGGCATTTGCATGGCACTTTTCTAGCCGGCATTACAAGGTATTTACATACCAGATATACTTAAAATTCATATGCTCCTTCATGCTTCGGCCACCATTCCAGAAGACATGCTTCCATGTTGGTGACACTTGTTTAAAAAAAATGCGTTAATTAAATTTGTGACTGAATTGCTTGGGAGAGAATTGTATGTCCCCTGCTCTGTTTTACCTGCATTCTGTCATACATTTCATGTTATAGCAGTCTCGGATGATGACCCAGCACATGTTGTTCATTTTAAGAACACTTTCACAGCAGATTTGACAAAATGCAAAGAAGGTACCAATGTGAGATTTCTAAAGATAGCTACAGCACTCAACCCAAGGTTTAAGAATCTGAAGTGCCTTCCAAAATCTGAGAGGGATGAGGTAAGGAGCATGCTTTCAGAAGTTTTAAAAGAGCAACACTCTGATGCAGAAACTACAGAACCCGAACAACCAAAAAAGAAAATCAACCTTCTGCTGGTGGCATCTGACTCAGATGATGAAAATAAACATGTCAGTCCACACTGCTTTGGATTATCATCGAGCAGAACCCATCATCAGCGTGGACACGTGTCTCCTGGAATGGTGGTTGAAGCATGAAGGCACATATGAATCTTTAGCGCATCTGAAACATAAAAATTTTGCGACACCGGCTACAACAGTGCCATGAGAATGCCTGTTCTCACTGTCAGATGACATTGTAAACAAGAAGCAGGCAGCATTATCTCCTGCAAATGTAAACAAACTTGTTTGTCTGAGCAATTGGCTGAACAAGAAATAGGACTGAGTAGACTTACAGGTTCTAAAGCTTTACATTGTTTTATTTTTGAGTGCAGTTATTTTTTGTACATAATTCTACATTTGTAAGTTCAACTTTCATGATAAAGAGATTGCATTACAGTACTTGAATTAGGTGAATTGAAAAATACTATGTTTTCTTACAGTGCAAATATTTGTAATCAAAATAAATATAAAGTGAGCACTGTACACTTTGTATTCTGTGTTGTAATTGAAATCAATATACTTGAAAATGTGAAAACATTCAAAAATATTTAAATAAATGGTATTCTATTATTGTTTAACAGTGCGATTAATAGCGATTAGTTTTTTTAATTGCTTGACAGCCCTAGTTATAAATAATCAGTTTTGAACAGGTCTTTCCCCTCTGAGTTCAGCCAAAGTACATAAAGTAGCATAAAGAAGATTACAAGAAGGCAGGAGTCCATTTGTACTAAGTAGAGACAAAATCAGAAGCATGTGCATTACCATGCTGGATCAGACGTGACTCGCCTAATGCTCTGTTTCCACTAGGGACCAGTACCAGATGTGTCAGAGGAAGGTGCAATAATAATCCCTGTGATTACTTCAAGAAAATTTGAAGAAAAAAATATTGTGAAGGTTCTCTGAGAGAGTTAAACCATTTTGTGACAATATATTTACTTTCCATGTTGTTTTACTGTCATTTCCATTAGTTTAATATAGGATTGAAAATCTGTTGAACCAGAAGAACAGTTGTGTTAATCTTTTCTTCGGAGGTTGGCTATGCAGAAATCAAGCAACACAGATATCCAGCATGGCTTTCCTGCTATCTGCCTTTCCATGGTGGTGATGCATAGTGGGTGCAGGTCCAAATCAGATGTAGAAATGGTGAATGACCCCTGATGCTTGGGCTTTGTTTTGGACCAAGCCCATGGGCAAATCCTATTCAGCCATGGTCAAATAGTATCAAATGCTGCTCAGTTATAGCCAGACGGCTAAAGTAAGTAAAAAGGGTCATTTGGCTTCAAGGTGTTATTAAACAGTGTCTTTAATTAACTCGGGACTGAAATTTATTACGGAGTGCTATCAGAAAGACACAAAAAGGGTTTCTGTTTATAGGGCAGAAGTATAATAGCCCCATAATCTGATTGTGGTGACTCTCCAGATGCACATGACCTGCTATAAATGGATACCTGTTCTGCTAGTTGATGAGATAGCTTTAAGCAAACAAATAATTTGTATCAGAGGAGCTGTAAATCCCTATGGCCTGCTGTGATTAAGGGGATATATGTCTGCCCTGCTTAAATTCATGGTAAGCAAGAAAGGGGAGACTTCAAAGAGTGGGGGAGGGCTTCTCTGTTGTGAAAGAGTTTTGCTGAGTTGTCGTGGTTTGTGTATGGCTGTCTCTGATCAGAGCATGAACTCTTTTGGCATCTACACAAATAGATTGTAAACAGCCTGGGCTATCCCTTAAACAGTGTAAGCAATCAATACTAAGATTGCTCTGTGTTTTGGGAGAATGGTGTCTTTGCCTTTTTTCCCTTTCTCTTGCTCGGTTTCCTAGTCTCATTTATTTTTTCCCCTTTTCCATTCTTAACTACATGCTGTCTTGTAGGCTTGATTTTAAAACACCAAGCAAGGTGTCTGCAGTGCACTTAAACAGAAAGACTATACTTATTGAGAATAACATACCAGGAACTTTTTTATGAACTAAAGTACATTACAAAGGATTGCAAAGGCCTGGCATTGTTCCTGGAGGAAGGATGAGCATGAGAAGACCCAAACTGCTAACTAGACTTGTGGCTCCTAGCACATGTGAAAGCTGCTGACTAGCTTGATGGTCATGAAAAAGAGGAGAGGAGGAAAAAAAAAGATCCACAACCAAAGATGGAATTTATCTAAGTGTTCCTCCTCTTATTCTTCTCTTCTTTCTTCATATGTTTATCTGTTCCTTTGTCCCAGAATTAATTGTAATACAATAGGACCTCAGAGTTAAGGAACCTCGGGAATGGAGGTTGTTCGTAATTCTGAACAAAGCGTTATGGGATGCTCCTCAGGGTTAACTGCTCGGAGTGGAAGGCTCACAGCTGCACCGGCAAACTTCAGCGTCTTCACCTCCTACCTGTAAGTGGCTGCCCGATGAGTGGGAGTGTGCACAGGCAGCTGGTTCTAGCCCCCCAGCTGCCCTCCGATGAGTGAGGACCCTGGGGCACTACAGTGTCAGAGGGCACATGGTGCAGGTTGTGGCCCTTTAAAACTGAGCTGCTCCTGCAGAGTGCAGCATGCAGGCAGGAGCCTGGGCTCCAGCAGCTCATGGCCCAGGCCAGGTTCCAGCAGGAGCTCAGGAAATTTCTTTCCTGGGGGGGCAGGGAGTGGGAACTGCGCACCTGGTTTACAAGCTGCAGACCCCAGCACTGCTTCTGCTCTGCCTGCTCAGGGGCTCCCAGTTGTGCCTGTGAAACTCAGCATCTTCACTTCCTACCTGTAAGTGGCTGCCTCCCCTGTGATAGACAGGAGACAGACAGGCAGCCCAGATGTGCCTGTCTTTAAGATGCAATACAGGCACTGGACAGTATTTGCTGCTGCTTTTTTTGTCTCCGCTGCTGCCTGATTGCTTACTTCGGTTGACCGGTCAGTCCGTAACTCTGGTATTTGTATCTTTGAGGTTCTACTGCAGTGATAAACAATCTAAATGAAAGAGTTTCTCTAATTAAATTGTGAAGTGTCTACATGTTTTCAGTCTCTCTGACTGGGAAAAGAAATAAAGTTCAACATCAAAATAAACTGTGTTTAGAGTATACTAAAAGCCAGTGACTGTATGATCCAATTTTTTATCTAGTAAAATACCACCAATTAACTGGAAGTCCTCAGAACTTAAATGAAGAGATGTTTAGTGGGCCTGAGGAGAGAAGGCTACTGAAAATAAAGCCAAAACGTGCACTTTCTCAGTTTCTTTTACCGCTTTTAGATGCCAGGAACTCCCTGAGAGTTGTCTAGAGTACTTCCAAAATAAAATTGGGTCGAGTCTTATTAAGTATATCTTTATCTTTTCCCTTGTCAGTACACTTTCTCCTAGCATGACTAATTCTCCTAGGTTTCCGTGCTATCCCCTAAGGGACAGATTTTCAAAAGCACCTAAGGGATTGAGGATCACAGATCCTATTGAAAGTCAATGAGACTTATGCTCTTAGATCTCTTAGGTGCTTTTGGGAAATCTCCCTCTTATTTCTTATTTATTCATATTGGGTCTTGTAAATAATGAAAATAAATGTCATGACACTAATCTTCTTTAACTGAAACAAATATTAAGGCACATCAGACTTGTTGAGTCTCTTGGAGATAGGTTACCATAGAAAATCCATTACAAATGGCACTGTGATGCTCACATTCGCTGGAAAGAAACAGGGCTTTGATTCTGCAATGCTGATGGATCCCCACATTGGTGTCAGCAGAACAGCATATGGACAAAAGGGTCTCCTGCACTGATCAGATTGCAGAATTGGGGCCCATGAAAATGTGGGGCCCAGTGTTTGTGTCACAGTACCAAAGCCCCAGGCGAACCCCTTCTTTCCTGAGAAAAGCTAGGAAGATTGCACACTTGTGGTGTCCAATTAAGATTTCAGGCTGTCTCATGTAGTCTGACACAGAATGGATTGAGGCATCTGAAAACAAAGGCTCTCGCACTACAGAAATGTTTGTTCTCTGAAAGACTTTAAAATATATTTTAAAAGCCCTAAGTACCTCACTATACATATTTTAGCAGCATGCCCTCTTAGATTAAGAAAACTGTTTCCATTTTTCCCCATATATATGATGAAATCATTGCTATTTGTACTAATAGGTATGATACTCCTTTTATATTTACTTAGACTGAGAATTAATTTGAATTTAATCTGTCTCAACAAAAAATGTTTTCTTACCATACACAGTTTGTTCATGGATCAGACAATGTGATTAATGTGGGTTTATTATTATTATTTATTTTTATTTTATTATTTTAATTCTTTTTATGTATCGGATAGACTATTCTAAGTCAGCCTTTCTCCGTTATTGGTCCTTGGATTGGCACTGCTCCCTGAGATCTCCCTGACAGAGTTTAGGAAGGCAGCAAGTTGGTCCCTGGTATCAAAAAGGTTGAAAAAAGCTGTTCTAAGTCACTTTGCTAACTTTTCTTTTTATATTTTAAAATTTATACTTTTTAGAGCTTTGTGGGGATAGGGGCTGTCTTTGTGCTGTCAGTTTGTAGAGTTCTTAGTAGGGTTGGGTCATAAACTCTGTTTGAGATCCTTACGTGCTATCATAATAGATGTAATAATAATTTGTTCTTTTTAATGTAATATCACAGTTGGTTGCTTGTTTTAGTCGCTGTCTTTATGTGTCTGATACTGCAAAGGTATTGGGCACCCCATGTTCAAGTTTTTTTGTTGAAGAATTGCAACTTTTAGGTCTGTAACTGAGTGTCCAGGGAGGTTGAAGTGTTCTCTGACTGGTTTTTGAACATTTTAATTCTTGACGTCTGATTTATGTCCATTTATTCTTTTGTGGAGAGATTGTCTGGTTTGGCCAATGTACATGGCAGAGGGGCATTGCTGGCACATGATGGCATATATCACATTGGTAGATGTGCAAATGAATGAGCCTCTGATAGTGTGGCTGATGTGATTAGACCCTATGATCGTGTCCCCTGAATAGATATGCGGACACAGTTGGCAACGGGCTTTGTTGCAAGGATAGGTTCCTGGATTAGTGTTTTTGTTGTGTGGTGTATGGTTGCTGGTGAGCATTGGATTCAGTTTGGGCGCTGTCTATAAGCAAGGACTGGCCTGTCTCCCAAGATCTGTGAGAGTGATGGGTCGTCCTTCAGGATAGGTTGTAGATCCTTGATGATGCGTTGGAGAGGTTTTAGTTGGGGGCTGAAGGTGATGGTTAGTGGCGTTCTGTTATTTTCTTTGTTGGGCCTGTCCTGTAATAGGTGACTTCTGGGTACTTTTCTGGCTCTGTCAATCTGTTTCTTCACTTCAGCAGGTGGGTATTGTAGTTGTAAGAATGCTTGATAGAGATCTTGTAGGTGTTTGTCTCTGTCTGAGGGGTTGGAGCAAATGCGGTTGTATCATAGAGCTTGGCTGTAGACAATGGATCATGTGGTGTGATCTGGATGAAAGGTGTAGGCATGTAGGTAAGCATAGCGGTCAGTAGGTTTCCGGTATAGGGTGGTGTTTATGTGACCATCGTTTATTAGCACTGTAGTGTCCAGAAAGTGGATCTCTTGTGTGGACTGGTCCAGGCTGAGGTTGATGGTGGGATGGAAATTGTTGAAATCATGGTGGAATTCCTCAAGAGCTTCTTTTCCATGGGTCCAGATGATGAAGATGTCATCAATGTAGGGCAAGTAGAGACGGGGCATTAGAGGACGAGAGCTGAGGAAGCGTTGTTGTAAGTCAGCCATAAAAATGTTGGCATACTGTGGGGCTATGCGGGTACCCATAGCAGTGCCGCTGATTTGAAGGTATACATTGTCCCTAAATGTGAAATAGTTATGGGTGAGGACAAAGTCACAAAGTTCAGCCACCAGGTTAGCCGTGACATTATCGGGGATTCTGTTCCTGACGGCTTGTAGTCCATCTTTGTGTGGAATGTTGGTGTAGAGGGCTTCTACATCCATAATGGCCAGGATGGTGTTTTCAGGAAGATCACCGATGGATTGTAGTTTCCTCAGGAAGTCAGTGGTGTCTTGAAGATAGCTGGGAGTGCTGGTAACATAGGGCCTGGGGAGGGAGTCTACATAGCTAGACAATCCTGCTGTCAGGGTGCCAATGCCTGAGATGATGGGGCGTCCAAGATTTCCAGGTTTATGGATCTTGGGTAGCAGATAGAATACCTCTGGTCGGGGTTCTAGGGGTGTGTCTGTGTGGATTTGCTCTTGTGCTTTTTCAGGGAGTTTCTTGAGCAGATGGTGTAGTTTCTTTTGGTAACCCTCAGGGGGATCAGAGGGTAATGGCTTGTAGAAAGTGGTGTTGGAGAGCTGCCTAGCAGCCTGTTGTTCATATTCCGACCTATTCATGATGACGACAGCACCTCCTTTGTCAGCCTTTTTGATTATGATGTCAGAATTGTTTCTGACTAGCAGCCGTGTTAGTCTATATCCGCAAAAAGAAAAGGAGTACTTGTGGCTCCTTAGAAACTAACACATTTATTAGAGCATAAGCTTTCGTGAGCTACAGCTCACTTCATCGGATGCATACAGGTAAGTATTGTACCAGGAACTTTAAATAATGTGCCCAGAATGAGTAAATGGCAAAACTGGAAATAGAAACCAGGAGTTCTTAATTCCAGTTACCTGCTTAATCTGGCTACTAGATTACATTCCTATAAAAGTGATAAATGGTTAACACAACTCATAATGGCAAAGAGTCCTGTGGTACCTTATAGACTAACAGACATATTGGAGCATAAGCTTTCGTGGGTGAATACCCACTTCGTCGGATGCATAGTGGGTATTCACCCATGAAAGTTTATGCTCCAATACATCTGTTAATCTATAAGGTGCCACAGGACTCTTTGCCGCTTTTACAGATCCAGACTAACATGGCTACCCCTCTGATACTTGACAACTCATAATGTTTTTTGAAAGAGTCAACCCATTAAGTAAAAAGAAAAGGAGTACTTGTGGCACCTTAGAGACTAACAAATTTATTAGAGCATAAGCTTTCGTGAGCTACAGCTCACTTCATCGGATGCTTATGCTCTAATAAATTTGTTAGTCTCTAAGGTGCCACAAGTACTCCTTTTCTTTTTGCGAATACAGACTAACACGGCTGCTACTCTGAAACCCATTAAGTGTTTTATATATAAGTACCTGTTAAAGGGTTTCCGAAGTGGTCTTTAGTAGCCTATCACATACTAATCAGACAGTTCACTCAGAGATACTAGTCACCATGTCAGTCTAAGTCTGATCTAATAGTATTGTATGAGATACTATCATGGATACCATATGGGGCTGTTGGTGTTTCAACCATAATATATACATCAATGGAATGAGGCCTCAAAGGGGTGTTTCAAGTGCTCAGATGAGGTAATTGGAAGGGTCTGATACATTATTAAGGTTTTGCGTCCTTGTCTGATATAATAGTGTGGAACAATCAACCTTGGTTATGGGTGCAAAAATATTTGTTAAAAGCCATTACATGTCAACATTACAAAATATTTTGCTCATGTTAAGAGAAAGGAATAGATCTGAATTTAGAGGAATCAGGAGATCTGAATTCTATTGTCTCATTCTGGCGTGACACATACTTCCTCTGTGAACTTGGCCCAGTCACTTAGCCAAAATTTTCACACTTGGGTGCCTAAAGTGAGGCACCTAAATCCATATTTAGATCAGTCTACACCCAGTTTTGTATAAACTGGCTGTGAATTAATTTAGGCTGGAAATTCGGAGAAGGCTTCTAATTACCTGAGGAGTGAGGTTCTGGAACAGCCTTCCATTAGGAGTTATGGAGGGTGAACAACCTGACTGGTTTTAAGATGGAGCTTGGTAAATTTATGAATGGGGATTATATAAGGTGGTTGTCTGCAACAGTAGGGGACTGGACTCAGGAGGTCCCTTCCTGTCCTATGTTTCTATGTTTCAGTTAGGGCTGTGATAATTTTATTAAATTAGCTATGCTGGCATGGCTCCACCCTAGTGTGAATGTAGTTATATGCTATAAAAGTGTCTTATACCACTTGGTATAATTCCCATATGGGAAGGAAATAAGCTAATATAAGCACCTTTATACATGACAAGACTGCATCCACATGAGGGGTGTTGTACTGCTTTAACTATACTGGCTTGGTTAAAATGGTGCCACTGCGCAAGTGGGCAAGGAATGGATGGAACCTTGGCTCTGCCTCCCTCAATGTGCCGGCCAGTTTAGCTGCGGTGACATGGCTGGGACCATATGCTGCGTGAGATAGGACTGAGCAGGGTACATTTCCCCCTGGAGCAGGGGGAAATTGGAAGGCAGCTTGTGACTCTCTAAATCATAAATTGCTTCCCAGCCTATCCCTGGAGCAGCGCAGCCCAATACACCGGGCTTGTGGCAAAGCAAAAATTGGCACCATCATATTTTTAAGCATGTTGAGTTTCTCTGATGGAAGGCTCTGTGTGTGCCCAGTATTATTATTGTTCCTCTGTTTCCCATTGTCTACACCCTACTGTTCACAGTGATATTTTATATGTTACAAATAGAATGAGAATACTTAGGCTCTGGGAATGATTAGTAACATTTAATTTGCAGACGCTCAAAAATGATTTTTTTCATCTTTTTACAGTGCTTTATGTAACGGGTGCCTTTGTATTTCCTTTACTCTTCCTCACTGGCAACACTTTGCAATCTTTGCTGGGTTTGCAGCTGCATGGGCTTGCTCAATGAGAGCCATTAAAAATGTTCTCCCCTTTGCCCTTTCCGGATAGCCATTCTTCACCCTCATGCCTACTAGACTCAAACCCATCAACTTACTGCTTCACTGCTCTTCCTAGCGCAGGCACTTTAGCTTGGCTTCGGAGAATTCTATAGCAAGCCTTTTGTCTGCACTGAGATTATTAATAGTCAGTTTCGGTCTTTGTTTATGTTTTGTTTTACACTATCATTTTTTTTCTAAATTGCTGAGTTGTTCCGGAAAGTAGTAATTCTAAATATTGGGAAGGGTTTGAAGTCCTAAATCTGGACACTTAAAATAAATAAAGTGAAATTGAAGGGGAAGAAAAAAAATTGCTCCTTTTGTTGCTATCTTGGGTTTTGCAGCACAAGAGCAGCATAATTTTTTGTATCTCATTTTTATGTGTGTGACTTCTTTGTTGTGGTTAGATCACTGCTGCAGCATCCCATGACAGTAGCATCTAATAAAATTACTGAACACTCGATTACCAATCTTAAATCAAAATGATATGTGAAGTTTAGGTTAATTCCCGAGTTTAATTCTTCTGCTATGGAAAAGACAATTTTGAGAGTTCATTTCTGATGGAAATACATTTTTTCATTCTTTTGTAAGTACCATGCAATATATCTGGTAGGATGTTTGTCCCAGGAATCTTCGTTCTGTATGATGTGCCTGCAAGAAAACACTTTAGATTTGCAAAGTTAAGGCAATCGTAAATTCAACACAGAGATATTTTAATTCTCATGTTAAATCATAGAGTAGTTTGTTTTTTTTATCATGAGGGAGGGAAATATATGTCTGGTTCTTTGTCTTCTGCATTTTGTGACAAAGGCAGCATTCCCAGTTGAATTGCTCTGCTCTATTCAAGCCCCCTCTGAGCCTCTGGTTAACAGCAGTCAGTCTTTGCAGTGTCCTGACGTCATCCAGTGTATGCATAAGCTATGCTATTGTCTTACTGAGACCAGGGGCTGTGGATTGCAGTATCTGGTGTCTGCTACCTATTTCTGCCTCACTGCATGACAGAAGGGACACTGACCTTCCCTTACCTCTTGGATTTAAAACAGCAACTCCTGATTTTTGCTTCCTGAAGAAGACCTTTGCTTTGGTTGCAAGGAAAAGCTGTCTGCAGTGTGAAGCTTAGGAGAAGAGAATCTGGCAGCTTGACTTGGACTGCATTGTCTGGCTTCATGACCCCTGCTGTGTAGCAGTCTCATCCTACTCTCACACGCTCCCTCTATCTCTCATTCTTTTCCCTTCTTTAAATAGCAGCATCTGGGGCCAGCCATGTTTGGCACTGAATCTTCATGTAAGTAAATGCATCCCACTTACATCCTTTTCTATTTAGAACAGAGCTTGTTGTATCAACATTGCATCCACAGTAGTTGCATTCCCTTTGCTGTAGGTTGTTAGCAAAAAGCTGAGGTTCTAGCCTGTTTACAAAGGGGCTAAAGATGCTGGGGGAAAGCATCTGCCTGTTCTATCTGTGTGTGCATCCTTGAGGCCAGCAGCGAGTCAGTTTAGGGCTGTCAGTGTTACTGAATCCAGGCCGTTGGAAGATGCAGAGAAAAATGCAGTTTCGCTTGAACGTGTTAATTGATAAGATCCCATTCTTCAATGATCTATTGTAGCAAAACCAGTAAGGAATGCGTTACTCAGATGATAATGGGCATGTTTGAAGGAGTGAGAGGATGCTACAGGATTAGATCAGAAAGAGCTGAGAAGAACGATTTAACCTGGGAAAAAGCTGGTGGTGGAATTGTTCTCTGTATTTTCTTTTCTTTTTTGGGGTAGGGCGGGGGCGGGTGTTTTGAAAAAGGAGTCTTTCTTAAATCCTTTTGCAATAGGAGAAACCAAAATTGAATGGGCAGGTTGGGAGGAGGGCAAGAATTCTGAATAATGGGTGATTTGTTTGTTTCTAACTGGAAACTTGGAACTGTGTCTTGTGCGTAAAAGTAAAAGCAATGGAGACACATGTCACTGAAAACAAGCTAGATGTGTTTCAATGTAAAGAACAATCAGTAACCTAGCAAAACGGATGGAAGATTGCTCCTATTATTGGTGCCGGACAGTGCAGTTACATAAAGACCTCTGGGTATCCAGCGATTGTCTTCTGGCTAATAAAAAATGCTTCGTGGTATACTACATATTTAATATTAATCTATATACTGTGTATCAAAAGCACATCTAATTTAGTAGATAATAACCCGAGTTCATTTTGAGTTTCATTTATTCTTAATATACAGTGCGGTGCATTTCCCCAGTGTAGTTAGCATAGAACCCTGTTTGCAGCTGGCTATAATCAGGAACGGTAACATGCTGGGCTACCTGGTGATCATGCAGTCTTAGCCCTAAAGAACTTCATTCTTTCCGAGGGTTAATTGGTCCTGTTGATTCACTGTGGCAGCTTCCCACCTCCTCTGACAATCCCTGATCAAGGTCAGGAAAGAAAAAAAAACACCAGAATTTGCTCTTTGATTTCTTACGTTTTTCAAGTAATTTTTCTTGTATTATTGACTTTAATTTCTGTTGCTGTTAGGATGACCAGATGTCCCCATTTTATAGGGGCAATCCTGATATTTGTGCTTTGTCTTATATAGGCACCTATTATACCTCAACCCGGTCCCAGTTTTTGACACTTGCTATCTAGTGTTGCTGTATGCCTATTTGGAGATCCCAATCACAGGTATAGAAACAAAATGCCTAATATTTTAGTTGAGTATAATCACAACACATCAGGAATTCAGAGGCACAATTTTTGTGTGTGCAAATATACACATTAACATACATTACAGAAAAAAATCCATGGTGTTTTGGTATTTTCTTTCAGAGAATGTGTGCCACATAGTTGCAAATTCAGTATTAAATCCTGTTATTCATTCTGAGGGGCCTCTCTTGTTTCATAAAGTATATAATAAAAGACTAGCTTATTACCTGTTCTACAGGACTTTTTGATAAAGTCACCCATGTGCTATCTGGTTTGCTCTGACAACAGCTGTGGTTGCTTTTGTTTCCATGGTGCCCAGATTATTGAATGTGAAAAAGGGTGACTTGAGCTAGTATAACAACCACCACTTACTTGGCAGAACGGCCGGTCAGGGCTGACGTATATTACTTGTCTAAAATTAAAAATTGGTCATTGCAGTGAAGGCTGCAGAGCTGACCGTGGGTTGTGCATTGCCCCACCCCTGCTTGCATAGGTGCCTCAAAGCGCACTCACCAGCTGGTGATTTACAGAATTAAAGCCAATCGAGTCAGGCATAGTGGGAGTCTTTCATCCATCTCTTCTTTCTGAGCCATCATCTTCCTTTTGTTTAAATCTCTTTCTTTTCCCCTGTGTTTCTGTCTTTGGTCTTCTCGACATCAGGGCACAAGGACCTTTAACAAAGGGAAGCTCTGAGACATCAGTGTTATGGTTGGAATGGGAAAGGACCTACAGTCACCTAGTCTGAGCTCCTGCATCATGGTGGGAGGATAGTTCAAATTATTCCTAAAGCGTCCCCAGTGGTTGATTGTTCAGTATAGCCTTGTATAATGGGCTTGGTTGTGTTGTTACAAAGAGTAGTATAATTATAGAACAATTTTAAAAAGAATAAAAGTACTGAAGACCAATTTTTTAAAAGTCTAATTTAACCAAATATCCTATTAGGTCTCTTTTGCCTTTTATTTTAATTTTTCTTCCCAAATCGTAAAGTCAGTGAGAAGCAAACTCTGTGCTTTAGAACCCTCATTCTGCCCACATTCAATATGATTGTCCTTTAGCTTTAAAAGTCAAATGTAGTGACCTATTCGGTGATTTGTGATAGCAGTCAGCAGCTCAATAAAAGATGATATGAGCATAATTGGAGAAATGCAGGCATGTTCTTATCTGCTCATGGAGGAAGGAAAAGAAAGACGAACATAAGGCTATGCTCATTATGTTGCTTGTAAAGATGGGAAACAACCACGTAATAACTATTATTATTAGTTATATAAGAGTACAGTGTTAAGCAAAAATCATACGACTGGCCCACATAAACAGTTAAAAATATTTTAATGTGAGCATCATATTCTCCTTGCAGTTGTTCTCACTATTTCTTATTAGTTGCCTCAAATGCTTTGTGTTTATCTGTTTTCAGTCATATGGCACCATGTTATTATATACACCAGGGGTGCAAACTCCCATCCTGTGACCAAATCCACCCCACTGTATGGATTTATCTGGTGGTTGTTGTTTGTTTGTTAGTATTGCCGTGACTGTTTCAGATTCTGCAGAATGCAAAATGTTCTTAGATATTGGGATTAGTCCTATTGCTATGAATGGAATCTTTTTATACATGAAATGAAGTGGTGCTGTTGTAGACAGAACTATCTCTGAAAATTTGTGAACAGCCCCCATGCATATCAGTCAACCCTGAAACCTAAGTGACATATTGAGACAGTTTTTCCAATAACATAGCTATGCAACAGTGTGTCTGATTTGCAGATTCAGAAGCTACACTTGTGCATGCAAATAAAATAGTTATACTGTTGCAAATAGACAAATAAGGAAAGGACAGAAATAGCAGTGACCCTAACTTGCCCTACATCATTTTTCCCCACTGCAGGATACTGAATGTAACAGTAACTTCACTAAGTAAAACATTAGCTCGCACTCTTACCCCTGTGATCTGCACATGGACGGTCTCCTCTGCACATGGTTTATTACCATGCCTAAGCAGAAGGAGTGAGGCCAGCTGGCTTTGCAGCAGCAGTCCCCACATTTCCCCTGAGAGGAGCTGTTTGTTTGGTGAGAGGGAGCAGCAGCCCCCATGGCTTGCAGTGTAATACCTCCCCCTTATCCCCTTTGGAGGGGGGAGGAGCTCATCTTGAGTGCAGCTGCAGCCAGGGGAGGCCCTGACAACATGGCTAAGTTGAATCTGTGCTGTAAGGGAAAAGAGAGGGATAATATGGAATGATGAGGCCCTAGGACCAGCATAGAGGCACTGGGATACCTAGGATCTGCACCATGTGTGAGCCAGACACTCTAGGCAGAACAGTTCAGGAGTAAAATTCATAAAGAGAATCTTAAACTACCTCCCACTTCAGCCCTCTTCCATGAGTTCTCATGTGGGAGACTCTTAGATATATTTCATAGGGGCCACATTCTAGACCCAGTCTTCCCGTTGTCATCAGTGGGATATTCACTGTGGATGGAGGGTAATATAGGTCACTAACTTTGTAACCCCAGCCCGTAGACCATAATCAAATATAAACTTTGGAACTCTTCACAAAATGTATTTTACTTCCTTGGTCTTTGGCTAATATAATGTACACTATCTGGAGCTGTAATACAAGGGAGCTCATTCAAATTTACAAAGACAACATTTGGACATCAAGTTTACTGTACAATAAAACAAGCTGTATTGTGAAACTGAAGGGAAATAGAGACAAAGAAGTCACACTTTCCTTTCACATACAGTTAAATACCATCCGTTTAATTTGCCACACAGGTGGCTAAACTAGTGTCTTGCTTTAAATTCTGAATCTTCCAGAATTTGTATAAATCTGAGAAACATGTCTGTGGTCACAAAACTGTTGGTACGTGGTGACTTTTAACTGAGCACATTCAATATTCCTCACTCACTCACTCACTCACTCACTCACTCACTCAGTGTTTCATTTTATGAGTCAAAAGACTCCACACGTTGCTGTGGAAGAATGAGACCATATTTTCAGTACTGGTGCTGCTTGATGGTGGTAGTAGTGATATTATAACGTATTGGTCATGCTACACTGAGTGTTTTGTAGAAGGGGAAAGTTATAATGGAAAGTTATCATTCCAGATTGAACCAAATAGAACTATTGAGGGCAAAGTTCATCGTGGCTCCCTATTTAGCAGCTCAACTCTGGAAAAGTAAGAGAGAGTGGTAGAGACAGGAAAGCTGACCTGGGAAATGAAGGCATGAGACACATAGACTAGGTGTATGAGGATATGATTGGTCCTTCCAGCATGACTTGGGGATTTCTCCCTTTATTGGGTAAATTCAGCTATTAAGATACCCAGTGTTACCTCTGGAGTTCGGAGTTGTTAGACAAATTGGAGAACCAGATGAAAGGGATTTTCTCAACTACAGCAGCTTCAGACATCAGTAAGAATGGTTTATGAAAGGATCCTAAGGGCTTGTCTACATGGAGCAGTAATGTGGACTACTGGGGTGTGATTTCTAAAACCTGCTAACATGTTCTGCATTCATTGATCCAAATAGACCCTGCTGGTGTGCACTAAAGGTTCCCTCGTGCACTTCAACATAGTGCTGTTTGAAACAGTACTACATTAAAGTGCACTACAGAACATTACAAAGAGATTACTCATTATGGTATATACTATGTGGAGACTGGGACTATGGAAGTTACAGTAAGGTCCGTAAACCCAACTCTAAAATTGCATCGTTATTTAGTCGGAAAATACATTCTTAGCTTTATTTCCCTGCAGCAGATTTTGAGGACCCATTAAGCCGAAAAGAATGTCCCTAATTTTTGTTTATATTAGCATGTGAGCAGAGTTTGGTTCAGAGGCCCAGAGAAACCTCTTTGGATGTATTACTGAGCCTGACTCAAGATAGGTGGATGTATAGAAGATCCTAAAGGTAGTCAGGCATCGTGCTTGAGTGCATGAACCTTGTTTATTTTAATGAGATGGAACATCAGCAAAAGATGGGATGCTCAGGCAGAGTCCATTCAGGAAAATGAGTACTGTCCAGCAGAGTGAGGCAGGCAGCCCGAGCAATCCTGAGCCAGCCACACCACAGAAAGGGGAAGCAGGCAAGGAAGAGAAAACACGGCTTTGGAGACTAGAAGACAGGAAAAGTGCCATTCTGGAGCCAGCCACTCCAGTGGCCTCAGATCTATGTAGGTACTTATCTGGCCCAATTCACAATAATATCTGAGTGCCTCCGATTAATGACTGCTGATTCTTGCAGTACCCCTGTGGGGCAGTGAGTATTAGCCCTGTTTTATGGGCAGGGAACTGAGGCATAGAGTAACTTGCCCAACGTCGCAAGGAAGTTTGTGGCTGAGCTGGGAACTAAATCCTGCTTTCCTGGCTCCCAGGGTAGTACCCTGTTCACTAACTAGACCATTTTTCCTATCTCATTGGTAGAGATAGTCCAGTCGCAAGGGTTGCTGTGAGGCAGTTGAAGGGATAAAGCATATTACCCCTCCGTCAACTATGACCACTTGTTGAACTTCTGGGAATGGAAAAAAATCTTGACTTGCAGGAAATGAATGGGATCAAGATTCCTCTTTTTTTTTTTTTTTCTTTTTTTAAAGCAAAGGCCTGAAGTGCAACTCAGTTTGCCCAATCATAGTACATGATTTGTGTCAGCAGATAGCATTCCTTGTAAGGAAATAGCTACTGGAGAGGCCTGTGATTTGTTTAAATGTCATAAAAGAAGTTATGAATTTAGAGAATGAAAGAGGATCATTTCCAGTCCATCTTCATATGTTCAAAGTATAGGAGTAGTACTTGGGCACAGAATCAAACAGTCGTAAACTCTGGTCTGTTTAATCTGAAGAAGCAGGAAAGGGCGATAGATCTTTTAGCCTGAGAACAGGCAGGAGAATATTATAGTCCCTTTGAGCTGCATGACCCAGATAGAATGTGCAGTACATACAGGGCCTGTGTCACCCTGTCTGAGCCAGGAGTGGAAGCACAGGGAATTTGTGTAATTTCAGAACAATTAATAGTAGCTCTGAATCCCGCTGCTAATATAGCCACAGAACCTTCCAAACCTCTGCTTTTTCTGAGCTGGGATACCCTGCTTGACCTCTCTCACTTGACCCTGGAGCAGCAAGGGACATTTTCACAAAATGCTGTGAGAAGAGCATACAGCACTTGTGAATCAAACAAAGGGAATATATGAGGATGGACATAAAATTAGCAGAAATCCATCCAGTTTACTGGAACTACTGTTATAACATCATTTCCTAGACCCCAATCTGGGAAGGTCAAAAGCTATAATAGAAATCCTTTCCTGGTAGAAAAGATAAAACCATTGTGCTCCCAGTGATTTGTAGACTGAAAAAGCATAGGACGTTGAGACTCTATATTGATTTATAGAGAGTTAATTTATAAAACTATATCGATAGACATTTTCTACCCGGAAGCCAATTTAGGTCAGTGGAAAATGAATGGCTTTACTGTACTTGATCAAGGTAAAGCTTATCCCTAGGAGTTTGAGTGAAGATGCTCATAAGCATTTGTAACACCACAGGAAAGATGAGTGGACTTTTGCATTCCCTTTGAGTTGATAAATGCTCTCTGTCCATGGACAAGTATTTGGTGATTTCCAAGATAATCTATGAATCCCATTTTTAGAAGACATTCTGGTGTACAGCAAGGTTATTGAGCAATATATGAGAAGTTAAAGGAAAGTGCTTATCAGATTGCAAGAATGTGGAATAAAATTAAAACCTGGTCAGTGTGACCCCTTTGAGAGAGAAGTCTAGTAGCTGGGAAGATTACTATCACATGAAGGGTACTGAGGTGATTCTCAAGGCATGGCTGCAGTTCAGTTTGAAGCAGAAGAAACCAGAAGCAATGCAAGAGATACAAAAGCCTGTGAGTTTCCTGAGATGGTGAATCTTGCCCATATGCTCAGGATTTAGCTGATCGCCATATTTGGGGTCGGGAAGGAATTTTCCTCCAGGGCAGATTGGAAGAGGCCCTGGAGGTTTTTCGCCTTCCTCTGTAGCATGGGGCATGGGTGACTTGAGGAAGGCTTCTCTGCTCCTTGAAGTCTTTAAACCATGATTTGAGGACTTCAATGGTCAGACATAGGTGAGGTTTTTCGTAGGAGTGGGTGGGTGAGATTCTGTGGCCTGCGCTGTGTAGGAGGTCGGACTAGATGATCAGAATGGTCCCTTCTGACCTTAGGATCTATGAATCTATTAATCTATAACGTTGGGACTCTTCTCAGATTGTGCAGCCCTTATACCACCTTTGCAAAGGACCTAATGCCTCTGGATCATGATGTCAGGCAGAAAAGAACTACCACTTGCTTTCATGGAAGTACAAATTCTTTGTTTTGAAATATGTTGTTACTGACCAATTTAGGGACTACGTGTAGCTGGCCAAGTGTGGAGCACATGCAATTACAATAACCCAATGTATGTTATGATGACTGCAAATGTAAATGTCGCAAGGTATCAGTGAAAATAGTGGGTTACAAAGCTCCCATACAGCACCTACCCTTCCACAAGGAAACTCAATTGAACAGTTTAGCAAAACACTGTTAGCAATCTCATGAACATTGACTGGAGAACAAAAATCAAACTGGAAGGGCACATCAAAGAGTGCATTCTTATACCTGTACCAAGTTTGACAGCACTGGTTATTCTCCATTTTCCCTGCTGTAGGGGTCCTCTTCAGTGTGACCCATAGATAACATTTTTTTTAACTAAGTACAGAGTACGCGGCTAATAATTATATGAGCTATGCAGATGGATGGAGGGAACAACTGAATAGAGCCTATGAAAATCCGCAAGAAGGAAGGCTGGAAAGTCTGAATAGTCAGATGGATAAAACTCAAGCACAAAGGCAAAAAAGGGAAGATTTTTGGAAGCAAGGTATTCAGTGGGATGTCAGATGTATAAAATAAGTTGGATACAGATGCAGCCTTTAGTACACTATCCCAAAAATCAATTACAGCTACCACTCCCTAGCAGAACTGCCAGGGGCTGCTCCAGTCCATGGGGATATATAGCTTCAGTGCTCAGGAGACTGAATTACATATACAGGAGCAGCTATCAGTGCTTACGCATTGGAGAGAGCAGTGCCAGAAGAAATGGGCATTCAGAGGTCTTTACCTAGTACCTGACTGGGAGTTCTGTTCGTGGTTGTGGATTGCTTGCCTAGGCTCCTGGGTTATACTAGTTGAACCTGATTGCCAGTGCATTTGTCTTTTATATGGAGACTATTAGTCACAGCATGCAGTACTTTATCTGGATCCAAGAAGATTTCACCTTGATCAAGATGGCACATTGCATGCTTGATGATAACTGCAGTCTCTGTGGGCCCCAATTCTAGTAGAGATGCATGTGGCTGCAGGTTGCCTTTGTTCACCCCTATTGTAGGGTTTACAATGAATTGAGCTGCTGGCGTTTAGTTATTTGTTAGCTCCAATTAATTATTTCCTTTGTAAAATTCAATGCACAAAGACGGGAAGAAAACTAGGTTAAATTTTGGTTCTACCATCTTTATGGGTATCCCATTAAACACAATCTTCCAAATAAATCTGACTTTTTTATAATCCAGAATGTCAAATCAGTCACCTCAATGTTTGAGAAAGTCAGTGCTGCTAGCCACAGAGATTCAAGTGCAAATTTCTACATTCTTACTCTACCTAGGTGAAAACAACATATTCTTTTATCCATTTCTAGGTCGCTGGTTCAAACCATTCCAGGTTAAAGTTGTGACTGTCTTCACTAGGAAGAAACTCCCTCGGATTTACATCCACCAACTAACCTGGGTTAAAACTGCAACAGATTTATCTTCACTCAGATTGTAACAGAGTTTAGTTAACATGGGTTAAAAGTACACCATTTTCCCAAGTGAAGATGAAGCCTGAAAATCACTGCTTTGTGGTACTCTATTGTATGACTGATGTGAAATTTGGGTCTTAGATGCTTTCCTACAAATATCCACTTGACAAAACCATCATCTCTGGCAATCCTTGTTATCAGCCTATATAGATAGGCCAAGGATTTGAATGCATGTGAGAATGAACTACCCACTCCTCTTTAGTAGTGGTCTTTTCAGAATGGGTTGAGGCATGTTATCGGCAACATGAGGAGGCAGATATTGCTACCCCTGCAGTACCTGTTCTGTAGTTAAAGTTCAGTCAATGCTGTCAATCTTTCATGAGCTGGAACATACTTTTTAAAAGTCAGTTTTTATGGTGACCAATTGATCAATAATCCTGACAGTGTAAGTGATTGGACTAATCTTTGCTCACTGACTGAAATTTGCAATTAATCCCATTTCTGCTTCAGAAGTCAAAGAAGTAACTTCCTAATGGGAAGAAAAAAAAATCTCATGCCTTAGGCCTTGTCTACAATATGGGGGGGAGATCGATCTAAGTTACGCAACTTCAGCTACATGAATAGTGTAGTTGAAGTCGACATACTTAGATCTACTTACTGTGGGGTCCACACTACACTATGTTGATGGGAGACACTCTCCCGTTGACTCCCCTTATGTATCTCATTCAGGTGGAGTACAGGAGTCGACAGGAATGCCATCTACAGTCGATTTAGCGGGTCTTCACTAGACCCGCTAAATCAACTGCCAATGCATCGATCGCCACACGTTGATCACCCGGTAAGTGTAGACATGTCCTTAGACTCAGACCAAAGTGTTGGGCCATGCTTCTTGTGCTGCATCATATGAGAGCCCTTAGAAGTGATTTAATCTGTTGAAAGATGAGAATGAAAAGGTAACAGCAGATTTTATCAATGAATATATTTCCAAGTGAAAACTAATCTGTACAAAATTGTGATTGACAATCATCCCAACCCTTTTTATTTATATCAGTTCAGATTGATAACTGTTTGGAATCTGAATATCCCAACTTGTTTGTTTAATTCTTTTGTATTAGCAGTTTTTTTAAAAAAGGGAGTGGAACATAGCCACTAGTACAAGTAGAATACGCTTTCTCATTTCTTTAAAAGCCTGTTTTTTCTAAGCCTTTGCATATGTAGGAAAGATATCAGGAGGGCCAAATCGCACCTGGAGCTGCAGCTAGCAAGAGATGTCAAGAGTAACAAGAAGGGTTTCTTCAGGTATGTTGGCAACAAGAAGAAAGCCAAGGAAAGTGTGGGCCCCTTACTGAATGAGGGAGGCAAGCTAGTGACAGAGGATGTGGAAAAAGCTAATGTACTCAATGCTTTTTTTGCCTCTGTTTTCACTAACAAGGTCAGCTCCCAGACTGCTGTGCTGGGCATCACAAAATGGGGAAGAGATGGCCAGCCCTCTGTAGAGATAGAGGTGGTTAGGGACTATTTAGAAAAGCTGGACGTGCACAAGTCCATGGGGCCGGACGAATTGCATCCGAGAGTGCTGAAGGAATTGGCGGCTGTGATTGCAGAGCCCTTGGCCATTATCTTTGAAAACTCGTGGCGAACGGGGGAAGTCCCGGATGACTGGAAAAAGGCTAATGTAGTGCCCATCTTTAAAAAAGGGAAGAAGGAGGATCCTGGGAACTACAGGCCAGTCAGCCTCACCTCAGTCCCTGGAAAAATCATGGAGCAGGTCCTCAAAGAATCAATTCTGAAGCACTTAGAGGAGAGGAAAGTGATCAGGAACAGTCAGCATGGATTCACCAAGGGAAGGTCATGCCTGACTAATCTAATCGCCTTTTATGATGAGATTACTGGTTCTGTGGATGAAGGGAAAGCAGTGGATGTATTGTTTCTTGACTTTAGCAAAGCTTTTGACACGGTCTCCCACAGCATTCTTGTCAGCAAGTTAAGGAAGTATGGGCTGGATGAATGCACTATAAGGTGGGTAGAAAGCTGGCTAGATTGTCGGGCTCAACGGGTAGTGATCAATGGCTCCATGTCTAGTTGGCAGCCGGTGTCAAGTGGAGTGCCCCAGGGGTCGGTCCTGGGGCCCGTTTTGTTCAACATCTTCATAAATGATCTGGAGGATGGTGTGGATTGCACTCTCAGCAAATTTGCGGATGATACTAAACTGGGAGGAGTGGTAGATACGCTGGAGGGGAGGGATAGGATACAGAAGGACCTAGACAAATTGGAGGATTGGGCCAAAAGAAATCTAATGAGGTTCAATAAGGATAAGTGCAGGGTCCTGCACTTAGGATGGAAGAATCCAATGCACCGCTACAGACTAGGGACCGAATGGCTCGGCAGCAGTTCTGCGGAAAAGGACCTAGGGGGTGACAGTGGACGAGAAGCTGGATATGAGTCAGCAGTGTGCCCTTGTTGCCAAGAAGGCCAATGGCATTTTGGGATGTATAAGTAGGGGCATAGCGAGCAGATCGAGGGACGTGATCGTTCCCCTCTATTCGACACTGGTGAGGCCTCATCTGGAGTACTGTGTCCAGTTTTGGGCCCCACACTACAAGAAGGATGTGGATAAATTGGAAAGAGTACAGCGAAGGGCAACAAAAATGATTGGGGGTCTAGAGCACATGACTTATGAGGAGAGGCTGAGGGAGCTGGGATTGTTTAGTCTGCAGAAGAGAAGAATGAGGGGGGATTTGATAGCTGCTTTCAACTACCTGAAAGGGGGTTTCAAAGAGGATGGCTCTAGACTGTTCTCAATGGTAGCAGATGACAGAACGAGGAGTAATGGTCTCAAGTTGCAATGGGGGAGGTTTAGATTGGATATTAGGAAAAACTTTTTCACTAAGAGGGTGGTGAAACACTGGAATGCGTTACCTAGGGAGGTGGTAGAATCTCCTTCCTTAGAGGTTTTTAAGGTCAGGCTTGACAAAGCCCTGGCTAGGATGATTTAACTGGGACTTGGTCCTGCTTTGAGCAGGGGGTTGGACTAGATGACCTTCTGGGGTCCCTTCCAACCCTGATATTCTATGATTCTATGATTCTATGATCAGCCAAGTTAAATGGTGTTGGGCTGAAGTCTGGTAATGTTTTCAACTTTTATGCAAATTATTTCACACAAATTACTGCAAAATGCTGTACCTATGGTACAGATCAGTGCAGACAGATTTACATGTGACTGATGTAGTACAGTGAAACCTGTCCTAAGAGCACAACAAGGTTCAACAAAAATTGGTTGATTAACAGACAGTCTTCTCTTAAGAGTGGAGTAGAATTGTACTCTGTACATGTGGTGATTTTTTGGGCTGGTCTCTGAAGACAGGAGGTTGACTAAGAAGGTTGGTCTCTTCTATAGGTTTCAGTGTCCTTCCCATTGCCTTAAACACTGTCCGAGTTCACTGTGGGCTTGTCTGCATGGAGAGCTGCACTGGTTAACAGAAGGTGTGACTTTAAACCAGTATAGTTAAACCAGCGCCAAAAATTGTATGGACACTTTAAACCAGATTTAGCTTAAATTGACTAGGAAATGGTTTAAACTAAACCCTAATAAGCCACTCAAACTGAAATAAGAGTGGCCTCAAAGGGGGTTACCCTAGTTTAACTACAGCACTGGTCCAAAATAGACTCCAATTGACTTCAGTGGGCTTTGGATCAGGCCCTGATTCACTTACATTGACAATGGGCCTGGAGATGAACCTGCCTTCCATTAGCCAAATCCACCTTGGGCAAGACCAAACCCTAAGTAAAAAATTCTTGAAGAAACACTTTCTTTCATTAACCTAAATTAAATCAATTGAACAGGGCTCCTCTTTCTCTAGCTCCTGAATTCCACTAAGTGAATTCCAAACAGCGTTTTTCTAGAGGGAGCAGCAAGCAGAAGCCTCTGTACAAGGCTGGAAAATGTGGAGGAAAATATAGCAACTTCTTTTTTTGCTCATATGTTTTACTCAAAGAGTAATTGATGAAAGGAAGAACACCTTCCAGCATCATGGTACCTACAAGGAAAATGGAGATTGCCTTACTGTTTCTTGGAGCAAATAGGAAAATGTACTAAAAACATTGAGAGTGAGACAAACTGGATTATAGATGTTTTTTGTAAATTGCTTGTGGATATCTTCAATGGCTATTGCACAAGTAATGGAAGAGTCTGGGAGGTGTTCTGAGTGAGCTTTATGTTGAGTTTTCTATTCTCTGGTCCATATAAAAATAACAGCACAGATTTACTATTTGCTTATTTCTGAAAAATCTTTGTGAGAGGTGAGTGCATCTTTCACTGATACAACACCAGTTTCCTAACTCCTGTTGTCGCGTCCTACATTCAGAACAAAACAGCTTGTGTTGCTACTCTCTTTTTTCACTCCTTCACATACAAGGCCATGTTTATATCTGTCTTCTACCTTTGATAAAAACATGTGGTTTGAAGTTCATATCTACCAAAGATGAGCTACATTTTCTAAGCACAACAAACTAATTTAAATCAATAACTTTAATTTCTTTAGTCTTGTGGCTTGAAGTCGGGCCTTTGATGTTACTTGTGCAGAGTTAAGCTTATTTATTTAGAGCACATGGTAGAAAAGATTTCCAAGATTGACCCGAGTTAATTTGAATTGCTCCAGTAATGAATGTGGGCTTTCTTCTCTCATGGAATGACGCCAGTAACTTTTCTATCGGACCACGTAACAGGTACAGCTGGCTGTGTTTACATTATTCCCCCAGATGATTGTTGTTGTTACTTCTTTGTACTGACGTGGCACCTAGGAGTTGCAGTCATGGACCAGAATGCCATTGTGCTAGGCGCTGTACAAACACAGAACGGATGGTCCCTGCCCCAAAGACCTTGCAATCTATGTACTGTGTTGTGCATAATTATCAAACTAGAGCTGGTTTGGAAACTTTTACACTTTTGATGAAAATGGGGAAAAATCACCAAAAAACCCAACAACTTTCTGACAAGCTCTAAATCCAAACCAAACCAAAAAATACCAGTGACCTGCAGGCAACTGAGCTGTGGAGACTTAAGCAGGCATTTAGGAGAGCAAGCTCCCACTGGAGAAGGAGCAGCAGGGTGAGGGAGTTACATTCTTTGGGACTCATCTGCAGGCCTTAGCAGGGGCATTTAGAATTTGGAAGACCTGGCCTCAGTGCTGATGAATAGGCTGTAAAGCTGCAGGCATATGCAAGAAGGGGCTGAGGTGAGGAGTGGTAAGAGGGGCAGGCACGAGCCTGGTTGATGGTGGTGTTCTTGATCCTCTCGCTGCAAAGACCGCTAAAAACATTTTATAAATTTAAAGAAAAAACAGTGCCAGAGATACTACTGAAAGGGTGCTAACATTAGTCAGTTTTTGAAAGAAAATTCAAGTTGGCACTGCCCTTTTCACAAATGTATAGATCTATATGGAAGAGTATTTGCCACAGTAAATGTTGTGAAATAGCCTTAGATGATTTGCATGAGCAAGTGGGGCTAGCCCCTTGAAAGCCAGTGGCTCTGTAAAGCCGCCTGGCAATCCAGTGCACAGTGTCTACAGAGCAGGCTTGCTTGTCTGCAAAGCAGGCAGGGATTCTCTTGCATTTCCGGGTCAGAACAAGGAGTGCTACTAGGGTGGAGTGAAGAAAACAAAACAGTGAGGTAGCCACATAGCCAACGGTGTGGGGAGAGGGATTGTAACCATGACACCAACACTACCTATCCATATTATCTTCTCACAGCTTTGGTGGGGCTGGTCTCTTCCGCCCCGCATTTTATGGTTGCTGATTTCCCTGTTTTATACAACTGTCCCTATCCTGACTGTCCTCTTTATTCAACTAAAAGCACCAATTTAAGAGTCTTGCCTTTTCTTTTTCACCCAGATGGTATCCTCCACGCAACTGGGAACAATCTGTGCTAAAAATGAACTGGCACAAGCCCAAGACTGTAGACTCACTCACAAGATGATCCTCCTTCTGTGTTACTTCAAACTAAATTCATATTCGGGCGTACTTTGCATTAGAATGAGCATACCCGAATGGAATTGCAGAATAAGGAAGAAAAGAAAAGGCCTGTGATGTTTTGTTTTAGCCTGGCTTGCTCTTAATCCTGGTAGCCATTCAGCCTGGATGGTAGCAGTAAGCCTGAGTACCAGCTGTGCCTTGCCATGTGCTGCTGTGCTATTTCCAGCTCCTGTGAAAATGAGGCATTTCCATTTAATTTGCATTTTTCTCTTTTTATCGAACAAACAAACGAGCACAGAAAATGCATTTATGTCCCCATTAGTGATGCCTCCCCTCCATTCAGCTACATATACGGTATGACTCCTTTCAATCCATTACTTTCTTTACATTTTCTAACATCATGTTCTTAAAAGAAAATGACTAGACATCCTGTCATCAATGGAATATGCCTGGTTATTTATTAGATCTCCCACAGTTTTCAGCTGTGCTTTTGGCATTTGTGTTCTGAATGCAGATTCTCGGTCACAACCCATTCACCAATCCAGGGTAGTGGATCTGCTGAACACTAAGAGAGCTCTACTGGAAAGTGCCCTTGGCACAAAAAATCCTTGTATATTTAAATATGTATTAGGAGTTTATTAAAAGATCCCAGTATTTTGGTTTGCCTTTGTTTTTTGCCCACCACTTTACATTTAAGGGACTAGTGCATTTTGCCCTCTGGAACATTTGATACCCATCCCTTACTATGATATGGTCAACTACTGGAGGTTTCCTGCCTAATCTTTTATTCTCTTCCCTCTTCTCCCTTTGGTGCCACCAAAGACCTGGTGGCCTGACTGCCTCCATTGAGAATATCAGCCCCTACTTGTGAATACATGCGGCCTCCCTCTACCCATCTTCACATCCTTCAGCAGGGAATGCATCCAGATAACCAATAACTTGGCCAGTCCCACATGAAGCACTTAGAATGAGATGAAGCAGAAATCTGTGGTTTGAGATGGGTATACCAAAACACCAGGTAAATTCCAAATGATGAACAGAAGGAGAATCAGCCCTTCTGTGACTGCTGTGCTCCTCACAGTTGAATCTGATGGTGTCGTCCTTTCTCCTTCCGCCTCACATACCTTCTGAAGCAGTTCCTAGTAGCTTCAATCATGCCCTTTAAGTTTGATTTCTTAATATCACAGGACAACAGAGAACTCCCAAAATATTGTTCTCCCCTATTGAGAGAGGCTAGCATAGAAAGCAGACACTTCCCCCGCCCTGAGTGGTCTGATACCCTGATATATACCTTCCGTCCTCTTACTCTGCTAGCCAAGTCTGCAAGAAAAATCAAGACAGATCACCCCAGTGATCTTGGCAGCATCACAGCAGTTTGGTTTCCCCATCTTTGAGAGATTTCAGCCTGCAGACCATGGATGCACCGTGTGTGTGGAGGATCTCCTCATTCAGTAACTGATTAGGGACCAAAGACAGAAAATCAACACTTTCATCCCGGAGACTGTACAAAAGAATATTCTATAAAACATAGCTAGCTGCTCGCAGAAGCTGGGACACCTTTCACTTACTTCATACTGGAAGAGGTTCTACGCCTAGAGTGCGAAGAATCTTGTCCCAAGAATTAACTTGCCAGATATAGACCTGAAGAAACTTTCAGTTATGAACTACTTAGACTTTCCTTAGAGACTAATAAATTTATTAGAGCATAAGCTTTCGTGAGCTATAGCTCACTTCATCGGATGCATTTGGTGGAAAAAACAGAGGGGAGATTGATATACAGAGAACATGAAACAATGTGTTTATCATACACACTGTAAGGAGAAAAAAGAAAAGGAGTACTTGTGGCACCTTAGAGACTAACACATTTATTAGAGCATAAGCTGGATGCATTACTGCATAGCTGTAGCTCACGAAAGCTTATGCTCTAATAAATTTGTTAGTCTCTAAGGTGCCACAAGTACTCCTTTTCTTTTTGCGAATACAGACTAACACAGCTGCTACTCTGAAAACTGTAAGGAGAGTGATCACTTAAGATAAGCCATCAGCAGCAGCAGGGGGGGAGAAAGGAGGAAAACCTTTCATGGTGACAAGCAAGGTAGGCTATTTCCAGCAGTTAACAAGAATATCTGAGGAACAGTGGGGGGTGGGGTGGGGGGGGGAGAAATAACATGGGGAAATGGTTTTACTTTGTGTAATGACTCATCCACTCCCAGTCTCTATTCAAGCCTAAGTTAATTGTATCCAGTTTGCAAATTAATTCCAATTCAGCAGTCTCTCGTTGGAGTCTGTTTTTGAAGCTTTTTTGTTGAAGGATAGCCACTCTTAGGTCTGTAATCGAGTGACCAGAGAGATTGAAGTATTCTCCAACTGGTTTTTGAATGTTATAATTCTTGACGTCTGATTTGTGTCCATTCATTCTTTTACGTAGAGACTGTCCAGTTTGACCAATGTACATGGCAGAGGGGCATTGCTGGCACATGATGGCATATATCACATTGGTAGATGCGCAGGTGAACGAGCCTCTGATAGTGAGGCTGATGTGATTAGGCCCTATATTCAGGGGACACCATCATAGGGCCTAATCACATCAGACTTTTTTGCATCATACCTTTCTATCTGTAAGAATTTTGGTGCTCTGTTTTCTGCTACAACAAAGGTTGCATGCCAGATAAGTCACCTTGGTATGAAGAGTGAGGCTAATTAAGTGAAATAACTATGAAGAAGCCAATTTTCCAGTTTATGGTGGACAAAGTTGTTTTAGGGATAGCAACCAAATCTATGGCAAAGACCAATTTGGTCACCTATTTGACTTGAAAAGCATCTTTATCCTTGTGATTGAAGTGTGGGCACCCCATGGAATGCAACTTCATTTTCTAGATGGCAGGTGGGTTTGCAAGTATTTC
This sequence comes from Dermochelys coriacea, assembly GCF_009764565.3. Classification (NCBI taxonomy): domain Eukaryota; kingdom Metazoa; phylum Chordata; order Testudines; family Dermochelyidae; genus Dermochelys; species Dermochelys coriacea. Next base: position 306,545,901 of record NC_050068.2, read on the forward strand.
CTGAGTGAAACTGAACCCATTCAGAAATTAGATGCCTTATTTGTCCTTGTCTAGAGCCACTGGCATGGAACTAGAGCCATGAAAATAAGTGCATCTCATTGGATATGGTGACTATATCAGAAGCTTAGAGAAAAGCCAATAAAACTTCTTTTGCTGTGACTCAAGCCCACTGTATGGGTTGCATGGAAGAACTCTGGGCAGAGGGAAGTTTCATCTTATGATGCGATCTGCAGAGCAATCATTTGGTTAGTACTATCTTCTGTACATGACCAGATAGAGATGTGCTTGTCAACTGATGTGGCCTTTGGTGATCTGGTCTTGCAGGCTCCATCGGTCACTCATATTTATATCTTTATCCCAGTCATTTCTAATCTAGTACCATTTGCTAATTCCCAATAGTGCCCCTGCACTGGTTAGTGAGGCTGCATGTACTGGACATTGTCGTTTCTTACTTGAAAATTAGTCTTCTTATAGCATCTCCCCGGTCTGGAGGATTCCATCCCTCGTTAACATAGCTCTCTGGTTTTGATAGTTAGATAGGTAGGTATGTAAGTACATTTGCTTTGGAATAATTTTTTGGATTATTTTGCCAGGCATCTGCCCTAAGAGTTTTTGGCTCCATTACAAGTTTTCAGCAAGCCTTGCCTCTATTTTCAGTAGGAGGTTAGGATTTCTCAGTAGGGCTTATAGATTACTGGTGTGTGCGCTAGCAGAAGATCACTTTAATAGGTAAGGAATAGAATTGCCATCTTTATTATCATTTCATTACTAGAAGCTCTTTAACCTAAATAAATTTCTGTCCAATGCAATTCTTCCAATTCTAGTAAGCAGAAAGAACTTGTTAGAACTGGGCTGGGCAAACTACAGCCCACGGGCTGGATCTGGCCTGCGGGATTGCAACCCCCGTGGTGCCGCGGGGCTAAGGCAGGCTCCCTGCCTGCCCTGGCCCTGTGCCACTTCCAGAAGCGGCCAGCACCACATCCCTGTAGTCCCTGGGGGAGGGGAGGAGGCAGAGGGCTCCGCGTGCTGCCCTCGCCTGTGGGCACTGCCCCCTGCAAATTCCATTGGCCAGGAACAGGGAACCACGGCCAATGGGAGCTTCGGGGGAGGTACCCTCAGGCGAGGGCAGTGCGCGGAGCCCTCTGCCCCCCTCCCAGGGGCCGCAGGGATGTGGTGCCGGCTGCTTCTGGGAGTGGCGCAGGGCCAGGGCAGGCAGGGAGCATGCCTTAGCCCCACTGCGCGCTGCTGCCACCCCAGAGCCACTCAAGGTAGGTGGCACTGGGCCGGAGCCCGGAGCCCGCATCCCGAACCCCTCCTGCACCCCAACCCCCTGCACCTCAACCCTCTGTCCTGAGCCCTCTGCCTCACAATGCCCTCCCTCCCACACCCTAACCCCCTGCCCCAGCCCTACATTCATGGCCCTGCATGCAATTTCCCCACCCAGATGTGGCCCTCGGGCCAAAAAGTTTGCCCACCCCGGCTTAGAACAAGATTTAAAAGCTGTTTAGGAGCAACTACCTATCTTGAGCTATAGCAGCATTGGCAGAATATAGCTGCTCTGCCTGCAGTTGCTATGAGGAGCCAAAGCCATGGCAAGATTTTATACTGCAGTTATTTATATAACTATTTGTATCCCATGTTTGTGATGATAGTGACTGTATCATTCAGAAATAAGATCCCATGCACATTTTGATTTAAAAATTAAATATCTTACCTTTTATCTGATATCCTTTATATATTATCCTATCACAAAACATTTCAGAGTGGGTCAATTGTAAACTAAAAAGAAAAGAAAGCTTTTGTGGTGTGATATAAAGAGAAGAACTGAGTGAAATATACAGATTTGGGTAAATTTACATGGAAAGAGAGGGTCCTGCCTTAAGTAGTTTTTCAAACAAATATGTGTTAAATTTAAGTCCACCAAATTTTGGTACCTGAGTAATCACTACACATTTTTATTTGTGTGTCATACTTTGATTACAGTTATCCTTTCATATTCAAGGACAAAGTCCCTTCTTTGTCATTGATTTGGTTCTATTATTTCAAGAGAAAAGCATGAATATGTGTTTTTGTTTTGCTTTTAATTGCATGAATTTCAGTCTTTAAATTTATACTTTTCATTTTTTAAACGTATTAAGCCTAAATTTAACAAACATGTATATTTTACATTCTTTGACAACATTCTTCCTGGGTATTAAATGATTTGAAAACAATGTAACTCATTAAACAGCCTGCGTGCAGTGTCTTGGTCAAATTTATAGTTCTAAATGACATCATTCATTTTATATATTAGCATTAGGCATAGGCCTGAAATATAATATATTGTAACTCACCTCTTCCTTGTCAGACAGCTGAGCTAAGGAAAAGAAATATCTCCTGAATGAAATTAGTCAGAGTTACTTCCTGGAAAGCTGTTAATGAGGCAAAAAATGTCTCTTATGCTGTCTGATAATTATTCACTTTTCCATTGGATTATTAATGCCGAGACTAATGGACTAAATTTATCCCTGGCATAATTTCACATGATTTCAGTGGAGTTATTTCAGGGATGAATTTGTCCCCATTTGTGTTTTTCCTCAAGCCCAATTTATTGTTATGCTGCCACACTCCTTTCAGCTGAACACTGCTGTTGGAATCTATACAGCAAGTTAACTTGGAGTATGGCCCTGACAATCTGAAGTAACGAAGCTTTATCCTTCAAGGTGATATGTAACCTTGACCCCACCTACATCTTTGTTCAGGCAGGGACCATTTTGACCTTGGCCTGATTTAAATTTGTCTTCTGTATTTGTTTTTTCCCCCCTGAAGAAAAGAACAATACTTTCATCTTCATAGGAATCAAAGCATATTCATACAGTTGCCATTATAGTCAAGTTCCTTTGCAGGCGGGTGCCTATAATTCTGTTTAATGTATAGGTTCTTTTGTATATTTGATATGGAATTGATTGGTGTTGCTCATTGTAATTTCTGCTAGTTTCACTGCTAGTTTTACAATGCTAGAATTGGCACTTTACTATAAAAAGGAAGATAATGGACCAGATCCCATTCGCTCAAAGAGCTTCACCTTTCTACATAGGAGGAAATGTGGCTACATCTTTCTTTATACTGCCACTACTTATACTTTACTCACCCAACATAACTATCCTTTTTACTGTTTTATTGTCTCTTATCAATTTGCAGAATATGATTAATATGTTGAACAGTAGGACATATTGGAATGCAGTGAGCCAAATTTTGAGCTCAGTTCCACAGATGTAAATCCAAAACTTCAGAGGAACTAACCTAGATTGACATTTGGTTTAGATTACTAGATTATAAAATTAGAAAGGGCCACTGTAATCAACTAGTCTGACTTCCTGTAGAACACAGACCAGAAGAAGTCCCTGAATTAATTTGTATTTGACCTAAAGCATCTATTTAAGAAAAACATCCAATCTTGATTTAACAAATGCCAAGTTATGGAGAATCTACCACCAGCCTTAGGAAGCTATTCCAAAGCTTAATTATCCTCACTGTTAAAAATGTGTGCCTTATTTCCAGTGTAACCAAGAATGGAATCCGGTCTCTTGTATTTTTTTTTAATCATTACTACAGATATTATGGAGATTAAAAGGATCTAATAGCAACTGTTGCATATACTCACTGAAAGATGCAGGGGGAATGGAATTTTTCATGGCTTTGAGCCCACTTGCCATCATAAAATGGTTCCATTTATGTAATCTGACGGCTTTTAAATAAAAGTCCATTCTTCTCAAGTGACAATTCTATTTTTCTAGCCTGGGTCAGAAGGTACTATTTATAGATTTTTAGGGCCCTATGTAGTGCATTGTAGGGGTGGGAGAGAAGAGTTTCTGCTAGATCAAGGAAACTATACAACAAAGGAATCTGAATGTGTTACTACCAATGGGAGATTTTGAATACTTATATGGGATTAGAAGGCTTCTGTGCTGAGCACTTACCAGTAACAGAGTGTCTGAATGTTGCCATGGCTATAGCAGCAATAGATGTAGTCATGGACATTATTGCCAAGAAGCTTAAAAGGAGAAAGGGAAGGGGATGAGCTTGGAAAAACAGTGTCATATAGTAAAGGTCATATGAAGAACACCTGAGAATCCAGTCTCTTTCCTCTCACAAAAGACAAAGACTTGTACTGGTTATGCCGATTTTCCAGGATAATTATAAACAACTAGAAATGTGATAGCTATATTTATAGCTAAATGCCATGCTATAGCAACACAAAAATCACAGAAAAAAACTAACCGAACAAAAGTCACAAAACCAACCATAGAGGAAAGAAATCAGTAGGGTTGTTTAATACTCTGTTGTTTTTCAGCCAAGCAGCCAGCCAAGTTAATATTTAACAAATTTTCGTATCTAGGCGGAAGAAGTGTTTACCTTTTCCCTATCCCCACTTGTATACAGCAGTCATAGGAATGTCTCTAAGTCAGTTTGCTTAGAGTACGCTGTGTCCTACAAGCACAGAGTCAGTGCTGATTAGCAAAAGGTGTTAATGAGTGGAACAGTTGACAGACACTTCTTGTCAGGGTCCAGATTTATCATCTCTGTGACAAGTGATCTCTACTGTTCCATAGAGCAAAAATCCTGCAGTTAGTCAAGAACCTGAGACTTCCAAAATATTTTATGCTGCTGGAGAGTTACTGGACTAATTACCATTATTAGCTAAGCTATCCCCTTATGATCACCTTTTTTAAATGCACTTCTTTTGAACTGTGCTTTGTTTAATTTTTGCAGCCTGGAGAATAAAAACTAGAAAATGTGCCAGCATTATATTAAAAGTCATGGCTATGGTTACAGATGGAGATGGTGCTTTGCAAACAGTTGGAAAGTCATCTTAACAAACATTAGGAATAGACATTTTAAAGTGTCTTTTTAGTGAAAGTAGACATTGAAGACATTCATCCAAGGGAGCTTCCAACTCAATTTGGTGAGCGCAGGTTCCAGCTTGGAAATAAAATTGGATGTGACATTATGCGTACCAGGCCTGATATGATTTGGATATAGGCCTCACTAGATTTAACATTCAACTGTTACTTCTGATAGTCATCATACAGTACTGTACATTTAATTCTTGAAAGTTTAGGATAAGCTATGAGATTTAATAAAAAGGTTGAGGGTGAAATCCTTGCCCCATTGAAGTCCATGAGAATTTTGCCATAGACTTAATGGAGCCAGGATTTCACCCTAGGTCTCTTAGCGTGTTATATTTGTTAAGATATATACTTACACTTTATATACTATATATACTATACTTATACTTTATATACTATATATATACTATACTTAATTATCTATTAAGGGGGTTTGTGAGATGATGGCTGTATAAGGATTTAGTAGCTTTTTTGTTTCATGCAGCATACAATTTTATATTTGGTTTTTTGATACTTCACTTGTTGGGTGCTCAACCTGAAACCTTAAAGGGGCTGGATATTCTGATGGTGTGTCCACTCCTCATCACTTTCTGAAAATCAGGCCCTTTTAAGGCATCTTAGATTGAGCTCCCAAAATCACTAGTCACTTTTGAAAATCTTGGCCTATATTTTTCACTTATTGAACTTAGAAGAAATATTTTCTCATCAAAATTTGCTATTGAACTTGCCCTGTTAATAATTTTATTTAGCAAACTATATTTGTATATCTAATTTATATTGTTCCAGATTGCAGCAAAGTTATAAACGCAGGCAGCTTTAGTAAATTTTGACTTCGCATTTCCCTATTCCCTTTGGAAACAAATGACAGAAGTAGTACAGTAAGTGCTAAAATTAATACATCTCAAATACTTGCAATTGCTCTTGTATAATATTTCATAATCTTGACTGCTGTAGTTGCTGGTACTTTTTACCTGGACTTAGTAATAATGGACAAAGTTGGAATTATTTGTAGGCAGTATCATTATTTTTAACTTAAAAGTGACCTGTTAGAAAAGAACATTGAGTTTGTGCCTTGTTTTTTGTCCCTTTCAATTAACCATCCCATAGACTTCCCAAAAGTACAGCATGAAAGCCAGAAAAGGGCAGTGGAAAAAATCCTGTTTTAAAACAAACAAACAAAAAAGAAAACATTTTCAGGCCTTGTTAAGCATCATAAATAAGCAAAAAAACATAAACCCAAGGCATAGGTTTGACTGCAGTACAACACCACTATATCTTGAACATGAGAGAGGAGGGAGAACAGTCACCAGGGGATCAGCCCAGCATTCTAACAGAAGATAAGAACACATTGCAAGGAGATGGACACCTAGAAGGCAAAAATAATTAGAAATAGAGCCCTGTGTGCAGTCTGTGACACTAATGAAACACAGAGTTCCATTAGGCCTGGTGGAGCCATTGAGGAAGGAACTGGCAGGTCTGTGAAGAAAAAGCATCATTATGCTATTCCAACTGTCACAGAATAGATCAGCAGCCCAGTAGTGGTGAGAAAAACTTCTGGTAAACTGAGGAGCTGCACTGATCAAAAACCACTTAATAGAGTATTGAAAAGAAGTTGCTACCCATGAGCAGTGATTGAGGACATGCTGCCTGATTTATGCAGGGTAAATGTGTTCACTGTTTGTGGTGTAAAGAATGGTTTCTGGCATATTGAGCTACATGAACCATCCAGCCACCTGCCAACCACTGTCACACCTTTAGGCAGGTAGTGCTGCATACAGTGGTGCAAGTAGAATTTATTTCTTACCGGTACGCTGCACATAGGCGACTCATGGGAGGGACACAAAAGGGAGGGGGACACTAGCTAAAAGGGGGCACGTGACCCCCATGTGACTCTGCCATGCCCCCTGCCTGGGCCCCCCGCACTCTCCCTGTCCCCTCCCCATCCCACATTACTTGGGAAGTGGGGGCTCTGTCCTCCCACTGTGCCAGATACAGATTTCTGAACCACAAGGCTCTCCGGAACTGCAGTGACAAAAGGAGCAGAATGTGGGGCTGCCCGGCGGCCCCATGCTGGCAGCTCCGCCACCCCCAGCTGTACTGTCCCAGCCCCGCCCCCAGCCCCATCCTCTGGCAGGGCAGTACAGAACCCAGACTGGAGACTCAGCTACATGGAAGGGCTGGGGGTGGGGCTTGGGACAGTACAGCCGCACTGGAGGGTGACCCCATGTTCTGCTCCTGTGTCTTTCCAGTATAGTGGACTGGCAATAAATATCCTAATGGTACAGTGTACCGGACCATACTGCCCTACTTGCACCACTGGCTTCATATGAATGACTAGGGGCACAAGCCCAGCCCCAGACGTGTTCCAGTGTAAACTGAACCAGTCACTAGAGGGATTCCCAGATAGGAAGATTGTAGCTGATGCGGTTCTTGTCGTAAGAGAAAGAGATGACAAGAAAGAGGCAACGCAGGACCCTGATATCAAGCTGTGACCACTCCAAATGGGTACCAGGAGGAATGGCATTTGGGGCTGAACACAGACACGCTGAAGTGAGGAAAACTCAGGGACTCTGGCCAGACCCTAAGAAATTGGGAGCCATTGAGGAAATGCCCAGACCAAAGCATGTGAAGGGAGTGCAGCAATTTGTAAGGATTGCCAGCTATCTTTCCAGTTTCTGCCCACACCTATCAAAAGCCTATGGAACCTTGAGACAGTTCATATACCATGATGCAGTATGGGAATAGTCAGAGACCAAGAGCAGGTAGTTAGAAGAGTAAAGGAAATCATAAGCAAGGCACCATTCGTGCGGAGAAGCGAGTGCTACAGTGTGATGCTGCATGGAGGCCTAGGAGCAGCACTGATGCAAATCCAGCAGCCCATAGCATTTGCTAATAGAGCCCTGGCAGACCCAGAAAGGGGTATGCTCAGATACAAAGGGAGCTCCTGTTTGTGCTCTTTGGGATGCAGTAATTGCATCCATTCACCTTTGGGCACCAAGTGGATGTGCAGTCTGATCACAAACTGTTAGAAAACATCATGAAGAAGCCACTGCTGAGTGCACCTGAGTGACTACAACATATGTTATGGAGAGTCCAGCACTATGAAGTGAGGATATGGTACTGCCCAGGAAAGTCACCACTGGTGACAGATACACTGAGCAGATTTCAGAGTAGCAGCCGTGTTAGTCTGTATCCGCAAAAAGAGCAGGAGTACTTGTGGCACCCTAGAAATTAAGGAATTTATTAGAGCATAAGCTTTCATGGGGTACAGCCAACTTCATCAGATGCATAGAATGGAACTGCTGAGCTTGAATTAATATGCAAACTAGATACCATTAACTTGGGTTTGAACTGAGACTGGGAGTGGCTGGGTCATTACACATTGAATCTATTTTCCTAAATTAAGTATCCTAACACCTTCTTGTCAATTATCTAAATGGGCCATCTTGATTATCACTACAAAAGTTTTTTTTCTCCTGCTGATAATAGCTCATCTTAATTAATTAGCCTCTTATAGTTTGTATGGCAACTTCCACCTTCTCTGTATGTGTATATATATATCTTCTTACTATATGTTCCATTCTATGCATCTGATCAAGTGGGCTGTAGTCCACAAAAGCTTATGCTCTAATACATTTGTTAGTCTCTAAGGTGCCACAAGTACTCCTTTTCATTAAGCAGGAGATTGTCTGTCAACATGCTAGAATACCTTCACATTTCTGATAGGCGGCTCCAGGCAATTCAACAAAGCACAGAACAGGATGGGTACTATAGGCAGTAAAATGATTTGTTCTCCAGGATTGGCCAGATTGCAAGGAACAAGTGCAACAAGAAGTTACCCCCTACAGCCAGGTGAGGGATGAACTGTGTGTGCAAAACAGTATTTTGTATAAAGGGCATTGAGCATAATCCCAGCAGATTTAAGAGCTGATATGATGATACAGATACACGTTTCATCTGTGCATTCCTGAGATGAACCAGGTAGTGTATCTACTGGGCAACACCCAACCGAGAGCACATATGGAATTGTAGGAGGTGTGTAAAAGGTATAGTGATCAACAACAGCATGAGACTTAGCCTTCTGAAGTCCCAACCTTGGAAAAAGTTGCAACAGATCTGTACTCTTTTAATGAGAGGAGCTAGATGGTCACAGTAGATTACTATTTCAGTTTCTGGGAGGTAGACTATCTGGAGGACTCTAAGGCAAGAAGTGTGATCTACTAAGGGCATGACTACACTTGTCATTTTAAAGCAGAAAAAGTCCCTTTTTTGTGCAAAAAACATGGGAGCATCTACACTTGCCAATGACTTTTTGTAGTGAAACTCAGAAGTTTCACCGCAAAAGAAAACCATCTCCACGAGAGGTGTACAGCTCTTACTGGTGATGTTTTTGCGGTGATGTGCAAGTGAAGACATGTTCTTCATGTTTACAGAGCTTTTAGGCTCCGCAGGATATCCCACAGTGCCTAGGTGATCACTCTGGCCAGCAGCTCTGCTGCTTTGACACCAGTAAACAGACATCCACCCCTTCCCCTGTAAAGCCCCGGGAACTTTGAAACTCCCCTTCCTGTTTTCTTGGCAAGTGCTCACTTATCTGTCCAGGGAGCAAATGATCCCCTGCCTGGAGCAATGCTCAGCTACTGGAGCTGATTAGTGTTTGGGGAGAGGAGGTGTGCAGAGACACAAGATGCCCCGCGACTACCTCCCCCGCATCTTCTCACAAGACCTATTGTCAAAATGGAGAGACCTGCACTGTGGGATAGCTGCCCTCAGTGCGCTGCTCTCATCCGCGAGGGAAGTGCTGCAAATGTAAACAGTCTCTGACGCCTGTGGAAGTAAGTGAATACACAAACCAGCGCTTTTCTTTCACCATTTCACTATCACCGTTGAAACTGACAGCACAAAAATTCTGCAAGTGTAGACGTAGCCAAAGTGATGGTGCTTTTTGTAAGGTAAGGCATACCTGACGTGCTGAGCTCAGACAACGGGCCATAGTACGTGGCAGCACAATTCAAAATTTTCAGTGCCAAATGAGAATTTGAGCACAGACGTGTTTCTTGGGAGCCCACAAAGCATTGGGAAGGCAGAGTCCACAGTAAAAACAGGCAAGTGACTGATAGCAAAGACAAAACAGACAGCAAGGGATCACTACCTGGCATTGTTGGACCATTGTAATTCACTTTCCCAGGGACTGGATAGCTCAGTACTGGGACTGATGGGCTAGAGAACTAGGACTCTGCTTCCCATGAGGAGTAGTCTGCTGCAGCCCAGTGGAGGAACAATGGACGCAGAAGCATTTAAGAGACCACCACGGTAGACATGCAGCTCACTACAACAAAGGAGCCAAGATACAAAAAAGGAGCCAAGTTTGTGGATGATACCAAGCTGGGAGGGGTTGCAAATGCTTTGGAGGATAGAATTATAATTCAAAATGATCTGGACAAACTGGAGAAATGGTCTGAAGTAAATAGGATGAAATTCAATGAGGATAAATGCAAAGTACTCCATTTAGGAAGGAACAATCAGTTGCACACGTACAAAATGGGAAATGACTGCCTAGGAAGGAGTACTGCGGAAATGAGCTGGGGGTCATAGTGGATCACAATTTGAATATGAGTCAACAGTGTAACACGGTTGCAAAAAAAAATGAACATCCTTCTGGGATGTGTTAGCAGGAGTGTTGTAAGCAAGACACGAGAAGTAAATTCTTCTGCTCTACTCTGTGCTGATTAGGCCTCAGCTGGAATATTGTGTCCATTTCTGGGCACCACATTTCAGGAAAGATGTGGACAAATTGGAGACAGTCCAAAGAAGAGCAACAAAAATGATTAAAGGTCTAGAAAACATGACCTATGAGGGAAAATTGAAAAAAGTTGGGTTTGTTTAGTTTGGAGAAGAGAAGACTGAGGGGGGACATGATAACCATTTTCAAGAACGTAAAAGGTTGTTACAAGGAGGAGGGAGAAAAATTGTTCTTAATCTCTGAGGATAGGACAAGAAGCAATGAGCCTAAATTGCAGTAATGGAGGTTTAGGTTGGACATTAGGAAAAACTTTCTAACTATCAGGGTGATTAAGCACTGGAATAAATTACCTAGGGAGGTTGTGAAATCTCCATCATTGGAGATTTTTAAGAGGGTCTAGATAATGCTTAGTCCTGCCATGAGTGCAGGGGGCTGGACTAAATGACCTCTGGAGGTCCCTTCCAGTCCTATGATTCTCTAAGCACAGAGCTCTCACTTTTAATAAGGTGCCTTGGAAAAAAGTATGTAGTGAGTGGCCGATTTCCTATAGTTGCAGTGTGATAAATAATGGTTTGGAAAAGGCAGCAAAATACACAGATAATTAATTAGTTCAGCAAATGATTTTTTTTAAGATGACATAAGAATGGCCATACTGGGTCAGACCAAAGGTCCATCTAGGATATCCTGTCTACCGACAGTGGCCAATGCCAGGTGCCCCAGAGGGAGTGAACCTAACAGGTAAGGATCAATGATCTTTCTCCTGCCATCCATCTCCAACCTCTGACAAACAGAGGCTAGGGACACCATTCCTTACCCATCCTGGCTAATAGCCATTAATGGTCTTAACCTCCATGAATTTATCCAGTTCTCTTTTAAACCCTGTTGTAGTCCTAGCCTTCACAACCTCTTCAGGCAAGGAGTTCCACAGGTTGACTGTGCACTGAGTGAAGAAGAACTTCTTTTTATTTATTTATAAATCTGCTGCCCATTAAATTTAATGAAAATTTAATCAGTAAAATATACTGCTGGAGCAGTGCTTTAAAATCAAACAGAATTAAACAAGATGATCTAGAATGTGATGTAAACAATGGAATCAGTTCTGAAACAGGTTTGATTGTCAGTTCTCTGTGTATGGGTGCTAGAGGATTATTGTCATGCAGCAGTTCTTGGATGATGATGTCTTTTGTGTTGATGTGTATACTAAACCGCTAATCGTAATTGCTGTGCGGGAGAAAAAAATAGAATCCAACGACTGTGTATTCGGCTGGAACCATTTAATTACCCTGATGCATACCTTACTATTAAATGATTAAAATACCAGAAATGAGATTGGTGAAATGGCTTTACCTAGTATGAGGATTATCTTGTAAATACTATACAATCATAGTCAAGGAAATTGGGCTAACAGCAGATTTGGAATCAGCAGACATGGGGTGAAATCCTGGCCCCTTTGAAATCAATGGCAAAACTCCCCTTGACGTCAGTGGGGCTAAGATTTCACCCCGGGTTTCTACTCCTAGATCAGCCTCCGATTCAATGTTTGCAAGTCTTTTTTCCATATCTCAGTTTCCTCCTCTAAACTGGGGATGTTGGTGCATACACACCTTTGTAAAGTGCTAGGAGAAGCATTCTAAATGCCAAGCAGTATTATTATTCATATAGGAAAGTCAGCAGTACATTGAGAGAACAAAATTTAATTGGAAAAAGTGCCCCTGGGAGAAGTCGTGATCAGAACTATTACTACCTGGTCTACTCATACTACCTGGACTATGCCCAGTCTATGCAGGCACTGTCATCTGCTTTGCTTTTTGAATCTCATTCCCTTATATTAGGTAAGGTGCCACCAATCACATGAACCAGTAGAAGTATTGGGGGTAGAGAGGTAAGAGTTAAAAACAGATTTAAAATGGACTTCAAATGAAAAAAGAAAGCCGTAATCAAGGAATTAATGAGAGGTTTTGGTTGGCAAACATTAGTGAGTTCCATCCATTCCCATGTGGTGTTTCTATTCCTGTCTTGTGATAAAAATACAAGCTATCCATGTGCTTCAGTCCCAGTGAACAAACAATGCATTCTGTTTTGCATCAATATTTCATGCAGTATGATGAAGTGAAAGAAAAAAAACCTGTACACATCAGGCATATCTAGTGATTCCCAAGAGTTTGCCAGACTCACTTGCAAGGCATATATTGCTTTCTGTGCCTTTCTTGGTAAAGTGCCTTTTATAAATTACCAGTAGTTATTGGACTTGTAACACTGAAATCACTGTCATTAGGCAGTGTCCTGGCTGCTGCTGTGAATCCAACATTTCAAGTATCCAGCCAAACTCAAAACTTTTGTTTTGATATGTAAAGTTAGAAAATAAAATAATCTAACCTCAAACCTGGAAGTCAGGAATTCAGGCTTCTACTCCTTAAGCTCTCTGTGTCTTTATTTCAAAATGGACATAATAGTATGGGATCTCAAGTTGGTAAGAGGTTTAATTAATATTTGTAAAGTGCTTTGAGAGCTTAAGATGGAAGGTGTTTTAGAAGTGCAAAGTATGGCATGATATTGATAACATTAGTCAAAATGTGCTCCTGTGATATGTGTTTTACAACCCAGTTTCAATATACAAATGGATTCTGCTAAATGACAAGCAATGCAGCAGTGATTTTCACATGTGGCCCCTGTTACCCCCAAACAGCTGCAAAGCCCTTCCTAGTTTCTAATTGTCCACAATATTAAACCGTGTGAGTCCCAAGCCAAGATGAATGAATAGGGGTTGGGTAGGGAGCAAGGTGCATGAAAATTCCTCACTTCTAGAAGAGGCCTGGAGAATGGAAACTTTGGAGAACTACTGGCCTATCATATTATTATTTTTTTTTTAGGCATCTAAGGTCTGATCCTGCAAGGTACTGAGCACCCCCTGCCACTGATGTCAAGGGGAGCTGAGGGTGTTCAGCACCTCAGAAGAGCAGAGTCTTAGAGCCCAATTCTCATCCCATTTTGAGCCCATGGTGTGACACCGATTTCAAAGGGAACAAAATTGGACCCTTAAGGGATACTGTTCATTTGAAATCTAGTCAACTTAGAAAATAGTGAAAAATAGTAGCTAGTCCTACCCCTGCCCATGAGTATCCCTTCTAGCTTTTGATGTCTTACAATTAGGCTTTATCTCCCCTGTTGCTGTGTGAAAGACCCAAACAAACAGGGGAAACTGATCTACAGACTATACAGAAGGAACCATTGAAACTGGCTATAGACTGTGAATTGAAGATGCGCAAAGGAAACAGACTGAAAAAGCTAATGAAAAATAAAGTCTTCAGTCTTCTTCATTTATAGTTATCATAGCGGTTACTTGCACAAAATAGTACAGCAAGTAAAAGTTCTTCAAACAGAGGTGTAATTTTTAAGATGACAATGCCCATTAACTCTGAAAAGTACAAAAATAGTGTGGAGTCCTTGTGGCACTTTAGAGACTGGTGCCAAAAGGACTCCTCGTTGTTTTTTCTGATATAGACTAACACAGCTACCATTCTGAAACCTGGAAAAGTACAGTAAGTCATTGTGCATTCACTGATGCTGCTCTTCAGAGAAGTTTAATTTATTTAAATAAACACCAAAATATAGTCTTGATCATGAAAACAGTTTCTCACGTGTATAAAGTAACCAATATTTGTAAGTGCTTGTAAGATGGGCCTATATATTTTTCTTGTAGTAGCTCTCAATGCTCTGTTGTTGGTTTGAATTAAAACAAGCAAACAACATAAAATGGGAACCCCGAGCTTAAATTAACATTGTTCAGTGCTGGACACAGGGATTTAGCTGCTCAGCTGTTGTTACCATTAATTGGAAGTGTATAGCTAAATCCCTGTGCTGAAAATCTGCTCCCCAGGGTCTGTCTTAACACTCATCATCCAGGAAACTGTGTCACCATGACTGCCCTCCACTGCATCCCCAAGAGTATTGTGTTAAAGAAGGCAGGGGAGTGGGAGGGACTGACAGTGATAAGGGATGAATGTCATTTTTAAAAAAGTGCTTTAAGTATCAATCTTTTGGGGTTAGAAAATGGATTAGTGTAAACCCTGTTGTGTTTCATTCACTGAGTCATATGCGACAAAAATTAACTTATATAATGGGTAGCAGTTCTCTTATCACCATGTTGTTTACAAAATGAACTGTTTCAGTGCAGTTGTATGTTCTGAGGGCTGGATTCTGATGTCTGGAGTCTAATACTTTACTCCACAGGTAATCTCTCTGAAGTGAATGAGACTACATGGGGACTAAGGTCCTATACAACGTACGTCAGGGTAGCAGAATTGAACCTCCAGTCCCTTTTTTCCCCTGCCTCTCAGTCCTGCTTTCTAATGAAAGAACAAGTTCTGGTTACTCCCAGATTCTATCTAGCAGGCTGAGAAGCTGAATCTCATGTGGCTGGGCTATAGACATGTTCTTGTTACAATTTGATGAAACCAGTTACCCTTGGAAAGGTAATGCACATTTGAAAACTCTACGACAGGACTAAACAAAGAAGGAATACGTCTCTAAATATAATGTATCTGGAAATTAAGTGAAGGCAAATAAAAAGATGGTCTTCAATGCTACTAAAGTTTTTTCAGTCACATGATTTTTCAGTTCCTATTAACTTTTAACATGTCTCCAGAGCTCATTGACATGAGACCATAAAATTTTGTCATTTTTAAAAAATACTACCTTGCTTGCAGCACTGCCTAGGCTGTGTCACTCTTGGGTTAATTGGCTGTTACTGGTAACTGCTGCAGGGAGTGACTATGCTTTCTAGCATCCAGGACTAGAAAGTCAGTGCCAGCTGTGTCATTTTTAATAATTGTTTCTTAATTCTACTTCTCAGTGATCCCTATTATTTATTTTTAAAGACAGGGTTTGCAATGTGTAGTGACTCTGAATGATTGGCTGGAACAGCTGCTCTTGCCTTCCATGTTGCTGTTCAGTAACCAGTTAAGCAGCCCTGATTGTGAAGCCAACCAAGGCTTTCAGAAATCAATTACACATTTTCCTTTTGCACTAGAGCAATTATTTCCTTGCATGATTAAATGGTGGCAGTTTTTCTTTCTCCTTAAAACAAAGAAAACAGCTCCCTCCCCAACTCTGAAAATAAAATATAACCATTCATCTTTGCTCTAGTTCATTTTTTGCCTTTTGTGAGGAATCAAAGGAAACTTCATGTTAGGAGCAGCTTTGAAAAATATTCCATTGAGAAACAATGAATTATTCTGCATCTGTATCATGGTTTTTTCTCTGTAGATAAGGCTATTTACATAAAGAAAAGGAGTACTTGTGGCACCTTAGAGACTAACAAATTTATTAGAGCATAAGCTTTCGTGAGCTACAGCTCACTTCATCGGATGCATTTGGTGGAAAAAACAGAGGAGAGATTTATATACACACACACACAGAGAACATGAAA
Source organism: Dermochelys coriacea (assembly GCF_009764565.3). Lineage (NCBI taxonomy): Eukaryota > Metazoa > Chordata > Testudines > Dermochelyidae > Dermochelys > Dermochelys coriacea. The sequence continues at coordinate 306,561,961 of NC_050068.2, forward strand.
CAATGGTTTCAGAGTAGCAGCCGTGTTAGTCTGTATTCGCAAAAAGAAAAGGAGAACTTGTGGCACCTTAGAGACTAACAAATTTATTAGAGCATAAGCTTTCGTGAGCTACAGCTCACTTCATCGGATGCATTCCGATGAAGTGAGCTGTAGCTCACGAAAGCTTATGCTCTAATAAATTTGTTAGTCTCTAAGGTGCCACAAGTTCTCCTTTTCTTTTTATGAAACAATGGGTTTATCATACACACTGTAAGGAGAGTGATCACTTAAGATAAGCCATCACCAGCAGCAGGGGGGGGAAAGGAGGAAAACCTTTCATGGTGACAAGCAAGGTAGGCTAATTCCAGCAGTTAACAAGAATATCAGAGGAACAGTGGGGGATGGGGTGGGAGTTAGAAATACCATGGGGAAATAGTTTTACTTTGTGTAATGACTCATCCATTCCCAGTCTCTATTCAAGCCTAAGTTAGACAAACACCTACAAGATCTCTATCATGCATTCCTACAACTACAATACCCACCTGCTGAAGTGAAGAAACAGATTGACAGAGCCAGAAGAGTACCCAGAAGTCACCTACTACAGGACAGGCCCAACAAAGAAAACAACAGAACGCCACTAGCCATCACCTTCAGCCTCCAACTAAAACCTCTCCAATGCATCATCAAGGATCTACAACCCATCCTGAAGGACGAACCATCACTTTCACAGATCTTGGGAGACAGACCAGTCCTTGCTTACAGACAGCCCCCCAATCTGAAGCAAATACTCACCAGCAACCACACACCACACAACAGAACCACTAATCCAGGAACCTATCCTTGCAACAAAGCCCGTTGCCAACTCTGTCCACATATCTATTCAGGGGATACCATCATAGGGCCTAATCACATCAGCCACACTATCAGAGGCTCGTTCACCTGCGCATCTACCAATGTGATATATGCCATCATGTGCCAGCAATGCCCCTCTGCCATGTACATTGGCCAAACTGGACAGTCTCTACGTAAAAGAATGAATGGACACAAATCAGACGTCAAGAATTATAACATTCAAAAACCAGTTGGAGAACACTTCAATCTCTCTGGTCACTCGATCACAGATCTTAGAGTGGCTATACTTCAACAAAAAAGCTTCAAAAACAGACTCCAACGAGAGACTGCTGAATTGGAATTAATTTGCAAACTGGATACAATTAATTTAGGCTTGAATAGAGACTGGGAATGGATGAGTCATTACACAAAGTAAAACTATTTCCCCATGGTATTTCTAACTCCCACCCCATCCCCCACTGTTCCTCTGATATTCTTGTTAACTGCTGGAATTAGCCTACCTTGCTTGTCACCATGAAAGGTTTTCCTCCTTTCCCCCCCCTGCTGCTGGTGATGGCTTATCTTAAGTGATCACTCTCCTTACAGTGTGTATGATAAACCCATTGTTTCATGTTCTCTGTGTGTGTGTGTGTGTGTGTGTATATAAATCTCTCCTCTGTTTTTTCCACCAAATGCATCCGATGAAGTGAGCTGTAGCTCACGAAAGCTTATGCTCTAATAAATTTGTTAGTCTCTACGGTGCCACAAGTACTCATTTTCTTTTTGCGAATACAGACTAACACGGCTGCTACTCTGAAACCGGCTATTTACATGAAATCAAGATCAGTGTTCATTAAGAGTTCACCTACTTTTGCAGAGCCTCTATTTGAAGTCATGGTATCAAGCCATAGGCGGATACATGGAGTTGTCCCTACCTGTGCTAGCTGTCCATTTAGTCCATAGTTTTATATCTGATTATGTCACATATAGAGAAAGGACTCTTATACCATGTAAGGCATCAGGGCAGATGATGAATTGTTATGAAACAGAGGATCTTTTCTGCTATGTTTTTGGTTCTAAAATACATACAGAAATTTTGCATTATAGTCCTATGTTTTTCTGTGGCCGTGCACATTGCATTTAGGTAGAATAGGAGAATATCTTCACTCTGTTCTGTTTTTTAAATTACTTTGATAAGGGAATCTAATTGAAGCAGATGACAACCAGAATGAATAATTTAGAATGCAGGGCAGAAGCTGTGGAAGGAACTTTTAATGGAGGAAAGCAAGTGGGTTTACGTCACAGAGACTCAGGTGAGAAAAGCCATAAAAACTGTGAAGTATTGGAGAAAGAGAAAACGGTTACGGTATGTTCAAGGATTTTGTGCTTGGAAAATAAAACTGATTCATATAATTTACACATTACAGATTTTTCATAAGGAGAAGTCGGTATGAATTTGTGGGTTTTAGTAGACAAATGCCTAGTATGTACAAGATGATCCAGTTTTCAACAAACAGGCTATTGCAGAATATCTAAATCAGTCCATTTGGGGGAAAAGCCTGGAGCACCTTCTTTGCCATGCTCACTCAGCTGTTTTGTATTAAGAATTGGATACAGTAGCAAAGAAAATAGATTTATCTATTCGAAGAGGAAGAGAGTCAGGGGTTGACACTAAAAGAAAACTAGAAAGTAATGACTGTGAGACAAGAGCCCCAGGGGGTTGGTTTTATTGATTCAAGTTCCTTTGTAGGGATATGGAGGAAATCACTTGATACCATAACAAGAAAATTGCACAATAAAAGAATCATGTCACTTTAATTTCCAACCAAATGAACCTGTGAATTTGCTTGTTGGTGAGTCCCAAACACATTTAACATTGAGGATTTATCCAGCCACTTTAGTGAGGAGGCCTCTCCTTACCATCTCTGCTGCTGGTCCTTGCTGCACCAAAAACTCGATCTTCTACATAGAGTGCTTCCGCCGACATGCATGGGTTGAAATTGTGGAAAAGCAGTATCACTTGCCCCATAATCTCAGCTGTGCAGAACACAATGTCATCAACAGCCTCAGAAGCAACTCTGACATCATAATCAAAAAGGCTGACAAAGGAGGTGCTGTCATCATCATGAATAGGTCGGAATATGAACAAGAGGCTGTTAGGCAGCTCTCCAACACCACTTTCTACAAGCCATTACCCTCTGATCCCACTGAGGGTTACCAAAAGAAACTACACCATCTACTCAAGAAACTCCCTGAAAAAGCACAAGAGCAAATCCGCACAGACACACCGACCAGGGTTATTCTATCGGCTACCCAAGATCCATAAACCTGTAAATCCTGGATGCCCCATCATCTCAGGCATTGGCGCCCTGACAGCAGGATTGTCTGGCTATGTAGACTCCGTCCTCAGGCCCTATGCTACCAGCACTCCTAGCTATCTTCGAGACACCACTTCTCGTTAGTGTGTATGATAACATCCATTGTTTCATGTTCTCTGGGTATATAAAATCCCCCTTCTGTATTTTCCACTGCATGCATCCGATGAAGTGAGCTGTAGCTCACGAAAGCTTATTCTCAAATAAATTTGTTAGTCTCTAAGCTGCCACAGGTACTCCTGTTCTTTTTGTGGATACAGACTAACACGGCTGCTACTCTGAAACTGGATTAGGTTTCTTTGAAGCAAGTGTGACTTTCCCTCCACTGCCCCAAATCCATGCAGTCAGACTGTTGTTGCTTGGAAGGATGCTGTGTTTAAATTATTCACCGTATTTCTGTGCTGTATGTGTATCTGCAGTTTAGCCTCAGTGTCATTCATTTACTCTCTACCTTCATATACATTTTTCACTATTCATATACATTTGCTATTTTCAGTGTTCCAAAAAAAATTGCTAAATTTTCATTGTGTGAGATCCTGCCACCCCAACATATGCAGATGTGTTTGGCTTTACCTCTCGTCTCAGTGGTATCAGAGTTTCAGTTTTGGTAACGTTAGCACCGAATATAGTATGTAGACAATTTTTCTTTCCTAATTCGTATTCTGTCACTGTAAATAAGCATCCTAGAAGTGATTTTTGTTTGTGTTTCTGTTTTTCCTCTATAGCATAATTTCCTCTCTCTAAAACGTAAAATGAAAAAACATATATAATTTTTTAAAAATCAATAAATAATTTAGAATCTTCGAGAACAAGATAATTGCAAAACTGCTGTTAGACTTCTGGCTGGGGTTTGCAGTGCAGACTATACAAGACTATTGAATTAATCTGTGAAAATTCCCAGGTGAAAAAACCTGCTTGAGGGAAGAGCTAATGACTCCCTGTTGTATAGATAATAATCCTTAGTGCACTTCCAGTAGCAATAAGACTGAAATAGTTTGTACAGATGATGATTTCTCAGCAGACTAAAAACAACATTTTGGAGAAGGAAGTCTACAAAACCCTTGCAGGAGTCTCTGATTTAAGAGATTCATTTTGCTGGCATAGACACTTTGCTAAAGCTGTCAAAGTAGAAAAGGGAAGAATGAATTTAATTAGTTTAGAAAGTAAACCTGATCATGCAAAGATTTATGCAAGGAAAAATTACCAGGGAGAAAAATGAATCATGGGTAATCTTTGGAAGGAATTAATTCAATATTTTTTCTCTTATCAGTGTGTGTTTGCAGGAGTAAGCAAATCTTTCCGCATTACATGTCAGCTAAATATACAGTATTTTGAATACAGCTATAAAACAGTAATTGTCTCTTGATTCTGTTTCAAGCCTGCAAAGCATCTCATCAGACTGCCTTTGGCTCCTGCTGTCGACACTGTCATTCTCTCTGCTGTAGCTCTCTTGTGAGCCTTAGCCCATATACAGAACTCACACTCTTCCTCTTGGCTGTTTCAGGTTAAGTTCCTTCCAGGTGCATAACTTTAGCAAGCTGAGAAGATCTTTAGCAGTATCTTCTCCCTGCTGATGATATCGCTCCTGTTGAATGTTCACACTGGGATCCTCCTTCTCAATTGCAATTCTCTGCCAGGTGGGGGGAAAGTCACATGCAATCTGAGTAACTCTTTCGCCGTCTCCATTTCTCCTTGATAGGGCATGTCCTTTTTGGAGTTCAGACTAGACTGCCTCCTTCCCAAATCTAGTTTCAGCTTTAAAAAAAAATTAAACAACGAGTAATAAGTTAGTGTAATAGGGTGTATTGGCCCCTGGAAAGAGATCCAGACCCTGTATAGTTTGTTACAGGTAGATTTTACTGTTCTTTCTCTTCAGGGCAATTTAGGTGTGAAAAATGGTGTTAGCAGATTTCAGAGCAGGTTTCCACCTGAACCACCTTCACATGTCCTCTAGTTCTTCTTTCCTCCTCCTAACTTAACCCAGACCAGCAAGCTTTGTACACAGAGCACCATAGGATAGGCTATCCTGCTCCTTGGATACATTGATAGTAATTGTCTATTTAGAAGTGCTGATTGAAATATTAGTCTTTGAATACAATCAGCTGTTTTCTGTTTTACGCTATGTGAGATTAATCTCCCTGGGATTGGAAGACGTAATACTTGGAAGATTTTCCCTCTCCAGGTTTTTTGAAAATGCAATGAAGGTGCACAAACAAGCCCAAAGCTTTTTTTTTTTTTTTTGCTGACTATATAATAGTTAGCACCTTTCCACAAGCCCTTTACAAGGAAGGTAAGTATCATTCTCATTTTGCAGACAAGGAAACTGAGTCACAGAATGGCAAATGGACTTGCCCGAGATCACACAGTAGGTCAATGCTGAAGCTGGGAATGGAGCCCAGGTCTCCCACCTCTCCTTCCAGAAGCCATGTCACCTCCCTGGGAGCATATCAAAGTGTGGCTCTTCTTAATAGCATCTCTTAGGTGGAAAGTAAACTCTCCTTTTGTTAAAAAGAAAAGGAGTACTTGTGGCACCTTAGAGACTAACAAATTTATTTGAGCATAAGTTTTCGTGAGCTACAGCTATGCATCTGATGAAGTGAGCTGTAGCTCATGAAAGCTTATGCTCAAATAAATTTGTTAGTCTCTAAGGTGCCACAAGTACTCCTTTTCTTTTTTGCGAATACAGACTAACACGGCTGCTACTCTGAAATCTGCTTTTGTTGCTATTTCTGTGCTTTGAGTAATGAGCAATAGTGTTTTGTTGGTCATTTAAATGCCAGAATACAGAGCACTTAGACACACTTAACAAGTTTAAAAGTTTCTGAGCAGATTGGCAGTCTGAAAAGCATTCAGCCATACTCTTAGGGTTTGCTTTCATATTGGCCTTTCAGAAGGGCCCATTAGGATGCAAGCCTCTGAACAGTTATTTTGGGAAAAGTGCGTGTGTGAGAGAGGTGGGGGTTCTCCGCTTTTAAAAATGGCTGAAGGGTTTTTCCCCTGGACTTCCCAGAAACACCTCTGTGTGGAGACCAAATGTGGGAAGTTTTAGCCTCAAAGAGAATTTTTCAGAATGATCTGACTATGTAAATGCCAAGGGCAGGAGAAAAAGGGGGATTATAGTGGAAATCCCAGGTCAGTTGTTACTATAAGTAGTCATTAGCAGGGGCAGACTCAAACAGACTGATGGAGTCAGTCTGCAGTGCAACCAAAGAAGAGGTTCTCTGACCTGCTGTTTTTGTGGTACTACCTTCTATGGCCCATTTTCCGAACTGATGGGCACCTGCAACTCCCATTAGCTTTGCTCGGAGTTGTGGGTGCTCAGTACTTACGAAAATCAGGCCTCTAGGGACTGGAAGTCAGTTCTCCTGGGTTTTATTGCGATCTGTGCCACTGACTCACTGTATGACTGGGCAAATTTTCAAAAGTGTGCTCTCATTTTAGGCACCCAGTTTGAAGCATCTTGGGCCTGATTTTTAAGATGCTCTGAGCTCCCACAGCTGCTCAAGTCAGGGCCCAGGGAGGCTGCACAGGAGCATGTGGGCAAGTTTTACTCCCACTTATGTTCCCTGCTCGCCCATACAGCCCTTGGTGTTGATAAGCTCTTTGCGATTCTAAATAGAAGATACTATAGAAGAGCAAATGCTTATTACTAATCAGACATTATGGTGGAATGCTGTCCTCTCTGCGCCATATCGTATTTACTGAATATTTCCAGCAACTAGTGCAAGAACGACAGGCATCAAGTTGCTAATCTCACAGAAACATTCTCAGAAAAATCAGTTTTTCACACTGCTTCAGCTATAATCAATTATCTGCAGCCTGGTATTGAATGCCATGCAGAACATTTCCCCACTGCTTGATTTGTAACAGGTGGTATGTACAGAAATACTGGTTATAATTAGTCCTGTAACATGTATATTCATGGCACATGATGCTCACCTTACTTACTGCCAGTGCCCTGTTTGCTTAACTAATATGGAATTGCATGTTTCATTTCTGTATCCGAGCTATTCAGTTGGAGAAGGAGAGCGAGAGAAAAGCTGAAAGAATAATTGGTGGATAATACTAAGTGCTTGGATTAGCACATTTGTGCAGCATTTTTCAGAACATTGACATTTGATGCAGGCTGAGTGAGAATTCTGAGTGGTGCTGAGTCAGCCCTATCTAGGTGTCTTCTTGTTCTGTGGGTGTTTAGCTGCTTTCTGTTCTTCCTTGCATTCAAAATGTCAGCCGCCTCTGAAGACATTCAATCATTTTTAAAAAAGAAAAGGAAAATTGAACAGGACAGTAGTATTGCACTCAACCCTCTCCTGAATTTAACCACTTACAAGAAGTGGAAGGTTGGACATATGACCAGGGAAGAGTATAAAAATATTGCTCGGGCATGTAGGAAAGATATCAGGAGGGCCAAATCGCACCTGGAGCTGCAGCTAGCAAGAGATGTCAAGAGTAACAAGAAGGGTTTCTTCAGGTATGTTGGCAACAAGAAGAAAGCCAAGGAAAGTGTGGGCCCCTTACTGAATGAGGGAGGCAAGCTAGTGACAGAGGATGTGGAAAAAGCTAATGTACTCAATGCTTTTTTTGCCTCTGTTTTCACTAACAAGGTCAGCTCCCAGACTGCTGTGCTGGGCATCACAAAATGGGGAAGAGATGGCCAGCCCTCTGTAGAGATAGAGGTGGTTAGGGACTATTTAGAAAAGCTGGACATGCACAAGTCCATGGGGCCGGACGAATTGCATCCGAGAGTGCTGAAGGAATTGGCGGCTGTGATTGCAGAGCCCTTGGCCATTATCTTTGAAAACTCGTGGCGAACGGGGGAAGTCCCGGATGACTGGAAAAAGGCTAATGTAGTGCCCATCTTTAAAAAAGGGAAGAAGGAGGATCCTGGGAACTACAGGCCAGTCAGCCTCACCTCAGTCCCTGGAAAAATCATGGAGCAGGTCCTCAAAGAATCAATCCTGAAGCACTTAGAGGAGAGGAAAGTGATCAGGAACAGTCAGCATGGATTCACCAAGGGAAGGTCATGCCTGACTAATCTAATCGCCTTTTATGATGAGATTACTGGTTCTGTGGATGAAGGGAAAGCAGTGGATGTATTGTTTCTTGACTTTAGCAAAGCTTTTGACACGGTCTCCCACAGCATTCTTGTCAGCAAGTTAAGGAAGTATGGGCCGGATGAATGCACTATAAGGTGGGTAGAAAGCTGGCTAGATTGTCGGGCTCAACGAGTAGTGATCAATGGCTCCATGTCTAGTTGGCAGCCGGTGTCAAGTGGAGTGCCCCAGGGGTCGGTCCTGGGGCCCGTTTTGTTCAATATCTTCATAAATGATCTGGAGGATGGTGTGGATTGCACTCTCAGCAAATTTGCGGATGATACTAAACTGGGAGGAGTGGTAGATACGCTGGAGGGGAGGGATAGGATACAGAAGGACCTAGACAAATTGGAGGATTGGGCCAAAAGAAATCTAATGAGGTTCAATAAGGATAAGTGCAGGGTCCTGCACTTAGGATGGAAGAATCCAATGCACCGCTACAGACTAGGGACCGAATGGCTCGGCAGCAGTTCTGCGGAAAAGGACCTAGGGGTGACAGTGGACGAGAAGCTGGATATGAGTCAGCAGTGTGCCCTTGTTGCCAAGAAGGCCAATGGCATTTTGGGATGTATAAGTAGGGGCATAGCGAGCAGATCGAGGGACGTGATCGTTCCCCTCTATTCGACACTGGTGAGGCCTCATCTGGAGTACTGTGTCCAGTTTTGGGCCCCACACTACAAGAAGGATGTGGATAAATTGGAAAGAGTACAGCGAAGGGCAACAAAAATGATTAGGGGTCTAGAGCACATGACTTATGAGGAGAGGCTGAGGGAGCTGGGATTGTTTAGTCTGCAGAAGAGAAGAATGAGGGGGGATTTGATAGCTGCTTTCAACTACCTGAAAGGGGGTTTCAAAGAGGATGGCTCTAGACTGTTCTCAATGGTAGCAGATGACAGAACGAGGAGTAATGGTCTCAAGTTGCAATGGGGGAGGTTTAGATTGGATATTAGGAAAAACTTTTTCACTAAGAGGGTGGTGAAACACTGGAATGCGTTACCTAGGGAGGTGGTAGAATCTCCTTCCTTAGAGGTTTTTAAGGTCAGGCTTGACAAAGCCCTGGCTAGGATGATTTAACTGGGACTTGGTCCTGCTTTGAGCAGGGGGTTGGACTAGATGACCTTCTGGGGTCCCTTCCAACCCTGATATTCTATGATTCTATGATTCTATGATTTATTTTTAGAACAAAACCATCAAATATTCAGTAAGCAAAATACTGTACGTATTCAGCTGCCTTTTCCTCTGGAAGATTACTAAAGTCTAAATCTGAAAGCTAAATCAAAATCTTTATTGTTAATGTTTTATTAGCAGCCCTCCCCCATATAATTTAAATGATGCAATGAGGAAGTGTGCTTTATATATATTTTTCCCTCCCTCATGTGATAATATTGTTCCAATATTTAGGCAGGGCTTTTTTATCCCAATGCACTTTAAGGATGATGGCCCTGGTCCTGCAATGAGCTCCCATGTTGGCGCAGGAATCCACTCACATAGAGCTCATTGCAAGATTGGGGCCTACATCAAAAGATCATTTCATCCATCCCTGAAATGCAGCCATCTCTGGTTGCAGTGAAATGCAGTAACATTAGTCTACAGTTTTAGGACAGAAGCGAAATATACCTTATCCAGTTGAACTTGCTGGAGGAATCTAGGCAGGCAGAATGTAATTACCCAAGTTGGCACTTGTCCAGGGGACTCTGGTTAATAACCTTCTTACAGTGGGAAATGTAGGTTCTTTGAGTGTGTTGTCAGTGTGGAGCCCACTGGAGATGCACATATGCCTTGAGTGCAACGCCAGGTATTTTTTTTTTTTTTTTTTACTAGCAATGCCTAGAAGGGCAACATATGTGCCCTGAGGCTCTTCTGTTACCTGCACAATTTAAGGCTCTCACCTCCTACCTTCTCTTTTGATAGTCAGGAAGTAAGGGACCCAACTTTACCCCTTTGTGGGCTCAGGGCTAACACCCCTTCCTGGTGGATGCAGGGCTCTAGGGGTCTTTTCCCAGTGAAAGAGCCTTACACAGGAATATCCTTACCCTCTATTTATTAAGAGTTATCCAAACAGAATACACACACTAAGCATACAATGCTCACGACTCCCGAGCGCAGGCGATCTTCCTCCTACTAGCCAGGCAAGCTTCAGTTGCTGCACAGCATGGTCATGTAGAGTATTCTGGCAGCTTTGATCTTGAGCTGTGCGGGGTCCTGGAAGTGAGTTTTCTCTCGTTTCTTCTTCAACCCCAATTTTTATAATGAAACTTGAGTCCTGTCTATTTGTATATTAACCAGTCATGTTTATTAAAGTATTATGAAATAATTCTTTAACCAGTCCTAACACATTGCGAAACAATTCTTTAACCAGTCAGACCCCCATCACTGTAGTTGATTCAAATCTTGCAAAATTAGTTATGCAACAGACAGAAACAATTAAAGACTCGGACAGAGACCATAGAGATAAACAATAGAGAAGTATAAATAAGAGAAGTAGGGACCATAAATGCAAAACAATAGAGAAGTATAAATTTAACAATCACAACTGTTGATAAGTGGTTTCTTTCCAGACAGAGTGTTATCAAAGAAAGTTTTCTTTAAACATTATAAGATCTGTTTCTTTATCTGGTGACAGTAGGCGATTAGGACAGGAGTGCCTTCTTAATAGACCAATATTACATTGTTTTGGTGCAATTTAGATGAAACGTGAGGATGTGACTCTCTGCAACTTATCTCATGGCTGCTGTTTTTACTGCAGAAAAAGGCCCCGACCTTACACTTCACGCTGCCCTATGAGGGCATAAAAGGCAGGGTAGCTGCAGCCCTCCCTCAGTTCCCTCTTATTGCCCATGGCAGCAAGACAAAACTGTGGGAATCTCCAACCACTAGTTCTTAGCTCAGGCTAATCTTCTTCTAAATCTTCTGCAAATCATCAGAACCACTTATGATTTCTTGCTTCAGTTGCCAGGAACTGATCACCAGGTGTCTGGACTAAACGTCACTGGCCAGACTCTCTGTACAGGGCTTCTCTAATGGTGGACTCAAAACCTGCAGGCTTCAAGCCCTTTCCATCCTGTCATGGACTAAGCCCTCAGAAGGATGAGCATAGTAAGTGTCTCTTCTGTTTGAGGGAATTGCACATTCCAAGCAGATGCTTAGTCTATTTATCCTTCTCCACAAGGACTTACTGATCACGAGAAACAAGGCTGAAACGTCCCCTTTTGGAACAGATGAAGGTCTCATGAAAAAAACTGGTTGTTCGGCTTCTTTTTCTTTATACATTTGACAGCACTTTGTGTGGTCAGTTTCATTGATCCCCTTGCACAATCCGTTAGTATCCCCTGTTGTTCCTGTCTTTCACACAACAGGTGAGAATTAAAGATTTTTAAAAATGGGAATATGTGATTAATACAAAAATTGGCTGGAGGACTTATGGGCAGGGATACCACTTTTCACTCATTTTTAAAATGAACTGGATTTTAAGTTGGTGGGCTTTTGGTAACCATGGGTAATCAGGATTGAAGAATTGGTGCCCCCTAACTCCATTACTGACCGAAAGGGAAGAATGTCACTTATTGAATCACCAACTTCACTTAGTGGAGCACCATAGTGCAGGTGTTTGTTGGAGGTCCCCACCCAACAACTACCTCACCAGTTCTGCTTAGATGGTTTGATCCAGCGGGATTATAGAACGAGTGGAATTGCTGCAAGCTAAACTTGTAGGGTGGAAAAATGTTACACTCTTCACAAGAGAAACTCCTGTTCCTTTTTATCTTCCCAGCCCATCCAGTCTGTGTGTGTAAACTATATCTCTCTATCTATTCTATATCTATATATGAGTTGATTTTATTCAGTTTATTTTAACAATAAAAACACATTCCTCTCTGAGTCTTTAAGACTGTATTAAGGCCCTTTTGCTGGATGCTTGTGAAACCTCCAAAGATGTTTAGGGACTTAGTTATATAAAATATTTCTGTGTTAGAATTATAAAACAATACTAGGATGATCAGGACTTGAATACTCACTTCAAATAGATTGCAGTGTTGTAAGTGTCATTTATTCATGCCAACTTTTGCGGGGAGGTATTGGCAGTTTGTGACCTATTGAGCCTTCCACTATATCTTTTTTTATAGAGTCATAGATTCTAAGGCCAGAAGGGACCATTGTGATCATCGAGTATTTTTTCCTATATAGACTGTAGTGCAGGCCATAGAATTTCCAAAAATAATTCCTAGAGCAGATCTCTGAGAAAAACGTCCAATCTTGATTTTAAAATTGTCAGTGCTGGAAAATCCACCATGAACGTTGGTAAATTGTTCCAATAATTAATTACACTTAGTGTTAAAAATGTATGCCTTATTTTCACTGTGAATTTGTCTAGCTTCGGCTTCCAACCATTGGATTGTGTTATAAATTTCTCTGCTAGATTCAATTATTATTGAAATATTAAATATTTGTTCCCCACGTAGGTCTCCTATAGACTGTAATCAGATCATCCCCTAGCCCTCTCTTTGTTAAGCTAAATAGACTGATCGCCTTGAGTCTATCATTATAAGGCAGGTTTTCTAAACCTTTAATCAGTCTCATGGCTCTTCTCTCCAATTTATCAACATCCTTTGGGCATCAGAATTGGACACAGTATTCCAACAATCACACCAGTGCCAAATATAGAGGTAAGATAATCTCTTTACTCCTATTAAACAGTTCCCTATTTATGGATCCCAGGATCTCATTAGTTCTTTTTGGCCACTGCTTCACACTGAGAGCTCATATTCAGCTGATTATCCACCCCTAAACCCAAATCTTTTTCAAAGTCACTGCTTCCCAGGATAGGGTCTACCATCCTGTAAGTGTGGCCTACACCTTTTTTCCCAGATGTACACCTTTACATTTAGCCATATTAAAATACATATTGTTTAAAGCAATTTGCAATGCTTTCACTTAGATATCCTGTATGTATACTGCACTTATCCATATCCCTGTTACACAAAACAGGATGGTCATCAGGACCTGAGTGCAAACTTCAGTGATATCTGCAGAGCTACCATAGAGACTTCCCAATCATCAAAAGCTTTTGATACCCTTGAAACCTCCAGATAACCTATGTTGTATTGTCACAGTCAAACTTAGTGCTAAACCTTCCCTGAAAATTCCCAGGAATGTAGGGAATGTAGTGATAGATTTTCTCATACTGTAGCACCTTTCCATTTGGTACAAATTACTATAAGAGTGACTCAACAGAGTATCGTAAAGGGGGGGGGGCGTTAATTAGAGGAATAATGAACCACACTTGATGAAAAAATAATTTTCCTACTTTCAATGCCACATTACCCAGAGCACCATTTACTGAAAAAAAATATTACAATACTTTCCTGTTCTAGTGAGTTTTACAGGTAACTTAGCACAGAAAAGTGGTGTGATTGTTTCTCTTAATTTCTTTCACAAAACTCATTATATTGGAATTCAGTGTTCTTTCTCCATCTAATGCTGTATCATTGCACCTCTAGAGTGGCATCAAGAATTGTCCAACATTTGTCAGTGATAGAAACATAGGTTTCTCTACAGTTTTACTACAAAGATAAACTTAAATAAACACTACCTTCCCCTTGCGCCCCCCATAAAATCAGTTTTCTTTCACCCATCTTTATCATAACAAACAGCAGACATTATGTAAGCAGGAAGCACAGATATATTTTCAGTAATATGATAATGACATTAGTGACTATGCATCCTGGGCAAGTCTCCATGATCTTGTTGCCTCTTATCATTCTAATGTTTCTCACAAGCATCTCACAATTGCTTAGATACCAAGGTGAACAGCATCTTTGCAATTCCTAAAATATAGAGGTTCGATACAGGAAGATTCTTGAGAGTATAGATTCCTTGTAGCATTCCCTGCTCTTGTTCAAACACATTCTGCTCAGCCAGCGTAAGGAGACACCTAATATTGCTCGGGCACAGCCTATCTTAGGTGCCATGTTGATGTTGACAGTTGAGTGGATCAAATTTTTCATTTAAGGTTTTTTTTTTTTAAACAAAAAATGGCTTTTCAGTCAAAACAGACATTTTCTGTTTTGGAATATCTGTTTTTGACAAAATTTTTAGCTAAAAAAACCAAACCAACAACAATAACAAAATATTCTAGTTTTTTGGCAACTGGACCAGACAGGTGACACTTTTCAGTTAAACCAAAAATTTGTGTCTGACTAGCTGAAAGTTTTCAGTTTTTGGTTGCTGAAAACTAAACAATTTTCAGTGTTTGTTTTTATGATGAATACCTGAAACATTTTGTAGAAAAAATTCAACAACGACAAATCTTTTGTTTTCATCAACTTTTTTTGGAGGGGTGGAGCATGCCCTGATCAGCTCTAGTTCTCAGCCAGATAGTAGATCACCACACAGTTTGGGGTAGGAGTACATGAGGGGAGAAATCTCAGGCTCCTTCCCCCTTTCTCTAAACCATTTCACTAAGATTTTGAAACAGGAATACTCTGTGCCTGCCCCCTCATCCTCCGTATCGCAGGGTTGGGATGGCCTTTCCTGGGAGTTAGACTTCACCGACCAGTGCCTAGTTAGTTGCTTCCCAGGTGATTGGTTTGAGATGAGGGATCAGGTGATAGCTTCTTGGTCACCCGGTCCTTGGATAAAAGGCCAGTAAGCAAGTCTGATAGGAGAAAGGTCCTCTGTCTCTTCATATCTGTCTAAGGGGCAGCGAGAGGACTAGGTATATGCACATGATCATAGAAAGGGGCCACCACTTGACCCAGAGTTCAGAGGTCTTTCTACAACGCAGGAGTCTGTGAGACTTTTCTTTGTCTTTTGTTGATGTTTCACAAATGCCAGCAGTTGATCAATGTCTGAGTTATCACCCAGCAATGAGGGTTGCCTACTCTAATCTTAATTATCTAAGGCATTGAAGCTAATCCTCGTAGCAAACCTTTAATGAAAGGCGCTTTTTGAATTAATAATGAACATAATGATCCTTCCAGCTGCAAGTGCAAAATCAAATGGAATCAATACACCATAGCTTCCCCACACTTAGCATGTCAGAAAAGGGCAAAACCTATTCTATCTGCAGGTTGAACTGTGCTGATCTGGTACTTAGAACAAAAGCCATTAATTGTCTTAAATGACTCTATATAATGAAGTTTAGTAATTGGCTTTCATTTTAGTACAGCTTTAAAAGGCTAAACCTCATAAACCTATCTTAGGCCTCAGTCTAAGGTATAGTAAAGGTAATAGGCACATGAGATTTAGCAAACACCACGTAGCCTATCTACATTTTTCCAAAACTTGTTGCAGTACTTAATACCATTTCATCTAATTAGCCCACTGTGCAATGAAATAAACTGAGATAGTGTTCCAGCTATAGCATAAGTGGGATTGCTTTGTGAGGGAGCAGGGAGTATTTAGCAAGTTGCAAATTTATCTGGCTCATGATGTGTGCTGTAGCTTTCCCTCTAGAGAGTTGGGTTTTCTCTTGCTGTACATACTGTGATGCTTTCTCTTACAAGAGAAAGGAGTATGATGCATGTCTAAAAGGAAATAGAGAATGCAGATAAATTATAATATTCAGAAACCACACTACCAGCACAGTGCATCAAGGCTTCTCATTTTCGAGCACTGTGATATCGGAACTTACCCTACCTTTCTCTGACAGATGTGTACATGATTATAGAAGGGGACCACAACTTGACCCAACAGTTAAGATGTCTTTCTGCAATACATGTTCTGGTCATGCATGCAAGCAGTTTCAGTCTGAGGAATCTTGTAGTGCTGCATAGTGAAGAAAGGAAATCCCCAGTCACAACCACACTGGAACACTTCTCCATGCAGTATTGCATTAAAGTACAACTAAGACGACAGAGAAGTCCTAGATATCTTAAAATGGTATAGATCTGAATAAGTGTTGACAGGGTCTTATATGAGTTTGCAAACAAAAAAATTAATTATAAAGGACTTAAGGTTGAAAGTGTGTTGTGGTAGAGTCCAGATAACAAGCAGAAACAATATTATACTTTACACAAATTCTCCACTTTAAAACCACCCCAACCATTAGACTGTCTGGAGACGAACAGCTAATGGAATCAGTTCGGCATGGCCATATCACCCTTCATCGCTCATTCTCAGTCCATCCAGCTTACACCACCTGCTCATTCCTGTTGTTGTTATTTGTGTTACTAGCAGTCTCACCTGATATCAGAGCATTGTGCTAGACACATACAAAAACAGAGTAAGAGATAGCCCATGCCCTAAGGAGCTTACTATTGAAAGAGACAAAACAGACAAAGGAAGGGGGAAGATACAAAGGCACAGAAAGATGAAGTGACTTGCCCAAGGTCACACAGTAGGTCAGTGGCAGAGTTGGGAATGAAACCCAGGTTCAAAGTGCCGCCTAGCAGCTGTTATCTCCATCTAGGGTGATCAGATGTCCAGATTTTATAGGGACAGTCCCGATATTCAGGGTTTTGTCTTGTATAGATGCCTATTACCCCCCACTCTCTGCCTTGATTTTTCACTGTTACTAGCTGGTCAATCTATCCTCATCTGCTCATTAATCCCCAGAAAATGACTTCTCTTGAGTTTGTTCTTGAAGATGAGAAAACCTCAAAATATGAGACGTATGGATTTTTTAATGGGGGTACAGTTTCAGTTGGTTTGTACAGGGTTTATTGCTGCCAGTACATTAGCCAGTCTGAATGCTCAGATTGGCCCAGCCTTCCATTCAGTTTACGATTAGCAGTAGCTGTGCAATGAACTCAAGTCACCATTGTATTCTGAAGACCAGTGGTAATGTCCCTGCTTTTTTGCAGCATGGTGCCCATGCTACTCCAGATCTGCATCACAATAGCTGCTTTCATGCAGTATGAACTGATCTCTCTCTCCATATCTGTATACTCAAAATCCATAAACCACGGAACTCAAGATTCCTTTAAATACCCATTACCGTAAATAAAGACTCATTAAAGGATTGAAAAATATTAAACTATTCTTAAAATGTTTTAAAAATACATGGAAGTATAGAAACCTTAACATGTTTGTTATTGCCAAGAGCCACATAATCTACCTGAGTTTGGAATTGGAATTAATTTGCAAACTGGATACAATTAATTTAGGCTTGAATAGAGACTGGGAGTGGATGGGTCATTACACAAAGTAAAACTATTTCCCCACATTTATTCTCCCCCCCCCCCACTGTTCCTCAGACATTCTTGTCAACTGCTGAAAATGGCCCACCTTGATTATCACTGCAAAAGGTTTCCCCCTTCCCCCCACTCTCCTGCTGGTAATAGGTCACCTTAAGTGATCACTCTCGTTACCGTGTGTATGGTAATACCCATTGTTTCATGTTCTCTGTGTATATAAATCTCCCCACTGTATTTTCCACTGAATGCATCCAATGAAGTGAGCTGTAGCTCATGAAAGCTTATGCTCAAATAAATTTATTAGTCTCTAAGATGCCACAAGTCCTCCTTTTCTGCTTGAGTTTTGATATCCTGGGTTGACCTTATGCATATTTGACACCAGAGAATAATTTGCTGGCTTCTTCACCTCCCCCAAAATGTTGAAAGGGAAAAAATATCAGTGGAGCAGTGAAAGGTGTCTGCTTCAAACCAGGATGTTTTCTTACTCAATTAGTCAGTATTAGTACAGGTCCAGAGTGCTTTGATGATATAAAACTCTGTGTAGGTTGCTAGATATTATTCATGTGAAGCTAGAGACAGCTTTTCTGCCACTTTTTGCCTCATCGTTTTTCTCAGCAGGGCCCTGATCCACAGCCACTGAAGTCCACTGGAGTCTTTTCCAGTAACTCCTGTGGCCCTTGGAACAGGCCTCAGATGTCTGAATCTGACTCTGATTCAGGCCTTTTGCTCTAGCATGATGGTAGGTGGCTGAACTAAGTAAGTGGGGATCTAGATTTTCCTGTGCACTGCACAGAGATGCTAATTTTTTCTAGTAGAGCAAACGTGATCATTCCCGAGGCACTGATGTTTCAAGTTTTGATTATTAATTTACACCAAGAGACCTTAGAGAAGGAAGCTACTTAGAATTTGCAAGAACTCAGTTACATTTGAAACACGCACTAACTCTGTTCAACTTTTAGGTGTTTTTTTCTTCTTCTTTGGTAATTTCTTGAGAATACTTGCAGAAGTAAAAACTCTTAATAGCTTCCCAGGGAAAACCCCTATTATGGGACTAGGGTTTTTCTTGGTGCACTCCCTAATGGATGGTTAACCTCAAATCTTCCTCCTTTATTTATATTTGAGGCGAAGAGGGGCCATGATACTCATATGCACCAGCCAATCTGACCTGAGTACACTTGTCCCAAATGAGTTATGGCCCTTCTAAAGGGACTTTCTTCCCGGACCAAAAGATCACCATAGGGGAAGTTGAAATACCCATTGTGATCCTGGGAGACCCTGCCTACCCCTTGATACCGTGGCTTATGAAGCCGTACACGGGGCATCTTGATAGCAGCAAGGAGTGGTTCAACAACAGGCTGAGCAAGTGCAGAATGACTGTTGAGTGTGCTTTGAGCGATTTAAAGGCCCACTGGCGCTGCCTGTATGGGAGGCTGGCCCTGGCCGATGACAATATTCCTATGCTTATAGCCATGTGCTATGCACTCCATAATATTTGTGAAGGGAAGGGCAAAAGCTTCACTCGGGGCTGGACCACTGAGGCTCAGTTCCTGGGGGCTGAATTTGAGACCAGGATTATTAGAGGGGCACAGCACGGGGACATAAGGATCATGGATGCCTTGAGGCAGCAATTTGAAGCTGAAATCCACTAATATTTGTTGCTGTGCTCGGGAGTGCAGCGCTTGTAATGCTAGGAGGTGACTTTGATTGGTGCAGATGATGCACTATGAAAGTTGAAAAAAATTGCCTGTTGCTTTGCAGGGCTCTGTTTGCTTTCAGTTAACAGAATAAAGATTGTTTTCAAACCAAAACAATTATTTTATTAAAAAACAACAATCGGAGGGGAGAGACAAACAAAAAAACACATCAAAACTGTGGGGAATGGGGGAAGGGAGGGTCTCAGGAGGTGGTGGGGTCCCGGGACGGTTAAAGATTTGTGTATATCCAGGTATCATATGTAACCTGGTCCTTTGGAGTACAGTGTAGCTGGTACTGTACTTCAGCAGGCTAAACATCAGGGGGACGGGTGTTGAGTGCAGAGGGTACTGGGAGTCTGCACGGCTGGACTGTGACGGGGGAGGAGTGGAATGCAGCGGGTACAGATTGGAGCCAGGAGGTTGATAAGAGTGTGTTGGCGGTGTCTAGGGGGCACATGGGAAAGAGTTTTGTGATAGTGGTTGCAGGGGAGGGCAGGTGCAGAGCTGCTTGGTTTGCAGTGCTCGTAGCACCCAGAACGTGTCTGCTTGGCACTCCATAACTTTTAAGAACCGCTCCATGGTGTCATTCTGGCGTGCTGTGTTTTCCTTTCAGTCCGTCTTCTCACTGTCCTCCCACTCCTTCAGTTCTTGTTTTTCGGCCACGGAGTACATCATGACATCATGCAGAAAGTCCTCTTTAGTTCTTCGTGGCCGCTTTCTAATTCTGCGCAGTCGTTCAGCCAGTGATAATAAAGAGGGAGGCTGGGCTCCCAAGGTCATATCTGTGCAGCCAAAATGCAATGTTTTACAGAAGCAGTATTGTTTGCAACACACAGACCACTGATTCAGTGATTTAAAACAAAGCCACTATTCACATACCTGTCACTAACTGGCTGAACGCAGGCAAGCCACAAGACTCCCAAAATGGTGAGTAACCGCAGGGGAAGGGGAAATCAGTGTTCTAGGACCGTACTGTACACTGGGCACATGGCTCTTGGGGAGAGCCAGCACGGTGCGGGGCGGACTTTATAATCATTACTGTCCCCACATTTTCCACAGGCTGTTCATTATGGAAGATACCTTGCTGCTGAGGGTGAGCAGGGAATCAAGGGAGGGTCTTCTCGAAAACTGCAGCTTTCACCCTGGTCCTTATGCTGCTTGCCTGTGTGCAGCAATGGTCCTTCCCACCCTCCCACCCCACCCCGCCAGTGATGGCAGAGTGGCATGGAAAAGTTACCCTTAATGGGGAAAGAAACAAAACAGCTCTGCCAAAGAACCTGTGGCAGCGGATTGCCAGTATCTCCATGAGAGTTTCCTGTGAAGTGAGGGAGTCAATAAACACCCTGTTCCACCGCTCAGACTAGGCACGTGGTGGTAAGCACATCATACAGACAGAAGCCTGCTTTCTGTAACCCTCCTGCCCGCAACAATTCACTTCAGTGATTCCCAAAATCAAAACCACTTACCAGGGGCCTCCTCTCCTGTTTGCACTTTGCCAAGCTCCGACAGCTGTGACTGGCTAGCCTCCTCTGGGGTATAGAAGAGCTCCTGGCTGCCTGCATCCCTGACCTCCGATCATGCTCTGCCTCTGGGTCTCCCTCCCGCTCCACATCCTCTTCCAAGATTTCCTCCTCCTGGATTGGTTCACTCTCAACTGGCAGCCAAATATCCACGGTGGCTTTCTGTCCATAGGTATCATAATTCCTATGGCTGGAGCACAGCTGAGACTGCACAGCTTCCTCTCCCCAAATGCTGATGAGGTCCAGCAGCTTGGCATTGTGTCCCTTCTCTCTGTCCCCCTGTGCGGGGACTTGGGGCTACTTGCTCTGTATAAATGTGGATCCAGTATCCCTTCTCCCAGCTTCTGACAAGCACCATGCCAACAACAGTCCCCTTGACAGAGGGCCTATTTGGAGTCTGTGTCAAGGAGCCTATAATGGTCTTGGGGTTCATTAAATAACACAACAATGAATGAGAAAGGAATGAAACTTTAATAAAACAAACGGGACAGCATCTTTGGTGAACTGCTGCACACACCTATGGGGTGTTTCCAGCCCCCTCCTCCAGAGCACATCTCCAAATTCCTATGTTCATAATACTGTCCCTTATGAGGGAGCATCTCTAAACCATAATTTTCTACAAACATCTCTACAGAGCCCACTTCCCAAAGCACCACAGGTATGGTGCTTCCCCTGAGCAGGAGTTGCTCCTCTGCCCTACTCCATGGAGAGGCAATCCAGAGCTTAAGTGGACAGAGGAGTTTGCACAGTACTCTACATGGATAAATTTTCCCTGATATAGTGTTCACTCAGTGTGGTTGATAATGATAAGACCTGAGTGGCTGTGCTTAACTCATCTGCTCTCAAGACAGAAAATTCTCTTTTCGCAACAGTGCCCTCTCACAACTCAACAGAAAATGCTGCTTTAAGTGATATGGACAGAATCAATATTCCATCCAGACTCCAAATGGGCCCTATACCAATGTCCCAGTTTCTAAAGCTCGAAGACACCATGGCTTTAGTATTTTGGTAAATCATTCAATCTCTGTCATTAAAACATTGGGAAATCAAAACCCACTTGGGTAATGTTCCTGATTTAATGACAAACTCTAACGTTCCATGCCCAGTTAGGTTACTCCTGTGCCCGGGAACTGAAGGGGAAGCATCTCAATAAAGTCTGCTGCAGTTCAACCACTGAAGTCATTGTTGGCATTGTAGCAAAGTAATGACCAGCACACATGTACAGCAATATCCCAGCAGATGTTTTTTTGCAGGAATATATTCGCCTAAGAAGGGCAGTAGATTTAGTTGGCAGACTATAATTTTATCAGTGACACATCAGGGTTCCAGTTTGATTATGTCTCAAGCTTACATTTGCATGCCAGAATGAGGAATATTTTCTTCAAAAGGAAGTGAGGGTGGTTTGAACAGAGCAAAGCTTATTACAGTCTTTCCATTTCTCTTCCTTCTCAGCATAGCCTGGGGCTGGACGTAGCAGGCACTAATGTTTCATAGTTAGTTTGTATTTGAAAAGAAATCAGGTGTGATGGAAATCCTGAATATTGCATCTGTTCCTCAACTGGTGTAAATAAGGATAGCTCCATTTAAAACAATGAAATCATTGAAAGTAGGTGAATTTACACCAGCTAAGTTTTGGCTCACTATTGTTTCCAGTTTGTTTGAGGTGTAAAACTAACACAGAACTAAAAAGGATGGGGTCTGGTTCTTGACTCCACTCTGCCAGTTTGGTGCTAGTGTAAATTCAGTAGAATGAAAAATCACACATACACGCTCTTTAACAATTTCTAGTTTCTTCAGGAAAAATATGAGAAAAGATGCATGCAGAAACAACACAAAGCTTCTGCCTGGCAGAGTTTCAAGTTCTATGTGATTCTTTTCTGGTAGACTATTCTATTTCTTACTAAATATTGAAAATTAACCATGTGCCAGTGAGAATTAATATCATACCTTCATTATCTCCTCTCCATATTTCACTTTAAGTTTGTTTAGCTTCAGTAAAGGTCAATCATTCTTAAAGATACAGAAAAGAACTGAGTGAACCCACCAGCATTCCCCATGCCTTCAATCAGGATTTTAAATGGCTGTTTTATAGTTAGATACAAGTCTGTTAGGTCTGTTCAGAAAACAAAACAATAAAGTGTACAGTGGTGGGCATGGCCTGGGCAATACCTCTGACCCCCCATCAAGTTTGACCCTGTGTAGGTCATGGGCTGGATCACTTGGGCTGGTGAGGACCACAACACCCTGGGATTGGAAGGATTTGTATGTAAAATCTGAAAGAAATTAATAGGGATCAAACCAACAGGATTCCATACAAGCTATTCCAGAGCCTAGTATAATTGAATAGGGAATGATTTCATTGCTAGAGCTTTGGGTTGGTTTGTTGGTAACCATCCTATCCAATTCTAAAGCAGAGCTATAATTCTATATTAAATTCCGTAGGATGGTCCAAAAAAAACCCCACTATAGAAAATTGATTATTTTCTCTCAAATTCGATAGAAATTCTCCATAAGAGACTGAGTGGGAGCAGCTGGTGATTCTACTGTTGGAGGGCTTCATAGAAGGCCAGTTAGCCTGTCAGAGCTGAATTAATACTTCCATGGCTACACTGGCCATGACTCCTCCCCAACCAGCATATCTGGTTTTGGGGGCTGGGCCCCTGGGGATTCCAGAATGAATTAGACTGGTAAAGCTAGTGGATTTTTTCCCCTAATCAGTCTGGCTGCCATCACTGTCATATCTGAGCACCTCACAATCTTTAATGTATTTTTCCCTCCCAGTACCCCTATGAGGGAGGGAAGTGTTGTCACCCCCCATTTTACAGATGAGGTGTTGAGGGACGGAGAGACTAAGGGCCAGATTTTTAAAGATGTTTAAATGCCTAAATATGCAGATAGGTGCTTAGTAGAATTTTCAGAAAATGGGAGTTAGCCACCTACATGCTTTTGAAAGTCCCATTTGGCACCTACCTGCATCTTTAGGTGCCTAACTACCTTTAAAAATCTGTCCCATGTGGCTTATCCAAGGTCACAAGTCTGAAGCGGAGCAGGGAATTGAACCCAGGTTCAGATTGATTCATGATTCCCCAGGATAGGTTGGGCCAATGAAAGATATTGTATTGTCTGTTGGCATTTAGCTTTTCCAGAGCTTTAAAATGCAGTGGTGGCATTGTGCAGTGGGGAGTGGAAAAGGCCAAGTGAGTGTGTAAGTGATTTGTAACTTCTTGTGATGGATTCTGTTGTGCAAATGAACTCCTGTATGTAGAACATTGGGCTGCATCTTATCATGTGTGGGCAAACTAACAGAGACGTGCTTTATATGATTTTATTTTTAAGGTGAGCAAAGTGGGGGTGGAGTTAGTGGGGAAGCCAAAAGGGAGAACCTGTCCTGCTGTTGTACTCATGATTTTCTCTCTTTCTCTTTCAGTGAGTATGTTTTTGAACACATTAACCCCCAAGTTCTATGTTGCCTTAACAGGCACTTCTTCATTAATTTCAGGTCTTATTTTGGTAAGTACTAGATACGTTATTTTTATTTAACAAAGTTCTTGTTATCCACAGTGTGATGGATGCTGTCATGATTCATAGGAGCAACATTTGGATCGGTCTTTTGTTTTTCTTTTATGTTTGTGCAGTCCAAGAAATTCTTAGTATTTTTTTTCCAAAACAAATGCTTCAGTGTCATTTCTTTTTAAGGAAAGAATAACTGCCAACGGCCCAGCACTTATGAGCAATCCTATAATAATTCAAAAATGAGTTTTCATGTCAAGGGTTGCCATAAATAAATATAACAAAAATAAAAGCCTCCCTTAGAGCAGAGATTCAGAGGTTCTTGGTGTGTTCTTTTTAGACTGTTAAACCTGGTGATGGCTGTGGTAGAAGTATCTCAGTAGAAAAAGTGGGGGAATTGATACTGGTAATGTACCCAATTTCATTGTTGTGTTTCCAAGTGATAATTATTAAAACACAGAGAAACATATTTCTAAGTATATCTATATTAGGGCTGTCAAGCGATTAAAAAAAATTAATCGCAATTAATCGCACTGTTAAACAATAATATAATACCAGTTATTTAAATATTTTTGGATGTTTTCTACATTTTCAAATATATTGATTTCAATTACAACACAAAATACAAAGTGTACACTGCTCACTTTATATTTATTTTTTATTACAAATATTTGCATAGTAAAAAACAAAAGAAATAGTATTTTTCAATTCACCTAATACAAGTACTGTAGTGCAATCTCTATCATGAAAGTTCAACTGACTAATGTAGAATTATGTTAAAAAAAATAACTGCATTCAAAAATAAAACAATGTAAAATATTAGAGCCTGCAAGTCCACTCAGTCCTACTTCTTGTTCAGCCAATCGCTTAGACAAACAAGTTTTTTTTACATTTACAGGAGATAATGCTGCATGCTTCTGGTTCACGATATCACGTCAAAGTGAGAACAGGCATTCTCATTGCACTGTTGTAGCTGGCATCGCAAGATATTTACATGCCAGATGCACTAAAGATTCATATGTCCCTTCATTCTTCAACCGCCATTCCAGGGGACATGCATCCCCTGATGATGCGTTCTGCTCAATAACAATCCAAAGCAGCTTTCTTTTTTGGTGGTTTGGGTTCTGTATTTTTGCATCAGAGTGTTGCTCTTTTCAGACTTTTGAGAGCATGCCTCACATCTCATGCCTCTCAGATTTTGGAAGGCACTTCAGATTCTTAAACGTTGGGTCGAATGCTGTACCTATCTTTAGAAATTTCATATTGGTACCTCCTTTGTGTTTTTCAAATCTGCAGTGAAAGTGTTCTTAAAATGAACATGTGCTGAGTCATCATCCGAGACTGCTATAACATGAAATATATGGCAGAATGCGGGTAAAACAGAGTAGGGGACATACAATTCTCCCCCAAGGAGTTCAGTCACAAATTTAATTAATGCATTTTTTTTAATGAGCATCACCAACATGGAAGCATGTCCTCTGGAATGGTGACCGAAGCATGAAGGGGCATACAAATGTTTAGCATATCTGGCACGTAAATACCTTGCAATACCGGCAAATGCCTCTTCTCACTTTCTGGTGACACCGAGAACAAGAAGTGGGTAGCATTATCTCCTGTAAATGTAAACAAACTTGTTTGTCTTAGCGATTGGCTGAACAAGAAGTAGGACTGAGTTGACTTGTAGGCTCTGAAGTTTTACATTGTTTTGTTTTTGAGTGCAGTTATGTAACAAAAAAATTTCTACATTTGTAAGTTTCACTTTCACGACAAAGAGATTGCACTACAGTACTTGTATGAGGGGAATTGAAAAATACTATTTCTTTGTTTTATAATTTTTACAGTGCAAATATTTATAATAAAAAATACTATGCGCTTTGATTTCAATTACAACACAGAATACAATATATATGAAAATATAGAAAAACATCCATAATATTTAATACATTTCAATTGGTATTCTATTGTTTAACAGTGCGATTAAAACTGCTATTAATCGCGATTAATATTTTTGAGTTAATCGTGTGAATTAACTGCGATTAATTGACAGCCCTAATATATATTGGATATCTTGATAATGTCCTTTTAAAATATACAGGCTCTTTTAAACCTCTCAGACCCTGGTCTTGCAAACATATATGCTGGGATCAACCTTAACACCAGCATAAGACTACATTTCCAAACCAGTGCATCTGTTCACAAGATCTCAACCTTATTGGTCACATTCATGGAAAGAAAATGAGAAGTGTTGAATCCTCTGGGTGTACAGTATCATAGTTATTATTATGCTGGTTTTCAACCTTGATATTGGGAGCTAGTTTGCTACTTAAACAAACAAGGTTTGTCTTATACTTTTATTGCTGCTCAGTCATTGTCCAGTCCTTTGTTTAAAAATATATCACACATTTATTAACTTGCTGATTACCACAGTTATGATCTCTCCATTTGTAGAGTGCTTACAGGAATGCTCTGCATTACAGCAATAACCTGAAACAGACATTATGACCCCTATGTCCCTCCTCACCCCATGTTGCCTGGTGCTGCAGTAAAATAACAGTGCAAAAATACTATTATCTGAGCTGATATAATGCTGTATAATCATAAGTCAGTTTGGATTCAAAGCTGAATTTTACAGTTTGAGCCCATCTATAGAATAAATGTGATTCTAGATGTGTACCCAACACTTCCATCATCTCATCCTTATTCTTCCCCAGTCTGTCACAGCCTGGTATATGAGGAACCAGCAGATCTCACGTAAAACATCAGGTGTGCTGCAGCTGTTCAGAGAGCTGCCTTGCTTCCGTGTTTACAAGCCACTGAAGACAATTACTTAATGACTGCACCTTGGGCATTCTTCAGAACTGCTTGGGCTGAGTCCCAAAGCAGAGCACCACTTGTCAGAGAAATCACTTAGGAATTTGAATGGAGAGATTCAGAGGTCACATTCAGATCAGGTGTTAGCTAGTGCAGCTCCTTTGAAGAGAATATATTCAAGGGAAGGAGCTGTGCATTAAATTCAATACACTTGGAGGGTATATTATTAACCGCCACTAACCAGCAGGGCTAGGAAGGATGCGAGAAATAGTGGCTCCACTGGCATAGCTCTATGCTTGGTGATGGGGATAGGCGAGTGAAGGCAGTCAGAAGAAGTAGCAGGAGGGAGAGGCTGTCCCTTTGGAAAACTCTGATGGAACTTAATAGGAAGGAAACCAACAGAGTTCTATAGAAATCGCTTCTCAATTAATGCAATTTAGTGGAGTAAGATCTTGTATATAGGTTTGCCTAGCCATTCTGTAGAATTCTAGAGCAAGACTGTATTCAATTCTATAGGATGGTTGAAAAACTATAGAAGGGTTCTCACTTTTTTGTTACATTTTCTGTGACTTTTCTAAAATGGGTGACTCAAACGAGACTTGTAAGAAGAAAGTGGGTCTCTACCTCAGGGATATCTGTCTGACTTGTGTGAAATGTTGGGGAGTGATGAATGGGAGGCAACAAGAAGCATTCAAGTCCATGATTTGGGGATTAAAAAAGGCAGCATTAGAAGAACCAGAGGGATGGAGGGCTCTAAGTGCTGGAGCATTGGCAGCAATGAAAGGTGATGGGTGGGAAGCCTATTTATCCATGACTCACCAAGAGACATTGTAACTAGTTACAGCAGAATCGGAGTTTCTGGCATGGGGGCAGAGCATTCCCATTGGCATTCCCTCCCATGGAAACCGTGCAAGAGGAGATCAGACTGGGTGAGCTAAATGTTATATCTACTTTGAGAAAGACTCACTCCAATAATGGGATTTCTCTATATGACCAGCCCACAATAAGCAAGTTGGAGGAAATAGAGAAGAGGGAGGAGGAGAGGTATAAGAAAGACGGAGAGCAGAGGTGTACCCTTAATACTGCCTTTAATTGTCTGGTGATTAGGTTCCACAGCTGTGCATGCATGAGAGACACCCGAGATAAGTAAATTGATTAAACAGGTAAAAACCAGGGAGTCAACATTATAGACAAGCTATGACTGGGATGAGCGGAAATGTGGTCAATGAACTGGGTGGTGGGAAGGGAATTCAGCAGAGGAAAGCTATGGTAAAAGTGATCTGTGGTCAATCACGACAGCTGTGGGAAGTTGTTGTGAGGTAGTACTAGGAGATCACTGGTCCATTTAGCCTGGTAACTTCACCTTTGCTAACTAATCTACCATTTCTGACAATAGGCCCAGCGATATGGTAAACTATCTAACCTATCACCAAGCATAATATAGAATATTGCACAGTAGGGTGCAATTCCAGAACACTTAGTATTAAAAATGAAAATCTTCAAGTGCAGATTAAATGAAAATCTTTGCTAAAACAAATATTCTCTTATATCTAAATTACTGGGATTTTTGTCCCACTAGCTGTGCTTATGTTCTTTGGAATTTTCCACCATATGGTCTGCTTTGGCAGATTTCGTCCCACTGTGAATTGGCTGTAATTACTAAACAGAAGGAGAAATCACAGCTATTGCAGAATTTTAGAAGAAGAGTGACAAGTGATGGTATAGATGACACTTCACTCATCTCATGTTTGTGTCAATTCCAATGTATAGCAATGACTCCTGGTGGTGATCAGCTTTGAAGAATAGAATGTTATATGCTAATCTCAGGTTGCTCATATGTAACGTGGTACTTTCCCCTGTCAGTTTGCCTCTCTTTTCCTCTTACTCCTTGGGTGGAATTCTGGCCCTGCTGAAGTCAAAGTATGTTTTGGCAGTGACTTCAGTGGAGCCAGGATTTCACCACTTCTTTCCAGTCTGCATAGCTCAGGAAAGTACAGAAGACTCCTTTATTTCTATTACAACCAACCTCGCCATTAGTTGTCTACATTACATAATTTAAAATGAACAACTCGGGTGTTCCATCCCTGCTTCTCTCCCTTACAAGTCATTGGGATAAAATCAGGGCCTAAATAAAGCCCCTAACTGCACCACACATATAGGCACGTCAGGGAACTTGGTTTCAATCCAGCTGTCCCCAGCTTGGTTCTAATTTGTATTGTAGCAGACATCACTTAAGAAAGATCATTTCTGAAAAGATATTTTGTTTTTCTGATTCAGTCTCAGGCTGCAGACTGGACTCCCATACATCCTGAGCAAAGCACTGGAACACCAAGATCTGCTGGTTCAATGAAGCAGACTTGCGTATTTTCAAAGGTGCTGTGCACCTAACGTTCTCACTGATTTCAGTGGGAACTGGGGTTACTAGGCACCTTTGAAAATAAACCCACTAGCTGCTACAAATGAGGGAGTAACTTTTTGAAAAACACATAAATGACTTAAGAACCCCAGTACCGTTTTCAAGTGACTTAGGCATTTAGGAAACTAAGTCTCATTCAAAGTTATTGGGGCCAGGATGGTATTTATGCAATGTATGCAGTACTTAATTTGTGCCAGGGCTAAGCCCCGGCACCTCTGCACTTGGCAGTTCATAGTCCTGGTATCTCTGGGCTTGCCATGTCAGTTATGAAAATAAAAAAATTGCCTAGAATCCAGAATTCACAAAAATCAGGATGCATTTATGTTCTTAGCTGTCTGCAACCAACTGTCCAGCTTGACACAGCTTTGCACAGCCTCGTCTCCTCTCCTCTCCTCCACAGGTTCCTTTTCTCCCCTGTTCTTCCCTTTTGATTTCTTCAAGGGGAGCAGTTTCTGGAACTTGGAGTTGTCAGAAAGCACTGTGAAGTAACTCCTTTCAGCAGTCTCCATGTAATAATGTCCTCCCACCTAGGAAGTGCGACCTCGAGCTGGGTGAAAAATGGATTTTTCGGTTCTCTGGCTTTGTGCGCTGTAGAATGTAGAAACACATATTCGTTGATCTCCTGTTTTATGTAAATTGCCAGCCTAAATTTTGGGTGGTAATTGTTGGCTATGAGTTTATAGCCATTGATGTTGTGAGTAAGGACACTCACCTAGGATGTAGGAGACTGAAGTTCAAATCACTCTTCCAAGGACTTTAATTATTTATACAAAGTGGAACAGCCCCAGTGAGGAGACTGAATATCCCGTAGCCCAGTGGCTTGGACACTGTCCTGCAGTATAGAAGATCCAACTTCAAATCCCTTCTCTACTTCAGGCAGAGGGAGGAACTAAATCTGGATTTCCTATATCTTAGGTGAGTGCCCCACCCACTGGGCTAATGCTGGTAAGAGAAGTGGGTGGGGCACCACCACCTCTTTTTCCTCTGTCCATTTTGTGACTATAGTGCTCCTTTCCAGTTCCAAACAAAATGTTTCATTTCAACATTGCCGAAACCTTCTGAGTTTTTTTTTTGATTCAGTGGAAACTACATGATGAACTTGATACAAATCCCCAAATAGTTTCGGTCGACCCAAATCTGCATTTTTCGGGGAATAAACTATTAGTCTGAAAAAATTCTCCCATCACTCTGGTGCCAACTTTCTCATATCGTAGTGGGGTTCTCAAAGTTCTCTAGCTACTAGGCTAGGAATTATGGGACATCTCTATCACTCAATTCAGTAGAAGATGGTGGAAGATGATGACCTACCTGCAGACCACCCCGTTAAGTGGGAAACCATGGCTAACATAATAAAACTGGTGACCAAACGTGGACTGTCGACCTCCTGGTCCAAAGAGCAACAAAATAAGCCTACCTTTTCAGGGCCAATATAAAAGGCAAATTTTATAGGCCTCTCAGTGTCCAAGTCTGACTACCTGGAGAAAATGCTGATGATAACCAACATCAATGTCCTCACCCTCCTGGAGACCCAGGTTGCAAACGAAGAAAAAGCGCCTTGCTACAAAATCAATAGCTATCAACTCATAGCCAGCAATTACTGTGAAAAATATGGGGTGGCAGTTTACATAAAGCAGGAGATCAATGAATATGTGGCTCTACCTCCATAAAGAAAAAACTACGATATCCTTGCACATCAGCAAGCTAATAATCATTCATGCATATAAACCATCTGGTGCACAGTGGCCTCAACCAGCTCTGCAAAATGCATAGGACCCTGCTGTATTTGTGAACAATTGTAATAGTCACCACACATAATGGGCCTATGCAGCAAACAATATAGCACGTGAAGAAGTGATACACTGGGTGCTGGCAAATGATATGCTTTTCCTTTTTGATACAAAACCATGCGTCACTTTCCATTCTGTAAGATGGTGCAGAGGATACTGCCCTGACCTCACGTTCATCTCTAAAGATGATACATTCACCCCGATACTCCATTGCGGATCATCCTCAATGACTTCTCGAACAGACAGAACAGACCAGTACTGACCCCAAATCCCAGTTCTCTACTCAAAATTGGCACCATGCTGTAACTTCATAACAGCAGACTGGGCCACTTTCAGTATGACTATGGACAGTACAATCTCCCGCATTTTCCAAATGTTAAAGACTTTGATTATTTTATTGTGCTCCTTATTTCTGATGTAAAGAAGAAAATCCTCTGTGGACACGGGTCATTGAACACTCCTTGCTGGACTGCAGAGAGCCAAGAGCTCCTCCACAAATATGATCAGTGTGGAGACCCAGAAACTGGAATCACTGGATGCAGCAGGGCAGAAATGGTGACTTCAATGTGTAGAAGGTCTAAACTTCACACACACTCTCCTGAAATCTGCTTGAGACACTGGGGGGCTGCAAATCCCACACAGGCCACTAAGCTGCAGGTGAAAGCCAATGCCATTGCTGCTAAACTTTTGTGGACATCAAAACAACCAGTGGACAAACTGTATCTCAGATAAGTCCAGCATCAGCCTTGGCAGGTGATGTCCAAATGCGCTGCATTGTCCCAATGGACGTTGACACAGTCATTGCAGCCATGAAATTGGGAAAAGCAGCAGGAAAAGATGGTATCTCTGCTGAGTTCCTATATAACCTCGGCCCACTCGCATGGAAATGGAGGATGCAGCTTTTTACCAACATTCTGGAGACGAGTGAAATCCCCCCCGTACGGAGAGAGGTCAAGGTCATTGCACTCATAAAGCCTGGAGAACCTGAAGATCACTCTTGTAGTTATAGGCCAATTTCCCTTTTGAGCACCACCTGCAAGGTGATGGAGTGTATGGTTCTGAACCAATTCAGGCCCACTGTGGATGCCAGCCTACTCAAGAAGCAAGCTGATTTTCGATCACACTTGCTGCAACCAGTCCTGGCCCACACTACAAACATCGAGACTGGATTCCAAGGAAAACTCAAGAGCGGTACTGCTTTCATAGATCTGTCAGAGGCATGTGACAGAACCTGGAAAGGATGGTCTGCTACTGAAACTGACCAAAGTGATTCCCCATGTGCAGAATCTCAGGTTGCTGTACACCATGCTTAGTGACTGAAGGATGCATGTATACCTTGCAGGTTAAATCAACAAGCTGCTCACTTTGTATAATTGGCTACCAAAAGGCTCTGTACTTGCTCCAACATTCCACAAGGTATACGCGAGCGATATGCTTGAAAAAATAGCGCAGAAGTTTGCGTATGCTGATGATTTGGCACTCACAACTCAGATCTGAAGCTTTTAAAGAACTGTTACATCTGACCTTAAGATCATGGAGTGCTTCCAAAAGTGGTGGCTAAGACCAAATCTGAGCAAATTGATTGTCTCTATTTTCCACCTTGACAGTAGAATCGCACAAAACACTCTAACTGTTGAGTTTTCTGGTGAAAGTGTGAATTATGACCCAAAGCCAACATATCTCAGTGCACTTCTTGACTGCATACTGACCGTTCGTGGCCACCTCAAGAAAGTAGCCTGTAAAGTAAAGACTGGCATCAACATTACTCAAGAGTCAGCAGGAACAAGCTGTCTTGGTGATACAAACACCAGCTTTTCCCCTAGTGTAATCAGTTGCAGAGTACTGTGCACCATATACACTTGTAGATATGCAGCTGAATCAAACCATATGAATCACTGTGGGAACTTTAAAATCAACATCTCTACCATGGCTTTCTGTATTAGCAAACATCAGGGCTCCACTGAAATATAGCCACAGCACGACAACTTAAATGCATTGAAGACTATCCAGAACTTCCCATCCGGCAGGTTATGGATAATATACTCCAACAATGCCAGAAATTGCAAAAATCATTGTGGACCACACGTGACCACTTCATGTCTGTGGATCTGGCCAGTAAATGGCACAGTGTCTGGACCTCATCTATCATTCCAGACAAGCACTTTATTACCGAACCAACAAGTCACCCTCCCTGTTTCGACTTGCCACGTAGAGTTTGGTCCACATTGAACTGCATCTGAACAAACCATGAAGATGTGACTACTTGATGCACAAGTGGAAAATCAGACTCCCCTTTGTGTGACTGTGGTGACAGCATCCAAACCATCAAACATATCATAACGCAGTATCCTGAATATGGATTCAAAGGTGAATTGGATGACATCCACAATGTCACAGAGGAGGCCTTGAAATGGCTTAAGGACCTACAACTCCATCAGTAGAATGTTGTTCTGCAGATGCCATACGCACACATGCAACGAGAGAGAGTTCAGTAGAGTGTCATCTGGAGTGGGAGAACCAGGGGGGTGGTTATTCATTTCCCCATAAGGCCACATGAGGATTGGGGGAAGAAGCATTCCTTATCTGACAGATGGGATGGAGAGAGAGCAACTCAGTACCAGGATGACCTGAAGGGTTATCTGTAGGAAATAATGTGGGGTCTGAGTTGAAGGGACTGTAGTTGGTAGTAGAGAGAGGCATGGGAGAGAAGGTGTTGAGTGAATCTGAACCAGCAGGTAGAACCTGAACCTCCAAGTGGCCCTGCAGAAATTGGTTTACTGCCAGCCCTCGTGAACAGAACCTGCAGGTTGTCTGAGTTACATATGTGAACTTAGCCCTACAGTTTTTCAATAAATCCACTGACTAACTCATAGGGGAAAAATAAGGATTAATAACGGGCTGATGTTTTGTACAGAGTTTTGTAAGCAGTTTCAAGTATTGGGAAGGACTCTACTCAGAAATATGGAAACACTATAAAAAAAGAAAAAGAAAAAAGGCCATTCATGCACAGTTTCCAACCTAATCAATATCAGGAAGTACTTCAGATTTTTCAAGAACCCTTTACTTGAATCATTTTCAGCCCTGTTACTATACAGAAGTTTGGCTGCTTACTTTCAAATATTACTTCAAAACCCTCTGAGATTCTCTCATTTTTAATGTGTGTGTTTATCATTTTTTTCAATCAGAAATAATTTTTACATTTATCTGAAAGAGTCTTCATTTTCAGATCTGATGTATATTGTTTCCTGCAGCACATACCCCACTCCCGTCAGAATATAAATATTTATTTTCATTATTAAAATATCAGGATATTTATAAAATTGTCCTGACAATGAAATCTATTAGTCGGTGAGATAATCTCCCAAGGGAAACCACTGGAGATTATAATACAAGGACCAATCCTGCATTGGCAGGGGATTCATTAGTAGTTCTGTAAATATGTTTGGGGACGGAGGTATTGATTAGATAATAGGAAAGTCAGAGTCTGTTTATTCTCATCTCTTTCCTTTTATGGCTTCTGAGAAATGCTGAGTGATAAATGAGAAATGTTAAGAATGGATAAATAAATGCTAAGAAATGTAAAGTAAAATCTAAATAGATGTGAGAGCATTAATAAAAATCATATGTATTAGACTCCATGGAGAACATGGAGAGACAAAATATGCACTGGTAATGTGATATCCCCTGTTTCTGTTCTAGATATTTGAGTGGTGGTATTTTCGCAAGTATGGGACATCATTCATTGAGCAGGTCTCCGTGAGTCACTTGCGCCCTCTGCTGGGTGGGGTGGACAATAACTCCCCCAACAACTCTAACACAAGCAATGGGGACTCTGATTCAAACCGACAGAGTGTTTCAGGTAAGAGAAATCCTGTCTGCTGCAAACAGTTAATGTGAACTTGACTCTTTTTCTCTCCTGTTTAACTGAAAGAAAGTGGTGACTTTTTACTGTCGCTACAGAAGAATGATAAAATATCCCCTTTGCTCACACTGAACATAGTACTTGCCGAACATTCATTCAAAATCTTCACTTTAAATTTTAATTGGTCTGCCCTCATTGTGTTCAGAAATTAAGTCATAGATCACTCATATGTAAAAATGATGACTTTTACTTTTTATTAATGCTGTTAGCCTGCTCCCAGGAAAAGTAGAGTGAATACCAGCTGTATATACACATGTCTGTTTTATTTGTTTGGTGTGATTTGGTATTTAAATTAGATTAAAATTTGGGTGAAATAATGTGAAAACAACTGCAGTTCACTTTGTATGGTGAAAAACTGACACCGTAGTTTTTAAAATTCAAACTCAGTTTGTAGGGAGAAAAGCAGAATTGATTGTTTATCTAAGGAATTTATCCAAGGAGAGTGAAACATCTGTGATTATTAGTGAATGAAATATTAGTGATTAAGATCCTAATACTGCAAAGAATTACTCACATGTGTAGAGTTAGGCATGTACTTAAGTCTTTGCAGGATCAGGGCCTAAGAAGATGATGCCTGAAAGTCAAATTGTGTCCATGTCTAAATAGCACCACAGGTTAATTAGAGTTAGTAAGACATCCCTTGTACCCC
The DNA here is from genome assembly GCF_009764565.3 of Dermochelys coriacea. Lineage (NCBI taxonomy): Eukaryota > Metazoa > Chordata > Testudines > Dermochelyidae > Dermochelys > Dermochelys coriacea. The sequence goes on from NC_050068.2 coordinate 306,597,682, forward strand.
AGAAATACACACACACACACACACACACACACACGCACCTTTCCTACATCTCCACTGAAGACATGGATGGGTAAGTCAGGTCTTTATACCTAGCGTGAAATGTTGGCCTCATTGAAGTTAATACTCCCATTGAAATCAATAGAGCCAGAATTTCACTTTCAGTGGGTGCAGATGGCTGGAGAACAGGTGAATGGAACAGCGAGTAACCATCTGCTGCTAGTGTGGACCAGCGGCAGACCAGAGCAGAATTGTACCTCCCTGAGGTACTGCAGAAGTGGTGCAGCTATGTGCCACCCTTACATAGGGCAGGTTGTAAAACACAATCTTACCCTCAACCATGACCATGTAAGGCTAACTGTAAAATTGTCTTGTTTTCTAATAAGAGAAATTGACTAATTGCTCAAAGGTAATTATGTCTTCCTAAATGCTGATTGCTCGGATTGTATTAGCATAAACCAAAGACAGACATTTCCCCTATACTTCAGAAGTTCCTTAGAAATGACACACATTCTTTTTACATTATTGTTGCAAAAGGCAAAGCAATTCCCATTTCTTTTACAGAAATGCTTGTTTAATGAGTCCATTATCAAGAAAATCACAGAAAGATCTCAAGAATACTTATCTGCTTTTGCATTATATTATTTTTAACTTAATGTGAATAGTTCATAAGTATTGTTTGCTTTTCATTTTAGTAAGAAGTGGCAGCACTGTGGTTTGCAATAGCTTAGAGGCTGGTTCTGTTCCTGGCTCTGGCACAGATTTGCTGTGTGATCTTTGGCAAGTCATAGGCAGCTAGATTTTTGAAAGAAGCCTCCGTTTTTTGATGCCTAATGTGAAACACCTTGGGCCTGGTTTTCTGAGGTGCTAAGCACTTGCAGTTCCCATTAACTTCAATGGGAGCGCTGGGTGCAGCAAATCAAATCCATGGTGTCTCAGTACCCAAAAATTGAGGTCCTCAAATTCAGTGATTGCTTCTGAAAATGTTGGCCTTAATTGTATTGTGTCTCTCTAATAACAGCTGTATTATCTCTCTGTACCCCGACATTTCTGAAGTGCTTTGAGATCCTTACATGGAAGATCTAGAGGTGAAAATTGTTATTTATTTATATCATTCTGGACACCCATGCATTTGTTTGCTCTGTACTCATGTGAAGACAGCACTAGCACAGAAGAAACAAGGCTTGTAACGTAGTGATGAAAAGGAGGGTTGTGACGTGGGTACGGCATTGGACTTGAATTTAGAAGATTGAGCTCCAATGCCTGCTTCTTTCACAGACTTCCGTTGTGTGCAGATCACTTAACGGCTGATTTTCAGAGGTGCTCAGTACTTGCAGCTGCCATTGTCTCCGGTCGGAGCTGTGGGTACTCAGCACTTCTGAAAATCAGGGTCTTAATCTCTCTGTGCTTCATTTCCTCATCTGTAAAATGGGGATAATAGAACTTGCCTGTTTCATGGGAGTGTTCTGGGGATAAATGCGTTATTGCTTCCAGGGTGCTTGGGTACTCCAGTGAGAGGATCTGTATAGGTATATAGACACAATACCAGGGAGGCCAACATAGTCTCTTTCTAAGAGACTGTTGAGGAATCAGATCTTACAGAAATGACACTATGGTCTTTGCTTCCCTAGATTCATCAAAATCCATGTCTCTGTTTCCCAGTTCATATTTTTATGTAGAAAAATGTGTGACTTTTCAAGACTTATAACTGCTTTTTGGTAAGAAAACTGCAGATCCCTTCACACACACATAATTGTTTTGGCCCCATCTTGCTGTTCAAAACATATGTGTTAGGCCTTGTCTACACTGGCGTGTAGGGTACAGGCACTACATATGTAGCAGCATGCCACAGTGACAAGCAGGGTGCGTCAACACTGTAGTTTGAAGCTACGCATCAGTGAAAGGCTCTCGCAGTGAGGAAAGGCTCTGGCAGCTCGGAGCATTTCCCCACTGTCTCCCCCACTGCCGGAGTCCTTCCCCGCTGGTGGAGCTTTTCCCTGTGGTGGGGGAAGGCTCAGGACATTATGCTGCTAAAAACAGCAGTGTGGATGGGGGAGGCACTGCTTGGGCATGTAGAGAACCATGTAGGGTATATATGCTAAGCTTCTGGCATCTCTGTACTCCACTCGCCTAAGCCACGTCTCACCATCTCCACTGCTCTTTATACCCATGCTAGGGGGCATGCAATGTAGGTACTCTACATGCTGCTGTAAGGAGTGTGCAGTGTAGACATACACTTAATATTAGAAACCCATTTAGCTTTCCTTAGGGTTGTGTCTCTAGAATCATTTCAGACTTCATTAAATTTATCTCCTCTTCAGGATGTTAAAATATGTCAGAATTAAAGAACCGAGGAAAAGTCTGTGAAAATGAAAAAAATCAATAAACCAGAAAGGGTCTTTGTTTAGATCTGCTACATTTATGTCAGTAACTGCTTGACTCCCATTCTGTATTTCTATTTCTCATTGTTGTGTGCAGTGGTGTTGTAGCCATGTCACTCCCAGGATATTAGAGAGACAAGCTGGGTGAGGTAATATCTTTTATTGGACCAACTTTTGTTTTGTCTCTCTCTCCAATAGAAGTTGGACCAGTAAAAAGATATCCCTTCACCCAGCTTGTCTCTCTATTTCTCATTGTGACAGACTAGGGTATTCATTGTGTCTCAGTATCAGGCCTACATATTATAAGATGCATAGATTAGATACCTTGTCAACTTACCATCATACTGTAGACTTTTGCTGTAGTGAGGTCCTGGTGAGTTGGCATGATGCCATTGACATTTCATAGAAAATTTGCAGGTTGACATTTGGTTGTGATGAAAAGTAGCCTGATAAAATGTCTGTGACACAATATTGCTGGCAAAACAAGGCACGACAAGTTCTTGCAATGACTTGTGTGATGTATATTACAATAAATGGTCTGCAGCAAAATTATTTGCTACCACACAGTGCATCTCTGAATCTTTTGGTTGCAAATATTGGGTCTGATTCTGGTCTCACTTTCGTTGGTGTAAATCAGAAGTGATTCTGTTGAAATCTGCGGAGTTCCACTGGTATAGAACTTGTGCAAGTGAAACCAGAATCAGGCTTTTGTATTTGGAAAGCTGTAGGAATTAATGCTATTAATCTTGTAAGCTCTGTTTTAAATGATATTGTTGTTGGGGATTTTCTTGTGTCTCCCTGCCTGTGAGATGGATTTGGATATGAACATGGGGAACTTGTAATCTTATTTTATTTTTGTATAAGAGAAGCAAAACATATGAAACTCTTTGAGTGTTCCCAAGCCTTTACTGTGAACTTTCCTCTGCCAATCAATCTTAGCATCCCTTGTCAATCGTGGGATGGTTATAACTCAAGCAAGGTCAGCAGCTGGTGCCACAGGTTTTGTTTTGTTTTTAATTTCAAATGCTGAGGAGGAATTAAAGCAGCCAATTGTAGCTGAGAGTCTCACTGATTTATAACAGTAACTAGACAATGAAGTTTGCCTCTAGAAATAACAAGTCCATAGGGACACGATTAATTACAGGATTTTTCAATACAATAGTCCTAGATATGGTCCTCCCCCGCTGCCCCACACTCATTATGGTAAATGTGAAACCTGGCAGTAATCAAAACAATTGTTTTAATCTTCCATTTGGAACTTTGTTAAGGGTAGTTTTCTTGACTGATATAATTTGTTAACCCTAAATTATAAGGAAATCATTGTTTGAAAGGGATAGAGTGAGAAAATACATTTACCTGTATCTTCATGCCTTTAATTTGCTATTTGGCTGCATGGGAAATAAAAGCAGACCACCACAACTTAGAATCATAGAATATCAGGGAAGGGACCTCAGGAGATCATCTAGTCTAACCCCCTGCTCAAAGCAGGACCAATCCCCAATTTTTGCCCCAGATCCCTAAATAGTCCCCTCAAAGATTGAGCTCCCAACCCTGGGTTTAGAAGGCCAATGCTCAAACCACTGAGCTATCCCTGCACCCCGACAACTTGTTAGAGGATAATTGATGTTTCTGATGAATGCCAGTATTAAGGTTGTAATTTTGGGGAGTTTCATTAATATATATTTCTATTTCTCCTTATGACAGAATGCAAAGTGTGGCGAAATCCATTAAACCTATTCAGAGGAGCTGAGTATAACCGGTAAGTGTCACAGTAGCATAGCCCTGAGAAGCACACGGAGAACATTCTAAATACCAAGCAAAATACTTTTTGGGCAGCATTCAGCTATGCCTCAAGTTTTCAACCCGTGTTCTCGACTTGATAAATGTTTTTGAATGGGAAGGAATTTAGCTCCATTTTCAAGAGCCCAGTAATTCTGCAGTTTCTTATCCTGTTAGAACACCTACAAATCTAAATGTTTTAAATGTGTCTGGTATTTGTTAACAATACAGTGGCAGTTCCGTTCAAATTGATTGTAACAGAGTAATTGTGTGGGTTGCAGTTAGCTTCTATGGGTCTTAACTTTTGAATACATCTGTATTCATTTCCAATGTGTACTTTTCAAGATACTGATTAGCCTATATGTAACTACTGTAGCTCCTTTAAAGTACAAGAAAATACACTGTAGAGAACAATTATACATTGGTAGAGAGGCGGACTGGATAAACTAATAGGTCATGTCTATCTCTCATTTCTAGGATTCCCCTTTAGTATAGATTTGCTGTATGTGTGTCTTCTTATCTAACCAAAATGTCTGACTTTGATGGTGCCTTTTCAGATATACGTGGGTGACAGGAAGAGAACCTTTGACCTACTATGATATGAATCTTTCAGCACAGGATCATCAAACGTTCTTTACATGCGACACAGATCATTTACGGCCTGCAGATGCCAGTAAGAAAATGAGCTTTTTCTGAGTGTTTAATGGTAATTTTAGACTGGGGTTAGCAGAAATTTGTCTCAGGGATCAACTTTCTTCAAACAGACGAGCAAATGCAAGGGCTTGATCATATTTCAGTGATGCTCCTCTGGGTAAAATATTGGGAATTTGTGGAGTCCGATTATTAATGTGTAGATTTCAAACAAATAATTATTAACTTATGTGCTATTTATTGCTTGAGAGACGCTTCACTATATTTTGTACGGCCTGTCACTAAAGCCATGCACGTTTACAAAGACTCAAGTTTCCCTCCTACTTCCATCAGTGGTTTCTGACATATACAGAGGTAAAACAAGTTGTTAGACCATCTGGTGCAATGCCGATTTATACATTCTGGGTCAAATTCAGCCCTCATTTACACAGGAACTACGCCCATGTAAGTGAAGTAGAAGTCAGCCCTATGTTTTAGTGGCCCACTGAAACTGGAAACTGTAGGGAGCAATGGAAACTGTAAATGATAACCTGCTTTGATTCAAGAGACTCTAATTGTGTTAAATATTTATTGAATAATGCATTAGATAATGTACTTTGCAATGCAAAACAATGACTTACAGATCCTAAGCCCCTGCCCCATGGTCTCTCCACCTCATGCTCAGTCCCAAGCTCTTACCCTGAGAGGAGTCAGGCTGAAGAGCACCATCCCCATCAGGGGCCAAGCAGTTCTGGGACTTCCAGAATCCATCCTCCTTCTGCATCTCCACTTCCCAGGAAACACCAAAATTCCAGATCCAATCCTCCCACCCTCCTGCAGACTGCGGGTTCCCAGTGCCCCTCAGCACCGGAAGGATTGCAAAGGGGTGTGTGAGAGATAGAAATGGCCAAGCAGGTGCATGGGGTCACATTCAAATTTGACCCAGCCGCCCCTCCATCATGAGGGGTTCCTTGCTGGGTCTAATTTACAGTTCTGGTCAAGGGCCAAGGTGGGGGGGGCTGGGCTCCCCTGAAACTCCTCTTGTTGCACCCCTGCTAGGAGGAAAAGGGTCCCTATGCTTTCTCCCTCCCCTTTAGTGTAACAGTGCAGCTCTATGCATGATCTAGCCCTAGTCCAGATTTAGCTGTAAACAAAGGTTTAATTAAATGAAAGATTAACCTTAGGGATTGAGGAGAGCAACTGAAATTGATTGTGTCTTTTGAGTGACTGGCTGAACCGCCTGGTTTGTGAAATGCTCAGCAGTGAGTCAGACTGAAAGCAATTCATCGAGTTGTTGTTGTGCAGTCAATTCTCCCTGTTAATGCTGCAGTGACTGACATGCCACCGTTTTGCTTTGTTTTAATGAATAGTAATGCAAAAAGCCTGGAGAGAGAGAAACCCGCAAGCCAGAATTTCTGCAGCACATGAAGCCTTGGAGTTGAACGAGTACGTGACAATAACATTAGGATTATTTCCTGTCATTTAAAAATCCACTGGATAATAGCTTAGGACACTGATTTTTGCCACAAAGATTTTTATTCTTAGTTAAAGGCCTGTCGCAGAAAGACCTTGACACTGGGAGGAAAGCCAAAGCTGTATATTGTAATAGTTCTGCATTTATGAAAGTGGACCTTATGGGAAGATATAGGTGCTGGGGAAAAGCTGCAGGGGATAAGTTCCAGGCACCCATAATGGATTTCCTGACATCTGGTCATTTTCTCCTTATCTGTTTGTGTGGCATAGCGTGGCCCCTTTGGCACTTGCTGATGCAGCAGCTGTAGGCCCAATCCAAAGGCCAATGAGATGTCAATGAGTATGTTGAATTATTAAACAAGTTACCTCGTGATGAATGATGAATATATTTGGCAGAGGAGAGGTGGCACCAGATAGTTCCCTATTGGAGTTGGGGATAGGGTGACCAGGTGTCCGGTTTTCGACTAGAACACCTGGTCGAAAAGAGATCCTGGCGGCTCTGGTCAGCACCACCAACCAGGCCATTAAAAGTCCGGTCTGCGGTGCTAAGGCAGACTAGTCCCTACCTGTCCTGGCTGGCACCGTGCTGTGCCCCGGAAGCGGCCAGCACATTTTGCTCCTAGGCAGGGTGGCCACTGGGCTCCACACACTTTCCCCCTTCCTCCCCCACCCCGGAGCACTGGCTCCGCACTAGGGATCTGGAGGGGCAGTGCCTGCGGGCGAGAGCAGTGTGTGGAGCCTCCTGCCCCCTCCTGCCCACCCCAGCTTAGGAGCTGGACCTGCTACTGGCTGTTTCTGGGGCACATGCAACACAGTGCTAGGACAGGCAGGGAGCCACCTGAGGTAAGCTCACACCCCCGCCCCAACCCCCCAAACTTGGAGCACCCTCTTGCAACCCAAACCCCACATCCCCGGCCCCAGCCCAGAGCTCCCTCCCACACCCTGAACCCCTCATCCCCAGCCTTACCCCCTCCTGCACTCCAACCCCCTGCCTCAACCCGCAGCCCCCTCCCGCACTCCAAATCCCTCATTTCTGACCCCACCCTGGAGCTTCACCCCCAGTTAGAGCCCTCACCCCCTCCCACACCCCAGCCCAGTGAAAGTGAGTGAGGGTGGTGGAGAGCGAGCCACTGAGGGAGGGGGAATGTGGTAAGTGGGAGACATGGCCTCAGGAAGAGGAAGGGCAGGAGCAGGGCCTCAGGAAAGGGGAGGGGGCTAGAGTGTTCAGTTTTGTGCGACTAAAAAGTTGGCAACTCTAGTTGGGGATGGAGGCAAGAGCAAAAGAGCTAATATTTATTTAATTATTTAATTATTTGATATCATGTAAAAAACATGCAAGTCTATGGGATTTTTATTGTCCATGAGTCCACTATTAATTTTTTAAAATGAAAATCATGGATTTCTCTGATCCCACAATAAGTTCATTTCAGTGAGACTTTCTTGGCATGACAAGCTATACAAGTGCTACAAAAGTGTATAAAAAGAGAATGACTCCACTCAGATATCTTCCAGAAATAGCTTTACATTCCAGGCTAAGGTAAACCAACTGCCTTAATAATAGTTGCCCAACTTTCTTTATCAGAAAGGAGAAAAGGAATAGTTAATTCCTGGACAGGAATTTTCTTGTGGACCAGACGAAGCTTAGAAAAGTTTGCATGAGTAGTAAAATATAGGCCTCAACTTGGTCTATTCAAAGGAACCTCATGTACAAGACAACCTATTATTTTCCACCCATCTATTGATGATCCTGTGAACCAGAGCTGGAAATTGATTTTATTTTTCATGATGGCTCTTTTCTGCCTGTGTGGGGCATGTCTTGTGTCTGATTGACACACTGTGCTCTACAGTTAATCTTTCACTATACTCCTAGTATTTGATCCCGTGTTTTCTCTTTGGTTCTTTTTCTCTGATTTTTCTAACTACATAAAACAATGAACAAATGTGAAATATTATCATATGATTGGGTGAACATGGCTTTATATTGTATTTACCTTTGTATTTTTTCTTATTTTATTGTAATTGGTTTAGTTCTTTGTTTCTTTTCATACAGCAAAAACATTTAATTTTAAAAAGATCAAAGATGTCCTATATAATATTCTGACAATAATAATACTTAGAACTAAAGATCTCATATGAGTTGAGTTGATGATGTTAGGACCAGATCTGACCACCATTATTTACATAAAGCAGTACTTTTACTTCACAAGCAACTTCATTAGTTTCATTGTGATTACTCCAATAGTAAAATATTCTTCTGCACAAGTAAGAATCTTGAATCTGGCCACTAATGTCATTACTTTACAAAGATTTGTCAAAAAGGAACCTGAACAGAACAGAATTTCTTGTATATTTGATATATCCTTGCCCATCCACATGTGTTTTTGTTTGATAACCACGGATTGACTTCGCTTTCTCATGAATTATTGCTTTTTGTCATTGATCTCATCGACAGGTGTGCCACTGCTTATATCCTCTTGGCTGAAGAGGAAGCAACAACTATTGTGGAGGCAGAGAAGCTGTTTAAGCAGGCTCTGAAAGCAGGAGAGGGCTGCTACAGGCGTAGCCAGCAGTTACAGCACCATGGAGCCCAGTATGAAGCCCAACACAGTAAGCCTCTTTGCAATTTCTTTAATAATTCTAGAGAGTAAGAGGAGAGTTTTTTCAGTCTGCTAGGAATCTTTTTATTCAGGCTTGACTTTCTCCTTTCCCTTGCACATGGTTTAGTCATTTATACCTACGAGAGGTGAGAGTAAAATGACATTGTTCACTTCACAGAAGTGTTTCTGAGTACTCAAAGTACAAAGCAATGGAGAATTGGGAACATCTTTAACAGTGATCGGAATTTGGTCGGAGTCTTTATATTCTCTTTCAGTTCTTTTTGCCTGGTTTTCTCATAATCTCAGCAATGATGCAAGTAAAAATATAAGTCATCATTCGGGCTGCGATTCTGTCACGGAGGTTGTGGAAGTTACGGATTCTGTAACTTTCCATGACTTCCGCAGCTGCAGCGGCCAGTGCAGCTGGCCGTGGGGTGCCCAAGGAGCTGGCCCCAGGGCCAGCCATAGCAGCTGGTGCAACTGGCCCCGGGGACCACCCAAGCAGCAGCGGTCCTGGGAACAGCCGGAGCAGCAGCCCCGGGGAACCCCCAAGCATTGGTCCCAGGAGCAGCCCCAGGGAGTGTCCGTGCAGCAGCAGTCTTGGGGATGGATGGAGCAGTGGCTCCGGTGAGCACCCAAGGAGCAGCGGCCCTGGGGGCACCCCTGGAAGCCATCACGAGAGCGGTCCCTGGGGGCCTCGGAGCAGTGGACCACTAGGGCCAGACAGCACCACCACTAAAGCAGGGGCTACCCAGAGCAGTGTGGCCCAGGAGCAGAAATTTAGTAATGGGTATTTGTAATAAAAGTCATGGACAGGTCACAGGCCATGAATTTTTGTTTATTGCCCATGATCTGTCCATGACTTTTACTAAAAATACTCATAACTAAATCTTAGCCTTTGCTGTTTGAATGTGTCCCAGTCATAGCTGGCAATGGGCAGCGCATATCAGAAAAAACAGACAGCCACTATAGCCTGCATTTTCAAAAATGACTAGGGATTTTGGGTGCCCAAATGTAAAACACCTTAAAGACATCTGATGCTGAGAATGTGCTGAATACCCAACTTTTGAAAAGCAGGTCTGTTTAAGGTGACTCAAATGAGGCACCCAATTCTGAAAATTTAGGGCTATATTGTTGGTGGCTACTAAGGGACAAATGAATATACTTGGTGGTGGGGCTGGGAGATCTTGTCTAGATGGAATGAGTGCTTTGCAAATTGTATCCATTCATCAGTCTTTCACCAGCTGTAAAAGCCAGTGCATAACAACTTAATTTTATAGGGTAAGGCTGCTGAGACCCATTCACTAAAGTGACATTGACAAAGTGAGAATGGATAGATTAAGAGAGATCCCTATATGGGCTGAACAGAAACATAAAACCAAAGAGAAAAATAAATTAAACACTGGAGTCATAGGTAGCATTGATCAAAACTTTTAGATTTTTTTTTTTGGTAACTAATTTATTGACTAGGTTTGATAAAGCAGATGTAGTGGATATGACAGGTACATGATGTTTATTAGGTGCTTCATATACCTAAATATATATATATATAAAAATGTCAATGCCAGCTAATGAACAAAAGATTGTGAAGCCACCAGATCTAAATTATTTTTGTCCTACTAAATAGGTAAAGGAGAAAGCCAGTGAACAGCATAAATACAAGTACAATTCATTCTTCAAGAATGCAAATTCACAGTGTTAGGCAATTTCATATAATTGGAAGATTACCTATAGAACTCACACACAGTGGAATTTTTGACAGACCTCTATGATCTTTGGTTCCAAAAGCACAAACAGGTCTATACCTGAAAACATGAAATTTTTTAAAGTTTATGATATTATTTTATATCCTTATTGGATATATAATAGTATCTAGAATGATACATTCACAATTATTTCTCATTTTTCGAGAAAATAGGTACTTATAATACTTGACCTCTCCAAGCATCTTTTAGGCACCAGCAGATTTATGGTTCCCCATGGAATCTTGATTCTGCTCCTGTATGCATCTATTCTGTGCTCTGAATAAGGCAGAAGTTATGTGGAAAATATAATATTTGATCATGTAATTAAAGACTGTCATAATGCATGTGAACAAGGACCCCAATTAAGAAACTGTAAATCTGGCATTTCCTAACTTTCAAGTGCTGGCCTTTGCAACCTAAATAAAATGGAGTGGCAGTTTCTATATAAGTTTCTATGTTATTTTAAAGGAAAGAATAAAAATGAATTTTATTAAATACAACTGTTCCTGAGGAATAAAAGCAAGAGAGAGGCTATGGCAATTAACAGTTTATATTTTAGCAAAAGCTGAATGGAATTTCATGGAACAAAAAAAAAAAAAGACACTTGGGTAGCCTGAGAGCATTCCCCCTCTGGAACATCAAAGGTCTACTGCAAATAATGGCTTCTCAAAGAGAAGGTCACAAGGGCCTTTATCAGAGAAAGTGTTAAGCATACTAAATGTAAGGGTCCTTAACCATTCCCCCTAAAATAGATATAAATATGACTGGACCAACTCTCAGCTTCTAAAAATAGCAGTACAAAGAGGTAAGCAATCAGCTCTGTATGGGGAATCAAGGAGTTCACCTGGTTAAGTAGCTCACTAATTTCCCTACATGTATTCCCCCCATTCCTATGACAACAGATAAGTTTGGGTCTTCATAGACAGTGTGGCCTTGTGGTGAAGGGACAAATCTGAGAGTCAGGATACCACTAGCTTCCTGTTTGACCTGGCTGTGTCTACAGTAACAATTTTCTTAAGATTTCCCATCTTTGCACTACCACATGTGGTAGCAATGGTGTGAAAGCGAAGAGTAGACAGGCTGCCACATTTTAGTCACTGTGTCATCTAACTGTACTCAGAGCAAGTCTAAAATGGCACAGTGGTTCAAATGCTGGCAGTCACCAGAGCTGCCTGTCTATACTAGCATTCTCATTGTTGATACCACCAATGGAGTCGAACCAGCAATAGTGCAACTGTGGGAAGTTTTAGGAAAATTGCTAGTGCAGACAAAGCCAAAATTACTCACTTCCCCCCATCTTTAAATGTGTCGATGATACTTCTCTACCTCACAGGAGTGTTGTGAGGCTCAATTCATTATTGAGTGAGATACAGGTGAAGGCCTGTGCACCACTTAATTCCTATTTAAAATTTACTCTAATGACTGATGCCTAAACAGTGCGCTGACCCTTTGCGCAAGGGTGAGTTTCAATGCTAAGTATTTCTTTATTATTCTGTTGCCAAACCTTCATGATGCTGTTGGGATGGAAAGGAATGGACATGTTAGTCTTTCACAAGGAGGATCCATGATGTTCTTTTTTAAACACTAGCAAATGCCTATATTTATGTGTATGTGTACATACATTCGTGCCCACACAATGTTTAATGTTCTAAACCAGGGGTTCTCAAGCTGGGGGTCAGGACCCTCTGGGGTGACAAGGTTATTACATGGGGGGGTCGCAAGCTGTCCGCCTCCATCCCAAGCCCTGCTTTGCCACCAGAATTTATAATGGTGTTAAATATATATTAAAGTGTTTTTAATTTATAAAGGGTTGCACTCAGAGACTTGCTATGTGAAAGGGGTCACCAATACAAAAGTTTGAGAACCACTGTTCTAAACAGTAAAGCTCTGATTTTTCAAAAGCGACTATTGATTCTGGGTGCCCAAGCTGACACATCTTGAAGGGGTCTGAACTTTAGAAAGTGCTGTCCATCCTTCCTTTAAAGGGTCTTTTAGATATACCCCAAATCTCTAGTCACTTTTGAAAGTCTTGGCTTAAAGGGTTATCTTGATGTCATAATGAGAAAATACACTTGACCATTTCTTCAATCAGTATAATTCTTAAGGAGTCCCAGTTTGACAGCTATACCCTATTAGTTACACCATATATAGATGTTGAAAACAGATGTAACTAATGAGTCCTTTATTAAATATATAGGATTCAGTATAGAGATAAGGAATTACATAATATAAAATACAGCTGAAGAAATTCCTTATTCTGCATTATTTATTTTCTCTTCTAAAGTCAGACCTTTCAACCTGTTGCTTAATCTATTTGAAAAGTATAATCACAGCTTTAAAATAATTTGTAGGTACTTGGAATGTTTTCTGCACACATCTTGTTCTTGTTATTAAATACTTGAAAATGTTAGGACTATTGTCTCAAAATCTTTAAAGACTGCATGTTCTACATGAAGATAATCTCTAGCAGGTGTGTTATATTTTCTTTATATGGTAATTCTATAGACGATTAACTATATGCACATTTCCTGTTGGTCCAAATGCATGTTAGAAGGACATATTATAATTATAGTCAGAGAATGATTCTTGGTTCTCCCAGAAAGAATAAGACAAGAATCTAATGGCTTTATCTTCCACGAGAGCCATTGCTGCAGCTAGTTACTTTGTGGTGCCTTCTTTGTTATCGGGGCATTTTCTCTTCCATAATATTGTCATATCTGGAATCTGTTAATTTGCCATCCATAATTGGGTGCTCTTGGGATCTGAAGATGATTATGATGTCACAAGAAATAGGGCAACAGTAATATAAAGCAGAAGTTCAAAATGAACTGCCTTTCATTATAATGAATGTATGGTGTTTAACCCATACAAAGCCTCATGTAGAAGGTGACATTCACTTTTCTAGCCACCCTGTAGCAGCCTATTATCTTTATTAAGTATTGCTTGCTATTTTAATTGATAAATAGGCAAGTAGAGCAATTTGTTGCTAACTGTAACACTGTGCATTTGTTTTATGTATTAATTGATGTATTAATTAGTTATTAGTAATTAATTAATGTATTAATTGACTAGCCTTCCCCGTCTTTGATTATGTTATATGCTGTAGTGTTCTCATGTTCAGAAAAAAGAAAAGGAGTACTTGTGGCACCTTAGAGACTAACACATTTATTAGAGCATAAGCTTTCGTGAGCTACAGCTCACTTCATCGGATGCTGTAGCTCACAAAAGCTTATGCTCTAATAAATGTGTTAGTCTCTAAGGTGCCACAAGTACTCCTTTTCTTTTTGCGAATACAGACTAACACGGCTGCTACTCTGAAACCTGTCATGTTCAGAAGACTTCTATAATGTGAGGGCTAAATGTACTCCATAGACATGGGACCAAATGATGCTCTTATTAATACTAAGGTATATCTGGAGTAACTCTGTTGACTTCAGAGGAGTTATACTAGACCTAGGCCAGTGTAACCAACAACAGAATTTGGCCCATGTTCTTCATTGCATTCGCTGTAGTGTCCTTGTTGATCAAAAATGATAAAAATGCGGAGGGCCAGCTACAGTTTTTACTATGTGGGGATGTTAAATGGACCTTTGCTTAGCTCTTCTTTTTTAATCTTTTTTTCTTCTCCAGGACGGGATACTAATGTGTTAGTATACATTAAACGGAGGCTGGCAATGTGTGCAAGAAAGCTGGGAAGGACCAGGGAAGCTGTAAAATGATGAGAGATGTGAGTCTGGATTTGTATTTATACTAAGGCTACGATTTAGTCATGGAGGTTATGGCAGTCACGGATTCCATGACTTTTCCGGACCTCCATGAGTTTTTCTGCTTCAGCTGTCAGCAGCTGAAGCTGGGGCTGGAGGTGGGACTCTGCATCCCTCCCCTGCTGCAACTGGGGCTGGATGGCTGGAACCAGGACCCTGCAGCCCCTGCCCTGCAGCTTGGGGGCTGGGAGGAGAGGGCTGCAGCCAGTTTTTGTGCCCCTTTCCTGCAGCTGTGGCCAGCTTGGGAGCGGGGACTGTGCACCCCCCATGGCTGCACCCCCGCTGCGCTCAAGCCCTGTGGTTTCCATGACTTTTTGTTTGTTGCCTGTCTGACTTTTACTAAAAAATAACTGACAAAATCTTAACCTTATTTATAGTTGCATGTAACTCTGTTCTTTGAAAGCAATAGCATAGAAATTATGTTCAGTTTGCTTGCAGATCACACGTATAGCTGGCAATAAGAATGCTGCTGATAGGTTTTTGAGTCTAATTTGTATATAAACTATGTTAAAAGAAGATTATTAAGATTGCAAGGTAAAGTAAGGAAAATGCTGGGAAATGCCAGGATTCAGGTTGCTTGTGCAATCTTAATTCAACCCCCTTGTTCGCATGCATTATGATGTGGTCTTTAATTACATTATCACATACTATTTTTCCACAGGATCCCTGCCTCCTTCAGTTCATAGAATGGATGATGTTGATTTAATGAGCTGTTCAATACATGAGCTTTATCCATATTGGTCAATGTGTGGCCCATGCCTTATTTACTACACACCATTCAAACCCTGCTTTGAAAACAGAATTTTTAATTTCCTCATGGTCTTTTCTATAGCATTCATCACTATAGGATTTGAGTGCTCCACAAACAATTAATTCAGTTTCATAATACCTCTGTAAAGTAAGTGGGTGTTATAACCCCCCATATTACAGATGGGGAACTGAGGCGCAGAGATATTATGGTCAAAAGTATCCTTAATGTTGGGTGCCTAATTTGAGAGACCTAGCTCCTGATTTTCCAGAGTACTTAGTATTATATAGCCCCTTATATGTCCTTAGCACCGTTCCCATTGACTTCATTTGCAGGTGTGAGTGCTCAGCACTTCTTCAAATCAGACCCCAGGATCTCAAGTCAGGCACTCAGAAAATGAGGAACATACAGTTACTGACAACCTATGAAAAGTTTGGTTTAAGTGACTTGCCCAGCATCACATAGGAATTCTGTGGCAGAGGCAGGGATAGAATCTAGTTCTCCAGGACATAATTCAACTGCCTTAACCATGTGATCATTCTATCTCTAACATTAATTTCCTATGTTTTAAAAAAAATTGAAAAACAAACAAACATTCCATCCTGTGGATGGATCATCATCATCAGATATACAGCACAATCCTCTATCTCTTGAGCTAAAGGAGTGACCAGTAACAGCAGTAGGTTGTCATTCTTTATATGAACCAGTTCCAGTGGCGGATGAGACACTTTGCCAAAAGATTTCACAGATAATTGCTAGATGGCAAAGGAATATTGAAACTCGGGAATGCAGGTTCTATAGGGAAGTGTACTCAGCGTTTACAGACCCTTCTGCCCTTGCATCTCCCAGCCTTTCCATATCCCCTTCTTCTCCTATTCCCCACCCCTTTCCCTAGCTCCTGCCTTATCCTCTCCCCTTTTGCTATCCTCCTGGGTTACTCCCTGCTCAGTGCTTAAAGGTTACAGTGGGTTGCAGGTCCAGGAAATAACACTTATAAAAAGGGAGGTGGGTCACTGAGGGGTGCACATTTTAAATACCACCTAGGAGAAAACCCCCTTTGATTGGCTACTTTCCCCACTTGCCCACAGGAAGAGCAGCAAATCAGGGTTGCTGCAGGAAGCAGGCAGAGTTCTCTCCCACCCCCTCAGGAGAGGGCACCATTGTTACAGGATGGCAGAGGAGGCAGCAGAAAGAGCCCAGTAGCTCAGGGCTGCTCTGCTCCCCGCTCCCCTTCTGTGCGGGTGCAGTGGGTTGGCACCTCTGTTCCTTTCCCCCTCTTCTCTCCTTGTTGGCAGCACCTGGCTGGGGAGAGCAGGGTGAAGAACCCCAGTGGTTTCAGGAGGTGCAGAGGTGAGGCTGGGGTAGGGAAGGGGGGCGGCAGAATTGATGTGGGAGCAGCATTGATGGAGGACTGTGGAGCCGCAGAACTGATGTGGGAGCAAAACTGATGTCTAGGTTGGAGTGGGGAGAACTGATGTGGGGACAGAATTGTTGGGGCTGGGGCAATATTGACTTGGCGGTTGAGGGACAGATTAATTGCTGAATAGGAGGACAGGTAGATATTGGGGTGATGATAGCTCCCCTCCCCACTTTTTTCAGGCCAGTTTAATTACTGTCCCCATCCCTTGCTCCTCTCCACCCTCTATTCTTCACCCCTCTGCATTCAAATCAGGCTGTTTCCTTCTTTCCCTCCATGCTCCTTGGGTGCCAGCAGGAGGAGCACTGAGAGCAGGGGAGAGAGAGTTTTTCTGTGCTGTCACTTCCTGTGCCTGGTGACACAGTAGCCTCAGGCTTCCAGGAAGAGCAATTGCAGGGAAATACATCTCAGCCCATGCAGTCCAAGGATGGAGTGTTCTCAACTGGTCTTTGGGGATAGCACATGCACCATCCAATCAACCCACAGGAGCTCTGGGGGAATGGAGAATGCTCAGTGAGGAAGGAATCTTTGGACAATTTAGCTGCTCAGATCTAACAAGTCTCTGCTTTTGCCCCAAATTTTCCCCAAACCGTGTGCACTGAGGTGTCCAGCCCTCTCCTGGAACACTCAAAATAAGATTTGTTCGCTCCTTTAAAAGACAAAAGTACATCATAGCTTATTAATTTAACTAAGACAGATACACCCTTCCCTTCAAACACAACAGTGAGTTGGTTTATAGTAAAAATAAAACAAATTTATTAACAATAGGTCATAGGTTAAGTGATGCCAAGTAAAAGAAATAAAAGTAGAGATGGTTACAGTAAATAAAAGTGAAAACACACATCTAAAAGTATGAAACTTACTCTAGCAAGGTACAAGATTTGTTCAGTGTGGTTTCTCTCATCAATCTTCCTTCTTCCCAGGCAGGGCTGACTTTCTCAGTCAGGACCTTCCACAGAAGTACTAGAGGCTGCGTGTTAAGGCATACATTTTATGACAATATTAATCACCAATTTGTCATGGGCTTTCATGAACTCCTCACTTGATAAACTTTTTATAGTAGAGTAATATTGTAGACAATCAGTTGATTCAATTGCTTACCACTAAGGCTGCGAGTCTGTCACGGAGGTCACAGAAGTCACAGATTCCGTGATTTTCCATTACCTCTGTGACATCTGCAGCAGCAGCAGTTTGGGAGTGTGGGAGGGGGCTTGGGGCTAAGGGCAGGGTGTTGGGGGGTGTGGGGCGGTGCTTACCTTGGGGTGGGGGGCTCCCCAGCTCCCATTGGCATGGTCCTGCAGCTCCTTGGCAGAGGGGCCAGGGGGCTCCGGGTGCTGCCTGTTCCTGCAGGCCCTGCCCTTGCAGCTCCCATTGGCTGTGGTTCCCAGTCAACAGGAGCTGTGCAGCCAGCACTTGTGGCAGGTGCAGTGCATGGAGCCCCCTGGCCCCTCCATCACCTAGGAGCTGCAGGGACATGTGGAGCCGGGTAGGGAGCCTCCGAAACCTGCTAAACACCCTCCTACCCCCTGCACCAGCGGGGGTCCTGGGCCACCTCCCTCAGCACCCGTGGTGCCCCGGACCACCCACCCTCAGAGTACCCACGGCTCCCCGCCCAAGTTTTAGTTAGGGGTATATAGTAAAAGTCATGGACAGGTCATGGGCTGTGAATTTTTGTTTATTTCCTATAACCTTTCCATGACTTTTACTAAAAATACCCATGACTAAAACGTAGCCTTACTTATCACTTGCGGTTCAGACCCCTTGTCTTTATAGCCAAGACAAATGTTCTTTCCCCCCCCACCCTCCGGAAGTTGTCTCCTCCCCCTCTTGTTAGATTGATAGCTTTGTTTACCTAATATGTTGTTAGACTGTCATTGCCTCTGCCTGATGACTAAGCTGGTCAGAGAAGCAAATATACATTCCTTTGTCTAGGGCAGACCTGTTTACCAATTCCCCTGACATGCCTGGCTTAAACACGTTTTAGTCATCATTACAGCATATATCCATAACTCTTAATACACATTGCATATACATCCTTCATGCAAGAATATTAATGCTAATATTATTAGTTTTCTAGTGACATATTATGTGACACCTTTTAGATACAGATTATAAACATAGTGAGCTGGGGTACAGTGAAATAGTAGGCCAGCTGAAACTTATTACCTGATCCATTGAGCCGCTTGCCTTCTAGCACTGGAATGCTCTAGGGGTCACAGCCACCTGTAATGTTGATGATTTGTAACATTTATCTAATAACTATACAATGCAACTATTAATACCCACTACGCCCACCCTCCAAGATTTACCATATAGTCAGTTAGAATGAGGAGACTAGTGAAAGATATTCAGATGAATGAAATGACTTTCAGAATTTGAGGAGATATGATGTAATATTGGCTGCTGAAGAAATAATGCAAAATATGAACCAAAATACCTTGTTTCTAACAAATTTAGAGACAAAGGAATTTTCTCCCTTCCATTTCCACAATTTATTTCATGAGCATATCAGAAATGCAATACTTTAGGCACTGGTGTATATAAACTTTTTGTTGATAGATAACACTGGCAAAGTATTTGCATATCCACCCTTGTTCTCACATGGATTAGGAAGAAGTATAGAAAATATATTGATATTTGTCAACATATCTTACATAAGAACAGCCATACTGGGTCAGATCAATGGTCCATCTAGCCCAGTATCCTGTCTTCTGACAGTGGTCAATGCCAGGTGCTTCAGAAGGAATAAACAGAACAGATAATCATCAAGTGATCCATCCCCTGTCACCCATTCTCAGCTTCTAGCAAACAGAGGTTAGGGACACTTCAGAGCATAGTTTTGCATCCCTGCCCCTCCTGGCTAATAACCAGTGATGGACCTATCCTCCATGAACTTATCTAGTTCTTTTTTGAACCCTGTTATCATCTTGGCCTTCACAACACCCTCTAGGAAAGAATCCCACAGGTTGACTAAGCATTGTGTGAAGAATACTTCCTTTTGTTTGTTTTAAACCTGCTGCCTATTAATTTCATTTGGTGACCCCTAGCTCTTGTGTTATATGAAGGAGTGAATAACACTTCCTTATTTACTTTCTCCACACCAGTCATGATTTTATAGACCTCTATCATATCCCACATTAGTCATCTCTTTTCCAAGCTGAAAAGTCCCAGTTTTATTAATCTCTCCTCATATGGAAGCCGTTCCATACCCCAATCATTTTTGTTGCCCTTTTCTGAACCTTTTCCAATTCCAATATATCTTTTTTGAGATGGGGCGACCACATCTGCATGCAGTATTCAAGAAGTGGGCATGCCATGGAATTATATAGAGGCAATATGATATTTTCTGTCTTATTATCTATCCCGTTCCTAATGATTCCCAACATTCTGTTAAGTTTTTTTGATGGCTGCTGCACATTGAGTGGATGTTTTCAGAGAATTATCCATAGTGACTCCAAGATCTCTTTCTTGAGTGGTAACAGCTAAGTTAGACCGCATTTTATATGTATAGTTGGGATTATGTTTTCCAACATGCATTACTTTGCATTTATCAACATTGTTTTTTTTCAATTTTTCAATTTTTTTTAATATAGATGTTTCAGTTTTATACATATGAAGAAGTTATTTGATTGTTGTTATGGCCTATATCATCATCTCTGCTTATGATCTGATTAATCTGGTAATATTATTGTGTCACAGACTAAATTGAAGAGCTTGAATTATTTTTTAGATGATGATATGCTGCTTTAATCTGGTACACATAGCTGAGTTGACTTTATCAGAATTACCAAGCAACACATAATTTGTATGGAAGAAGTATATGCAGGTGTTGCTTTTATTTAGACATCTGCTGATAATTAATGATTTATTATGATTCTGATACAGAAACCAGAAGCCTGTCATTTTTCTAGACACAATGTGCTCAATTCTGATCTCAGGTAGTCCAGTGAACGTATGGAATAACTCCATTGCAGTCAATTGAGCTACTCCAAATTTATTCCAATCTGTGTAAAATATGGCCAAATATGTATAGAGTGGATGAGAGATCTTACCAGCCATAATGAAGGCCACAGTCTGAAACCTTGGTTTTATTTGTTGTGCTGCTTGAGTAAAGAAGATTTAAGCATGAGTGTTTTGTGAGATTTAGTTTTAAAATCTCGAAAAAAGCTAATGCAGAAACACACATGTTGGACAATTCAAGAAATCCTTTCATGTCAACTACTTTGCACTGAAGCAGTTTCTTTTTTTTGCTCAGTCTCTTACCCTGAAACGAACATGCTGGTTTTGGACTGCAGCCTTGTCTGTAATCAGAACACTTAGGGGTAGGCAAAGCAGTTATATACTGGGTGATGGATACGGAAGTAGTGATCACCAGCATTATTGACTTAGAAAAGTGGATCAATATAGTGAGGTGGATCATCTCCTTTAAGTGGGTCACTGACATTCATTAAAAATTGATTAAATTTTAGGACATACCATATAGGAAAGTGAATGGGCTAATTTTGCTAAATTAATTCAAGTATTCTAGGATTGAGCTGGAGAATATTTGGACCTTGGTAAAAACTTTCACTGGAGGATAATTTATGATCATTTAAAGTAAAACAACAGTTTTAAGGAAGGGGAATCATATAGAACTCATGCCAGGGACTAGCAGGCTGAAGCAAACAAAGTGACAGGCCCAAACGAACCAAGGGCTGTACAATGAGTCCTCTTTAAGAGACAAAACAAAACAAAACCTTCCCAACGGGACACGTCTGTTACATTCCTTCTGATGTCAGCACTGACCCGCCCCAGAGGTTTTGCTTTATGGTCTTAATGCAAGTAATGGGCTTTGGCCTGTTTCAGAGATCTGGAGTTAGCATGGCTCCTCCACAGGGATTTCTGCTACACAATTCTTCCACTCCCCCCCTCCCCCCCGATTAAAAGAGTACATCAGAGGAAAAAAGACCATGGTTTCACAGCTCTTGTAGCTCCCTGAACATCTCTCCCTTTTGTGAGGAAAAGGAGCTTCTTAAATCCCTTCCCAAGCTCTGAACTTC
The DNA here is from genome assembly GCF_009764565.3 of Dermochelys coriacea. Taxonomy (NCBI): domain Eukaryota; kingdom Metazoa; phylum Chordata; order Testudines; family Dermochelyidae; genus Dermochelys; species Dermochelys coriacea. The sequence continues at coordinate 306,619,252 of NC_050068.2, forward strand.
CTGCAGCACTGGGAAATACAAATCCATGAGTGCTGAGGGAAGAGGGGAGATCCAGAACCCTCTGCACTTGGAGCTCTGATCTCACATCCTGAATGGGGACAGCAGTCTGAGACTTCCTCACAAACCCCAAAAGACCCCCCAAGACCTCTTCTGCCACCTCAGTGACTGTGGAGTTTGCAGGCTCCTGCCTACTTACTTCTTACAGAAACATTGAAATGGGAAGATGCTGACCCTGGAGATTATCTTTATTAGCCTTAAGAGGCTGGTACATCCCATTACAGTGAAATTTTCTAATTTAATCTCGACTTTGGACCTGCTGCTTCAAAATAGACTGAATATGGTAACATGAATGTTGTTGTATGAGAAAGTGTGTAGAGTGGCCACCAGTAGGGATGGTTTTGGTTAAAAATAAGATTCCCTCTGAACCTTCACCCAAATCTGGAAATGCACACAAACCAACATTATTTTTAAGGTTCTAAAATATTTATATGAGCTTTTTTTCACTTGGGGACCAGACCTAGCAGCTGGGAGTTCAGCAGTTTTGAAAATCAGCCACCTATGTAGGAGCCCACATATTGTCTCAGGAGCCTAACTTCAGGTCCCTAGTTTTGAAAATCTTGGTCACAGTAATTGCATTTGAGTTTTCACACTTCTGGAAAGATGCAGCATGCGTGTGTGTGTGTGTATATATGTGTGTGTGTGTGTGTTTAAGTGTGCATTTACAGTATTAAGTATGCACTTTTTAATGCATGTCTGTAGGTATCAATCAGCCTTAAGGATTTAAAGTGGCTTAAGTTCCTAGAAAGGTGCTTGTCAAATGCGTGTGATTAGCCGTTTTAAATGCTTAGGCTGCCCTACATAATTAAGGTGGTTTTAAAGGTTATGTCATCTGAAGGCTTTGAAGTGGCACCATACCATATCCCAGAGTATTTAATGCTATGGATAGGTTGGGAGTGGTATTTTCTTTGATCTCTGACATTAGCCGTGTTTTTTGTGATTGTTTCTGCTGGTATACCCTCAGCACTGGTGTGATACACTTTTGCTTATAGACATGAGCTGCATTTGTTAGCCTTTGAATTCCCCTTTTCTTACAATTAAAGGGTCAATACACTGAAGTGTTGAGCACTCTCAGCTGCCATTGGAGTGTTCAGTATCTTGTAGCATCAAGGGGTGCAAACAGAGTTGTAGTTACTGATAAAGGTAGTATGATCCCTATCAGCTTAAGAACATAACCTTAATTGCTGCTTGCAAGTGTAGCCACTGCCTGCCTCTCCCACACAGTTATGGCAAGGAACTTGTGAGTGAAATTCTTTGGCCCATGTTATTCAGGATGTCATATTAAATGGCCATAACTAGATGATTATAATTAGGTCAGACTAGATGGTCAAAATTACATTGATTTCATTGAGGTCAGAATTTCACCCTATAAATCTATGAATTCCAGGTACATGCTGGCAAATGCTGTGGTTTTTGTGGCAATCATCTACTGCAAAGTGGTATCTGTGATACCTAATTCCTATTTTAAGTAGAGGAAAATACTATGATACAACAGATGGTAAATGCTGATTTTAAGTTAAGATAATAGATTTATAGAAATATAAAAAAATGATAAGATACTATTTATCACTTAACTGAAGCTGCCTAAAATAGTTCAAATTCTACTGTCCAACACTCAGAAAAGTAAAAAAGTTCACTGAATGCTATCTAAGTCCACCATTAGTGTCTTTAATGTTAGGTATGCTGAAAGTTGTTTTATCCAGGTGGCTACAAGTGATTGCCCTTTTGCAGTTGAAAATGTGTGTTTGTCCAACAGAAGATTGTATTTCTAAAGAGTTTTCTTGTAGCATCGACCACCAAGGTGTGTGTGTGTGTGTGTGTGTGTATATATATATATAAAATCTGCTGAGCATATAAGGAGTCATATAAGGAGTCTTCATTAATGATCTGGAAGATGGCATGGATTGCACCCTCAGCAAGTTTGCAGATGACACTAAACTGGGAGGGGAGGTAGATACGCTGGAGGGTAGGGATAGGATATAAAGGGATCTAGACAAATTAGAGATTTGGGCCAAAAGAAATCTGATGAGGTTCAGCAAGGACAAGTGCAGAGTCCTGCACTTAGGAAGGAAGAATCTCATGCACCGCTACAGACTAGGGACCAAATGACTCGGCAGCAGTTCTGCAGAAAAGGACCTAGGAGTTACAGTAGACGAGAAGCTGGATATGAGTCAACAGTGTGCCCTTGTTGCCAAGAAGGCCAATGGCATTTTGGGGTGTATAAGTAGGGGCACTGCTAGCAGATCGAGAGACGTGATCATTCCCCTCTATTCGACATTGGTGAGGCCTCATCCTGAGTACTGTGTCCAGTTTTGGGCCCCACACTACAAGAAGGATGTGAAAAAATTGGAAAGCATCCAGAGGAGGGGAACAAAAATGATTAGGGGACTGGAACACATGACTTATGAGGAGAGGCTGAGGGAACTTGGATTGTTTAGTCTGCGGAGGAGAAGAATGAGGGGGGATTTGATAGCTGCTTTCAACTACCTGAAAGGGGGTTCCAAAGAGAATGGCTGTAGGCTGTTCTCAATGGTAGCAGATGACAGAACAAGGAGTAATGGTCTCAAGTTGCAGTGGGGGAGGTTTAGGCTGGATATTAGGAAAAACTTTTTCACTAGGAGGGTGGTGAAGCACTGGTATGTGTTACCTAGGGAGGTGGTGGAATCTCCTTCATTTTAGGTTTTTAAGGTCAGGCTTGACAAAGCCCTGGCTGGGATGATTTAGTTGGGGATTGGTCCTGCTTTGAGCAGGGGGTTGGACTAGATGACCTCCTGAGGTCCCTTCCAACCCTGATATGCTATGATTCTATGATCATAAAAAGATGCATAACGGATAGGCTTCCACCATGGTAGTTCTGTTAAGATTATCCCCAGTCTCCTAGAGCTTGTGCGCATCTTCATTCTTACACTCCTCTGTCCGTTTTCTTAAACTTCTGCAGATGGGGATTGTGGAGATCATTTATTTGTGCTGTTCTGTGTCTCTGGAACTTCCTGGCCTTTTGTGAGCCAGTACGTTATTTCCTCTCTTTTAAATTTCAGTGTAAAATCTTCCTTTCTTCTCTATCATTTAACTGATTTTCTCTAAAAAGTACTTGGTATGCTGTGGATAAAGCAAAGTCTAATGTATATTGGGAGGAAGGGATGTTGAGGATAGTGATAAATGACTCTGCTTTCATGCTTTGTAATATTACTAATCATTGGTGGAAAAAAGACTTCATGGTTTTAAGTTATTTTCTGTTGTTCTATTTGTCGCTCTTGTATGAAGGTGCGATTCAAAAATATTAAACATACATCTGGTACAATTTGGCTTCCGATGGTTTTATGCAATATATCCCTTTAAAACTTATTTTTATTCTTTAAAAGTGTGAATTTTTTGCACTGATCCACAAGACAGTGTCTAGACTATGGCATTATTGTAATTATATTTTTAAAAGGGCACAGATCAAACTCTGAAAGGTTTGAACAGCCTTTTTAATCCTCCAGGTTAGCTAAGAAAGGACATAATGACTGAAAGTTCAAAGATAGTTCTACAGAGGTCTCAAATCCAGTGACTTTATTCCTCCGTTGTATAGTTTGAGATTGTAATTGTTAACCTTGAGCCACACATACAATACAATACGATACAATACTCTATACATAAATACACCTCTATCCCAATATAACGCGACCCGATATAACATGAATTTGGATATAACGCGGTAAAGCAGCGCTCTGGGGGGGCGAGGCTGCATGCTCCGGTGGATCAAAGCAAGTTCGATATAATGCGGTTTCACCTATAATGCGGTAAGATTTTTTGGCTCCCGAGGACAGCGTTATATCAGGGTAGAGGTGTATAATGTTACATGATCGGACTTGGCTATAGCCAGGAAATGGAGAAACGAAGCTGAAATTCCACATTTAATCCATCCGATAATCTCCCTCCTAAATACTGGGGTCTTGAAAGTGGTGGTTGACTTTCTCAGTACCAATAAAGCAGGGCAGGTGACAGGAGACTGTCATTTCAGATACCATTGCTAGTAACAGCATTACTAGGAGCTTGGATGGATGGAATTTCAAGTTTTCTTTGAATTTAACTGCATTTTTTGCATGTTTTTAAGCCAAAACCTTAACATTATTTTAGCATTCATGAATATGCTTAATTGAACACGGTGTTCTAAAAGTGTTTTTGTTTGTTGTTTCGTTGGGAGCATATATATATAAACAAATAATAATGGAATATAGTGCATTATAAAATATATATATACATGTACATTGATGGTGCAGATAGATGCTTATTAGAATAAATCTGTCAACACCAAGTTATATACAAGATCATTTATCCACTTCCATGTTCCCCTGAGTCCCAAGGACTAGATGTAGGGCACATACTGTAACTTAAAACTGATTTCTGCATGAATAATGTATCATTGCTAATTGATGTATGGGGATAATATCATCACAGGGAGAAAATTGGACACAAAATCTACGGCTGCATTCCTTGAGAACATTTAAAAATTATATCTAAATGTAGAAAAATTGATGAGTGAAATATTCTGAGGGAAGACTGTCCGCCTTCCATAAACCACCCTTGTAGAGATAAAACTTGTTCTTTATCCAATAAATCAAGAGCGGATTTCCATGAACAGAAAAGCATTTTTTTATGAATCAACACCCTAGCACATCCATCACAGAAATCATTGAACCTACATCCTGCAATATGGCTTGGGGTGAGTCAGGAAATGTGACTCTAAAGCATAATGAGAAGACGTGCAGTAATTTAAGATTTGTTTCCAGAATTCTTCTCAGTTTGTAGTCCTAAAGTACTAATTACATATTTAAGATATTTTAAAATAAGTATTAATTATCTGGTAGTGGTAATATTTACATATAGTTACAGTATAGCTAATCAACATCCTAATAAAAACCTATTTCACGTTCTACACATGCATACAAATCAAATGTCCCCAAACATCCAAATCAAATATAACATGGACTAATTATATTATCCAATCCTAATTTCATCACTAGAAGATGCTTTTGACTAGTTTAAATTCAAAAGAAAATCCCAAATTAGCTACTGTTACAACATTATGTATATGTTTATACCATAAAATGGCCGATCTTAACATTTTAGTTTAGACATATTGGGCCTCATACCTCAGTGGAGCTGGGGCCCATTTACACCATCTGAGGATCCAACCCATTCTGTTGTGCTAAGGAACTGAGGGTATTGCATAGAAATGGTTAGCTTGCCCTGACCAGTGTTCAATAAACTGCATTGACTTTAATAAGAGCTTTTTGGTTGCTAGAGATACATAAGACTCCTTGTTAAAGCTTGATGCATGTTTTACTAGAGTCTAGTCAATACCTTGGTACAAGAGGTAACACTACTTCTGTATTTTCCCTGGAGGTGAGGTGGTGCAGGGTTGCCAGTAAAGAAGAAGCATTTATCTTGTCATAGCATGAATCTTTTAAAAGGGAGATTAGGGAAGAGAGTTGAAAAATAGTAAACTGGATAATTTGATAAACGTAGATTTGTGATGTCACTTAAAAATAAATCTACTGATTTAGGGCTAGACCTGTGTCTGTTAATCACAGCCCAGAATAAGCATGTAAGCAACATGGAGCCACACTGGCCTGGGGCAGGGGAGTATTCTGCCTCTGTGACCATGCTGTACAGAGGGAACTTGGCCAATATTACATCCTTTTATGGTCTTCAGCCCACTGCCCCACCCTGTAGTTGGCATGAGGGAGGAGGGAACAGGACCTCCTTACTGCCCCTCAGGGCGATACAAAATTTGGCCTTTAGTGAGCAGGACTGGTTTTAGAGGTGGTTGTACAGGGAGATTGTTCTGGACATCAACATCTGGGGAGGTGCCACACTGTTGTGCCCCTTGGCCTTTTTTTTCCTGTCTTCTCTGGTGATTGGTTGTCTGTTTGTTTGTATTGCTTGGCCGCTGAGAGGGTGGAGGGGTGCTGAAAATGTTTTCAACTCTGGCTGGCAAAATACCTAGAGCCGGCCCTGCTAGTGAGCATATAGCAGTATTGTGTTTCAACCTGTAGCAAGGTTTCTATTCCATGCTGTTGATTAAAGGCACACTTTAATTGCTGACCTATCTTTATAATGTTTCCATCAGGGTGGTTTTACTTTCTGGCATCCATACTGTGACTGAAAAGAATTTAAAATAAAAGAGCAATAACCTGCAACTTACTGTGAAATTCACATAATCGGTGAACACGTTATCTAGCAAAGCATGTTCTCTGGTTTGTTTGCAGTGAATCTTGGAGTAAGTTGAGTGGCTAATTGTACAGGTTTTTATTTTTGTAGCTGCTGCATGAATTGATTTCATGATAACTGTTTTGCACTTCTTCACCTAAGACCTTTCCTTGAGGGAATCTGTGTTAACACTGTCAATTTGTAGGTCTAGCAAACCTACCAGATAGTGCCCTTTACTGTGCTGCTGTATGATGCAAGGTTTTCTCACTGCAACAGAACCTAATTTAAAAAAAAAATCAATGATTGATATCAGAAAAAGTAAAGTGAACCACAACAAGGAGAATGTTACTGGACATAGTACATCTATAATTGGCTGCAGCTCTTCATTTTGTTCACTAACAAAGAGACAGGTAGTCTAATAACCATTATTCAGTCTCAGGGAACGGCGATGATCACGGTTAATTTTTCAGAAGGGCATGTTTGTAGTAACATGCTCTGTGTGAGCTTTACGTCATTATTTACTTAGGGTTAGATTCTGCCATCCTTACTCCAGTTGAGTAGTACCTTATGCTGTGAAATACTCAGTTGTGAGTTAGGGAGACGGTTTCTGGCCCTCGCATTTTACTAGTTATATTTCTTTGTGCAGACAGCAAAAACGTAAAAGGTTTCTGCTGCAGGTGGCTGAGGAGAATTGTAACTGCACCTTACATCACTCAGGTTTTTAGGCCATAGCTGTGCCTTTATTGACAGTAGCCACTTCCTTCTAGCACCTTCCAGGGCAGGAATGATAAATTATAACTCCTTTCACACTTGACTACATACTGACTGTTACTTCAGGCCTCACTTTACCTTTTCTGAAGTGAGTTTCCTTATCTCTGGAGTGTGTGTAGTATTAATTCCGCACTAACAGCCACTTAAGCCAGTCCAGATTGTTTTAAGTAAAGCAAAAGCTATTAAAAATAACAAGAAAATCACAAATAAAATAAACTTGATGTGGAACATGAACACAACTAGACTAAACACTGCAGAAAGCCGCCTTAGGACCACATGCATAAAGGCTCTAGATGTGGACTCTCAATGCCCTCAATCTTTTGTATAATGGAAAGATTGATCTGTTTTTCATCACAGTGCTGCTTCATTCTATCTATATCCACGTCCATCATTGCTAGGACAAGGTTAGATAAAGTTATTGTTCCTATTCTGCACAAATTAAAGTCTCGCCCAAAATAATGATATTTGCAAATTACTGTGCACTTTTCAAACTTGAACTTTAAAAAGTTATTAGTATCAAAATGAGTGACATACATTCTGAATTTAACAACTGCAACTACATCCTTCTGAGGTTTACCCACAATCAGAATACAGTGTCAGTCTTTAGTATATATTTTAAACACTGAAAAATGGAATCCCCTTTTGTATTAAAATGTCTATCCCCCTTTATTGGAATCTATTATTAATTTATACAATTTTAGAAGTGTCTTTCTTTCTAATGTGCAGTAGCTATCAGGTGTAATAATGAAAAATCATGTGCAGTTCTAACCTTTCCATCAATTTTAAAAAAGATTTTAAAAGTACCCACTGTATATATTGCTTTTGAAAAATCCCAATACTGAATTTCATTATATATATTTTACCCTGTGTGTAACTGGTAGAAGCAGTTAAAAATCACAAAGAGGATGAGAAATAAGTCCGGTAGAATCTAATCTGAATCCTTAACTGAAAACACTGATTATCTGAAATTGGACCTGAAATTATTTTTTTCTGATGAGCATCAGTTGTATTGAGAACTCTTTTGTACATCAAGACCCCCACTTATCCAGATAAACCAAGGCCTCTTGCTCAATTTGGAAAAATGTAATCAGTAATCAAACAAGGAGATTCATGCAATCTGCCCAGTTTTGTTCTTGTTTTCCTCAGGATCAACTCCTGATGTTGAAACTGTAGGAGTTTATTACCCTCTATGGATTACCCTTCATAAATCCAATGAGCTCATTAAATACCTGTATCTGTGATTGTGACTCTCTAACCAAAAGTTCATGTGATCACAGTTGTACAAATATCAACAAACAAAACACTGCCCTCTTCACCTTCTGTATGATCCTCAAATCACAGTAAGGAAGGTGCAGTGCAGAGGGCCAGAACAGTGCCAGTTTACCATTCACTCCCATTTAATCCTCAAATACAGTTTAGGTAGTTTATACGTGGCCCTCTACACAGGGGTGAATTTCATCCTGTGAGCTTGGCACTTCTATTTGTCTATTAGCAGCCTCTTCCTGAACAGAGTTAATTCCCTGTTCCACATCTTCCAGACTTTTTCATACTCTTTCACCATTTTGCTTATGACTGGTATATTTTTGCTTGTATTGCCAATTTGGGAATTTATAATTAGTTGTCTCTTTCCAGTTTCTTTAATTATATTTTCAAAGCAGGATTGATTCATTTCCTCAGATTTTTCAGACATGATTTATAGTTTTTACTGTGTTTTCCCATTTGTAGTTTGGGCTTGTGGGTTGACTTCACATCATCTCATTAGTATTTCTATTCTTAGGCCCCTATGGAGAAAAATGTTAACATTCATCTGCAAATTTCTGATGTTTATTTATAATTAACTTAGTTTGGTTTCCCAACAAGTGTATAATGGGCATCAGTGTCTTAGTACCTTGTATCATACGTTTAATATATTACAAATTACTGGTACAGAACCTTCCGGTAGAACTCCTGAGAGCCTCTCCATCAATTGGAGTTTGAGCCTTGGCTCCAGATAAACGTCACTCAGTGCAGGACTAGGGGGCAGAGGTATGCAAAAGTGGGTGGACATCATCTTTACATCCCCCAACCCTGGAGCTGGCAGTGGGCCAGTTCAGTTCTGGTACACATTCAAGCATCTTCAGAGTTGCTCTACCTTACACTCGGCTTCCATCGCCCAGCAAGAAAGCCTTTCAGCAGATGGGGATCAATGGAACTCAAGGATGCACCTATCACACCCTATACTTTGGGGAGCAATGAGGCTAAAAAGGGCTGGCTTTAGGCCAGTTAGAGAGCCTATCATGCTGAGGCTTTGCATCAGCACAAAACAACCACAGTGAGGGCACAAATCCCTTAATACTACAATTTTTAGAGTATCTCTTTGACATTAAAAAAATGACACCACTTTAATTGGTTCATTTTCTAACTGAGCAATAAAACAGAGAAATTAATTTGCACTGAAGTTCCTAAGATATGTGGAATCAGATGGCAAGCAGAATAAAGGATGTTATTTATTTATCTATCAAATTCAGCTGGCTGGTAGACAGTTGGTACTACACACTGCAGAATTTGGCCAGCATTCTGACAATCTCTGATCTTCCTAAAGGACTAATTCATCAGACCAATACAATTCAGTCACAACTTAGCACCCACTAAAAAAAAGTCTGAGCCTCTTTCCTATACAAGGTGTCATTCAATTTGTTATAAGATATGGATTCTTAAGCCATGGTAGTGTTAAATTAGTATGACAGCCTTATCTAATTTCTACTTTGGGTCAAGCATTTTTGAACCTGGATTGGACAAAAACATGTTGAACTGCCTTTGTTAGTACTATACACAATTCTGTTGAGATATATATATAAGATATATATGTTGCTAAATAATAGTAATAATAAACAACTATGAAGCATAGTAGAGGTGTAGGTCTTTTTCATTTTATTATACTTCGATTTTTTTCGATGTAGTTTCTTTGTTTTCCCCCATATCCATCAAGGGGAGTTAATACTAAAATATACAATCTACTGAGCTGAAGGGGCTTGTTTAATTTAATCTTCCTCTACAATAGAATAATACACCCTCACTTTTTAAAAAGGCAACAAGTCAATTGAAAGGGAATTGTCTGTTCAGACAACCCTCTTCTTGGACTAATTAAACCATATGCAAGGCATGTTGTTTCCAAGGTTCTTGATCCAAAGGCGAGTCTTTCCAATGGCATTAGAGGACATTGTATGAGGCCCAAGAGCAGTAGGACTGAATGATTTTAATTAGACATTTCAGTAAATTTTGAATGAAAATCCGCATTTCATGTTAATAGTCTAACCCTTTTTTTTTAATTACTGTTTTAGTTAATGAAGGAGTTTCCTCTGCTAAGCATGTTCAACATCCACGAAAACCTGCTAGAAGCTCTGTTGGAGTTACAAGCATATGCAGATGTTCAGGCAGTTTTAGCAAAATATGATGGTAAGTCCAACTATATATATGTATACATATTGTATACACACACACATACCTATGTGGCATGAACACTGATATGCTTGCAAAGTAAAATGTTCAAAAGTTAGGAAACGCCAGAATTTAGGTTGCTTGTGCACCTTTAATTGGGATCCCTTGTGTATATGCTTTATGATACAGTCTTCAGTTACATGATCACATACCATATTTTCCATAGGAACCCTGTGTCATTCAAAGCACAGGTAGAACAGTGCTCTCTTAAATGAGCAGTGCTTCAATATGTTGTTTTCTCCTGTTTGTTCAATGTGTGACCCCAGGCCTTATTTACTGCAGACTATTAAAAGCTCGCTTTGAAAACAGAATTAATAATTTCCCCATATATGTTCCTTGGTGTTCATTACTACAGTATCTGAGTGCTTCACAAGCGTGAATTAATTTATCTTTCCATCACTTCTGTGAGATGAGGGAGTGGCATAATCCCCATTTTAGAGACAGCACGCTGAATCACAGAGGGATTAAGGTAATTAAATATCCACTACTTTTGGGTACCCAATTTGAAACATCTAGAACCTGATTTTTCAGAGTACATCATGTTACATAACACTTTCTATGTTCAAAGCACACCTCCCATTGTCTTCAGTTGCAGCTGTGAGTGCTCAGCACTTCTGCTAATCAGATCCCAGCATGTCAAGTCAGGCACCCAGAAAAAGAGGAACACAGTTAGTGAGTACTTGTAAAAAGTTTGGTTTAAGTGACTTGCTCAGCACCACACAGGCATTCTGTGGCATAGGCAGGGAAAGAATCCAGTTTTCCAGGGCAGCATTCAACTGCCTTAACAATGAGACAGTTCATCCTCTTCATGCACTCCCCTGCCTCATTCACTACATGCCTTCCAATTAAAGGAAGGATGCTCCAATGGTTGGGGCATTAGCCTAGGACTTGGGACTGTCAGGTTCAATTCCCTGCTCCACCACAGGCTTCTTGTGTGACCTTGGGAAGTCATTTAATCTCTCTGTGTCTCAGTTCCCATCTATAAAATGGAGATAAATGCACTTCTTTACCTCACTGGGACATTTTGAGGGTAAATGCATAAAAGATTTTCAGGTGCTTAGATACTACAGTGGTGGGGGCCATATAATAATAATAATAATAATTAATAATACTATACACCTTCCAGCATCTGCATCAAATGAAGCAGGGATCCCACAGACAACAGTCTCCTTTACTACACAACCTAGAGTCATCTCCAGAGCAGGTCCAATCTGTGCACTGAATGGAAAAAGTAGTATGTGATCATATAATTAAAGACTGTGTCATAGTGGATGTGCCCAAGGGGCCCAAATTCTGGCATCTCATGAGTGCTTCTGAGTGCTTGACTTTGCAACCTTAGAGACGTTTTGTATGTAATTTCTTAAATTTTTAAAAAATAAAACTGAAAAATCAAAAATTCCATCCTGTGACCTCATATTGACTCTCACATGGCTCAGCCTGGTTGGAACCTTAGACTACCACACAGATCCACTACACAGTCTTCTGTGTGGACCAGCACTAGAGGGCGATGAGACACGCTTTGCCAGTGGGTTTCACAGATATTTGCTAACAGCAAAAGAATGCTGAGACTCAAGAGTCTTGGGTTTGATTCCAGTCTTGGCAGGGGAGTGTTCTGTATTGGATACAGAGCCTTTTACTTGTTCTCCCCAAATGTGCCTCCTTCTGCTCCATCCCCTTCGATGTATCTCTGTTCCAATTGTGTCTCTTCCTCAACCCTGACTCCTCATCTCACTCCCATTCTTCTTGCCTACCCAGCCTGTCTTCACTCCTCAGATTTCTCATTCCAGTCCCAGTCTCCTTGCTAGTCAGTCCCAACCCCTCCTCCCAGCTCCTCATCTGATATGTTTCTCCCCTTCCCAATCCCCATTAACCCCCAGTCCTCATCTCCCTGCACAGGCTCTCAGTATCCCATCACTCCCTCCCTGGCTTCTTATCTCATTCTCTCCCCTCCCAGACCCTTTGTCGCTGTCTCTTTGCCCAGCCATTCTCAGTTCCCTCCGCCCTATACCATTGTCAGATCTGCTTCACCACACACACTTTTCCCAAGTCTCAGTCTCACTAGTTTAATAGTCCCTCAATCTCCTTGTCCAATCTCAATGTTTCCACCTCCAGCCAGCTGGCTCCCAGTTCCCCACCATTTTTCTCACCAGCTCCCAGTCCTCTGACCCGCAGCTCCCAGTCCCACTTCTTTCCCAACCAGTCCCAGCCTCCCTTCTCACCCCCGCTCTCTGGCTCCAAACTCCCTTTCCAAACTCCCAATCCCCTTTTCTTTGCCCAGCCAAAACCATTTTCTCTCCTCCAGTTTTCAGGCTCACCAGACTTCTTATCACAATCTATTCCTTTCCCTCTTCCCTGATCTGGCTTTTGTCCCCTCTGCATTTAAATCAGATGGCTTCCTCTGCCATTCTATTTGGGCAGGGAGGCCATTGGGAGCATAGGAGGAACAAGCTCCCTGCTCCCAGTTCCAGTGCTCAGACTCGCCCAGTTTTCAGGTAGCAGCTGTGAGGAGATGCAGCATGCTCAGGCATTCTGCAGTCTGGTCATATGTAGGAGCTATGAGGGGATGGAGCATACTCAATCGCTCTGTGGAGATGTGGCATATGCTGTCTGGTTAGCTAGGAGCTGTGAGAGGCTCAAATATTCTCACTGGGGATGGAACATTTGAAGAGTTTAGCTGCTGTAATTGAAGAAGATTCTACTGAGCATGTGCGAACAATGAGTTTTCAAAGAATTATAACCTTGGTGAATTTTCACGGGAGCTACACAAGTCACATCTGTGACACAAAGGTAGGCTTAGAAGGATTTTTGTCAGTAATTGTCAATTTCAGTGTACACACACAAAGTGACAAAAAATATTTCCATCAATAATAATCCAAATGGACAAAGTAAGAAAAATCCTGCTTGAAAACTTCCTAGAGTTTGATTGAAGGGTATTCACTTTGCATATTTTGACATGTGATGTTGACAATTTGCAGGTTAACAGTTATGAAGCTTTAACTCTCTGAATCTCAATGTCTGCTGTCATTAAATAATTATTGTCTGACCCCCTCCCTCCCAATGTCCCACAATTGTGGAAATGTAAATTGATAAAAATCATAAAAAATGCTCAAAACCCAAAATGTTGCACAACTGTGAAAATTTAAATCAATTCAAATTGAAAAAATAATGCTTAAAAATAAACATTGATATTCTCTGTCCAAATTATAAAAAAATAAAAATGGAATTCTGCCAAGCCTACACAAAGGCTCCCCTCCTGCCAAATGTCCCTGCTCTATAGCATGGAGGCACTAAAGCTCTTCAAAGCAAAGGCTGCCTGAGGCAGACATCCAACTTGTAAAATTTTAGCCCAAACACTTAACTTTTGGCAAAGTTATAAGTCACTCAAAATAGGCTCTTATCGTGGGAGGTGTCCGGCAACCATAATAAATAGACGGCACTACCAGCCCTGACTATAATATGTGTGTTTTCAATACTTAATCACCATCTTGCAGTAGAATCACTGTAAGCAGTGTTCAGAATGTCCCACCCCTCTTTGAATGTCCCACACCACTGCACATCTAGTAGTACTAATTACCCTCGGAGAGGTTTTTATTGGGTATAATTTGGTTGGGAACAGCGCAGTGGAAAAGAAACATCTACCAAAATGATAACCTGTTTACTCAAAGGTCTTTCTTTTGCTTTCCCCTTTCAGTAATTCCTATCACTGAAATATAGACCCTCCTGGGTTCTGTTTTGATAAGTTCAGAGGAAAACACAGACATAAATGTTCTCTTAAATACAATACTGTATTGCCCCATTACCATGGTATCTCAGCATTTTATACTCTTTAATGTATATGAGTAACCTTGTGGATTTTAAAGCACTTAGAAGAGTTGAGCTTGAAACTGAAAGCTGTTCTAAACCTGGCAGTCTGCTATAATTTATCCTCACAACACCCCTCTGAGGTAGGGAAGTCATATTACTCCCATTACCATACTCAGTTCTGTGGCAGAATAGGGAATTAAACCAGAATCTTCCAAATCTCAGGCTAGCACTTTAACCACTGAGACATCCTTCCTCTCTGTTCATTCATACTAAGGGCCCAATCTTGGGCAGTGCTGAGCACTTCCTAAGTGGCAGTGTTTACCTTCAACACTCCCTGAAGTCAGTAGGACTTGAGGGTGCCATCATCTTCCAGAAAACACTTGGCACATTCCAAAATTAGGTTGTAAGTTTAAAATAAAAGTATATGTGGATGGTAAAAGCCTGTAGGGAAATTTGATGCGAACCCTTTTTCCTGTCTGTGTGGATCCACACATTATACATTTTGCTGTATATAAAAGCATATGTGTATATTTAACACACGCGCACAAGGACTCAGCAAACAACAGTTTAACCAGCATAACTCTTAGAATTCATGAGTCTCTAAAGACCCTTTTTAGAGGAGGCTCAGCTCATTTTAGAACTCATCAGCTTTATGTGTTGTAAGATTTATTGGAACATAAAACAATGAACTCATTTATACTTCCCTATCTGCAGTTTCTATTGGTCCCATTCCACTATCTTTATTTAGCTAAGAACAAAGCTGATTTATTGTATTTTGATAATATATGAACAAACTATTTCCTAGAGCAGTCTCCCGCCCACCCCTGGCTAAAAACTTGGATCACATTCTTTAAAATGTCAGTCTTTGTGAGGAGACGTACTACTTTACCAATGACCATGTGTTGAATTTGTTTATATTGTGTACCTGGCAACAGAGATGATGTCCATACTCATTATTCATGGAAAATGTGCCTCATTAGTGGCAAGATATGCACTGTTGCTGAGCTACATCATTATGGTTTCAGAGTTCATTATCTGTCAATCGAGTGCAGATGACCTAAACGCTATTGAATCCTAAAAGGATTTTTGGCTCTGGCTTGACATACATCTATGTTATTTACAGCAGAAATACTTATGGCTGCTGAAGGGACTAGTCTTCTGAAAGAATAAGCAGTTAGGATTCATAGTAAATAAAACCTCTATGGCCCCTCTTGCCTTACTTTTAAACTGGTTGTTTTCCAAGGGAACAGTCCTGTTTTTATGATGCTGAGAACAAATGATTTATTAACCTCAGTGGGCTGCCAGTTCTTTCTAGGTTGCCGTTGGCTGGCAACCTGGGCAGTGTGTTAACACAGAGATCTTTCAGACAGTTGAAAGTTAGACTTCAAAAGGGTAGATACTCTTTTACTTAGTTATGCAAATGTTCTCTTTTCTCTTTTTTTGGGGGGGGGCATCAAGGGACAATTCAGCCCATCGTACTGATAGAAAAACATACTGTACTTCTAAATATTTATGATCTCATTCTGATCTAACCTATACCAGTTTTCCTCTGGCATAACTATTTAATTCAATGGAGTTGTTCCAAATTTACAGTGGTATGAAATCAAAATCAAGGCTTTAGAATAAATTGTATATAGAATTTGAGTCTTCTTTATAGAAGAATGTGCATGGAGCATGATTGTTGATCATGTTCCTATTTGGGCCTAACCCCTTAGTCGTGACTTTGTGTTAATTGAGTGAAACTCCAATTGAAGTCACTGAACGCAAGGACTGCAGGTTTTGGCTTTTCATGTTGGTGAATCCAAACACTCTTTAAAATAATAATAACTGTTTAGGGATGCTTTTTTCTGTTCCTGTATAGCTCTGTGAACTGTTCCTGTAGCTCTGTGAACTGAGTAAATTCCACCAACGTTGAACTTGAAGGCATTCCAACAGAAATAATTTTTGGTATCAGTAAAACAGGTAACCAGAAAGCCCCCAGCACAAAACCCCCAATGACACTGGCGCTGTTCTCAAGAACACAGTTTCACTCTTATTCCATATTTCTTTTCCACAGCTTCATTTTATTAGCTCCTCTCAGTTCTCAACATTAACAGCATCATCATATCAAGTTTTTCTGCTTGGTAGAAGATAACCTGACCTGGCTAGATACCTCTGCTTTCTCAGTATGGCTGCCCCAATGCAAAAGGGTTTTTATTATCCCTAATTCTCTGCTGGGCTGAAAACATAACATGAACAACAGAGAGAGAAACTGCAGTCTAATGTTGCATCCTTTTGTTTCCTTTGAATGAGAGAAAGTGGTTATTTATTAACATTCTTATTGTCAAAGTCGAACCCAAGCCTGCTGCACCCTTCTGCCAGTGATGCATGTCAGAGAAGATCTCCACATTGGGGAACAGCAACATCAGGAGAATGAACAAATCTTTTCTCCATTAAATTCTCTTCTTGGACTCTATCAATCTTATTTATGGACTGATTTCCTCCCTTCATTTCAATATTGCTTCTCACTCAACTAGGTCTCTGCAACAGCTGTGCCTGTCCATTCATACTATCTGGTCCAGTTTTGCCTTTGATTCCTGTGGCCTATTTCTGTTTGTCCTCTTTCTGCAAAGAAGATGCAGGACAAAATCACAGGGACATGGACAAAGACCTAAACTAGCTGTGCAGAGCTTCTTTATTATCCTCAGCTAGGGAGGAGTGGTTCATTTCCTCAAGAAATTATTAAATCATACTCTGAAAATCAAAGGAGTTGAATTGCTTGATCAAAGTATTTATCAGTTTCTGAAATTGAAACATGAGCTTTATAGGAAATGTTTATAATCAGCCAGTGAATCTCAGAAAAGTTTGTTCAAACTGAGCAATCCAAACAGTGCAAATGGTATAGCTCAACTGTAACCGTTCTCTGTTTTCATTCTCTCATTGTTATACTAAAAAAATTCTCCTTTTGTGCTGAAATTCATACTGTACCTTATCATAGGGCCAGGATCTGTCCCTTAGAGTTTTATTCAACTGTACGCTACTCACACGAGTGTGGCAGGAGAGCCTGCACTGCCTGAAAAACAGGACTACAGCATGCTGCATGTACAATGAAAATATCCTGTTAGATCATCTTGTTCATCCCCCTGCCAGTGCAGGATTGTTCCCTACAGTATATTTTCTAGTACTTTGTCCAGTATAGCTTAAAATGACTCAAGTGATGACCACTTACCACTTCTCATGGGAGATTGTATTGCAGTCTAATTGCTTCTCTGTCAAGATGTTTTCCTCCTGATATTCAACCTACATTTCCCTATGGTTAATTTCTTCCCATTATTCTAGCTTTTAACCCCTTGGAACAGCTTCAACAATTCTTCTCCTTCCATGATGATTACTTCTCCCCTTTGTCATCGGGGGGAGGGATAGCTCAGTGGTTTGAGCACTGGCCTGCTAAACCCAGGGTTGGGAGTTCAATCCTTGAGGGGGCAATTTAGGGATCTGGGGCAAAAATTGGGGGTTGGTCCTGTTTGAGCCAGGAGATTGATGACCTCCTGAGGTCCCTTCCAACCCTGATATTCTATGATCACTGAATCAGGCTACACATATTTATTGTTGCTCATTTAGTCTTTCCTCATAAATCAATCCCTCTAGCCCTTTTATCACCTGTGAAGAACATGGGAATTATCTGCATTGATTTCCATTAATATTTATATATATAATCTGTGGAGTTGGTGACTATTATATGATCTCTAAAAAGTGACTAAGGGGTAAATCCTTACCCAAAACAATGGTTGTAGACAGAATTTAGTTGACTGGTGCTCACATGGACAATACCAGGAATCCACTGTAGGGAGACTACTTCCAATCCTGTGTAGGTGAATGCAAAAAATGGTTTGGTGAAGGTCAGAAGTCCTGTTCAGAACCTTAGAAGATCTTCAGGCAGGACCTTTCAAAGGACCTTTGAAATAAAAAAGACAGCCTGTTGCTTAAGAGAGAAACACTAACTGGGGGTTCAGGCTGTCCAAGAGACAGCAGTTGTAAGGGTAGCCTGTCTTGTCTAGCCCCAATGCATTGGGGTTGCCTGGCTTCAGCAGAATGTACTTAAATTAGCAAGGGAAGGCTAAGTTTGAGACAAGACAAGATATGTTTAAGCTATAGTTATTTTAACCCTTTTCTTTTTGCTTGTGATTTTCCTATGGATAAATAAATCATACTCTCTTCCAAACCAGGCATTTTCTGTCATTGCTTTTAGGAGCTGGGGTCACAGTTCCCAGAGAGAATTCAATAACAGGAGTCAATTGGGTAGTTGGCCATCCTCAAGCTAAATATGGTTGGTAAACAAGGGGTGCTGTAGTCTGGTGATCCCATCTAAAAGTAAGGAGGATCACGGGGTTGCACCCTGAGAGTTGTTCAGGTATAGGCCCATCACTGTAAAGAAGTGCCCACAGAGAGATTGAGAGAGATCACTGGTGCAGCACACCTCTGAACCATAACACCATCCTTAATCATTTTTATTGCTCTTCTCATAATTGCTTCCAGGTTTTTGACATATCTTCAGTTTCATATTGAGGTGTACATAAATGAATCCAGTACTCTAGATGTAATCTTTCCAGTGCAATATAGAAAGGGACGAGCATCTCCCTTGACTGACATGATTTCTTTGTTTGTGCAACCCAGAATTATGGCCCTCTAGCAGCAGTGCACTTAAGCACATACTTAGGTCCCTTTAACTTCAATAGGACTGCTCACATGAGTTAAGCACATAGCCCCTGTTCAGTAAAGCACTTACCTAACATGGGGTTTTTTTGGTCATAAGTAGAATAACTTCTTAATGGTTAATAAACACAAAATTCACCTAAAGTGACTGCTCATGCAAGACACTGATCTTTCAACAGCCCAATGTCAACATTTAGGGGCTCTTGATGACCTGGACGGAGATGATTCCATGTTTTCCTCTCCATATTTACCATTTCCAAGTGTAACTGCTATTTTGGTGGGAACAACAGATCACATGACAGCGCTGGCACATTGTGCATGCTACCATAATACGATTAATCATCATCATCATATGGACACAATGCTATGTTCACAGCTCCTTTCCAACTTGTTAAATATCAAAAGAAACATCTTGTGAAGCAAGCCACCATTAAGAATTCACTTTCTCAGCCCTCTCTTTACCTGAGGTACTATATGCCCCAGAAGGTTAGTCCAAGGAAAATAATCATAAAGTGTACCTTCTAGAGACAAGAGCAGTAAGGAATGAAATCCTTCTTTGGATCCATACGTCAGAGCTTATTAGGGAAAAATATCCTCAAGGTTTTGACACTTGGATAGCAGTTGCATATTTCAGCACACTGAGGGAGCTCCATTTGCTGTCACAAGAGGATGGGAAACAATGTATGTAGAGATGCTTTGCCAGATGGCTTTACAAGCTGGAGACACTAATTTATGAAGACCTCTAACTTTAGTTCCTGACAGATGAGTTTTCTCATAGGACTAGTTTAGACTTGACTCCCAAAGTACAAGCTAAATTTAATTTGTAACCATCCATAATTCTACTCAGCTTCTATATCAGTGTGAGGATCCCAAGTAGGAACTAAATCCTCCATTGGGCAATATTCAAACTTGTATAATGTGGTCTGCTTCAGAGCAGGCAAAATAAAACAACAACAAAAAGGCATGACCCTACACAGAGAAATCTGCAGAACAACACACATGTATACATTTGTCTGTATTGCTTCATTTTCCATTCCTGAAAAGCATTTCTGTAGGAGAATGAGCCAGCCATCAAAGATACAATAGCCATTCAGATATTTGCTGCTTGGTCATTAACCTACAATGTCACCACACATCATAATTTGGATCCCATGGCTTCTGCTGACCACTAGACAGTAATGGATGATCTAACATGAGAAAATGGTCTTGGAACCCTGTCTTTTGGAGGTTTTTTTTGTATTGTGGGATTTAATGGTTCTAGCACAACAGGTTACGCATTAGTTGGACCTAATGTATGAAAATCTCCCTTTGCATACTGAAGTTCTGGTCTCTTTTGCTGCTTGGCACATCCAAGTGGTTTAATTCTTCGGTAGATGAGAAGGCAACTTTTTCTTGTATTCAGAATGCTTTTTGCTGAAGTTTCACATGCCCCCCCTTGAGAGCCTCTCCCTTCCTTCTGTTTTTCAGTCTCATTAAAATGGTTAAAGTTGAGTGCAAAAGACAGGGGAGATCTCACTGCACCAGCCGAGGAGTTCTTGGGTTTGCTGCTTCACCAAACCCAGAAGAAGTGGAAGAGTTCTGTCTTCCACTCCCTGTTACTTTAACCCCCCTGCTTTATGGGAAGGAGCATGCTGCCTACGAAAACATATTTCTAGGGATTTCAAGCTAGTAGAGTCCTCATGTCCTGGTTTACTGGTATCAAACACTTGTAGGCCCTGATTCTGCACCCATTGAAGTCAACAGCCAAGCTCCCACTGTCTTCAGTGGTACAGGATTAGGCTCTAACTGATGGATGCTTCTGAGTTTAGCATAGGCAGATATTCCCAATGTTGTGGTGCTGGATTGATGACTGTAAGAGCTCAGAGAAACCATTTGCACAAAGAAAAAAAAATATTATATCTGCTACTTCAAAACTCATAAAAAGCTGTAAATAGATCAGAACTCTGAAACAATAATTTTCCATTTTTAACTCTGCTCCCAGAAAGACGCTCTGCTTTTATTTCCTTTTGTGATTTGATGAGTAACTTTATGTTGCTGAAAGGCTGAAACTGGTGTGATCCAAAAAAGATCAATTCTGTTTACTTGAAAGCATACAAAGTTCTTAACTCCTAATGTTAAGAACAACTGGCATAAATATAGTCATTGGAACAGCACATAAATATATTCACCTACTGCAATGATGGATGGATGGATCTGCAGCTAGCTTCAGTTATAGCATAGTAATGTCCATATCTCTCATTCCAACACTGCCTTGCATATTGTTGATTTTAATTACTAGTCACTATAATTACATAGTTTAGTGACAAATGTAAAGAATTAATAGTTGGGACTTTCAAAAGTACCTAAGTCACGAAATCCTGCTCTAACAGAACAATGTTCCCTTGAGTTGCAAACTGATCATGAATAAGTAAAGTAAAGAGTGGTTTCCAGTAAGGCATGATTTATCGATCCTCACTCACCTTCTTCTCTTAGGAGCCCTATCTTGCAATGTGCTAAGCATTTCCTGTGAGGCTCTAAGTGCCCTTAACTCCAGTTGACCTCAGTCTAAGTTGAGGGCATTCAGCACACCTCAAGCATCTCTCAGCACCTCACATAACTTGGTCCTTAGTGCTACTTCCTAGTGTCCTTCATTATTCAGTATATCAAGAATAGAATGAGTAAGAGTTATAGGTTTTTTAGAACTGTGCTCCAGAGCTTCCCCAACTCTTGCTTAGAACCATAGTCCCACTGTAATTATATAAGATATATTTATTTTAGTGGAGTATATGTAGTATATAAATTTTAAATAAGCTATAATTGTAATGCTATTACAGGGAATAGTGCTTCATATAGTGAATAGTCTCATTGCTTTAATGAGCACTATTCATGGTAGTAGGCATTATATTCAGCGATACAACAACTGTTTACAGGAGTAGGCCCTTAATTTCTTTCTCGCTCAGCTGTTTTCTTAAATTTAGCCTAAATGCTAAACAGTTTAAAAGATGGTTTATAATATCTGTCTATGAGAGCTAGGTAATGTAGTGTAGAATTATTTTCTGCTTTTATTACAGTGGAAACTATTGGGCCATTTTCATATGTACCCTCCAGATGCTTTGTGCCACTCTGGTGATGAAAAGTAGCCAGAAACCTGACTGAACTAAGTGTGTATGCTGGGTTTATAGGTGACTTGTGTCACTGGAGCAGAACATACCAGTTATTATGGCCCCGTGTTTCCACAAGTGTCAAAACATATTACATTGCTGTTAATATTTAAATGCAGTAAATTAGTAAATGTTGGCTTGACTCTCATAGTCATGATTACTAAAAGAAAGGAAGGGAATAAGACACAGTAGATAGACACCCACTAGCTGTTTCTGGATATAGATGTGTTTCCTAATCTACTGAAAGAATTTACCTTTTCTAGGTTGCATATGTGTTTGTATACAAACATAATGAATTCTTTAATTCAATCCATGTATATCAGAAAAAGATCACTCTGAATTTGTTTGCTAATTAGATCATTTAATGACTACATGGCACAATCAGATTATCATTAATTCAGGGTTTAAAAATATGGTAATTCTTATTTGGGTGGCATTTTCAAAAGCACCTGAGTGACATAGGAGCACAACTTAGTGCTCCTAAATCACTCAGGTGTTTTTGATATCCCATTATTCATTAATTTAGATATTATGCTGTCCTGAAGAATTATTCCAACATTTATTTTTTCTTTCTGCAAACATTCAAGGGTTCCAATATTTATTTATTTTGTACTTTCCTTTCAACAGATATAAGCTTACCAAAATCAGCAACGATATGCTACACAGCTGCACTGCTCAAAGCCAGAGCTGTCTCTGACAAGTAAGTCCATAAGAACTTCTGACCAGCAAAATTCCTTACTGTAAACTCACTAACGTTTAACTGCAGATTTCTCTTCAGTGACCTGGTGAGGTCCCACACCCTGAAAATCTGATGTCCTAGCAGGAGAAATTTTGCACTGTGGAAAATTTAGAATATGGTTTTTATAAAAAGGAATTTTCATTAATTATCAATATTGTACCTCACCCATGGTTAAAAAAGAAAAAAAATGGCTTCAATTAAATTACTTTATTTTAATTTTTATTTATACTATCTGGCTGAGCAATGGCTTCCTGGATAGTATTATAATGAAAATGCAGCTGGGAGGTGCTGTGTGGTTGGCCATCTTCACCTTGTATCTAACAGAACCAAGAAAGGTACAATAACATGACTGTACTAATAGCAATTTTCTTCGACAAGTACTATCATAGCAGTGTTCATCTACTTGATTTTAGGCAGGTAGATTTAGCACTTACTATGTAAGGGTTCCTGACAGGTCAATGTAAATAGATGGTATACGTGTTTTTAAAGACACAAATGTTTGCTTATTCCTGATACAGTTTTCTCTTAGGACACAACCCTCCAAGGTTCTGAGCACTCCTATGTGGTGCTGAGTGTCATCAACTCCTCCTGAGGTCAGCTGGAGCTGAGAATGTTCAGCCCTTTGCAAGAACACTCGGCACCTTGCAGGATCAAGCCCTAAGAGCCAGATTCTGCTCTTGGATGCGTGCACACAAATCCCAGGCTGGAGGAGTTGTGTATACGTATCTTGGGGGGAATGTGGCCCTAAAGTTGGAAAGCAAGCAGAGTGGAAAGCCGCTTTCTTTCCTGACATCAGACAGTTTGCTTTTAAGTGAATGTGCACTTCAAGATCTAAGTAATTTTCTTTCATTCTTTTTATCCTGTAGATCGCCAGTACCTACTGCAACATCTTTCCTCCCTACACAGCGA
Source organism: Dermochelys coriacea (assembly GCF_009764565.3). Classification (NCBI taxonomy): domain Eukaryota; kingdom Metazoa; phylum Chordata; order Testudines; family Dermochelyidae; genus Dermochelys; species Dermochelys coriacea. The sequence goes on from NC_050068.2 coordinate 306,643,036, forward strand.
CTCCAGCTTGGGAGGGCAGGGCTAAGGTTGTCACAGCTTTCCCTGTGGTGTCTGCCTGCCAAGTACAGCTCTGGAGTTAGCCGTGGGGTGTGAGGTGAGAAAGAGATTGCATGGTCTGGTTTTTCATTCACTGGGGCAGATGATTCGCCCACAGTTTGGGCATCCAACCCTCGCTGGTACAACTGAAAGTAGACTACCCACTACTGCTGCTGTACCATGCTTTAATCCCAACCTAACCCAGGGGCATTGGGTTGGGAACCTCCCTAAAATCTCCCCAAATATGTTTTTAATAGAAACACGCTAACAATTATTTAATATTATTTTTCGGAAACTTCTGCCTTGGTAAACGCCCCCCCAGTAAGGTATTATAGAAAATTTAGTTTAGCAGCGTAGAAAGAATTGACTGTTTGAACTTACTTCCTGCCATGATTAGATGCAAACATGCTTTCCACTTCTGCAGGGATTTTCATTGGCCTTGATGTAATAGGTCATTCAGAGTTTCCATTTACTATGGAAGTTTGGAGAGCATAGGAAATTGTCTCAGCCTGGTTATACGGGCCCTTGGTCTAAAATTCTTTCTGGCTTTTACTTGCTAGCATTTCTGACCTAATGTATTTGTTTCTTTGCTTTTGCAGATTTTCTCCAGAGGCTGCCTCAAGGCGAGGGCTGAGTACAGCAGAGATGAATGCAGTAGAAGCTATTCACAGAGCAGTAGAATTTAATCCACATGTGCCAAAAGTGAGTATGGAGAAATCACTGTCATAAATTTTAACAAAACAGGAGACATATCCTTTGGTTTTAAAGAGGTAGAGTAGCAAGTGGTGGTTGTTGGAAGAGGAGCGGACAGGGGGAGGGTGAAGGGGCTAATGTTTATACCCTGCTATATGCATGTGGGGAGCATTTGAAATTTCTCATTAGATACCATAGGAACAGACATGTCACCCAATATTAGGTCTTGAAACTTTAAGTATTAACTGCTAAAAGTCTGTCAGTCTGAATATCAACAAAATACTGGACATTGACAATAGGCACCCTGATGCCATGTTGATAAACACATTAGAAGTATCCATGTAGATAGATTATTCCTTAAATAATCGTATACAAAGACAATAATAGAAAAGATCTTCACGTTAAAAAAATGGTTATCTGTATTTCATGGATCAAATATAGCATATATTTTCAGCATGCTGCAAAGGGATTTATGTTCACATTTTCTGTTATGCTTCATATAAATTGTATTTGTAACTCTTGATGTAATGCTCCACCATTAAAACTCCAAATTATTCAGGGCTTGCTCATTCATTAATGAAAAATCACAGAAAGGACAATGTTGAGGAGTACTTGTGGCACCTTAGAGACTAACACATTTATTTGGGCATAAGCTTTCATGGGCTAAACCCTACTTCATCAGATGCATGCAATGGAAAATACAGTAGGAAGATGTGTGTATGTGTGTGTGTATATATATATATACAGAGAACATGAAAAAATGGGGGTTTTTCTAGACTAACTAATTAAGGTGGGCTATTATCAGCAGGAGAAAAAAACGTTTGTAGTGATGATCAGGATGGCACATTTCAAACAGTTGACAAGAAGGTGTGAATAACAGTAGGGAAAAATTTGCATGAGGAAATAGTTTTTAGTTTGTGTAATGACTCATCCACTCTGTCTTTATTCAAGCCTAATTTAATGGTGTCCAGTTTGCAAATTAATTCCAGTTCTGCAGTTTCTCATTGGAGTCTGTTTTTGAAGTTTTTTTTATTGAAGAATTGCAACTTTTAGGTCTGTAATTGAGTGTCCAGGGAGGTTGAAGTGTTCTCCGACTGGTTTTTGAAAGTTATGATTCCTGTTGTCAGATTTGTGTCCATTTATTCTTTTACGTAGAGACTTTCCGGGTTTGGCCAACGTACATGGCAGAGACGCATTGCTGGCACATGATAGCATATATCACATTGGTAGATGTGGACATGAATGAGCCCCTGATGGTGTGGCTGATGTGGTTAGGCCCTTTGATGGTGTCCCTTGAATAGATACAGACGCCCCCCGACTTCCACAATCGTTCTGTTCCAGAAAGCCTTGCGTAACTTGAATTTTGCATAAGTTGGAAACGTATACCTGTACGTTACGCAAAAATTTCCACAACTCAAAAATCCTATTTCTGGCTTATGGAACTTTTTCTGTAAGTGCAAATTTGCGTAAGTCGGGTCTTGCGTAATCTGGGGAGCATCTGTATGTGGACAGAGTTGGCAATGGGCAAGTATAGGTTCCTCGGTTAGTGTTTTTGTTGTGTGGTGTGTGGTTGCTGGTGAGTATTTGCTTCAGGTTGGGGGGCTGTCTGTAAGCAAAGACTGGCCTGTCTCCCAAGATCTGTGAGAGTGAGGGATCGTCCTTCAGGATAGGTTATAGATCCTTGATGATGTGCTGGAGAGGTTTTAGTTGGGGGCTGAAGGTGATGGCTAGTGGCGTTCTGTTACTTTCTTTGTTGGACCTGTCCTGTAGTAGGTGACTTCTGGGTACTATTCTGGCTCTGTCAATTTGTTTCTTCACTTCAGCAGGTGGGTATGTTAAAGGTGGAAAGGATTTTTTTTTTTTTATAATTCCCTCATTCCCTCTCTAACTATACATCACAGCAGAAAAAAAGACCCCTGGCTTCTGAGCACTAATAGCTAATGCTGCTGCTTATTTTTTCACCTGATCCTCAGCACTATGCAGGACCACTGTTAGCAGTGGCAGATAAAAGGAGGATTCTGTGTGAACCAGGAGGCTGTGTGAACATTGGCTGATGGATACAGTTGAGCACCAAATCCTCAGCCCTTCTTCTGTGCCCTTGTCCATGAGGAGTAGGAGATAACCCCCATGTGCACACACTGCCCTTCTCACTGCAGGAAGGTCTCTTCCCAGTACTGTGCAGAGATTAAACACTTTCCCTGTAAGATCGATGTACTTTTTGCCTTCTCCTACTGACTAGCCACTAACCAGTATGATTCTTTCTAGCAATTCCTGCCTCCATTGTAACAAACAGGAAGCATGTTTTACTGGTCAGTCATTCCATCTCTAGTGGCAGTAAAAGGAGAAGATGATAATAGCTTACATTTGCAATCCCAAGGCATTTTACAAATGCAAACCCGTATAGAAACTCTAGACAGGAATCACTTAACCTGCCACTGAAATGCAGCCATCTCTGGGGTACAATGCAGCAGTTGTTTTGACAGCCTATGACAACATGTCATGGCAGATTAAGAGAGAAAAATGAACAATATTATGTTCATTTGAAAGAGCAAGATGGTTACTTTAAGTAAACAGAACATAAATCAAGTTGGAATCCGATCGAGACACCATAATTAACACCCTCAATCTTATGAAAAATGCTGTAGGATCTTAAATATTCCCAAATGGTCGTAATTATTATTAATTATTTATTTGTATTACCATAGTTCCCAGAAGCCCTAGTTATGGACCTACTGTGCGAGGTGCCTCACAAACACCGAACAAAAAGACAGTCCCTGCCCCAGAGAGCATAATCTTGAATTTCTTCTTTTCTTGCCTCGGCTGAAAGAAGCCAGTCATTTTATAGCAGACTGTAAAGGTCCAAGCAGGATAATGTATTGCTATATTTTTCAGAATATACTTGGAATGGAAACTTAAATTCCAAAATGGTGGGACAGTTTTGCACTACTGAGACTTATGGATCTGGGTATGGAAGAATTCCCCACCATGTAGACAAATCCTTATATGGCTTTAGAACCTCGGTAGCAGCACCTTTTGCATCCCATTCCTGACTGCTGGTGCAAGGGCCTTGGCCAAGGAAAACGTGAAAAGGCTGAAGCTCTCTTATTGCCTGACAATCCCTGGTGGCCCTAATTCATGTTGCTATTCTAATTTAGAATTGGGGGATCACAAAGGTGGCTTCAGGTCACCTTTGTGCACATGAATATCCAAGCTATGTTGAATACTCCATGGCCACACTTAAAGAGTGGCGATTTAATTTAGTGATCAAGTTAGAAAAAGGAATAGAAACTGGAACATGTATTAATTGTCAGGTTTGCGATGTAATAAAAGGGATTAACAGGTGCATCAAAACACTCATTATAATATTAAAACTGTAATATGGCTTAACATACAATATCACTGTAATTTCATGCACACATACTGTCCTGCATTAGCTAAAAGATTAGCAAGGGAGATTTAGGTTTGATATTAGGAAAAACTTTCTAACTGTAAGGATAGTTGAGTTCTGGAATAGGCTTCCAACGATGGTTGTGGAACCCCCATCATTGGAGGTTTTTAAGAACACATTGGCCAAACATCTGTCTGGGATGGTCTGGTTACTTGGTTCTACCTCAGTGCAGGGGGCTGGACTCAATGAACTCTCAAATCCTCTTTCACCGCTTATATTTCTATGATTCCATGAATCATGCAGCAATAATATGTTAGCGGTAATAATGTTATGCAAATAATATGAATATACACCATCATATTCAGCCTTAATTCTGACTGAAATAGCATCAAATATCCTCTTAATGAAATTTAGATAACAAAATTTAGCAGTTTGCGACACAGGAAAGCTAACAATGCCACATTGCTAATATGTGTTGCAATTGATCTCAGAGCTTCTGCAGGATTTCAGTAATGAGTGTCTCCCTCTTTAGAATAAGAAAAAAATAAGTTGTATTGATGACACTAAAAACTGAGTAATTGTTTGAAGTCTTTGGAAAGTAATCTGCTGAATATGAGATTCCAAGTGCAGTACTGTGGCAAAAATGACTAATGCAATCCTTGGAGGCATAAACAAGGGAATTTCGAGAGATGATATTTTACCTCTGCATTTGGCACTGGTGAAACCTATATTGGAATATAGTTTTCCAGCTCTGGTGTCCATAATTTAAAAGTGTGTTGATACATTGGAGAAGGGTTCAGAGAAGAGCCACAAGAACGATTAAAGGATTGGAAAAATTGTGATTGAGTGAAAGAGCTCAATGTATTTAGTTTAACAACGAGAAGGCTAAGGGGTGACTTGATTACAGCATTTAAGTACCAATATGGGAAACAAATATTGATAATGGGTTATTCAGCAGACAAAGACATAAGACGCTCCAGTGGCTGGAAGTTGAAGCTAGACAAATCCAGACAGGAAATAAGGTGAACATTTTTAACGGAGAGCAATTAACTTTTGGAACACTTTACCAAGGGTTATGCTGAAGTCTCCATCACTGGAAATTTTTAAATCAAGATTGAATGTTTTTCTAAGAGATCTTTTCTAGTTCAAACAGGAATTATTTGTGGGAAATTCTGTGGCCTATGTTACATAGGAGGTCAGACTAGATGATCACAGTGGTCCCCTCTGTCCTTGGATTCTATAAATCTAGGCAAGTTCCCAGCTGCACCATTAAGAATAGGCAGGGAACAACATTACCTGAGGATGGAAGGTGTAAACGGTCCTCTGCATTTCTTTGTTTTCACAATTTCCAGCTCAGATACTTGCAACCTAGCATCCTCAGTGCATATCCCAGAATGTTTTCTTCATCTTAGAATTAAAGTCTGAACTAGAAAAATGAGATTCAAAAGAGAACTCTTGAGGAAACAGAAAAAGATGGGAATGGTGCTGGAACATGGGGGGGGGGGGGGGATTGTTGATTTAGGCATAGAAGATATAGGGTGTCCAGGATCCACCTGTAACCTGATACAGCTTTATTTATGGCAGACATTGAGCTCCCACATGCACTCATGCACTCCTCCATGTTCTATTTATTTTTCCCTGTGAGAGGTAAAGTCTTTGCATGGGATACAAATAAATTCAAGGCTGGCCTTGTAATTTCTCTTAAATCCTTAAAATGGAACATTTTAAATAGTCCCAGATCCCAGTGCTTATGTACCAGTATGATATGCACCTCAGAAATACCTACTCTAAATATATAAACCAGTTTGTATTGCACCATTCCAAAGTTCTTTTTAGCATTTCTATAATATAAAGAGATTCATAAGAGAAAAGGCAAATGCAGTGACACTTTCCCTGAGAATAGTTTCCATTAGGTAAACCCATCTGCTGTCCCTTACAAGCGGATTTGAACACAAAATCACTGATTTTTCTTGGACCCTTTGGGACTGAGGAAAATGGAAATGGCTAGCAAGCTTAGGTTGGCCACAGAACTTTGTGTTTCATATCAGCTTAGCAGTCATTAACCTCTCTAATCTCCAGTATCTGTTGGCAGTTTGACAAAATCTGAATCTCTCTATTTGGAAAGGAGGTACATTCTTTACACATCATTGATGAAAAATGCACATAGATTTTTCACCTCTGTTGTTGTCACTGAGGTTCACCTAATTTCACTGATGTTAAGTGACTTCACAACACCCTGGGTTTCCCTTTGTAAAGAGTAGCATCACCGGAGGTTCCTTTTTCAAAGGATTTACATGGCTTAAGGCAGGGGTGGGCAAACTGTGGCTTGTGGATCACATCTGGCCCGCCAGCCAATTTAACCCAGCCCTCAAGCTCCTGCTGGGAAGCGGATTCTGGGGCTTGTCCCGCTCCCAAGCTCCAGCCGGGGAGCAGGGTTGGGAGCCGCTCTGTGCGGCTCCCGGAAGCAGCAACATGTCTCCCTTCCAGCTCCAACGTTTAGGGGCAGTCAGGGGCTCTGTGCGTTGCCCCCACCCCAAGCGCCGATCCGGCAGCTACCATTGGCCGGGAACTGCGGCCAATTTGAGCTGCAGGGGCGGTGCCTGCAGACAGGGAGGCACCTCTGCATAGAAGCTGGAAGGGGGACATGCTGCTGCTTCTAGGAGCTGCTTGAGGTAAGAACTGCCTGGAAGCCTGCACCCTGAGCCCCTCCCACCCTCCAAACCCCTTGATCCCAGCCTGGAGCACCTTCCTTCACCCCAAACTCCTCATTCCCACCCCCACCCCAGAGCCTGCACCCTCAGCCAGAGCCCTCACCATCTCAAGCCCCTGCCCCAGCCTGGAGCCCTCTCCTCCACCTTGAACTCATTTCTGGCCCCACCCCCCCACCCCACCCCAATTTCATGAGCATTCATGGCCTGCCAATACAATTTCCATACTCAGATGCGGCCCTCGGGCCAAAAAGTTTGCCCACCCCTGGCTTAAGGTCCTCTTAAAACAGTGTGCATTGCTGGAAGGCTTTTTCTCTGTTAATAGTTATTCTTGGCACTGGGCACCTTCTCCATTTTTGTTGTGTTTCAGTGACAATTCCACTTTCCTCTTACACCAGCCCAATGGTGCCTGAGGCACAGGTGAAATTTTTTTTTCTGAGTCTGGCAAACTGGTTCAAACATACACACACACAGTAAGGGAAGTTTGACAGTCTTTGTATACGTGGGCTGACATGGGGTCTGTGAGAAGGAACAGGCTGGGAAGCAGAGATTTTTCAATGTTCTTATTAGTACAAGAGAGAGAGAAAGAGCAGGTGAGGAGTCAGTGTTGACACCAGGAGATGAAATCAGGACAGGGAACAAAGAAAGCAAAGTGCCGTATAAATGATGATAATAACTAATGACATCAAAACTGAACTGGCAAGTCCTGAGCTGGGAATCTTGTTCTAAAGATCTGTTCTATTGAATCATATCACTGTTATCCTCATCTTCCTTCCCCACTGCCCTTCTATTCTTTATACTTCTCACCTCTTGATTCAGAGATGGTCAAAAATTTAAAATTTCAGCAAAGTATTTGCGATATTTTTTAATGTTATTTTTCAACCAGCTGATAGGGTGGTTGAAATTCTTCTGCATTTTGCAACCATCTCTTTCTTAAATTAGGTTGCAAGGACTGTTTCTGCTACCTTGCACCACAGAGTTCTGTTGCTGACAGGGCCTTCTGGCACTGCCGATCTACATATAAAACATAAGGCTTTTCCTTTTCTAAAAATAGTTGTATGTCCAGTTTCTTGCAGGCATCATTGAATAAGTGGGACTGCAGGAGGGATCTGAGTGGGAAAGGGTAGTGTCATTAGGGACTACCTCAGAGAGAGTGCTCCTCCTGAAGACCCACTTCTCCTGTGACACCTGTAAGAAATTAGCCATCCAATAATGGCAGGAAGTGAGCCAACAAAGGATCATCTATGTAACTAACTAGAAAAATAATGTTAGAAGTCTGGTCTACATAGCGTTGCCCCAATTTTTACAAGCCAGGTTTAAATCAATTTAAGATTGTCCACACCAATATAACTAAACCAATTTACAAAATGATTTTACTTTAAGTATTTCTAGTTTTGTGTGTTAAGTCCTTAGCAAGATATGGCCAGTCATCACCTGAATACCCCTTCCGCCTTCTCTTTTCTGATTGTCTTTTTAATCTGTCTTCAGAGTAGAGACAATGCCTCCCTGTATGTTTGTGCAGCACCTAGTATGTTGTAGAAATAAATAATACAAATAAATTAATATGACACACCAGAAATTCATGTATTCTGTATGTATCATGTATATTACAGAAAAGCTATTCCAGAAACATTTTGGAGAGATTTTAAACAATTTAGTGCAACTTTTTAAAAAAATGTTTTTACCCATAAAACTGGACTTCTTAATTACCATCAGTCCAATTCTACAGGCATCAGAGGGAGTCATGATAAGTTGCAAGTTTACCTAAAATATCTTTTCTGTGCCTGTAAAGATCACAACTTCAGAGTCCAGTATCTTGGAACTTACTAAGGCTAGTGCTATACATCTTGCTGGGAAGCTGAAATCTCCCTTATTCCAGTGGTATAAAGCTCTTATATTGTAGCTTACATGATTGTAAGACTTTACTGTCACTGGTGCAGGACTGAATATTGCCTGTTATGGGACTCGGGTATAATTTTACAGGGAAATTGCACATTTGGGAAAAAGGAAGAAACATTTCTTAGGTTGGTTGTTTGGGGTTTTGTTATTTTGGGGTGGGGAGGAGGGTTATAAGAAGATAGCTGTTTGAAGCTGCTCAGCCATTTGGAATGTTAGAAGTAGTCCCAATAGAGGAGGATTAGTGGTCACAGTACAAATGATGCAATCAAATAAATTATATATATTCATTCATGGTAACAAAGTAGCAAGAGTCTGTACTTGACTTTGTGATTATGCTATCTGTGTACATAGAAATGAAGTTAATCATGAACTGACAGTCCTTTGGGAAAGGTGCCCTCTCTACCTTTGAGTTTGTACAGCACTTAACAGAAAGGGGCCCTGATTCTGATGAGGTCTACCGGCATTATAACAGTACAAATAATAATTTGCATTTTAGCCTCACAAACGCTGATTAAGAGGCATACTTCCATATGTATACATGATGAATTACACATTGCTAGACAAAATGTGGCTTCATTAAATAACAATGCAAACCCAGACCAAGCTGGGAAAGGCACACTATTTCAATGCTGGATTGCCACTTTCAGTTGCTGATTTTAGTAGTATTATTGTTTACATTTATGTTGAGGTAGCATTAAAGGCCAACCAATTCAGAGTCCCACTGTCCTAATCGCTGTAGAGAAAATGACAGTCCCCGCCCCAAACCGCTTACAATCTAAAAGGCAAAACATAACATGAGATAACAGCTTGGTTGGGGTGCAGGTGGGGATTCAAGAGTAAGAAAAACAGTAGGATGGCTTTTGAGTTGTTATAGGTGGGGCTGGTAGCACCATCTCTTGTTAAGATGGCCTGACAGCTCCCATTATGACACACTTTTTTATTGGCTCATAATTTGGCCAAACTGTGACCATTTTGGCTGAAATTTTCAATGCCAGTTGTCTGCCTTAGGCCAAATTTTGTTGAAAAGTTTCAGCCAAAATGTTACAGCCATTTTTGAGAATAAGGCTAAGGAAAAATACGTAGTTTTTCAATGTTGAAAAAAAAGTTCTGGCTACTTTTTCTTTGAGAATATCTAATGTCCCCATGCTGTGGAGCAAGGTCTTGAAATTTGGCATGGGGTATGGCCTTTGTGTCATGGATGTGCCTTTTGCTTTGCCTGTGAGAATCTTCCCAAATTTGGCCAAATTATATGCCTCTGAAAAAATCAGTTCACACATGCTCAGTGGAGACTTATTAGAATTTAGAGGCTAAAATCTCCAGAGATTCTATCTTCAATGGGCATGCTAGAGCCTCTCACAGTTCACAGTGCTGAGCAGACTGCGCATGTACCATCCCTACATAGTAACTGAGAGATGTTCTATATCCCTTGGCTAGATGGATGCAGTCAGACTTTCCCTGAATTTGGCTGCTCCAGGCTGGGGCTGGGCACCAGTACTGAGAGCAAGGAGCCTGTCTCTCCTGTACTTTCAATGGTCCCCTTGCTGGCAACCAGGCACTATGGAAGAGTAACACCCTGACTGGTGTTTCCCCTGAAGGGAAAGGAGTAAATTGGGACAAGGAGTCTGGTGAGGCTGGTACTGAAATGGGTGTGGGAAGAGAGCTGTGTCTGGAAGTTGGGGGTGGGACTAGTTCGACAAGGAGATTGGGGCTGAGACCCAGAGGGGATGAAAATAAAGATGGGACTCGTAGGGCAAATGGACTGGAACTGGGAGCTGCAAGAGGGGAGGGGAAGCTGGAATAAACTGGGCAAGGAGAATGGGACTATGAGTCAGGAAGAGGGACTGGGACATGGTGAGGGAAAGGGGAGGTGAGATTGAGAGCCAGTTGGAACACTAAGATGAGATGAAACGCTAGGGGGAGGAAGAAGACTGGACAAGGATATTAGGACTAGCAACAAGTGGGTTATAAGGTGGATAGAAAGTTGGCTAGATTGTCAGGCTCAACGGGTAGTGATCAATGCTCCATGTCTAGTTGGCAGCCGGTATCAAATGGAGTGCCCCAAGGGTCGGTCCTCGGGCCGGTTTTGTTCAATATCTTCATAAATGATCTGGAGGATGGTGTGAATTGCACCCTCAGCAAGTTTGCAGATGACGCTAAACTGGGAGGAGAGTTAGATACGCTGGAAGGTAGGGATAGGATACAGAGGGACCTAGACAAATTAGAGGATTGGGCCAAAAGAAATGAGGTTCAACAAGGACAAGTGCAGAGTCCTGCACTTAGGACGGAAGAATCCCATGCACCGCTACAGACTAGGGACAGAATGGCTTGGCAACAGTTCTGCAGAAAAGGACCTAGGGGTTACAGTGGACGAGAAGCTGGATATGAGTCAACAGTGTGCCCTTGTTGCCAAGAAGGCCAATGGCATTTTGGGATGTATAAGTAGGGGCATTGCCAGCAGATCGAGGGACGTGATCGTTCCCCTCTATTTGACATTGGTGAGGCCTCATCTGGAGAACTGTGTCCAGTTTTGGGCCCCACACTACAAGAAGGATGTGAAAAAATTGGAAAGCATCCAGAGGAGGGGAACAAAAATGATTAGGGGACTGGAACACATGACTTATGAGGAGAGGCTGAGGGAACTTGGATTGTTTAGTCTGCGGAGGAGAAGAATGAGGGGGGATTTGATAGCTGCTTTCAACTACCTGAAAGGGGGTTCCAAAGAGAATGGCTGTAGGCTGTTCTCAATGGTAGCAGATGACAGAACAAGGAGTAATGGTCTCAAGTTGCAGTGGGGGAGGTTTAGGTTGGATATTAGGAAAAACTTTTTCACTAGGAGGGTGGTGAAACACTGGAATGCGTTACCTAGAGAGGTGGTGGAATCTCCTTCCTTAGAAGTTTTTAAGGTCAGGCTTGACAAAGCCCTGGCTAGGATGATTTAGTTGGGGATTGGTCCTGCTTTGAGTAGGGGGTTGGACTAGATGACCTCCTGAAGTCCCTTCCAACCCTGATATTCTATGATTGGGATGGGGAGAGTGGAGACAGATCTGATGACGAGCTGGGGTGTGGAGGGAGAACTGAGACTCGTGGAGTAAAGAGACTGCAGCATGTCACTAAAACAAAACTTTTCACAAGAGGCCACTAACATAACATAACATAAGAGCGGCCATACTGGGTCAGACCAAAGGTCCATCTAGCCCAGTATCCTGTCTTCTGACTGTGGCCAATGCCAGGTACCCCAGAGGGAATGAATAGAATAGGTAATCATCAAGTGATCCATCCCCTGACACCCATTCCTAGCCTCTGGCAAACAGAGACTAGGGCCACCAACTCTGCCCATCATGGCTAATAGCCATTGAATCAAAATAATGCTTTGTAGTTAATGCAGACGTGCTCCTTTCTGCTAAAAGGTGGAATCTTTGCTTTGAAATATGCAGTAACATCATTTTAAGGTTTCAGAGTAGCAGCCGTGTTAGTCTGTATTCGCAAAAAGAAAAGGAGTACTTGTGGCACCTTAGAGACTAACAAATTTATTAGAGCATAAGCTTTCGAAAGCTTATGCTCTAATAAATTTGTTAGTCTCTAAGGTGCCACAAGTACTCCTTATCATTTTAAGGGAACAGGTAAGAAACATTTCTGACTTCTCTGCAGCCCTGAGCCATCCCATCTCTCATGACTGATGAGTTTGGATTCAACTTTTCATTCCACTCTCTGTGCAGCCATTGATTCCTTTGACTCCCCTCCCACACCAATTATCCATCCTATTAAATGTTTGCTTCCAAAGCAGTCCACCTGCTGCTCTCATATGTGAAGTTCCCCCGCTTCTTCTCCTTCCCCTCTGATCCCTCCTCTGCCTTTCCTTCTTACCCTTGCTGACTCTGACATCACATTTGTTTCCTCTGCACCTGTCCCCTCAACCCCATCCCTTTGGGGTGTTGACCCACCACCCCTAACTGTCACTCTTGCCCTCAATCTTTTCCTCTCTTCTGCCTCCCATTTGCTCTGCGTACAAGCATGGCCTATTGTGCTCCATTCTCAAAATCAGCCCATGAAAGTGACTGTGCAAGGATTATGCCCCTTACACCCATTTCACCTTGGTCTCCGACTTGCCCCTTAGTGAGTGCCTGTTCAGCTCTTTCCACTCCCTCTGGCCTGCGGTGGATTTTGCAATCATTGTCCTTCCAGACCAAAGCCAGGCTAGGTGTCTGCATTCCCAGCCCCTCTTAATGAGACAAGCACCTCTGGGTGTGAGGCGGGGCACCGGCTTGATTCTCTTTTCGAAGGCAGACAACCAGTGTGACACACAACAGCTGTTTCTTCAAAAACAAGATACTTAAATAGTAGAGTAAAAGCACAGAGTGAAAAGGAGGTTTACAGACAAAACAAAGTTAACTACATATCTCTCTTGTCTAGGATTGATCTTTGCTATAAGCTTACCAGGCAGGCTGTCCACCTTCTGTTACCTCAGAGAGAGCATGTTTCTAGTCCATCATGCTGGGTTCCCTTGTCATGCATCTCTGGCTTATGTTTATCAACCTTTTGTCATCAACTTGTTCCCCTGGTGAATGCATTTCCCTACTCCCACCAAAACCAGTCTGCTCACCGCTCCCAAGTTCCGATATAGGCCATCAAATAGCTCCATGTATTATAGCAGCTCTTAAACCAAGACGTTATTGCTTTCTCTATCTGTGAGGATGTTCTCAGAGTGCAGACAACCACCATGCAACATACATATTCAGGTGTGGGATACAGAAATCATATTTTGGTATCAGATCATAATATTCCATTAAAACAGGAACATCTATCATCTGAGAGTCATAGTAACCTCTACATCTCTCTCTACCATCCCATATTAGCATGGCCTTACCAAATTCACAATCCATTTTCATAAATTTCACAGTCATAGCATTTAAAAAACCTTGAATTTCACGGTTTCAGATATTTAAATCTTAAATTACACGGGGTTGTAACAAAGCATGAATATGTATTTTAAAATAGTAAAATATAAACATGTAAAGCCTTTGAGTCTACGTTTCTCAAACTGGGTCCCGACGCTAAAGGAGGTCAGAAGGCTATTGTAAAGGTGTCATGGTATTGCCACTTTACTTCCATGATTCCTTCAGAGCTGGACGGCCGGAGAGCGGTGGCTGCTGGCTGTGCGCCCAGCTCTGAAGGCAGCGCTGCCACCAGCTGCAGCACAGAAGTGAGAATGGCATATTATGGTGCCCAGCTCTGAAGGCAGCACAGAAGTAAGGGTGGCAATACCACAACCTTCTAAAATAGCCTTGCCGACCCTCTTTTGGGTTGGGACCCCTGGTTTGAGAAACACTGCCTATAGTATAGGGAAAAAGTACACAAAAGACCAGATTTCACAAGGGAGACTAGATTTCATGATCTGTGATGCGTTTTTCATGGCCATGAATTTGGCAGGGCCCTATATATTAGCAATAGCAGTAGTATAACTGGTCTGAAAATTTCAAAGTTTTTGAAATTGTATCAAAGAACATGGAGGAAATTGTGCAGAAATATTTGCAATTTTTCTCTTCCCTTTGCTGATAGCTCTAATTATTCCTTGTTTCTGGTAACATGCTAGGTGGTCTGCAAACAGAAAGGCAAGATTAAATGGTCCATTTTCAATGACTGCATTGACTTCATCTCCTCTAACGCACTTCTGCATCCCCTCCAATCTGGCTTCCAACCTCTCCATTCTACTGTGAATACATTTACCAGATGCTCAAACTACCTCTTCCTCCCCAAGCCTCAGGGCCTTCACTGCATCCTTTCTGCTGCCTTCTTTACTGTTGATCATTCCTTTCCCCTTGACGCCTTATCTTTTCTTTGCTTTCATAGCCATGTTCTCTCATGGTTCTCCTCCTGCCTCCCTTACTGCTCTTTCAGTGACTCCTCTGGCAGCTCCTCGTCCTCCTTTTGCTGCAGGTTTCTCTTTTAGTATGTTCCTCTTCTCCCCCTGCACCTTATCTCTTGCCTACCTTCTCTGCTCACCCGGTTTCTACAATCCTCTACATATGGATGATTCAGAAGTCTATATCTCAGTGCTTGCTCTGTCCCATTCCATCCAATCCCACACATCTGCCTCTCCAACATATTGCCTTGGAGGGCCTACTGCCAGCTCAAGCTCAACATGACCAAAACAGAGCTCAATAATTTATCTCCCATACCCTTCACTTTTCTGCCTTTTTCCTTTCTTTCCATCTCTCAGGCTTGCAATCTTGGTGTCGCCTCTAATTCCCTTCTTCTCGCCACACATCCAGTCTGTCCTAAATCTGGTGATTTCTTTTAATATAATTTAAAAGGTCTCCCTTTCATTCTATCCTGATGGCTAATGTGCTTGTGAAGCCATTGTTATTTCCCTCTTCCTTCATGATACCCAAATAATTCACTTCTAATCCATCCAAACACTGAAGCTAACATTATCCTTGCCTTTGGATCTGAACATGTCATCCCACTCTTTAAATCAGCCCACTGGCATTGCCTGTTTTATTAAGTTTAAAGTTCTCATCCTAGCCTTCAAGAGCCTGCCTATCTCCACTGCAGTCTAGAACTGGAATCTTGTCTCCCATTGGTGTTCAGTGTTCTCCCTCATCCGCATCACTGGGACCTGATGACACCTTCATTTCCTTCTGCCACTCCCATCTTCGTACCTTTTTCTATGCCACTCCTTAGGTATGGAATACACTCCCTGTATCCACGTGCTAGCTCTCCCCGCCACGCACATGCATACACATACATTTTTATTAAAGTATTTCTAAAAATTCCCTTCTTCTACAACACCCACAAATAATCTAATATTTTCCATTTTTTTCTAAGAGGGTCGGGGGGGTTAAGAGGTTTCTCCAAGATATCTCTCTCCTCTAGATCTCCTAGTGGATTTTGTCTGTCTATGTTCAAGATGGTAAACTTTCTGTGCAGAGCACTTTCTTGATAACTGAATCATACAGGGCTGAACAGATTGTTGGCACTTGCAGAAGAAGAAACATTTATGCATACTCATAACTCACCCTTTTGGGCAGTGCAGTGTTATATGCTGCTCAGCATCCTAGAAGTAGCACATTGGTTGTTTATTCCTTTGCTTTCATTGTGAGCAGACAAGTCATTGGGGAATCATAGCGGGTCTCAAAGAAGAACAAGTCATTGTTTAAGAACAAGCTCAACTTTGTAATCCTGATCTAAGTTTCATTAAGGCATTGTAACTGAAGCTTGGAGAGAAAGGTAGGTCAGAGTTCCCCTTTTCCCCAGTGCTAAAAACACTGGGTTAATGCAGTTTCAGAAGACCAAGAAGCAGGTTGTGGAAAGTTTTGTCTTCTTCCTTGAAGGTGAACCCAGTTCCTTGCGCAGAGCCACTTTGCTCTACAGAAAGAAGAAAGAGTAAGTTACTTGAAGTTGGCTATGTAAAGAAAGGGAAAGACTACCTGTCGTTCCTTTCATGGTAAAGCAGTCTGGGAAAGGAGAGGAGTCTGGGTCCTTTAATATATATATATATATATATATATATATATATATATATATATATAAAAATCTGTATTTATTATATATTTATAATATATATATTTTCCCTCTCTCTCTCCCAGTTGTTGGGCAGGTAGCACCAATGGAGAAGGAGTCATGTGCTGGTCTGAGAGTCACCCAACAGGTGAAACCCATGGGGAACGTAGATAGAGGCTCAGAGAAGCTCATCCATTTGGACAGATTTGGGGGCTTTAACTACTGCTGTATCATAGACATTCTTGGGATTTCTGTCACTTTGTATTTTGGGGAACTTCTCAGTGTGTTAGACATTGGTATGTTCCGTGTTGCAATAAACAACTTGGCCTACATTTCTGAAGTGATTTTGGGTGCCCAGCTTGAATGATGAACACCCGTCCTCTGGAAATCAGGTTGCTTTCAGGTGTTTCATGTTTAAGATGAAGATTCTGGCTTTAAGATTCTACTCGATAAGTTTATGGAGGAGATGGTATGATGGGATAATGGGATTTTGGTAAGTAATTGATCTTTAAATATTCAGGGTAAATAGGCCAAATCCCCTGAGATGGGATATTAGATGGATGGGATCTGAGTTACTATAGAAAATTCTTTCCTGGGTATCTGGCTGGTGAATCTTGCCCATATGCTCAGGGTTTAGCTGATTGCCATATTTGGGGTTGGGAAGGAATTTTCCTCCAGGGCAGATTGGAGAGGCCCTGGAGGTTTTTCGCCTTCCTCTGTAGCATGGGGCATGGTTGACTTGAGGGAGGCTTCTCTGCTCCTTGAAGTCTTTGAACCATGATTTAAGGACTTCAATAGCTCAGACATGAGTGAGGTTTTTTATAGGAGTGGGTGGGTGAGATTCTGTGGCCTGCGTTGTGCAGGAGGTCGGACTAGATGATCAGAATGGTCCCTTCTGACCTTAGTATCTATGAATCTATGAATCTATGTTGGGCACCCAAAAATTGAGGCACCCAAAATCGCTGTCCATCTCTGTCCTCCTTTATCTCACCAGAGAAGTAGAACATCCTGACACTGGTGCAAACTTTACCACATTCATATCCATAATAATATCTTCCTGACTGTAAGGAAATAGTTTTAAAAAGACCTTGTGAATGAGATTAAAATTATTGCCCATTTCTTTGGAGAGAGGCTAGATTCTTTAATATGCAAACTAGATACCAGGTTTCAGAGTAGCAGCCATGTTAGTCTGTATTCGCAAAAAAGAAAAGGAGTACTTGTGGCACCTTAGAGACTAACAAATTTATTTGAGCATAAGCTTTCGTGAGCTACACATCCGATGAAGTGAGCTGTAGCTCATGAAAGCTTATGGTCAAATAAATTTGTTAGTCTCTAAGGTGCCACAAGTACTCCTTTTCTTTTTTGTGCAACTAGATACCATTAACTTAGGTTTGAACAAAGACGGGGAATGGCTCAGTCATTACACTAATTGAATGTATTTCCCCATGTTAAGTATCCTCACACCTTCGTGTCAACTGTCTGAAATGGTTGATTATCACTTAAAAAGTTTTTTTCCCCCGCTGATAATAGCTCCTCTTAATTAATTAGCCTCTTACAATTGGTATGGGTACTTCCATCTTTTTATGTTCTCTGTATGTATAAATATCTTCTTACTATATGTTCCATTCTATGCATCCGATGAAGTGGGCTGTAGCCCACGAAAGCTTATGCTCAAATAAATTTGTTAGTCTCTAAGGTGCCACAAGTACTCCTTTTCTTTTTGCTGATACAGACTAACACGGCTGCTACTCTGAAAGCTAGATTCTTTAAGCACCTCATTACTTTATCACATCATTTCTTGTATTATAAATACTTTAATTCAAAAGCTGTTGTAATTAGACCATCCTGTCTGTTGTGTGAGGGTTTTTTAAATTTCTCTTTCCCTTTGATAAGAGAGATATCTCATTTTGAAATTCTCTGTGGTCCCCAGTACAGCTGAAGAGCACAACATTAACAATCTGGTGGCATATTTTAGTGTTTGGGATAATTCAGTAATTATCTTCAAGTGCAGTTGGTGATGTTGCATATTTGATGAAACACTTAGGAATAAGAGTATTTTAGAGAAATAGAGCTTTCAGTGTGCACTGATGAATTGCAAGCAGCTACTGTGTTTATTTTTACAGCTGAAATAATTGTGTTCTGCCTTTCTATTGCAGTATCTACTAGAAATGAAAAGCTTAATATTGCCCCCTGAACATATTCTGAAGAGAGGGGACAGTGAAGCAATAGCATATGCGTTCTTTCACCTTCAGCACTGGAAAAGGGTAGAAGGGGCACTGAATCTCTTACATTGTACGTGGGAAGGCAGTAAGTAATTCTCTTTCTCAGAAACATTTTACAGGAATTGAAAAGATATAACCACATATTTCCATGGAGTATTATGAGTAAATAATTATTTATATGGTACAGCACCTTCCATCTAAGGAGCTCATAGCACTTCAAACCATTAATGAATTAAGCTTCACAGTACCTCTGTGTGGTAGCTATGTATTCTTGTTTCATTCCGTAGATAGGTCATTGCCTTTCTTCAGGTCATGCAGAGAAATTATTGGCAAAGTTGGCAGGAGAACACAGGAGTCCTGATTCCCAGCCTACTGGTCACACCAGTAAACCGTGCCCTTTGTGGAAAATTAAATGTTAACAAACCCTGTCAATGGCCTCTAATGAATTTTGGACCCCCGAATTCTGTGCTAGTTACAAAGCCAAATATTGTCTAGGAAAGATACCACTAACAATGAGGAGACTTTTATGATAAGTTTGTATGAGCAATAATATAATAGTGTTGTTCAACCGAACTGCGTAGGGCCATGTTCCCAGGAGCAGTAGGGTGTAGTGCTAGTGCCACTGTGATCTGGTGATCCCCAGTTGGCATAATGTCAGAGGAACCCTGAAGTCTGCTGAACTCAGTGAGTTTTGGGAGCATAAGGAATGTAGAATCATGCCCCATGGAACTATGTCTCCAAATTCTGGGCCAGGATTAAGCCACTGTAGTATTCCCCCCAGGGACTGCATTACAGTGACTAATCTGGAGTTCAGTTTTACCTTTACCATTGTCAGTTTGCAAATACAAACTTCCTTCATTTAACTAAGGGGAGAAAGCAAAGCACAGCACCGAAGACTCAGGAGATCTGGATTCTACTTGCTGTGTGTCACTGAGAAAAATCACTTCTCTTCTGTACCTAATTTTTCTCATCTGTCAAATGGGGATGATAATTCTTCTTCGAGTGCTTGTTCACATCCACCCCACATTAGGTGTGCGTGCGCCGCATGCACGAGCATCAGAAACTTTTTCCCTTAGCGGCAGCCGGCGGGGCCCGCGAGTGGCACCACTGCACCGTGCATATATACCCCCGCCAGCCCAACCCCCTCCAGTTCCTTCTTACTGTCCGTGGAGTGTGTGTGTGTGTGTGTGTGTCTCTCTCTCTCTCGTTCGTAGAAGAGCAGTATTTTAGCCTTTAGAGTAGCTGTTATCAGTTTGTTTACATACAGATTGTGGACACTTAAGTCATTAGGTGCTTGGAGGCCTCCAGCACCTGCCATGGGGCATGCTGTAGGCCCACGGCTTCAAGGCTTGTGCCATGTGCCGCAAACCTATGCCAGTTAGTGACCTCCACGACTTGTGTCTATGTTGCCTGGGGGACAGACATCAAACTGAATGGTGTAGGATTTGCAAGGCTTTTAAGCCAAGGACAAGGAAAGAAAGAGACTTTCGCCTAAAGCAGCTGTTGCTGGAGACCGCATTGCAGCCACCAGGCCCGGAGCGCCAGATGCTGGCTCAGGCTTCCTCAGTGCATAGGGCCCCGGAGCCGTCAAGAGAGCCAGCATCGGCTAAGCACCGTAAACTGTCAGCCCCGGAGCGCCAGGCTAGGCCCCGGCACCACTTGTCCTCCCTGGTGCGGCCTCCGGCACAGCCTAAAGAAAGGCCTGGTCATTCCATGCAAAGAAGGCTGGCCCCTTCCAAGGCCCCAAGTGCCAATAAAGCTGAAAGGCCACGGTACCGGTGCTGACACCAGCAGTCCCGGCAGCACAAGCCCCACCAAGCCCAGACCTAAGTGAGCTCAGTGTGGACGATGGGCTTGAGGGCATAACGGTTCAGCCCTCTATGCCTGGCACCTTTGAGGCTGCAAAGGACCTCATCGAGCTGTCAGCAGCAAGCCCCCTCCTGTATGGGGAGAACCCTCCAGCACCCATGCCTCAGGTGCCATCAAGGGGTAAGCCGGCAACGGTGTGCCACTCGAGGACACCGTCCAGGCACCGCTCCCGGAGTTGGTCCCGGTCAAACTCCGACTCTGCGGACTCGAACTTGCCAGCGGCCCAGAAGAAGGTTGCAGTACCAGCAGTGGGTCAACACGAAGAAGCACCGGAAAGGGCATGCTGCTCTCCGACACCACCCAGATACCAGCACCGGGAGGAGTTGAGACAGCCCTCGCCAGAGGACTCCCACAGATGGTCCCGGTCCAGGGAACACCAGCCCCGGTCCTGGTCCAGATACCGGTACCGCTTCCGCTGAGCCAGGAGCCACTCTTTCTCCCACCGGCACAGATCGTTGGCACCGCCATGGCCTTTGCAATTGGCATCGTCGCAGTCCGGCTCCGACTCTGGCGCTATAGCTACCCACACTGAGCCCTGGATAGCAGGGACCCTCAGGGGAACTGGCAACCCCAATGGAGGCGGTCAGGCCATTGGCCCTTCTGGACCCCCTGGGCCTATCAGGAGTGCCAAGGGGCCCTGTCCAGGGCAAGTTACTCAGTGCAGCGATCCCAGTCCCCGCATCAACGCCAGACGGTGCCGGAGGCAACAGTATCCAGGCCTCCAGCATAGACCAGAGAGACCGGCACCGAGCCCGGTGCTGTCCCATGGACTCCCGCCCCGGCTTGAGCTGGAGGCCCTTCTCACGGGAGATGGGGAGCAGGAGGAGCATACAGAGGGGGTCGAGCAGCAGCAAACCTCCTCGTCTTCCCCCGATGAGGCGGTGGCAGGTACAGAGGTGTCCGGCCCTCTGCTGATAGACTATAGAGTCCACCAGGAATTGCTGCGCAGGGTCATCCAAAACTTGGGGTTTCAGGTCGAGCAGACGGTTGAGCAGGAGGACCCCATGGTGGACATTTTGAGCCCTGAAGGTCCATCCAGAATAGTGCTCCCGCTCATTAAGACCATTCAGTCCAACTATATAAGACTATATGGCAGACCCTGGCCTCCAATGGCTAAAGAAGTGGAGCGTAAATACTTTGCCTCATCTAAGGGCTATGAGTTCCTGTTCTGCCACCCGAGTCCATGCTCCCTAGTGGTCTCAGCAGTAAACGAAAGGGAGCGCCATGGACAGCAGGCCCCGGCACCTAAGGCCAAGGAGGCGAAACACCTGGACCTTTTTGGCAGAAAGGTGTACTCATCTGGGGGCCTTCTGTTGAGGATTGCGAACCAGCAAGCCATCCTCAACAGGCACAATTTCAACTCCTGGGCGGTGGTGGGAAAGTTTAAGGACAACCTCCCGCAAGGTTCCCAATAGGAGTTCACGGCCCTAGTGGACGAAGGCAAGGCAGTAGCAAGACCTCTCTCCAGGCCTCCCTGGATTCGGTAGACGCAGGCTAGAACAATCGCTCATGAAGCGCTCAGTGTGGCTCCAGGAGTCAGGCCAGCCGCCTGAGGTCCAGATTACACTACAGGACCTCCCCTTCGAATGGTCCGGGCTCTTCTTGGACCAGACAGACACAAGGCTGCCTAGCCTCAAGGACTTGCAAGCTATGCACACCCCGGCGACCCAGAGGAAGCCCTTTAAGCCGCGGCCTTCCCCTCAATGCCTGTACCAGCCTCGCTATAGGCATGAGCCTTACTGTAGGCGAGGCAGGGATAACAGGCGACGGCGCAACAACAATAATAACAATAATGCGCCGGGCCAGAACCAAGGCCAGCACAAACCCCAGCCAGGCACTAAGCCAGGCTTTTGAAGGTGTGCTCAAGGACAGAGTACTAGACCAGTCACCTGATCTGTCCCTTTGTTTCCTGAACCACCTGTCCCGTTTCTCCCATGCATGGTCCACCATTATGTAGGACCGTTGTGTCTTATGCATGATGCGGAACGGGTACTCGCTGCAGTTCGCCTCCCTCTCTCCCTACCCCCTCCTCCTTTCTCCATCCCTCTTCAGGGACCCCTCTCACGAGCATCTCCTAGAGAAGGAAATCTGTTCGCTGCTAGAGGTGGAGGGCAGTAGAGGTAGTGCCGCACAGCCTAAGGTGTGCTCTACTCCCGGTACTTCCTCATCCCCAAGGCCAAAGGGGGCCTTCGCCCCATCCTAGACCTGCGCTGGCTCAACAAATTCCTCGTTAAGGCCTGGTTCTGCATGGTCTCTCTGGGCACCATCATCCCTTCCCTGGATCTGGGGGACTGGTACACTGCCCTCGACATGAAGGACGCATACTTTCATATCGCCATCCACCCAGCACATCCGCGGTTCCTGCGCTTCACCATGGATCGAGAACATTACCAGTTTGCGGTTCTCCCGTTGGGTCTAGCCACGGTCCCAAGGGTGTTCATGAAGTGCATGACGGTGGTGGCGGCCTTCTTATGGAGGCAGAGAATCCAGGTGTACCCGTACCTTGATGACTGGCTCCTGGTGGGCCAATCCAAGGCGGAAGTGCGGGGCCATGTGGACGTGGCCCTGAGATTGTTCGGCGAGCTGGGGCTCCTGATCAACGTCCCCAAGTCCACACTTGTGCACACACAGAGAGTGGAATTCATAGGGGTGATCCTGGATGCGGTGCAGCCCAGGGCAAGCCTCCCGGTATCCCAACTCCAGGCTATCCAGCAAGCAGTGGCCTCACTGCATCAATTTCCAATGACAACGGCCAGGTGCTGCCTGCAGCTGCTGGGCCACATGGCAGCATGCACGCATGTGGTCAGGCATGCCAGACTGAGGCTCAGGACTCTGCAGGCATGGCTTGCTCGGGTGGCAAGGACCCCCTGGACTTGGTAGTGACAGCCCCAAGGGACGTGCTGGACTCCCTGCTGTGGTGGCAGTCCCAGCCTGTGGGTTTGCGAAGGCATCCCCTTTGCTGCCCCACAACCGGACCTGATGCTGGTGACGGACGCGTCAGACCACGGATGGGGGGCTCACCTGGGGGAACCTCATGATGCGGGGGTTGTGGTCCAGAGCAGAGCAGTTGCTCCATATCAATGTGGAGGAGCTCAGGGCGGTTCGACTCGCCTGCCAGACCTTTCACACCACTCTGAGTGGTCACAGCGTGACAGTTCTGACAGACAACGCTACTGCCATGTTTTATATAAACAAACAGGGCGGGGCTTTGCATAGCCCATGCAGTTCACCTTGAGGCATCCTATTTCCCAGGGGTACGAAATGAGCTGGCGGACTCCCTCAGCAGGTCATACCACATGCACGAGTGGACATTCAGGACGGACATCGTGCTTTCACTCTTCTGCAGATGGGGGTTTCCCCAGATTGACCTGTTCGCCACCAGGGCCAATGCCCAGTGCCCGCGTTTCTCCTCGTTCCAGGGCCCCAGCCCGGGCTCACTTGCGGACATGTTTGTGATCCCGTGGAGAGAGGGCTTGATGTATGCCTTCCCCCTGCTCCCCTTGGTGCACAAGGTCCTACTCAAGGTGCACAGGGACAGGGTGGCAGTGATCCTCATCACCCCAGCCTGGGCCCGCCAGCACTGATACACATTGCTCCTAGAGCTGTCGGTGGGCAGCCCCAGTAGTCCTGCCCTTACACCGGGACCTCATTAAACCGGACGGCGGGCAGCTTCTCCACCCCAACCTACAGTCATTGCACCTGACGGTGTGAAGGCTCTGTGGCTAAACACCCTGGAGAGCCATTGCTCCCTTCCAGTGCAGCAGATTCTGCTTGGCAGTAGGAAGCCCTCTACCAGGGCTGCTTATATGGCCAAGTGGAAAAGGTTCTCATGTTGGTGTGAATCCCGACAGGTGTGGCCGTGCCAGGCCCCAGTGCAGGTCATCCTGGAGTATCTCCTGCACCTCAAGCAGCAAGGGCTAGCCCCGTCCTCACTCAGAGTGCACCTGGAGGCCATCTCCATCTTCCATCCGGGGTTCTTGGCAGGCTCGGTGTTTTCCCAGCCAATGGTGGGACGGTTCCTTAAAGGGTTGGAGAGGGTGTTCCCGTACTCCCGCCCACCAGTCCCTCCATGGAACCTTAACCTGGTCCTCTCTAAACTCATGGGACCCCCTTTTGAGCCCCTGCTTCCTGTTCCCTCCTCCACCTTCCCTGGAAGGTGGCATTTCTGGTTGCCATTACCTCAGCCAGAAGGGTGTCCAAACTGAGGGCCCTCACCTCTGAGCCACCATATACAGTATTCACAAGGACAAGGTGCAGCTCCAGCCGCACCCCAAGTTCCTCCCTAAGGTGGTCTCCCAATTCCATTTGGGCCAGGACATTTGTCTGCCGGTGTTCTTTCCAAAACCCCATACAGACCTGAGTCACCACAGCTTGCACACCCTGGATGTGCGTCGAGCGCTGGTGTTCTATTTGGAGCGCACCAAGCCCTTTCGCAAATCCACACAGTTGTTCATGGCCATAGGCGAGAGGATGAAAGTCCTCCCAGTGTCGGCGCAGCAGATTTCGCCTTGGATTGTAAGCTCATCCGGGCGTGCTATGAACTTGCAGGTGTTCCGGCCCCAGCAGTCACAGTCCACTCGACCAGGGCGCAAGCAACTTTCACAGCATTCGTGGCAAAGGTCCCAATCCAGGAGATCTGGAGAGCCGTCACCTGGTCCTTGGTGCACACCTTCACGACCCACTACGCAGTGAACCAGCAGGCCAGAGAGGACGCGGCAGTTGGCAGAGTGGTATTCCAAGCAGTTGTTCTGTGACTCCTATCCTCCTCCAGAGGTAAGCTTGTGATTCACCTAATGTGGAATGGATGTGAACAAGCACTCGAAGAAGAAAAAATGGTTACTTACTTTCTTGTAACTGTTGTTCTTTGAGATGTGTTGTTCACATCAATTCCACCACCCACTCTCCTACCCCTCTGTTGGAGTCGCTGACAAGAAGGGACTGGAAGGGGTCAGGCCGGCGGGGGTATATATGCACGGCGCAGTGGCGCCACTCGGGGGCCCCGCCAGCCCGACGGGAGCCGCTAAGGGAAAAAGTTTCCAACGGTCATGCATGCGGTGCGCGCACACCTAATGTGGAATGGACGTGAACAACACATCTCGAAGAACAACAGTTATGAGAAAAGAAAAGGAGTACTTGTGGCACCTTAGAGACTAACAAATTTATTTGAGCATAAGCTTTCGTGAGCTACAGCTCACTTCAAGTAAGTAACTGTTTTTTTTTCTTTCTTCACAGAGGTCTTGTGGAGCTTAGTTCATTAGTATTTGAGAGCCTGATACTGAAGACATTATAAAGTACAAAGTGTATTATCGTGATTAAACCAAATAAATCAATGTTTTGTATTCAGAAAGCTCTAATCTTTCCAGCCTGGTGATAATACGTTTGGAATATTTTGTGTGTTTCAATAACTGTATTGAATTTTAATTTTGTAAAGTGTTTTCACCTTTATAACCATGTACACTTCCCCCAGGAAATAAAAAAAATAGTGGTATTTAGAATGACCTTTGGTGAGATTGTCTATCGTGACTTTTTTTTCTGTAATCACTTTCGCTTCCTCTTTTCTGCTCTACTCTTTTCTGATTTCTCTCGTCTTCGCAGCGTCCCTGTGTTCCATTCTTTCTGTCCTGTTTTTCTCTCTCCATTATGTCTTCATTCAAACCTCACCTTTAAAGTACACCTTTCCCACCATGCCTATCACACTGATAATCCACCAAAGAAATACGTTTTACACAAGTTTAATTAAAGTGAATCATCCTCTCATCAACCATTGGCCTGAATTTTGTCTAATCTAGATTGTAAACTCTTTGGGAAAGGGATGCATCTGTGTCTATGTATTGTAACGCTCCCGGCAAACTGGTGCTGCTCAATAAATAATTCAGTTTCCTTGTATGTGGTTTGCTCCATTGTGTTTGTCCCGCATGTCACACACACACACACACACACACACACACACACACATTCTTCTCTACTCGTTCTCTCACTACTTACTTGTTTACTACTTGACAGCTCAGTCCTCTCCATTGTTTCCTTTGTCCTCTCCTATTCCTTCCCAATGGCTCACCTTTGCTGGTGTCTTTCCTCTTCTAGTCTGAATTGTTTCTTCTCCTCCACTCACCATTTCATAGTAATTGTGTTCAGAAAGGCATTACCACAAGATCATATAATTGCTCATAGTAATTTCTTGCTCAGGTTCCTATTGGAGCATTCTTTGCTTTGTAACAATGGGACCTCTTACTACAGTTTGACTGTTTTCTCTTTTTCTTCCCTCCACAGCTACTTGAAAATGTATTTTATCCTATACATGGGTCAATAAAAATAATGGCCACTCATTTCCAACTTCTTCTAAAAGAAACAGCTGTAATCCATTTTGCATAGCTATTTCAGAGAAATGTAAACAATGGGCCAAATCCTGAGGGCCTTATTCAAATTTTTACTTCTTCCTCACTCAGGCAGATTCCCATTTATTTTAATAGGATTTTGCCTAAGTAAAAACTGAGTCAAGAGCTTAGTATTAGTGTATTTCAGTTGCATATCTCTTCTCTAATTAATATTCTTTATAGATGTTGTAAATTAAACATTTGATTATATTGTATTATGTCATTCTGTCTGTTTCACATCCCTCATAGGGGAGAGGGATAGCTCAGTGTTTTGAGCATTGGCCTGCTAAACCCAAGGTTGGGAGTTCAATCCTTGAGGGGGCCATTTAGGGATCTGGGGTGAAAATTGGGGTTTGGTCCTACTTTGAGCAGGGGGTTGGACTAGATGACCTCCTGAGGTCCCTTCCAATCCTGATATTCTATGATATGCAAACAACTTCCTTGCCATCTCTGTCCTACCAAAATTTAAACTCATATGAACCATGGCAGAGGAACACAAACTTAACCGGGTCCTAATTCTTCCTGGCAGGGCATAGTACATTGAGTGCAGCATTTGATCACTTGCTGATGCTCTCTGTACTGATATCTATTGACATAGCAATAATGTTTTAAAATTATAGCATGCCATTAAGTTACTTAAACTACCAGCAGCTATCACTTTACCAGCTTGAATGTAGGAAGTTGATGCCTAAAAATGCATATTACTAAATTTTATCTGGGTGGGACTTGGACAAAGTTAAGTACTATCATTTCTTAAAGTAAATTATTTTGTGGTGCATTTTGCTTCTGGGAGGAAAGCAGATTGTTCCTTCTAAGGCAAGCTCTAACCGAAACATGTCTAGAAAATCTGATTGGCCTAGCAGTCAGGAGGATTTGTGGTATTTTTAACCACAAAATAATTGTAGGGCTTCCCTGTGCCTGAAACTGCACTCCACAATTCAGAAAAGAGTTAGTTTTAAAAATAATAATTATAATCACATTGGAATATTGGTCATTTCCTGGCATTGTTTCAGTTTTCCACCAATCAAAATGCACTTCCATTTGCAATAAAACTCAAAAGCCCAAATGATGCAATATGGGATGTTGATTTGTTTGGTTTGATCCAGATGTTATATGCAGAAAAGTCCTTAATTGCAAATATCTCTGAGTTTCAAAGGTTTCCAAGATGTATGACCCATTACTGACTCTGTCCCTAAAATTTGACCACATATTTTCCAGTGTAACTATGAAGGTGAAAACAACTTATTTTCTTCTCCCAAATGTAATGGTATCTTTTGCCTTGCAACTTTGTGTTTGTTAGCTAACCTCTGTGTTACCTGAATTGCTTTGTGGCTGATAAGGTTAGATAATACAGTAGTGGGACGGGGAGTTGCCACGCACACATGGTATTACCAGTCTAATCTGAATATAAATATTACATTTTAGAGAGAGTGAAAAAGACTGCAATAGTTCATTTCGAAATGCAGCTTCTCTTATATAAACCCCTTTCTTCAATGCTGATAATATTGGCCAATTAATTCCTTTTGGCCAACAATTCTCCAAATTTGGTCTCAGTTCAAAGATAAGCTTGTTTAAAAGATTCAGCAAATGCTGTTCAGCCGTTTCTGAGTTGTGTGTGTAGTAAAATAAATATCACCAATTCCCCTTATGCGGTGATCAGAAATTGTATGCAAACATACTTCAATATGAGCTGTATGAATTTTGTTGAGCCTTGGTTATTTTGTAGATCTAATTGAGATCTAATGAACAAGCCAGGTTGAAAGGAAATTCATTCAGTAGTTCTAAAGTAATGGTCATTGGGTGTTTCTTCACATTTATGTAATAGAATATTAAGTTAGATTTCTTTGGTTGGTATAAGCCTTAGAATATTGGGTTTGCACTCAGGTTGTTGAGGCACTGTGAAGGGTTTTTATTTAATTCTGCATTGCCACCTAATAGAATGAGCACAGGGCAGGAAGCCCTGAACTCTTAAGTGCTGTTCTATTTCTGCCACTCACTGGCCGCAGTAATACACTAATGTTTCTAAATTTCTGTGTCAATTCACATTATGACTTAAAGGCCTGTCCCTTAAACTCTGCAGGGTCTATTCAGACCTGGATGTTGTAGGAAAAAGTCAGGCTAAGGGGCTGCTGGTAGTGTAAGGATGAGCATGAGGACAGTTACAGCAGGATGAGCCATCTGCAACCATCTCTTCTCCCTGACCAGAGTTAGCCAGTGCAAACCAGAAAGTGAACAGAGAAGGCATGGCTATGGCTTGTCATGCCTCCAGGGAGAAAGCCCCTCTCTCCCCCCGCCCATGCAGGAATCAAACCAGATACTTACTTACACCACACTCCCTCTTGTTTAATATGCAGCTGGTGTTCAGTTTTATTATGCTTCTCATTTGATGAGGTGGGGAAAGTCAATTCACCACACAACAGACATGTGACCGGTGGTCAGACCATTGACACTATGTATCTAAGTGCATCTGTTGGGTCAACTCTGAGGGGAGAAAACTAGGCTACTGCTCCAGTCATATACAGCAGGAAGACATACTGTGCAAATCAGTGGAAAGAAAAGGAGGTTGGCACAGCCCCTGAGACCCAGCCCAAACGCTATCTCCTGTGCCCCAGGCCAGCTGTGTGAGATTTACTACAGATGCAGGCCTACTCTAATCTCCACAGGGAAGAAAGAGGGGCAAAATTTGTGAGAGGCTAGTTAGGAGACTGTGTTAAAGTATTTGTTTGAGATTCCTGCTCCCTTCAGCTGCTGCTCAAGTCCCAACAGCAGAGCAATTCCATGGCCCAAATTGCCTGATTGTCCTCAGTACTGGCTGTGCTAGTGCAGAGATCCCACATATGGGAATAAAGAGTCATAGGGTCAGGATTTGGTCCAATGAGGCATTATTTCATGTGCACACTAACACACCCTTTACTTGTTCCCACGAAAAAAACCACATGGAATCTGGGCTTAAAATAGAAAGCATAGTTAATTAATTCATAGAATCACAAAAATGTAGGGCTTGAAGGGACCTTGAGAGGTCATCTAGGCCAGCCCCCTGCACTGACGCCAGACCAAGTAAACTAGACCATCCCTGGCAAGTCTTTTCTAACCTGTTCTTAGAAACCTCTAATGATGGGGATTCCACAATCTTCCTTGGAATCCTATTCCAGAATTTAACTACCCTTATAGTTAGAAAGTTTTTCTTAATATCTAACCTAAATCTCCCTTGCTGCAGATTAAGCCCATTACTCTGTCCTACCTTCAGTGGACATGGTCTGACCTCTGGTCACATCTGTTGTGAGGTGAATTGTCTTTCCCCACCTTGACAATTGGTCACCGTCCTTTTTATAACAGCCCTTAATATATTTTAAGACTGTTAAAAGGTCTCCCCTCAGTCTCTTTTCTCAAGACTAAACAGGCCCAGTTTTTTTAACCTTTTCTCATAACTCAGGTTTTCTAAACCTTTTATCACATTTATTGCTCTTCTCCAGACTCTCTCCAATTTGTCCACATCTTTCCTGAAGTTTGAGGCCTCACCAGTGCTATGTAGAGCACCTTAAAAGCATCTGGAAGATGAAAAAGCACTATATATCTTGCTGTGTATTAAAGCATTCACATGGGTTTATATTCAAAAAGGTCTTGAGATAAAACCACCCATCAATCAAAGTAAATTTTGTTTAAATAGTGTTATTGTAGTTTCAATTTCGGTTCATTACTTCCTGAAGGAGATCTTGTAATATAAATTGTTAAAGTAAATCACATTAAACATTTTCCTAGGAGCTGGTCCTGCTTAGACAGGTTTCTAGTTTCTTTCAGAGTGGATCTGACATGGGTGGCAGTATTGTGCGGGGAGATCTATCTTTTCTGTTTTCCAGTAGTGCCATGCTAGTCTTTCCTCATATTAAAATCACTGATTGAAACAGCATGAATCTTTCATTTCTAAGGACCAAAGAGTTTTTAATATTTTAATCTCTAAGAAATTTCTGTTACTTCAGGAAAGTTGATAACATTTTTTACCTTGGCAAACCGTAAATGGAGGGATCTCTCCTAGACTTTAGAGAGGTTTATATGCTCTTTGGCAAAACATTATTACCTTTGAGCAATATAACTGTGGTGTAGATTGACTGCATTCCAAAGGCTGGAATCACATACATAATGTTTTTATTTTTCAGTAATATTCAGACACCAGAATAAAACCCATATGTTAGCTAAAGCTGGTTACAATGGAATACTGTCATTCTTCATTGAGAACATTCTTTCTTGTTTATTACTATTTTAAACAAATACACTCAAAATACAGTGTAGGATGTAACTACAATTACTTTAAATGTAGTATTTACAGCTGAAAATATTGAGGTACATAGCAATCATTCTTAATACAATTCTTCATTGCCCTGTGTGAGATATATCATGGAACACTGGGGGCTGGGGGTGTTCTGCACCTACAGCATATAGTACTTATAGGACATCTGTTGAGGAAAAATTGCTTCAATGAATGATGTTCATAGGAATAGTGAGAATAACATGTTGATGACATCTTAACAGTGGGACTAACATATGGATAATAGAAAAGGATGGATTGATTGCAAAACTATAATTCAGTCAAGGGTCCTGATGGTTCCATAAACCACAGGAGTATAATTCAGGTGGTCTATGACATCAACAGAATACAGATTTAGCAATCAGTTTGCCTCCCTCTCTGTTATTAATTTAGATTTAAATATTACATATATTTTTTTAAAAATACAAAAGATAAAGTATTATTTAATCTGTGACTTGAATGCTCATGCTGGAAACCTTGCTTGATCTGCTACATTTAAAAACAATGCATTACTGGAACCTGGTTTTAATAATTCTTTATTAAGCTGAGATTGCCAAATGAACAAATACAACCCACATTATCATGTGCGCAGCATGGAGATGTCTCCTGACTGGCAGAATGTTTGTTACATGTTTTATTGCAGGTATACCCTGGGTAATTAATTGGGGCACCATACTGCTTTTTTCCTGCATGCAAAACTCCCACTAAAGTCAGAGGAAGTTTTGGGTGACCAGAAGAATACAAGTATTGGGCCCAAATTGGTAACATTGTTTTGAGGTTCTCTCTGTAAATAAAGTAGGGCTGCTGTACCATAGCTACTCTTTTTTTCATGAATATGTCATGCAAATACTGCACTCACAATAAACTGTCCAATGTGTTGTTTTTGTCCTTTTCAGCTTTCAGAATGATCCCCTATCCTTTGGAAAAAGGACACCTTTTTTACCCATACCCCATCTGTACAGAAACAGCAGACAGAGAACTACTTCCATGTAAGTCTGAACTTTTTCTCTTTTTTATCCCTGGTTCTTGGCACCAAAGGCTTGTTTATCACAGTTCTGCAATACTGGCCTCCACTGATACCTATGAAGTTGGGTTCACTGAATTAGAATGATTGGCTGACAAGGAATCTTAAGAGTTCACTTGATTGTTAAAATGGCAATTCATAGCTACAGCTCATAAAGTTTTAGGTATCTGTATTGATGTCATAAAAGAAAAAAAATCAAATTACCTGGGGGATGTACTACTTTTAAAAATCTATTGTTTCTTTCTTGCCAAGACAGATAAGATATGTTTGTTCCTTTATCTAGGATATCATACCATCAAACTAAAAATACAGTTGTCCTGCTCTATAGTCCTAATGCAGGAAACCACTGTCTAACTTCAAGGCAGTTTTGCCTTCCCAAGACTGCAGGATTGAGCCTGCATAAGGACCATTAACCAAGTACCAAGTTATTGTGACCTCTTGTAAGAGAGCTATTGTGAGAGGCGCCTAGTCACAAAGAGGGTTTTCTTCATGTAATGATGTGTGTGATTCTTATAAAGATATTAATGAGAAATTACTCCAGTCATTTATTATTATGAATTTGTAAAGCACCAAGCGTGTTCTAAATGCTGTGCAAGATACAGATATAAGGATAGTCCCCTGCCCTTGGAGAGTTTTACAGTCGAAGTCAATGGGACTGCTTGCCAAGCATAAAGTTAAACACGAGTCACCCTTTGCAGTATCAGGCCTAACTGGCCAGTCCTGGAAATGTCACACACTCAGAACTTGGTTCCCACACTGTTTCCCATTGAAGTCAATGGGACTTGGCTGGAAAGCACAGGTGCTCATGCGGAGATGTTTGCAGGGTCAGGTTCCAAAAGGCAGACATAAGATGTACTGGGGGACTCAAAAAAGGGAGTAAATTTAAATTATTTTTTGAAAAATAAATGAAGATGTGCTTGTGTTCCGTTTGTGTTTGTGTCTCTCCTGGAATAGGTCTTTCTTTTATAACAACTCCAGTTCGGGCTAAGTTATGTTTAACTATTCTTAATAAATCTGTCTGGGTAAACTGTAGGTAGAAGTAATATAGCAAGAGTCCTCTCATTGTCAGGCCTTTCTTTCATAACACATTCTCTCTGATATTACACCGGTTTCAGAGTAGCAGCCGTGTTAGTCTGTATTCGCAAAAAGAAAAGGAGTACCGGTGGCACCTTAGAGACTAACAAATTTATTAGAGCATAAGCTTTCGTGAGCTACAGCTCACTTCATCGGATGCATCTGTGAGCTCACGAAAGCTTATGCTCTAATAAATTTGTTAGTCTCTAAGGTGCCACCGGTACTCCTTTTCTTTTTGATATTACACCATAATCCTTAGCAACCAGCTCTATCTCCCCACCCCATTATAATCACCCTAATTATAACAATACCTCTTAGGACTCTCAGAATGCTTTACTCCCAGGATACTGTTAAATGGAGGGTGGAGTGCCAGGGAAATTTGGGAATGACAAATTGATACAGAATAGTCAGCGTTCTCTCTTCTAGGTGCAAAATTAATTGGTGATGACAGATGTTAGAAGCAAGGGACTCTTTAATACCGAACATTGATGGTAATGTTTTTCTCTGATAATTGTGAGAAATGCCTTTTGCTGTCAAATCTCTTGGGTTTGAGAAGAGAAGGTTTTCACATACTGTGAGAGACACAGGTTGTGTAGAGGTCCTTTACATCACCTGCCTGTCTAAACCTTTAATTGCTTATATTTTAAAGGTAGCTTTCGGTAGGTAATTTGAAGGGAGAGTTTCTGCTGAAATGATATGGTAGTTCTGGGGTTTGCATGAGGAACAGTTTGCTTCAAATGAAAGAGAGATTGAAAAGATTAATCCCAGCTAAGTACAAACATCAACCAAACCTAATTTTTGCTTTAACTGGTTAATGAACTACAACAACAGATTGGATATTTCAGTCAAAGACAGTAGAAGTGGGAGCCTGCATTAGAGTGCTTGTGCAATTGTATTTTCCCAACTCTAATGTGCAATCTGATACTTAGATATGTGATTTAAATGAAATTATCTAACCATGTTTCTCCTGAAAAATATTTACTGATTTTTTTAAGAGAACAAGATTTGCAGGCCCCAAACGCTAACACACTTGAAATTGTTATTTTTATTTTAACCATTCAAAGAAGCCTTATGGGCCTATCAAATGAGAGCTGCAACAGTCCAAACTGGATGTTATGCTGTCCTATACCATGCTGCTTGACTGCCCTGTTCCTGTGACCCGGCAGGTGCAAAATAAGCAGGCTTTGAGTAGGATTCTTGCATATCTTCAGCCATACCTGCCCATAAAAATGGAGAAGGCAGGCAGAGTAGAAGAATGGTGTGATATGTATGTATACTGCCATGATATTTAAAATTAAAAAACAAGCTGGTATGGTAAGCCGAACTTTAGATCTACCATCTGGGAGAGTATCCTTTTAAGAGAAAAACTATTGTCATTTGAAAGTCAAGCACTGATCCTGATTAGAACTTAAAAGTAGTGATGGAATGTGGGAGACAGTTCAACAAAACAAGAACTGGCCAGAACATTTGCCAAACTATCCAGATCTTCCAGCCTGAAGCTGAGCCATCATAAAAGGTTTGATTAAGTGAAACTTTCCTCCAGGCAAGTTCCCACTCTCAGCTCTGGGATACTTCTTTCCACAAGAGCATATTGTGGGTCTCTTCAGGCCCAAGCCAGAGACTTTTCTGTTTCCCTGTTAGTTGGTATTGATTGATGTTGGATTTTTTTATTCCTCACGTGCACCATATGATGGTTTGTAGAGTGGTTTCATTCCCTGCCTTTATTTCAGCAGTTTCCCTAGCTTGGATAAATTACATTAGTTAATGCATATCAGCATCGAAAAAAATAAATGTGTTATTAATATGGTGATGAAGATGCTGAAGGAATCAGCTAGTGGTGGGATGGAATGGAAGGGAGGCTATGTGGAAGAAGTCAAGGAAGACACAGAGGATTATAGTGGAAGGAAGAGTCTGTTAAAGGGAAGGGAAATGGGAAGAGGCGTCTCAAATGATTCTCGCATTCAGAACCTTTAGATGCATCTTCCCACTAAACCAAACCTTGGAACCTTTGTGGCTTCTATGTAATTGCTTAACCCACATGAGAAGGTATTTTACCTACACCATGTTTTTCCTTTCTGCTTTCCTCTGCAGCATTTCATGAAGTTTCAGTTTATCCCAAGAAAGAGCTTCCTTTCTTTATACTCTTCACTGCTGGATTATGTTCCTTCACAGCCATGCTAGCTCTCCTGACACATCAGTTCCCGGAGCTTATGGGGGTCTTTGCAAAAGCTGTGAGTATTCACTGACCCCTCCTTGGTTTTTGGGTAAATACAAACACAAAACAAAAAGGGAAATGCACAAATAAAATGGTGCTGAGCTAGACATTGCTGGATATGAAGTGTCTGAATATTTGTTAGTACAAAAGGAACATCAAGAGGTCTATCACTGAACAGGAGAACATTTAGAAATCATTTAAGGAGCTAATCAGTAAAATATACTTCAGTCTTTCCTCTCTGGATTATATGACTCTGTTGTTGGTCTTAGTTTCTTGTGGCTCTGCCAAAAAGGAGGGGGATATCTGCGTTTTCATGGATAATCCAATAAAGTAAACTAATAACAGATTGCAGATCCCTACCCTGTTCAGAAAAATAAATTGTAAGGTTGTGATAACTACACAGTACTTCCCAGTGCAAGACAGGGATGGCACAAACTCCAACTAGTACCAGAAAAAATGTGGTTCAGTGTTAACCAAAGCAAATTGCAGTGTCCTTTTCTGAAACTGCAACAAATGATACAGCCTCAGTGTTTGTGTCCAGACTTCATATTCCAGCTCTCTATTAGATGCATCTGCTGAGGATCCTACTAATTCTGCTTTTCTGGCCACGAGCTTTAATATGGGGAAAACAAGTTGTACTCCAACTTGCTTTTTTCCTTGCCAAGTCTAAGAGCATCACTACTCTGATTTTCGCAGCCACAGGGGGCATGTGGGAAAATTCACTTCCCAGCAAAGTTCCAGCAAGACCATTACTTCCTCCTTCAAGAAATGCTGAGAACCCAGACCAATAATTTATTATTTAATGTACTTCTTATTGTGGAGCTCAGTGGGTCCAAAATACCCTTTTGGCCTTCTTGTTATTTCCAAATGATGCTAAAGTTCCTCTGCACTCGTTTAGTTTTTTTCTGGGGATGGAGGAGGCTTTGATGGAGTTTTCAAGGTACCCCAACGCTCATTCTTTAGCACCTTTCTCAAGACCTCACATCCTTCTGACCAGGAAGGATTGTCCAGGGACCCCTTTTGGAGTCAACCAGCTACTCCATCAGCCAGGCTGGTCAAATATATCAGTGCTTTAATCCAAAGCACTAGTAGTAGTTTGTGTCTGTTATGGCAATGGCTCTTTCATTAAGAATTCCTGTGTCTGCAGGCAAAGAGGATAGATGCCTTGATCAGCTGGGATAAAAGCTAACATGTCTGTCAACAGAAAAAATACAATAACTTGCTTGAAATAGTCCTTTATGCATTTAGCCTGGAGTGTATCTACAGGTGTATAGTGGATGGCATGGATTATTGTTATTATTATTATTATTATTATTATTATTATTTTATTTATTATTATGCACATGGAACAGGACCTCATCCTGCTAAGTGCTGTACAAACACAGAACAAAAAGATGGTCCCTGACTCAAAGAGTTTACTCTAAGAATAAGAACAGATGGATACAGACAGACAATACAAGGAAACAATGAGACAAAATTGGTCAGCATGATAGGCTGTGGTATAAACACACCAGTTATCATTGTTATTTATTATTTGTATCACCAATAGATACAGCCTAGAACCAGATTTTTGTAGACATCACAGCAAAGAAGTTTTAAGGCTGGTTAGGTGTATGAACAAGGGATGTGTTCCCAGGAAACTTCCTTCAGAGAATAAAAAGAAAAAGCAATGTCTCTGAAGCACAGATTTTGCTTCCAGTCTGTTTTGTTCATTCAATATGCAGTATGCCGGCATTAGCAGTCAGTGGGCCAAATTCTGCCCTTCTGGGCAACTCCATTGATTGTCAGCCTCATGACTTATTTAAGAGCAGAGAGTTTAAATTGTCTGAGCATCTCAGGCAACGAGCCTGCTACAGGTAATGAGGTGCTGGAATCAGACAAACCTGATTGTGGACTTTCATGGGCTTCACTTGGCATTTTTTGTGTGATGGGTGCAATCAAATGGGGTGGGGAGTGTTAATATTTACATGTATGATATACTAGCAGTTGTTTCCTCAAATAGCTCTTGTTTTGGACACCAAAGTCACTTTGGGAATAGAATGCAACCAAGGGGATCTATTCCTTTGATATGTGCGTGTAGCTTCCATTGATGTTAATGGAATAGAAGCCTCAGGACTCAATATGTGGCTGCATCCTGTATCTGAGAATAGAGTGGAGCACACTAAATGAACACAAACAAAACTAAATCAATGCCATGTTATTAACCCTATATGAAATAGGCTGTGTCACTGACCTCTGTGTACATCTCTGAAGCTACATGGCATGTTTGCTATGTTAACTAACATTCATAGGGATTTAGCTATGTGTCTATCTTAATAAACAAACACAGGCAGCAGCTGGCTTTTAATTGTGAATGGACAGAGTGAAAATCAGGCCAGTCTGGTGAAAGCCTGTGTGTGACTTTTGTCCATTGAGTGATCCAGGGGCTTAGACTCAGATGTCTCATTTTTGTTGTCAACTAAAAAGGTGGGGTAGCCAAAATGTGTGAAACCTAAGGCCTTGTCTACGCTGCCACTTATAGCGCTGAAACTTTCTTCGCTCAAGGGTGTGAAAAAACGCCTCCCTGAGCGCTGCAAGTTTCACCGCTATAAAGTGGCAGTGTAGACAGTGTTACAGCACTGGGAGCTATTTCCTTCATGGAGGTGGTTTTATTACAGCGCTGGGAGAGCTCTCTCCCGGCACTGGAGCCGCGACTACGCAGCCACGTTAAAGCGCTGCACTTTAACATCGGCTGGTAGACAGACCCTAAGAAGTGTAATGACAGGCGTCCCTTTGATATGCAGTGATATCAAGGCTCAGTGGAACAGACCTCCAGCAAGCCACAGCTGCCTTTTCACCTTTTAAGGGAATTAATTTTGAACATACCTAAAAAGATGAACATTCTGAATATTATTTTGGTTGTGTGTGTGGAATTAATACTCTTGTCTGGTTGACATGCTGTGGTCTAACCAACATCATGGGATGTATTGTAACTATTGCAAAACTACAAGAATACGTCATAATTTTAGCATGGCTAAATTATTCTTCTACTTACATCTGTCAATCCCAAGAGCACTGCACATGTGAAACTTGGAGCCATCTTGGGCCAATTTAAAAATTAAATCCAAGTTCATATTAATGCAGGTTGAGGTTTAGCAATTTACAAAATATGGTATACTTCAGTTAAACTGAATATAGCATGTGTGGAGCTGTTTGCATTTGTTGAGCACCTACTTGGGGAACAAATATTTGATAATGGGCTCTCTTCAGTCTAGCTGGCATAGGTATAAAAGATTGAGTGGCTGGAAGCTGAAGCTAGACAAATTCACACTAGAAATAAGGCACACGTTTTTAACAATGAAGGTAATTAACCATTGCAACAACTTACCAAGAGTTGTGGTGGATTCTCCTTCACTGGCAATTTTTAAATCAAGAGTGGATGTTTTTTCTGAAAGATATGCTGTAGCTCAAACAGGAATTATTTCAAGGAAGTTCTATGGCCTGTGTTATGCAGGAAGTTAGCCTAGATGATCTAACAGTTCTTTCTGGCCTTACATTCTATGAATCTATGAAACTTGCAAGTACAGCCATTGACACTTTGAAGCCCATACAAGTCTGTGAATACTATTCATTCCGTCCTCGCAGTGCTTGGGAGAGAGAGTCCCTTGCGTAGACACCTGCTTCATCTCATGAATGAACTTGCAGCAGGTCTTGGTGGTAAAAAAAAAAAAAACAAACAAAAAAACAAAACCATCCTGTCTGGGTAGAGAAAAGGAATCAGGCGTACTTGAGGGGGGAAAGGCTAGAGGAAATTGAGATGGTACAGAGAGGGCAGAGTACTATCTGAAGCAATACATTTTATTATTCTAGACTGTTCGTTTCAGCCAAAGCTGAAATCTAATTGGTCCTAAACTCTCTGTGAATCCACTGTAAGACTAAAATAACTTATTTAACAATGAAGCATCACAGTTTGTATAAGAGGAATCCTTGATCAGTCTCATTCAGGGAATACTAAGTGGTCTATAAACAGTAACGCTCCAAAAGATACAAATTAAAAGCTGAATCAGACTCTGGGTTTTTACAGTTTCTTAGCTGATCCTATCAGAACCTTTGATCCCAGTGTCAAGGCAATGTAAGGATTTTAGAGGATCCCCAAGAAGGAATGAGTATGAGGCTCCCTATGAAATGTCTACATCCACTTAGTGCATCTGGAGGGCTGGATTTTATGCAGCTTGCATGGTTAAGTAAGCTTTGTAATATAGTCAAAGTGTCCAGATGTCATAGTAGTGATGCTTATAAGTGCTTGTAATAATAATGATATGACAGGCAGAGGTACGTTTCTGTAGCTTTTCTATTTAGGTTTTCTCTTTTCTCACTCCTCCACTTCCAGCCTATAATGAAAGTCACTTCCTCCCCCTCCTCCCCTCCCCAATCCCCTTCATTGGCCTCCCATCTCTTACTGCATCAAATACACTGTCCTTGTCTTCACAATCAAGGCCCTAACAATCTCACCAGTTTACATCACCCATCTCACCCCCTTAGACTCTTCTGCTCATTTCGTACATTCCTACAAAGCCCTTCATTTTACTGCTATCTTCACTGTGTATCCCACTTCTCAGTTCACACCTTCTCTCCTGCTTTCCTTTGTGTTTGGTAGTTTCTCCCTCCTGGCTTGCCAGTCCCCCTTCTCTCTCCTCTTTCTACCCCTTCCCGAACACCCACTTTTTCCAGGAATCTTTTCACCCTGCTTGCAGAGAATCTCTCCTCACTGTCCCTTTCCTGAGTGGTTTTGTCTTGTGATTTTGGGGTGTGTGTGTGTGTGTGTGTGTGTGTGTGTGTGTGTGTGTGTGTGTGTGTGTGTGTGTATTTCTCCCTTTTGTCTCTTCTATCTCAAGCCCACTCCTGCTGGATCTTCTAGTACAGAATTCTTGAGGAGTTCCATTTACCTCATTGGGTCTCTTGGGTAAGGGTCTGTGCTAAGATTCAGTATCAGGCTGTGGTGTATAAGCTCTATAGGGGAAGGGTTGATGTCCTAATTTGTTTTTGCAAGCATCATATAAATTTGTGGTGCTATCTAAATTATTTTTATTAATAAAAACACACGTAATAAATAACCTGCCAGCTATGCTAGAATGGCCCCTCTCTCCAGCTGTCACTCCCAGCTGTATGTGCTAAGATTACTGGGAAGCCAGCCCACAAGAACTCCCTGGTGGAAGCTGGAGTTCTAGGGTCCCGATCAGGGCAGACACACAAGTGTGCTGCT
Source organism: Dermochelys coriacea (assembly GCF_009764565.3). Lineage (NCBI taxonomy): Eukaryota > Metazoa > Chordata > Testudines > Dermochelyidae > Dermochelys > Dermochelys coriacea. Next base: position 306,683,583 of record NC_050068.2, read on the forward strand.
TATAATAGGAGGAAGCTGTTGTTGAACAGGGTGAGCTATTGATAAGAGACGAACGCAGAGCTTGGGTTTAACTCCACCCTACTTCAGGGAGACACCAATATCTTGATTTTTTTAAAATTGGCACTAGAACTATCTATAAAATCTCAGACATAAATAATTAACACAAGCCAGCTGTTTAGAAATACAAACGGAGTGCAGTGCTGCTTCTCCTATCAATCTGCTCCTGGAATTGCAATATAAGGTGCCCTCATAAGAATATAAGGGGAGAGAACTAAGCTAGAATGGCATAAAGGGGCCTTAAAAGCCTTGAATCCTGCCAAGGGAGAACACCCTCAGTGCAGAAAGCTGCTTTCCAGGGACCCTTTCAGGAGCCCCATGGAGCAGGGTGGGGCTGAGCAGAGGAAGGGTGTGTTGGAGATGGGGCTGCAGCACAGAAAGTTGAAAGTTGCACAGAAGACTGTGCAATACTGCAGCCTAAGAGTAGCCAAGGCAGGCTTCCAGAAGCCCCCAGCGCTGTATTCCCCCAGGGGCTGCAGAGCTGCCCAGAAGTGGAAGGGTCCAAAGGTGGCTTAAAGCCACTATGAAAAGGAGTACTTGTGGCACCTTAGAGACTAACAAATTTATTAGAGCATAAGCTTTCGTGAGCTACAGCTCACTTCATCGGATGCACTATAGCTCCCTTCTCCTCCTGAGCTGTGCCTCTAAGAAGTGCAGCACAGAATCTCAATCATAGGATTTGCCGTGCCACACCAGACCATTGATCCATCAAATCCCTTAACTGCCTTTGGCAATGAACATTGCCTGATGATTCAGAAGAAGGTGAAAATCCCCACAACATGCAAGTAGCCAATTCTATGATTCTCTGCCTGGCTGCGGGGAGGTGGCTTTTTCTCACATGGGAAGAATCCAGTTGTTAAATACGATGGATTTCATAGATCAGGAATAGTTAACTTTCAAATAGCAACATGTTTTAGCATTTCCACTTGGTTATGGAAGAACATATTTCTAGCCTGCATTTTTGGCAGTCTTCTGAGACACAGGCAGGAAGTTTCCTTAAGGAGCTGGTAGTGGGCCAGGTAGTAAAGTTAAAATGCCATATGAAGGAGCACAGGTTCAAATGGCTGCCTTGCTAATGGAAGAAACAATGCAGTAATTTTCTGATTATTTTCACTAGCCCTTCTAATGAGAAAATTTGGGAGGGCACTCAAAAGATGAAGGCAAGCAGTACATGTTTTTTGATTGCACCACTTGGGATAAATTTGTCAGCATGTAATGTAGATGCTTTTTTATTCTTTTGTTTTCTTTCATACCGTACAAAGAATCCGTAAGTCAGTCATTAAACAAGCCAGGTGCTTGCATGACTCTATGACATACAAACATTTCTTTTGTAATGTAAAACGTAAACGTGACATTTAATTGGAGAAATCAGCGTTTGTTAAAGTGACTCCATCAACTGAACAATCCCATCTCTGCCTGAAAATGCTGTGGCTACAAAGTTATTAAAGAGAAGGAAGATGGAGAAAAAATAATTTTCTCTCTTTATTCAGATCCTTTGTTTGTTTGAAATCACTTTGCACATGGTCAGTTTCTCTCTTTCCCACATAATCAGTGAGGCGCATAATCAGTGAGGCGCTCCTCTTATCTACCTGGAGCTCCATTGATTGCAAGGGTCTATCCATGCCTATCTAATCACAGGACCAGAGCTGTCATTAGTCAGTTTCTTGTTGCTGAAAAGGCTCTTATAAACGTCAGCTGGGAAGCAGACAAGAAGCCCTTATAAACATTTTCCCTTAATCAGACCATACTGTTTCAAGGGTGCTGTCAGAAAGCAGAATTCTTTCTAAGTCAGTCACCGTCAAATATTCAAGTTGGCAGAGTTTCTTTCCAAAAACATAAAAATAAAAACAGCTTCTGCCAATCTCACATCAATAATTATGCTCTTTTATTGCTGGTGCTGTTTCTTTTGCTGTCTATATGGGAGAAACTGTCAACAGGAAAAGTCAAAAGCATAAACAACCTAAAGATGCAGATGGGAGACCTCCAGGGTACCTCAGTATGGTATGAAATTAGATTCCACAGTTGCTAGTGATGGTTGAGAACATGAGCACTAAAAGCTTTCCAAGGGCTGCACACTGAGCTCTAGTTCAACAGATTAAATATTGGCTACTGGGTCTTCCACCAAATGTATGGAATGCAATAAGGTGAGAGGAGCTGGCATGTTTTACAGTGTTTGTGGCTGGAATTTGGGTTTTTTATTCCATCTAGGGAGAGGAATTGATCAGAAACACTGAACACACTGAGCAGACTTCCCTGAAGGTTAGTGGTTAGAGCTCCAAGATACTGTAGGGAGGTCTGAGTTTGGAAACTCACTCTTTGTGGCTCATGGGTGGAGATCATTGTAGTGGAGCAGGAGCTGGGATTAAGAATTGGGTATTACAGAAGGAAGGCTCTGGGACCCGCACTCTTACTGATGAATCTGATTGCTGTGAGCTGGTAGAAGTCTCTTGACAAGTGTTCCTTGTGGGACAACACAAATCCAGGAGTGAAATCCTGACCCCATTGAAGTCAATGGGAGTTTTGCCAGTGAATTCAGTATGATCTGGATTTCACCCCATATGTTTAAATATTATATTTTCTAGATCTCTGTCACTTGACACACTTTCTCCACGAGAGTAGTACCTCTGTGTACTTCTAGATACAGGTAGATTGCTAAGTTTCAGCTACAGGATACATCTAAAGTTACTTCAGAAACAAAAGTACTGTAAATACCAAAAAACAAAAAATTTAATGCCACTAATTTCATTGATTTAAAAAATTAATCAAATTTAATTTACAGCAGTTATAGCATTTACTTTCCTCTAGTTATGTGGGATGCTTCAGGTACAAATTAAAAGCAAAGTTTGAAGTTTACTGTAGTGATATTTTGCATTTTCCAGGAGGGGTGGAGGAGAGGGCATATTCATTTGCTTCAAATAGTTGTTCACAAAAGAGGAAATACAGTCTGGACAGAATCACTCCATAAAGTGCTAAGGCATTTTGGATGTTTCCAGTGACCTCTCTGACAGAAGCTTTGATGCCACATTTGGTCAGCACTGGTCTATATAACTCGGCTTGACCTTCACAGGCACACCTGCCTGGTACAGTCTCCTAGCTTCCTTGGAATGAAACAAGGGCAATGTTTGTGACTCTGTCTTGTCACTAGTCACTGATATCATTCATAATGCACAAGTTATTCCTTGGGTAATGTCTTTTCTAGGAGAATCTTTGAGAAGATACCCTGTCAAATATGATGCAGACCAAGTACTTATGACATTTATTAATACAGTTAAAATATATACAGCATATATGTTTTCAGTTAAAATAAACTCTTCACAAAACACTGTCTGATAAACATGAAACTGCTTTCATCTATTTTATTGACTGCTACCTTAAAGGGATTCTAATCTTTGGTTAAGTGATATCAAACATATCAAGCATATTTCTGGAAGCAACAATATTTTCAAGGCAAAAATCACACAGTAGTGTGAACAACAAAATAGAGATATGTCTCAACCAAAAGACTGGACGTGTACATTTTATATTCTGTATTGTAGCCTTTAATTGAGTTGAGTTTACTGGGTTTCAGCAGCATTCAGACTGATCTGATTTCTTAAAAAGCAAAACCCGCAGAGTGGCATTTGAATGTTCCATATACAAACATTTATGTTCTGCTCTCATCAGGGGAGATGGGACTATGGCAGAATACAGCCAAGCAAAGCCCATGGATTGCAGTTCTTTCTCATGTCAGAGTTTGTGTATTCTGTGCTCATCACATGGCACATTCTGAAACATGAAACTGCTTACAGATATTTGGGTGAAGTAATACATCACCCACCGTGTCTCTCTAATATCATGGGACCAGCATGCTACAACAAAACATCATGCAGATATTTGCTAATTGATACCATAAAAGAATTATATTCTTTGGCAGAATTATGTCAACCAGCATATGTCTGGAAGCAACATTGTACTTAATCTGGTGATGGCTGACTTTGCATATGTGTAATATCTGCACAAATACAGTATGCCATAATAATCTATTCTATTCCAGGCACCTACAGGGGGCCCATCGCATCTGTACATAATACAGACTGAAGTAAATACATAGCACAATTAATGTATATGGGTTAACATTTTCAAGATTGACCAGTGATATGGAATTCCTGTTCTGAGGTACTCCACTTGAGACACGTCAATGGGGCTTAATTCTCAGAAAATGTTTAGCATGCACCCTCTGAAAGTCAGACCCTTTTAAGGTATTTCCTTCTATTTTCAAATGGTCTCCTCTGCCTTCCCCCATGTTAAAATGGTAGCTATTCATCTGATCTGGCCTTGTAACCCTCTTATAGCAGTAATACACAGGCCAGGTCTACTCTACAAACCTGTGTTAGTATAACTATGTTGTTCAAGGGTGTGAGAAATCCACACCCTAAGTGACACGGTTATACCGACCTAACCCCACCCCCCCGCCACAGACAGTGCTGTGTCGACAGGAGAGCTCCTCCCATCAACAGAGCTACAGTGGCTCAGCCTTTGGTGTTGGAACGAGGGGTGCTGCTGCACTCATTTATTTGGAGTATTAATAACAAACATCAAGTACATGGTTTCCATCATCAGCACCGCCACCAAAAAACCTGTTCCAGCCCCCCAGGGTGCAGCTGCACCAGTGCTGCAGTATTGCTTCAACACTGTACGTGAAGACAAGCTTGCAGATGTGTCTCTCAAACCATTACATTCTTTTTTTCTAAAGGAAAGAGCAAGTCCAGATAAATTCTAGAAGAGAGAGCCAAGGGGGCCTGAATATGCTTAGATAATATTTAATCATTTAACATTTAACATTATGGGTCTAATTCTGAAGGCAAAATTGTGTTCTTATAGTTAGTTGTATGTGCCTGTTCGTGCCCTTGTACAAGAGATTCCTTTTTACTTCAGTGGGTTTTGGATTAAGCCTTTAGTGACTTATATCTGGGCATGGATCTAAGATTCTAGATTTATGCCTTTATTGTGCATTAACTCGTTAGTAATATCTATGAAAAATGGAATGCTTGCTTTATTTACTACAAAACTGAGAAATGGACAATGTACATCTAAGGGCAAAATTGGGCCTAAAGATTTTAAAAACAAATTATTCAATTAGTGTCACCCAGAGGAATTTCTTGAGGAGGGTCTACAACATCTCAACTGCACAGCATTGTGTTACAGTCTGTTGTCTCCATGATTTTGATCTACCTGTTTATCTGATTTCTTTGCAGTTTCTTAGCACTCTCTTTGCCCCTTTAAATTTTGTGATGGAAAAAGTAGAAAGTATCCTGCCCTCCAGTCTGTGGCACCAGCTGACGAGGATCTGAGGGAAAACACCACACTGATTGACTGCCATGACATCTTCTGTGACAACTTTTTGTTGACCACAAGAAAGCATGATAAAAAAGGGAAACAGTTCTAAGACTTAAAAACTCTTCATGGATTGTCTGTTCTCATATAAAAACTGTTTCTGTTGTACAAAATACATTGTTGTTAGGTTTTATCATATTTTGCTTTCAGAAAAGAAAAAGATCTTAAAAATAAACTTTTGTGTATTGCAGCATTGCAGAGGGGTTATTTTTCAATTTCTTTTAACACCAGAAGGTATTTTGTCCCTGAAAATCCATGATGCATCCATTTCAGCTCAAATACAAAAGGAGTACTTGTGGCACCTTAGAGACTAACAAATTTATTTGAGCATAAGCTTTCGTGAGCTACAGCTCACTTCATCGGATGCATTCGGTGGAAAATACAGTGGAGAGATTTATATACACACAAAGAGAACATGAAACAATGGGTTTATCATACACACTGTAAGGAGAGTGATCACTTAAGATGAGCTATTACCAGCAGGAAGGAGGGGGGAAAAGGAGGAAAACCTTTTGTAGTGATAATCAAGCTCATTTCCAGCAGTTAACAAGAACGTCTGAGGAACAGTGGGGGGTGGAGTGGGGGGAGAAATAACATGGGGAAATAGTTTTACTTTATGTAATGACTCATCCACTCCCAGTCTCTATTCAAGGCTAAGTTAATTGTATCCAGTTTGCAAATTAATTCCAATTCAGCAGTCTCTCGTTGGAGTCTGTTTTTGAAGTTTTTTTGTTGAAGGATAGCCACTCTCAGGTCTGTAATCAAGTGACCGGAGAGATTGAAGTGTTCTCTGACTGGCTCAAATACAGCTTGACTTCCTGTTCAAATAATGAAAGAGTACTAGTTACTTTTTAAAAGCTATGCTATCATTAGCTTCTCCTATAGAGTTTAATTAGGGCAAAACTCACCCATGTGCAGAAACCCCACACAATGCTTATGGACCACTTACTTCTTAAGCTCTCAATATTGAGCTTGAATGGTACATTGGACTTCTTCTGGCTCTGTGCACAGGTCTGGATTTCACCCTTAGTCCACATCTCTGAAAACTCAATCCCAATTTCCAGATTTCATTACTGCGGCTTTTCCAGCTTTAGTTTTCTGTCCGTAGAGTCAAGCACCTTCAAAATCTTTTTCATGTATTAGCTGGCTGCAGGAGAGCACTCCACAATTAGTGGTAGAAGACAGTGAGAAACGTACATGTAATGGTTAGCCATTCTGTTGTGGAGCAACATGCTTTTGGAGAATTTTGTACTGTGTTTTCACTGCATTATTGGTACTTGAAAACACCGTCCAAGCATGAAAAGAAAGTCCTATGTCTTATCTCTATACAGTGTTAAACACAGATGTTATGAAGTAACTACCATTTTATGCTGGGAAAAATGAACATATGTACTAATCTAGTAAATGTCAAGGGATGGAGTTTTACATCAGTTCATAGATCTTTAATATCTTGTCCAAGGGCTTTGACAAATTTAGCCAAATTCAAATTTTAACCCATTCACTCTGGTAACAATGTAATGAGCCTTCTTCAACAGAGCACTCCTGCTAATACAGCAGGTCAGTTATAAACTCTAGGGCTTCCTCACCAAGAGCCTGACACTGGGATGAACTAATGCAAATGAAATATGCAACCCTACACATGCATCGCTACCTTTCATGATCCTGAGACCTCAACTTTTCTTGTCTACACCTCTGTGTGATATTGAAAGGTAACAATATAGCAAAATGCAGCCATTAATAGTTACGAACATTTAGATTCCTCAAATTCCCACTGCTCATATTAGCTGTTAACTGAAGGTAACTCTGATTTGGCCTGACGACAGGATTATTAAAGAATCTACACTTCTGTGCTTTACTGTTTTAATACTCTCAAGTTAAAATTTTAGGAAAAATACTCCCATCCTACCTGGGCCTCCTCAGTAATGGTAAAATCCTGTCCTTGCTGCACTGGGCCATATAAATGGGGGACGGGAAGTGGGGGCAAGCAGAAGGGAAGAATGATGTGGTAGTACTCAGAGGATCTTTGAACCATCCTGTTTAGGGAGCGCTGCACACTGCAGCATGCCTTCCGACTGCTGCAAAGAGGAGCAGTGTACTCCCCCCACCCATAGCAGCCAACATGCAGAGACCCATGGAATTGGCCATGCTTCCAAGACAGCTGAGGTTGTGGAGCATTGCTTGGGGTGTTAGCTTAGCCTAGTGCTCAGTGGAGTGCTAGGTACTTATCCTAAATTGTCCCTGCATAGGCATGCACTGGGGGGTTAGAGACCCTTCCGATTCACGCTCCAGCCACGCCTGCAGCACACTAAGTCAAGACCCAACAGCATTTCCCCTTCAGATTATGTATATGATGCTAAACTCTGTATGAACTCTCAATTACACTAAACACCCCCTCCTCACCGCATCAGTCTTTGGATAGTGTCATGGTTAAGCTCCTGAGTTTTCTTTTCCTTTTTTTTAATGAATCCACTCCAATTGCAGTACAATATTAAGCAGATATCTCCCCCTCTAATAAGCCACCCCAAAGGTAGTCCATCTATTTCTGCTTGTTACACGCCAGGGGCAAGTCCAAGGAAAATTATGATGTTGCAGTTACACTTTCACTTTAAATACATACCATCATGAATCGATCTTGAGCAGGAGCCTGCCCTGGTGTTCAAGAGCTCTGCATGGTCCCTGGACATTTTTTTTTAATTACTGGGCTTACATCACCCTTTGTGTGTGTGGTTATTGAACCTATATGTCGGGGGAATTGCGGAGGATTCACACTGCTTTTTTTTTTATATTAGGGTCTATAAGTTGTCCTTGGGCCCTAGAATAATAAAAGTGATTTTTTTTTCCAAGCAGCTCAGCTGCCATCAACTTCTACCCTTCACTTGAATTACATGAGGCAGGGAAGCATAGAACATACTTTGAGAGTCATTGTACAGTGCGTGGGCAGCTGTTAGCTTCTAAAAGTCTTCCCGAAGATTAAAGTGGCAAATTGCTGCTGCTATATGTCAATTAAATTTAATCTACATTCAAACATTCACTGAAAGGTTACAATTTTTTTTAAAAAAAATCACCCAGCTGAATGACCCTGATTAACTATAGAAAGGTTTTATTTACCAGGGAGAAAATCAATGCGTGAAAAACGAACATTCGCTGTAGTAGTTGGTATAAAGAAAAGGTGACAAATTGATGAAGCCAATAGCAGGAGTCATGAACGTAGTTTCCCCCCCCCCCCCATACACACACTTTACCGCAAACATGGTACTCAAGACAGGATAATAGAATTTACCAAAAGAAGCACCAGCACTACACTTAAAGCAAACTGTGCAGATGTGGATGGCCTGTCTCAGAAAAGATATATTGGAATTGGAAAAGGTTCAAAAAAGGGCAACAAAAATGATTAAGGGGTATGGACCAGCTTCCATATGAGAAGAGATTAATAAGACTGGGACTTTTCAGCTTGTAAAAAAGAGACAATGGGGGGGGGATATGATAGAGAGCTATACAATCATGACCTGTGGCGAAAGTAAATAAGGAAATGTTATTTACTCCTTCTCATAACACGAGACCTGGGGGTCACCAAATGAAATTAATAGGCAGCAGGTTTAAAACAAACAAAAGGAAGTATTTCTTCACACAACAGTCTGTGCAACTCTTTGCCAGAGGATGTTGTGAAGGCCAAGACTATAACAGGGTTCAAAAAAGAGCTAGATATGTTCATGGAGGATAGGTTAGTCAGGATGGTGTCCCTAGCCTCTGTTTGCCAGAAGCTGGGAATGGATATGGGATGGATCACATGAGGATTACATATTCTGTTCATTCCCTCTGGGGCACCTGGCATTGGCCACTGTCGGAAGACAGGATACTGGGCTAGATGGACCTTTGGTCTGACCCAGTATGGCTGTTATGAGGTCACACCATTGGGCTCTCTTGTTTTATCACTGACTTGCTTTAAAAAGCAGGTTCTAGGACACTCGCTGAGGGCTGTTTGTCTTTTGTCACTGGGCTAGCTAAGTATGTGCTCTAGCAAAATAAATTGTATTACATAATATAAATATCCAGTTAATAGGGCCAGAATGAAATGGGCATTTCCTCCCTATTAATTTACAATCTGCTTGTTACCAATGCATATTTCATTGTAATTTTGTGACAATCCTTTAGACAATTAAAGACACAAAACTGTGCAGCATGTGTGTAATATGGATGACGGCCATGGTATCTGTATGAATGCCACCATGGCATCCTTGCACTAAATACTCCCACACACTTAACAAAAGAATGAACAAATCTACCCAGCAAATAAAAATGAAGAAAACTAGAAGAATTACAGTAACCAATATGACAGGTTTCAGAGTAGCAGCCGTGTTAGTCTGTATTCGCAAAAAGAAAAGGAGTACTTGTGGCACCTTAGAGACTAACAAATAAATTTGTTAGTCTCTAAGGTGCCACAAGTACTCCTTTTCTTTCTAGTAACCAATATGTACATACAAATATGTTTATGTGCACACATGCACATAGAGACAACTGAAGGAAGGAATTTTTTTTTAAGACAGCATGGCTTGATATACCTCTCAATGGAAGTAATTTGTAACTAAGATGGTGAAGTGTGATTACCTGAACTCTACCTTTTTGCAAAAAGAAAAGGAGTACTTGTGGCACCTTAGAGACTAACAAATTTATTTGAGCATAAGCTTTCGTGAGCTACAGCTCACATCATCGGATGCATTGGATGAAGTGAGCTGTAGCTCACGAAAGCTTACGTTCAAATAAATTTGTTAGTCTCTAAGGTGCCACAAGTACTCCTTTTCTTTTTGCGAATACAGACTAACACGGCTGCTACTCTGAAATCTACCTTTTTGGTTTTTCTGGTTTGGGGGAGCAGCATTATGTCACAATCTTAGTGCCCCTTTAAAGTAAAGGACAGGGTAGGATTTGCATTATTTACTCTAGCCAGCTCAACAGTCTCTCAGACTAAATTTAAATATAGATGAACTTTCAAAGAAATGAAAAGCTGTTACAATGACAATATTTCAGGTCACCAAATTATAATTAGCATAAAGGCATATATAAATACACACATGTACACAAAATGTTTGCAGAGTGCAAAGATACTACAATGAAATGCACCATAAAACAGCAAATTATAGTGTAAATTATTAGCCTTTTCAGACAAATATTACTTACCCCTGGTTTACACTAGGAGTTGAGGTCAAATTTAACCCTGCACCCGTCCACACAATGAAGCCCTTTTTTTTGATTTAAAGGGCTCTTAAAATTGATTTCTTTACTCCACCCCTGACAAGGGGATTAGTGCTGAAATTGGCCTTGCTGGGTCAAATTTGAGGTAGTCTGGATGCAATTCGACAGTATTAGCCTCCGAGAGCTATCCCAGAGTGCTCCATTGTGACCGCTCTGGGCAGCACTCTCAACTCAGATGCACTGGCCAGGTAGACAGGAAAAGGCCCGCGAACTTTTGAATTTCATTTCCTGTTTGGCCAGCATGGCAAGCTGCAGAGCTCATCAGCAGAGGTGACCATGATGGAGTCCCAGAATCGCAAAAGAGCTCCAGCATGGACTGAACGGTACGGGATCACTGTATGGGGAGAGGAATCCGTGCTATCAAACCTCCGTTCCAGTTTTAAAAATGCCAAACATTTGTCAAAATCTCCCAGGGCATGAAGGACAGAGGCCATAACAAGGACCCGAAGAAGTGCTGCGTGAAACTTAAGGAGCTGAGGCAAGCCTCAGAAAATCAGAGAGGCAAATGGCCACTCTGGGTCAGAGCCCCAAACATGCCGCTTCTATGATGAGCTGCATGCCATTTTAGGGGGTGCAGCCACCACTACCCCAACCATGTGCTTTGACTCTGTCAATGGAGAGGGAGGCAACACGGAAGCAGGTTTTGGGGACGAGGAAGATGATGATGATGAGGTTGTAGATAGCACACAGCAAGCAAGCAGAGAAACCAGTTTTCATGACAGCCAGGAACTGTTTCTCACCCTGGACCTGGAGCCAGTACCCCCCCGAACCCACCCAAGGCCTCGTGGATCCACCAGGTAGAGAAGGGACCTCTGGTGTGTGTATCTTTTTAAATATTATACATGGTTTAAAAGCAAGCATGTTTAATGATTAATTTGCCCTGGCATTTGCGGCCAGTCCAGCTACTGAAAAAGTCTGTTAACATATCTGGGGATGGAGCGGAAATCCTCCAGGGACATCTCCATAAAGCTCTCCTGGATGTACTCCCAAAACCTTTGAAAAAGGTTTCTGGGGAGGGCAGCCTTATTCCGTCCACCATGGTTTACCATGCCAGGCCAGTAGCACGTAGTCGGGAATCATTGCAGAACAAAGCATTGCAGCGTATGTTTGCTGGCATTCAAGCAACATCCATTCTTTATCTCTCTGTGTTATCCTCAGGAGAGTGATATCATTCATGGTCACCTGGTTGAAATAGGTGCTTTTCTTAAAGGGACATTCAGAGGTGCCCGTACCTGTTGGGCTGTTTGCCTGTAGCTGAACAGAAATGTTCCCTGTGGTTAGCCACGCGGTGCGGGGAGGCAAAATGTGACCTTGTAACGAAAGCACATGAGCTATGTATGTAATGTTAACAGCAAGGTTTACCGTGAAAGAGTGTACCCATTGTGCTATAAAATGTGTCTTTTTAAATACCACTGTCCCTTTTTTTTTCTCCACTAGCTGCATGTGTTTCAAGGATCACAGGATATCCCAGAGGCTAGTGAAGATTAGACGGCAAAAAAAAAAACACTTGCGATGAAATGTTCTCTGATCTCATGCTGTCCTCCCACACTGACAGAGCACAGACAAATGTGTGGAGGCAGACAATGTCAGAGTGCAGGAAAGCACAAAATGAACGCGAGGAGAGGTGGCAGGCTGAAGAGAGTAAGTGGTGGGCTGAAGATGATAGGTGGTGACAGCATGATGAGAGGAGGCAGGATTCAATGCTGAGACTGCTGGAGGATCAAACTAATATGCTCCAGCATATGGTTGAGCTGCAGGAAAGGCAGCTGGAGCACAGACCGTCGCTACAGCCCCTGTGTAACCAACCACCCTCCTCCCCAAGTTCCACAGCCTCCTCACCCAGATGCCCAAGAGCGCAGTGGGGGGGCCTCTCGTCACTCAGCCACTCCACCCCAGAGGATTGCCCAAGCAACAGAAGGCTGGCATTCAATAAGTTTTAAAGTTTTAAAGTGCTGTGTGGCCTTGTCCTTCCCTTCTCCATCACCCCACCTGGTGCTTCCCTCCTCCACCACCCCACCCAGGCTATCTTGGCAGTTATCCCCTATTTGTGCGATGAATAAATAAAGAATGCATGAATGTGAAGCAACAATGACTTTATTGTCTCTGCAAGCAGTGATTGAAGGGGTGAGGGGAAGCTTACAGGAAAGTAGAGTGAACCAAGCGGGGGCGGGCTTCATCAAGGAGAAACAAACAGAACTTTCACACAATAGCCTGGCTAGTCATGAAACTGGTTTTCAAAGCTTCTCTGATGTGCACCGCTCCCTCCTGTGCTCTTCTAACTGCTCTGGTGTCTGGCTGTGCATAGCCAGCGGCCAGGCAATTTGTCTCAACCTCCCACCCTTCCATAAACGTCTCCCCCTTACTCTCACAGATATTGTGGAGTGCACAGCAAGCAGTAATAACAATGGGAATATTAGTTTCGCTGAGGTCTAAGCGAGTCAGTAAACTGCACCAGTGCGCTTTTAAACATCCAAATGCATATTCTACCACCATTCTGCACTTGCTCAGCCTGTAGCTGAACAGCTCCTGACTACTGTCCAGGCTGCCTGTGTATGGCTTCATGAGCCATGGCATTAAGGGGTAGGCTGGGTCCCCAAGGATAACTATAGGCATTTCAACATCCCCACTGGTTATTTTCTGGGCTGTGAAGAAAGTCCCTTCCTGCAGCTTTTGAAACAGACCAGAGTTCCTGAAGATGTGAGTGTCATGTACCTTTCCCGGCCATCCCACATTGATGTTGGTGAAATGTCCCTTGTGATCCACCAGTGCTTGCAACACTATTGAAAATTACCCTTTGCGGTTTATGTACTAGCCAGCTTGGTGCTCCGGTGCCAAGATAGGGATTGGGTTCTGTCTTTGGCCCCATCAGAGTTAGGGAATCCCATTGCAGTAAAGCCATCCACTATGACCTGTACATTTCCCAGATTCGCTACCCTTTATATCAGCAGATCTTTGATTGCGTTGGCTACTTGCATCACAGCAGCCCCCATAGTAGATTTGCCTGCTCCAAATTGATTCCCGACTGACCAGCAGCTGTCTGGCGTTGCAAGCTTCCACAGGGCTATTGCCACTCACGTCTCAACTGTGAGGGCTGCTCTCATCTTGGTATTCTGGCACTAAGGGCAGGCGAAAGCAAGTCACAAAATTCCATGAAAGTTATGCATGCGAAAGTTTCGCAGCCACTGGGAATCATCCCAGACCTGCAACACTATGAGGTCCCACCAGTCTGTGCTTGTTTCCTGGGCCCAGAATTGGCGTTCCACAGCATAAACCTGCCCCATTAGCACCATGGTGCCCACATTGCCAGGGCCCGTGCTTTGAGAGAAGTCTGTGTCCATGTCCTCATCACTCTTGTCACAGTGCTGACATCGCCTACTCACCTGGTTTCGCTTTGGCAGGTTCTGGTGCTGCATATACTGCTGGATAATGTGTGTGGTGTTTAATGTGCTCCTAATTGCCAAAGTGATCTGAGCGGGCTCCATGCTTGCCATGGCATAGTATGGCGTCTGCATGGAAAAAAGGTGCAGAATGATTGTCTGCTCTTGCTCTGACAGAGGGAGGGGCGACTGATGACATGGCTTACAGGGTTGGCTTGCAGGGAATTAAAATCAACAGAGTGGGTGGCTTTACATCAAGGAGAAACAAAAACAACTGTCACACAGACTGGCCCCGCCTCAAGGATTGAACTCAAAACCCTGGGTTTACCAGGCCAATGCTCAACCCACTGAGCCATTCCTCCCTCTGGTGTTCCAGGCAGGACTGACTCTTCATTAAAGTTTTCAAGGTGCCCCTGAAAGACCTCACTGCAACGATTGTTGGCTGTTGATTTCACGGAGGAAGGAAGGGGGGAGCAAATGAATACAAAACAAATCTGGTCTATTTCTTGTTTTGATCCACTCCATCTATCTTTTACATCTTTGGCTGGCAGCAGACGGTGCAGTAGGACTGCTAGCCATCCTCATCTCCTGGCTGCTCGCCAGAAGACGATGCAATAGGACTGCCGGAGGACTAAAGAGAATGACCTGCTCAAGTTACTCCTATTTCAGTCCCTGCGCCCATGTCTGCCTAGGCGCTCCTGACCGACCTTACGGAGGCGGCAAAGAGCACCTAGAACATGATGACGATGGTTATCAGGCCTATTGTACCATCTGCTGCCACAAGGCAATGAGCTGCTGCTGTGTAGCAATGCAGTACCATGTCTGCCAGCACCCAGGAGACGTACGGTGACAGTGAGCTGAGCGGGCTCCATGCTTGCCGTGGTATGGCGTCTGCACAGGTAACCCAGGAAAAAAGGTGCGAAATGTTTGTTTGCCATTGCTTTCACAGAGGGCGGGATGGCCTGATGACATATACCCAGAACCACCCACGACAATGTTTTTGCCCCATTAGGCATTGGGATCTCAACTCAGAATTCCAATGGGCGGCGGAGACTGCGGGAACTGTGGGATAGCTACCCACAGTGCAATGCTCTGGAAGTTGACGCTAGCCTCGGTACTGTGGAAGCACTCCACCGAGTTAATGCACTTAATGCATTTAGACCACTTTGTGTGGGGACACACACAATCGACTAGATAAAAATGATTTCTAAAAAACCGACTTCTATAAATTCGACCTAATTTCATAGTGTAAACTTACCCTTAAATGCTTCAAAAGAATTTGAGTCTTCCCTTTCAACTGAGAAATTTTAGGCTACCCAAAAAATGTCTTTATAGGGTTCTGTTGCTAGTATATTTTAACATTCACATCCCATACAACCAGTAATGAGTGATGGACATTATCCAAAAAAATATTTAATTTCATTATACCTCTAGACATTGCTAATGCTACTCAAGGAGATAAAAGGAATTTCTTTTGGCTAGGGTTAGACTATCGTTTTAGCCTTTTCTGCCACTGATGTTTTTCTTGTGAAGTTACGCTTACTCAGATTAAAAGCAGTCCAGGTTCTTTGATTATGATGATAGAAGGCTTTTCTGACATCCTGGCTTAACCCAGAGATGCTCATTCTGGAAATTAGGAAACTGCTTCTGATGTTAACATCTCTGAATTGTTTTTTATTGAATAAGATGCCTATGGTTTAAGATTTTTGTCTCCTCAAGATATTTAGGGGTGCTTCTTTCTCAGACACAACATTATTAGGATTGTATTCTACTCTTAAACAAAAGCAGCTTTTTATTGTTTTAACTCACTATAAATTAAATGTAACATCATTTTGAAATGACAAATAAAGTGGGAAAAACTGCTTAACAAGATCAGTATTGTCCAATCTTAAAGTATCTGGGTCTTGCGAATGTGTTGAGGGTCCCAGAGGTATAGATTGCGCTTTGACAATTCTGCTTGAAGGATTGAGTGTTTATACCTTTAATAAGGTCTTCTTTTCTTGTAATGGGGTGTTGGTCATTTGAGTTAAGAGGTATTAATAAAAACAACAACAATCCACACCACCACACAGCTTTTTAAATAGTGTGCATAAAAATCACTTCCCAGCTCTATTATTCAATACAACTGATTATTAAGGATAGGGTGGGGAGGGGGGAATCACTTTTTTTGGCCTTGTGATTTTTCCCATGTAGAAACATAAAAACAAAAAAAATTGAGGCCTTCTTTAGCCATCTATAGCATAAACAAAAAGCAGACACATTTTTCCTTTGCTAACGTTACCTTCAATTTGGAATATTGTCCCTTAGTAATAACACAGGGCCTGATTCTGCTCACATTGAAATTAATGACAAAGCTCCCATCAACTTCAATGAGAGTAGGGTCAAGCCCACTATGTAATTAAGATATTCAGGGATTTCATTTCTGTCCCATTCCACTGTGTGTTCTGATGGGGGAAATGATTTCAGTGCAAAGGTCCAGGGAAGCCATTATGGTGTTGCAGTAGACCAATGGTAGTAGGCGCTACACTAACATTACAGAAGCCTAAGAAAATGAAAACACTGGAGGGAGGGCTACAAAGGCAATGGGAGGAGTTAGCCACACAACTCAACCACTGTGTTTAAAGTTTAACATTTTGACAGAAACTGACAAGGAAAGGAAATTTGCAGTGAAGGCAGAATTGCAGTGTGAGGCTTCCGTATGGATGACCATATGTACTGCAACTGATGCTGTGGCAGACTTAACTCTCAATTTCCTTCCAGCTTGCCACCTGTCAAGGGGACCAAACATAATATAGAAGGACACAAATCAAAACAGTGGAGGAGAAAACTTGAAACACAGTTAGATTCATTTCTTTACTAAAGCAGCAGTGAAAGGTGGGAAGATCTCACATAGGAACCCACTATTAAGGAATAGGCATTTAATCTGGTGGCGTAAACCAGCTTCCAAAACAAATGATTGTGGTCACTACCCATGCGACACTGTCATTTTTCAGATCTGAACTATAGCAGAATGCAAGTCCAGCAGTTGAACTAGACAAATATACACACACAGGACTGGACTCATCCATGAAGCCTGCTTTTCTGTCTCCATCTGTGACCGTCACCTAATGGCTGAGGGTAATATCCCCTATAAGGAACTTAGCCTGTTGTTCATGGGGAAAAAATTCAGCCATGGGCCTCAATGAGATTTGGTTCTTTTTAGCAAAATCTTAGTTTGCGTGACCATAAATAATTGTCTAGTGAAATCCAGGAATAGTGTTTCCTGTGATGTCCCTCTACAGCAGTGACTTCTAAAGAACAACTCAGTCCGTTACAACCATATACTTTCATGAACAGTGATAATGCCTTACAACAGCTTTCATCTAGTAGGATCCCAAAGTGCTTCACTCACTACAAGAGAACTACTTTGTCAACATCAATTGCAGCCCCCTCTGGGATGTAATCCTGCCTCAGCAAGGGGGCCAGAGGGGATGACCACTGAGGGCCCTTCCAGCCCTACATTTCTATCCTTCTATAGCTACTGATTAACAGAACACAGCAGAACAGTTTTAAGCCAGAACAAAGACTTTATCCAGTTGACACTGCAGGAGGACTTTAGACAGGCAGAGTGTAGTTAACCCTTTATACAGAGTATAAAATCAAGACAGCTGGGGGTTAAGTGGATTTGCTGAAAATCACCCAGGTATGAGGTGTGGGGACTGATCGCCTGACCTAAGACCAGAACTATTTCTCTGTAAATGCTGAAAGATCCACTGAACATGCTCTTGCCCAAACCGCCTTACAAACACTTCCCCTCCTTAAAGGAGTTTTTTTTTTCCACCAAATGCATCCGATGAAGTGAGCTGTAGCTCACGAAAGCTTATGCTCTAATAAATTTGTTAGTCTCTGAGGTGCCACAAGTACTCCTTTCCTCCTTAAAGGGCAGCTTATCAGGGATTTCTGAGAGTTGCAGCACTCAGAGCCTGGGTGACCAGAAATGTCTGACATCATCCTTACGAAGTGTTATTTTTAATGGGAGCTATTTTAAATGGCTCTGAAAACCTGCTTAGATAGGTGTGTGTGTGTGTGTGTGTGAGAGAGAGAGAGAGAGAGAGCGTGTGTGTGTGTGTGTGTGTGTGAGAGAGAGAGAGACAGAGAGTGCGCATGTGGGGGGAGGCATGAAGCTACTATCTACTACTGATTTTTTTTTCATTTGACAGCCAGAAGGGCTAAAAAGATGAGCCAGTGAATAGCAGCATCTGAAATGGGTCATTTACAACGAATATGGAATCAACATGATCTCGGCAAGACATCCAAGTTCAGATCTATTCGAGCTGTATCCTCATCTTACTGCCACGATTGCGAAACACGGACACTGTGCCACTTGGACTGGGCAAAGCTGGAGGCTTTCCACACAAACTGTCAACATTGTATATTGGGCATAAAGTGGAACCACTTCATTCATAACTGAGAAGTTTATGGTCACGCTGGTTTACAGACTACTGGACACATAGTCCACAGATGGCATATTATGCTTTTTGGACATGTCACCAGAATGCCGCAAAATGTGCCACCAAACGCCATTCTCCGGGCGACTTGTAACAGCCGGGATAAAATTCCGTCAACTGAGAGCTGGAGATGGCCCAGAGACAGACTTCTCTATTACATGGGTGCATGAAATCTGTTCTGATGTTGGACTCTTGACACCATCAAGCCCCTGTGGCTGCACAGGAATGGACCAAATAGCGAACAGTCGCTCTGGCCGACCGGCTAAGCATTGAAGAAGAAGTGCATGATCTGAGTGACAGAAATGAGCTATTGAAATGGTTGCTGCATTGGGAAGGAGCAGGAATACTGTGGACATAGCGCAGTGTACAATCATTTAACTGTCATGTAAAATAACTCCATTCCTTTTTAAAGGCTGCTCTTTTCCCTTCCCAGTTAAGAGACACTGATGCCCTTTATTGAGGCTTCTCATGAAACAGAGCCATGTCCTAATTATTCTAGTGGGGCTAGGTGGGACGGGGGGGGTGCGAGGTTGTGTTTATTTTTTAGAAAATAATTCCAAAATATTTGCACGTCCAGAAGGGTCTCAGATAGTTGTTGGCTAGCAGCGCCTGATATTCCATGATTCAGAAGAACAGGTACTTTTTTTAGAGCATAGGCTGCATATTTTAAATAACTAAATAAAACCCGCACAACCTTTTGCACAATCTGACATATTTTCTATCAGATTTTTCAGAAATTAAAATAGCTGTCTTGGGACAGCTGGTTCTTCTTCATGAATAAACATGAAGCTAAATCTGTTCCATACCCTCGGGGATGATTTCATTTCCCTCACTTGAATTCTGTTCACGATGGCATACCTCAAATGGCTGAAATCCAGAATCCAGCTCATCCCTGTCCTCTGCTTTAACCCCATGCATCAAGGCAACACACCAAAGAGCCAAAACTGTAAATGACATGCGTATGCTGATTTTTTATTTATTTATTTAATATTTGTGGCACAATGTGGCTGCTGTGCAGCATCTGCACATCTGGGGCACTGCTTCAGGCTGACTGATCTTGAAGGGCATAATGGAGATAACTGATGTCACCCAAATATCTCACCTGTCTGAACTCGCGATTGCTTTTCTAATCAACCAGCTGCCAATGAAGTGCCTCGCTCAACAACGTTTGTGTCACCAGTACCCCTCCCACACTGAAAAGGGCAAATGCTGTGAAGAGCTCTTTCCTGGAGGAAGATGCAGAAACATGCTACTGCCAGAAGAAGTTCAGTGTGAGCTGTTTTTCATGTAAATACCCTGAAAATGCACCAAGGGCAAGTCATGCCTGACTAATCTAATTGCCTTCTGTGATGAGATAACTGGCTCTGTGGATGAAGGGAAAGCAGTGGACGTGTTGTTCCTTGACTTTAGCAAAGCTTTTGATATGGTCTCCCATAGTATTCTTGCCAGCAAGTTAAAGAAGTATGGGCTGATGAATGGACTATAAGGTGGGTAGAAAGCTGGCTAGATCATCGGGTAGTGATCAATGGCTCCATGTCTAGTTGGCAGCCGGTACCAAGCGGAGTGCCCCAAGGGTCGGTCCTGGGACCGGTTTTGTTCAATATCTTATTAATGATCTGGAGGGTGGCGTGGACTGCACTCTCAGCAAGTTTGCAAATGACACTAAATTGGGAGGAGTGGTAGATACACTGGAGGGTAGAGATAGGATACAGAGGGACCTAAACAAATTAGCGGATTGGGCCAAAAGAAATCTGATGAGGTTCAACAAAGACAAGTGCAGAGTCCTGCACTTAGGATGGAAGAATCCCATGCACTGCTACAGACTAGGGACCGAATGACTAGGCAGCAGTTTTGCAGAAAAGGACCTAGGGGTCACAGTGGACGAGAAGCTGGATATGAGTCAACAGTGTGCCCTCGTTGCCAAGAAGGCTAACAGCATTTTGGGCTGTATAGGTAGGGGGATTATCAGCAGATCGAGCGACATGATCATTCCTCTCTATTCGACATTGGTGAGGCCTCATCTGGAGTACTGTGTCCAGTTTTGGGCCCTACACTATAAAAAGAATATGGAAAAATTGGAAAGCATCCAGCCGAGTGCAACAAAAATGATTTGGGGACTTATGAGGAGAGGCTGAGAGAACTGGGATTGTTTAGTTTGCGAAAGAGAAGAACGAGGGAGGATTTGATAGCTGCTTTCAACTATTGAAAGGGGGTTCTAAAGAGGATGGATCTAGACTGTTCTCAGTGGTATCAGATGACAGAACAAGGAGTAGTGGTCTCAAGTTGCAGGGGGGGAGGTTTAGGTTGGATATTAGGAAAAACTTTTTCACTAGGAGGGTGGTGAAGCACTGGAATGTGTTACCTAGGGAGGTGGTGGAATCTCCTTCCTTTGAGGTTTTTAAGGTCAGGCTTGACAAAGCTCTGGCTGGGATGATTTAGTTGGGAATTGGTCCTGCTTTGAGCAGGGGGTTGGACTAGTTGACCTCCTGAGGTCCCTTCCAACTCTGATATTCTATGATTCCCTGACTGAACCCCTCCTGCAATGGGGACATTCCAATTTAAGAATGTCCAATGGGGACATTCTGTTTAAGCCCCCTTTGTGATGCCACACCACAAGGGAAGCGGGAAATTAGGCCTCCTCAGTTCAAGTTTTGGCCCAGCCACTGACTTGTTTGGCTTTGGCCTAGTTACTTAATCCCCCTGGGCTTCAGCTTCTCCATCTTTGAAAAGATGCTGTAATACTCATAGGAATACTCATACTACCTCATAGGAAAGCTGAAAGGATTCATTAAATTAATGTTTTAAACCACTATGGCCTGGAGCCACAAAGATACTTGGGCAGCTAACCCCCAGGTTTAAGCACTTAAATTCAACTTTTTAAGGCACCATTGTAATCCACAAAACTTCTGCGTGTCTTCTGCCGAACCCTCTAGGTGCCTACACTCACTCAGCACCTATGTTTTCAGGGTAAAAGTTCCGCAAGCACTTAGGTTTTTGCCTCTGGGCATGCGGTCTGCTACCTCCCTCTACCTGTCCAGACACACCCCATATCCCGCCTAAGCCCTAGAGCAGGAGCGGCAAACTTTTTGGCCTGAGGGTCACATTGGGTTTCCAAAACTGTATGGAGGGCCAGCTCGGAGAGGCCATGTCTCTCCAAACAGACAGGCGTGGCCTGGCCCCCGCCTCCTATCTGACCCCCACGCTTCTCACCCCCTGATGGCTCCCCCAGGACTCCTGCCCCATCCACCACCTCCTGCTCCCTGTTCCCTGACCACCCCCAGATCTCCCATCCCTGACTGCCCCCTGCCACTCCACCAACCTCCCCCCCCATTCCTGACTGCCTGCCGGGACCCCTGCCCTATCCAACCCCCCTGTTCCCTGCCTCTGACCACCCAACCCCTATCCACACCCCCGAACTCCCCTGCCCTCTATCCAGCCCGCTCCTGCCCCCTTACTGCACTGCCTGGAGCACTGGTGGCTGGCAGCACTACAGCCGTGCTGCCCAGAGCACCGGGTCAGGCTGCGGCTCTGCAACTGCGCAACCTGGCCGCCCAGAGCATTGTGCCAGCAGCGTGGTGTACTGAGGCTGTGAGGAAGGGGCCGGGGGCTAGCCTCCCAGGCCAGGAGCTCAGGGGCTGGGCAAGAGGATCCTGCGGGCTGGATGTGGCCATAGTTTGCCCACCTCTGCCTTAGGGTGATGCACAAACCAGGGGAGGAGAGGTACTCCTCCATCTACCTCACATTCAGGGCCTGACCTGGCAGGCATGCTCAGAAGCTGCCTCACTCCACATAAAACACTGAGGGGAAAGGAGACCCTCCCTTAGCCCCAGAGTTAGGGTATTCACCCAGGATGTAGGAGACTACAGTTCAAGTTCACACCCTGCATGATGAGGAGAAGGGATTTGTAGAAGGATCTACCAGCTCTCGGATGAATACCCTAGCCACTGGATTATAGAGTGAGTCTCCTTCTTTCTCTGGCCTAATTAAATAGGAACAATGTCAGTAGGTGAGATTAAGGAAGATCCACTCTGCTCCCCATCACAATATCCCAGCAGTTAGAACACCCACCTGGAGTGGTAATCCCGAGAGGTGGCAATCCCTGTTCACATCCCTTTTCCACATTAGGTAGAAGGGGGACTTGACCTGGGGTTTCCCACATCCCATGTGAATCCCTAACCACTAACTAAAAGTTATAAGGGAGCTCCTCCTTCTCTGCCACATGGAGTTAGGCAGCCTCAGATCAGGTCCCACACGTGAGTTAGGAAGAAGAATACCTATTTTCCCCCCCTCCCCCCGTTTATGAATTTCTAGCAAAGCAAGGCTCTTGCCTGCAACCCAGACTAAGGTGCCTATCTCCACAGGGAGGAGGATCTTAGGACACACCTCTATCATCAACATTTCTCATTGACTATCTTAGATGACTCCCCACCTAGCATGCTTGCTTTTGTGGATCCAAGATGCCCATCTCTCCCCATTCATTGTAGAGGGAGCCTACATTCCTAACTCAGGCTTTGCAGATCACCATGTTGTTCCTCTGATTTTCTAGGTACCACACTGCTGAGCCTTGGAACACCTAAGTCCTTTTGCGGATCTGAGCCTATGATATTCTCAACTAAAAGGTGATAAGGATGTTGTAAGTAGTAATATTAGATTTTGTGTAATAGCACATCTGCTGTTTGTAGGCATATATTCTGCACTCAAAGCAAGGAATCAGCAGTTTAAGATCCTAGCTAATTACACCTCTGTCAAATACATTTTAATACCAGGGAATAATTCTGTTCATTAGTTGTGGAAGCACCTAATATTTCTCCCTGAAAATGGACAGGCTGAGAAATAGCCAATGTGTAAGATGAAACTGGTAACTTTTGTAAATGATCTATAGCATCAGTATAGAAATACACACTGCGGCACCAATACTGCATAAGAAGAACCCTAAACATATATTATAGGAGAAGTCTCAGGGACACAGGCTTTCAGAAAGATTTCATAGTGGTTCCCTGGTATTTCAAGGCTCTCTGTAGGGTTAGAGCAAGTTACAATCCCCATGCAAGAAAACATTACAATGGCAATTTAGCATAAAATAGAATATTTTTAGACCTGGCCTTATTTAAGCATTGAAATAAAAATGATGATCTTAGCAACAAGGCCTAATTCTAGGTCTACATTTCAAATATAAGGGTCAGTTTCCAGAGTTCACATAAGCCTGTTGAATTTTCATGGTCCTGCTCTGTATTTCTGGTTATTTATTCTGTCAGAATAAGATCTCCACCTGTAACCCAGTGATCCTAAAACATTTACAGATGCATTTGGAAAGTACAGACAGTTTTGTTTCTGGTTATGTTAATTGGACTAGTCATTTTAACAGAGATTGATAGTGGGGGCATCAGGACTCATTTCATTATCTGGAATAAGTTCACTAGCAGTAACGATACTTCCCTTGTTTTCAGAACTGTGTAAAACTTGTTGTGTTATTAAATTGTGAAGTCATGGATTACTCAAGGGAAATCGACCCCTGCGATCAATTTACAAAGGCTCTCTGACTCAGTCAAAATACTTAAATTAGAAAAGCAGAAACAGTTTTTAAACCTACAAAATATTTCATTGAGCTTCAGATAGTTGGTTTTAAAACATGCCGTTTTCCAGATTGAGACAAGGTAGGTGAGGTAATATCTTTTAGTGGACTAACTTCTGTGAGTGGAAGGACAAATGTTTGAGCTTCACAGAGCTCTTCCTCAGGTCATGATGAGCTCATGAATCGTTAATAAAGAATCTCTTCGGAATTCACAGCTAAATTTCAATTCCCTGCTATGTATACTATTTAGTTTATCCAAACCGGGGCCAGTTTTTGCATGCAGCTAATGCATATAACAGCAACAGTGGTTATCACTGAATTGTAAGTAGCAAAAACCTGTTCTTCAGTAGGCTGCATTCATGTAACAGAACTAGTTCATACAAGAGTTTCATGACCTAGACACAGCAAATATATAGTATTATGCAGTGTCTATAATACTAAAAGAATTGCTTAACATGTATAGTGATTTGTGAATTCAGAAAACAATATTTACATAAAAGCAAAACAGTCAAATAAGGGACGGCACTTGCAAAGCAGAGTAAAGGCAAGGAAAGATTTCTGTTTGTTAAAACTTAAAGAAAGGGGTTTATAAGCATTCCAGGAGAGTGTTGTATGATTTCAGGAAAAAAGAAAAATTCTGAAGATCACTGTGTGACAAAGGTTTGTGATCTGGAATAATTTCAGGCACCAGAATCAATCCTGAGTATGACTAAACTAGGAAAAAGCAAAAGCACTATGTTAGCATAACAGCAAGGATCTAGCAACCCAATTAAAAGTAGCAACTCAATCTTCAGTTCCCTCTGTTAGGAATTTCCATACTGGATCAGACGAATCCGGTTGTCCATCTAACCCACTGTCCTTTTTGGCAGTGGCCAGCACCAAATGTGTCTGAGGAAGATACACAAAACTCCATAACGGACTATTGTGGAAGACCACGCCAGCAAGCGATGTTTCTTCCCAACTAGTCAGTGGTTGATTTATGCCCTGAAATATCAGGATTTATAGCTCTAATTTATAGCATTAAGTTAATCCTATCTAATATAACTGAGGAAGTTCTTATAATCCAAATAAATATCCAATCTGGCTTTTGAATCTTGCTATGCTTTTTAGCTCAACGAGCATTGGCCTACTAAACCCAGGGTTGTGAGTTCAATCCTTCAATGAGCTGTTTGGGATCTGGAGCAAAGATTGGGGATTGGTCCTGCTTTGAGCAGGGGGTTGGACTAGATGACCTCCTGAGGTCCCTTCCAACCCTGATAATCTATGATTCTATGATATCTTGTGGCAACGAGTTTCCACATCTTAGTTAAGTATAGTTTAAAAATGAATTTCCTTTAATCAATTGAAATGAGCTGTCTTTCAATTGCTTCATTTTTATCCTCCTCCTTCATTTTTATCCTGTATTCCAGTGAGAAAGCATAAACAGGCGTGCCTATTTTATCTTTTCTTTACTGTTTGTTATTTTGTATAATGTCATGGCTCTACAATATCCCTACTTATATTTCTTTCCTTTGGATACAAAACCAGCCTCAGTCTTTTTTCACATGGAACATTTTTATTACCTGGCCCTGGTCTCCTGCTGTTAGTTAGTTTAGTTTAGTTTAGTTTAGTTTAGTTTGACTCTCCTCCCTGGGCTTCCTGCCACTTCACAGGCCCCTTTATGTAGTCTTTTTTTTCAAAGGCCCTTTACATAGTCATTCCCTCTCTCTCGGCAGAGAGCCCCACTTCAGGTCTTGCCTTATTCTATGGTCTCTCCTTTTCTCAGGGAAAACTGTTCCTTACATTCTCTGGCACTCCTCCGCATTGTATCTACAATTGCTAGGCGCCCTCTGGGGCCTACATCTCCCAGAAATCCATTGTTCTGTGCTGAACCAAGACCAGGCCATGTCTGACCGAAAGTCGCCCATATAGGGCCAATGTACACTTTGTTAGTATCAAACTTTGCAGGACATGTTTTCAGAAAAACTGATTTTGGGAGTGGAGGTGTGGGTGGGGGACACACATCTGAGCTGAAAGTATCGCTTTAACTAATGAAAGTTATTAATAGATTCCTTTGGAATGAAAGCAGTGTCTAGAATCAGGGCCTGCAGCAGAGCCAGTCTTCGGGCAACCTAATGAGCACAGCTTGTCTGTAACAGATTGGCTATACTGCCTGATTTGTTGGAAGAGACATCAGACCAGCTCTTAGGCACAGCAGCAGCAGTGCAGTTGGCTGCTCAAAGTCTTTGCCCATGGCTGTGATAGCTCCAGCCTTGTTCCAGCCATGCCTCAGGCCAGATAACCAGGTCTCTGACGCCAGATCTGATTCTATCACTCTCAGGGGCATCTAGCCTCTGAGGGTACTACATGGTAATAAAAGACCCAGAGATGGGCTGGGTCAACTGGCTCAGGCTCCAGGGCTAAAAAGTGCAGCATAGACATTTGGGTTTGGGCTGGAGGCTGGGTTCTGAAATTCACCACCCTCAAAGATCTCCGAGCCTGGACTCCAGCCTGAGTCAGAACAGCTAAACTGCAATTTTTAGCCTTGTAGCCTGCTCCCCCGAATCTGAGTTAATTGAGCTTGGCTTTGAGAATCGATGCTGTTGGTTTCTTATTGTAATGTAGATATACCTGCAGAAGCCAGCTCTGATTCTCTGGCCCCTAAGCCCCAGCTGTGATACTGGGCTCCAGTTCCTGTTTGGAGTTTGACTCCTGCTCCAACCACTAGGCAAGACTGTTCATGTTCCACACATGTGACAAGCAGGAGAATATTATTAATGAGATGAGTTGCTTCTGTTTTACAGAGGCTTTCTACAGATGTTTTCACATTTAGCCAGTTAGTTAAAAAAATATATTTATGCCCAAGCTATTTCATGTCCCTTTTCCAAAGGGAGGTGAACAACTAATTTCTAATTTTGATACATCTGCTCAGATAAAGCTAGTTAACAAAGGGTCTGAGAAATAAATGCCCTCCTTCCATTTAATTACTTTGCAACTTGCAGGGGGAAAATATCAGTGATTCACATTTATACATTTGTTTAAAATCCTTTTAAGGTAGGTTTTAAATTGAGAATTCTGTGCAAATGTAACTAAAAGACTTGCTCTGACTCTTTAAGAGGAAATACCATGGGTGAATGCAATTGGATGCAATTTCCTTCGCTTTCCATCATGGTTTGTAGTTTAAATGTGCAGCATGTTGACGTCCATGGGACTAGCAAATAGGCATGCAAAGGCAGAACTGACCCCACATAATGCATAAGAGGGCAGCCTTATCATTTGACAGGAGATGGAAAAAGTTACTTCTAGAACACCTTTACTCCACACTGGGCTCAGCAATTGCTATACTGGATCAGAGCAATGGTCTATCCACTCCATTGTGTTGTGCCTGACTAGGGCCAGGACTATATGGTTTGAAGGAAGCTTTAAGAAATCTAATCCTATATAATGCAACAGTGGATGTTCTTATTCATATAAATGTATCACCTCTTTCTGAACCTTACCATGCTCTTGGCTTTAGTAACATCTTGTGGCAGTGATTTCCACAGGCGAATATGTGTTGCATTTAAAAAACAGTGACTTAAAAGTTTCATCTTTTCCAAACACTGAGAGCAAAGCTACAAACAAGTTACAACTTCAAAAATATAAATTGGATACAACATAATTTATATTAATTATTTAGCAATTTCTCTGTGCTGAAAGGGAGGTGAAACTTGCAAAAAAGTAGCAAATGCCCTAGACATACTCCCTGCATGAAACTGAAATGTTCAGCATTTGAATGCCAGTCGCCCCACGTAGTCATGTTCGAGCTATCCATCCAGCACTTTTTGGTGCTTTGCATGTGTGTACGTCCACCACCTCCAGGCAATCTTGACAGCGAACAGCGCAGCACCAGTGGAATTTACATTCGCATTTTGTCATCCGGCTGATCCGTGAAGTGTCATAACCTCTTCCACAGCACATCACCTCGCAGCTGTCCATGCCGCGGGAGGTTTGGTTACAAACCCGGCCAGCGGTCCCAAGGGAACCTAGAATGGAAATGCATTAGAACTCAGTTGAAAAGATGTGGGGTATTTTCAAAAATGGTAGAAAATATGTGAGCAAAACAATCATTAGCCAGGCACTTGAGGCCTTTAAAGCAAGATATGTCTCTCTTTGAAGAATGGGAAGTGGAAAGATAGCCAATTAATTTCACATTCTACCTCTTGCTTGTGGAGAGGACCAGGGACAGACTAATTCTCCCGCACCAGACCACTTGCAACTCAATGTCAAGCAACAGAAAGGGCAAATATTATGGAAAATTGCATTCAAATTATAGATAGGGCAGCTTTGGTTTTGTAAAACCTCACTTTGGGTGAGGGGAAGAGGAGGCCGGAACTGAGGCAGTGGTTCTAGATTTGGTTCATTTCTCTTAGTGTTACAGCATCTTACTTCTCCTGTCCCCTGCCTCCCTGCTGTTTTAATTCTACCATGACTCATCCAGGCATATGTACTCACTCCTGGCCAGGTACCCACCTGCAGCCAGGCACCTACACTCAACGTTGTGAGAGCCTGGAGCCCAGAAGGGAGCCACTGTGTGTGGCTGCTGAGTAAAGGGGGAGAAAAGAAGCCCTACAAAGGACTTGTGGACTGGCTATGAGCAGAAGACCCCAAACAGTGCTGTCTGCTATCTGTATAGGGAACAAGCAGCGAAGGCATAAGCAGTTCCTACCAAAAATTCAGCACCGAAGCACCCAGAGCCAGGGGAGCCAGCCAGCGGTACACACCTACTGATGGTGACACCAGTGGGCTGGCCTCTCAAGCCAAGGCCTGGGACAATTGCTCTGGTCTAAAACATCTGTGGCTATGTCTATACTGCAAAGCAAGTCAGGGCCCAGGCTTGAGCCCAACCCCAGACCCCAACTACACACAACTCTCTCATTCTTGGGCTTGGACCTAGGCTCCTGGGACCCTGTGGGGGTGGAGGATTTGAGCCCAAGTCAAGACATGACACAGGATTTGAGCTCTATTGCTTTTGCAGTGTAGACACAGCCCTGATCTCTGACTCAGGCCCTGGGAGTCCACCAAAAGGATCCCACGGTCCTAGGGACCAACTTCCATTGTCCCCTCTATCCCAAGAATCTCTAATTGACTCCAGAGAAAATAGAAACAACCCTCCTTCGAGTAGTGCAGAGGCTCAGTGAGTCAGCATTCGCCCTTTCCATTGTCTTCTGACTGCCGAGCTGCAACCACACCAGCAGAGAGCCTCCTGTGTTTGCAATGGAGACTGAACAGAAGAAGGCTTTTGCAAAGCACGCTGCTTCATGGTCACAGGAGCACAGCCTCATTTTGGTGAATCTCTGGTGGGAGGCCAGAAAAACAGTGGACTTTAGTAAGAGAATTAGGAATGACCACACATACTAGCAAATAGCAAAGAAGTTAGCAGCTTTGCAAATTTACCAGACTGGTGACCAATGCAGGGAGCAGATTAAGGAGCTCAAAAGTACCAGAAACGCACCTTGAGCAACTTGCTAACATTATGTTCATTTTATGTGGAGTTTAACTGAGTGCTGGGAACTGTGCTGAGTATGGACCCAACGGTAACATAGTCAGCCAGGATGGTGCCCTGCTAGCCCCAGAATCCAGCATAGGGACCAATGGGAGCCAGCAGCAGGTACTGAATGAGGACAGTGAAGTGGCTCTGTTGCTGAAACCGGTCCACCAGGAGGCTTTGCTACAGAAGCAGCAGCAGCACATCCTGGGACTGTACTTGGAGGAGCTGCTTGATGCCTCCACGGGGAACAGCCTGACATGGAGCCTGCAGCAGACACAGAAGGGGCAGAAGCTGACCTGGAGTCTGGTAAGTTTCTGGCTCCATTTTAATGTTTATTAATATAGGAATGGGAGGGATTTCTGTTCTCTGAACCAATGCAAAAGTTATTAGAAGCCCTGGCTAACAGAGTGTATCCATTAATGGTGAATTATATGCCAATGGCTTGGCTCTCCCTCTGACCTCTCCCC
Organism: Dermochelys coriacea; assembly: GCF_009764565.3. Lineage (NCBI taxonomy): Eukaryota > Metazoa > Chordata > Testudines > Dermochelyidae > Dermochelys > Dermochelys coriacea. Next base: position 306,713,675 of record NC_050068.2, read on the forward strand.
TGCCACATGGAGTTCAAAATGGCAACCAGGAAATGCAAACAGTAAAAATGCCTTGAAAGTGAATTTTTACTGGAAAGGCACAGATTTTTGTTAGGGTCATTCCTGTTTCCTAAAAATATTCACCTTACAGTGCCATGCCTGTAAGTATGTCACTCTGTAACGAACTGCCTGGAAATGGTGAACCGTGCAAGGAGGAGGTTGAAATGTTTTCCATTCACAAATCTAGTCCATTTCAGTTAGAGGTAGTCCAGGCAGTCCATAGGCAACAAAATCATTTGTGCCCAATTCAACTAGGGTTTGAAATTTTGTCCAGAAATAGGCTGGGGGGTAGGGGAAGGAGGAGTAAGGGGATGGCTGTGGAGTTCTGCGTGTTTGCACGCAGCCATGACAGGCTAAGCCATGTGGAAGCTAACACAATATATTGTTGATTCCCTCATTTCTGACTCAATCCCGGGTGCTGATAGCTGCAAACTCTTCCCGAAGCAGGAGCTCTGGATAGTCAGTCACATTTCAGGGAAGGGTGTATTTTCCAGGGCCACCTTGGCAGCTGACCAGCCCACTGCACTCATAGATGTGCTGTTCAGTCACTATATGTTTGAATACTCTGGCGGCATAAACTGCAGGTTTCCCACTGGCAGCTTGGAATAACATCTTCCTTTGCCAATCGGGCACCACAAGAACTGTTAAGCGGAAGGCCTGAAATGACAGAACAAGCTTTTGTGGCATGGCCACTGACAGCCCTTGCCCCAAACCCAAGTAGTTCTGCAATTACTAGAAAACAAAAAAAACCAACAGTTTTTTGAATTTTTAACTTACCATGTCTCTGCAGTTTTTTCTCTGTGACTAACTAGGCAGTGTCCAGGGGGCTTCTGTGGCCTAAAGCATCCCTCTCACAATACACTGAAGTTCAGTTTGGAAATGTATATTTTTATGTCCTTGAAAATCCACAAGGATTTTTTGTATGCTTCTGCACTGGGCTATTCAAAACAATAAACCTCTGCATCTTGTCCTGTTCCAGGCCCCTGTTCCAGCACTTCCACAGCTTGTCTACAGTGCAGCAGAAGCCTGGGCCAACGTAGCGTCAGGGACTGTTCCAAGAGGAAGTGTTTCCGCAATGAACTTATGGTTCTGGAGAGGGCTAACAAGCAGGTCCAGTACCAATGACAGAGGGACTTGCAGGTAGAGGAAAGGCATGGTGAGAGGCAAGAGGCAAGGCCCAGGCTGGCTGCACAGCTTGAGGACAGGGTTTCAGCTCAAAAGCAGGCACTTGCTTTGCAGTTCCTGGAACAGGAACGGTGGCTAGAAGAGGACAGAGCTCAGCAGAAAGAGCTGTTTGAGTGGCTGAACTCACTAATGAACACAAAAGTAGCAGCTCCTGCTGCATCATCCACACCATAGCCTGAGTCCCGAGCGCTACCCTGTGATGCCATCCAGAAAGAGCTTGAAAAACTCCATGGCTGGGTGGCCCTTGCAATCAGGCCCCACGAGCAGCTGGGCAGGGCAATCTTGCCTCTGCAGCCCTCCATCATAACCCGCTCCCCTGTGGATGTCTCCATTCCCTTCCCCAGCATCATGTGCATGTCAAATGGGGAAAAAAGGGAAAGAAGAATGTGGGGTCCAGGGGACATGCCATGGTAGGGGGTTTCTGCCTTGCACATGGTTTTACTGTTTGCACTAGTTCATGCACTTTGTTTTTATTTTATTTTTCTGTAAGGTTTTGTTGTTGCGGGTGTTCTGGTGTGGGAATGGTGACAGGCCAGCCTGGCAATGGGCGAATGTTGTATTTGTCTAATACATTTATAAATAAAGTTCTTTATTTCATCATGAAAGTTCTTTTGCTGTCGCTGAGTCATACTATGCCATGTGTAAACGCATGATCAAGGACAATTAGGAATTAGTATGCAAACACTATTCCTCAACAGTTATCTACATCAATCCATACTTCAAACAATTCCTTATATCAGCGGCGGCCAACCTGAGCCTGAGAAGGAGCCAGAATTTACCAATGTACATTGCCAAAGAGCCACACTAATATGTCAGCAGCCCTTCATAAGCTCCCCCTACTCCAACCTGCAGCGCCTCCTGCCCGCCGGCAACCCCGCCAGTCAGTGCCTGCCGCCCACCGCGATCAGCTGTTAAGCGGTGCGCAGGAGGCTCTGGTGGGGAGTGGGGAAGAGCGAGGGCATTGCAGGCTCCGGGGAAGGGGTGGAGTGGGGGCAGGGCCTGGGGCAGAGCTGGGGGTTGAGCACCCCCCCGCACATTGGAAAGTTAGCATCTATAGCTCTAGCCCCGGAGTCAGTGCCTATGCAAGGAGCCGCATATTAACCTATGAAAACCTCATGCGGCTCCGGAGCCACAGGCCTGCCTTACATCAAGCCACACTGTGAATCAAACCCTGCCCCCCAATTTGATAAGCGATCATATCATTCAAAAGTACATTGTATGGCAATCAACCTCCTGCTCCTGCCCAAGCATTGGAAGCCCAAGAATCAATGAGCCCCATCCCACCCCACCGACACAAGCACATTCTCTCTCTTCCATGGGGCCATGCAAGTCCATAAAGTGTGATCACAAAGGATCCCTGACCTCTGTTGTCTAGGTGATTCCAGCTCCAGCTGTGGTAGCTGCACTCTCTAGCTGAGTGTGCCAATTCAGCAGCCCCTCACTGTCACAGGTCCATTCAGGGGGAAATGGCTCTCCTCTGGCTTCACAAAAATTGTGATGAGAACAGCAAGCCCCGGTAATGTGACCAGCATTGACGATATTGGCATTCTAAGGGGTCTGTAAACATCTCCAACAGGATTTCAATCTGCCAAAAGCAAATTCAATAACAATTCTACACCTGCTGAGAGTGTAATTAAACTGTCTTGTGCCAGGGCCTCTGAAATCAGAGTACGGTTTCATAAGTCAAGGCAAAAGCAGGTATGCAGGGTCCCCAGAATAATGGTGGGGACAGGAACTCTGCTTATGACCATGTCATCTGATGGAAATAGTGTCCGAGCCTGTCCATGAATATAGATTCCCAATCAATCAGCGAAAAACCTTAGCATCATGAACTTTTCCTCTACAGTCCACAATGACATTCATAAATCTGCCTTTGTGGTCCACTAGTGCCTGCATAACAATGGAGTAGTGCCCTTTGTGGTTTATGTACTCATGTGCTCCTTGATGAGGGCAAACTAGGGCATGTGCATCAGTGGCCCTGGGGCAGTGTACAAACCCCATTCTCTCAAAGCCAGCAGTTACTTCAGGAATATTCGTTTATGCCCACCACCTGGGGGCAACGCACACACCTGATTGTCTCAGAAACATCCACTGCTTTACCCACAGTCGACTTTCCAATACCAAACTGGTTGGCAACAGACCTGTAGCAGTCTGGGATAGTAGCTTCTAGACAGTTATAACAACCTGCTTCTGGTCTGGCACAGGTGACCTCGTGAAGGATTGGGGCAGGCTGCTCACAAAGCTCCAGAAATGTAACTTTTTTCATGAGAACATTTTGGACCCACTGCTGGTCATCCCAAGTGCACATGATGATGTGATCTCCCCAGTTAGTGCTTGCGGCCCTGCTCCAGAAGTGCTGGTCTACATAGAGGACATCATCGGCTGTACCAAATGTCATGAGCAGCATCGAGTCTGCCATGTCTGAGTCCTCCTCCTCTTGCTCCATCATGAGTTCTGTCAGGTGCCTTTGGTAGGTCAGAAAATGTCACCGAAATGTCCACCAGCATCTCACAGAAGCCCTGCCATTTCCTGGCACAGGAGTGAAAGCGCAAGCAAGAGAATCTCTTCAAAAGGCTCCTCCTACATGGCGCTGGCTCCAGTAGCTGGGAGCTCAGAGACCAAAATGACTGCTTGGTAGGATGCATTGGCGGTCAGTTCAAAGTTCCTGTAACATGCAGGGGACAGTCAAGTTTTCCCATAGTGCATTAAGGTCAAAGGAAGAGTGGCCACATTTCAGGCGGGCACTAGGGAGTCTGGGATATGGTTGGTTTGACTCATGTCTACATGTTGCACTGTGGACGCTAGTGCCCCAGGCTCAAGCCCGGGATAGAAAATTCTTAAAATCTAATCAGTGTAGATGCTCAAGCCCTGGGTTCTCTAATCCAGAGTCAGCTGACTTGAGTCCCACTAACTGGGCTTCCATTGCAGTGCTCAATCTCCCTACCTGTAGAACGAGGCTGATACATGGTGGCCTGTATAAAGTGCTCTGAAATCTCCTGAGAATAAATCAATATATTGATTAAGTAAGCTGTAGCTCACGAAAGCTTATGCTCAAGTAAATTTGTTAGTTTCTAAGGTGCCACAAGTACTCCTTTTCTTTTTATAAATAAAAACCAACTCTTCTTACCCCTCCTCAACATGGGTTAAAGTGGACTTTTCTTTCCACTTCCAGGCTTTTTAAGAAGAGTAGGAAGGCACTGGAGACGTTTTACATTTTTATGAAACATTAAAATGCCTCTTGCAAGACTCAGAGAGCCTCTGCCATTCCCCCCATGGTGAGAACAGGCTGGATTTACCTTTCTAGAGCTCTAGAATTTTCCCACAGTGCACCCTGTCAAAGAGCTAGTGGCCACATTTCAGCTGTATGTTGTAATACCCTCTATTTTCTAACTTTGCCAGGATTGATCTGAAAAAAAGTTCATTTGTTGAACTGAATGGAAATGTTTTGTTTTAGGTCAGATTGACATTAAACTGTATGTGTCTGAGCTGCCGGGCTGCCTCCTGCCCCCATTCTCTCCTACAGGTTGAGCTCATTGGCCAAGCTACATATCCCATGAAGCATCACAGTCTTCCCTCTGGCCTGGCCTCCACAGTTCATGATGGGAGTCCCATGAGTAGGCGAGATCAGCCATTTTTACTTAGTTGTCAGCAGGACATTTTCCTGTCTATGGAAGAAAACACTAAGTTAGTCTGTCCTCCCAGAAAATGTGCAGATGATCACTACTGTGTCCTGTGTAGGATTCTGGACATGTTCAAGTGTATGGATGATCACTTCACCCCCAGTAGCTGAATAAACACATTATTGTTTGTCTAGTAGGGATCAGGCCATTTTCTTGCAGCTGCAGATCACAAGAGGATATAAACTCTTACTCTACTGCCCTATCATGAATATTTCATAGATTACCACATTAAATATGGAAGAAAGAGGACAGTATAACAGTATACAGACACAAACACATCAGCTGAGAACTGTCTTTACTATTTGAACTAATGATTTCTAGTGTTCTGCTCACTTTGTGTGAAGGGGTTAGTATCAGAAAACTTGGTAACTTCATTGCTGAAAAGACATGACTATAAACTGCAGACAAAGGAAAATATTATGTAGGAATTTCTATCTAATCTAAATTAATCTTAGAATTTACCATAGGCCTCATCACCAAAGTATCTAACTACTGATCAATGTGTGCCACCATACATCCTGGATACCTGCTCCTTATCCCATTTAACCTATTCTGTTAAACAAATTCAAAAATATTGTAGAGAGTAAATTCTGATGGCATTTTACTGTTATTCTTAGCCAAAAATATGGTTAAGAATTCATTTTAATCCCCAAATGGGTTGTGATTAAACTAATTGGAAGCATCTTTTTAAAATGTACCTGCTTTTTAATAAATTGATTTATCATCATTTAATATTGCGGATTGGTTTTTTTTTTGGTTTGGTTTTTATTTTTTCTCTTTATGATGGTGGCACTTCAAACATGAAACTACATTTTCCTTCTTAACTTCAGCATTCCTCTTAAAGTTTAACTCAGACTTTCATTGTATAAAATGGCCAATAAAATACATAACTGATCAAGAATGTAAGTTTCACAAACAGTCATTAATATTCCCTGTTCTGTTTATCTAGTGTACTTATATGGTCCCCATGTCACCTTAGTATCTGAGCTCCTCACAATCTAATGTATTTATCTCACAATCCCCCAAGGAGGTATGAAAATCCTCTTGTCCCCATTTACGAGTGAAGCAAATGAGGCTTAGACAGACTAAGTGACATGACCAAGGTCACACAGAAAGTCTATGGCAGAGCAGGGAAATGAACCCAAGTCTCAGGCTCCCATTCTATCCACCAGCTCATCCTTCTTTTCAACACTTCTTTGTGTGCATGACACTTTACAAATTGCACAACTGCAGCATTGAAAAGTAAAGTATTTGGGTATGTGCCTATCTACATGAATATATGTCACTGTTCATAACACACAAAATTCATTCAAATGCACAGCCACTTATATAGGGGCCTGCACTTTCTGCTCAGGCAAAAGACTTGTATGAACAAGCCTGTGGCCAATGTGATTAATGCCTGATATTAAGAATTTGCTTTGAATTCCTCCTTGCCACCCCACATACACTTAACCTGGTTCCTGTTATAGCTCCTCTCATCTGTTCTCTTCCTTGCTTTGTGTACTATTTTAACTTGCTGATGGGAAGTAAGTCTTGCCCATGGACTGCAGCATGTCTAGAACACTAATCTATAACAACGATGATTTGGATTAAGTTTCCAGTTGCTTTGTGCTCTGTTTGCTATGTGCGATTTGTGTGAAACAGTCATGCAGCTGTCAGCCAGATATTATTCTTTCAGTGGGGAACAAGCAAAGCAACTGTTCACCTTGATTTGTCTCTTGAACTTGACTGAAGAAAGGGTTGTGTTGGTAGTTTCCTTGATACAAAAGGAAGACCTCAGATGAGCCCTTACATAAGGTCAGGGCCTATTCATTAGGAATTGCTGCGATCAGATGCAGGCATTTTTTTGGAAGGGGACAACAATATTCTTTATCTTAGATACGGGTTCATTTCCAACTTGAAAGGTTTTGTCTGATTTCCAGATGCTTGGAGCAATGACACAGGCAGTTAAAGGCAGCTCTTAGCAGAATACCCGGGGTGAAATACTGACCCCACTGAACTCAGTGAGAATTTTGACATTGCTTGCAATGAAGGCAGGATTTTACCCCATGACACATAGAATCATGGAATCAGTGTTAGAGGGATCACAAGGGTCATCTAGTCTAACCCCCCTGCCAAGATGCAGGATATTTTGTGTTTAAACCATTCAAGACAGATCACTATCCAGCCTCCCTTTGAAAACCTCTAATGGAAGAGCTTCCACAACCTCCCTAGGCACTCTGTTCCATTGTCCTACTAACAATTAGGAAGTTTTTCCTGAGATTTAACCTAAATTTGCTGTGCTGTAGATTGAACCCATTGCCTCTTGTCCTACCATTGCAAGAGAGAACAACTTTTCTCCATCTTTTTTATGGCAATCTTTCACGTATTTGAAGACTGCTTTCATGTCTCCCCTCAATCTCCTTTTTTCCAAACTAAATATACCCAGTTCCTTTAGCCTTTGCTCATATGGCTTGCATTCCATCCCTTTGATCATCTTTGTCGCTTGCCTCTGGATCCTTTGGTCACATTGGTGACAAAAACTGGACACAGTACTTCAGCTGAGGCTAACCAGCGCTGAGTAGAGTGATAGAATCATATAATCCAGGGATTTGGAGCAATCAAATTTTTGAATTGCTCCGCTCCGGCACCAATAGTGACTGCTCCAGTTCCGCTCCGTGCTCCAATTCAAATTAATTTTTAACTAAAATAAAAAAGTGCATACTGTAATTTTGAAAAAACATTATTTTTATTCAGACTTTTAAAACAATTTAAATATCAACAATGATACAAACTAGAATCATTCATAATTCATTCTGTAAAAAATTATTGCAGCAATCAAGTAGTCTTTCATAGTCTGCCACAAATCATTTAAAATTAACTTTAAAACCAAAAACAGTCGCTCTACACTAGCTTGAGTAGTTGGCATGCTTGAAGCAATTCTACAGGCAGCCTGAATGTGGTGTGGGTAGCTGTGAACGGCCTCAAAAACAGACTTAACTTTTAGTTTACCAATAGACTCCATCACCTCACAATCTTCCCGAAAGTTTCTCTCGAATAATGCTTCATTAAAATTATGAATCACAGAAACTTGCTGGCGTCTGGTTTATCCAATTCCTTTTCAAAGGCATCACCTTTGAAGAATTGGTGCTTGAATTATCTCCATTTCCCTGTGATGGTTGAAGATGTCTCAGGGATGGACCCTCGAACAAATTCAGAGTGGAGACAGAAGTTTGAGAACAGCCTGCTATTTCTGAAGGATGTGAACTTTCTGAAACCGCAAATTTGATTGTTGATGACTCTTTTTGTTGTGTTTCGTTTTCTTCAACCTCTTTTGCCGAGTTCAAATGTAGCAACAGATTTTGTTTTTTGAGTCGTCAAGTGATGTCAAGGAGCCCTTCCTTTGTCTTTGCTATTTCCCTTAAGGTAAGAAGAATCCGATACCATGGGTCAACATAAACTCCAGCAAGGAAATGAATATTGTCAAAAAGCTTCTCTTCGTGTTTCTGCATGGAGGATAGAATTCCTTCTGCAATTTGTTCACCATTTTCTTGCAAGAATTTTGACAGTTTTCCCCATTCCTTCATTAAAACTCCTGGGGTTACATCGACAGCTTGAAGATTCATGGTTGTTTGGTTTGGCTTTGCCAAGAGGTCTCACAGGTTCTTCACTTCGTCCTATTCAGCTTTTGTTAACTTGAGTTCTCTTGTTCCAGCAGCAACCACTTGTTCACAGTAAGATTGAGAATCATCGTAGATGTTGAACCCCAGCGAGTCACAGTATCCAATGATTGAGTTATCCCATGTAGATCAAGCAGAACACTTCGAATACTTGGGGTTCGTAGTTTGACAACAACTTGTCGAATTTTTGCCAGAAATTTCTTTGCATGTTTTTTTGCTAACTGAAGAGTGTGAATACCACACCTCATCAGTTGAACTTTTGAGTCATCCTCATGAAGCCAGGCTGGAAGTATGAGGCTAGGGTCATTAACCCATTGCGCAGCAGCATCCATAGTTTGATTTCATCCATTCCTTTAGTTCCTTCATCAGACAAAATAGCTTCAGTTCTGTCCACATCCCTTTTCTCAGAGGTAGAAATGGTTTCATTGTCCCGCTGAAATTTTTGACAACACATGTTATGTTTGCTGCATTGTCAACAGAGATGCTCAGCACTTGCATTTCACTGATCCCAAATTTTTCTAAAATAGCTTTTACTTGACTGTTCATGTATGAAGAATTGTGACGCCCTTCAGTGTCGATTATGTCCAAGGTTTTTACCACAGCTTTATCTTTTCCTTCTTCGTAGTACTGAGCACTGATTGCAAGGAAATTTCTGTTTCCATAGGTTGCCGCATCCATTTTCCGGTAGCACAATTTTTGCTCCAAAGCTTTTTTGAGCTCTTCGCGAGCAGACTCAGCTGTGCTGACAACTAAATGATGAACTACATCATGCCCCATCGAAACGCCAAGCTGCCGACCCATTTCACCTGCAATTTTTTGGAATCCTTTGCTCTTTAGCTTGAAGGTAGTGAGCAGTGTTGAACTCAAGCAAACCACTTCAATCAGCCCTTCATGGAAAGTATTGGCATCCGTGGTGACTGTAACCTTTGAGGACTTTGAATCAAGTTTTGTTTGCTCAATTTTGGGTTTCTTTTCAGATGAAGCTCCGCAAAAAATCTTTTCTCCAGGAGTTTTCAAAGAGCCAGATGAACGTTGTTTAGCTGCACCAGCTTTCTGTTTTGCCTCATCTTCCTGGTCCTTTTTTGTAAGGAGAGCCACATAGTTTTCAGGATGGTTACGTTTTACATGCCACCAAAGGTTGAAACTTTTCACGGCACTTGCTTCACTTGTCTTGAAGCTACATGGTTTGAACTTGCCATTCACTTCCTTTTCCACTTTGCACGTTGCCAATTTCTTCTTTGCTTTTCCCAAAAACCCAAATTTGGGCTTTTCAAATTCAAAAGTAAAGACGTTGTTGAGATCCTTTTCCGTAAATCACCTATCAATCATGGGGGGCAGATTTGATTTTTTTGTTGAAGCCATGGCCAAATCTTCTTGTGCTGCTATCTCATCCAAATGTTTCTTGTTATGATCTTCGAAAAGCAATGAACAAAAGCATTACATTTTTTTATAATGTACCTGCCTGTGATATCTTAACCACTTAAGGTATTTTGAATTTATTTTGGATTTTCTGGACAAAAATGATCGCATTTTCTTTTTACACAAAATTATTATTAAAGTATATTTTAATATTTTAACAAGTTTCTGGCAGTTTTAATGAAGAAGTATTTTAATATATATAATTAATATAAATTTGTTTATAAATTGCAAGATAGTTTTACCTCAAAATTTCATAAGAAAAACTATTTGAAATATTTTCCAAGTTTATAATTAATCTCAAAAACGCTTTAATATAGATATATCAATGAAATTTGGTATGTGCCGTAGCGTTTGTACGTGCTATCGCTGTTCTACAACATTAATTGTTGGGAAGTAACGAGGCTACACGTTACAAGGTTGAAAATAAACTTTAACGGGAAAGCAGATTCAAATTGCAAGCACAGTCCTTTTAGTAAAGAGAGCAAGTTTTCAGAAATATGTTTTTGCTTCATCAGCCTGAATAGATTATACAAGATAGAGCAAATAACAGTTTCTATCTTGTATAATGTTTCCAGCCTGATGAAGGAAAAACCTATTTCCAAAAATTTGCTCTTTTTACTAAAAGGACTGTGCTGGTTAATAAACATGAACAGCCTGACCACTGTTCTAATGTACAATGATCTTCAAAGGACCCCAGGGATAGATACGGCAGCCCGAGATCCTCCAGGCCTAGGAAAAACCTGCCCATGCTGTGACAGGCAGACCAAGTGCTAGCTCATACCAAGGTCCCCAGTGCCTCAGTGGAATGCTGGCAAATACATAGCTGGAATCAGTCTGGCTCATCTGTATGTTAGTATTGTTAAAATGGGTATGAGAACTATAGGAATGTGTTTAGATTTTATTGAATACCTGTCAGTTGCTGCATACATTAATCTCACTTATAACCTCTGTATTCCATATTGTAAGGTAATATTTGAGCAGCTGTATCATGAGCCTTTGTGACTACGTAACTCACTAGGGGACAAATCCCAAATTGGTTGGGAGTTCTGTACTTATGCTTGATAACTGGTTGGTAAAATCTAAGTCCTCAGGCACTATAACAGCCTAACCAGGGAGCCACAGACAGTCCCCTTGGGTATGCTGATCTACTTTACCACCCCAAGTGATACCTTTGTGATAGATGGCCCCTTACATCTAGGATCACAGCAATATTCAGCTTACTCACAGTCCCAAAGGACCAGTCATTTACGCCAGGTCAATTGCACCTTAGATCTCACACCAAAGACAATGCTTGTAGCCAATCCTATAATAAACTATACACCAATTTATTAATAGGGAAAGTAAACAAGAGTTATTTACAAGGTTAAAGCGGGTAAACATATATGCACAAATGAGTTACAATCTTAAATTTCAAAAGGTAATAGAAGCTTCTGTAATAAGCAAGCTCTACATGACCTATACAGCTAAACCAGGCTAAGCACTGGGGACCTCTTGCTTATGCCTAGAAACCACCCCCACCAAATCCAAGCAGCGTAGAAATCCAGTTTCTTCTTGTTAGCATGTTTTTATCCCCATCCTCCCTTGTGCTTTGAGCTGCAAATTTAGCTGACAGGAGGAATCCACTTGCAGGACTCATCTTCATGGGGGGAGTAAAACAACCAATGCCTTTTGTTGTCTTTATCATCCCACAGTAGTCGTGTTGGTCAGGATGCAACACCTTCTGTTGGAGAGCAGCACTTCATGCTAATTAATGCCTCTCTTCTGTCAGTTGATTTACACAGCTACAGAGACTTACAAACACAACTGCTCAAATATTACCTTGCAGTATGGGATACACAGGTTATAGGTGAGATTAATGCATGCAGCAACTCACAAGCGTTCAATAAAATCTAAACACAAAACACATCATATAGTTCCAATACCTATTTTAACAGTAACTAACGCACCAGTGATTCTAGCTATGAATGTGTCAGCATTCCACTGAGCCACGAGGACCTTGGCATGAGTGGCACCTGGTCAGTCAGTGTTACACATGACTCCCTTATTCCCCAGCAACATCCTCTTACATCAGCATATCTACACCACCAGAATATCCTCCTCCACTGGGAGGCTCCTTCAGTGGCTTGTTTAGGACTGTTTTGTGACCAGCTTAAAGCAGTCCTATTGTACGAGTGAACTGGATTCTTAGTCTTGACACCTACCACCAACACCATCCCACTGAAAACAAAAGGCACCTTTCCTTTTCGAAGTGTCAGTCACATCACTGGCAATTTACTTCAACTTGTTCTAGGCACTGGACATGATTTTGTTATGTCTCCTGTAAGAACAGGTTTCACTCATATGAACAGAGTCTGATTATCTGATTGCCCTGAAGAATGTTTTGTATAGGAATACAGTCCACTACCTAAGAGTGACTGCAGGTGAATAGCTTATAATAAAGATGCTGTCAATCAATTCATGACCTCTACACTACTACCTTTCATACATTTAGACATGGAACATGCTCCAATTTTCCACTGGCATGTTCATAATGTGATATACTTACAACAGCTTTCAGTGTACTGACCCTAACACACATGGCGAAACAGTGTACGTTTGTAAAATGAAACTGCCTAACAGCAGTCTATTTGAAGATGATGAAGGTGGCTTATTCAGAGCATTTTTGGACGGACAGATGCATGCCCAGGAGGGGCAGTATGCAGTTTTAATAAATGAAGTGTCATTTATATAAACCTCCCTCTGCTTCTCTTTATTTATTGAAATGGCTCCTGAGGTCTCCTATTATCCAGGCTGTTCTTGCTGAGTCTTTACTCATTCTGGCAGCTGGCAATTTATAAGCAGATGAAGAAAGTGTGTATGTGTCAGGATTTCTAAGAGGTTAAGGGGTGGGATTTTCAAAAAGCACTCAGTGTTGGCCTATCTCTGCTGCCACTGAACTCAATGGTAAAAAGTTCTTCTGGTTTCTATAGGAGCAGAGATAAATGAATGCCAAGGGTTTTTGAAAATCCCACCTTACATCCTTTTTAAAAAGTCCTCAGTTTTAGCATGAAGCATTAACTTTAGCTGAAGTGTTAGGCCACTGCATTCCCCACTTATCAACCACTTGGCTGTTGATGCTTGCCACATGTGATACTATCTCAGAAAAAACTGCCTCCCATGTTCCTTCTAGGAAGGCTGATACAGTACCAGTGAGTTGTGTTTTATCATCTACCAATTAATGTACACATGCATTAGTGCCTTCCACTAGGTGGACTGTGAGATCTGCACACGTGAGATCAACCATAGAATCTACTATAGCACCCTCTAATGACTGTTTACTTAGGATACAAGCCAGCACAAAGAATAAAAGCCTTCACAACAGTGGCACGTGGATAGGCCAGTATATTTATGTAGAAGGTCCTTAGGTTCAGTCCTTTAGCCAAAAGTTAATACTACAACAATTGAGCATTTGTAACTCACTGGTCAATGCGTATTATGTCTTCCTCAGTGTGCCCAATTACTGAAGAGGTGAGCCGTAACAGACTCATAACTGGTGAGCGTGGCTCTTTAGCTCAAGCTAGAGAAACTCATAATTTTAGCCCTGGAAGTCTCTAGTTCAATCCCCACTGCCAGTCAAGATGGCGGTCATCACACATGATCACAATTACAATTTCTAGATGTACCATGTTTAGGAAGGATAACAGAGAAATGACAGAATTCTTAGAGGTATTCTTCCAAGCATCAAAATGTCTGAATTCCCTGGTGGATGACAGACAAGCTATGTTCAGGGACATAATGAAGCTTTATGACAGTACATTTAGTTGGCACTGACATGCAAGACAACAAACATTTCCCAACTCAAACTTCGATAATCCTCCCCAATACAAAATTTCACGGGGTTTCTCCCGTGGAGGCTGCAACTTAGTGAAGTTAAATTAAGCATGAAAAAAAATCTCCTCAACTGCTTCTATCATCTTTGTCAAAGTCTGATCCATGTTTGTTGAGTTTATCAGATTTTTTTTTATTATTAGAATAAGCAAACAGAATCGCACAGAACTGAACTACATATTCCCTCATTACATTAAAGATTTACTACTGTATCCCAAAAAATTTACCCTTTGTAACAAGTAATTTCTCAAACTCAGAGCAGCAAGAATTCTTCATTTAATGTGTTATCTTGAGATGAATAACAGCATTTGTCAGGCTCTACAGCCTTTGAGCGGAGCTGACAAAGTCAGAGGAAAAGTAAAGATAATACTCTGCAGAGAAAAATGCCCAATCGCCTCTGAGATAACAAGCCTGACAGAATGCATTGCACTTCCTATAAAGACTGTAAAACAGCATTTTCACTTACAAAAGTTTAGGTAAAGGCCTCTTCTTTTAGAGAAAAATGTGTCACAGAATTTACAATGAAAGAAGCAGCCTCCAAAGAGAAAGTTGTATCTGTAACTTTAGGCTATGAAGTCAGTCTCTGTACAGTCAGGGATGTCCTTAGGCATATGCAGCATACACGGCTGCGTAGGGCACCTGAAAATTTGGGGCACTACTAGGACCATGGGCACTGACTTCTCATCTTGTCAGGGGATGCTTGACACCCTGAGTCCGCTCCAGGCCCCGCCCCAACTCCACCCCTTCCCCCAAGCCCCTGCCCCGCCTCTTCCCGTCCCTGCTCCACTCCCACCCCTCCTCTTCCCCACCTCCTCCCTCTCCCTCCCACAGCTGTTCGCGGTGCTCCGGGAAGCGCTGGGAGAGATAGGGAGGAGTTGGTAAGCGTGGGGCTGCCGGTGCGTGAGAGGCTTGGGGGGAGAGGCAGAAGGGGGAGGAGCTTTGCGCCAGTGAGTGCTCCCCACCCACTACATTTTCCCCGTGGGTGCTCCAACCCCGGAGCACCCACCCATGGAGTCCACACCTAGGACTGGACAGCAGGTCAGAGTGGGTCGGCTCCTGCACACCCAGCACGCGCTGCAGTCTCCTTACTAGGCAGAGGCCGTATTCACAGGGCCGAATGTGCCAGCATAAGGGCACCGGTTGCCCCAGCATAGGGGCACCAGTATTCACAGAGCCAAATGAGCCGACGTTGGGGCACCAGTTATGCCAGCATAGGGGCACTAGTTTAATAATACTGCGCAGCACCCCATAAATCTTAAGAACAACTCTGTATACAGTGCTACAAGATGCCTGTAACATGCATGCATCCAGATAAAGATATTACACTTGCTGCCATTACTCACTATCAGGGAGCATGATGGGCATTTAGAGCACCTGCAAAGACCACTAAGTAATATCTGAAAGGCCCAGACCCAATCCTTTGATCAGAAAGGCTACTTATTTTACACATATTGGGTGAAATCTTAGCCCTGATAATGTTAATAGCAAAACTTCCACTGACTTGATGTGCAGCTGTTCTCCAGCATGTGTATTCGGAGTAAAACTTGGATCATAAACAAGCAGAGATATCCAGAAGAGGTGACATGCACTTCCCTGTGCTTGTCACTGCTACCTATTGATAGGTCACAGCAATCTGATTCTCACAACCTGTTAATTACCTCCACTCAATAGATGTCATGGTATGGCAAATCTTTTGTGCCTTACTTAACTTGCCTCCCTTTTACAGACTTCTGTTCTTTTTATTACCACATTAGTAACATGTTAAAGTGGACTGACAGTGCCTTACACCCTTCCAGAATGGTGAGTGCACCCACACTGAAACCTCAGAAAACCAGGAAATACAGAGTTAAAGTACACAGCAGCTCCATCCTGCAACTTTAACTCTGCCCCCTGCAGCTAGCAAGAGCTCTGGGAATAGGCTTTAAGTATGTTTCAGCCAGGGCTGTCCTATTAGAAGCAGACATGAGGAATGACTAAGTAACTATCATTTTATGTGATGTATTGTGCAGAACTGTATTCTCCCATTCATCTGCATGTCCCATGCGTCAAGGACAGCTGTATTGATTCCCACAGAGTTCTCATGGTAGGTTGCCATGGCTCACCCAGTGATGCAGGGAGAGGAACATCAGGGATCCCTTGTTTCTGAGCCGAGTTATGTGGGTTGTTCAAGTAGAGGAGCAAAATAGTCTATTCTTGCCGCGGGAATTTGCAGCAGTCTGGTACCCTGCATGACAGTGCACTACCAGGCAGAAGTAAGGGCAGGTGACATTCTAGAGATAGTCCTTAGGATGAAGGTTCAGGGGTTGTAACGTGTGGCAACTCTGGCATGTTATGTGCAGAAGACATGACGTTGTTGAGTACAGGCCAGGTCTAGCCAACTGATGTTCACTAACACTGCCCCAAATGCAACTTTTGCCTAAGGGAAGATGTGGTCTGACAGCTTCTAGTGTATTCGTGTGCTGTGTCCCTGCCCCACAGTGCTCCATATCATCTGGAAGTCAGAGTGCAACAGTGTCTGTAAGGGGAGGGTTGGGGCACCCCTCAAAGGGGACTGGGAGAATTAAGGTTGCAGGGTGGTGCTGGGGTGTACATTAACTCTTTATTCCCTCGTTTTAAGAAGTTTAAGTATACGTGCAGTTGATACTCTGAAAAGGTATAAGGTGCTGCCAGTCAAACTTAACTGCGCCAGTGAAGTTTTTGGGCAGTGAAATTCCCTTGGTGGTGGTGGTGGTTTCTTTGTTTTTGTTTTTTTTTAAGAAGTAGTGGAAGTGAGAAGGTCATGACTGAGGGCCACAAGAGGCTTCCAGGGAAAACTCACTGCCACTCAGCTACCAGCTGTGCTCACCTCTTGGCCCCTCCATGCCCCCAACCCCTGTTGTGACAAACCAGTTTTCAAGGCAATCTCCTTATGCATGTGGATATTAGAGCACTTTGAAAAATCAGAACAGGCCGGGGGGCATAATAGGTGCCTGTATAAGATGAAGCCACGAATATTGGAATCATCCCTATAAAATCAGGACATCTGGTCATTGTACTGGGGGAGGTAGCTGTAATTAAAGAACCCCTTAATTTAACCGCTGCAGCTTGCAGCACTGTCTCTACTCCTGGCCCTCGTATATCCACACCACAGTTAAGGTTACAGCAGGATTTCCATTTTAACAGGGGTGAAAAAGGTCTACAAAACATTTTCTTTGGGGTAAAAGTATCATTTTAAAACTCTTTACTTCAGTTTGTGCACTTCTTGATTTTTCTACAGAAGTTTGTGGGGGAAACATATGAAGGTTGCTATTACTGTTTTTAAAAGGGTCAGGAGACTAAAAATTTTAGTGTCCATTTCCTTTGGACCTCTTTTCCCAAGAAACTAGAGCACTTGGAGAGTTGAAATAGAGAGGTATGAACTCTTGGTTGGTATAGACTGGATGAATTGTTATAGGAAGTTGAAGTTTATTTCCTGTGTTTATTTTTCATGATGAATGTAAGTGACAGTTTTGACTGATGACAGTATTCTAGTGTCTCATTAGTCAATGATAATCTTAATGCAGTCCCTAGAACAGGGCTGTCTGTTGTGAATGCATTTCCTGATGCTCAGCAACTTCTTTAAACATGCTGACACTGGAGAGAATCACAGCTACTTGTTTTTGTTTGATCACACTTGGTCCCACTATTCAGGGAATGGGGGCGCGGGGGGAGGCATGATAGCTCAGTGGTTTGAGCATTGGCCTGCTAAACCCAGGGTTGTGAGTTCAATCCTTGAGGGGGCCATTTAGGTATCGGGGCAAAAATTGGGGATTGGTCCTGCTTTGAGCAGGAGGGGGTTGGACTAGATGACCTCCTGGAGGTCCCTTCCAACCCTGGTATCCTATAAGGAGCATGAAGCACAAGTGATTACATCACCCTAATGCTGCTACTTACTAGCATCTTTCACCTTTCCTCTATGACATTAATGCTATTTCCTTGATAATACTGCAAGTAAAACCAGTCTGAAATTTGGATTTTAGAGCACTTTGAAATATTGTCTCTTAAACCAGAAGCTTTGCTCTTATGGCAAAACTTCCAGAAGGAGCCCCTGAAGAATGCAGGCAGAGAGCCGCTAATGAACACAAGACACATACAGAAATACTTGCCTATAGCACAGAGGGTGGCAAACTACGGCCCACATCTGGCCCACAGGACCCTTCCCTCTGGCCCCTGAGCTCTTGCCAGGGAGCGGGGTCAGGACAGGCTTGCAGAGGAGCCAGCCCAACTCCCCGGCAGCATGGCTGCAGCTCTGGCCGAGTGGCATGGCTATAGTGGGCGGCGTGGTCAGGGAGAGTTGAGCGGGGAGGTGAGGAGCAGGGGGGGTTGTAGAGGGGTGGTCAAGGGGCCTGGGACCTGCTGCTTGGGACAGGGGCAGAGCAAGCCAGGGCCCCCCTTCACCTCCAGCATGCTTAGCCCCTGTCCCCAGCAGCCAAGCCCAGACAGGGAGCGAGCCCTGCCCGACTGCCAGGGAGAGCAGCCAAACAAGCAGGGGAAACGCACAGGGAAAGGACTGAGCCCCCTTTTCCCCCACCCCACAGGTAACATGGGGCGGGGAGAGCAGGGAAGGTTGGATAGGGAGATGGGGGGCTCCAGGGGGGTGGTCAGGAGATGGGGAGCAGGAGAGATTGGATGGGGATGGGTGTCTGGGGAGAGGATGCTCAGGGGGCAGAGAGCAGGGGTGTTTGGATAGGATGCAGGAATCCCAGGGGGCAGTTAGGGGTGGGGAGCAGGAGGGGTTGGGAGTTCCAGGGGGCTGGAATGGGGGCAGGGGCTAGGCCACCCCTCTCGGTTTTGGGAGAGCCTTCCCAACCCAGCCCTCCATACAATTTCTGTACCTGATGTGGCCCTAGGGCCAAAAGGTTTGCCCACCCCTGTTATAGCATCACAGAGATTGATTGGGCCACTGCAAGTACCAACTCCAGCACACACGAGCTAACTGCTAATCCCCCTGATGTCAGGTCAACACCACAACATACAAAACAATGACAACACTACAATAAAGATATTGCACCATCTAGGGGTGGAGGTGCTATCTATACTAATCATTACAATAATCAGAATGCTGCCAAGGCCAGGAGTCAAAACTCATAGCACTTGGGGCTGCCAAGGTTCACTGGCCATCGCATGCCACCTTGAAAAATCCACATACACTGACATCAGGCTGTAAATACTCTGGTGTGTAACAGAGCCACATTCCTGCTGTACATTCGTATCTGGCTTTCCCAGGCTCATCAGTTTGGCTTGAGCCATGTTGCAAAGCCAACATTTACTCTGCATGACTTTTTAAATGTTGCTTCCCCAAAGGGGCATTGGGTGCCAGACATTAGTTGAGTCAATCATGTGTGGGTGATATCTGTTTTGGGAGGATATGAGCTCTCATTTGAGCCTTTGGGCTGCCCAAACTTTGCAATAATTGTAAAATGTTGACTTCACTTGAATTTTTTGGGGCGGGGAGGTTGCATCTCAAGAATGCCTTGCTCAGGTGGTCTTAGATATGGAGCACTATTCCTGCTCCCCATAATGCCTTGCAATTTTGAGAGAACCCAAGTAAGCCTATAGATTTTAGAGCGCTTAGAAAAACTGGCTGTTAAACAGTAAGCTGGCCTCACCATTAACTATAGCAGTGCTACTGTCCTCTTCCCTTACTCAAAAGCTGGTTATAATGGGGCAAGAAGTTAATAATTCGTATGACTCTGATTCTGCTGCCAGTTACTCTCAGCAAAACACCCACAGAAGTCAATGAGCTCACTGTGACATTTGCCTAAGTCCATGAACAAGTAACAGAGGAAAACACACAGATTCTGGCACTGCTTGATGTGTGTATCACATGAGGCAGGGGCCGGGTCTTCCTCGGTTTTCAATACAGCAACATGCATATTGCTGGCACTCAGCAAATAAATGAGCAAAAAGAAGAGTGAAAGATGCAGCAGATATTTTTGTTGGGAAAATACTAATTTTGCCCTGAAGAAACAGCTATGTCTATTAGGTCTGGAACGTTCAGCTTTTTAAACATCTTCAGGCATAGCTGCAATATAAACTGTTTCGAGTTCATTTTTCTCTAGGTCTTTTCTTCTAGTTTGGTCTTTGTACTGCTTTAGAGTCCTATTTTCTAGTATGGGCCAGAGTGGACCAAACCATTGAAAAAGAAATATAGAAACCAATATTTTTTACTCACTGAGGCAGGGAGGGGAAGTGTAGAATGCACCGGCACTTCAGATTTGCACTGGTATATTCTACACACTTCTCCTCCCTGCCTCAGTGAGGAACTGCTGTGTTGCACCCTGGCTCACAACCAATGCCTGTCTCTTGTTCAGTTGTGCAATCTCTAACTCACAGTGAAACTGAGACTACTTCAAGCCCCTCCGTCTGGTAATTGTCACCATGGGTTTTGGAGCCCAACCCTCCTGCAGATTAGAATGCAGTTGAATATGAGAAGGTGTGTAATACATGAAGACAGCACCCAAAATGCTTAAGAATCACGGATATTGCTTACGAGGGAAAAGGTAATACATGCAACTATAAACCCTGCTCCATTCTTGGGACTATAATAGCATTAGTGAATCATGTAGTGTCAAAATATTGATTGAACGCTAGTTGAAGTCCAATTTGGGGAACTGCATGATTGTCTCATTGAAAAGCTAACTAGAAACTACTGTTCTTATTGCCACAAACCTCCCCAAAGTATGTACAATATTGGTACAATTGGTTCTCTTAAGTTTAGAGAAGGCCAGGATTTTGCTAGCGGAGAAGCTGTATTATCTCACTCTTGTACTGAGTTGTCCTTCTGACTTTAGGTAATAAAGAGTGATGGAAAGAGAGTGAGGGAAATATATGTAAATCCAATACTGATTGTCATTTTTTACCTTCAAGGAATAAAAGTCTGAAATCAAACCATGTATGTGTGGTAACTCAAGCTTACCTACATCCCTGTCTCTGATACAGTAGTCTGGCGAGCTCTCAAAGTATACCAGGTCATTCTTGGTGGGCTTCTTAAATTTCTTGTTAGCCACGGTGAAACCAGTGCCATCTTGATTCATGACCACCTGAATCGCTCCATTATATTTCCTCCATAGATAATCTCCTGTTTTCCTAAAGTCTGCCATGGCCAGCCAGCAGGTTCTCAGAGTACATGATCCACTCACACCATGACATTTGCACTCCTGTTTCAAAAAACGCTTCACAGCCTGCCGAAAAAGCCAGTGAAATATAAATAGGTAAAACAGGCTACATTTTAATTTATGCATCCGATGAAGTGGGCTGTAGCTCATGAAAGCTTATGCTCAAATAAATTTGTTAGTCTCTAAGGTGCCACAAGTACTCCTTTTCTTTTTTGCAAATACAGACTAACACGGCTGCTACTCTGAAACATTTTAATTTATGTTTTTCACTCCCCTCCCATTGATCCTGCAGTCTCAGCTTTGTAATGGCTCCTATAATCATGGTCTGTGGTGACACCCACTGGCAGCAGTGAGTCATCCTCACAAGGTTAGGCCAGTCTGCTTAGTTTACTCAGTTATACCAACCATCTTCAGGATTGGTGTTTTCTCCTCTCCCTCTACTTTCAGTCTCCCTGAAGATCTAGGCAACACTACTGAGAAATCATTTCCCTCCTTAGCAGATCCACTGATATCTGGGACAGAAATTAAGTTCTAGTGACAGAACACAAATGTCTGGAA
This sequence comes from Dermochelys coriacea, assembly GCF_009764565.3. Taxonomy (NCBI): domain Eukaryota; kingdom Metazoa; phylum Chordata; order Testudines; family Dermochelyidae; genus Dermochelys; species Dermochelys coriacea. The sequence continues at coordinate 306,735,218 of NC_050068.2, forward strand.
GTCAATGGGAATGCACATGCATAACTGAAGGCAGAATCTGCCCCGTCAGAAATGCTGTTGGGTTTACTGTGTTGTCATTCAGCTTGAGGTAACACCATACCAGACCTGTCAATCTCACTTTTTATGAAGTTGCCCATTTCCAAGAGCTCCTTCACCGTGGTTAAAATTGATCAAAAAATTGTGAAATTCACAATTTCAACTAATCTTTTCATCAAAATTTCAGTGGAAAGCAGGTAAAAATCCAATATAAACATTTTTACAAAAAAGAAAAGGAGTACTTGTGGCACCTTAGAGACTAACAAATTTGAGCATAAGCTTTCAAAGCATAAGCTAACAAATAAATTTGTTAGTCTTTAAGATGCCACAAGTACTCCTTTTCTTTTTTGCGAATACAGACTAACACGACTGCTACTCTGAAACATTTTTACAGTAATTTTTCCATTTCTCCCAGATCTAGCCATGGTATCTGAGTGCCTATCCAGATCTACAAAGAGTTTCTTAAATGTGGCTTAGAAATTAACCTGGTTTCCTAGTAATTTTATTTTACACGGACAACATAAAGTGTGTTATGTCACCAGACTAGGGCGTCCGATGTGAGCTAGTCATTTTCATCTGCGTGGCATCTGAAAGCAAAATATATGTATAACTCCTATTTTTACCATTTTTTTAGAAAGGTTTATAAGAATTTTATTGCCTTGCACTTGAGGCCTTCATCGTCATCATTCATATAATGATTGGTTAGTGTTAAAGCAGTCTCAGCTTCAGGTCAGGCTTTTAACACATGTGTATGGATGTTACGGAACAAATAACGGGTTAATTTATTAATTATGTGATAAGTCATAGCACATAGACCTTTGATCTATGACAATTACATCTCTGGAAGTCTATTCTCAGGATTCATGAAATGCATGCATTTTAGAGTCTGTGTTGCAGAAAAGAAAAAAAAAAGCCCTATTACTGGAGCTGGAGTAGACTGGAATGGCCATTTCCAGCCCAGAGCTTTCTAAAGAAGCTACAATACATTACATGCTCCGAGTAAGAGACCAGCATCTTGGTTTCCTTCTGTGACTGGTAAACAATTAGATCACTCTGGTTCAAATCAGTCACTGACATTCTCACAGTCCTATCTGGACTGATGAACTTATTTTAATACTAAGGCCCCAATTCAGCAAGGAATATAAGCACATGTCTAACTTTAAGCATGTGAGTAGAAATTAATGAGACTTCTCAGTACTTAAAGTTAGGCACATGTTTAAGTACATCGCTGAACTGAGGCCGCAGACATCAAAAGCCGCCCATTAAGATATAGGAGGGTTTTTTCTTAAGTGATGCTCAGATAATGATATACAATATAGCCATTCATTTGGTTCATATGGGATGTTTTGATTTACTAAAATATAAGGGCCTAGTTTTGAAAGGGCCTCTCATAACGATCTGGCCTCTCATTTTGTAGAGAAAAAATAACTGTGGATACAATTCACTCCATCTAGACCTGTAACTGCCAGATTTGTTGATACACTCAGGTAATGAGACATCTAAAGGACATCATGTTCTAACTAAATTTAAACCACTAAACTGTGGGTACAAAACGGGAACCCTCTTCTAAAAATCAGGTTCTGAAGTATACAGGGATTTGCTTTATAACTTTTGTTTCTTGTTTAAACTTAAAACATTTGCTGAAGTCTCTTCATTGATCTTATGCCCCCAATCTATTCACTTACCAGATGTGGCAGTACCTTTCCAGATCAATGTTAATAATTTGTTTATTTTTTTTTTTTTAGCAGTTAGAGATCCTGAAACATTGCATGGACAGCAGATACTCCCAGCCAAGGAACTTTCACCCTTATAAAATCATGAGCTCTCTCATATACACAACAGCCACTTGCAGTCAATCCCTTACACTATAAAACCACTATAAAACCAACTCTCTAACTGGCCATTTTGACACTTCATTGGATTGGATAATCTCATCTGGCTAAACAATGTGTTGCTGACAACCATTTGAAAGTAGGGGGAGAAAGGCTGTTAGAAAACAAACACAAAACGAAAACAAACAAACAAACACAAACAAACATGGAGGACCATTGTAGATTCATCAGAATTAACCAAATCAAGGGTTAAAAGGGAACACATTTTTCTTATGGTGGATGGTTAATGTAAAGGACTTCATATTCATTTTAGGGGATTTTTTTTTAAAACGATCACATAAAATATGAAAAATATTCTTCCTATTTAATGTGCATGGAAAAAGAACAGAGATTCAAGAACAAGTCATCAAAATTCTTCATTTTTAACAAGTAAATCTTCTCTTTGGTGAAAGTACAGATTCTGGTGGGGCTATATGACAATTTTTCAGATGCTGTGTATATAATGATTTTCCTATCCTCTGAATAATTAATCAATACACTCCAGTCACATGGACCATACTCATTTATATGTATTCTATAAATGCCAAGGCAAAAGGTGAATGTATTTTCCACCTCACTGCATAAGCAGTAGGCAACATGCCTAGCGGTTTATTGCCATTTATTAACAAAAATAAGACTATTTTGGAAGTTCCAAGGATATTATTTTAATACACTGTTCGGATAAAGGTTGGGTCAGAGCCTTTGGGCTAAACAAGTGCAATTTGTTTCTATTTATTTTTTAATATTTGCATTTTTTAGATGAGTGAAGTAGGTATATTTCACCCCCTCTGATCATTTCTGTTTGCATGTTTATTGTCTCCATGTAGATGTACATTATGCTATTTTATTTCATTGTTGGGATAGAAAGATTTGTTGGGCCAAACCAATCCTTTGCTGTTGTCTTCAAGTGTATTTAAAGATTTCCCTTCTTTATTCACCCAGGTTAGAATTCACTTATGTGCAAGGTCTAGGGACCAGTTAAACTCTCACTTACACTCTGATCTTGCAAAGACTTATACAAGTGCTTAGCACATATTGGCACATGGTTGTCTTCGTGCTTGGGTGAGAACCCCTGCCATAGAATTTAAGGCCTTTAGGGACCACCAGACCATCTAGTCTGATCTCCTGACATGAATAATTTAATTGATTTCAATGGGATAACTACATAAAATTAAGTATGTGTGTAAACCTTCTCAGGATTGAGGCCTTAGGTGAGCAAATAAGTGATGCCGTAGATTTTACACGGGCCCTCTGCACAGAGTGTATTTCATCCCAAACGCATTGCTGACATACGTTAATGAGTCTCAAAGGATAATGCTCCCAGAATGATGTTTCCATTTTTTGTAAATAGATGAAGGAATTTTAGGTTATTTAGAGAAGATAAATTGCAGTAAGACAGACATGTCAAACCCACCTTTCTTCCAGCTCTGTTGTTGTGAAGGTTCATCAGTGCTCTGGCATCTTTTCCCTTTCTTTCTTTTGCATCCACAAATGCTCTGGCAAATTTGACACCATAGTCAACGTTATCGCTGCAACCACCCCAATCAAAGTGGCCCTTGTTGTCCTTGGCAGACCCTTTCTTCTTAGGATCACAGGAGCATGATTTTAATTCTCCTTGACTACATGCCCTTGTGATAGCAAATACAACTCCAGCAGAGGAGATGGCATACACAAAGGCAGACTCCCGGCTACCTGAAACAAGAAGTCTGGCCTTAAGATGGTTGAGATATTCAGTTCCAGAAAATTTTAATGGTTAAGATCCATTTATGCTGGACTTCACAATGTATAAAAGAGAAATTGGGTTGAATTCACACCTGGTGTAATTTCATTAGAGAATTACATATGGCTTGAATTTGGCCCCCTTCTCTAGTAAAAGCTCATTAACAGAAGTCTTAGATTGGGATGCATTACAAGTTTGTTTCTAGTATTTATTAATACACTTTCATACATCAGTTGTATTGTACATATACACTTTTAGGATAGCTGTTTTAGTGAATTTAGAAAATCTTTGGTTGTACTGCAAGAAAACAAGCTTGCTACGTAGATGCCAAACCTGTTCACTTTATCATGCAAATAAGGGCATGGCTACACTGGAAACGTCAAAGCGCTCCTGCGGCAGCGCTTTGAAGTGCGAGTGTGGTCGTGCGCAAGTGCTGGGAGAGAGGTCTCCCAGCACTCCTGGTAATCCACCTCCATGAGGGGATTAGCTCCGAGCACTGGGAGCACGGCGCTTTAAAGCGCTCGGACTTGCTGCGCTCAGGGGGATGATTTTTCACACCCCTGAGCCAGCAAGTTAGAGCACTATAAAATGTAAGCATAGCCAAGCCCTAAGAACCACTGAAGAAATCAACAGGACTACTTGTGTGACTGCGTAGGATTTGGCCCTATAATTGTACTTCCACATGCCAAGTACTCATACAGTTCTGTTTATTTTCAGATACAATACTTTATTACACTACAGACTATGCCCTCTCATAAGGTAGAAGGTACATATTTCAGTGCAATACCTACATAAAATTCTTTTAATAATAAGTAGTAACTCATAATACACAGCTGTGCTAGATAGACAACTCTTTAGGGTCTTAATACACTTTTCCTTTCAAACAGTGCTGTATTTCATTATTAGTATGTGTACTTATTAATGGTTGCCACAACAAGTATATGAACAACTTGAAGAAAAACTGAGCTCTCCAGTCAGAAAACATGAAACAGCTTGGTGATATCAAGAAGCCGGATACTTTTTAAAGCACACTGTATGTCAATACTAACTGGAAGAGCAAAATATTGTATAGCATTGAAGCTTTTGCTCATTTCAGATTTAAAGTTTGCTCATTTCAGTTACAATTTTGTAACAGTGGGCTGAAAAAGACTTCTGCCAGTCCTATTTAAAAAAAAATAAAAAATCAGGAAATCATATCTATATCATATTAAATTACACTTACTTCAGCTCTTTAAAAAATTACCATGCAGTCTACTTGAAATAAATTATTTGAATATTTGTATTAAGTAGTAATGTGTTCTCCAGAGGAAAAAAATAATTACCAAATGACTGTTTTGAAAAGCAACTCAGAACAGGCAATGGACAACAAAGGATTACGAGTTGTACAAGTGACACTGTTTGCAAAAGAGACATTCAGAAAAGTAAGTTTGTGCTGAAAAGTGCAGTCTTTAAGACTATGTTAAAACTAGCGCAGGAAGGTGAGAAGTGCACTTCATGCAGTGGCTAAACCCCTAGGAATAAAGAGGAATCTATCACTTGAGGGCTTGTCTTCTCTACAAACTTTTATCACGTTAAAGTATGTTAATTTGACTTCAAAGAGTCAAATTAGCCATCACTATGCTGACCATGACTTTATAATAGGTGTAGACCAGAAAAATTCTGAATTGTGTCATCCCCTCATATTATTTTAGGGGAACAAGGTTCAACCATGATTCACTGGACATGACTTATTAGTATTTAACATTTATATTCCAGTAGCATCTAGAAGGCTCAGCCAGATGTGGGCTGCATTGTACCACAGTGCTGAACAGGACTTGGTCTCTGCTGTGACCACAAAGTAATGATAAAGATAATGTTAATTAACTTGGCTCCCCACACTCCTGTACTAACTGTGACAAAGCTCTGTCCTTGCCTCCGTGGGTACCGCATTTCCTGGCGGATTTCGCTAGCCTCAGAGGCTCACTGTGACCCTCCACGTAACCCTTCTTTCTCTAGAGACAAGGGTCACAGTCTAGTGAGCCATTTTCTTAATTGACCTGGAGCAGCTTCTATTTCACTTAACCTGGTACCAGGGATTTGTTTAGCCTGCAGCTAATATATCTATCTCCACTACTTTTCTATAACCATCTGGCCTTGCCCCGTCACATAACACAATAGCATTTCTGACAAATTTTGATTCACAACTGTTGAAATGAAACATTTGAGTTTGTTGAACTGACCAGAACTATTTGATTTTTAGTTCTCAACATTAAATTGCATTTTCCTATTGTCACCCATTGCTTCCTGGGAGGAGGAGTTGTTTAGGAGCCTGATGCCCCCATTCTCCCTTGCTGGCCAGACTCAGAAGAGTTTTTGACTCCCATGATGCACCATGCAGCTTGGTCAGATGGGAACCCATGTTACATTCTGAGAGATGTATGTATTCCTCGAGGAAGCCCAGCCCATAGGAAAGAATGGGGACCAGACCTACAACTCCCAAGAGGCAGTAGCAGTTTAATATTTTATTGAACTGATTCAAAACAAAAATGTTTCAGGTCAGTTCAACAGAATGAAATATTCCAATTTGGGACAAGCCAATGTGAAATACAGTATTTCATTTTGATTTTCCTGATGGAAAAAAATTAAAGTCTTCCACTGGAAAACTTCAATTTTGCAGAAACTTTATTTTCTATTGAAAAATTCCAGACCAGATCTAACATACACAGACATCTCTTGTAACAAATTAAAGGCCCTGTGTGCCACACAGACCCTATCTACACAACTTCACCTCACTTTGCAAGCAGTTAGTGACACTGGCTGACACTAAACATGTTTTCTGTACCTCAAAAGTGACAACCATAAATCAAGAACATCTGTCTGCTCCCTCAGACCACACCACACACATCCCTGGGTACTGCCTTCCTCCCCACCCAGGGCACTGTCTCCTCATCCCACCCCTGGGGGAGGGCATCAGATCCCAGGGCTGCCCCAGGCACTAACCTGGCCGAACAGGATGCAGTGTTGGCTGGATCCACCTCTCTCCTGTCCCCACAGCCAGTACCTAAACAGCAATGACTGGGTGCTGCCAGCCCCAAGCTCCCCCTGTCCTGCTCACTGCTCCCAAGCTGCCCTGTCCCCATGGCTCTCAGATGCTCCAGAGCTAGAGCTCCCTCTGAACAGGAACTGCTGCCCATGGCTCCTCCCACTAGGGCTGCGGGAGCCAACGGGGAGTTGGGGGAGATGACTGACCAAAAAAAAAAATAAAATCAGGACTTTTAGTGTCCCAGAAGACTTGCAGATTTCCTGGGACAGCTACCTAAAATGAGGGACAAGCCCAGGAAAATCAGGACAGGTAGTAAACATGATTTGTAATCATGTTACCTGTGGATAATACCACGATAGCAACCATGGGGGCCAACCATGTATCTCCGTTACCAGAGACATAGATTGGTGTAATGTGAATCAGAGAGTTTAAGGCCAGAAGGGACTCCCAGATCATTTAGGCTGACCTCCCATAAATCACAGGCCACCAACACCACCCAGCATCTGCACCCTAAACCCAACAACCAAAATTAAAATTATAATATTACAACCCACTGGAGACTAGCCTATTACGTGCCACATGCAGAGAATGAGAGAGACCGAGGTGCACCAGTGCCTGATGCCCCTGCAATGGCAGGGAAATGATTAAGTGAGATATACTTAGATAGTCTTGGCAAGTAACCCACAGCCACATGCTATAGAGGGAAATGAACCCAGTTCAAAGTCATTGCCATTCTCAACTGTACACATAGTGATCACTTAGAAGCTGAGCATGAACCAGCCAGCCAAGCACCTGAGAGAATGCTCAATGCTGCCTTTGCCTATGTCACCAGTTTGACCAGGCCTCCTTCCCAACGCTCTGTGTGGTAGCAGAAATCCCAAGGTGCATTGCTCCACTTGGTGCTTGGTGCCACTCAGTTTGCATTTTATCTCCTGCTGAGGCAGTTTGGGATGGCTGCTTAGATTTCCCCAGAATGCACAGATCCAAACACACTTAGGCAACACGGGAAATACAGACACAACAAACTCGGTGAACACCTGTCTGAGGAAAAAAGCTGCGGTTGGGATGTTTGCCAAGACTAGATCAGATGAGAGAGTCACAAAGTGGCTACAAAACCCCAGTTGTACTTGTAGCCTAGATTGGTCATTATGCACCATGGTGGGGTTGTGCAGTGTGGGGGAAGCACAGGTAAAGCAGCCATGTCTGTGCTCTGAAGGTGGTCTTCCTGTCATCTCTAAACAAGTTGATCCATAATGGAGCTGTTGGAGGGGAGTGGGGTGTCAATTAGTTGTTGGGATCACTGTGCTCAGTGCTTCTGCAGATTTACTGGCCAAGGAGGGTGGCAGAGGAGCACTGGCTGCTTTTCTTGCGCTAGCAATAAGCACAAACAAAGCCATTCATCCCAGTATTTTGAGCCCAGTATAATTTCTTACTCAAGCAAAACTTCCTCTCAAGTCAATGGAAATTTTGCCAAAGACAACAGGACCAGACTCTAAATCAGTGGTTCTCAACTTATTTACCATTGTTGGCCGCATATGCAACGCTCTGTGTGTTATGTGGACCCCCCTCCCACACACATCTACCTCTATGGCCATGAGGATGTCACATGGGCCACAGCTGCATGCCAATTGGGCCACAAGCAGCACACGGGTTAAAACCACTGCTCGAAATGCTCTGAAGAAACGTTTGTGTTTGGGCTTATCCCAGGGAATTTTTAAACAAGTAAGACAGTGAGGAAACATTTTAAAAACAAGTATTAACTAGGGCTGTCAAGCAATTAAAAAAAATTAATCCACGATTAATCACGCTATTAAATAATAGAATACCATTTATTTAAATATTTTGTATGTTTTCCATATTTTCAAATATATTGATTTCAATTTCAACACAGAATACAAAGTGCACAGTGCTCACTTTATATTTAATTTTATTATAAATATTTGCACTGTAAAAATTAAAAAAATAGTATTTTTCAATTCACTTAATACAAATACTGTAGTGCAAATCTCTTTATCAAGAAAGTTGAACTTGCAAATGTAGAATTATGCACACAAAAAACCTGCACTCAAAAATAAAACAATGTAAAACTTTAGAGTCTACAGGTCCACCCAGTCCTACTTCTTGTTCAGTCAGTTGCTCAGACAAACAATTTTGTTTACATGTGCTGAAGATAATGCTGCCCGCTTCTTCTTTACAATGTCACCTGAAAGCGAGAACAGGCATTTGCATGACACTGTTGTAGCCACTGTTGCAAGATATTTACATGCCAGATGCGCTAAAGATTCATATGTCCCTTCATGCCTCAACCACCATTCCAGAGGACATGCATCCATGCTGATGATGGGTTCTGCTTGATAACGATCCAAAGCAGTGCAGACTGACATGTTCATTTTCATCATCTGAGTCAGATGCCACCAGCAGAAAGTTGATTTTCTTTTTTGGTGGTTCCAGTTCTGCAGTTTCTGCATTGGAGTGTTGCTCTTTTAAGACTTCTGAAAACATACTCCATACCTCGTCCCTCTAAGATTTTGGAAGGCACTTCAGATTCTTAAACCTTGGGTCAAGTGTTATCGCTATCTTTAAAAAATCTCACACTGGTACCTTCTTTGCATTTTGTCAAATCTGCAGTGAAAGTGTTCTTAAAACGAGTAACATGCTGGGTCATCATCCGAGAATGCTATAACATGAAATATATGGCAGAATGTGGGTAAAACACAGAGCAGGAGACAAACAACTCTCCCCCAAGGAGTTCAGTCACAAATTTAATCAACAAATTTTTTTTAAACGAATATCATCAACATGTCCTCTGGAACAGTGACCAAAGAACAAACGGGCATATGAATGTTCAGCATATCTGGAACGTAAATACCTTGCAATGCAGACTACAAAAGTGCTATGCGAATGCCTGTTCTCACTTTCAGGTGACATTGTAAATAAGAAGCAGGTAGCATTATCTCCCATAAATGTAAACAAATTTGTTAGTCTTAGCAATTGATTGAACAAGAAGTAGGACTAAGTGGACTTGTAGGCTCTAAAGTTTTACATTGTGTTATTTTTGAATGCAGTTATGTAACCAAAAACATTTTTTTTATAAATTGCACTTTCACAATAAAGAGATTGCACTACAGTATTTCTGAGGTGAATGGCAAAATACTATTTATTTTGTTTATCATTTTATAGTGCAAATATTTGTAATAAAAAATAAGAATATAATGTGAGCACTGCACACTTTATATTCTCTGTTGTAACTAAAATCAATATATTTGACAATGTAGAAAACATCCAAAATATTTAATAAATGTCAATTGGTATTCTATTGTTTAACAGTTCAATTAAAACTGTGATTAATTGTGATTAGTATTTTTAGTTAATTGCATGAGTTAATGGTGATTATATTAACTAAATTTTACTATTCTAAAACTCTAATATTAACTAAACAGGAAAGATATTAACTCCAGTTTCTACTTACACCGACCTGTCATCAACAGACGATATTCAGTACTTTCATACACACCCGCATGTGCATCGTAATCATCATAGCCATAAGTGAGTACAACAGTAGAATTTGGTTCTAATTGTCCTCTTTCACACTTGTGTTTTGAAGGTAAGCATTTTTACAAAGGAAATTGGCAGCTAAATTTGAGTTATTTACAAAAGGGAAGATGCAAGTTTAATATAGTACATTTCACGCATTTGTTTTGCCAAAGTGTAGTGCTCTAGGATAGTGAGTTATATATACACATGAGACTGGTTTACAGGCCATCTACTCTTCATGCTTTGGTATATTTGTCTTGGAAGAAATATTTGTTGACTAACAATATTTTATAATAATATGGTTACATAAATTTAATCTTACTTGTAAGCCAACAATTGTATACACCTACAAAGCAAGGCTTCTTACCTACAAGCTGATTTTTTGCCCGACACAGGCAAAACATAACATTGTATAACATACAATATTATCTCCTGGAATTATATAACCACAACAAAGCTTAAAATAGTGCTAAGAATTAACTTAAAAGAGCAGATCCTCAGCTGATGTATATTATCACAGCCGCATTAAAATCAATGGAGTTGTGACAATATGCACCAGCTGAGGAGCTGTGCCAAAGTATATAATTAATGAATCCCCATGTCAATTCCATTATTCGTGGGTTATCATAAATTGACTTAATTATTTGGTTTCTGATTTATGACCCAAAGATTTCAAAGAACTATTGTTTTCAAGAAATAAATCGAAAAACATTTCACAGGCGCTACTCTCATGTTTCAAACATGGTCAGTTTTAACAACACTTTGTAAGGCACTTAATGGTTTGCGGGCTGTGGGAAATGTAGCTAACAACTCCAAGCAGCCGTCACCAAGGTTACGGGTAAAGCTTTTCTGAAGACAAAAAGCACGTGCGGCTGATTCGCTGGTGACAATGGTTAAGTGGCCCGCTGAGCTCTAGGTGGAGCCAGGGAGCGTTTAGTGCTTTCAGCGCGTTCAGAAGTACTCCCGGGACACATTTATAATCGCAAGGAATTAACTCTTGGGGAGGGTAATGGTGGGATGATCAGGCCCCTGGGGAAGCCTAGAGACGCTGTGCTGTACTTTTGGCCGCCTCCCATCCCAGGGGCCGGATGATTACATGGTAGCATTAGTACAACACACTCTGCTAAGCGTCAGCGGGGAACAGCAGATCAGGCTTCCTGGCTTTAAGCAAGGCCGGATTAACCTTTTGTGGGCTCATCGCCAAGCATATTTGTGGGCCCCCCTGGGGGCAATGGAGCATGGTGCAGGGGAGGTCGGTCCCTGCAGCGCGCGGCTAGCCAGTGGCAATGGGGCAACCATCCAGCCCAGTGCTGCCAGCGTGCCCCTTTCCCTGGGGCCGGCCCATGCCGTACCACACAGTTCTCCCACCCAACCCTGGGCCCCCAACTCCCTATGGCCAGCAGTACAGCCAGGGCTGGTCTTAGGGCAGGGAATTATTCCGGCCCCTCGGGAGAGGCAAGATCAGCCCGGCCAGAGCTTGCCCCAGCCGGGCACCCTCATCAGCACCTACTTGCCTGGAGGGGCCCGCACTGGACTGCCCCCCTCCCCACAACTGGCTGAGATTGACCAGGCTGCTGCACCAGACCCAGGCGGCGCCGTTCGGGGGAGACAGCCCGGGCCCCACGGGTGGTGGGGCAGGGTTGAGCTGCCGAGGTCTCCAGAGGCTGCCCGGAGTCGGAGGTGCGCTGGGGTCTGGCCAGGGGTCAGAGAGGAGCCCTTGGCTGGCTGGCCAGCAGGCTGAGAGAAGCAAGTGGTGGGCAGGGGTGGGGTGAGGGTTGAGCTGCCGAGGTCTCCGGGCCCAGTGCAAGGGGAGCAGGCCGGGGTCCCTTCTGAGCATGGGCACGGCGCCATCGTAAACCCAGTACTGGCTCTAAGGGAAGGCTGGGGTGGGCGGGGGGAACAGATGTCACGCCCCTCCCCCCAACACACACACACACACACACACACACACACCGGACAGCTAGGCTGCAGCCAGCTCTCCGAAGGGCACGTGTGTCGGTGTCCTGCTGCCTCAGGTCTCTCCACTAATGACTGACCGGAGCACGCTGAGGACGGATTAGTCCCCTGTTCCGGGGGGAGCCCTTAGGGCACATGGGCTGCTGCGGCGGCGGCTCCGACTTTCTCTGCACGTGCTGGCACATAGATCGTGTGAGCCCCCGTGTGTTGTGTGCAATTCAACTGTCCGCCAGGGGCAGGGATCGCTCCGCCCTCCCCGCCTCCCCCCAGGGACAGGGATCCCACCTGGTCTGCCCCTTCCACGGTCAAGGATCCCTCCTGCTCCCCGCTGCCGGGGACAGGGATCCCGCCTGCTCTTCCCCCCACCCCCCCGCAGGGGACAGCGATCCCGCCTGCTCTTCCCCCACCCCCCCGCAGGGGACAGCGATCCCGCCTGCTCTTCCCCCCACCCCCCCGCAGGGGACAGGGATCCCGCCTGCTCTTCCCCCCACCCCCCCGCAGGGGACAGGGATCCCGCCTGCTCTTCCCCCCACTCCCCCCAGGGGACAGCGATCCCGCCTGCTCTTCCCCCCACCCCCCCGCAGGGGACAGCGATCCCGCCTGCTCTTCCCCCCACCCCCCCGCAGGGGACAGAGATCCCGCCTGCTTTTCCCCCCACCCCCCCGCAGGGGACAGCGATCCCGCCTGCTCTTCCCCCACCCCCCCGCAGGGGACAGCGATCCCGCCTGCTCTTCCCCCCACAGCCCCCCCAGGGGACAGCGATCCCGCCTGCTCTTCCCCCACCCCCCCGCAGGGGACAGGGATCCCGCCTGTTTTTCCCCCCACCCCCCCCGCTGGGGACAGGGATCCCGCCTGCTCTTCCCCCCACCCCCCCCGCAGGGGACAGCGATCCCGCCTGCTCTTCCCCCCACCCCCCGCAGGGGACAGGGATCCCGCCTGCTCTTCCCCCCACCCCCCGCAGGGGACAGGGATCCCGCCTGCTCTTCCCCCCCGCAGGGGACAGCGATCCCGCCTGCTCTTCCCCCACCCCCCCGCAGGGGACAGCGATCCCGCCTGCTCTTCCCCCACCCCCCCCGCAGGGGACAGGGATCCCGCCTGCTCTTCCCCCCCCCCCCCCCGCAGGGGACAGGGATCCCGCCTGCTCTTCCCCCCACCCCCCCCGCAGGGGACAGCGATCCCGCCTGCTCTTTCCCCCCACCCCCCTCAGGGGACAGGGATCCCGCCTGCTCTTCCCCCCACCCCCGCAGGGGACAGGGATCCCGCCTGCTCTTCCCCCCCGCAGGGGACAGCGATCCCGCCTGCTCTTCCCCCACCCCCCCGCAGGGGACAGCGATCCCGCCTGCTCTTCCCCCCACCCCCCCCGCAGGGGACAGGGATCCCGCCTGCTCTTCCCCCCCCCCGCAGGGGACAGGGATCCCGCCTGCTCTTCCCCCCACCCCCCCGCAGGGGACAGCGATCCCGCCTGCTCTTCCCCCCACCCCCCCCGCAGGGGACAGGGATCCCGCCTGCTCTTCCCCCCACACCCCCCCCCAGGGGACAGGGATCCCGCCTGCTCTTCCCCCCCCGCAGGGGACAGCGATCCCGCCTGCTCTTCCCCCCCCGCAGGGGACAGCGATCCCGCCTACTCTTCCCCCCACTCCCCCCAGGGGACAGCGATCCCGCCGGGTCTTCCCCCCACCCCCCCGCAGGGGACAGAGATCCCGCCTGCTCTTCCCCCACCCCCCCTCAGGGGACAGGGATCCCGCCTGCTCTTCCCCCCCCCCCCCGCAGGGGACAGGGATCCCGCCTGCTCTTCCCCCCACCCCCCCGCAGGGGACAGCGATCCCGCCTGCTCTTCCCCCCACCCCCCCGCAGGGGACAGGGATCCCGCCTGCTCTTCCCCCCACCCCCCCCGCAGGGGACAGGGATCCCGCCTGCTCTTCCCCCAGCCCCCCGCAGGGGACAGGGATCCCGCCTGCTCTTCCCCCACCCCCCCCAGGGGACAGCGATCCCGCCTGCTCTTCCCCCACCCCCCCGCAGGGGACAGCGATCCCGCCTGCTCTTCCCCCACCCCCCCGCAGGGGACAGGGATCCCGCCTGCTCTTCCCCCACCCCCCCGCAGGGGACAGGGATCCCGCCTGCTCTTCCCCCACCCCCCCGCAGGGGACAGGGATCCCGCCTGCTCTTCCCCCCACCCCCCCCGCAGGGGACAGGGATCCCGCCTGCTCTTCCCCCCAGCCCCCCGCAGGGGACAGGGATCCCGCCTGCTCTTCCCCCACCCCCCCCGCAGGGGACAGCGATCCCGCCTGCTCTTCCCCCCACCCCCCCGCAGGGGACAGGGATCCCGCCTGCTCTTCCCCCCACCCCCCCCCGCAGGGGACAGGGATCCCGCCTGCTCTTCCCCCCAGCCCCCCGCAGGGGACAGGGATCCCGCCTGCTCTTCCCCCACCCCCCCCCGCAGGGGACAGCGATCCCGCCTGCTCTTCCCCCCCACCCCCCCGCAGGGGACAGGGATCCCGCCTGCTCTTCCCCCACCCCCCCGCAGGGGACAGGGATCCCGCCTGCTCCCCGAGCGGTGACTCGCGCATGCCCCAGGCGGCGGCGCCTCACTGGTCCCCCAGCAGGCCGAGCCGGCGGCCCTGGCTGGCAGGCCGCGCGCCGGGGAGCCGTGGCCGAGGCTGCGGCCCGCAGCGCCCCGTGTGGCCGGGTACTTACTGCGCAGCAGGACCCTGCCGAAGAGGCTCCGGTCCCGGTGCAGGGTGTTGCAGTTCCAGCGGTGCTGGCGGAACTGGTGCTGACACTCCGCCGTCCACTCCGCCACGCCCCGCCCGATGGAGCGCATGGCCTCGGGGTGCCGCTGGCACAGCTGCCGCTGCCGGCTCACCAAGCCCGGCACGTTGTCACACATCACCCGCGACGAGCCCACCGCCCCCATGTACCTGCGGGGAGCAAAGGCGCACAGGCAGCGGGGGCGAGGAGTGGGGCCCGCGGGCGAGCGACGGTGCGTGTGGGGACAGGCTCAGCTGGGGGAGGGGGGTACGGACCGGCGGGGGGGGGGGAGGATGAGCTAGGAGGAGGGCGCTGACTGGAGATGGGCAGTGACTGGGCGTGGAGAGCTAGTGGGGAGGGCACTGAATGGGGAACGATTGGAGAAGACACTGGCTGGGAATGGGGAGTTACTGGGGAGGGCACTGACTGCGGAGCGGGGCTGAGCTATGAGGGAGAGCAGAGTGGGACCGGTACGGGATACGCGCCCTTCTGCCTGGCTCTTTGCCAGGAGCCAGTGCGGCTTGCAGTGCTCTGTAAGGATCCCTCCGCCTGCCTCTGTGTCTCCTCCAAGGAGCAAAGGCCGCAGAGCGGCTGGCTAAGTCGGCTCTTGCTGGGCCTACGTGCCGATCAGCCTCTCTCCCGGAGTCCGTTTGATGTCGTCCAATTGACAGCCGCATTCGCTTTTTGGGTACAAAGCCTTTCAGAATCGTTTGCCTGCTGTAAGAAGAAAAGGAGGACTTGTGGCACCTTAGAGACTAACAAATGTATTAGAGCATAAGCTTTCGTGAGCTACAGCTCACTTCATCGGATGCATTTGGTGGAAAAAACAGAGGAGAGATTTATATACACACACACAGAGAACATGAAACAACTACCTTGCTTGTCACCATGAAAGGTTTTCCTCCTTCCCCCCCCCCTGCTGCTGGTGATGGCTTATCTTAAGTGATCACTCTCCTTACAGTGTGTATGATAAACCCATTGTTTCATGTTCTCTCTGTGTGTATATAAATCTCCCCTCTGTTTTTTCCACCAAATGCATCCGATGAAGTGAGCTGTAGCTCACGAAAGCTTATGCTCTAATAAATTTGTTAGTCTCTAAGGTGCCACAAGTACTCCTTTTCTTTTTGCGAATACAGACTAACACGGCTGCTACTCTGAAATTTGCCTGCTGTGTAATTCCTAGCGAGCCTTGGGAAGAACCAAAACCTCCTTTATAGCGCCTTACTTTGGGGTTTGTCATTTTTGTTCTTAAATTACATCATCATCTGTATCCAGATGTTCGCTCTTAGCCCTGAAATGTTTAGAAAGGTACCTTTTATAAAACCCAAACCGCCATGGCTGTCTTTTCAAGCGATCAAACAGGAGCAAATGTCTTTTCCCTGTGTTTTCATTCGTTTATCTGATCATCAAATCTTTTTGTGTGTGTGCAAAAAATATATATAGATATTCGGTAACAGGTAAAAGACAACGTGACAAAAAGTCCTTGCAATGAATAATGTTTATGCACCTATGGAAACAGAAATAGCAATTGTATTGAAAAATGGCCAGTCTGATAAATCAACCTTTGATCCAGTGTCGGCCGTGTCAAGGTTAAACGCACTCCCTGTTGACTATGTTTACAAGGGGAAGTTTAACTCCTCTTCCTCAGTCAGGTTTGTCTGTTTTGTTTGGTTTTAAGATCCCATTTTCTGAAGGAAAACTCTGATTTAGGCTCCCCCTTAATTAGCCCTGTGTTTTGCAGTTCGCTTAGAAGTATCACAACCAGCTCAAATATCTTTTGAACTAGGATCTGTGGTCCCTGTAGGCTTCCCCACTATTCATTTGGAGGTTTTAGTTCAGCGATGAGAAACTTTTTTTTTCTCCTGAAGGAGGGGCTGGAGGGAAGCGAGGGTCTGAACAAAATTCTGCTCTAGACTATTCTGACAATTCATGTAACGGAATGAACATGGAGGGAAGGCAGTAAACAAACGTGTGTCACACACACCTATGCAACTTTGCCCTAGTACAAACTGCACCATGCCTCTTACTTTCATCGATTCATTTGGCCAGTGTGTTGTTACGCCAGAGATTTTCTGACAAGCTCATTTTCAGCTGTCATTTTACATGCAAAATAAGTAAATAAAAGAGCAAGGATATTCAATCAAGGGGAATTAATCAGATATATCCTCGAACCTGAAACGATGCAAAAACTTGTTGCATGCCATAAGCAATATCTTCAGACATTTCCTTCGGCCAGTTCTTACATGGATTCTATATATAGTTGGTGATAGGAGCTCTGCGGGGCGTATTTTAATCAACCTCCAACTGACTCTGCTCTTACTGTCCATGCTAAAAGCTCTGATCAGTCCTCAAATCAAAGAGTCCTCCTTAGACATATAGTAAGACAGACGTGTAATTGTTAAGGATGGGGACGGAGGAGTGGGAGCTGGGAAGGAAAAGAGAAGTTGAGAGAAGACGTAGGATAATTCGGATTGATTTAGCATTGGAGTTTTTGTATCTGAACCGCCGGCGGCGATACATTTTTGTGTGATCACTAAAGGGGGGGAGGGTTCAATTCTTCTAGTTTACCATTAATTTTATCCCACCTTACCCAAGCGCAAATAAACCCTTGTAACTGCAGAACTTACCACCACGAAGAAGTGACTTCTGGGGTTTCCCAGAACAAGATCAGTGGAACCGCAAACCAGATCCCAAAGCGAAAGTTCATATTAGAAACACTTCACTCCTCATCAGTTCTAATGCGAAGGGCGGAGGAAATCCCATGGAACAAAAACTACTGACACAGAGCTAAATGCACCTTGAGGGCTTCTCTCCTCACTGGATCAAGAGTCTCACCATTCCCATGTCACGGTTGCCAGGGGTCAGATATACTGATATGCTCTATAATGTGTCTGTGCAGAACTCCGGAGTCTGCTCAATTTGTCCAGAATCACATCCTCAAGGAGGGCAACAAGATCAATTCCGCTCTCATCCTTCTTCCTTGCCCTGATGCAGCTCTTCGGCAGTCAGAGCAAATCTGAGGGGCTGGTGTGAGTTGCTTACAGTCTGGGTGGGTTCTGCCTTTCGTTCTTTCTTAACTCTGATGGATGAAATGATGTCAAGAGACATTGGAGGAGGTAACACTTCTGATTAGGGAAGGAATCCCGATGAGCCAGTTGCCTTCCAATAACCTTAAATCCAAACAGAGTTACTTCAAACCCTACACAGTTACCAAACACGGCACGGGGATACATTACTATTGAGAATACAGCAGTGAAGTCGCCAAACAACGGAAAATACTTAGCACTTCTCAATATTTGGTATCAATATATAATGTTTTAGTATTTCATTCACATCTGTGTATGGTATGATAGGTACAGACACGCCATATGAACTATGCAACTCGACTGTAACATTATATATAAGAAACAGAGAGAAAGTATTTCCATGTTTTTGTTTATTTTAATAATCTCAGCCCTAGGAAATTAGGAAGGGGAATGATCTAAATTCATCACATCTGAGGGCACTAAATGTAACTGACCAAGGCGATTATGTAAAAGAATAGAGATTGGGTGAAATGAAGAATACAATGCAGCAAGCACATTTAAGTGTGAAAACTGGATACCATTTTATTTAACACGCTGAGGTCTTATTCGTGTAAATGTTACCCCGGTTGCTAGCAAAGGAGTTTCCTCTTCTCACCTGACTTTTGACCCGAACAGTCTACTCCAAATTGTACTCTTCAGACAACAGTCCGGCAGGGAAAAACAAACACATTGAAAATAGTCAGGACAGCTCACTTGACAGCGGTTATGCTTCACAAACACAGCATCCATATTGCACACGTTTAGTGTGTGAATTACTGTGCTTAGCTCCTTCAAGTGCCACCTGGAAACCAGACAGCTGTCCGGATCAATTGTCTCTTTCAAATGACGTTTAAAACTTTGCCCAGACAAACAGACCATCTCTCACTAAATCGTTGTTGCAAAGCAATTGGCGGGGAGGGGTTCAAATACCATTTATTGAAGATCAGATTAAACTTCCCTAAGAGAGTGGGGCGACAGAGAGAATAAACGCTCTGAAAGGTGACTGGATTGCAGATTTAGGCCCTGATCCAACTCCTGTTGCAGTCAGTGGGAATTTTTCCATTGATGTCAATGGAAGTTGGACCAGGTCCTAGGGCAGCCGGCTTGAGGCAGGCTGTTATCTAAGATAGTGAGGCAGCGAAAAACCAAGCAAGCCCACTTCTCGCTAAGCTTGACGGGGCTACAGCATCTCGTCCAGGCTAGAGATTTCTTCCCCTGAAGCTCATTCCGGGTGAGAATCGACCGCACCCGTTTAAATGCCGCGGAACTGAAATAAGAGTTGGTCGCTGCCACCCCAAGACAGGTTTATACCCTCACTCCCCAGCATGACCAATGCATTCGTCATCCATCTGCTTTCAGAGTGGAGAGAAGCCCCGGCGCTGCGTGGTCCAGGGAAAGGCACCTCGGGCCTTGCTGTTAGCAGGATTTTATCATCTGGCTCGGCCAAAGGGGCAGGGAGCGATCAGCGATCACTCCTAGCTAGCCCACAAGTCTGTGTCTCCAGCGAGCTGGAGACGGCCAGAGGTCGAGCTCGACCAAGGCACTAGAGCCGGGAGCCTACAAGCAGAGAAACTCTGCAGGGATTTACATAGACCAGAAAGTGAAGATGCTTCCCTGGAACTGGAAGTTTGTATCCCCCAGGGCCCTGAGGAGGGATTTGAAGGCTTCCATATGGCAATTGTTAAACTGAAACTGGGCTTTCCGTTCCCAGCGAGTACGTCGAGAAATAGCGATAGAGGAAACCGTGTCCAGCTGCCAACCCAGCTTGGAGCAGCCAGACCCAGGGCAGCCTGAACAAATCCGGCCCCTCAGTCCTCTGTAGTGACTGGCTGGCCAAGGGAGACGCAGTTCACCCGATGGGGAGGCAGAAGAAATGACCTCGCCTGAAGCAGGCGGGCTGCGAAAGCCCCGGGGCTGATAACCCCAGTTCAGGAGAGACCATGGAGATTTTTTTAATGCAAGAGAATAAAACCTTTCTGGAGAAAGGCAGGCGGCTGAACACATCAGACACAGGGAAAGACACTGCTGGGCAGGAGCCAGGATCCCTCCCCCAGCCCGCTCCCAGCCACCATCCCCTACTCTTCTCCCACCGCCACCCCAGGAGAGCCCCATCGGCTTGCACCCGCTCGCTGTTGCCCGGGAGTCGCCACTAGGAAAAAGGGGGGGTTCTTACCACCTGGTGCATATGGTACACTCCCGGTGAAGACAAGGCAGGTGTTATAGTCTTGCCACTGCTTGTCTCCTATTTTTTACCTGCCCCCCTTTCGTCAAGCCCCCGCCCTTAAAAAAAAAACAAGAGGGCGGGCTTTTTAGCCTGGGATTTGAGCCTAAGGGAGGAAAGCACCTACAATCCATTGCGGTTTAATGTGATTTGGGGGCCTAAATCCGTAGGATCCTTTGAAATGTTTTTAAATCGGTTTCCCTGTTGTATAGGCTGGGGATGGTTTATAAGTAACATTTACTTTAGGAAAGCAATCCAGGTTGGTACACTAGGGCTTTCCAGATTTGTGCCGGTACCATTTAGTGGCAGAGTTCACTTACTTTCTACCAAGACTGTCCTGAGACTGAACTGGGGCCACGTTCCCATGGCCCTGCCTATCATTGCTCCAGGGGAAGCTCCTGAACTCAGGTAGGCCAGCATAAATCCCGATCCACTTCAGTGGAATTGCTCGTTTTACGCTGGTTAATGGAAGAAAATGTGAGTTCCTGTCTTTATAGTGACAGTCATGTCTCACTAAATGAATGATAGGTTTCAGAGTAGCAGCCGTGTTAGTCTGTATTCGCAAAAAGAAAAGGTGCCACAAGTACTCCTTTTCTTTTTTTAAATGAATGATAGTACATGGTTGTGACAAACAAGACAGGAGCTGCCCCTTTCTCTTATGCAGGATCCTTTGCATGTGATAAGCTCAACGTTGTATAGGGACAGATTTCCCTAACCCAGGGCGGTCGCTAGCCATTTTGGTCCCCTACACAGCCCCCAGGCAGGGGGGCTGTGTGGGGCCCCAGGCCTCCGCTGTGGGGGAGGGCTGGGGGGCAACCTTCAAGTGCCATGAGAGCCTTAAACAGCGCTTTGGCCTTGGCTTTCCCTTGTGCAACTCAGTTCCCCTTACTTGAGTTTGGTCCCGTTTTGGCACTAGCACACACTAAAGAGAGATGGCCAATAAAAAGGGTTCGTTCAAACTCCATCATCTGCAAAAGGGACAAGTGTAGGACATGCTATACGTAGAACCTCAGAGGTATGAACACTTTGGGAATGAAGGTTGTTTGTAACTCTGAAATGCTTGAACAAAACGTTATGGTGGTTCTTTCAAAAGCATACAACTGAACATTGATTTAATACAGCTTTGAAACTTTACTATGCAAAATTTAAATGCTTCTTTTGACCATTTTAACTTAAATGAAACAGGCACAGAAAGTTTCCTTAAAATATTTTTGTTAACTTTCCCTTTTTTAGTAGGTTTCAGAGTAGCAGCCGTGTTAGTCTGTATTCGCAAAAAGAAAAGGAGTACTTGTGGCACCTTAGAGACTAACAAATTTATTAGAGCATAAGCTTTCGTGAGCTACAGCTCACTTCATCCGATGCCTTTTTTTAGTAGTTTACTTTAAACACACTACCATACTGGCTTCTTTTGGGAGGAGGGGAGAAGAAAAGGGGATGTCTCTGGAGCTGCCTGATTGCGTACTTCTGGTTCCAAATGAGGTGTCAGGTTTCAGAGTAGCAGCCATGTTAGTCTGTATCCGCAAAAAGAAAATAGGGACTTGTGGCACCTTACAGACTAACAAATTTACCTGAGCATAAGCTTTCGTGAGCTACAGCTCACTTCATCGGAGGTGTGTGGTTGACCAGTCAGTTTGTAACTCTGGTGTTCATAACTCTGAGGTTCTACTGTAAATGTTTCAGAGAAAAACAGCAATATTAAAGCAAGTCTACTATAGAGGACTGATTGGCCTGAAGGGATTTGCTGTGGGCGATGAAGTCTTTATCATCAAGATAACTGGTTTAAATCCAGCCCCCTTTGCTTGTAACTTGAAGTCATTAGATTCTGAAGACTGTTTGGTGGCCCTATTAGTGTGAGTTGAGTTCGTGGAAAGTATGTGTCTATGTCACAAAGCCATTTTAACAATTTACCCTGATTTCAATCCCAGCTGAGAATCCTGGAAAATGAACTACCCCCTTTGCTCTACACCCTGTCAGTCCAGTCCATGGTTAAGGAACATTTGTGGGGCAGGGAAGGGAAGCCATTGTGATAGCTGTTGGGATAAAGGGCTTCAATATTCTGGGCTATTGATTAACACTTTTCCTGAATGCTAAATTCATTTATTTAAAATGCAAATCATTAAGGATCTAGATGCATAATGCATAATAGAATCGAAACTTGGCAAACACTGTTCTTTGGAACATCAAATAAAGGGTATGATGAATTTACTACTATGAATACTTTTGATTATTTAGGAGCTAAACAAGCATCTTTAAAATTTAACATGGCCAGCAAAGAATTGTAGCACTGAAATGGGATTTATGAAAAAGCCCATCTCAAACAAACAAACATCATCCTTCTCTGAAGTCTGAATTCTTCAGATCACAAACAAATTAGTGGGTCCGGTGTAAGATTTAACAGTTCAGAAGGAAATGTTCATTTTGCATTTCATTTCCTTCCAACCGAAAGGAACATCTAGAAACCTGATATAGCATAGCTTGGATTTCAAAATTACCGACACAAAGTAACATTAGAGCGAGCTTTCGGAGTGTATAGGCTCCATTTATCCATACTGAGAAGTTATGAATGACACACTATCTGTGCCACCAGTAGGCAGCCTCCATATTTCCAGATATATAAAACTTGCTTCAGATGCATAGGGAGAGCATGAATGATGGTGTAAAGATGGGAGAGTGAGGTAATCCCTGACAGAGTGAAGGGATAACGAAGCAATAAGAAACAATATCCAGGATGTAGAGAAGGCAAAGCTGGGCAGGACCTTCAAGTGCAGATGAGCAGGCTAATCTTCAGTAGACAAAGCATTGACAATTTAGGGATCTGGAAAGAGTAGTGACATGATCAGATGAAATGAGCTAGGGGGGAAATAGCAGCAGTATTTTAGGCAGACTGGAGAGAAGCAATATTAATTAAGCCAGAGATGAGGTGATAACAGTAACCATGGCAGGAGAAAATCAGGCAGCCAGTAGAACAATCCCCCCTTTCAAATCCCTCTTCCCTGAAAGGCCTATCTATACTGCAGCCCAGGTGAACAGCTAGGGAAGACTGTGGAGAGGGTCATCTTTTCTCTCCTCCCTGGAACCTAGAACTGTCTCAAACAGCAATAATCCATAGTTTAAAGATGCTGCATAAGTGTTCTGGCACTCTACAAGAGTATGTTAATGTAACTGACAAAAATGAATGGATTAGAATGGAAGATCTGAGGACACTGACACTAAATGAAATGGAGGGTAGCAGTGTCAAAAACTACTTCTGAAAATTGTGTTAAAACTGTAAATATCTTCAGACTTCTAGAGTAAGTAGAGTCTTGTGAAATGTTGAATTTTTTAGGCTTAGGATTTTTATTTTCTGCTTAATGCTGGTAGGTCTACTCCTGGTAAAAGATGTTTCTTCTGCACACTCTAGTGTTAGACTGACAGTATCACTTTGTGCATTTAATTATTGCTGTATTACGATCCCTGACTCTGTTTTGGATTTTGGCATATTGGATTTATGATATCGTAATTGCTCTGTCTGATTATGCTGTGCACGCAAAAAATTTCACATCAATTGAAAAGCTTTATTCTGCTCACATTGTGCACTATGAGGATTTCCTTTGGAGGAAAGGATGGGACATTGAATCATTTGTTTCAGAGTAGCAGCCGTGTTAGTCTGTATTCGCAAAAAGAAAAGGAGTACTTGTGGCACCTTAGAGACTAACAAATTTATTAGAGCATAAGCTTTCGTGAGCTACAGCTCACTTCATCGCCGATGAAGTGAGCTGTAGCTCACGAAAGCTTATGCTCTAATAAATTTGTTAGTCTCTAAGGTGAATCATTTGTCTTTGCTGATCTGCCATATGACATTAGGACCAGATTTTGAAATATGAGCATCAGAAGTTAAGCACCTAAATCTCTACGTAAGCCCTAAATAAAGGTGGCCTGGTTTTCAGAAATGTGGAGTGCCACAGAACAAGGCACAGCATCTTTGCAATGCATAGTGCCTGATCAAGCACAGGATTTTGTGGGGAGAGATCATAACAGAAGGATGCTGAACAACACACCTTACCCAGAACGGGACTACTGTATCTAGCTAATTCAACATCATTTTTGTATTTGGATGTATAGAATTGCTAAAAAAGGTGCCTATTTGCATGCTCTAGGCACCCTTGCGTAACTTAAAAATACAACTTATGTGTAATAGAACAAATTCAAAGTAACCTTCCAGCAGCAACTGAAATATACTACACTTGATCTTACTTAAAATAGAAAAAAAGCACACTTGCTGTCTTGATCCTAATGTTCACTCATTTGATACCTTCCTCCTGCCTGCCAGTGATCTCATTTCAAACTGGTCAAGAAGGTCAAGAATTCTTTCCCCTTTCTCTGAGCAGGAAAAGACAAATTTGATCTTTAAAAGTTCATGAGCATAAAATTAGCACCCCCACCCCCATAAACCAATGGTTAAAAATGTCTCCAAAAATAGGCCTCTGTAGTGATGCTGGCTGACAGATATCTAGGGCTAAAGGCACTCTCTGGGTTCAAAAGATACCCTTCTGTTAGCCTAGCAAAGGTACATGAAAACCCACACAAGGAGGAGACAAAGAAAGGTCCAAAGCACATTTTCCTTTACAGGACTGGCAAGACCAGTTGGTGTTGATCAGAAAAGATTCCCTCTGCTCTTAAATGTCAAAGCACCCACGAGGAGGGCAGGAAGCCAGCGGGGGGAAGAATCATTACTATTCCCCCCCCATGTGATAGCTTTAATCCAAAATGACTTTTGCAAAATAAGGAGAGAACACCGAGGTTGGAGATCTAAGGCCATCACAGCTTCCCACTGGCTGGAAACAGCAATGCGAATAAGGCCCGAGGGCATGTCTAGAACACTTTAACAGGGATGCAGGAGGTGGAAGAACCTTTACAAGTGAGAAAAAAAATTACCTATAGTTTTTCAGAACCTCTTTGCAGATGAAAGAAATAAGGAGGCAGGAGCAGATATATGCTCCGTAAGAGTAGTTGTCAGCCAAAATGCAAGCTGGTGGATGGTCTGGTGGAGTTTGGGAACTAAAAAGACAGGAGGAAAAGGAAGGAAAAACAGGCTACAAGGGTGGCAATTTTGCAACAGAAAAGCTTCAAAAACAGACTCCAATGAGAAACTGCTGAGCTTGAATTAATATGCAAACTAGATACCATTAACTGGGGTTTGAATAGAGACTGGGAGTGGCTGGGTCATTACATATATTGAATCTATTTCCCCATGTTAAGTATCCTCACACCTTCTTGTCAACTGTCTAAATGGGCCATCTTGACTATCACTACAAAAGTTTTTTTCTCCTGCTGATAATAGCTCATCTTAATTAATTAAAAAGAAAAGGAGTACTTGTGGCACCTTAGAGACTGACAAATTTGAGCATAAGCTACATCTCACTTCAGCGGATGCATTCGATGTACTCCTTTTCTTTTTGTGAATACAGACTAACATGTCTGCTACTCTGAAACCCTTAATTAATTAGCTTCTTACAGTTTGTATGGCAACTTCCACCTTCTCTCTGTGTGTATCTATATATATCTTCTTACTATATGTTCCATTCTATGCATCCGATGAAGTGGGTTTTAGCCCACGAAAGCTTATGCTCCAATAAATTTGTTAGTCTCTAAGTGCCACAAGTACTTCTGTTCTTTTTGCGGCTATGGACTAACACAGCTGCTACTCTGAATCTTGTACCTGGTCAGAGGAATCAATCACAAGAGCACAGTGATCCGTGCCTGTTGTTTTTCCCTCTTATTCTTCTGCTAAATTGTTGGAAAAATAGTAGCAGAAATGGAAAAAAAACTGAGAATTTAATATAAATTCTATACTTGTTTGTCACCTTGCAGCCACGACTGACAGGACAGAGACTGGGCATTTCCTTATGTAGCCTTGGTTACAGACAGCTACTTTTCCCACTCCCTTCAGAGTAGGTTGAACTGTTAAGTCAGGGCAAAGAATTATGCCATAGGTTGGGGAGCAGTGTCCCAGCATACTACAAAACAAGATTGTTTTTATAAACGTTAACATTTTGATCCACTGTTGAACAGTAAAGTACCTCTGAGACAAACCTCTCAGAAAGAGCACTACTCAGTGACCCTGTTGTGGAAATATAGGTTTTTTTGTAAAAAAGAAGAGGAGTACTTGTGGCACCTTAGAGACTAACAAATTTATTAGAGCATAAGCTTTCGTGAGCTACAGCTCACTTCATCGGATGCATTTGGTGGAAAAAACAGAGGGGAGATTGAAGTGAGCTGTAGCTCACGAAAGCTTATGCTCTAATAAATTTGTTAGTCTCTAAGGTGCCACAAGTACTCCTTTTCTTTTTGCGAATACAGACTAACACGGCTGCTACTCTGAAACCAGTTTTTTTTGTAGACATTCAACAATAAATGTAGCTTTGAAAATGCAATGTCCTCTGTCCCTAGGACAGAACTGGAGGTCAGGACTCCTGGGTTCTATTTCCAGACCATCACCAAATTGCCAGGGGCCAGATTTTAAAAGATATGTAAGGTGCCTAAACATGCAGATAGATTAATGGGATTTTCAGACACCTAGGTGCAGAAATCAAAAGGAGTTAGGTGCCTAAGCATTATTGAAAAATTACACTAGGCACCTAAATACCTTTAAAAATCTGGCCACAGTTGAACATGGTCAATTCACTCAGCCTCCCTGTGCCTCAATTTACTTCTGTATTATCTCCATTTTACTTTACAGGGGTATTATTGGCTTAACTAATTAATGTATGCAAAGCTCTTTAGCACCTTATCTCCAGCAACCTCTTAGAAGTGCAAAGCAATGTATTATTACTATGGTTGCAAGATAGTGACTTCGATTCAATACCTTAAGGAATAAAATCTCTCAGCAGGATTGTTTCTATCTGAAATCACCCACAGTGAAACTAAATGGTTCAGAATTTAAAGACAGCATGACTTGGGGGCTAGATTTCCAAATGGCCTCTTCACTCTCAGTTTTCCCCCCACTCTCTTATAGGTATGTTTGAGAAGATGATTTAGACACAACAATGACTAAAACAGACAAAGAAATTAGCAAAACTCTCCCTGAGAAGAGAGAGCATAATGGACCTGAAGTGCACGGTTTAATAAACAGTAATTTGAGATGAGGAAATTAAATGCAACTTCATATGGTGATACGGTGGAAGATAATAACCAAAGATTAGTTTTAGTCTTGCCCTCAAAATTAAGTACTCTCCTCCCCCATACTACAGCCCTTGTGACCCTGATAACTGAAGTTTCAGACAATTCATTGTCGTTGTTCCAGGATTCCTGTTTCCCTTACCTAGTATATGTTATATACAGTATGAGCAGTTGGATGAGAGGAGGGGAGAAAGAAAAAAAATCTGTACTTCTACCTAAGTGGTGTTTCTATTAAAATGATCAACATTTTCTTTATGAAATAATTTGAAAAGCAAATGGGAACCTGAGGGAGTAACTGCTCACAGATGTAATTTGCAGGATTGCTTAACAATAACAAAATAATTTATGTAATTAATATTTCTTATGAGTTAGATATGAAATAGATGCTTTATATGAAGGATGGGCATTTTGACTCATATCCTTTCAATTTTTTACTGGTTATTTACTGAGGCAAGATCAGGTATATTAATCAGAAATTGCAAACATGACTAGCAACATGTAAACTAGTAATAAGACAGTCTCCCTCTGTTAATTCACAAAGATAAAACTCAGGCTAACTTCAATAACTACACTCTTATCAAAGCTAATTTATACAGAAGAAAATAAGAGGTAACTTTTGCAGAGTACAATTATTTACCTTGTAACTGATTATTTATCTATGAAGTCTGCAACAGATTAAAATGCACCTAAAGTTTCAACCAATACAGATTCGGTGTTTATGGTTATCAACCCAATTTTCTAAGGTGTATCTATATCAGGTACCAGGGCACTATTGTGTTTTCTAATTTGCACGAAAGTGAAGTAATTAAATGAAGACATCTGGAATTTATTTAAAGAAAGAATTACCTTTCTGTTGACTTCATCTATATAAAATCAGTTTAGTAGAATTTACAACCTAGAATTGGTTTCTGAAAAGAATTTTATAGTAACTTTTAATTACAAAACACTTATCAATAACTATGATTTTTGCTTTAATATTGCTTTTCTTCATATGTATTTTATGTCATTCATGCTATTATACTGAAAGGGTTATAACAGAAATACTGACAAAACTATTTTCTGGAGGGGTTTTCTTTTTAAAATTATGGCCGGAAGTGCAGCATATTAATGGTCTCAATTGAGAAGTTAATTTTCTTCCACAAAATTTTTTGGGGAAAAGTCTTCTTTTAGTTAGTGTCTGAGATGGCAATGAAATATAAATGAGAGGAAATGGTATAGTGGTTGCACCACTAAAATGTGAGTGAGGAGTTCTGAGCTTTTACCTGGCTCTATCACAGACAGTTTGGATTGTGTCACGTAACCTCTCTGTGCCTCAGCTGTCCTTCTGTAAAGTAAAACAACCTCTCTCAGGGAGCATTCATGAGATTAATTACTCTTTGAAAAGTATTCTAACATCTTAAGTTTCAAAGTATGTGTGTGCAGCATACCATGAAATCTGAGACTCTAAACACTAAAAACAACAGAAAACAAAAGAAAAAAATTCAAACAGATGCAGCTACTGCAAATTTCAAAACTCCATCTATATTCAAGAGGATGATAATCTGCAAATGGGTAAATCAGAGATGTGAAGAACTTTGGCATTTCAATGTTGCAAGCTAGTTGGAGAGCAGTTTTAGTGATGATCTTGTTTGCAGCAGCAAAGAAAATACATATTGCATACATAACACTTTTTCCCATTTCTATTCAAAGGTTTTTTGGTGACTGCTAGGTAATGTCATAGAAATGGTATTGCTGCAAGAGAAACTGCTTGTAAGATAAAAGTGGTAATTGTGACAGCTAGATCCCACAAAATTCATTCTCCAAGGCTTGCTGGTTCAAATCACTGGTCTACAGCTGGATGCACTCCTCCATTTTTGGTGGCAGAGGAAAACTAAAGCTGGTGAGTGGCTGTGCATATGGAAGAGTTGTGCTATAGGCTTTCCCTTTCTCCTGATAAGCCACATGGCTGGAGTTCTGTAAGTTGAAGAGGAGTCTAGGACAATAGGAGGAGCAATTAAGTATACTGAAGTAAACCTACTACCTAATGTAGTTTCAAAGCAGTAATCTGCAGAGGAGCTGAGGATAAAGAATAATGCTCAAACCAGCATTAATTTCCTTAACTTGTACTGTCCTTGGAGAGGATGGAGCAATAGGGACAGGGAACGACCGGTCTCTGCACTACAACCCTGAATCCCAAAGGGCTAGAGTTCGATTTCATACACAATCTAGGACTTTGAAGTTTTCTAGGCTGTGTCCCCTTAACCCCATCCCATTAGGGGAGAATGCTCCCCATTTGTAACAAGAAGGTATGGAAAGAATTACAAGCTGTAAATTACTACAAGAATCAACTGTGTATGTTAATATTTATAACACCAATCACTTATAGGAAATAAAGGTTTTATTAACCAGGATGGAGAACGGGTAGAAACACTCACTGAAGACACTAAAATACACACATTGAGGAAGATTCTATGCAGCGTTCTCGATCATACATATGGAGCTGTTGTAGTAAAGAGCTATGGGCATGTAGAAACATGCAGCAAACTTTTCTGAATCCCTAACATTTAAATCCTTTTGAGCACCAGTAAATCTGTAAATGTTGTTAACAAATGCTGTTGAATATGCTAATGTTGATGTGCAAGAGATCAGTGTTGGGGCAAGAGATCAGTTTAGCCATGGTTTGGATAGCACAGTTCAAGGAGAAAAATCCCTGTCTACAATAATCTGGATAGCTGTGCTAGAACCTTGTAACCAGCATCCCTATTTATATTACACAGTTCTACATAAAATGGTTTTGATCCCTGTGTGAACATGGTAGCTTGATCTGGTTCCAGTCATCTCAACCTTGCTCAATAGATTGTTGTGTTTATGATCTATTCAACCTTTACAATATTGAACTACAAAAAAGTTTTACTAAAACTAAAGTGTGCCATTCAAACGTTAAATATTTAAATGATATCTTCTGTTTTGTAGCACTAGATATGAAAGCACACTGAGGTGTGGTAGGAAAATCAAATTGATGCTTCATGATTAAACGCTTGACAAGATCCCTACAATATTGTTGTTGGTGGTAAACAAATAAGAAATAAAGGCATAGTAACCATAGGAAAATATTTTTTGATGTGAAACTATATTGCATGATAAAATACAGAATGTCTTCAGGGAAGTCTACTTAAGTTGTCTTAAATGTTTTGATAAAATGCCCTCCAAAAAATAAATTTCTCTATTGTTGCAAATACATAACTAATAAACAATATAGCAGACTAATTACTGATGATGTTCCACATTCATAAATGACAGCTAAATGGGCAAAGAAACTAGCAATAAGTACTAAACAATAAGAGTTATGGTTTTATTTCTTACAAAAATGAAATATAAAAACAAAACTTTGAAAAGGTTTATACTTACAAGGCATACCCATTTTGTAAAGAAAACTTTTAAACATAAATAAATATGATTGGTTGGACTGAATTTGTAACCTTTATTTTGTTTCTAAATTAAAGGATTTATAATATTACAAAATTTAAACTCTTCAGAAATGAAGCTAAGAAGAATTTAATGTACTTCTTCAAATTTTTTCTTACTATAAATTGGTTTGTAGTTCCATACGTTGAACAGAATCATATTTGAGAACAAAAGTTTGTTAGAAGTATGCATAAAATCAGGCTTTTCTTAAGGTTAATTTGGTGATAAGAAAGAGAAATCCAAATCCAAACAGGGTTACTGCTGCCTTTTTTATTAATCTACTTTTCCAGGTAGGTGTTTTTTCCTGGGGTCGCACACGAGTGGGGTCATTCTTCTGTTCATTTTGAAGCTGAAGTTCATGTAAATATATAATTCAAATAATTTGTTAGTCTCTAATGTGCCACAAGTACTCCTTTTCTTTTTACAATTCAAATAGTTGGTGTATGAGAATTTCTTAAGTATATGAAGGCATTTCAGACAGTACATAAATGTAGATATTCATGTTATTTTACTCTCGTTAAAGCCTGGGCCTGATCTTGCTTCCATTAAAATGAATGGCAAAACTTATACAGATTTCAATGGGAGTAGGAGTGGGTCTTTATCTTATCTATTTCACAGAGCGATACTATAAAAATAGTAGAAGCATGAATACCAGCACCTTTTTGTAAATAAACAAAATTCCTTAAAGGCTAGTCAAAACTAACAATTGTTAGAAAACATCTTGAACCATTATAACAGCAAAACAACCCTGTTATAAAAACACTAACAATGTCCAATATTTTATCAGGGCCTTTACTATTTAATCACAAGAGTCATGATTTATAAAAATATATTTAGTCAAAAAGAGGCTTTCAATGACTTCCATGTAACAGCAGAGCTATAGTGAGCATATAGGTGAGATCCTATGTTTGTAGGGTGCTACGCATCTTACAAGATTGGGCCCACAAATAATAACTCTACCCTTGTGAAGGCAGAAGGTGAAATTCTGGTTCCATTTAGGTCAGTGTGAGTTTTGCCCCCAGATATTAAATTATTATAAAACTGGCTAATAGCCACTTATATACTTTCACAAAATAATTATATATTAAGCTGTTAACTATGTATTTAATGAAATCTGGCAAAAAATAATTGAAATTTTATACACTAATTATATTTACTAGATTTAAAAAATGAATTTTAACTTAAATGTTTTAGAAATAACTGATTTTCACATTAAATGTTATTTCACTTGAGCTCTCTATGCCAGTGGTTCTCAACCTGTGACCCTTGTGACATCCTCAGGGTCATCCAGGTAGTATACATATTGTGTTGATGCAGCCCACATGACACAGAGAGCGCTGCATATGCCAATTCAACAATGGCCAATAAAAATGTAGAGCAAAAAAAATGTTTAAATGTTAAAGCTGTTAAAATGTTATTCAGAATGATACTAAATGAGCAGATTATATGATGTAATGATTACAGTTGTAATGTAACAGGAATAATAGTTTATAAAATATTAAAAGCACCAAATGTTTAAAGAACATGGCCAAAGGTTCTAGTGAGAGAATGCCTGAGCTTGATGCACATGCAGTATTATTTTTTACTTGAAAGTGCAACTTGCCCTTTAGGGTATGTCTATACTGTGATAAAACACCCACACCACGGCCACGGCTGGCCTGGGTCAGTTGACTCGAGCTTGTGGGTCTAGGGCTGTGGGGCTATAAAATTGCAGTGTAGATGTTTGGAGTCTCAGATCTTGGGCTTCACTCCAAGCCTGCATGTCTATACTGCATTTTAAAACCCTGCAGCCCAAGTCCCATGAGTCTGAGTCAGCTGACTCAGGCTCCAAGACTTGGTACATCAACCTTAGACATCAACTCTAACTGGTCAGTTGGGTGTGCAATCACCTTTTTGCACATGTATTCAATTACTGCATACACAAATGTAGGCCTGCAACTGCCATAGAGTTCTTTGTGGCAGCTTCAAACGTACTCTCACATATTTGGTTCTAAATGTTTTATAAAGCGAAGGCTGTTAACATTCATTTAAATTTACCTAAACAACAAGAGAGCATTAATAGTATTATATTCACTGTCTGACTTCCACATGACTTCATTCAGCAACAGATTCCTTTCTGACACTGATGCTCCATTTACTGAATCTCAACACTCATTCCTTTTACCAGCCTATTACTTAAAGTGATCTTGTCTGACAAGAGCTTGTCATTATGTTGGTTTGAGAGTGAGTGATGTAGTGCTAACATCTAGCATTGACCTCTCCCACCCTTTTCTTTTGACACCTCTACAGACATATCTGGATTGCCTCCTATTCCATCACATACAACCCTAACATCTTCCTCATGAGTCAATATTTCCATACAATACCTTAATTATGTGTTCACACAATGGCATTTATAGTGCAATAGTTCTTAAGGAGCATAAGGATATTCCCCCATTTTAGCAACCTTTCCTCTTCCCAAGGTTTCACTCATCTCTGCCTTTCAGTACAAAAGGAATGGCTACAGCTTCCTATAGAACCTGTCAGCATTGTTTCGGAATTGTTCAGATGAGTCACTGCTGAGTGATGCAAAGCAACAGTTACCCCACCTCTCAACCCCAATTCCCTGCTGCCTGCACATAGGGTGACCATACGTCCCGTTTTGGTCAGGACAGTCCCTTTTTTAAGCCCTGTCCCAGCTGTACCAACTTTTTTTTCCTTGCAAAAGTGGGCATTTGTCCTCTTTGCTCTTCATCAGTTGGCAAGAGCAAACAGGACAAATGCCCAGTTTTGTCAAAAAAGCAGGGTGTGGAGGAATGTGGGGTGTGTGGAATAGTGATGCCAACCCTGCATGGGGGGACGCAAGGCTCCAGTGGGGGGCAGGCAGGGCTTGGGCAAGCAGCGATGCCAGCCTCAGCCTTTGGGAAATATGGTCGCCCTATCTAGTATGTGCATCGCTGCTCACCTAAGCCCTGCCTGCCACCACGTGGGAGGGTCGGGGGGGGGGGAAGGAGCTCAGGCCCGGGGGGCCTTGGGACCAGCCCCATGCAGTGTCCCATTTGCTCTTTGGGAAATATAGTCACTCTATCTCCACATCTCTTGCAATTCCTTCCCTTTGCAGGTGTTCAAACTACAGTTTTAAAGATCCTTTCTGTGGCAGTCTGATGTGCTACCACTTAGCTGATGGGGCAGTATGTACAGAATTTGTTTACAAGAAATCTGTTTATGGCATTTTCTTTAGTATATTCATTAAGACACATACCCACCTTTTGCATGAGGTCCTTTAGTTTGCTAACTTCTTCACCCAAATCTTCAACACTGCAAACCAAGTCCTCACAAACTTTAGTGAAGCTCTGGGGTGGACCCCATTCGAGTACTATCTATTAGAAGTTTTACAATGTTATTTAAAATCTGGTAAAAAAACTTCTGATCTTATACAATTGCTATTAAAATATGAACAATAATTTCTGTAAAGTGCTTATATTCTGTACAGTATGAAATCAATGGAGAGACTGGCAAAGTACATAGTTCAGCTTAGATCACTTACATATTTTAATAGATCAAACCAGTTATTCAAAATGTCATCTTACCTCACATAGGTCAACTGGTAGGCAATATGAAGGCCCCCAAACATCCCAAAAAACATTATGCAACCTCAAGATAATCAGACTATTTAGACCAGCAGTATATATTTCTATGCTTCTCCAGAGGTGTAAACAAAGCAAGGAAAACAATGAAGACAGTCTAACATTACAAAATATCTCTACTTTTAAAATATTTTTATATTTTAAATATTGTTGTGATAAAATCAAAACACAAACAGATTATTTTTAAAACACAACACCCTACATTTCCACATGGTTTATGTGTGACATGGCGCACACTGTTGTGTTTCAGCCTTCCCCTGCCCTTTCTGGAACTTTTCATTTAAATATTTAAACTCTTACCTGCACAAGCAGAGAGGAACAGAATTTTTTTCTTCTTAAAAATTTGATTGACTTAAAATTTTTTTAAAATGTAACTTAAAGTGGTATTTCAAGGTACAGTACTATTAGCAAGAATGCTATCTAGTTTACATAAACTGTATGATAAAGGAGAAAGTTGTATATAGAGTCCATTACTGTTCATTTTCTCATTTATTAGTAGCTAAACTAATAATCCTCCCACCCTGTCCCAAATCAGTCTTCATTTTCCTTTATTGAATACCTTGTGAGAGTTTGTGGGTAACTGGCTAACTATATTTTGCACAGCAGTTGTAAGATGGCCACACTGTCTATTCAGTTTCAGAAGAAAAGTGAGGAACTCATCGCCACTATAAAAACAAAATAAAATAATAAGATATGCAATTTATTTAAGAAACAAAGTAATAGTTTATTATTACAAATGCACAACTTCCCATAGAACTCTACATGTACTTAAATTCAATAAGCTTATCTATTTCCCCGTAAAAATATTATCTAGAACACTGTAGCTATTAAAAAGAAGTTTGAAAGTCTGAACAGTTCAAAAACCCCTAAACCTTTAGCAATGCTCAGTTTAATTTCCATTTATTTTTGCTTTTCTTCTTTACTCTGTCTCTTACATGTTCCAGTGGGAAGACCTCTTATTTGCTGCATGAAAAATATTAAGTGTTCCCTGTTATGCACATGAATTTACAACATTATGGTTTTTTGTGCACAATGATAAAACCTGCAACCAGTAATTTTACAAGATCAAGTACTGGAAGTCTCAGGCCCAATTTATGTTGATGTATGAAATATTCCTGGTCTACAGCTTGTATAATCAAGGATGACATGGAGAAGTTGATATCAGATCGGTACATTGGAGTGTGGGACCCTTACTGAATGGGGGAGGCAACTAGTGACAGATGATTTTTGACTCAATGCTTTTTTTGCCTCGGTCTTTGCCAAGGTCAGCTCCCAGACTGCTGCACTGGGCAGCATAGTATGGGGAGGAGGTGAGCAACCCTCAGTGGTGAGGGAACAGGTTAAGGACTATTTAGAAAAGCTGGACATGCACAAGTCCATGGGGCCAGATGCAATGCATCCGAGTGTGCTGAGGAAGTTGGCTGATACGATTGCAAAGCCATTGGCCATTATCTTTGAAAACTCACGGCAATCAGGTCCTGGACAATTGGAAAAACGGCAAATATATTGCCCATCTTTAAAAAAGGGAAGAAGGAGAATCCGGGGAACTACAGACTAGTCAGCCTTACCTCTGTTCCCGAAAAATCATGGAGCAGGTCCTCAAGAAATCAATTTTGAAGTACTTGGAGGAGAGGAAGGTGATTAGGAACAGTCAGCATGGATTCACCAAGGGCAAGTCATGCCTGATCAACCCGATTGCCTTCTATGATGAAATAACTTGCTCTGTGGATATGGGGAAAGCTGTGGATGTGACATACCTTGACTTTAGCAAAGCTTTTGATACAGTCTCCCACAGTATTCTTGCCAGCAAGTTAAAGTAGTATGGATTAGGGCTAGATCGTCGGGATCAACAGGTAGTGATCAACGGCTTGATCATGCGGAGTGCCCCACGGGTCAACTTTGTTCAACATTCTCATTAGGGATCTGGATGATGGGATGGACTGCACCCTTAGCAAGTTCGCAGATGACACTAAGCAGGGAGGAGAGGTATATACATTGGAGGGTAGGGATACGGTTCAGAGTGACCTAGACAAATTGGAGGATTGGGCCAAAAGAAATCTGATGAGGTTCTGCACTTAAGACGGAAGAATCCCATGCACTGCTATAGGCTTAGGACTGATTGGCTAAGTGGCAGTTCTGCAGAAAAGGAGATTACAGTGGACGAGAGGCTGGATATGAGTTAACATTGTTGCCAAGAGGGCTAACTGCATATTGAGTTGCATTAGTAGGAGCATTGCCAGCAGATTGAGGGAAATTTTTATTCCCCTCTGTTTGGCACCGGTGAGGCCACATCTGGAGCATGACGTCCAGTTTTGGGCCCCCCACTACAGAAAGGATGTGGACAATTGGAGAGAGTCCAGCGGAGGGCAACAAAAATGATTAGGGGGCTGAGGCACATGACTTATGAGGAGAGGCTGAAGAAACTAGGGTTATTTAGTCTGCAAAAGAGAAGATGAGGGGAGATTTGATAGTAGCTGACAACTACCTGAAGGTGGGTTCCAAAGGGGATGGAGCTAGGCTGTTGTCAGTGGTGGCAGAGGACAGAACAAGGAGCAATGGTCTCAAGTTGCACTGGGGGGGAGGTCTAGGTTGGATATTAGGAAAAACTATTTTACTAGGAGGGTGGTGAAGCACTGAAATGGTTACCTAGGGAGGTGGTGGAATCTCCATCCTTAGAGATTTTTAAGGCCCAGCTTTACAAAGCCTTGGCTGGGATGATTTAGTTGGGGTTTGTCCTGCTTTGAGCAGGGAGTTGAACGAGATGGCTTCCTGAGGTTTCTTCCAACCCTAATTTTCTATGGGGATTCTGATCAGCATTAAGAAGCTGAACATAGGGTAAAGTGAGGTATCCAATCTAAAATGTGGTGGATGGAGGAGTGGGGGGTTTCCAACTGTGCTGCTCTAGCCCTGGATTTGGCACACCTTCTGTACTGAATTTCTCCAAGTGACCTTGGGAAACACCTGTGGCTCTCCAATTTGAAGGAAACTTTCAGTTACTGTTCAAATACAAGTGAGAAGATGGTACTGAAGGGCGGTTGCATTAAGGTCTCCAAGAGCACCGATGTGAATGCTCACATCACTTTTTCTTCTTAGAACCTCCAGCCCCTTACTCTGTCCCCATCTGACTTGTTTTCTTTTCTTCCCACTTGCAGCATACAACAAAACCAAGGAGCCTCAGATGTAGATCAGAAAGCTTGGATCTTTTTAGGAAGTCTATCCAAAGAATGATCCATAAGCACCCAACCCCCAAGACCCCAGAGTCTCAGCCTACAGTAGAACAACCGCTGCTCACTTCTGCATCTTGGGGGGAATGCCATATAGGCCAAACATGGAGGCATACGATGATCCAATGCTGCAATTTCTCTATCACCGGAACCTCTCGGGATCTAAACAAAACCTTTTTTCTAAAAGATCTACTAAGCCTAGCTAGCAAATTATATGAACAGGTAAAAAATATATAGGGCACGTTCCCTAAAAATTTTGGACTAAATAAAACGATCCTAACCAGAGGGCAGTTTGAAAGTTTCTCTCTCTCATGCATGTTGAGCACCTGTCAAGCAAGTCTGTCATAGATACTTCTTTCCACCCAGAAGATAAACTTTATAAATGGCTGGAATCAATGATGACATTCTTTGTGCTTTGCCACAAATGAATACTAATTATTTTTGTTATTTTGTTGAGAGTCTCTTTCCATCATGCCTAAAACAAAATATGACAAAGGCATAAAACCAAGTAAAACACTTACCATTACTTACTGTTTAACTTACTGTTAAAATTATTCAAATATTGGGAATGACTATTGGACTGAATTTCAGAACCTAATAGAAAATCCCTTAAAAATTTAATTAAGTCATGTTGCATACAGAGATAGCTGTTGCA
The DNA here is from genome assembly GCF_009764565.3 of Dermochelys coriacea. Taxonomy (NCBI): domain Eukaryota; kingdom Metazoa; phylum Chordata; order Testudines; family Dermochelyidae; genus Dermochelys; species Dermochelys coriacea. The sequence continues at coordinate 306,773,498 of NC_050068.2, forward strand.
CTGACACTTTCCCTTGCACCTCCAACAGGAGTTCAGATTTTCACAAAAATAAAGGTATCCTATTTCTTTAGCATGCAAAAGAAAAAAAGTTAAAACAATGAGTTGCTAAACAGTGCAAGAGACCCTGTGGGAGTTTATAATCAATCAGTTCAACATTTTCAACTATGTTAGTTTTTCTATGACTTAATGACTAATATTCCTTCTTTTAGAATGACTTTGAACAAATGGGAAGTAAAATCTTTATATAACAGCATGTAAACATAGCCTGTGATTTAACCATAAGGTCAGATTCCTAGAATACATGTGTCTAACAGTTTTATTTAAAAAGCGCAACACTTCTAATAATTGAATTTGTGTCATATTTTGTATACCTCATGACCCTGAATCAGTGCTTTGTTTCTTGTAATTCATGAACACATGGAAAGTGACATTAAGCTTTATTATTTCTTATAACTCATGAAAACACGGAAAGCTACAATAAGGTTTATGGGTACAACAATTGATCTAATAACATACATTTTGTACATTTCACGTATTAAGCATGTTATTTAATTAAAAATCTGTACTGGGGAACAGGTTATCTATATTTTAGACTCCTTTTCTAAATAGCCAGTAGACTGTTCATTTTTTAATTTTCCACGCAATTCTTCATAATTTATATTTTAAGGATAATCTGCCCAAATAAATTTATTTAAAAAAATACAGTATCTCTTTGGCAGCACTATTTGCTTTTATAATAAAATGCATGAAGCCTAATTGAACTTAATTTTCTTAAACCCATGCTCCTTAAATTAACCTTTGAAGAAGATTGTAGTGTTGTTGTAGCTATGCTGGCCCCAGGGAGAGAAGGTGGGTGAGGTAATATCTTTCATTGGACCAAGTTCTATTGGTAAGAGAAAGAAGCATTCAAGCTTTTCTTCTGTATGCTTGAAAGCTTGTCCCACTAAAGAAGAGTCAGTATTCCATGGCATTTGGTACCAAAATATACATACTCTGTGGCCCATGCTGACACACATTAACAGTTCATTAATGCGCTCTGATTGCAGAAAATGGTGCATTTGGCTGTACAGAATCCCTCAGTGTTGACCTGCAGTATTCTCAGGACTAGTCTGATGGCTCCAATGTTGGGGGACAGAATTGTATCAGGAATGTTGTCTGACAAACGACTCAGATTCAGCCCTAGAAAGGATTTTGAATGCGGTCTGCTGATTGGATCATCAATTTCCCCATTATGAAACAGATACACACAGGATGCGTGAGAAGAACGCTGATCCATTTTACATTACATTGACATGCTCCAGAAAAAGGTGTTGTCTCCATACCATCACACATCATCCTGGTCAATGAAGCTTTCAGTGACTGTTGAGGAGCCATCTTCGAAGATGCCTGTGCATATATACTGCGCAGCTGCCATCCAGTCTACATGCCATGCATTGATGATGAATGTGCTAAACTGCTCAGTCAGTATGAATCCTCTGATGATCCATATATTGCTGACCACATAACTGAGTCACTGGATGACTAGACAGGCATGACAGGAAGTGATGACTCAGAATCTAGAATTCTTGTTCAAATCAGAAATGCTGAAATTTGATTCATTGTCTCAGCACAGCTCAGCAATCACCACCCCTAAGCCACTCACCTGTCATGCCAAACCAAGCTGCCAGCCATCTGCTGTATGTGTCAAAGGCCCCAAATGAGAAGCATGTCAGACAAATTAATGATGAATGGCAGAGGTTCCAGCTGAGAGATGCCACTTGGCAATATAGTGAGCTGTTCAAGCCACCAAGCAAGACAAAATTCTGAGTGATATTAGGAGTGGCACTGTTGCTGGTTATGACAACATATTGCTAGAGTTCTTGAAGCACCTCAGGACTTGTGCTCACCCATGGTTGGTGCAGTTCTTCATGTGAGAGGTCAATGAAGAACAGCTTCCAAAGACATGTCTATTTAGACATTAGCCCTCCCCAGATTTCTCTGTGATTTTGATGTAACATGAAGAATGGTCTGCAGCTAATGGCAGAAACCAGTCTCTTATAAATGACCTGACCACGCGTGTACCTGGATTGATTTGCCACACTGCTCATGGGCCTTTCTGAACTGATTTTGTATGGGCTAGGGTCAATGTGCAGCCAGCCTTCATACCTGCAGCCAATGAGAAGATCCCACATGCAGCTGTGGCCAAAGACAGACAATGTCACCCACCACTGATGACTGCCCTCTGACCAGATTTGATGGTGTTCTGAGGGATCTACACTTAGCTGAGGAGGCTGCTGTCAATTGGCTTGGCGAGCTCTGTGTCCAAAAGGAAGAAGAATGCACTTTGATTAGTTCTGTTTCAAAGAGGACTAGATCAAAGCATGTTAATAAACTGTTAATGAGCGTCAGCAGGGTCCACAGGGAAAACTTAGTCCTTGGCAGACTAGTGCAGGGTATATTCACACCACAGATTGCCTCCATCTTAAGGGCTCCCTCAGGGGAAAAATGACTTGTTCTCCATCTTGTTTTTATTACTGCTCTGAGATGGCATAGCATCTTAGAGATAAAGAGCTGTTTTACTGATTTGACACATGCCAAGTTCACTGAATGTTGTCAGAGTCTTTATGTCTCCCAAGTCTCTCCGGAATAGTTTGGCCCAAACCAGTCTGTCATTCAGGTAGGGAATTATGCAGACCACTTCCCTCCCTGAGGGCCACTGCAATTACAACTATTGTTTTTGTGATGGTCCTAACAGACTAAAAGTGCAAGTGTTCTTGACCTTTGGGGGTGGATTTGGGAGCCATTGTACTTGTCCTTGAGCTACTGCTAAATTAGAGTGAGGCTGTTCAGACACGTTTCTGACTGGCTCTCAGCCCTGGCTGTGATAGTTCTGCATAGGGCTGAAGTGGGAGGGAGAAGCAGGAAGTGCAGAGGAGCTATGCTGATGAATGCTGTGGAGTGGAATTAAGGACAACAATATTATAGTAGGGTTTTTTCCAGCTGCTAGTCTAGCTATATATAGGTATATATATAAATTATATAAATATAGAAGAAAAATATATATAGAAGAATAAAATGGAACAGGGAAAAATTTGTTTTCAGTCTTTTATTTGTTTTCCCCTGCTCCATTTTATTCTGCAGCTCACTGAGGCGGAAAGAAAACTGACATCTCAGTCAGAGATGCCAGTTGTAGCTGTTTCCTGTGAAGCAGGAGAACAACTGGGAAAGCCTTCCCGCACACAAGACAGAGGAAGAGAAAAAAAATATACTGCATCCAGAGAGGTGAGGAGGATCTCACACATTCAATCAAAGTGATGGCAACATCATCACAGAAAGTAACAGCAACTTAGCCCTCAAGTAACACAAATCACTATAATAGGCAACTACATGATCTGAATTATTGTATCACTGGTGTTCCTCTGGACCACTTGCTCAGTGTTTGCCACCAACTTCATAATTTAAGGCTCAATCCTGCTACTAGCACAAGTAACGTGATACTCTGTTTCAAATAATTACATCTTTATGCTATAGTAAACAGTGCAACCATATTTTTAATATATATTTATGTAACTGAAAGATGGCATTTTACCTGAACTCTAAGTTCATCACTTCAGGCAACTCTCCAAATTTTACTTCTTCCACCTGTAGCTCTTTAACAGCATCTAGGATTTTCTGCTGGTCTCTGGTATTTGTAATCCCAATCTAAATTAAAAAGTTATTTTAAATACATAATTGTGTAATGTTTAAAACAGACAATAGAATTAAAAAAGCTAAAAAGCGAGTTTTTTAAATTTTAGAAGTACACAAAATATAATTATTTATACATATAGCAGCATAGAACCTTTAATCACAGAGGATCCCAAACACTTTACAGACTTAAAAACGTTCCAAAAAAGTACACTTGGGGTCACTTCAACTAACTCTACAATATAGACAAACACTGCTGAAGGTGAAACATGACAACTGTTTAATAGTGCACAGCACCGCTATATAATTAGACTGCAAGTGAAGAATGCCTAATTGAAATTGCACAGGAAACACAGGTAGACAGAATGTAATTACTCACATTGGCACTTGGCCAAAATGGGATATTTGTAAAAACTGCTATAGGATTTTCAATGATCACAAATAACTAGGGCCTCTGTTTTAGGTGTCATTTGAGGCACCTCCAGCAGTAAAACACTCCATATCATCATACTGGTTCAGTATTAACTCAACAGGAAGAAAGTCACCTAATGAATCATCAGCACCATTTCCTGTAGAACGTAGGTGTTACTGAGAGATCTAATCCAACTATTGACCTAACCCAAATCATCTTATCTTGTTAGTTAAAAGTACATTGAAAATGACGAAGATCACAAGACTGTTTAGAGTACAATTATAAATAGCAACCTATATGTTTATCATAGCCTTGCCCCCCCCCAAGAAAAAAAAAACAAATTAACATAATGACACCAAAAAGCATATCCAAATTTGTAAGTGTCTACTATTATTTTATAAAAAGAATAGGAGTACTTGTGGCACCTTAGAGACTAACAAATTTCTCCTTTTCTTTTTGCAAATACAGACTAACACGGCTGCTACTCTGAAACCTATTATTTTATAGACCACATGCTAATCATTTGGAATTTCCATGTGGTCCATGTATGACCTAAATACCTCTGGATATTTGGAAAATAATGAAAATAATTTTATAAAAGAATTTCAGTTGACAAAGTATCTAAATACATCTGGGCAATAATTATCTACTTATGAGAGACATAAATTGACGGCTTTTATACAGAGAGTGACACTGTGTGCCCCTTCCTGCTTGTTTATATAGAAAACGGTAGTTATATTGTCCGACATTATCAAGATGTGCTGGGATTGTATGAATGGTAGCAATGCTTTGCAAGCTTCTTGTACTGCTCTTAGTTCCAGAAGATTTATGTGTATTCTGGCTTCCCAAGATGTCTAAATACCTTGTGCTGTGTGATTGTCTATGTGGGCTCCACAGATTATCAGGAAGGAGTTCGTAATTGTTGTCTTGTTGGATGTGGGGATAGAAAGGGAATTCCCGCACATATGTATCCAGGGTCCCTCCACTACACAGAGATGCACTCACTTCAGTGGAAATTGTAACTATGGTATTCATGCTGTGTTTGCTCAGAATACTTACTGACCAGAGCCAACCTTGCAGACAATGGTAGAGTCTGGTGTCATGTAACATGACACCATATGGCCCAGGAGAGTGAGGCACATATGAACTGATATTTGAGGGTTGTGTGAAATCAGGTAAATGAAAGCAACAACGGCACAAAATCTATTCATGGGGAAGTAGGCCCTCACCTTGATTGATTCCAATGTCATTCCTTTAAATTCTATGGTCTATGACAGAGTCAAGGCAACTTTTCCATATTTACACAGATTCTCAGGAAACTTAAAAGGTGGAACTGTGACAAAGTTGATGTTAAGACTTCCAGGCGAAACCTGCTGGTTTGAAGTCAATCATCCAAGAATGGGAAGATGGTGTAGCGATCTGAGCTGAATTGCTACTTCTGAGAACCCTTTTGTGAAGACACTGGGAGCTGTAGTGAACTCAAATGGAAGCACTCTGTATTGATAGTGGTGGAGACCCACCATAGACCTGAAGAATCGACCATGAGCGGGGTGAATTTCCACATGAAGTATGCATCTTTCATACTGAGAGCCATGAACCATGTGCCTTTTTAAGGGATGGTATTGTTGATGCTATGTAATCATGCAGAATTTTGTTTTTTATAAAATCATTCAGTTGATGCAATCGAGAATGGGTCGCCAGCCTGTTTTCCTTCTTGGGGATTAGAAAATACTCTGAATAAAACTCTTTTCTGACGTTGAGAGGTGCCTGACGTATTGCTCCCTGTTGGAGAAGAGACTGTACCTCCTCAAGGAGAATTCCCTCATGACAGCCGTCTGTGAAAAGAGATGGGGAAGGAAGTATGGTGGGGGAGAAACTCGATGATATAGCTAGAATGGATGTTAACTAGCATCCATTTGTCTGTTACTGCTGCCCAGTTTTGGGGAAATTTTGCTAGGTGTCACCCTAAATGGGATCTCAGAATCAGGTAGAGCTGGCGTTGATATTGGCTCGTACTTCTCTGGCATCATGTCAAAAATCTGTCTTGGTTAGAGAGTGAAGTTGGGTAGCTGTGGATGAAGTGGAAGACACCAGATAAACTGGACTCTGCATTTTTTATTATTTGCAGGTGGCTTGTAAGGCCGCTGCTGATAAAATGCGTGAGGTAAGAGCCTTGTTTGTAGTGCTGTTTATGCTATTTCTCTTTGGGGCAGGTGTATATGCACTAAGGGAGCAGAGGGCTACCCTAGTCTTGTTCAGTGAGTGCAAAGACTTGTTTTTCTTTTTGTTGAAAAGATCAGTCTCATCAAAACGGAAGTCCTCAATCATGTTTTAAACATCCCTGGGGACCCCAAAGAGAGTAGCTACAATTACTGCGGCATCACAGTGGCAGTCACTATGGATCTCAATGCTATATCAACTGTGACTTGTAAAGAAGCTCTGGTTGCTAGTTGCCTCATCAATAAAGGCTTGAAACTGAATCCTGTCTTCCTGAAGCACTTGTCCTTAAAGTCAAGGAACTTAGAATAGTTAAGGAGATCATATTGGCGAGTTTCAGAGTAGCAACTGTGCATCCGACGAAGTGAGCTGTAGCTCACGAAAGCTTATGCTCAAATAAATTTGTTAGTCTCTAAGGTGCCACAAGTATACCTTTCATATTTGGCGAGAAGAGTTTGATAATTTAGATCCTAAAATGCAGGCTGGTTATGACCATCTTCCCATAAGGTTGAGACACTTGGCCTCATCTTTAAGGGAGACCCTTCGGTGTTGTTTCCTGGATCTTTCAGTGGCTGCACAGACCACCAAGGAGTTCGGGGCAGGGTGGGTGAAAAAGAATTCTCTTCCCTTAAGCAGCACAAAGTATCATTTCTCTGCCCTCTTCAGGGTAGGGGCACAGTTGGCCTGGAATGTACCACACAGCACTTGCTGACTCTAGTATGGCTTCATTTACAAGGAGAGCAAGCCAGCTGGAGCTTTTAGGATATCCAGGAGCTTATGCTGAGGGTCCTGGTCCTCTTTAAGGGGATCTGGAGCTCTTCTGCCACTCTCTGTAAGCAGTGTCAGGAGCTGTTACGATCATCCAGGAGAAAACAGAAGTTGAAGATCATCAGGTGAAAAGGACAATATCCCTGTCAGAACCTGTAGATCCAACTCATTTTACCCCTCTTTTACTATGGGCTCAGGTGTTTCAGACTGACCCCTCGGAGGAGAGAGTTGATAAGATTCCCTGATGAAATGGGAGGATTCTAGGTAGCATGTGAAAGGGTCTATAACAGAGGGGCTTTCTTGAGCTCCTCCTGCTACTGTGTGTGGTACTGCAGGCCTTTTCCCTGCTCCTTTCACCCCTGTAGGTCGTGAACATCACTTGATGGGTCTTTAGTGGCTCAGCCCTCCGGCCAGGACATAGTCAAAATTAACCTCTTTTGGGGTAGCAAAGAATCCATCAGGGTCTTTGGCCCTGGCTCTGGCCCTTTAAATTCAGCCCTTCACTTGGGCTTCCAAATGAGCCCTGTCCCCTTTTCAGGGCTTAAGTAAGGCTTGTCCCGTCCCCGCCCTTGGGGTCTATCACTTCATTGTGGGGAACCCAGGCCTGCCCACTCTCCAAGTTCCAACCCAGGGACCCTAAAAATAGAGCCTGGTGTGGATATAAAATTGGATCCACATCTGAGTTCATTATAGGTGGCACTGCAGTCAGTGTCAATGCAAAGGCGAGTATCAAAGGAGTCTTTTGCACATGTCCATGTGGCTTAGGAGGACCTAACTCCTTATAACTTGGGCGTGAAGGCTCACACCGATTTGTACAAGGTCAGAAGGGTTTAGGAGGGGATCTATTTTGTGTTTGCGAGAGTGCCCTTTACTCTCATGAGAGAGCCCAGCAAAAGGTCCTCCTCTCTGCCCCTTTCCATTCTGAAGTCAGACAGACAGAAATAGGGGCATGCTCCTTGACGACCCTGACCAACGTACAGGCCTGGGTCTGACTGGGACCTCATTGTCTGCTCCATAATGTGTTTCCGAAGTCTAAGTTCTCATGCCTGACACTTTCAGCTGGGAAGGAGTGGCAGACACCCCATTTAGAGGAGATATCGCCTCCCCAAGACAGTACAGGCAGCACTGAAGATCGTCACTCACCAAAATGAAGAGCAGGCAAGAAACAGTTTTTGAAACTCAGAATCCTGGGCATGATCTGAGTCCTGCGCTGGGATTCTAATTCTAGCTAACTAGAACTATCATAACACTAACTAACAATGAGGTATGAATAATATAAAACTTTTACTATTTACAGGAAGAAGAGAAAGGATCAGTTCTGGACACTGGAAGATTCTGACTCAGGCCATGTGGTGGTAAGAAGGAACTGTAACTGTGGTCAATCTGCCCTGCCCCTTATGCTCTCAGTGCAGAGCACAAGAGCAGGGGCACAGGTGCAGACCAATAGACACTTGCAAGACTTCTCTGGTCGCAAGCACATGGAGCACAAACATACACACAGGGAGCACCAAAAGAACTAGACTAATATCTACTGTAAAATATCAATTTCAAGAAGTGTAATCAATTAACAATTCAAGATGGCTGACACTTGTAGAACCATGATGACAGGGCACCAGACTACACTGGTCTAGTTACTACACGGCTGACACCTAGCCTGGTTACATAGAGTTCTATTTTATAGACTTCATCTTAACTGCCTTCGTGTATTATGTTTATTAGACTGCGAGCACTACAAGTGCTTGGTTGAAGAACAATCTAAACTACAAACTGGCACTGTGCTGTATGTTGTAATTGGGTCAGGAAACAATCACATAGATACTGAGTACTCCAACTCAGTTGTAACTTAAAAAGTAGATGAGCCCTGGGAGTCAAGAGACCTTGGTTCCAACTCCTGGTTTTTTCCCTAACTCTGACTTTGGACAAGTCAATTATTTCTGAAAAACCTTATTTTCCCCATTTTTATAATGGGGGTTTAAGTTGGACTTCTTGCATGCTCACTGAAACAGCACGATCCCACAAGTATAACTAAGGGCACAATTTGGCCCACACTATTTTTATAACTGGTGATAGTGCACAAGTAGAAAATAACCAGACTCCAACTCAGATCCATGCTGACTTTACAAATCTGGAGTAGCAGTTAACAACCACACTTTAAAAAGACAAATAAGCTTATGTTTTTAGCTAGTTGGCTTAAAAAATAAAGCATTAACACCCATACATACACACTACTTTTACCATTCTTAAAAAAAACAGCACTGATTTATGGCTAGCCAATAATCAAAGGAATAATCAACAAGATATTACACTACTTAGATAACAAACTTTCAGTCATCATATGGCAGTTCTAATTAATAAATGTAAGCTAAAATGAAGGAATGGTAACAGCTCAATAATTGCATTAGACTGGTCTCAAACTCTAGGACCTGCCTGGTAATATACCCCACAGATTGATCTTTAAAATAGTGTACAAAGGGCAGTCTACATTCAGATGCCAAGATCTTGAAAGCAAATAAGAGTTCTTCAAGATTTCTGAGAGATAAAGTTATCAATCCCCTTATTTTTCCCTCTAAAAATTTTCATAAAGACATACAAACAAACAAAGGAATACAAATGAAGTGAAAATAAATTAGAAAGAGTTCTAAAACATTAAACTGACCTGTGTAAAATCATCTTTCCTCATGGTCAAAAGCTGTCTTAAAGCTATATCTTTTTCCTATAGGAAACAAAAATTTTCACTTAGCAAATATGGAATTCAGAAGAAAGACTATGAAGAAAAAAGTTAGAAATGTAGCTATACAGGTCAATTAGCAAAGGAGCATTGTAAAATTTCTCAAACGTATTCATATACCAAAAATATCTAATGCATATAACTAAGCCTCAATTCCTAGGAAGTTTTAATCTTTAGTCTGCTAAAAAACTATAGTAATAATCAGAGGACACCCTCGCTCTAACTGGCCAGTGGACCACAGAGGGACTCCCTCCCTCCCCTGCTCTGACTTGTCGGTGGGCCATGGGGGACCCCCGACCCTGGTGTGCTTTCCCCCAACCACTGCGGTGGGAGGTGGGGGGCTGTGGGGTGGGGGGATCTGCTGGATAGCTTTTGCAGGACCAGTGCTTGAGTGATCTGGAAAAGGGGTGGGTGGGGGGCTGTCTGTCATAATTAGGGAGCAGCCTTTTGGCTTGTTTAGCCTCACAAAGGAAGGCTAAGCAGGGCTACGGTGCTCTTTATAAATACATCAGGGTAAATGTTAGGGAGAGTGAAGGTCTGTATAAACTATAGGACCGTGTTGGCACAAGAATAAATGGGTGTAAACTGGCCATGAACAAATTCAGGCTGGATATTAGAAAAAGATTTCTGAGGGCTTGGCTACACTTGCGAGTTACAGCACAATAAAGGAGCCCCGGGCGCACTAGCTCACTACCGGTCCAGACCGGCAAGGCACGTAGAGCGCTCTGACTCCACGGCTACAGCGTTGCTGGTACTCTACCTCGGCGAGTGGAATAACGTTTGCTGTGCCCCCGCTGGAGTGCCGCGGTGCCAGTGTGAATGAGGTGTTGCATTACTGTGCTCTGATCAGCCTCCGAAACGTCCCATAATCCCCTTAACTCAAGTGGCCACTCTTGTCATTGTTTTTGAATCGCTGCAGGAATGAGGATATGCCCTTTGAAAGCTCCATTTCTGACAGCCCGCTGTTTATCTGCTCTGAGACAAAGCAAGCCATTATGTGGAATGCTGTGTGTGTGTGTGTGTGTGTGTGTGTGTGTGTGTGTGTGCGCACGCGAGAGAGAGAGGCGGTGGAGAAACGGGGTCTGCTGCTGTCTGAATTTACAAGATAGCATGCTGACATGCTCTCAGCCCCCCAAAAACCCACTCTCTCTCTCCCACATAAACACAACACACTCCCCCGACCCTGCCCCATTTGAAAAGCATGTTGCAGTCACTTGCTACTTGGGATAGCTGCCCACAATGCACTGCTCGCAATGCCGCTGCAAGTGCCGCAAATGTGGCCACGCCAGCGCGCTTGAAGCTGTCAGTGTGGACAGATTGCATCGCTTTCCCTGCTGTGCTCTCCGAGGCTGGTTTAACTCAAAGCGCTCTACATCTGCAAGTGTAGTCATGCCCTAATAATCAGAGGGGTGAGTTTTTTGGAACAGCCTCCCATGGGGAGCGGTGGGAGGCAAACAATTAGATTTAAATATGAGCTGGTGTGACAGGGTCAGGCCAATGGTTAAGGAGAGTGATAGAAGGCAGATATATAGCCCCAGGTTAAGTAGGTCCTTTTTCCCTAGGTAAGGTAACAGGGAAGGTTCCAGAACAATCAGGAACTTTCTGAAACTATTAAGGCAGACAGGATGATAGAACACGTGCAGCCAATCAAGAAGCTGCTAGAATCAATTAAGGCAGGCTAATCAGGGCACCTGGGTTTAAAAAGAGATCACTTCAGTTTGTGGTGCATGCGAGATGCTAGGAGCAAATGGTGCAAAAAGCTGAGAGTGAGAAGGCGTACTACTGGAAGACTGAGAAGTACAAGTATTATCAGACATCAGGAGGAAGGTCCTGGGGTGAGAATAAAGAAGGTGCTGGGAGGAGGCCATGGGGAAGTAGCCCAGGGAGTTGTAGCTGTCACGCAGCTGTTACAGGAGCCACTGTAGACAGCTGCAATCCACAGGGCCCTGGGATGGAATGGAAAAGGGCGGGCCCGGGTTCCTCCCATCCCTCCATCCCCTACAACTCGCTACTTGATACCAGAGGAGTTGAACTGGACTGTGGGTTCCACCAGAGGGGAAGGTCTCTGGCCTGTTCCCCGATCCACTAGGTAGATCAGTAGAAACTGTGGGGATTGTTCTTCTTCCTTTCCCCATGCTGGCCAGTGATGAGGCTAACTGACTGAACAGCAGATTTGAGCCATGAAAATGGCCAAACTGAGGGCTGCCGTGAACCTCTGAGGCAAGAAAATCTGCCAATAAGCACAGGACCCACCAAGGCAGAGAAGGAACTTGTCACACTGGACAACAAGAAGTTGGATTATATGACAGGGTTGCTTGTGATACAGGGAGGCAGGGCTCACTTCCTGTTTGTCTTCAGTTCCTAAGCTCATGCTTCAGGGTTTCAGCCAGCCACCAACAGGTGTCAGGAAGGGATTTCCCCTGCCTCCCTCAATAAATAGAGAGCATGCACAGGTAGGTGTGAGTATTTAATCTTCTTCCTCTGAAGTATCAGGGATGGTCATGACTGCAGATGGACATTGGACTGGGATGGTCATCGCTCTGAGGTGGCACCGAGCATTCTCTCTCAAGTACTTGTCTGTTTTGTTCTAACTCACATGCTTAGAGGCTGAGTGCCACATATGGGGTGGGGAAGGAATTTCCCCCCAAGCTAAACTGGCAGTGACCTTAGAGTATTTTACCTTCCCCTTCAACATGGGGTCTGGGTCATTGGGAGGATTATCTGGATATATCTCAATCAGTTCCCTGTCACTGAAGGGTCCTCTGGCACTGCATGTTGGTCACTCAAATCTCTGCCTGTGGCACGTAATAGTCTAGTCTACTGTGGGCTGTAATACTTTTGTCTAATTTTGGTTGTTTTATTTAGTGTGTGGGTGCTAGGTGGTGTTGGTGGCCTGTGATACACAGCAGGACAGACTAGATGATCTGGTGGTCCCTTTTGGCCTTAAACTCTAGGACTATCACTTAGACAAATTTACATGTAACATTTCACATACAATTTTTCATTTATTTTCAAATAAATGCATTAAAATGTGACTTGACAAAAGTATACAATTTAACACTGAAAAATCTAAAGGTCAGAGTAATATAAAGCACATTTAATAATTTACAAACTATTTTTAAAATATACAATTTCATTACATTAATCTTACCTTTAATAACTCTGTTATGTGTTCTAGACCAAGACCATGTAAAAACACTTCTAGGTCACCAAAGGCTGCATAGGAACTATACATATTATTGCACGAGTCACAAAAAGAAAAAATAGTGGCAAATTTATTTTTCATAAATAAAGCAGATGTCTAAACTCTAATAGCGAAACACAAACACACATGCATGCATATGTGTCAGTAATGTAATTTCCAGGCAAAGCACTTCAAGAGACTGTAATTAAAGCTGTAAACTGGTATGAATGTTTTAAATGAAAAAAATCTTAGTAAATCATTGTAATTTTAAAAATCAAATGGCTGCAGGCAGGAAATTCAAAGTTAAGGTTACTATTTCAAGAACACCCAAATGTTGGAAAATATGGAAATGTAGTTATGGTACACCAAACTCCTTTAACTCTGCCCTCTAATCACCAGTCACCCTTTATGTAAGGTAGATATGTCCATGACAAGCATCACAACTTGTTTATTTTTAGATTAATGGTAAGAAAGGTAAACACACCTATCCTGGGCTCCTGTGACCTTTGAAATAATTTTAGAAGTACAAGAAGAAATAAAACTTAGCAGCCCTCAAAAGCCAGAAAATTAACAGCCAATCAGAAATGCACATTCCAAACAACACCATGCAATAGGCAAAAAGATGAGCCATTACTGCACTGCTCCCTCACCAAAATCCTACATTAACAGAGGAGCCTTGCAGCATGTCCTGAAAGTAAACAGATTCAAGTTATTTCAGACCAAATATGGAGTGAATTCAAAATCTGAAAGCCTTTCCTCGAGAACACCCATCTCAAAACCCTACTCTTATATCCAGAAGACTCTAGTCAGTTGTGTCCTCTGACACAATAAATCCTGAATATCTTGCTGGTTCAGTTCAGGAATCCAGTTAGCCAGGACACTGTATACATTGGCATTTCTCCTAAGATTGTAGACATCTTAACTACATCCAGTGTCTTAAGCAACAGAGAAAAAGTTGCCTAATCCCAAGGATGTATATAGTGCATGACCTCTGGAGGAAGACCACTACGGAAAGTAAAGTTTACAATGGTTGCAAATTTCAACACCCAGTAAGGAAAAATACTAAGAAACTGGGATGGAAGTTAGATAAGTCTCAGATGCTGCATGAGGTATAATATCACCTGGTGCTTCTGTACCTTCCATCCCACTTTATCAACCCACTTACAAACATCGGTTCATTCTATTCATAACCTCAATGCTATAGGTAGTCTATTATTTCCATTTAACAGGTCAGTAAATGAAAGCAGAGACATTAGAGGCTTGATTTCAAGAGATACTGATCACCACAACTGCAGCTGAAGTCAATAGAAACTCCAGGTGCTCATTACCTCTGAAAATTAGGCTATATTGGCTTGCTTAAAAATCACACAGAATGTCTGTAAAAGGGATGGGAAAAGAACCCAGGCCTTCAGGAATAGATTCAGGCCCTATCTACACTAGGTTTTGCACTGGTGTAAATACACGGACACAAACCCTCAATGTTGATGTGCTGCAATGGAGTGAGACAGACCTTTCACTCGTGCAATTTAGTAAATGACTAGGGTAAATTGCACCAATGAAAGCCCAGCTTTGTACTCGTACAGCGTGTCTACATTAGTTTTGTACTGAATAACCACACTGGTATAGTTCCACCAATGCAAATTTTCCTAGTTTAAACAAGCTCTGGTACCTTAATCACAAGATTCCTGTGCTCATGCCGCTAAAAGGGATAAATTCTCCCAAACAGCATAACTGTATCTCAACAGAATGGCCTTGTAATTTGGTATATGCAAGGCCAATGAGGCAGACTACTTGGCCTTTCTTCCTAAATTGCACATCTTCCTTTTATCTCATGAGGAGATGGGGGAGAGGATTTTCCACTCAGTTATATTTTTATTCATATATTGATTAAGAATAAATATACACATAATATGACTAAGTGAAAAATCCTCTCAATCAACACCTTATATAGCAACTGTTTTTAACAGGAATTTGAGTGTGGGATGTGAAAAGAATACTCAAATCCATGGAGGGACACTTGATAAAATATCTCCCACCTTGGCCATGGGAAGAACAGATGCACATAAGAGCCAGAAGTCCTTGGCATGCTCTAAAAGACCTTCTTTTCTAAAATATCATATAGTGTATGTGAGGTGCATCTGGTCAGAAGAAACCTCAACTTTTAAAGCATCTGTCATTCAACAACAGAAGTCCTTAACCTTGTCAGAAATTATCTGATGGAGAAGTATACAATAGAGTCACATTCTCCACTAATGATACAGATAAACTTAATTGTGTATATAGTGTGGCAGTGCCTCTGTTAAAAACTTGGAAAACATCCAAACTATGTAATGCAATATTGAGTTTGTACAGTCAGGCACCTAAATGTCAGGAAATACAAAATTTAAGATGAGTTTCTGTGTTTCATAATGGGATTTCCGTTTCTCATTTTAACAAATTATTACATTAGGTATGATTGTAAAAAAAAAGTCCAAATAGACACTGTAAATTGTTCTGCATTAATACTAAATCATGTACACACCCAAAAAGTATTCATAATATTAAAACTAAAATGAACTAAAATAGCATTAGTTTTTTTCCTTCTTTACCTAACTCTATGATCTCTAACTGCATCAGGGACTGCTTTCAAGAGTTTGTGGATAGTCTCTTCTTTAAGCAGGTTCTGGAACTTCCCTGCAAGGGATTTGCAGTCAAGAAAGTAAATTAAAAAGCTGAAAAGTATAAAAACATTTAGTTAATATTCAGTTTAAGAAAAGAGGAGTAGTGTCCTATTGAATTAAATAAGCACAAGAATAATTCAATGCACAATGAAATTTAAATTGTAAAAGAGGTGGGAAAATTATTTCATGGCCTACTACCTGGGAGAATAATTCAGGTAAATCATCTCATTCTTCCAAAGGCAACATCTGTGATAGAGATGAGCCCGTGGAGCTTAAATCTCCAGAGTGAATGTTGCTAAGCTACCAAATTCAATGGAATACTGAACAAGAACCATCAGTATAGAGTGAAGCAACACTGTGTACAGCGTGAAGATAATAAAAACATTCTAATGTGAAAGGCTGAAAGAGGTCATATATGAACTAAAATTAACTGAGTATTTATTTTTTGGTTCAAGACTTAGAAGTTCTTCACTCCCAAGTAATATCTCTCAACAACATTGTGTATGCACTTTTAACTATTCCTATATCCTGGACATGTATGGATATATTAGCACACATACACAGATAATGGTATATAGACATTACAAACTAAAACAATTGATTTTGTACTTGGCTGTTCTTATATCTAATTGATCAACAGAAAAAGGACTTTTTTTTGCCTGCTGATTCATTCTCTCATGGTAAAACCATACAAACAATCTCCACTAGATAGCTCAGTTTATTCCTCTGGCCCCAGTGACAGCAGTAAAGTTGACATTCAGGGGACATGTCACTCTAAAGTCTTCCTTCAGGGACAATGATCCAAGTACTCTTCCTGAACTACTAACAAAACTATGATTTCAGAAAGAAAGGGCAAAGCTAATGTTAAACCAAAAAGCCTGACAAAGTCATCAGGGAAAAGCTTTCAAACACGTGATTAATAGCGCATTCCTTCAAATGTGAGTTGCAGCGTGGGAAAAAATATTCAGTCTGTGCCAGTTTATGCTTTTTTTATAATGTACAAAGAAGGCCTGATATCCTGATCAGTGATTCCCCAATTTAAAAGGAATTTAGTTCTGCTTTTTATGGTCACATCAGAAGGAAAGGAGATCTTTGCTCTTCATCAGGTCCACTGACATGATTTGCCTGGATGACTATAATCCTAATGAAGGATGAGAAAGAGACTGAAGTTTGAATAGCCACTGCAAAAGTTTCATAATTCTCTTAGGGAACTCACTGTATGTGTGTCTGGTCATCAGGAAGTCAGCATCTCCTAAGTGTCTTTGGTGAGGGTTGTTACTATTGTGCCATCTTTGTGAGTTGCACAAAGATCCTGCATGTGCTTTGTAAAATGGTAATGTTTAAACATTTCCTATCCAAGGTGTTTTTCTTTGCTGGCTCCTCATACTCAGACTGAATAATCCTCTTTACGGGATGGTCAGAGAAACAGCTGTGTCCTTCGACTTGGCCAAAACATTTTTTCCAACAGTTCCTACTGAAGATCTCCTCTCCTTGGTGGGGGAGTTGAAGCCAAAGAGCAACATAAGCTGTAGCTCACGAAAGCTTATGCTCAAATTAATTGTTAGTCTCTAAGGTGCCACAAGTACTCCTTTTCTTTTAGAGATTCATCTCATCCTCATTTTAAATTCTGGTGGGAAAAAGATAATCATGTGCATCTTCCTCCCATTTCCGTTGGATCAGACTGACAAGCCCATGTACTCCATCATATAATTAGACCAAATTCCACTACAAGAATCTTTAAATTTCACAGCAATGTTAATTATTGTACCTTTATTAAATACTCTTCATTCTCATTCCCCTCACCTCCATACAACATAAGCTCCTACAGATGTAAATTTGTCAGTGATTATTCTCAATGGATTTTTGCCATACTCTCAGGCAACCTGGCTCAGAGCCTCCTTGCCAATGTGTGCCATGAAAAGTAGCTTGTAGCTGGTTTACAATGGCTCATTTCTCCAAATCGCTAGGCGTTGGGCTACTCCACTGTTCTCCAAGCAGCCCAGGCTCCTAGTCTGCAATACTGGCTCTTTTCTCCACTTCCTGGCTGTCGTTAGATTCCAGCTCTGGCTCCTTGCCCTCTGCTACTTGGCTCCCGGGAACAGGGCAGGGAAGACCCACTCTAATCCAATGAACTCCCCCTCGTGGGGAAAGCTGGAGAGAGAGGCTGAAAATAGTCAGATGCCTAGGTGTAGAAACGTGAATTTCACGTTAATAATGCTGATTTCTATGGAGTCTTGGAAAAATGATAAATATCACAGGTATGGAGTTGCAGATTCCACAGAGCTCTGTGATGAACGATGTAGTTCACAACTCTTGAGAGATATTGACCTGGCTTGGGAGGCTTGCTGTGTAGACATCCTTCTGTTGCTGCTCCTAGGGCCACAGGAGAAGATTCAACCTTTTTAGACAGACTTCTCCCTGGAGCACTAATGGTTGGAAGCTGCTGATATTTACTATACTACCTAAAGCCTGCAGCTACTGCTTCATATTTAAGCAATTTACAATGTTTTTCTATTTGAATTTCTGTAGAATTCTCCCAAATGAAAGTAGCTAAACACTATACAATGCAATCTACTCCAAAGTTATCTTGGTTGAATTTAACCAACTATTCTCAAAGCGTTGATCAGAAAAACTGTCAGTGAATACATTTTTGATACAACGCGAACTAAATAATAATTCTAAGCAAGGAATTATGCTGGAAATTTAAGTACACATATGCAGAGAAATTCTTAAGGGCTTGGCTACACTTGCAAGTTAGAGTTCATTAAATCAGCTTTGGGTGCCCTAACTCCTGAGGTGTCCATACTGGCAAGGCACGTAGAGCTCCTGGACTCAGCAGCTGGAATGCTCCTGGTAATCCACCTCCACAAGAAGCATAAAGCTTGCTGTGCCCCCGCTGAAACACCCGGGTGTCAGTGTGGACAATGTGTTGTATTACTGCGCTGTGATTGGTCTCCAGAAATGTCCATAATCCCCTGAAGTCGAGTGCCACTCTTGTCATTGTTTTGAACTTGGCTGCACGCATGTGGATATCCCCTTTCAAAGCGCCATTTCTGACAGCCGGCATGCTCATCTGCTCCGGGGACAAAGCCAACCATTACTGTGGAATGCTGCTGTTGTGAGTGTTTTCGAGGAGAGAGCGAGAGAGAGGAGGGGGGTTTCTGCTGCTATCTGAACTTACAAGACAGCATGCTAACACCACTCTCCCACCACATACACACACACAGTCCCTGTCACACTCCACCCCCCGAACCCCATTTGTAAAGCACGCTGCAGCCACTTGTACGCTAGGACAGCTACCACAATGCACTGCTCTTGTGGTGTTGCAAGAGCTGCTAATGTGACCAAGCCAGTGCGCTTGTAGCTGACAGCATTTTCCCTGCTGCGGTCTCCAAAGGCTGGTTTAACTCCCAGCGCTCTACATCTGCAAGTGTAGCCAAGCACTAAATTAAAGTTCCCACAGCATATTAACTTTGCAACATAATGCATGTGTAGTAACTTTTAAAGCAGGGGTCTCAAACTCATGGCCCGAGAACCGCCCCACTGTGGCCCTGTGGAAACTTTAAAAAAAGTTATTTCATCCGGCCCTCATGGTTGCCAGCCAAGGGGAGCGGGGCAGGGTAGGAGGGGAGTGGGCAGGAGAGATTCACATGCCCTCTCCCAGAGGAGAGATCCATGCAGCCACGCTGCTTTGTCTGTCTGTTGCAGGGCGCTGCCTCCCATTGGCTGGGGGGAGAGGGACAGAGATACCATCACTAGTCGCCGGGCAGAATCAGCCATGGAGGCAGCATTACTAGTTGCTGAGCAGAGTCAGCTGAGGTGGCATGAGGCCAAGGGAGCGAGGTGACATTATTGGCCTGCTGGAAGGATTTGAAGACTGGCCTGGCCCTAAGGTAAACTAAGTTTGAGACCCCCGTTTTAAAGCGGCATGAACCCCCTACAATGTAGCACTGAATAATATAATAAACATTGGTTAAATATATGCTGTAATACATGTTAAGGGCCTACATTAACACTGGTCTGGGAAACTGTGCAACCAGTGAGAACATGAATGTTTCAGGAAAACAGAATTAGACCTTAGTGGAGAACATACCTCTGAATGTTTACTGCTTTTTGCAATCTCTCCTGCTGTCTTTCCATCTTTGGTTTGTAGAATTTTATCAGCTCCAAGTTCAAGCAACTTCAAGACTACATTTTTATGTCCCTGGTGGGATGCCCATGTCAGTGCCTATATATAAAACATTTTGTTTCACTTCGTAGAATAAGTTTAAAAACAAGACAAAAAACAGAGCTTATTATCTCAGTAAAACAAAATAGGATAACTTGTGTGAAAGGTAAACATGGAAGAGTAACTCCACCAGCTAATTATGATGACAGTGCACAATCTCATTTTGTCTCATTATTTGGAAGATGACTGGACAGAATACAGTTCATTAAAATGGACAACATGTAAAATATCTTGTCAAATGCTTTAAAAATTAATTCAAGGTTAAAGTGCAGATTTAAATATGAATGACAAAAGTTCTCAACACATATGCAAAGTCAGTTCCAACTCTGCCCTTTCTCACTTACTCATCTTTCACACATGGAAAGGTGTTCCCTCCCCTTTGCCACACCATTGGACTACATGTATATTTAATAGACTGTCTTAGTTTGTTCTAAATTCTACGATTTTGCTTTATTTAAATATTAATAGCAAAACTACCCCCATACCCTACAGTTTGCAGATTGTTTTAAATACAGGAACATAATGGCAAACAAGGAAGCAATAAGTTGCCTATGAAATTCTGAAATTACATTCTGAGCAATTCTCAAAGCTTTAGGGCTACCACGACTCCACATATAAAAGGGACTCAGAGGCTATGGCAACAGGGATTTAAATGTGACTATTTTTGGGGGGTGATGCTCTATACCTCAGAGGAACACTCTGCACCCCCTTTTCATTCTTATAAAATGATTGTGTGGTAACCAATGCAAAGTTTGTCATGTCGGGTGTCTTCGGAAGGCTCATGATGCACGGAGTATTGTTGTCATAGTAATTTTATAGGTTGTTTCATGTATATAGCTATGAGGCTGAAAACGTGTCCTCATGGCTTAAAACAAACCCAGGCAAAAATTCTCCAGGAGCAGAGGGGCAGTTCACACCTCATCAGGGCATGTACAGGACAAACCCAGCCCAGGCTCACAAGAACAAAGGACACTAGCCTAGGAAGCAACAAAGGATCTGTTGGACTCTCACCCCCCCTTCCCTTGGTCAGTTTGGGACTACAATGAGTAATGCTCACCTGACTCTAAAGGGGGTGGGGGGCAAAACCAAGAGGGAAGAAAGGACATGATAAAAGGGAGAGACATTTGCTATGTGCTCTCTCTCTTCCACCTCCATCTACAGACACCACCAAGCGACTGAAGCGCTGAACAAAGTGGAGAGCCTGGCTGAAGGGCAACCAGCCAGCCTGTGGTGAGACGCATCTAAGTTTGAAAGGGCACTGAAAGTGTTAAGATCAGCTTAGAATGCATTTTGCTTTTATTTCATTTGACCAAAACTGACTTCTTGTGCTTTGACTTATAATCACTTAAAATCTATCTTTTGTAGTTAATACATTTGTTCGTTTATTCTACCTGAAGCAGTGTGTTTGGTTTGAAGCATGTCAGAGACTCCCCTTGGGATAACAAGCCTGGTACATATCAATTTCTTTGTTAAATTGATGAACTCATATAAGCTTGCAGCGTCCAGTGGGCATAACTGGACACTGCAACAGAGGTTCCTAGGGTGTGTGGGACCGGAGATATTGGCGAGTGTCATTTGGTTGCACAATTCAAGCAGCGGCTGGCCAAAAGTGCTCACTCATGTAGCTGGGAGCAGCTTACATGATGTCGTGCATGAACAGCCCAGGAGTGGGGGTTCTCACAGCAGAGCAGGGTAAGGCTGGCTGCCAAAGTCGAGGATTGGAGTGACCTAGCAGATCACCGGTCCAGATAACACCAGAGGAATGTCACAGGGGGAACTTTAAACATCAGCACCCCATCCAATGTCCCCGGGCTCTGCTGCCTCCCTCCCACCCTGGTTTCCACTGTGTCTGGCCACCTTTGTCCCAAGCTCCCTTCTGCGGCATCCCAGGCGGGTGCCAAACACTCACTGGAGGCTGCAGGCAAGGAAGGGACGGGTAACATGTCCCCTCTGGCAGAGCTGGGCTGCCAGCTCTGCTTCCCTGCTCCGAGTGTATCTAATGGGGCTCAGCGGAGCGCTAGCGCAGTGCCTTTCTCAGGCATGTCCTCAGCTGCGCTCAGCCCACTCACACCCTAGCAGAAAGAGGGGAGGATGGGCTCAGGGGAGGGAAACCTGGGGGGGGGCAGGGCAGAAGCTGGGAGTGGTGGCGGAGTGGGGGGTGGGCATGCCCCTGCTTGCCCCCCCCTTGTTCATGCCCGGATGACAACGGATGACAGATAGATGAGCGATACGGTTAGATAAGGAAAGAAAAACAGTAAAAGTCAAAGCTGCTACTGCAAGTGCCATGTTAAGGAACAATCTCTTCTGGTTCAGAAAAAGCTGTGAGTGGTGCCAGATGGAGTTAGTTCCAAAAAAATTTGGCAAGGTGGAGCATAAGAGTGAAGGGTATTTCTGAGGAACAAGTAGTAAAAACAAACTAATGTGAAAAGTGTAAACCAATTCAGTATCACATACAGTATATAAGAGTAGCTTGCTTACTGTATAACCATTTTCATCCTGGGCATTTATTTGTGATCCATAAGCAACAAGAAGAGCAACAACCTGAGGGTGTCCTTCTCGAGCTGCATACATTAGCGGAGTCATTTGTTTCCTTGGAAAAAAGAGGAATTTTTGTTAAAATACTCAACATTAGCTAAGGTATCAGCTATATGGCCTTGACTCAGCAAAGATTCAGCAGAACATTCAAGCATGAGCTTAAACTTTAAATGCAATCTTAAATCCTATTAGAGTCAATGGACCTTAAGCAGATGCTTAACTTTAAGCACATATTGAAATGATGTAAAAAATTGGGCCTATATTGAGCAGTTTTAACGCCTATCCTGTCAAGCATCTATTGTACTGCAATCAGAAGTACAAATATCAGTAAGCGGAAAATCAGTATTATATTCTTAGACAAAAAGATACTCAAGATACACTTAAGATTGCTAGTATGTATCAGCAATTTAGAGTATAATACAAAAAGAAAAGGAGTACTTGTGGCACCTTAGAGACTAACAAATTTATTAGAGCATAAGCTTTCGTGAGCTACAGCTCACTTTATCGGATGCATGTAGCTGTAGCTCACGAAAGCTTATGCTCTAATAAATTTGTTAGTCTCTAAGGTGCCACAAGTACTCCTTTTCTTTTTGCGAATACAGACTAACACGGCTGCTACTCTGAAACCTGAGTATAATACAGTAACTCCTTGCTTAATGCTGTAGTTATGTTCCTGAAAAAAGGCTACTTTAAGCAAAATGATGTTAAGCAAATCCAATTTCCCCATAAGAATTAATGTAAATGGGGGTGGGGGAGGCGGGAGGGTTAGGTTCCAGGGAAATTGTTTTCGCTGCGCGCACGCACGCACGCACACAATATGTTTTAAACAAGCAATTTAATACTGTAGACAGCAATGTTGACTGTGAAGCTTGGTTGAGGTAGTGAAGTCGGAGGGTTGGATAATTCCCAGGGAATGCCTTACTGCTAAATGATGAACTAGCACTCGGCTGAGCCCTCAAGGGTTAACACGTTGTTAATGCAGCCTCACACTCTACAAGGCAGCAGGAATGAAGGGAGGGGAGACAGCATGGCAGAGAGAGACAGAGACCCACACCGTGTGTGTGTGTGAGAGAGAGACACGCATTGCCCCTTTAAGTACGCTGACCCCACTCTAAGTACACTGCCTTTTTAAGTACATCCAGCTGAGACAGCAGTTGCTGCCAGCAAGCTCCCTCCATTCTGAGCCCTGGCATGTGTCCCCCCGCTCTGTGGAGATGAGGTACCGGACCGGGGAAAGGGGACACCCTGACATTCGCCTCCCTCTTTTCCCCCTCCTGCACAGCAACCAGGAGGCTCCCGGAAGCAGCTCAGAGGCAGAGGGCCGGAGCAGCACAGGGCAGTGGGGGGAGGGACAGCTGAACTGCCCGGCAATCGATAACATGATGGGCGGCTGCCACACAGGGAACTTAGGGGGGCTGCCAGTCCACCCTGGTTCCAAGCCCCCACCAGCTAGCTCCAATCGGCTGCTCTTTCTGCAAGCAGTGGACAAAGCAGGCGGCTGCCAAACAACGTTATAAGGGAACATTGCACAACTTTAAATGAGCACGTTCTCTAATTGATCAGCAACGTAACAACATTAACCGGGACGACTAAGTGAGGAGTTACTGTACATTATAGAGATATTGTAACTATCCCAAAAGCATCCATTATAAACCAAGGAAATTCAGAATTAAGGCTAAATTTATAGGAAATACGAACATGCAAAATAATGGAATGCAGTTAGAGCATCCAAACAACTTTAACTCTTCCCTTTAGTGACACCATGCAATAACACTGTGATTAAAGCATTATAGTGTTTGTGACCGATTAGAAGAAAATCTGTTGTTCAAAAAAAAAAAAAAAAATTATTTTGTCACTACAGGGCAGATGTAGTCTGGAGTCAAAGTGCAACACTGAGAAGTAGGTAAATAGGTGCAGTTGCAGCCTGTGGCCTCAGTTCCATTAAAAACAATAGGAGATGGCAGCCATTTTGAAAAAAAAAGCAAAGAAAAGTCTTCAAGAAATTCTCTGAAAGAGAAATTTTCAGTTATGAAGAAAAACTACAAAAACCCGACAATTAATCCACAAAGTAATTCTTCAAAGTAGCCAATGCAAAATATTTCAGTGAGATTTAACTATATGGGAAGTTTGAAAAGTTAGCATTATTCCAATTATTAAGATAAATAAAAACAAATGTTTATTAAGATCAAAAAAAAAATAATGGTGATGTTACACACCATATTATTATGGAAACATACTTATGATATGGATATGACATAACTAAGATATGTTTTATGCAAGATGGCTCATGTGAGATATTGAAAAGGTTATTATTTACTGAATGTGATTATCCAATTTGTATGCATGTATCATTTCTGTATCTAAAGTCAGGAATATGGACTATGTAACAACAATTAAAACTGAGTGTGTATTTGGAAGACAACCACCAGACAACAGGCCAACAGATTTGATGGGCCATTAGGAAGAAACAACAAGACTGTAAAGATACTAATCTCTCTCCTTCCTGGGAGGAGTCCTGGGATGTAGCTGTGACATTACTAGGTCAGATGGTCTTGTCATCTGATACTAAACATCATCTTGGACTTCTTGTAACTTTCCACTAAAAGGAGAGGCGGGGTCAAGTTTGAGAAACAAAAGATTCCTGCCTTATGTAAATCTTATTTAAGGGTGGGCAGGAGGGCAAATGGGTTTCTCCTCCATTGCCTATCCAAGAGGAAAGATTGCTGAAAGTACCTGAAGCGACAAAGAAACCAACCTGAAGGGAAATGCAGGGATGAGTCCAGACTGAGACAGGGGTCCAGTCTGTAACAAAATAACTGGAACTCTGAACTACAGAAACCCTGGATCCTGCCTAAATTCAACATTTAGGGTGAGAAATTACATTTTGGAACCTCTTTCTTTAGTAAATCAAGTTTAGTTTGTGTGGTTTGTTTTATTTGCTCAGTAACCTGCTTTGTTTGGTTTGCTATCTCTTTAACCACTTAAAATCTGCCTTTTATAATTAATACAATTTATTTTGTTTATTATTAAACCCAGTTTATGTAATTTCTAACTGGGGTGGGAGGGGACCAAGAAGTTGTGTATCTCTCTCTTCACACTGAGGAAGAGGGCGAAATTTTATGAGTTTGAGCTGAGCAGATCTTTCTATACAGTGCAAAACAATATACTTTGCGGTTTATCTCCGAAAAGGGGTGTGCATGTGAGTGCCGGGTGAACCTTTTCACGCAGAGCTGATTTCAGTCTGTGTCTGTAGCTGGGTGTGGCCCTACCGGTATGTGTGTGTTCCAAGAGGCTGAAGAGCCTAATTCAGCAAAACAGGGAGAGGGAATCCAGGCTGGTGGAGCAGGAGAGGCTCAGTTAAACCCCAGTACATCAGGTGGCGTCACGGATGGGGAGGTCCAACCGTCACAATAATTTTAACTAAAACTAAATTAATAGATTTACTGTAAATTCTCAGAAAACTAGTTCTCTACTTAAAGAATAACTGCTGTATCTTGGGGAGAACACACTATTTTTCATGTATAATCAAGAACATGAATCCCTGCCTTAAATGCAAAACTAAACTCAACATTAACTATGGAGATGCAACTGATGCCTCCATAATTTGAATAAATAATACATCTGCAAAGTGACAGTGAAGTTTAAATTGCATAGAGGGACCACAGAAACTACAGAGCAGGGATTTCTCATGCCTTGTAGGCTTCAACAATATAGAGCCTAATCCATCTAGCGATGGATGATTTAGAAACTCTGAGACCTTGACATTTACACTGGAAGGACACAAACAGGGCACCTGACCTCATTGTGGATTGTGTGTGCATGATGTAGATTTTCAGCACTCTCCTGGCATTAAGGTGTGCCACTTCTATTCTGTCAGACATCGCAGCTTCGGACAGAATGAAGGACGGACAACTTTTTGGGAAGTATGAAAGGGAAAATTTACTTTAGGAAGAAAAAACTGGAGTTTTCAGCACCACCTTGCCGTCATGGAATATACAAGATTCTTGCACAGATAATATCACCAGTTCTGATACCCATCTAGCAGATGTGAGAGACACCAGAAAACAAGCTTTTATGGACAAGTAGAAGGCCATCACTGAAGTCAGGGTCTCAAAGGAATGATCTCTTAGATATTTCAAAACCAGTGGTAGATCCCATTTTGTGAAGACTAGCCTGATCAACAGCTTGGTCAGCCTGATCGTGCTGAGGAATCTGAAGATCAAGGATTCTGCAGACCCCATAAAAAGGATGTTACTGAAATTAGAAATTTGGTGCTATGGTGCTGCACTGAAGGCCCTTGTCTACGACTTCCTGCAGAAAGTTCAAAATGGTTGGATTGCTGGGGTCCACACAGTACTCGTGGCACAAGACACTGAACCTGGACCAGAGAGAAGAGTATGGCTTTAGTGTCAAGGCTCTTCTGAATGCTAGCAAAGTCTTGATAACTTTGGAAGATAGTTTGGTTACTGAAACGGAGGCCTTAGCAATACTGGGTCTATCAACTGAAGCTAGTCCGAGACCTGGATGGAGAAACAGACCTTGGGAGATTATGTTCCAGTCTCCATGGTCACTGTAGCAAAGGTTCCACAGTCAGGTCTATCAGGTCAGAAAACCAGGGTCTCCTTGGCCAATAGGGAGTTATCAATATGACTTCTGTCTGCTCCCTTTTTTTTCTGAATCACTTTCCCCAGGAAGGAAAAAGGTGGCCATCTGTGTGAAAGGGCATCTGTCCCCAAGCATTTGGGATCTGTCTCCCTGGTGAATTATCTTGGCCTCTTCACATTCTCACAGCTCACAAACAAATTGGCTGAAGGAAGACAGATTGTCCTTTGAAATCAGACTGAAGACCTCCTGATTCAGGCACGATTCTAGTATGTTGAGCTAGTGTCAGTTGAGCCAGTCTACCTTCTGGTTCAATTCTCCTTTACATGGGTCATTCTGAATGACAAGAAAGACTGCTCTGTCCATTTCATTATTTCCATTGTTTCTGCATGTTGCCTTGGGCAACTTCTCCTTCCATGGTTGTTTATGTACATGACCGTAGTTGTGTTGTCTGACTGAAACAGAATATGATTTCCCTCCAGGAAGATCTAAAACTTTCAAAGAGCTAGCTTGACTACTCTGAGTTCTAAAAGGTTTATGTCATTTGTCTTTTCCTCTGGGCTCCAGGTTCCCTGGGTGGTTTGAAACCCCACACGAGTACCTCAGCCATCCAGGCTGGCATTGTTAGTAAGAACAAGGGGATATGGAAGGCATATGGGTAGGCCTTTGCGGACAATCCAATGGACAGTCCCCACCACTCTAGGGAGCTGAGTGCCTGGATTGGGATTCAGACGTGGTCTTTCATATGTTCCGGGAAAGTGGTTCCACACTCTCAGGAGGAGATCTGAAGGCACCTGATTGTAGGAAAGATCCCATGGGAAGCAAGTCTAAGGAAAAAAGAGCTTCTGAGAGTTGGCAGGTTTTAAAGAACACGATTAAGGGCCTAAGAGCAAACTACACCAATGTGTAGGAAAGACAGGAAGTATGATAAGGGACTAGCTTGGCTTAACCTGAGATCTTCAATTACCTGAAACTCAAAACATAATTATAGAAAAGTAAAAACTAGGTCAATGATGAAGGATGAATATAAAAACAACAACATAAGGACCAAATTAGAAAGGCTAAGGTAATAAACAAGATTCAACATAAAGGGTAACAAGAAATCATTTTATAAATACACGAGAAGCATGAAGAAGACAAAGGATAGGATAGGCACAATACTCAATACAGAGGGAAGAAACAAGAACAGAAAATGCAGGAAGGGCCGAAGAGCTAAATGCTTTTTTTTGTTTCAGTTTTCACCAAAAAAGTTAACAGTGATTGGACAACTCACAGTGAACCATCAATGTAATGGGGTAGGATCAGAGGCTAAATAGGAAAAGAACAAGTTAAGAATTACTACAAGAAGTTAGATGCCTTCAAGTCCAGTAGTTCTTCTGTGTATGTGTGTTTCTCCCAGGCCCCTCACACAGAGAGAGTGCCTGTTGGACTGCAGAATCGCTTCTTTGCAGGAGCTGCAACTCTTACAGCCGGGGAACCTGGCATGTTCAGGGTAGTGCCCCAAGGAGGGGGGAAACGGAGGAAAAACTTTTGCGGAATGTGCTCCCAAGGGAGCAGGGAACCAGAGAAAGAAAAACTATATATTTTTAACTAGTACTAACTAAGACCTACACTAAACTATCTAACAACTAATTCTATTTTGTCAACTCTATAGGGTAAAAAGCTGTTACACTGCCCTGAGTGCCATCTTCAGAGGAGGATGGTTGAGAAGGAACTGAGGGGCTTGGGCCTTGCACGCACTAAATGAGACTCCAATGGTGCCACAACACAGCTACTAAGCAACACACGCAGCCCGACTGAGCAGGCTACCGAAAATCTCCAATTAATGGCATCAGGACTCACCATCACCTGAAGTGGAGCACCCAGAGGGACAGCACTTGAAGAAGATGACGTGTTTTGTGTAAGCGAGTTTCTCAAGTCTGAGAGGAGAGTTGGTTTGCAAAGAACCAGGTACCATTTTGCCAAGGGCTCTGTGTCACACTGAGCAATAAAGTTCTTTGGCTCCGGTAGCACCTGAGGTAAATTTTACTGATGTTTACCTTTGTCAGGCTGGTCCCATTCCTCTGTGATCACATCCCTCAGAAGAGGAGCACAGAGGAACAGCAGCTTCAGGGGAGGATTTAAGGCCAGGAATTGCTTTGAGACTTGCTCTCACAAGCCTGTTCAGGCTGGATCTGGATCTGTACAACCTTTCTGTACACGATCTCAAACTTTTCGGGGTGGAGGGGAGAGAAGAGGAAGCGTCAGAGGGCATGTGCCTTCGAGTTTTGAGTTTTTTCCTGTATTCTTCCCCTTTTTGGTCTTTGTTCTTGTAATCCATTTCACGTCCCAGGAACCCTGCTGGGCTCTGATGAGGTTTTTATAGCTTGCCTTCAAAGTGCTTGAAGATCTCCAGAGAGCTCTCTGTCTGATTCCTCCCCTCCAGGGTCCCAGTCCCCTAGAGCGGGAGAGGGGTTCATTGCCAACTCCTCCAGCTCAAACTGGGAGGGAGAGGGTCTGCTTATGAACCCCCATTCTTT